>NC_092336.1:27187500-28442500 GCF_046630445.1 Rutidosis leptorrhynchoides
ATTTTAATGTGGTGTGCGATAATTGTAATCGAAGGGGTCATCTTGCTGAAGATTGTAGGATTCCTGTTACAAATACCAATGGCACCAAGACTCCTGCCACCAATACAAATAGAACTGCTTTGGCCACTGTTTCTTGTTATGGGTGTGGGAAACAGGGTCATTATAAGAGCCAGTGCCCGAATCCAGAGAAGAATAACGGATCTGCACGTGGAAGAGCATTTATTATTAATGCTAGAGAGGCGTATGAACACCAGGAGCTGGTTACGGGTACGTTTATCATTAATAACTTATCAGCATCTATTATATTTGATACTGGTGCCGATAGAAGTTACGTGTGTAGAGACTTTTACGCTAAATTTAATTGTTCATCATTACCTCTAGATGCTAAGTACATGATTGAGTTAGCTAATGGTAAACTAATTAAAGCCGATAAAATTTGCCGTGATTGTAAAATAAGTTTAGCCGGAGAAACATTTAAGATTGATTTGATACCCGTAGAATTAGGAAGTTTTGACGTAATTATCGGCATGGACTGGATGTCCAAAGTAGGAGTCGAAGTAGTGTGTGCTGAAAAGGCAATTCGTATTCCTCGAAGGGATAAATCAATGATAATGATTTATGGAGATAAAGGTAACCCAAACCTAAATCTCATTAGCTGTTTGAAAGCTCGAAAGTGTTTAGAAAAGGGATGTTATGCCATCCTAGCATATGTAAAGAAAGTTGAAGAAAAGTAGAAGAATATTAACGATGTAAATGTAGTAAGAGACTTTCCCGATGTATTTCCAGAAGAATTACCGGGACTACCTCCTTTCAGGTCTGTGGAATTTCAAATAGATCTTGTACCAGGAGCTGCACCTGTTGCTCGTGCTCCATATAGACTTGCACCGTCTGAGTTAAAAGAACTTCAGAGTCAGTTAAAAGAATTACTGGACCGAGGATTCACACGACCAAGTACTTCACCGTGGGGAGCTCCAATTTTATTTGTTAAAAAGAAAGATGGATCTTTTAGGATGTGTATAGATTATCGTGAATTAAATAAGTTAACTAACAAGAATCGGTATCCACTACCGAGAATTGATGACTTATTTGATCAACTGCAAGGATCATGTGTTTACTCGAAAATCGACCTAAGATCGGGCTATCATCAACTACGTGTCAAAGAAGAAGACATTCCGAAAACTGCTTTTCAGACACGTTATGGTCATTACGAATTTTTGGTCATGCCGTTTGGATTGACGAATGCGCCAGCTGTATTCATGGATCTCATGAATCGAGTTTGTAGTCCATATTTAGATAAGTTTGCTATCGTTTTCATTGACGATATTCTTATCTATTCAAAAAATGAGCAAGAGCATGAGCAGCATTTAAGGTTGGTATTAGAATTGTTAAGAAAAGAATAGTTATACGCCAAATTTTCTAAGTGTGCGTTTTGGTTGAAAGAAGTGCAATTTCTTGGCCACGTTGTTAGTAGCAAAGGAATTCAGGTTGATCCAGCTAAAATTGAGGCCATTGAAAAATGGGAGACTCCTAAGACACCAACGCAGATACGCCAATTTTTGGGTTTAGCCGGTTATTATAGAAGGTTTATTCAAGATTTTTCCCGAATAGCTAAACCATTAACAGCGTTAACGCAAAAAGGGAAGAAGTACGAATGGACCTCTGAGCAGGAGAGTGCATTTCAATTACTGAAGAAGAAGTTGACTACGGCGCCTATTTTATCGTTACCTGAAGGGAACAATGATTTTGAGATATATTGTGACGCTTCGCGACAAGGTTTTGGTTGCGTCCTTATGCAACAAAAGAAAGTTATTGCATACGCATCTCGACAATTGAAGATTTACGAGTGGAATTACACGACGCATGATCTAGAATTGGGGGCAGTAGTGTTTGCATTGAAGATATGGAGACACTATTTATATGGAGTTAAATGCACTGTGTTTACTGATCATAAAAGCCTTCAACATATTTTCGATCAGAAACAGCTGAACATGAGGCAACGTAGGTGGGTCGAGCTGATAAATGACTACGATTGTGAGATTCGCTATCATCCCGGGAAAGCGAATGTAGTGGCTGACGCTCTAAGCAGAAAGGAATGAGAACCAATTCGAGTACGAGCGATGAACATAAAAATTCGCATGAATCTCAACTCACAAATCAAAGAGGCTCAACGAGAATCTCTTACTAAAGAAAACATAGGAAATGAAATAATGAAAAAGTATGAGAAGCAACTCGTTATACGGGAAGACGGAATTCGATATTTTGCAAACCGTGTTTGGGTACCGAAGTTGGGTGGATTAAAGAAGTTGATATTGAATGAGGTGCACAAGACAAGATACTCGATACATCCTGGAGTTGGAAAGATGTACCAAGATCTTAAGACGCATTATTGGTGGCCTAATTTAAAGATAGATGTTGCAACATATGTTGGGGAATGTTTAACTTGTTCCAAAGTTAAAGCAGAACACCAGAATCCGTCAGGGTTACTTCAACAACAGAAATCCCAGAATGGAAATGGGATGGTATTACCATGGATTTCATCACAAAGTTACCTAAGACTGCCTGGGGTTATGACACCATTTGGGTAATAGTCGATCATCTCACCAAATCTGCACATTTCTTGCCTATAAAGGAAACAGATAGAATGGAGAAACTATTATGATTATATATAAAGGAAATTGTTTCAAGGCATGGAATACCTATTTCCATTATATCCGATCGTGATAGTAGATTTACATCAAAGTTTTGGCAATCACTACAGGAGGACCTGGGAACCCGTTTGGATATGAGCACCGCATATCATCCGCAAACTGACGGGCAGAGTGAAAGAACAATTCAGACTCTTGAATACATGCTCAGGGTATGTGTGATCGATTTTGGAAACTGATGGGATAAATATCTACCATTAGCAGAATTCTCATATAATAATAGTTATCATGCGAGTATTAAAGCTGCACCATTTGAAGCACTGTATGGAAGGAAGTGTAGATCCCCTATCTGTTGGAATGAAGTAGGAGATTGACAATTAACTGGTCCCGAGATCATCCATAAAACTACTGAGAAGATAGTGCAAATCAAGGAGAGATTGAAAACAGCCCGTAGTCGCCAAAAGAGCTACGCCGATGTCCAAAGGAAACCATTAGAGTTTCAGATTGGTGACATGGTTATGTTAAAGGTGTCACCTTGGAAAGGTGTAATACGTTTTGGAAAAAGAGGTAAACTGAACCCAAGGTATGTAGGCCAGTTCAAGATCATCGAACGCATCGGACCGGTAGCTTATCGACTCGAGTTACCACAACAACTCGCCGGAGTACATAATTCATTTCACGTCTCAAACCTTAAGAAATGTCTTGCAAAGGAAGATCTCATCATTCCTCTTGAAGAAATCCAAGTCGACGAGAAACTACAATTCATAGAAGAACCAATCGAAATCATGGACCGTGAAGTTAAACAACTCAAGCAGAGCAACATACCCATCGTTAAGTTCGTTGGAATGCTAGAAGGGGTCCCGAGTTTACTTGGGAACGAGAGGATCAGATGAAACAAAAGTACCCACATTTGTTTCCCGAGAACGCAAAATAGGTACAACTTTAAAATTTCGGGACGAAATTTATTTAACGGGTAGGTACTGTAATGACCTGGATTTTTCCGATCGTTCTATACTTATAAGACTAATATTTACATAAATTAAACCTTACCAACATGATAAGCAATCCTAATTTGTTGAGACTTATGTTTTTTTGAAAAGAGTTTTACACAATGTTTGACCGTCCAATTTGACCAATGATATCACGAACTATATAACATACGATAATTATACGTTTATGTATATATATGTATTTATATATATTTAACATGATCTAAGGATGGTTTAACATCTCATTGTGTACTAATGACAATGAGTTATAAGTATATTTTGAAACTACTAACTTAAGTTTTCAAAACGATAACTATACGTAACATTCTTTGATATATATACTTATAACCTATAATGCTTATACATGTATCGTATATATAATGTATTTAATCACTTTTTTAAGGACTTAAATACATAAAATAATATAAGTATATTCACAAAAGATAGCTATATTTGAATTCTCATTCCGTTTCCTCAAGATTTCTATACGTATATATAGGGTATATGTACCCGTATCATACCTAGCTTCTATACGTATTTACTATTGGTATATACACATCAAATCAACATCCTAATCAAAATTATTACTGCCCTAGATATGAGGTAACTAGGATTTGTCAAGTAGCATAAATTATAAGTAAGAAAACAAAATTAGGAATCCTTTTCTTTCTTTATAAACTAAAAACGTTTTTATGAATGAACACCATTTCTTCACTCCATTTTCTCATACCTACACCCTCATTTCTATCTCAAAATACTCCTAACTTCATACTTAATCATCTCCAAGCATTTTACCCATCATTTAGCATCAATTACAAGCCTTAAACACCATAAGAAAACTCTTTCAAGAACATATCAAAATAACCACCCATTTGAAGAAGTATACTTCCAACCTTTTGATCTAACTCCACCACTCTTTGATTCCAAGATTTTTTTCTTATCTCTTACAGTAACTTTGTCCAAGTAACTTGAGGTAGTAACCTTGTTCATAATTATAACGACCCTCATTTTTCCATTATATATTTTTCCAATATTAAATGCCCAAACAATATAATCAAAACTTAATGATTAAACTTTAATCAACAATTGTTAAGTATTAAGAGTTAGAAAACATATTAATTAACTTTGTGCAATAATTGACAAGTTAATAAAAGATGAAAATAATAAACTGTTAGTCGACACTCACTGCTAATTAAAATTTATGCATTTATGTAATATTATAACTGATAACCTATAAGTAATAAATAAAAATTGACATTTATATAAATAATAAAACAATTGAGAACTAAATATATACAAGTCATGAATTAGTAAAAAGAAAATAATACTTATCATGTAGTAAATGTAAAAAATAATAATAGTAATAATAGTAATAATAATGAGACTAAAGAATCTTAAACAATTACATCCTTATGTTGACTAAAAATTAAAATAATATATATATAAACTAGTACCACCTATTGTTGACTAAAAATTATAAAATAAAATAAAATCATTAATTAGAACATCCTTATGTTGACTAACACTCTAATACTTGCACTATATAAACTCCTAGTTTCTCATTCACAAATCACACCAAAATTCTCTCTCAAAAACAATCTCTCCCTCTCCCTCTCTTGTGGTATTCGGATCTTCAAGCTTGTTCTTCGTGTTCTTCAAGAATCTTCAAGGAGTTCTTCAAGATTTTTAAGGCTTTGATCTTCCATCTTCATCGTGTTCATCTTTTCTTTGTTAATTATCTTGAATCTTCAAAGGTATAACATAAACCCTAAACTATTTACATAAACTTTAATCTTTGTTAATTCATATTCATATTATAAACTTGTTATTCATAAGTATATACATAAACACTCCTAGATTTATATATACATATATACATGTAAAAAAAAAATATTTTTATGTATATATACGAATTATATATACATATACATATTAAAACCTTAAACCCTAATACTACTTATACTAGTACTTAACATGTATACACTATTACTATTACTAGCACCTATAACCTACTACTTATATTGTAGCACAAAAATATTTTGGGATATGTATTAGAGATGTATAGATCTTCGAACTTTCTTGACGAATGGTTTCTACGAGATTCTAGGCAGAGGGTTTGGACTTCTGATTTAAAGGGTCCTATGGCTCAAGCCCCTAGATCTAAATTAGCCATTCGAAGGGAAAGGGGTGATTGGAAGCTTATCTAATACGGCAAGTATCCTAAAATGAAAAACACTCATAAAAGTAGAAACTCTATAGTCATAGAAACTTAGTAAAATAAGAAACTTTCTAAAAATGGAAACATTATAAAAATAGTAACTTACTAGGAATAGAAACTTAGTAAAACAAACTATACTTAAACACATACTTAAACTTAAACATGGGCAAAACACTTAACTACTCTTAAATGTCAATAGGTTGATTTTCCTGCTCACTCGTTCAACTCTTTATTCCGAGGAATAACTCTCTCTCTACTTACTAAGGTGAATTCATAGCCCCACTCTTTATTGCTAGCAAACTTATTTAATTTATTTGGGGTGAGACACATGCTGCTTTTACTATTTACAATTTAGACACAAGTACCAACTGCTAAAACTATGCTATACCCGGCTATGTCCGACTAAGTCCCTACAGTGATATTTTTAAGTGCTGCGGCATGCTTATTTATTGGGGGTAGGCCTATCGGGAGTAACGTCCCCGATACATTTGACTCAGTCTTTGTATTACTTGATAATGAAATTTAAACCGACAAGGACAGACACAACTTGTCATGGGGCAAACTTGAACGTTTAGTCTAAATATCACGCACTGGCATAACTTTTTGATCCTGCGGGAGATCAACCTTACAAATTAAATCTTGTGGTCTAAAACAAACGGTCAAACTTATTTGTTAAACCTATGAACTTCACTCAACCTTTTGGTTGACACTTTAGCATGTTTTGTCTCAGGTGCTGTTTGATTCAAGCTCTTATACTTACTGCTTATGTGATGCTACTTGGACATAGGATCAAGAGATATCGCATTTATTACTTCTGCATGTGAACATTTCCATTATTGTTATTCCTAACATTGTAACTACGTTTCATTTTCCGCTGCGTGCTCAATAAAGTTTGTTTTATCATTTAGTATTGTTCTCGTATATTATAATATGTTGGTTGATTTGATATTAAGTCACATTTCACCCAGGCCCTAACTGGGGGTGTGACAGATTGGTATCAGAGCAAACCAGGCTGTTATAGAGAACCAGGATTGCATTTTTATGTGTGCCTTACTTGTTAGCTAGGGTGCCTTAGCAATCTAGGAAACTATAACCTTTCCTGCCTTGGACTTAAAGCACTTAGGATTGTCGTATAATCTTAACAATTATGCTTTAATAAACTTGACTCAAAGATTCTAATCAAGGTCTCTTTCCTAATGATAGGATGTCAAGCTCAAGCGTTAACAAGTCCAACAAAGCAACTCACAACCCTACCACCGAAGTAGGTGTTGGACACTCTTCAACTTCGAGACCAGTTCGAAGTCCTCTTTATAATCCTGCTTCACCACCGCTGAATTATAGCCCGAATACTATTTTAGATTCACATGGGTCTCCTCAATACTACCCAACTCCGAGAACCCAAGATAAGGGAAAACGGCATGAAGAAGTTGGTCCATCAAGGAAGAGAGCCCGATCTCCTTTTTATGATGGTCCTAAGTATGAAATCATGAGATTACGAAACGATACCGAGAGAAACATTGGAGGTCTACTTCGCCACATGGAAAGAGCGGATCGTCGAATGAAGAAACTTATGAAAGAAAACATCGAGCTAAGAAAGGAGTTGCTGATGCTAAAGTGCGAGGAAGAACGCAACACTCGCTGGGGAAAGCAATCACTTGCTTACCTCAAGGAGGATGTTGATGTCCGAATGAAAATGGAGAAAGGTCGAGTCGACGAACAACTTGCCATAAGAGAGTACAACACTAATGCCGTAAACAGTCGTGTTACCAACCTTTATGACAACTTCGAGTATCTCTATGAGAAACAAAAGTCGAAAAATGAGAAAGTTGAGGAGTTTATGAAGAAGGTTGGAGACGAAATATGAAGACTACTTCAATCTTAATATTTCCTAGTTATTTTTCCTATTTTCCATCTATGTAAAGGCTGTGCCTTAAACAATTTCTATTTCCGAATCGTGTAATAAAGGCTTATTTAATGCCTCGTTCTAATAATATAAAGTGTTTTATTAATATCATGCGATATCAATACTTTAGTTTATTCATACTTGTGATTACTCAAACTTATAACTTGTTAAACTTATCAAATATATGTTCACTTTTATGTAGTGACATCATGGTTCGTCCAGCTGCACCTACCGTTAACAACGTTGTGTTAACTACTGAGCAATTCCAACAGTTACTCGCTGCTGCCCAAGGCAACGCCCAAGCTAATCATGCTAATACTCAACCAAAACCTTGTTCCTACAAGGACTTTACAAACTGTCACCCTCCCGCTTTTAAGGGAAACGAAGAAGCTGTCGAACTAGTTCGTTGGTTCGAAAAGATGGAATCTATTTTCCGTATTTGCAACTGTGGTGATGATGATCGAGTAAAGTATGCCACTAGCTCGATGGGTGGTAATGCTTTAACTTGGTGGACTGCTTATGCCAAGTCCGTAGGAATTGATAATGCTAATGCAATTCCATGGGACGAACTCAAAAGTATGATGGTCAACAAATTCTGCCCAAGGAGTCAAGTTCAGAAGCTTGAAGCTGAGTTCTGGGAACTCAGGGTCAAGGGTACTGACATTGAGAATTATACCAATCGTTATCTGGAGCTTTCTACTCTATGTCCTGAAATGTTTCCTACTGAAGCTAGAAGAATTGAGCGGTATATTGAAGGTCTTCCCGAGGATGTTCAAGGGAATGTTATTGCTGCTGAGAAGGTTACTTTGGATGCTGTGATTCTCATGGCACAAAATCTCATGTTGGCCAAGAGAAGAAGGGCGTCGGCCAATAAGCAAGTTGAAACCAAGGGTAATGATGGTAAGAGGAAGTTTGAGCCGTCTCAAGGTTCAACTCAGAATGTTAGTAAAAAGCTTATGGATAGTACAAGGACGAATTATAAGGGCACTTATCCTTTTTGTGTTCGTTGTGAAAGGCATCACCCGGGGCAGTGCACTGCCACTTGTTCGTTGTGTAAGAAAGTGGGACACGTAGCTAAGACGTGTAGGACTCCTCCAAAGAATAAATCTATTGTTCCTGCCAAAGCTCCTCCTACTTGTTATACTTGTGGGGAAAAGGGACACATTAGTCCAAATTGCCCTAAGAAGAGAGATAATCCTGCTACTGGAGCCAATACTACTGCTGCAAAGGGTCGTGCATTTGTTATTACTGCTGCTGAAGCCCGAGATGAAGATGAGGTCATCACGGGTACGTATCTCGTCAATAATTGCTACGCAACTATTTTATTCGATACTGGTGCCGACCGAAGTTACGTATCTAATGAATTTTGTACCCTATTTACTGAAAAGCCTCAACCCTTAGAAACTAAACGATTAGTAGAAGTAGCCAATGGAAAGATCATGAAAGTTGATAAAATTTATAAAAACTGCAACCTAATCTTAGCCAGCAAAGAATTTAAGATAGACCTTTTGCCGGTCGAGCTAGGAAGTTTCGATGTCGTAGTTGGAATGGATTGGTTACGTCCATTAAGAGCTGCGATCATGTGTTACGATAAAACCGTTCATGTTCCATTAGGAAATGGAGAGACTCTTATTATCCAAGGTGAAAAGAGTGGTTCCAATCTCAATATTATCTCCTGTATTAAAACCCGCAAATACCTTATGAAAGGTTATCCAGCTATTCTAGCCCACGTTAATCTGATTGAATCGAAAGAGAAGCGAATTGAAGATGTACCAGTAGTTAAAGACTTTCCCGATGTGTTTCCCGAAGATCTTCCGGGTATTCCACCTCCTCGACAAGTTGAATTCCAAATTGATTTAACTCCTGGTGCTGCTCCTGTTGCTAAAGCACCATACCGTTTAGCACCTTCCGAAATGAAGGAATTATCCAACCAACTCCAAGAACTATTGGATAAAGGTTTCATTCGTCCAAGCTCGTCCCCTTGGGGAGCTCCTATTCTGTTTGTTAAAAAGAAGGATGGTACATTAAGGATGTGCATTGATTACCGCGAACTTAACAAGCTTACTATCAAGAACCGTTATCCGTTGCCACGTATTGATGATCTATTTGACCAACTTCAAGGGTCAAGTGTTTATTCAAAGATTGATTTAAGATCCGGTTATCACCAACTCAAGGTCAAGGAATCCGATATTCCTAAGACTGCTTTTCGCACTCGTTATGGGCACTATGAATTCTGTGTCATGCCTTTTGGTTTAACTAATGCTCCTGCCGTGTTCATGGACCTCATGAATCGTGTTTGTAAACCGTATCTTGACAAATTTGTCATCGTATTCATTGACGACATCTTGATCTATTCGAAGAATGAGAAAGAGCATGAGCAACATTTGCGCATGATTCTTGAACTCTTACGAAAGGAACAACTTTATGCTAAATTTTCTAAGTGCGAGTTTTGGCTCAAAACCGTACAATTTCTCGGACATGTTGTTGATAGAAACGGAATACATGTCGATCCAGCTAAGATTACTGCTATTCAGAACTGGGAGATACCAAAGACTGCAAAGCATATTCGTCAATTTTTGGGACTTGCCGGTTACTATCGAAGGTTTATAAAAGATTTTTCTCTCATTGCCAAACCTCTTACAAAGCTGACTCAAAAAGGGAAGAAATTTGAGTGGTCCGAAGAACAGGAATCTGCTTTCAAGATTCTGAAGGAGAAGTTGACCACAGCCCCGATTCTTTCTTTACCTGAAGGTACCGACGACTTTGTTGTTTACTGCGATGCCTCAAAGCATGGCTTTGGTTGTGTTTTAATGCAACGAGAGAAGGTTATCGCCTATGCATCTAGACAGTTGAAGAAACATGAAGTAAACTATACCACACATGACCTAGAGTTAGGTGCCGTGGTATTTGCATTAAAGATATGGAGACATTATCTCTATGGTAATCACTTTACGGTGTACACTGACCATAAAAGTCTTCGACACATCTTTGATCAAAAACAGCTGAATATGAGGCAAAGTCGATGGCTCGAGACATTGAACGATTATTATTGTGAGCTGAAATATCATCCTGGCAAGGCGAATGTAGTTGCCGATGCCCTTAGTCGAAAAGACGATATTAAACGTGTTCGTGCTTTAAACCTAAAAATCAAATCGAATCTTATTTCACGAATCTGTGAAGCTCAATTGGAAGCTATTAGACCGACACTTATCGAAGGTGAAGGACCTATTGGTTTTGAGAACCAACTTCAAGTGAAAGCTAATGGTACACGGTACTTTGGCAATAGAATCTGGGTTCCTCGTTTTGGTAATCTTCGCGAACTAGTCTTGGATGAAGCACATAAGACTAGATATTCTATCCATCCCGGTTCCAGTAAGATGTATCACGATGTGAAGGAATTCTACTGGTGGCCTAACATGAAAGCCGATATTGCTACTTATGTTAGTAAGTGTCTCACTTGTTTGAAAGTCAAGGCCGAACATCAAAAGCCTTCTGGTCTATTGACACAACCCGACATTCCGCAGTGGAAGTGGGAAGGTATCACTATGGACTTCGTTACTAAGTTACCTAAGACTTCGAACGGTAACGATACTATTTGGGTCGTAGTTGATCGTCTTACTAAATCTGCACATTTCATACCAATCAAGGAAACCGACAAGATGGAGAGATTAGCACAGCTTTATATTAAAGAAATCGTCTCACGTCATGGTGTTCCTATCTCGATCATTTCTGATCGCGATAGTCGATTTGTTTCTAGATTTTGGAAAACTTTACAATCTGCTCTTGGAACTCAACTCGACATGAGTACAGCTTATCATCCGCAAACCGATGGTCAAAGTGAACGAACCATTCAAACTATGGAGGATATGCTACGTGCTTGTGCAATCGATTTCGGCAAAGGATGGGATAGACATCTACCTTTGGTTGAATTTTCTTATAATAACAGTTATCACTCCAGCATTAAGGCTGCACCTTTTGAAGCTTTATATGGACGGAAGTGTAGATCCCCTTTGTGTTGGGATGAACTTGAGGACAGACATTTAACTGGTCCTGAAATTATTCACGAAACTACCGAAAAGATCGTTCAAATCAAGCAACGTTTAGAAACTGCCCGTAGCCGACAGAAAAGCTATGCCAATAAGAAACGAAAAGACATCGAATACCAAGTTGGAGATAAAGTCATGTTGAAAGTATCCCCTTGGAAAGGTGTTGTCCGCTTCGGTAAGCGAAGTAAACTCAGTCCACGATATGTTGGACCATTCACAATCACTAAAAGAGTCGGTCCCGTGGCATACCGATTAGAACTGCCAACCGAACTTAGTCAAGTACATGATGTGTTTCATGTCTCAAATCTTAAACGGTGTCTTGCCGATGACACACTCGTTATTCCTCTGGATGATGTCCGCATTGATGAGCAAATGCACTTCGTTGAAGAACCTATAGAAATCATGGAAGGAGAGGTCAAACAAACGCGTAAAAGCAATATACCTATCGTTAAAGTCCGGTGGAATTCGCGTAGAGGCCCCGAATATACCTGGGAACGCAAAGACCATATGAAACGGAAATATCCCCATCTCTTCTCAACTGCTGATGCAAACGAGAAAACTACCTAAAAACTTCGGGACGAAGTTTTCAATAACGGGGAGGTACCATAACGACCCTCATTTTTCCATTATATATTTTTCCAATATTAAATGCCCAAACAATATAATCAAAACTTAATGATTAAACTTTAATCAACAATTGTTAAGTATTAAGAGTTAGAAAACATATTAATTAACTTTGTGCAATAATTGACAAGTTAATAAAAGATGAAAATAATAAACTGTTAGTCGACACTCACTGCTAATTAAAATTTATGCATTTATGTAATATTATAACTGATAACCTATAAGTAATAAATAAAAATTGACATTTATATAAATAATAAAACAATTGAGAACTAAATATATACAAGTCATGAATTAGTAAAAAGAAAATAATACTTATCATGTAGTAAATGTAAAAAATAATAATAGTAATAATAGTAATAATAATGAGACTAAAGAATCTTAAACAATTACATCCTTATGTTGACTAAAAATTAAAATAATATATATATAAACTAGTACCACCTATTGTTGACTAAAAATTATAAAATAAAATAAAATCATTAATTAGAACATCCTTATGTTGACTAACACTCTAATACTTGCACTATATAAACTCCTAGTTTCTCATTCACAAATCACACCAAAATTCTCTCTCAAAAACAATCTCTCCCTCTCCCTCTCTTGTGGTATTCGGATCTTCAAGCTTGTTCTTCGTGTTCTTCAAGAATCTTCAAGGAGTTCTTCAAGATTTTTAAGGCTTTGATCTTCCATCTTCATCGTGTTCATCTTTTCTTTGTTAATTATCTTGAATCTTCAAAGGTATAACATAAACCCTAAACTATTTACATAAACTTTAATCTTTGTTAATTCATATTCATATTATAAACTTGTTATTCATAAGTATATACATAAACACTCCTAGATTTATATATACATATATACATGTAAAAAAAAAATATTTTTATGTATATATACGAATTATATATACATATACATATTAAAACCTTAAACCCTAATACTACTTATACTAGTACTTAACATGTATACACTATTACTATTACTAGCACCTATAACCTACTACTTATATTGTAGCACAAAAATATTTTGGGATATGTATTAGAGATGTATAGATCTTCGAACTTTCTTGACGAATGGTTTCTACGAGATTCTAGGCAGAGGGTTTGGACTTCCGATTTAAAGGGTCCTATGGCTCAAGCCCCTAGATCTAAATTAGCCATTCGAAGGGAAAGGGGTGATTGGAAGCTTATCTAATACGGCAAGTATCCTAAAATGAAAAACACTCATAAAAGTAGAAACTCTATAGTCATAGAAACTTAGTAAAATAAGAAACTTTCTAAAAATGGAAACATTATAAAAATAGTAACTTACTAGGAATAGAAACTTAGTAAAACAAACTATACTTAAACACATACTTAAACTTAAACATGGGCAAAACACTTAACTACTCTTAAATGTCAATAGGTTGATTTTCCTGCTCACTCGTTCAACTCTTTATTCCGAGGAATAACTCTCTCTCTACTTACTAAGGTGAATTCATAGCCCCACTCTTTATTGCTAGCAAACTTATTTAATTTATTTGGGGTGAGACACATGCTGCTTTTACTATTTACAATTTAGACACAAGTACCAACTGCTAAAACTATGCTATACCCGGCTATGTCCGACTAAGTCCCTACAGTGATATTTTTAAGTGCTGCGGCATGCTTATTTATTGGGGGTAGGCCTATCGGGAGTAACGTCCCCGATACATTTGACTCAGTCTTTGTATTACTTGATAATGAAATTTAAACCGACAAGGACAGACACAACTTGTCATGGGGCAAACTTGAACGTTTAGTCTAAATATCACGCACTGGCATAACTTTTTGATCCTGCGGGAGATCAACCTTACAAATTAAATCTTGTGGTCTAAAACAAACGGTCAAACTTATTTGTTAAACCTATGAACTTCACTCAACCTTTTGGTTGACACTTTAGCATGTTTTGTCTCAGGTGCTGTTTGATTCAAGCTCTTATACTTACTGCTTATGTGATGCTACTTGGACATAGGATCAAGAGATATCGCATTTATTACTTCTGCATGTGAACATTTCCATTATTGTTATTCCTAACATTGTAACTACGTTTCATTTTCCGCTGCGTGCTCAATAAAGTTTGTTTTATCATTTAGTATTGTTCTCGTATATTATAATATGTTGGTTGATTTGATATTAAGTCACATTTCACCCAGGCCCTAACTGGGGGTGTGACAATAATCTTGTTCGATTCATAATTATATAGCTATCTTTTTTTATGTTGTAAAATTTTAACAACAAGAACATAGTTTGAATGATTTCAAACTTGTTTGCAAACTAAATAGATCCTTCTAACTTAACTTTTAAAACACTTCAAGATCTGTAATATATCATAATGATATGCTAACTTAACAAGATATAACTTGGTTTTACAAAGAACACCTTAAAAACTGAATCTACGTCATCGGAGTGCAACAGGGGGCTGTTTTGGGTTGGATAATTAAAAACCATCTTGAACTTTGAATTGGAAGTTCATGTTCTGGAAAAATGATAATTCTTATGAATATGTTAACACATAAAAATTTCATGGTTTAACTCAAAGTGTAAGTATTTTTAGAAAAATGATCATTAAATGTTGTTTTTATGGTGGAAAATGATCACTTTCATAAGTTTCACCAAAGTTTGACCTATAACCTGTGATTTCGAACACAAACTAAGGTATTTTCAGTTCATATTCTTAAAATTTGACTCGATCCAAGGAGGTGGCAAGTTGAACCAACAAAAACGGAGTTGTAATGAAGAAACTACGACTAAAACAAGATTGGGTATCCGAAGCTAGTTTAGCTACGAAAATATTTGGAGAAAAAGTAAATTAATCATATCTTTTCTAATTAATATGATATTTTATATATAAATACTTATGATTTGATTTTATATATTTCAGGACCACCCGTAAACAACACGAGAAGATTAATCATAAGACCTCATGATTGTACGCAACACGTCATTTGACAACACGGTACTTTATGTACGCAACACATTATTTGACAACATGGTACCATGGGTCGAGATTAATTCTGATCAATACGAATACGATGGGGTCTTTATTTATTTTATTGAGCAACTAATTGTGGACCACTAACATCGGACTGCTAACTACGGACTAAGAAAATATTAAAAGTATTATAAGTATATATATATATATATATATATATATATATATATATATATATATATATATATATATATATATGTAACGATTACTTGAAAATAAAATATGTTGATATATTATATATATGGTTAGGTTCGTGATATCTATCAGAGACCAAGTCGTGTTATATATCTTCAAGGCAAAAGTGAGTATATAGTCCCACTTTTAAACTCTAAATATTTCGGGATGAGAATACATGCATTTTATGATTTACGTTATGGACACAAGTGATTAAAAATATATATTCTACTTTGAGTTGTACCACTGGCATACCTCCCTGTAACTTGGTAACTACTATTTACATGCGGTATTGTAAACGCGAATCCTGTTGATAGATCTATCGGGCCTGACAACCCCAATCGGACTGGACGACCAGTATTCAACGGTTGCACAGTACTTCGTTTCGGTGACTATACTTGGTACGGTGTAGTAAGATTTCATAATAAAGGGAATATACGACGTTGATTAAATGTTAAGTATGGTTATCAAGTGCTCAACAACTTAGAATATTTTTTATTAAAACGTTTATATATGAAATCTTGTGGTCTATATTTATAACACTGCCGGCATTAAACCTATATCTCACCAACTTTATGTTGACGTTTTAAGCATGTTTATTCTCAGGTGATAACTAAAAGCTTCCGCTGCAACATGTTGAATTTAAGCAAGATCTTGAGTATGCATATTTGTGTCAAAAATAAAACTGCTTATCGAAGAATTTGTAATGTAAAATACGTTGGAAATCGTGTTGTTATCATCACATGTAAAGTTTGTAAGGCTAAGATTATCGCTAAACGATAATCATTATTATGTTGTTTAAACCTTGTGTTTGTAATAAAAGCTATGGTTTGTATTGTAAAAACGAATGCAGTTTTTGAAAAACGTCGCATATAGAGGTCAATACCTCACGATGAAATCATATGTTATTGTATTCGTCCTTATGGCTAAGGTCGGGTTATGACATCATGGGAAACGATCTCGATGGGTACAATCGTAGATATTTGGAACTAGCCCTGATGTGTCCTACCATGGTCACCCCGGAATTCAAGCGTATGGAAAGGTACTTCTGAGGACTTCCTAAGAGCATTAAGGGAAACATCACCTAGTCCAAGCCACCCAATGTCCCAGAAGCGATGTGCATGGCGCATACTTTAATGAACCAAATTATCATCGATGAACCAGAGAAGGCTAGGTCTGAAGCGGGTGGTAGTGAGAAGCGCAAATGGGATAACAATAGGGGAAGGAACTATGATTAAAACCCAGCGAAACGACATGAGGGTTTCAGAGGAAACAACAACGGTGGAAACCCCAATCCAAACACCAACTCAAACCCTAACTACAAGGGAACCTTACCATAATGCAAGCGGTGCTACAAGCACCATACTGGGTATTGTAACGTTGTTTGTAAAAAGTGCCAACGGACTGGGCATATCGGGAAGGACTGCAAGGTCACCACTTTGAATGGGAAGCCAAACCCCACAAGGCCGAGGAAGTGCTACGAATGTAGACAAACGGGCCATTTCATAAATACGTGCCCCAATAAAAGAAAAGACGGCGGACCACCCCGTGGTAGAGCTTTCAACGTTAATGCAAGGGACGCCCGAGAGAACCCCAACTTGGTGACAGGTATATTCACTATCAATAATTTATTAGCTTCTGTCCTATTTGATACTGGTGCTGATAGAAGTTATGTATGTAGACACTTTTGTGATAAGATTAATTGGTCGTTAGTCCCGTTAAAAGAGAGTATGCTTGTCGAGGTCGCCAATGGAAAACTTGAGAAAGTTGACCATATTAGTCGAGGAGCTATTATCAACATAGCTGGTGCAGATTTCGAAATTGACTTGATACCTATCAAATTGGGAAGTTTTGACGTGATCGTCGGTATGGATTGGTTGACCAAGATAAGGGCCGACATTATCTGTGGAGATAAAGCTCTTCGTATACCACGAGGAGATGGTGAGCCACTGATCATTTACGGAGAGAGATGTACCTCGAAGCTGAACCTCATTGGTTGCGTGAAAGCACAAAAGATCATGAAGAAGGGACGTCTTGCTGTCCTAGCACATGTGAAAACGGTAGAAACCGAGGTGAAGAGTGTGAACGACGTTCGAATTGTGAACGAATTCTCCGATGTCTTTCCTAAAGAATTGGCTGGATTACCACCGCCGAGAGCAGTAGAGTTTAAGATTGATTTAGTACCAGGAGCAGCACCTGTAACTCGTGCACCTTATAGACTCGCACCTTCTGAGATGCAAGAATTACAGAGTCAACTACAAGAGCTGTTAGACAGTGGATTTATCCAACCAAGTTTCTCGCCTTGGGGCGCACCTGTGTTGTTTGTGAAGAAAAAGGATGGATCTTTCCGTATGTGTATCGACTACCGTGAACTCAACAAATTGACGATCAAGAATCGGTATCCTCTTCCCCGAATTGACGATCTTTTTGATCAACTACAAGGATCGAGCGTTTACTCCAAGATCGATTTGCGATCCGGTTATCACCAGTTGAGGGTGAAGGAAAACGATGTGATGAAGACTGCATTCAGAACTCGTTATGGTCATTATGAGTTTCTCGTGATGCCATTCGGTTTAACCAACGCACCTGCCGTGTTCATGGATCTCATGAATCGTGTCTGCAAACCATACCTGGATAAGTTTGTTATCGTCTTCGTAGATGATATCCTCATCTACTCCAAGAGCGAAGAAGAGCATGAGCAACATCTTCGATTAGTGCTCGAACTCTTGAGACAAGAGCAAATTTATGCGAAATTCTCCAAGTGTGAATTTTGGCTGAAGGAAGTCCAATTTCTGGGACATGTTGTGAGCGACCAGGGTATCAAAGATGATCCCGCCAAGATTGAAGCTATCAGCAAGTGGGAGACTCCCACTACTCCGACTCACATTCGCCAATTTTTAGGTCTCGCCGGTTACTACCGCGCTGACTCACAAAGGGAAGAAGTTCATTTGGGAACCCGCACACGAATCAGCATTTCAAACTTTGAAGAAGAAGTTAACCACCACACCTATCCTATCTCTTCCTGAAGGCAGTGACGATTTCGTCGTTTATTGCGATGCTTCGAAAAGTGGTTTTGGTTGTGTACTGATGCAAAGATCAAATGTTATTGCCTACGCTTATCATCAACTGAAGATTCACGAGCGGAACTACACTACACATGATCTTGAACTTGGAGCCATTTTCTTTGCGCTCAAATTATGGAGACACTATTTGTATGGAACTAAGAGTACTATCTTCACCGACCACAAGAGTCTCCAGCACATCTTCGATCAGAAGCAACTGAACATACGACAGGGTTGATGGATCAAGACGCTAAACGACTATGATTGTGAACTTCGCTATCATCCTGGCAAGGCCATTGTTGTAGCTGACGCTTTAAGCCAAAAGGAGAGACGACACCTCTTCGTGTTAGGGCTCTGAACATCACCATCCATTCGAATCTCAACAGCCAGATCCGAGTAGCCCAAGATGAGGCTCTCAAGGAGGAGAATATACCTCATGAACATTTAAACATTCTTGTCTCTCGATTCGAGGTTAGGGAGTCTGGACTCCGATGTTATGCCGGAAGAATTTGGGTACCTCTTTATGGAGATCTACGAAACCTTATACTAGATGAAGCCCGAAAATCGAGATATTCGATTCATCCTGGAGCGGGTAAAATGTACCACAATCTTAAAGAACAGTATTGGTGGCCGAATCTTAAGAAGGACGTTGCGACTTATGTTGGTAAGTGTTTGACTTGTTCGAAAGTTAAAGCCGAGCATCAGAGACCCTCTGGGTTACTTCAGCAACCGAAAATCCCGCAATGGAAGTGGGAAAGGATAACAATGGATTTCATCACCAAGCTACCAAAGACGGTGGGCAGATACGATACCATCTGGGTTATTGTTGACCGCCTTACCAAATTTGCACACGTCTTAGCTATGAAGGAAACGGATATGATGGAGAGACTTCCTCAATTATACATCAAAGAGGTTGTATCTCGTAATGGTGTACCTTTATCGATCATCTCAGATCGCGATCCCCGTTTTGCTTCCAGATTTTGGCGTTCTTTACAAGAAGCCATGGGAACCCATCTCGACATGAGTACCGCTTATCACCCATAGACCGGCGGGCAAAGTGAACGAACGATTCAGACCTTGGAAGAAATGTTGCGTGCATGTGTCATTGATTTCGGAAAGGGCTGGGAAAGGCATTTGCCACTCGCCGAATTTTCTTACAATAACAGTTATCACTCGAGTATTAATGTCGCACCCTTTGAAGCGTTGTATGGCCGCAAGTGCCGATCTCCTATTTGTTGGGCCGAAGTAGGCGAAAAGAAAATTACCGGACCCGAGGTAGTACATGAAACAACGGAGAAGATTGCTCAGATTCAAGATAGACTTAAGACCGCCCGTGATCGTCAAAAGAGTTATGCAGACCGTAAACATAAGGACTTTGAATTCAACGTTGGTGACCGTGTAATGTTGAAGGTTTCACCTTGGAAAGGTGTGATCCGTTTTGGAAAACGTGGAAAGTTGAACCCATGATACATTGGTCCTTTTGAAATCTTGGAACGTGTTGGACCCGTTGCTTAACGTTTAGAGCTACCAGCACAATTAAGCTCAGTTCATCCTACCTTCCACGTGTCAAACTTGAAGAAGTGTCTTGCTGCACCCAAACTTATTATACCACTTGAAGAACTTACTATTGATGACAAACTCCACTTCGTGGAAGAACCTGTCGAGATTATGGACCGTGAGGTCTAAAATTTGAAACGCAATAAGATTCCGATCGTCCGAGTACGATGGAATGCCAAACGAGGACCTGAGTTTACCTTGGAGCGAGAGGATCAAATGATGCAGAAGTATCCTCACCTTTTCCCGACTCCTCCATCTACCTCAGCTTAAAATTTCGGGACGAAATTTTCTTTAACATGTGGGTAATGTAACGACCCTGGATTTTCCAACGTTTAATTAATAATTATTATTATTATTAATACTTGTGTTTTATGAATGTATTTGTGTACATTTACTTGCTACCGTACTTGACTATACATGGCCCGACTCGTCTTTGAGACACGCGAACCTTTCACGAATAATATTTTAAATATTATTTGCATTCATGATTAATTATTATTAATCATTTTAATTAACTAAGGTTAGTAGTTAATTAATTGGGCTTTATTTGATTAATTGTTAATTACTTGCTTAAGACTTGGGCTTTTGTAATTGGATACATGTTAATGGACTTGGAAGCCCACCATACTTCTCTTGATGGACCACTAGGAGCCCATATTATGCTAATTACTAGTTAATAATAATACTTGGAATAATTAGCTTAAGTGGAAGACAAATACTTACAAGCATGCTAGTAACCCTTTCCCCCATGCATTTACTTTTACCATTCAACACTTACACCATGCTCCAACACAAGAATATAGCATGTTGACCACCCCATTGGATGGCCATATGTCCGTCGGCCTTGGTGAGTGTGGGGGGAGGATTCAAAGTTTTTTTTTACTACATATTGCTAGTATCTCATTCCATTTCACACACTTCACTCTACTACCTTACTTTCTCTCATTTTCTCTCAACTTGTAAGCAACATGTTCTAGTTTTTCTCTTCTTTTTCTCTCTTAAAAATCGCCACCATCATCATTATTTTACTTGTTCTTGTTGTTGTTTAATTACTTGTTCTTGTTGATTGATTACTTTCTTGTAGTTGTTTATTGTTTTTAAGAATCAAACTTCCTAGTTTGTTCTTCATATTATCTTGTTATTTCAAGAACAAGCAAGAACCTAAACTTTCTAGTTTATGGTTCTACAATTAATGTTTTAAAAATTTAAAGTTCATGAGTTCTAAAAATCATACATGCATTCATGTTGGTAAACTTAAGATTTACTTTCTTAAGGATCAAAGCCTTGGCTTGAATCTTTAAAGTATGAATGACCATGAACTTATTACTTATAAATTTAGTTTATTTCTTCATTTCATACACTTTTAATTTCGTGATTCTTGTTATAATGGTCAAAGTGTTACTAGTTAACCTTGATCTCATTTATCTTGAACTAAAGTTAAAAGTTCAAGAACATGCAAATGAAACTTTTTAATTATAACTTTGTACACTCATGTTTGATCTAGACTTTTGGGTCTAGGATCTTCAAGATCTAACTAAAAACTATGCTCTACAACTTAAGATCTTGATTTTATAAGTTTACTCTCGAGTTGTAGCTTAATATTACTTTTATAATTCATGCATGTGTTGAATCTATGATCTTGATGCAACTTTGGTTCATCAAACTTCATACAACTCTTAAGTGAGTTGTGCTTCATATCATAGACCGACACTAGTGTTATGATGGTCAAACCTTGGTTAAGATGATGTAAACACATCAACGAGTTGTACACTTGAAGTTATATGCATCAAGGATGAGAACCGTGATAAGCATCGAACACCAAGAACCCACCAGAAACCTACTGTTTTACTGTTTCTGGGCCTGATCAGTACGACCTGTGTAACATCCCGCACGTTTTCCGTTAAATTTATTTTTCACTGTCTTTTTTTTTAATAAATATCTTTCGTTATTTAAATTCGTAGTTTCCGTTGACTAACGTTCATAATAATTCCGTCATTTAATTATAACATCACTCGTTTACTCGAGCGTTTTTAAAATATTCATTTGGTTAATTCCCGCACCCGCTTTGAAACTTGAGGGACTAATCTTGGCACTTGGCCAAATTTTGGTAACTAGTCACCACCACCTCCCACCATCTCATCCATTCATTTCTCACTTCATCTTCTCCCTCTTTTTCTCTCTTCCATTTTAGAACTCAAACACCCATCTTTATAAAATCATCATCTAAATCCGGATCAAGAAGGAAACATCAAAACAAATTACATTTTCGTGATCCTCTCTTCATCCTCTACATTTTGGTACCAATTTCATCAAGTTTGGGTAACATTTCTAAAACTCTAGATTTTCTCTAAATTCGTGTTTTTATACTTGAAATGGTGTTAGTTAGTGTCTATGGCTCGTGTGTAACATGAATATATATTTTGTTTGCTCGATTTGTTGTTTTGAGTAACTAGTTTGAACATTTGAAATGGGTTTGCTTAATCTTGCATTTTGGAAGATTAAATGTTGTTTGATTGTTAAAGTTCATGTTTTAATTGTGTTACTAGTATCACTAGCTTCGTTTTGATGCGTAGGTTGATTAAGAAAACTTCAAACACATGATTATTGATTTTTGTGAATTTTGGTTAGGGTTTGATAGACTTTGAAATGAACTTTTGATGCGTTGAATGCTTGTTAATGTTGTTAGTAAGTGTTTAGATGCAATGTATGCTTAATTACCTTCGAAACGGCATATCGTATGTGTAAATTGGATTCCCGAATCATAAAATACGTTTTACGAACTTGAAACTTTGAAAATAAACCTTTCTTGATCAATTAACGAGTTTTCGGTTATTGTAATTGATGTTTTTGCTTGTGAAAGGTAGTTAATTGTATTCCTTGTCAAAAGAGCTTTCCAATGATATAAGATGCGTATTCTAAGTGTTTACGGTTTGCGTTTTGTGCTAAATTGAATTTTGGATCAAGACTTGAACTTTTGAAACTGACCAGGTACCAGGCCACGCCTAATGTCGCGGCGTGACACCTCTGGCCGCGGCGCGGCAATAGCCGTGTTTGGGTTCTGAACTACTTTGTCAAATTTTGAAAAATGTTTGCTATGCTACGCACCTCTGATTCACATGTAACTTGTTCTAACATGCTTATATATGAATAAAAACCTCAGAAAAATAGTTCGGGACCCGACCCGATCCCGTTGACTTTTTCGTTGACTTTGACCAAGTTTGACTTTTAGTCAAACTTAAAAAAACACTTATACAATTGTTCTAATCTTATTTTATACTTGATTCTTGCATGAAACTTGACAACGTGATTCACATGCTATATAATCGAGTCGTAATGAGCCATAGGACTAATTGAACACATTTCGCCCGACCTTGTGTCGTAACCGGTTAATTGATACAACTTACTTGTTTAGGTCAAGGCTAAGCAACATTCATGCACACATTTACTTTATGAAGTACATTTATACTCGTGCACTCGAGGTGAGATCATAGTCCCATCTTTCAACAACTTTTATACTTTTAAATCATGGGATGAGAAACATATACGGTTTTATACTACATACTTTTACACTTTGAACACAAGTACAGAAATGAACATTTCACGTGCGGGTTTGAACAAAAAGCCTCAATTCAATTATCATTAGTTACACTTGCAGGGTGTAAACGAGAACTTATATTATGTGATCACATGGGCTTGACGAGCCTCATTCGGATGGTTCGCTACCGTTAGCGGATGAAATATATTTTCGGGTCTAGTGTATGTTCTAACACTACGCAAAGGGTGCAAAACAGTTAAGTTTGATAATTGGGTGCCCGGGATACAAACAACAACTTTGGAATGCAAATGATTTTGATAATCATCTTATACTAAATCTTGTGGTTCAAATACAACGTTTACTAAAACACCTATGATTTCACCAACGTTTTTCGTTGACAGTTTTCTATATGTTTCTCAGGTTCATACTTGGGTATTTGATACATGCTTCCGCGTACACTCATACTTGCTTGGAGTTAAGCATACATGCATACACTCTGATTTCTTGCTTGGGGTCAAGCATACATACATACATACGCTAGTGATAGCACCTTCGGATTCAAACATATCGTTTACATACTTACGCTATTTATAGCAACCGTGATTTTAAACTAATTATGTCGCAAGTTATCTCATTTATAATTTATACTTTTGCAAACTTGAAATTGTTGTCGAACGGTTTTGTAAACTAAACTTTGCAAGCATGATACGTTTCAAAAGGACGCGACATAATTTTGGTCAAACGAGTCTCATATAGGGGCTACGACCACGTAACGGGACCTAAGTTAGCGGCGCCGTCAATGACGATTTTTCCGGGTCGCTACAGATGGTATCAGAGCGTTGGTTGTAGGGATCTAGGATGTGCATTAGTGTGTCTGACAGAGTCGTTAGGACGCATTAGTGAATCTAGACTACAACCGGATAGTTAGCCATTGCATTCTGACATACATTTGCTATATATAGCACTTACTTGACTACTTGTGCATTATACTTGAATCATTCTTAGGCAAACTTCTTAATGGTACCAAGTTTTCATCATACGAACTCGTATTCTGCAACTTTCTGGTAACACGCGTAAATTCAGGATTCATACCCGTAAGGATGACGACGACTTCATTAGTCACACTTGTTCGGGAACTCTGTCTCCCAGATTGTTATTCGCCACCGTTTCAAGTTACTATCGGTGTCACACCGGTGTACCTTACTATCTACCACTTCTTGTTACTGTCGTCATCACTACTCTAGGTGAGTATCGTCATCACTACTTATCACTACGATTGCGTACTACTCGTTATCATGATTCGTTGCTCTTTTCGCTCCTAAAGACATTATTGTTTGACTTGAACCGCATTGACGTGAACAATCATTTATACACTTCCCTCGGGGAACGCTTCTTTAGAGTTGCACAAATTCTTTCGATTCAATACTAGTCACGTTAGAGATGCCGTTGCACTTTGTTCATTTTAGATCTTCACGGTTACACGAACTCGAATCTATGGAGTGATGTGGGAATGGAGGTATGAGTTAGCGTAATATAACGACACTCGATCAACGTGGTTATATTACGGTAATTCACACCAAAGTTCTAGTGACACGTGATGGTGATTGGACTCGATCAGCCTAATCACCACCATGTGCCATGTACATGACTTTATTTTTCTTGTTTGAACATCCGAAAACTCTGAGAATACTGATAACAACCATACCCGGGACACATCTTCGATTATTGTCGAACCATATTGATGCTTCCGAATGAATGACAAATTCTTTCGACTTCAAACATATGTTACACGTGTGTACTATCTCGTTTTCTTATAGTTTTTATAGACGAACTACAAAATGCTTGGTATGCTCACATCGAGGCGAAAACTTCTCTCGCCTTACACTCGTACTTCCGTTTAAGGAAATATTTTATCTAAATTCTCAATGGAGAGAGAGACTCTTCACACTATACTAGTATTCGCCTCGAGGGTGAATAGTCCTATCGAACATTTTCGGAAACCGATAAATCTTTCGCGGCGCGAAATTCTTGAGAAACAAAAACTTGTTCCAACAAACGTTTTCACGTCCTAACAAACTCTTTCAAATATACCTTAAAGAAATGTACCTCGTTTCGGATCGAGATTCTCATTTCACTTCTAGATTTCAGAGTGTCTTACAAAAAGCTTCGGGACCACGTTTAAACATGAGTACCGCGTATCATCCACAAACCGACGGACCAAGCAAACACATGATTCAAACCTTGAAAACCATAATACGAGTTTGCGTTATCAACTTCAAATTTACTTGAGAAAAGTTTTTGCCTTTAACCAAATTCTCTTACAACGATGGTTATCATTCAAGTCTTAACGTCACA
Source organism: Rutidosis leptorrhynchoides (assembly GCF_046630445.1). Taxonomy (NCBI): domain Eukaryota; kingdom Viridiplantae; phylum Streptophyta; class Magnoliopsida; order Asterales; family Asteraceae; genus Rutidosis; species Rutidosis leptorrhynchoides. The sequence continues at coordinate 27,213,621 of NC_092336.1, forward strand.
CTTTCGAGGACCCGTATAGCCGTAATTGTCGTTTTCTTAAATTGTTGAACCGAAGTAGGTGACAAGCGAACCACCGGACCCGAAATCGTTCATGAAACAACCGGAAAATTTTTCAATTCCAAGAAAGGCTCAAGGCGGATCGTAGTCGCCAAAAGAACTATGCCGATGTTAGACGTGAACCTCTCGAATTCCAAGTGGGTAACCGCGTAACGTTAAAGTCGCACCTTGAAAAGGTGTAATCTGTTTCGGGAAACGTAGATAGCTAAATTCGCGATATTTTTAGTCCTTTTAAAATCCTGGGGCGTTTTGGACCCGTTACTAGCCGTTTAGATTTTTCAACTCATTCGAGTCTCCGTTCATCCTAAATTCTACGTATCAAACTTAAAGGCGTGTCTTGCGAAACAAGAACTTGTTATCCTCTTCGATGAACTTACTATCAACGATAAACTCCACCTCATAGGAGGACCGATTGAAACTATAAATCGTGAAACCAAACTTTAAACCAACGTAAAAACCCCGACTGTCAAAGTTCGTTGAAATGCCCAAGGAAGTACCTTCACTTATTCGTAGAATTGGCAACACAAGATCTCGGGGAAGAAACAACAACTACTACTTCCAACTAAATTTCGGGACGAAATTTCTTTTAAGGTGTAGGTAATGTAACATCCCGCACGTTTTCCGTTAAATTTATTTTTAACACTGTCTTTTTTTTTTAATAAATATCTTTCGTTATTTAAATTCGTAGTTTCCGTTGACTAACGTTCATAATAATTCCGTTATTTAATTATAACATCACTCGTTTACTCGAGCGTTTTTAAAATATTCGTTTGGTTAATTCCCGCACCCGCTTTGAAACTTGAGGGACTAATCTTGGCACTTGGCCAAATTTTGGTAACTAGTCACCACCACCTCCCACCATCTCATCCATTCATTTCTCACTTCATCTTCTCCCTCTTTTTCTCTCTTCCATTTTAGAACTCAAACACCCATCTTTATAAAATCATCATCTAAATCCGGATCAAGAAGGAAACATCAAAACAAATTACATTTTCGTGATCCTCTCTTCATCCTCTACATTTTGGTACCAATTTCATCAAGTTTGGGTAACATTTCTAAAACTCTAGATTTTCTCTAAATTCGTGTTTTTATACTTGAAATGGTGTTAGTTAGTGTCTATGGCTCGTGTGTAACATGAATATATATTTTGTTTGCTCGATTTGTTGTTTTGAGTAACTAGTTTGAACATTTGAAATGGGTTTGCTTAATCTTGCATTTTGGAAGATTAAATGTTGTTTGATTGTTAAAGTTCATGTTTTAATTGTGTAACTAGTATCACTAGCTTCGTTTTGATGCGTAGGTTGATTAAGAAAACTTCAAACACATGATTATTGATTTTTGTGAATTTTGGTTAGGGTTTGATAGACTTTGAAATGAACTTTTGATGCGTTGAATGCTTGTTAATGTTGTTAGTAAGTGTTTAGATGCAATGTATGCTTAATTACCTTCGAAACGGCATATCGTATGTGTAAATTGGATTCCCGAATCATAAAATACGTTTTACGAACTTGAAACTTTGAAAATAAACCTTTCTTGATCAATTGACGAGTTTTCGGTTATTGTAATTGATGTTTTTGCTTGTGAAAGGTAGTTAATTGTATTCCTTGTCAAAAGAGCTTTCCAATGATATAAGATGCGTATTCTAAGTGTTTACGGTTTGCGTTTTGTGCTAAATTGAATTTTGGATCAAGACTTGAACTTTTGAAACTGACCAGGTACCAGGCCACGCCTAATGTCGCGGCGCGACACCTCTGGCCGCGGCGCGGCAATAGCCGTGTTTGGGTTCTGACCTACTTTGTCAAATTTCGAAAAATGTTTGCTATGCTACGCACCTCTGATTCACATGTAACTTGTTCTAACATGCTTATATATGAATAAAAACCTCAGAAAAATAGTTCGGGACCCGACCCGATCCCGTTGACTTTTTCGTTGACTTTGACCAAGTTTGACTTTTAGTCAAACTTAACAAAACACTTATACAATTGTTCTAATCTTATTTTATACTTGATTCTTGCATGAAACTTGACAACGTGATTCACATGCTATATAATCGAGTCGTAATGAGCCATAGGACTAATTGAACACATTTCGCCCGACCTTGTGTCGTAACCGGTTAATTGATACAACTTACTTGTTTAGGTCAAGGCTAAGCAACATTCATGCACACATTTACTTTGTGAAGTACATTTATACTCGTGCACTCGAGGTGAGATCATAGTCCCATCTTTCAACAACTTTTATACTTTTAAATCATGGGATGAGAAACATATACGGTTTTATACTACATACTTTTACACTTTGAACACAAGTACGGAAACGAACATTCCACGTGCGGGTTTGAACAAAAAGCCTCAATTCAATTATCATTAGTTACACTTGCAGGGTGTAAACGAGAACTTATATTATGTGATCACATGGGCTTGACGAGCCTCATTCGGACGGTTCGCTACCGTTAGCGGATGAAATATATTTTCGGGTCTAGTGTATGTTCTAACACTACGCAAAGGGTGCAAAACAGTTAAGTTTGATAATTGGGTGCCCGGGATAGAAACAACAACTTTGGAATGCAAATGATTTTGATAATCATCTTATACTAAATCTTGTGGTTCAAATACAATGTTTACTAAAACACCTATGATTTCACCAACGTTTTTCGTTGACAGTTTTCTATATGTTTCTCAGGTTCATACTTGGGTATTTGATACATGCTTCCGCGTACACTCATACTTGCTTGGAGTTAAGCATACATGCATACACTCTGATTTCTTGCTTGGGGTCAAGCATACATACATATATACGCTAGTGATAGAACCTTCGGATTCAAACATATCGTTTACATACTTACGCTATTTATAGCAACCGTGATTTTAAACTAATTATGTCGCAAGTTATCTCATTTATAATTTATACTTTTGCAAACTTGAAATTGTTGTCGAACGGTTTTATAAACTAAACTTTGCAAGCATGATACATTTCAAAAGGACGCGACATAATTTTGGTCAAACGAGTCTCATATAGGGACTACGACCACGTAACGGGACCTAAGTTAGAGGCGCCGTCAATGACGATTTTGTCGGGTCGCTACAACCTGGGCTGCTGTAATGTTGATATTTAGTTAGCTCTGTTCTAGTAGATAACTTTTCATTTAGGACTCGTCTTAATCCGAGTTACGGTTTAGGATTTATGGCCCTCCGATCGTCACTATGTCCTTTTAACGTTGTGCTGAAAATTCTGACCTACTCGCACTTAGACCGTCGCCACGGTCAAACGAAGACGAGTTTGCTTCTTGAATTTTTACCATAACTAAAGGACTTATATACGGAGCCATGGCCACTAGTCTCACCTTATTTCAGTAGGTATAGAGGACGTGGTGACTAACCGAAGTCAGCCTTTGTTTTAAACTCTTTTCATGAACGAAACTTACTTTACACCTTTTGTTTAATGATGAATGATGATGACCTTTAAGACCTAATTTACATACATTTAAACCTAATGGGACGATTTACTGACTTAGTAATATTTGACTTAGGTTGAGGACTTTCCGGACCTACGTACTTGCTTATTTCCAGACTCGACTTTACCACTACTTTACCACTGTGAGTTATAGCATCCCTTTTTACTTTAACTATTTTGGGGCTGAGAATGCATGTGTGTTTTACGTTTTACATACTAGGCACGAGTACTTAAACTTTATATATGTGTGGGTTTTACAACGGCATAAACATTCCCTTTAGCTCGGTAACGTTTAGTCATTGGTTTTTGAACCGGTGAACGCGAATCTTAGATATGGATCCATAGGGTTTGACATCCCCACTCGAGCTAGTCGCGCTAGCATTTAACGGGTGATTAATACTTCGTAAACATACGCACTCACCAAGTGTACTTTCAGGGGGTTATAAACGTTAAGTTAGTTACCAAGTGCCCACGGTTAAACATATACTTTATCATACTGTTTTGAAACGCTCTTTGTAGCACTGAAATCTCGTGACCTACCTTACATTACTGTTATACTTAACCTGAAAGGACCCGTCCTAATCCATCCGGACGAAGCCCATATCGATTATAAACGATTCACAACAGTTGATTACATCGCGAGGTACTTGACCTCTATATGATACATTTTACAAACATTGCATTCGTTTTGAAAAGACAATCTTTCATTACATCTAAAGTTGACAGACATGCATACCATTTCATAATATATTCAACTATAATTGACTTAATAAAGATCTTGATAAACTCAACGACTCGAATGCAACGTCTTTTGAAATATGTCATGAATGACTCCAAGTAATATCTTTTAAATGATCAAATGCACAGCGGAAGATTTCTTTCGTACCTGAGAATAAACATGCTTTAAAGTGTCAACCAAAAGGTTGGTGAGTTCATTAGTTTATCATAAATAATTATTTCATAAATTTAATAGACCACAAGATTTCATATTTCCATTTCACATAAACATACGTCCCATGCATAGAGACAAAAATCATTCATATGGATTGAACACCTGGTAACCGACATTCACAATATGCATATAAGAATATCCCCATCATTCCGGGATCCTCCTTCGGACATGATATAAATTTCGAAGTACTAAATCATCCGGTACTTTGGATGGGGCTTGTTGGGCCCGATAGATCTATCTTTAGAGTTCGCGTCAATTATGAAATGTCCCGTTCTTATTGATTAAAAACGTTCCATATTAATTGATTTCGTTGCGAGGTTTTGACCTCTATATGAGACGTTTTTCAAAGACTGCATTCATTTTTAAAACAAACCATAACCTTTATTTCATAAATAAAGGTTTAAAAAGCTTTACGTAGATTATCAAATAATGATAATCTAAAATATCCTGTTTACACACGACCATTACATAATGGTTTACAATACAAATATGTTACATCGAAATCAGTTTCTTGAATGCAGTTTTTACACAATATCATACAAACATGGACTCCAAATCTTGTCCTTATTTTAGTATGCAACAGCGGAAGCTCTTAATATTCACCTGAGAATAAACATGCTTTAAACGTCAACAAAAAATGTTGGTGAGTTATAGGTTTAACCTATATATATCAAATCGTAACAATAGACCACAAGATTTCATATTTCAATACACATCCCATACATAGAGATAAAAATCATTCATATGGTGAACACCTGGTAACCGACAATAACAAGATGCATATATAAGAATATCCCCATCATTCCGGGACACCCTTCGGATATGATATAAATTTCGAAGTACTAAAGCATCCGGTACTTTCGATGGGGTTTGTTAGGCCCAATAGATCTATCTTTAGGATTCGCGTCAATTAGGGTGTCTGTTCCCTAATTCTTAGATTACCAGACTTAATAAAAAAGGGCATATTCGATTTCGATAATTCAACCATAGAATGTAGTTTCACGTACTTGTGTCTATTTTGTAAATCATTTATAAAACCTGCATGTATTCTCATCCCAAAAATATTAGATTTTAAAAGTGGGACTATAACTCACTTTCACAGATTTTTACTTCGTCGGGAAGTAAGACTTGGCCACTGGTTGATTCACGAACCTATAACAATATATACATATATATCAAAGTATGTTCAAAATATATTTACAACACTTTTAATATATTTTGATGTTTTAGGTTTATTAAGTCAGCTGTCCTCGTTAGTAACCTATAACTAGTTGTCCACAGTTAGATGTACAGAAATAAATCGATAAATATTATCTTGAATCAATCCACGACCCAGTGTATACGTATCTCAGTATTGATCACAACTCAAACTATATATATTTTGGAATCAACCTCAACCCTGTATAGCTAACTCCAACATTCACATATAGAGTGTCTATGGTTGTTCCGAAATATATATAGATGTGTCGACATGATAGGTCGAAACATTGTATACGTGTTTATGGTATCTCAAGATTACATAATATACAATACAAGTTGATTAAGTTATGGTTGGAATAGATTTGTTACCAATTTTCACGTAGCTAAAATGAGAAAAATTATCCAATCTTGTTTTACCCATAACTTCTTCATTTTAAATCCGTTTTGAGTGAATCAAATTGCTATGATTTCATATTGAACTCTATTTTATGAATCTAAACAGAAAAAGTATAGGTTTATAGTCGGAAAAATAAGTTACAAGTCATTTTTGTAAAGGTAGTCATTTCAGTCGAAAGAACGACGTCTAGATGACCATTTTAGAAAACATACTTCCACTTTGAGTTTAACCATAATTTTTGGATATAGTTTCATGTTCATAATAAAAATCATTTTCTCAGAATAACAACTTTTAAATCAAAGTTTATCATAGTTTTTAATTAACTAACCCAAAACAGCCCGCGGTGTTACTACGACGGCGTAAATCCGGTTTTACGGTGTTTTTCGTGTTTCCAGGTTTTAAATCATTAAGTTAGCATATCATATAGATATAGAATATGTGTTTAGTTGATTTTAAAAGTCAAGTTAGAAGGATTAACTTTTGTTTGCGAACAAGTTTAGAATTAACTAAACTATGTTCTAGTGATTACAAGTTTAAACCTTCGAATAAGATAGCTTTATATGTATGAATCGAATGATGTTATGAACATCATTACTACCTTAATTTCCTTGGATAAACCTACTGGAAAAGAGAAAAATGGATCTAGCTTCAATGGATCCTTGGATGGCTCGAAGTTCTTGAAGCAGAATCATGACACGAAAACAAGTTCAAGTAAGATCATCACTTGAAATAAGATTGTTATAGTTATAGAAATTGAACCAAAGTTTGAATATGATTATTACCTTGTATTAGAATGATAACCTACTGTAAGAAACAAAGATTTCTTGAGGTTGGATGATCACCTTACAAGATTGGAAATGAGCTAGCAAACTTGAAAGTATTCTTGATTTTATGAAACTAGAACTTTTGGAATTTATGAAGAACACTTAGAACTTGAAGATAGAACTTGAGAGAGATCAATTAGATGAAGAAAATTGAAGAATGAAAGTGTTTGTAGGTGTTTTTGGTCGTTGGTGTATGGATTAGATATAAAGGATATGTAATTTTGTTTTCATGTAAATAAGTCATGAATGATTACTCATATTTTTGTAATTTTATGAGATATTTCATGCTAGTTGCCAAATGATGGTTCCCACATGTGTTAGGTGACTCACATGGGCTGCTAAGAGCTGATCATTGGAGTGTATATACCAATAGTACATACATCTAAAAGCTGTGTATTGTACGAGTACGAATACGGGTGCATACGAGTAGAATTGTTGATGAAACTGAACGAGGATGTAATTTTAAGCATTTTTGTTAAGTAGAAGTATTTTGATAAGTGTATTGAAGTCTTTCAAAAGTGTATAAATACATATTAAAACACTACATGTATATATATTTTAACTGAGTCGTTAAGTCATCGTTAGTCGTTACATGTAAGTGTTGTTTTGAAACCTTTAGGTTAACGATCTTGTTAAATGTTGTTAACCCAATGTTTATAATATCAAATGAGATTTTAAATTATTATATTATCATGATATTATCATGTATGAATATCTCTTAATATGATATATATACATTAAATGTCTTTACAACGATAATCGTTACATATATGTCTCGTTTAAAAATCATTAAGTTAGTAGTCTTGTTTTTACATATGTAGTTCATTGTTAATATACTTTATGATATGTTTTCTTATCATAGTATCATGTTAACTATATATATATATATCCATATATATGTCATCATATAGTTTTTACAAGTTTTAACGTTCGTGAATCACCGATCAACTTGGGTGGTCAATTGTCTATATGAAACATATTTCAATTAATCAAGTCTTAACAAGTTTGATTGCTTAACATGTTGGAAACATTTAATCATGTAAATATCAATCTCAATTAATATATATAAACATGGAAAAGTTCGGGTCACTACAGTACCTACCCGTTAAATAAATTTCGTCCCGAAATTTTAAGGTGTTGAAGGTGTTGACGAATCTTCTGGAAATAGATGCGGGTATTTCTTCTTCATCTGATCTTCACGCTCCCAGGTGAACTCGGGTCCTCTACGAGCATTCCATCGAACCTTAACAATTAGTATCTTGTTTTGCTTAAGTCTTTTAACCTCACGGAATAGTGAGATCTTCTTTAGCAAAATATTTCTTTAAATTCGAGACGTGGAAAGTGTTATGTACAGCCGCGAGTTGTTGAGGTAACTCTAGTCGGTAAGCTACTGGTCCGACACGATCAATAATCTTGAATGGTCCAATATACCTTGGATTTAATTTCCCTCGTTTACCAAATTGAACAACGCCTTTCCAAGGTGCAACTTTAAGCATGACCATCTCTCCAATTTCAAATTCTATATCTTTTCTTTTAATGTCAGCGTAGCTCTTTTGTCGACTTTGGGCGGTTTTCAACCGTTGTTGAATTTGGATGATCTTCTCGGTAGTTTCTTGTATAATCTCCGGACCCGTAATCTGTCTATCCCCCACTTCACTCCAACAAATCGGAGACCTGCTCTTTCTACCATAAAGTGCTTCAAACGGCGCCATCTCAATGCTTGAATGGTAGCTGTTGTTGTAGGAAAATTCTGCTAACGGTAGATGTCGATCCCAACTGTTTCCGAAATCAATAACACATGCTCGTAGCATGTCTTCAAGCGTTTGTATCGTCCTTTCGCTCTGCCCATCAGTTTGTGGATGATAGGCAGTACTCATGTCTAGACGAGTTCCTAATGCTTGCTGTAATGTCTGCCAGAATCTTGAAATAAATCTGCCATCCCTATCAGAGATAATAGAGATTGGTATTCCATGTCTGGAGACGACTTCCTTCAAATACAGTCGTGCTAACTTCTCCATCTTGTCATCTTCTCTTATTGGTAGGAAGTGTGCTGATTTGGTGAGACGATCAACTATTACCCAAATAGTATCAAAACCACTTGCAGTCCTTGGCAATTTAGTGATGAAATCCATGGTAATGTTTTCCCATTTCCATTCCGGGATTTCGGGTTGTTGAAGTAGACCTGATGGTTTCTGATGCTCAGCTTTGACCTTAGAACACGTCAAACATTCTCCTACGTATTTAGCAACATCGGCTTTCATACCCGGCCACCAAAAATGTTTCTTGAGATCCTTGTACATCTTCCCCGTTCCAGGATGTATTGAGTATCTGGTTTTATGAGCTTCTCTAAGTACCATTTCTCTCATATCTCCAAATTTTGGTACCCAAATCCTTTCAGCCCTATACCGGGTTCCGTCTTCCCGAATATTAAGATGCTTCTCCGATCCTTTGGGTATTTCATCCTTTAAATTTCCCTCTTTTAAAACTCCTTGTTGCGCCTCCTTTATTTGAGTAGTAATGTTATTATGAATCATTATATTCATAGATTTTACTCGAATGGGTTCTCTGTCCTTCCTGCTCAAGGCATCGGCTACCACATTTGCCTTCCCCGGGTGGTAACGAATCTCAAAGTCGTAATCATTCAATAATTCAATCCACCTACGCTGCCTCATATTCAGTTGTTTCTGATTAAATATGTGTTGAAGACTTTTGTGGTCGGTATATATAATACTTTTGACCCCATATAAGTAGTGCCTCCAAGTCTTTAATGCAAAAACAACCGCGCCTAATTCCAAATCATGCGTTGTATAATTTTGTTCGTGAATCTTCAATTGTCTAGACGCATAAGAAATCACCTTCGTTCGTTGCATTAATACACAACCGAGACCTTGCTTTGATGCATCACAATAAATCACAAAATCATCATTCCCTTCAGGCAATGACAATATAGGTGCCGTAGTTAGTTTTTTTCTTCAATAACTGAAACGCTTTCTCTTGTTCATCATTCCATTCAAATTTCTTCCCTTTATGCGTTAATGCAGTCAAGGGTTTTGCTATTCTGGAAAAGTCTTGGATGAACCTTCTGTAGTAACCAGCTAGTCCTAAAAACTGGCGTATGTGTTTCGGAGTTTTCGGGGTTTCCCACTTTTCAACAGTTTCTATCTTTGCCGGATCCACCTTAATACCTTCTTTGTTCACTATGTGACCGAGGAATTGAACTTCTTCCAACCAAAATGCACACTTTGAAAACTTAGCGTACAATTCTTCCTTCCTCAATACTTCTAACACCTTTCTCAAATGTTCACCGTGTTCTTGGTCATTCTTTGAGTAAATAAGTATGTCATCAATGAAAACAATGACAAAATTGTCAAGGTATGGTCCACACACTCGGTTCATAAGGTCCATGAACACAGCTGGTGCATTAGTTAAACCAAACGGCATGACCATAAACTCGTAATGACTGTAACGTGTTCTGAAAGCAGTCTTTGGAATATCATCTTCTTTCACCCGCATTTGATGATACCCGGAACGTAAGTCAATCTTTGAATAAACAGACGAGCCTTGTAGTTGATCAAATAAGTCGTCGATTCTCGGTAGTGGGTAGCGGTTCTTGATGGTAAGTTTGTTCAACTCTCGGTAGTCGATACACAACCTGAATGTACCATCTTTCTTCTTGACAAACAAAACAGGAGCTCCCCACGGTGATGTGCTTGGTCGAATGAAACCACGCTCTAAAAGTTCTTGTAATTGGCTTTGCAGTTCTTTCATCTCGCTGGGTGCGAGTCTGTAAGGAGCACGAGCTATTGGTGCAGCTCCTGGTACAAGATCTATTTGAAATTCAACGGATCGATGTGGGGGTAATCCCGGTAATTCTTTCGGAAATACATCGGGAAATTCTTTTGCAATGGGAACATCATTGATGCTCTTTTCTTCAGTTTGTACTTTCTCGACGTGTGCTAGAACAGCATAGCAACCTTTTCTTATTAGTTTTTGTGCCTTCAAATTACTAATAAGATGTAGCTTCGTGTTGCCCTTTTCTCCGTACACCATTAAGGGTTTTCCTTATTCTCGTATAATGCGAATTGCATTTTTGTAACAAACGATCTCCGCTTTCACTTCTTTCAACCAGTCCATACCGATTATCACATCAAAACTCCCTAACTCTACTGGTATCAAATCAATCTTAAATGTTTCGCTAACCAGTTTAATTTCTCGATTCCGACATATATTATCTGCTGAAATTAATTTACCATTTGCTAATTCGAGTAAAAATTTACTATCCAAAGGCGTCAATGGACAACTTAATTTAGCACAAAAATCTCTACTCATATAGCTTCTATCCGCACCCGAATCAAATAAAACGTAAGCAGATTTATTGTCAATAAGAAACGTACCCGTAACAAGCTCCGGGTCTTCCTGTGCCTCTACCGCATTAATATTGAAAACTCTTCCACGGCCTTGTCCATTCGTGTTCTCCTGGTTCGGGCAATTTCTAATAATGTGGCCTGGTTTTCCACATTTATAACAAACTACATTGGCATAACTTGCTCCGACACTACTTGCTCCGCCATTACTCGTTCCGACACCATTTGTTCCTTTCGTTCTATTAACCCCTGGTCCGTAGACCTCACACTTCGCCGCGCTATGACCATTTCTTTTACATTTGTTGCAAAATTTGGTGCAGAACCCCGAGTGATTCTTTTCACACCTTTGGCATAGCTGCTTCTGATTGTTGTTGTTGTTGTTGCAGTTATTATTATTGTTGGGATGATTGTTGTAGTTGCTGTTATTGTTGTTGTTGTTGTTAGGCCGTTTGTTGTAGTTGCGATTGATGTTGCGATTGTTGGGATAATTGTTGCGATTATTGTTGTAATTGCTGTTGTTGTTGTATTGGTGATTCTTATCACCGTTTTCCTCCCACTTTCTTTTGACTTGCTTCACATTGGCCTCTTCAGCAGTCTGTTCTTTAATTCTTTCTTCAATCTGGTTCACTAGTTTGTGAGCCATTCTACATGCCTGTTGTATGGAGGCGGGCTCGTGTGAACTTATATCTTCTTGGATTCTTTCCGGTAATCCTTTCACAAACGCGTCGATCTTCTCTTCCTCATCTTCGAATGCTCCCGGACACAATAGGCACAATTCTGTGAATCGTCTTTCGTACGTGGTAATATCAAATCCTTGGGTTCGTAACCCTCTAAGTTCTGTCTTGAGCTTATTGACCTCGGTTCTGGGACGGTACTTCTCGTTCATCAAGTGCTTGAATGCTGACCACGGTAGTGCGTACGCATCATCTTGTCCCACTTGCTCTAGATAGGTATTCCACCATGTTAACGCAGAACCTGTGAAGGTATGCGTAGCGTACTTCACTTTGTCCTCTTCAGTACACTTACTTATGGCAAACACCGATTCAACCTTCTCGGTCCACCGTTTCAATCCGATCGGTCCTTCGGTTCCATCAAATTCCAAAGGTTTGCAGGCAGTGAATTCTTTGTAGGTGCATCCTACACGATTTCCTGTACTGCTAGATCCAAGGTTATTGTTGGTATGTAGCGCAGCCTGTACTGCGGCTATGTTTGAAGCTAGAAAAGTACGGAATTCCTCTTCATTCATATTCACGGTGTGTCGAGTAGTCGGTGCCATTTCCTTCAAAATAGTTAAATGGAACAAGTTAATCATACAGAATATTAAGAGTAGTTAATAGTATTTCGTAGCATAATATGAACTCATTTATAAAAGCTTTTTCTTCATATTAGCGTTTTATAAGTTTAAATTCGGGTAGTACCTACCCGTTAAGTTCATACTTAGTAGCTAATATACAATTCAACTACTACAATTCTATATGAAAAACTGATTGTAATAATATTTCGCGTTCAAACTTTTATACAATATTTTACAAACTTACAATACCGCTTATTTTACATAAAGCATGAAATATAGCACACAATAACTTTGATACAAGATAGTTGTGAAAACAATTCTAGCTAGTACACAAGTCGTTCGGCAAAGGCAATAAAGACACGTAATTCATACGTCCAGAAACAAGTCATGCATTCTGGTTTTACTAGGACTACTTCCCATCCTTGGTCTTGTGCAACATAACCGTTATGGCCGTTGATAAGACAGCGTGTTGTAACGTCATCAAAGGGACGAGGGTTACGTAATGTCCAACAGTCCCGTAATAATCTAAAAACCTCATTTCTTACCCCAATTACCGACTCCGTCACTTGTGGAAACGTTTTGTTTAATAGTTGTAGCCCGATGTTCTTGTTCTCACTTTGGTGAGAAGCGAACATTACTAATCCGTAAGCATAACATGCTTCTTTATGTTGCATTTTAGCCGCTTTTTCTAAATCACGAAGTCCAATATTCGGATATATTGAGTCAAAATAATTTCTTAACCCGTTGCGTAAAATAGCATTTGGGTTCCCCGCAATATATGCGTCAAAGTAAACACATCGTAACTTATGGGTTTCCCAATGTGATATCCCCCATCTTTCAAACGAAAGTCTCTTATAAACCAAGACATTCTTGGAACGTTCTTCGAATGTCTTACAAACTGATCTCGCCTTAAATAGTTGTGCCGAAGAATTCTGGCCGACTCTAGACAAGATTTCATCAATCATGTCTCCGGGTAGGTCTCTTAAAATATTGGGTTGTCTATCCATTTTGTGTTTTTAAACTGTAAAATAGACAAGAGTTAGTTTCATAAAAAAAATACTTATTAATACAAGCAATTTTTACATATATCATAAAGCATAAGAACAGTATATTACATATATTACACCACACGAATACAACTATCTTATTCCAACTCGCTCGTTTCTTCTTCTTCGGTTTTGGTTCGTTTTGCCAAGTTTCTAGGGATATATGATGTTCCCCTAATACGAGCCGTCGTTGTCCACATTGGTTTAGAAAAACCTGGTGGTTTAGAGGTTCCCGGGTCATTGTTACAACTTAAGGACTTCGGGGGTTGACGATACATATAAAGTTCATCGGGGTTGGAATTAGATTTCTCTATTTTTATGCCCTTTCCCTTATTATTTTCTTTTGCCTTTTTAAATTCAGTTGGGGTAATTTCTATAACATCATCGGAATTCTCGTCGGAATCCGATTCATCGGAGAATTGGTAATCCTCCCAATATTTTGCTTCCTTGGCGGAAACACCATTGACCATAATTAACTTTGGTCGGTTGGTTGAGGATTTTCTTTTACTTAACCGTTTTATTATTTCCCCCACCGGTTCTATTTCTTCATCCGGTTCCGATTCTTCTTCCGGTTCCGATTCTTCTTCCGGTTCCGACTCTTCTTCCGGTTCCTCTTCGGGAACTTGTGAATCAGTCCACAAATCATTCCAATTTACATTTGACTCTTCATTATTATTAGGTGAGTCAATGGGACTTGTTCTAGAGGTAGACATCTATCACATAATATCAAACACGTTAAGAGATTAATATATCACATAATATTCATATGTTAAAAATATATAGTTTCCAACAAAAATGTTAAGCAATCATTTTTAAAGAAAACACGGTCGAAGTCCAGACTCACTAATGCATCCTAACAAACTCGATAAGACACACTAATGCAAATTTTCTGGTTCTCTAAGACCAAAGCTCGGATACCAACTGAAATGTCCCGTTCTTATTGATTAAAAACGTTCCATATTAATTGATTTCGTTGCGAGGTTTTGACCTCTATATGAGACGTTTTTCAAAGACTGCATTCATTTTTAAAACAAACCATAACCTTTATTTCATAAATAAAGGTTTAAAAAGCTTTACGTAGATTATCAAATAATGATAATCTAAAATATCCTGTTTACACACGACCATTACATAATGGTTTACAATACAAATATGTTACATCGAAATCAGTTTCTTGAATGCAGTTTTTACACAATATCATACAAACATGGACTCCAAATCTTGTCCTTATTTTAGTATGCAACAGCGGAAGCTCTTAATATTCACCTGAGAATAAACATGCTTTAAACGTCAACAAAAAATGTTGGTGAGTTATAGGTTTAACCTATATATATCAAATCGTAACAATAGACCACAAGATTTCATATTTCAATACACATCCCATACATAGAGATAAAAATCATTCATATGGTGAACACCTGGTAACCGACAATAACAAGATGCATATATAAGAATATCCCCATCATTCCGGGACACCCTTCGGATATGATATAAATTTCGAAGTACTAAAGCATCCGGTACTTTGGATGGGGTTTGTTAGGCCCAATAGATCTATCTTTAGGATTCGCGTCAATTAGGGTGTCTGTTCCCTAATTCTTAGATTACCAGACTTAATAAAAAGGGGCATATTCGATTTCGATAATTCAACCATAGAATGTAGTTTCACGTACTTGTGTCTATTTTGTAAATCATTTATAAAACCTGCATGTATTCTCATCCCAAAAATATTAGATTTTAAAAGTGGGACTATAACTCACTTTCACAGATTTTTACTTCATCGGGAAGTAAGACTTGGCCACTGGTTGATTCACGAACCTATAACAATATATACATATATATCAAAGTATGTTCAAAATATATTTACAACACTTTTAATATATTTTGATGTTTTAGGTTTATTAAGTCAGCTGTCCTCGTTAGTAACCTATAACTAGTTGTCCACAGTTAGATGTACAGAAATAAATCGATAAATATTATCTTGAATCAATCCACGACCCAGTGTATACGTATCTCAGTATTGATCATAACTCAAACTATATATATTTTGGAATCAACCTCAACCCTGTATAGCTAACTCCAACATTCACATATAGAGTGTCTATGGTTGTTCCGAAATATATATAGATGTGTCGACATGATAGGTCGAAACATTGTATACGTGTCTATGGTATCTCAAGATTACATAATATACAATACAAGTTGATTAAGTTATGGTTGGAATAGATTTGTTACCAATTTTCACGTAGCTAAAATGAGAAAAATTATCCAATCTTGTTTTACCCATAACTTCTTCATTTTAAATCCGTTTTGAGTGAATCAAATTGCTATGATTTCATATTGAACTCTATTTTATGAATCTAAATAGAAAAAGTATAGGTTTATAGTCCGAAAAATAAGTTACAAGTCGTTTTTGTAAAGGTAGTCATTTCAGTCGAAAGAATGACGTCTAGATGACCATTTTAGAAAACATACTTCCACTTTGAGTTTAACCATAATTTTTGGATATAGTTTCATGTTCATAATAAAAATCATTTTCTCAGAATAACAACTTTTAAATCAAAGTTTATCATAGTTTTTAATTAACTAACCCAAAACAGCCCGCGGTGTTACTACGACGGCGTAAATCCGGTTTTACGGTGTTTTTCGTGTTTCCAGGTTTTAAATCATTAAGTTAGCATATCATATAGATATAGAACATGTGTTTAGTTGATTTTAAAAGTCAAGTTAGAAGGATTAACTTTTGTTTGCGAACAAGTTTAGAATTAACTAAACTATGTTCTAGTGATTACAAGTTTAAACCTTCGAATAAGATAGCTTTATATGTATGAATCGAATGATGTTATGAACATCATTACTACCTTAATTTCCTTGGATAAACCTACTGGAAAATAGAAAAATGGATCTAGCTTCAATGGATCCTTGGATGGCTCGAAGTTCTTGAAGCAGAATCATGACACGAAAACAAGTTCAAGTAAGATCATCACTTGAAATAAGATTGTTATAGTTATAGAAATTGAACCAAAGTTTGAATATGATTATTACCTTGTATTAGAATGATAACCTACTGTAAGAAACAAAGATTTCTTGAGGTTGGATGATCACCTTACAAGATTGGAAGTGAGCTAGCAAACTTGAAAGTATTCTTGATTTTATGAAACTAGAACTTTTGGAATTTATGAAGAACACTTAGAACTTGAAGATAGAACTTGAGAGAGATCAATTAGGTGAAGAAAATTGAAGAATGAAAGTGTTTGTAGGTGTTTTTGGTCGTTGGTGTATGGATTAGATATAAAGGATATGTAATTTTGTTTTCATGTAAATAAGTCATGAATGATTACTCATATTTTTGTAATTTTATGAGAGATTTCATGCTAGTTGCCAAATGATGGTTCCCACATGTGCTAGGTGACTCACATGTGCTGCTAAGAGCTGATCATTGGAGTGTATATACCAATAGTACATACATCTAAAAGCTGTGTATTGTACGAGTACGAATACGGGTGCATACGAGTAGAATTGTTGATGAAACTGAACGAGGATGTAATTGTAAGCATTTTTGTTAAGTAGAAGTATTTTGATAAGTGTATTGAAGTCTTTCAAAAGTGTATAAATACATATTAAAACACTACATGTATATACATTTTAACTGAGTCGTTAAGTCATCGTTAGTCGTTACATGTAAGTGTTGTTTTGAAACCTTTAGGTTAACGATCTTGTTAAATGTTGTTAACCCAATGTTTATAATATCAAATGAGATTTTAAATTATTATATTATCATGATATTATCATGTATGAATATCTCTTAATATGATATATATACATTAAATGTCTTTACAACGATAATCGTTACATATATGTCTCGTTTAAAAATCATTAAGTTAGTAGTCTTGTTTTTACATATGTAGTTCATTGTTAATATACTTTATGATATGTTTTCTTATCATAGTATCATGTTAACTATATATATATATATCCATATATATGTCATCATATAGTTTTTACAAGTTTTAACGTTCGTGAATCACCGATCAACTTGGGTGGTCAATTGTCTATATGAAACATATTTCAATTAATCAAGTCTTAACAAGTTTGATTGCTTAACATGTTGGAAACATTTAATCATGTAAATATCAATCTCAATTAATATATATAAACATGGAAAAGTTCGGGTCACTACAAATTAGGGTGTCTATTCCCTAATTCTTAGATTACCAGACTTAATAAAAAGGGGCATATTCAATTTCGATCATTCAACCATATAATGTAGTTTCGATTACTTGTGTCTATTTCGTAAAACATTTATAAAAGCAGCGCATGTATTCTCAGTCCCAAAAATATATATTGCAAAAGCATTTAAAAAGGGATTAATGAAACTCACGCATATAAATATTGTAAAACATTTAATAAAGCATTTGCATGTATTCTCAGCCCAAAAACGTAAAGAATAAAAGGGAGCAAATGAAACTCACCTAATGTATTTTGTAGTAAAAATACATATAACGACAATGGACAAATGTAAAGTTGGCCTCGGATTCACGATCCTATATCATTCATATGTATATTAATACATATAATCGTATTCGAACAAATTTATATAGTATAACTTGAATTATATATTATACTTATTTAGTTTGTGTATATATTTAAAAGGTTTAATATCTATATATTTGATTATTTTAATATACTTCTATATATGTATATGGTTAGTATTAAATGAAATATTCTTAATTCGTTATATATAAGTATTTATATAAATAATGTTATTATATTTGATATGCGATATATAAACTTTTAATATGATTATAATATATGTATTAAGTACATTTTTAGGTACAAAATATTTATTTGTAACGAAAATGATAGTTTTTATAATAATGATTTACTAATAATAAAAATAACTTTCTTAATATTGATAATACTACTATTAATAACGATATTGTTAAAATTAATACTTATGTTAATAATAATAATATTAAAACTAATAATTACGATAATGATATTTATACCAATATTAGTGAGAGTAATAATAACTTGTATTGTTTTATAATAACACTAGTAATAATCCTAAACATATTCATAATGATACTATTAATACTAAAAATGGTACAATTACTAATATTTACAAAAATAATAATAAGTTGCATTATTTTGTCACTAATTATAATGTTTATAATGATAATTTTATTATGTTCCAAATAATGATAATAATAATAATAATCCTAATACTTAATAATAATAATAATACTAAGTAATTATAATAACTTTAGTAATAATAACAATTATAACAATAATAATTAGTACTAATAATAATAACAATAATAATAATAATAATAATAATAATAATAATAATAATAATAATAATAATAATAATAATAATAATAATAATAAGTAAGTAAATAAATAATTAAAGACTACCTCAAATAAAAGGAGTCCCAAAAATATACTTGCCCTTGCCCGGGCTCGAACCCCCGACCTCTCGCATACCTGAATCACTCTCTAACCATTCGGCTGTTGCCGGTTTTCTGATTATTAATACAACCCGTATATATTTAACTTGTTATTCTGTTCCTCCTTTCTTCTTCCTCATTCCACTTCCAAATCGACCGAACCCAATTTATAACTAACAGTTTGATTTGGTTTCAAAACTTAAACGATATTAACTTATAATACTGATTCTAAATTAACAGAGTCAAAAACAAAAACAAAAAAAAAATTTTAAAAAAAAATAGCTGTAACACAGGTTCGTGAAGGCAAACCAAAAACTCAAATTCCAAACTCAAATCAACTAAAACTCCGAAATTTATTACTCAACGATTTAACAATTAGTTTTAGGATTTATACTTTATATAAAAATATTTAAAGATTGGTTTAAATAATCGATAACAGAAAAAGAAAAAAAATAAACCTGCAATTTAGTCTCTGTGGAAATGTATACAGCTTGATTCCATTTCGACAATTTAGCAGGTTTTAGACAAAATTTATAACATAAAATATGTTCTAAATTGTTCATATGAACTTTCTGGTTCATCAATTTAATTCAAAACATCAAAGAATTTATGAATTTCACGATGAACAATTTATGTTGACTTTTTGAATGAAACTTTGACTCGACAATTAACGATTGTTAAGGAAAATTGGAACCTGCAACTTTGCAGATTGTTTATACAAAAGATTTCTAACAAAACAGCACTTACACATTTTGAAATTTATTAAAAAATCTTTCTAATTGAAAATATGAAGAAGAACAGGACAGGTTATCTGGGTGTTCTTCGAATTTGGTTTAACTTCGATATTTTATGAGCTGTAACAGATATATGAGATTGTTAATTGATAATGAGAGTCATCTGTTGTCATTTACCATGAATGTGATAAGGTGTTACAGTGTTAAAGGTCGACATATAATTTAGCCAAGCAGGAGAAAACAAAGAAATATATAAAGTTGATAATGACTGATAACAGATAAAGGAAGAATAATAAATCTGATACAGATACTGATGTTACTGGAATTCGTAATCTAGTTAACATGAGAAATAAACAAATATCTCTGTATTGATAATAATAATATTTGTTAATAATATTACTAATAATAACTTAAATACTAATAATAAGAATGATATAATTAATAATAATATCAAATGATAATTTTGGAAATTATACTAGTAACTATTAATTCATCATGATTTTAGTAAGAATGTTAATTTAAATGATAATGCAAATTTTAATATAACATTATAAATTTAATTATAATGATACTTTTTGAAATTATGATAATAATAATAATTTAAATAATAATAATAATAATATTAATAATAATAATAATAACAATAATAGTAATACATATAATAATAGCTATAATAATACTTTTTCTACTAATGATAATATGTTTAATATTAATAGCACTAATAATCATATTAATAAAAATATAGCAATTTAAATGTATCAAGTTTCATATCTATATAATAATATTAAAAATACTATTAATACTGATATTAATATAAATCTATATTTTAATGAAAGTAATAATAATATTATATTTTATCTTGTAAGTAAATTTAATTTGTTGATATTACATATTATTAAAGTATGTAATATTTAATAACATCTAATATACATAATAACACATATTGATTAGTTAATATTTATATATTTTATTTATATTGTAATATACATATGATATTAGTTAGGTATAGAAACCATATATATATATATATATATATATATATATATATATATATATATATATATATATATATATATATATATATATATATATATATATATATATATATATATATATATATATATATATATTAATATTTACTTAATCATTCTCTTTATTATTTTACATCTTTAATTCAAATATTTATTTCTAGTACTTAAATAATATTTCATTTCGAAGTATATTTCCAATCATTATGAATATATGTATCTTTTTCTAAAATTTGTTGTTCGTGAATCGTCGGGCATGGTCAAAGGGTAATAGATTACATGAATATAGTTTTCCAAATTTTCGAGACTTAACATTACAGATTTTGCTTTTAGTGTCGAAATCATATTAAGATTAAGTTTAAATTTGGTCAGAAATTCCCGGGTCACTACAGTACCTACCCGTTAAAGAAATTTCATCCCGAAATTTGAGTGAGGTTGTCATGTCTAACAATAAAAATGTTTTCATGGCAAATATGAGTTGATAAATAGAATTTTATCACAGGGTGTAACCTGGATAAAATAATTCGATTATTCGAAGATTACGAGTGAAGCTATCACGAAAGAATGAAATGAAGAAATAGAGATTCGTCTTAGCTTTTGACGTAACCAGGGTTGAATTTAGAACATAAGGTGCATCTTAACGTTTGACGTTGTCTTGGTTGAATTCCGGAATTAAAGGGATTTAAAGAAAATCTTCGAAATCTAAAAGATTTGATTCTTCGATGAGTAAGGAAATTAAGATCTCTATAATTAAATACGGTGATCTGCCTCGATTACTCTGTCTGATATTTCCCTTATAAATTAAGCTCTTCCGTTCCCTTATTCTCACCATTTCTATAAAATCCACAAATTCAAAAGATTATGAAAGTGCTTAATCCAATTCTGATCCTTGTCCTTATCCTCACTATCGCAACAATTATTCTCCTTTTCCAATTACCATCGGAGGAATCTGTTTTCTTCTACTTCGCCCTCGAGGTTATAATGTTTTTAATTCTCCCGTGTCTTTATGTTGCGATAAACATTGATATACACGGTTTGTAATTCCTGTGTTTGTGATCGGCTTTATATTTTCCTTTATTTTTCGGAGTCCCATGTTCTTGTTTTCTCTTCGCGACTCCAAGTAAAGCGAACAATGATTCCAGAATTCGTAGATATAGAGTTTCAAATGATTATAATGTTCTAAGCATGGTGGAACGTGATAGCACGATTTGATTTTCAAATTTATCAAAATTACATAAGATAGAACTATCAAGAATATATTCTTCTTGATATGTTCGGAGGTTATGTAGAATGAAAGAGTTATGTAACATGACTCATGATGAATTTATGGTCTGTGAATCATCACGTTTCATTAGAAAATCAGCATGACTTACTGTAATATAATCACGTTGATCAAGTGTCATTATATTATACTAACTCATGCATCAGTTCCCAACATTACTTCAATAACAATCATATTTTAAGCTTGAAAGTTTACAGAATATAGAAACTAACAGTTTCTATATGATGTAACACTGATATTACGAAGGGATTAATGATTTCAGATAAGAATAGTTATGAAAATATCTTCAGAAATATGGAGGATATTTTTAATGAAAGATACGATGATATCTTTGAATATCTAAGATCAAAGGATGATAGAAACTATTGTCTGCAAGGGTTTAGAGTAAGGAGCAAGATATTCACTAAAGACTTTAGCAGACATTGAATAATTTGGATTCTTTGAAGTCAAACTTATTCTTTGTGATTTGTCCACGGCTTTCTTCATAGTTTCGCATAATCTGCTTTTCGGTTCTAAATTTTCTATTGAATGTTTCCAATATAATGATACACAGGAAGCACGAAATGGTATATAATCTCAAACGAGAATATTTATGAAAATATCCTCAGAAATATCGAAGATATTGATGATGATATTTTGGAATTTCTAAGTTCAATGGTTGATGGAGAAAGATTTTCCGCAAGATTTTAACATGACTTCGGAGCAAGATATTCTCTAAAGATTTCAACAGATCCAGAATTACCTGAATCCTTTGAATATAGGGTTTGGTCCTTGTATTTGTCCTTGGTCTCCTTCATGGGTAGCTCAATCTGTTTTTCAATACTCAATTTTCTATCGAGTGTTCCTAACACTCCTTTCTTTATCATCAAACTTTTAACTATTTAGACCACCTATCATTTTTCTGTTTCCTCTGCATTTAATGCTATGATATCTGAATCATCGGTTATTAATCCGAGGTGGTTTCAGGAGAATTGTGTTTTTAGATGATTAAACGCTGATGGTAACATGGTGGGATATGAAAGGTTCTCTGGTGACAATAAAAGAGCTCGCGTATATATCAACGTTATAATAAGGTTGTTTTGTACGAAAAGTCAAAGTTGTTTTGCTGGAGCTGTGACAAAATTGGCTATTTTGAAGAAGAACTGCAAAGTTATTTTGGGTGATAATAACACTAAATAAATTAGCACAGCTATGTGTTAAACGTTTACTCAGTTTCCGAGAGTTTTTCAAGTGCATAACTATATGCATCAATCTTTTCTTCCATAGCTGAAGTGCGGTTGGTTCGTTCTATCGATTGAAGTGTTTTCAAGAATCATGAAAGGTTTGAACGTAGATGGTAATCGTCAAGATACAGATGAGGTTTAAGATGAAATCAAGTGGCAAACTTGAAGAATTGTTTAGTTTCATATGTTATGATCAATATTTTAATTCATTTTAATTATCCAATGTTATTAGTCCACAGTCTATAGTCCACGGTTGACAGTCCAATAATTCATATATAATTTAATATGTAATAATTGAATTAATTAATACGTATCGTGACCCGTGTACATGTCTCAGACTCGATCACAACTCAAAGTATATATTTTATTTGAGAATCAACCTCAACCCTGTATAGAGAACTCGATCATTACTGCATATAGAGTGTCTATGGTGATTCCAAATAATATATATAGATGCGTCGATATGATATGTCAAAACCTTGTATACGTGTCCCGATATTTAAAGTGCGTAAAATAAATAACAGGAATTAAATAACGATAAATAAAGTGCGTAAAGTAATTAACAGAAATTAAATGACGATAAATAAAATTGCGAGAATGTAAATTGCGATAAATAAACTGCGATAAATAAATTGCGATAATTAAATGGTAATACGGAATTAACAGTTAGCTAGGAACAGTTAGCTAGGATTTTGTTAGTGTGGATTCTTAATAGAATTTCATATTGTTAATTAATCTGTTTCTAATCAATTTTTTTTTATTGTGTCCATTATTTCTTCATTATGCCACTTGTTGGATTCTGATAGGTCAAAATCCAAATATGTAATTGGATGAATATGGTTATTCTGTGGTGAACGGATTTGTATATCGGTGGATGTAAGTAAGATAGTATATAACTGTTGAAACAGATTCGAAGAACGTACAATGTAACTTATTAATGTGAAATTTAAATGTTCCTCGAGTATTACCTACCCGTTAAAATATTTTCACCATTAACAGTTTGTACAAGAGAATTTTTAATTACAATCTTTATGTAAACATATATACATATATATTTTCTTCTGATGTATTCATGAATTTAATGAGTTAATATGATATTAAACTCATTTGCTTTTCGGTTGGAACTAGAATAAATAATCTCTAAAACTTTAGAGATTACATATTCGCCATGTCGAACGAAGATAAATGAGGTAGAACGATACGTAGAACGAAGATCATACTCAAAGTACAGATGATGATATTGAAGCATGGATTGTTGATGGTACTGGTGCTGTTATTGATGGTACTGTTGGTGCCGGTGATGTTGCTGAAGCTGGTACATTTTCCACCATATTCTCCGAATTGATTATTCGAGCGCGAAGTTCGTTGATTTATTACTCCAGGATGATTGTCGGTCGGAACGAGCGGGTGAATAAGGTTCAGAGTTGTGGATAGAATATAATCTTGTCGAGTTACCCTGGAAATGAGACTGAAAAATGGTGTTTCGAACAGGTTCGCCGGTAAACGCTTCAGGTTCATTGTCAAGAGGTGAATTCGGTTGGTGGAAGGGATTACCTTCTGCGCGTTTCCATTAATTAAGTCGACTACGAACCCAGCAGATGAATTGATAATGGCTGATTGGTTGATTCATGCTGATGACGCTGTTTTCGGAGCTTAGGTGAACATCTATGTCGGAATAGCTGTCGGAATAACTACTGAAATAGCTATTGTAATCTGAGGGACTCGAACTGGTTGCAGTATTCATCTCGTACGATCAGATGAAGGATTTTCGATAAGAAATAGATTATAGGATGTAGATTAGTACTCTGCAATACATAATTTACATATGCATATATAATGCTAAAATCCCATAAGTTACGGAGGAATCTACGGAAGTTGTCAGGCAAAGTAACAGTAACAGATACGCTAAGATATGAAGTAGCAGATACGCTAAGATATGAATTTTGTCTATACACTATTCATGCAGTCAATGCAGTAAAACGTGTCTAGACTAAGAATGATAAGCAAATGATTCTCTAAGAATGATAAGCAGGTAATTTTTGACACAAAATGATAAGCAAAACTTTTGACACGTAGACACGGTCGAAGTCCAGACTCGCTAATGCATCCTAACGACTTATAAGTTAGACACACTAATGCAGACATGGTTCGCTAAGACCACCGCTCTGATACCAACTGAAAGGACCCGTCCTAATCCATCCGGACGAAGCCCATATCGATTATAAATGATTCACAACAGTTGATTACATCGCGAGGTACTTGACCTCTATATGATACATTTTACAAACATTGCATTCGTTTTGAAAAGACAATCTTTCATTACATCTAAAGTTGACAGACATGCATACCATTTCATAATATATTCAACTATAATTGACTTAATAAAGATCTTGATAAACTCAACGACTCGAATGCAACGTCTTTTGAAATATGTCATGAATGACTCCAAGTAATATCTTTTAAATGATCAAATGCACAGCGGAAGATTTCTTTCGTACCTGAGAATAAACATGCTTTAAAGTGTCAACCAAAAGGTTGGTGAGTTCATTAGTTTATCATAAATAATTATTTCATAAATTTAATAGACCACAAGATTTCATATTTCCATTTCTCATAAACATACGTCCCATGCATAGAGACAAAAATCATTCATATGGATTGAACACCTGGTAACCGACATTCACAATATGCATATAAGAATATCCCCATCATTCCGGGATCCTCCTTCGGACATGATATAAATTTCGAAGTACTAAAGCATCCGGTACTTTGGATGGGGCTTGTTGGGCCCGATAGATCTATCTTTAGAGTTCGCGTCAATTAGGGTGTCTGTTCCCTAATTCTTAGATTACCAGACTTAATAAAAAGGGGCATATTTGATTTCGATCATTCAACCATATAATGTAGTTTCGATTACTTGTGTCTATTTCGTAAAACATTTATAAAAGCAGCGCATGTATTCTCAGTCCCAAAAATATATATTGCAAAAGCATTTAAAAAGGGATTAATGAAATTCACGCATATAAATATTGTAAAACATTTAATAAAGCATTTGCATGTATTCTCAGCCCAAAAACGTAAAGAATAAAAGGGAGCAAATGAAACTCACCTAATGTATTTTGTAGTAAAAATACATATAACGACAATGGACAAATGTAAAGTTGGCCTCGGATTCACGAACCTATATCATTCATATGTATATTAATACATATAATCGTATTCGAACAAATTTATATAGTATAACTTGAATTATATATTATACTTATTTAGTTTGTGTATATATTTAAAAGGTTTAATATCTATATATTTGATTATTTTAATATACTTCTATATATGTATATGGTTAGTATTAAATGAAATATTCTTAATTCGTTATATATAAGTATTTATATAAATAATGTTATTATATTTGATATGCGATATATAAACTTTTAATATGATTATAATATATGTATTAAGTACATTTTTAGGTACAAAATATTTATTTGTAACGAAAATGATAGTTTTTATAATAATGATTTACTAATAATAAAAATAACTTTCTTAATATTGATAATACTACTATTAATAACGATATTGTTAAAATTAATACTTATGTTAATAATAATAATATTAAAACTAATAATTACGATAATGATATTTATACCAATATTAGTGAGAGTAATAATAACTTGTATTGTTTTATAATAACACTAGTAATAATCCTAAACATATTCATAATGATACTATTAATACTAAAAATGGTACAATTACTAATATTTACAAAAATAATAATAAGTTGCATTATTTTGTCATTAATTATAATGTTTATAATGATAATTTTATTATGTTCCAAATAATGATAATAATAATAATAATCCTAATACTTAATAATAATAATAATAATACTAAGTAATTATAATAACTTTAGTAATAATAACAATTATAACAATAATAATTAGTACTAATAATAATAACAATAACAATAATAATAATAATAATAACAATAATAATAATAATAATAATAATAATAATAATAATAATAATAATAATAATAATAAGTAAATAAATAATTAAAGACTACCTCAAATAAAAGGAGTCCCAAAAATATACTTGCCCTTGCCCGGGCTCGAACCCCCGACCTCTCGCATACCTGAATCACTCTCTAACCATTCGGCTGTTGCCGGTTTTCTGATTATTATTACAACCCGTATATATTTAACTTGTTATTCTGTTCCTCCTTTCTTCTTCCTCATTCCACTTCCAAATCGACCGAACCCAATTTATAACTAACAGTTTGATTTGGTTTCAAAGCTTAAACGATATTAACTTATAATACTGATTCTAAATTAACAGAGTCAAAAACAAAAACAAAAAAAAAAAATTTAAAAAAATAGCTGTAACACAGGTTCGTGAAGGCAAACCAAAAACTCAAATTCCAAACTCAAATCGACTAAAACTCCAAAATTTATTACTCAACGATTTAACAATTAGTTTTAAGATTTATACTTTATATAAAAACATTTAAAGATTGGTTTAAATAATCGATAACAGAAAAAGAAAAAAAATAAACCTGCAATTCAGTCTCTGTGGAAATGTATACAGCTTGATTCCATTTCGACAATTTAGCATGTTTTAGACCAAATTTATCACATAAAATATGTTCTAAATTGTTCATATGAACCTTCTGGTTCATCAATTTAATTCAAAACATCAAAGAATTTATGAATTTCAAGATGAACAATTTATGTTGACTTTTTGAATGAAACTTTGACTCGACAATTAACGATTGTTAAGGAAAATTAGAACCTGCAACTTTGCAGATTGTTTAAACAAAAGATTTCTAACAAAACAGCACTTACACATTTTGAAATTTATTAAAAAATCTTTCTAATTGAAAATATGAAGAAGAACAGGACAGGTTATCTGGGTGTTCTTCGAATTTGGTTTAACTTCGATATTTTATGAGCTGTAACAGATATATGAGATTGTTAATTGATAATGAGAGTCATCTGTTGTCATTTACCATGAATGTGATAAGGTGTTACAGTGTTAAAGGTCGACATATAATTTAGCCAAGCAGGAGGAAACAAAGAAATATATAAAGTTGATAATGACTGATAACAGATAAAGGAAGAATAATAAATCTGATACAGATACTGATGTTACTGGAATTCGTAATCTAGTTAACATGAGAAATAAACAAATATCTCTGTATTGATAATAATAATATTTGTTAATAATATTACTAATAATAACTTAAATACTAATAATAAGAATGATATAAGTAATAATAATATCAAATGATAATTTTGGAAATTATACTAGTAACTATTAATTCAACATGATTTTAGTAAGAATGTTAATTTAAATGATAATGCAAATTTTAATATAACATTATAAATTTAATTATAATGATACTTTTTGAAATTATGATAATAATAATAATTTAAATAATAATAATAATAATAATAATATTAATAATAATAATAATAACAATAATAGTAATACAGATAATAATAGCTATAATAATACTTTTTCTACTAATGATAATATGTTTAATATTAATAGCACTAATAATCATATTAATAATAATATAGCAATTTAAATGTATCAAGTTTCATATCTATATAATAACATTAAAAATACTATTAATACTGATATTAATATAAATCTATATTTTAATGAAAGTAATAATAATATTATATTTTATCTTGTAAGTAAATTTAATTTGTTGATATTACATATTATTAAAGTATGTAATATTTAATAACATCTAATATACATAATAACACATATTGATTAGTTAATATTTATATATTTTATTTATATTGTAATATACATATGATATTAGTTAGGTATAGAAACCATATATATATATATATATATATATATATATATATATATATATATATATATATATATATATATATATATATATATATATATATATATATATATATATATATATATATATATATTTTAATATTTACTTAATCATTCTCTTTATTATTTTACATCTTTAATTCAAATATTTATTTCTAGTACTTAAATAATATTTCATTTCGAAGTATATTTCCAATCATTATGAATATATGTATCTTTTTCTAAAATTTGTTGTTCGTGAATCGTCGGGCATGGTCAAAGGGTAATAGATTACATGAATATAGTTTTCCAAATTTTCGAGACTTAACATTACAGATTTTGCTTTTAGTGTCGAAATCATATTAAGATTAAGTTTAAATTTGGTCAGAAATTCCCGGGTCACTACATAACCTATAGCTCACCAACCTTTGTGTTGACGTTTTTAAGCGTGTTTTTCTCAGGTGCGTAAGGTTGCTAGCTTCCGCTGTGTACTAGTCTTGCTGTAGACACCCGCTGCTCTAGAGTTATCACCGCATGAACTGTTTATCTTGCATTCATAACATTATTACTTTTGAAACTATGATTTGTAACGACCTAAGGGTCACGTACTGTTATATTTGCTTCTGTTCATAGAAGCATGCTTTTGGTTGTAAAACAATTGACGTTGGTTATGACGTCAGCTTTTATCTTGAATGCAAACTTGTTTTGAAATAGCATATAGTGTTTGACCTTGTAATGATCCTGTTGATGATGAATCATACACGATGGTTTTGTACGGGGCATCACAAAACTTATCAGCTTCGAAAACATCACCAGCACCAACAGTATCACCAACAACACAAACCTCAACATCTGCATCACACGCCTCAATATCACAATCTATACCTTGAGCATAATCATCGTACTACATATCGTTCTACATCATTTATCTTCGTTCGACATGGCGATTATGTAATCTCTAATGTTTTAGAGATTATGTGTTCTAGTTCTAACGATAAATCAAATGAGATTAATATCATATTAACTAATTAAATCCACGATTATATCTGAAGAAAATATATATGTATATATGTTTTCATAAAGATTGTAATCAAAAATTCTTTTGTACAAACTGTTAATGGTGAAAATATTTTAACGGGTAGGTAATACCCGAGGAATATTTAAATTTCACATTAATAAGTTACACTGTACATTCTTCGAATATGATTCAACAGCCATTTACTATCTTACTGACATCCACAGATATACGAATCTGTTCACCACATAATAACCAGTTTCATTCAATTTCATATTTGGATTTTGACTTATCAGAATCCAACAAGTGACATAATGAAGGAAACATTGGACAAAATAAAATTTGTTAGAAACAAACAATTCAACTATGAGAAGAATTTTATTAAGAATCCACGCTAACTGTTCCTAACTAACTGTTCCTAGCTAACTTATTACATTTAATTATCGCAATTTTAATTCTCGTAATTTTATTTATCGTCATTTAATTTCTGTTATTTATTTTACGCACTTTAGATATCGGGACACGTATACAAGGTTTTGACAAATCATATCGATGCATCTACATATATTATTTGGAATAACCATAGACACTCTATATGCAGTAATGCTTGAGTTAGCTATACAGGGTTGAGGTTGATTCTACAATAATATATATACTTTGAGTTGTGATCGAGTCTGAGACATGTATACAATGGGTCACGATACGTATTAATTAATTAGAATATTATATATTAAACTATATATGAATTATTGAATTGCTAATTATGGACTGCTAACTGTGGATTGCCAATATTGGACAATTAAAATGAATTAAAATATTGATTATAACATATGAAACTAAATAATTCTTCAAGTTTGCCACTTGATTTCATCTTAAACCTCATTTGTATCTTGACGATAACAATCCGCGTTTAAACCTTTCATGATTCTTGAAAACACCTCAATTAAGAGGATGAACCAACCGCACTTCATCTACGAAAGAAAAGATTTATGCATATAGTTATGCAACTAAAAACACTCGGAACCTGAGTAAACGTTTAACACGTATCTGTGCTAGCTCTTTTGGCATTTTTATTACCTAAAATAACTTTACAATTCCTTTTCAAGGTAGCAAATTTTGTCACAGCTTCGGCAAGTCAACTTCGACTTTTCGCTCGAAACAACCTTATTATAATCTTGATATATATGCGTGCTCTTTTATAGTTATCGGGGAACCTTTTATATTCCACTATATTACCATCAACGTTTAATCATCTAAAAACACAATTCTCTTGAAACCACCTCGGATTGATAACCGATGATTCAAATATGGTAGCATTAAATGCAGAAGAAACAGCAAAATGGTAGATGGTCTAAACGGCTAAAAGTTTGATAATAAAGAATGAAAGGTTGGGAACGCTTAATAGAAAATTTAGCACCGGAAAGTGGATTATGCAAAACTATGAAGGAAGTTGCGGATAAATCACAAAGAATAAACTGCCTTCAAAGAATCCAAATGATTCAGTATCTGCTGAAGTCATTAACGAATACCATGTTCCTGACTCTAAACCTTTACGGACAATCTTCATCATCGTCCATCAATATTAGAATTTCTAAGATATCATCGAATCTTTCATTAAAAAAAATATCCTCGATATTTCTGAAGATATTTTCATAACTATTCTTATCCAAAATCATTTAACTCTTCGCGATATCAGTGTTACATCAGAAGGGAAACTGTTTTAGTTTCTAAATTCTGAAACCTTCGAGTTTAAAATATGAATGTTTTTGAAGTAGTGTTGGGAACTGATGCATGAGTTAGTATAATATAATGACACTTGATCAACGTGATTATATTACAATAAGTCAAGCTGAGTTTCTAATGGGACGTGATGATTCACAGATCATAACATCATCATGTGCCATGTTACATAACTCTTTCATTCTGCTTAACTTCTGAACATACCAAGAAAATATATTCTTGGTAGTTCTGTGATTCTGGTAATTTGACAGATCAAATCGTGCTATTACGTTCTTTCTTGTTTAGAACATTAAGTTCATTCGAAATTCCATACTTACGAATTCTAGACCGTTACTCGCTTTACTAGAGGTCGAGAAGATAATAAAAAGGCAAAAAGCTCCAAAATATATGAGAAAATATAAAGCCCAATAACAACACGGAGGTTACAAACCGTGGATATTAATACGAATAGCAATATAAAAATACGGTATAATTAAGAATAGTATCACCCAAAGGTAATAGTAGGAGTAAATAGATTTTTCTGGTGGAAGATTGAAAAGAAGGATGACAGAAATGATAATTAGAAAAATATCAAGGATTTGAACGGGATTAAGCATTTTCACAATCTTTTGAATGTATGAACTAAGAAAGAAAGTATAGGAATGGTGAGAATAATGGAACAGAAGAGCTTAATTTATAATGAAAATATCAGACAGAATAATCGAGGCAGATCGCCATATTTAATTATAGAGGTCTTAACTTCCTTATTCACCGAAGAATCAAATCTTTTAGATTTCGAGGATTTTCTTTAAAACCCTTGAATTCTGGAATTCAACCCTGTTTACGTCAAAAGCCAAGGAAAATTTTATTTTCTTCAATTCACTCTTTTGCGATAGCTTCATTCGTATTCTTAGAATAATCGAATTATTTTATCATTATCATTCAATGATGATAAAACTCTAATTATCAACTCATATTCGTCATGAAAACATTTTTATTGTTAGCCATGACCACCTCAATCAAATTTCGGGACGAAATTTCTTTAACGGGTAGGTACTGTGACGACCCGAGAATTTTTGACAAAATTTAAACTTAATCTTTATATGATTTTGATACGATAAGCAAAGTTTGCAATGATGAGTCTAGGAAATTTGGAAACGATGTTCATATTTTAAATTGACCTTCGACCTTTCTCGACGATTCACGAACAACTAATTGTGAGTAGATATGAATATAAATGTAAATAAATATATGCACATAATAAATGTTATTAATCGTTGTATGAAATTATTATTAAAAATAAATATGTAAAATAATACACAACTTAATTGTTAGAAATAAGTATGAAAAATGATGTAAGTAATAATAAAATTTATTGTTGAAATAAATCTATATACATAAAGTGTATTGAATATATATATTTGATTTCGAATTCATTTAGTATATGATAGTAGCACTCGTTCATCATTTGATGGTTATTTATGCAAGTTAAATTCAAACTTATATTATTTTAAAATAAACGGTGATCCGAAAATGAGTTTTATAAATTATAGGATTATTAATAATATATTCAGAAGTTATTTGATAAATTTTAACACTAACTATATTTTACTTGGGGTTGGGAGTGAATAATTAATGTAATTTTTATTTAATAGTTATTGACCGAATTTTATACCAAAATGACTGAAATAAGTAAAGATAATTAAAATAAAAATTTAGATTTTTTCTAAAGACTTTTATTCACCACTCATTAACAATGGATACAAAAGTGTCGGTAACTAGCAAACAATATTAAGATGGCTATACTGTTATTGAACACATTTTATTTCTTTTCTTATTCTTTAGAATATTAGGATATTATTATATGTATATAAATGACAAACCACTTTCTGCTTTCAACTTGATCCAAAGACCAAACACCTCGAATAATTGCTACATATCACTGTTTCCCTTTGATCACCTCTTTATCTATAATATATATTTATCTATATATACATGTACATTCATTTAGCTACAACTCACCATTTCATTTTGTATTTCACTTATATCGTAACCTTCAACTCAAACATACACCACCACCGTGAGCACACCCACCGGCAACACCTGCCGCCACCCTCAACCTCCTTTGAACCAACATCTCCATCTATCTTTTCTCTTTCTCTCTTTACGATCTTGATTGTGAATCACCATCTACAAATTCTGTCTATGATTAAACCATCCACCATCTTCTTCCTCATAACAAATCACCACCATCTCCACCGTTATCATTATAACCGAAAACCCTACCACTTAAACTGTTTCTGTTTGAAAGCTCCATCACCAAACACCACCTACAACCACAGCCGCCACCACTCCAACACCTCATGAGAAACAACCACCATTTAAAACCACGTATACGCTTATGTTCCAGTCCAAACACCACACATCAAAACACTATGAACTATTAGCTAGTCGATCACCATTGTATTGATGCTTGGATTCTTTCTGTTCGATAACCAAACCAACACACAACCTACTCGATTCTGTTTGCAGCCCAACCACCATCAAACCACACAACAAACACCACATAAGCCTATGATCACCCTAAACCCACCCTTCGTTCCTACTCCTGCATCTTTCCATTTTAATCGAACAAATCACCTTTCTTTTTATCTTACTTTCTGTTTTCAATTAAACACCACTAAACTCCTACTCATGTTTTTTTTCTTTATGTTCTGGTTTAAGTCAAGCACAACACCTCACCACCATCAACCATTAATCATAACTAATCCGATCACCTTCCACACCGTAATATCACTTTTCTCTCTCTCCTCTTTTTAAGTCACAAACCAGAATCCATCATCAAACCATCGTTTGATTTCCGTTTCAATTACCTGCAGCCCATGTTCTTATCTTACAAAACTGTGAATGAATTTGAATGAATGTGAAATAAAGAAGAAATGAGATTTAAGATCACGTGATCTATGAAATTTAGAAAATAATGATGATGTGATGAAGTATGTGGATATGATGACGCATGATATTAAAGATTATTATGATCATGTTGTTAAATCAATGATGATGAATAGTGAGAATGATGATGATGAATATTCTACGATGATAAATACGATGAGGATGAATCAAAGTAACTGAGTTACTAATTGAGGCCACACGATTTTTGTATGATTTTCTAAACCAACGAAATCTGTTACAGATCGATGAAAAATGATGAATCTGATTTGTTAAGGCCGTATAGGTTATTGGAGTACCATGGTTATGTTGAGGCCCAATGCTAAGTATGCCAAATTTTGCCCCACAAATTTCACGAAGCCCAATACATGACGAGCCCAATTGTTCTTCACGAGCCTGGATGGACAGATCAAGTTACACGGCCCAAACTTTTAGCCTACTACTATTTGGTATAAATTATAATTATTATTTATAATTATTATTTATAATTATTATTATTATTATTATTATAATTATTATAATTATTATTATTATTTTTTTATTCTTATTATTATTATACTATTATATATATATATAAAAAGAATGATACTAAAACGGTATAAACCTGTGGTGCTTTCGATTTAAGTATAATTGTATACACTATGAAATTAATAAATATGATTGTAGTAAAAGAATAAAAGTAATAAGAATATAGATATGCTTATAGACATAAAGAGGTTTATAAAGATAATATGATTATGATTACAATCTCGATCATGAGTTTAATGATAATAATAAGGAATGTATTTATAGTTGTTATAATTGCAAGTATGAATATAATTCTGATTTCAGTATGGTTATTATAAACATTATATTATATTTATTAGTATTATTATTAGTATCAATCATACAATTAATATTATTATCATTACTGCTAGTATTAGTAATATCATTATTATTATTATTATTATTATTATTATTATTATTATTATTATTATTATTATTATTATTATCATCAATTTGATCATTAGTAGAAAAGTTATTATTATCGTAGTTGTTATTATTATTATTATTATTATTATTATTATTATTATTATTATTATTATTATTATTATTATTATTAGTAAATCAGTATTTTCAAAACTATCATTCTAACAAATAAATATTTTGTACACTAAATATAATTATTAAATAAGTATACTAATATTACATGAAATTATGTTTTAACTAATACAATATTATAACATTAATTGAATTATATATCAAATAAGTATTAAAACATATTATAAGTATTAATAAATTATATATAAGAATATTAATCTTAATACATAACAAAATAAATATAAAGTTGTTCGATTACAATTATATGTGTTAATATATACTTGATATAGGTTCGTGAATCCAAGGCCAACCCTGCATTGTTCAGTTTCGCCGTATGAATATTTTTACTACAAAATATTGGATAGTGAGTTTCATTTGCTCCCTTTTTAAATGCTTTTGCAATATATATTTTTGGGACTGAGAATACATGCGCTGCTTTTATAAATATATTACGAAATAGACACAAGTAATCAAAACTACATTCTATGGTTGGATTATCGAATCGAATATGCCCCTTTTTAGCTTGGTAGCCTAAGAATTAGGGAACATTACTGAATTAGTGCACCCCTAATTGACGCGAATCCTAAAGGTAGATCTACGGGAACTAACAACCCCCATTCTGAAATTTGGAATGCTTTAGTACTTTGATTTTATCATGTCCGATGGGTGTCCCGGAATGATGGGGATATTCTATATGCATCTTGTTAATGTCGGTTACCAGGTATTCACCATATGAATGATTTTTATCTCTATACAGTTTGTGAAATGCCTGATATGAGATGTATATTTATGAGCAATGAAAATGAAAATCTTGTGGTCTATTAAAATTATGGAAATGATTGATTACGATAAACTAATGAACTCACCAACCTTTTGGTTGACACTTTAAAGCATATTTATTCTCATGTATGAAAGAAATCTTCCGCTGTGCATTTGCTCATTTTAAGGATATTACTTGGAGTCAGTCATGACATATTTCAACGTTGCATTCGAGTCGTCGATGAAATGTCCCATTCTTATTGATTAAAAACGTTCCATATTAATTGATTTCGTTGCGAGGTTTTGACCTCTATATGAGACGTTTTTTTTTCAAAGACTGCAATCATTTTTAAAACAAACCATAACCTTTATTTCATAAATAAAGGTTTAAAAAGCTTTACGTAGATTATCAAATAATGATAATCTAAAATATCCTGTTTACACACGATCATTACATAATGGTTTACAATACAAATATGTTACATCGAAATCAGTTTCTTGAATGCAGTTTTTACACAATATCATACAAACATGGACTCCAAATCTTGTCCTTATTTTAGTATGCAACAGCGGAAGCTCTTAGTATTCACCTGAGAATAAACATACTTTAAACGTCAACCAAAATGTTGGTGAGTTATAGGTTTAACCTATATATATCAAATCGTAACAATAAACCACAAGATTTCATATTTCAATACACATCCCATACATAGAGATAAAAATCATTCATATGGTGAACACCTGGTAACCGACATTAACAAGATGCATATATAAGAATATCCCCATCATTCCGGGACACCCTTCGGATATGATATAAATTTCGAAGTACTAAAGCATCCGGTACTTTGGATGGGGTTTGTTAGGCCCAATAGATCTATCTTTAGGATTCGCGTCAATTAGGGTGTCTGTTCCCTAATTCTTAGATTACCAGACTTAATAAAAAGGGGCATATTCGATTTCGATAATTCAACCATAGAATGTAGTTTCACGTACTTATGTCTATTTTGTAAATCATTTATAAAACCTGCATGTATTCTCATCCCAAAAATATTAGATTTTAAAAGTGGGACTATAACTCACTTTCACAGATTTTTACTTCGTCGGGAAGTAAGACTTGGCCACAGGTTGATTCACGAACCTATAACAATATATACATATATATCAAAGTATGTTCAAAATATATTTACAATACTTTTAATACATTTTGATGTTTTAAGTTTATTAAGTCAGCTGTCCTCGTTAGTAACCTACAACTAGTTTTCCACAGTTAGATGTACAGAAATAAATCGATAAATATTATCTTCAATCAATCCACGACCCAGTGTATACGTATCTCAGTATCAATCACAACTCAAACTATATATATATTTTGGAATCAACCTCAACCCTGTATAGCTAACTCCAACATTCACATATAGAGTGTCTATGGTTGTTCCGCAATATATATATAGATGGGTCGACATGATAGGTCGAAACATTGTATACGTGTCTATGGTATCTCAAGATTACATAATATACAATATAAGTTGATTAGGTTATGGTTGGAATAGATTTATTACTAACTTTCACGTAGGTAAAATGAGTAGTTTTTATCAATCTTGTTTTACTCGCCATTTCTTCGTTTCTAATCCGTTT
Organism: Rutidosis leptorrhynchoides; assembly: GCF_046630445.1. Lineage (NCBI taxonomy): Eukaryota > Viridiplantae > Streptophyta > Magnoliopsida > Asterales > Asteraceae > Rutidosis > Rutidosis leptorrhynchoides. The sequence continues at coordinate 27,251,923 of NC_092336.1, forward strand.
TGAGTGATTCCAGTGGCCACGGTTTCGTATTGAACTTAAATTTATGAATCCAAATAGAAAAATTATAAGTTTATAGTCGTAAATACAAGTTACAAGTCGTTTTTGAAAGAGGTAGTCATTTCCGTCGAAAGAACGACATCTTGATGACCATTTTGAAAAACATACTTTCACTTTGAGTTTAACCATGATTTTTGGATATAGTTTCATGTTCATAATAAAAATCATTTTTCCAGAAGTATAGCTTTTAAATCAAAGTTCTTCTTAGCTTTTAATTATCCCAACCAAAAGAGCCCCCGGTTTTACTACGACGGCGTATATCCAGTTTTATGGTGTTTTCGGGTTTTAAATCATTAAGTTAGCATATAATATAGATATAGAACATGTGTTTAGTTGATTTTAAAAGTCTAATTAGAAGGATTAACTTTATTTGCAAACAAGTTTAGAATTAACTAAACTATGTTCTAGTGATTACAAGTTTATAACGTTGAATAAGACAGCTTTTTATGTATGAATCGAATGATGTTATGAACATCATTACTACCTCAAGTTCCTTGGATAAATCTACGGGAAATGAAAAAAATAGATCTAGCTTTAAAGGATCCTTGGATGGCTTGAAAGTTCTTGAAGCAGAATCATGACACGAAAACAATTTCAAGTAAGATTTCCACTCGAAATAAGATTGTTATAGTTATAGAAATTGAATTAAAGTTTGAATATGATTATTACCTTGTATTAGAAAGATAACCTACTGTAAGTAACAAAGGTTTCTTGATCTTGGATGATTACTTTGAATGGATTTAGAAAACTTGGAAGTAAACTTGCAATCTTGGAAGTATTCTTGATTTTATGAAACTAGAACTTTTAGAATTTATGAAGAACACTTAGAACTTGAAGATAGAACTTGAGAGAGATCAATTAGATGAAGAAAATTGAAGAATGAAAGTGTTTGTAGGTGTTTTTGGTCATTGGTTTATGGATTAGATATAAAGGATATATAATTTTATTTTCATGTAAATAAGTCATGAATGATTACTCATATTTTTGTAATTTTATGAGATATTTCATGCTAGTTGCCAAATGATGGTTCCCACATGTGTTAGGTGACTCACATGGGCTGCTAAGAGCTGATCATTGGAGTGTATATACCAATAGTACATACATCTAAAAGCTGTGTATTGTACGAGTACGAATACGGGTGCATAAAGTAGATTTGTTGATGAAACTGAACGAGAATGTAATTGTAAGCATCTTTGTTAAGTAGAAGTATTTTGATAAGTGTCTTGAAGTCTTTCAAAAGTGTATGAATACATATTAAAACACTACATGTATATACATTTTAACTGAGTCGTTAAGTCATCGTTAGTCATTACATGTAAATGTTGTTTTGAAACCTTTAGGTTAACGATCTTGTTAAATGTTGTTAACCCATTGTTTATTATATCAAATGAGATGTTAAATTGTTATATTATCATGATATTATGATATATAATATATCTTAGTGAAAGGACCCGTCCTAATCCACCTGGACGAAGTCATCAACATTTGGTCCCATTGCGATGATCGGCTCCAAGTAATGTCCTTATATTGAGCAAATGCACAGCGGAAGACTTAATTCGTACATGAGAATAAACATGCTTTAAAGTGTCAACCAAAAAGTTGGTGAGTTCATAGGTTTATCATAACAATCATTTCAATATGTTAATAGACCACAAGATTTCATAATCATAAACATAATACACTCGCAAGTGTATGTAAAGCATTCTAAGTGGTTGAGCACTTGGTAACCATACTTAACATTTAATCAACGTCGCATATTCCCTTTATTATGAAATCTCACTACACCGTACCAAGTGTAGTCACCAAAACGAAGTACTGTGCAACCGTTGAATACTGGTCGTCCAGTCCGGTTGGGGTTGTCAGGCCCGATAGATCTATCAACAGGATTCGCGTTTACAATACCCAATAGTAGTTACCAAGCTACAGGGAAATATGCCAGTGGTACAACTCAACGTGGAATATATTTTTAAGTACTTGTGTCTATTTTGTAAATATTTATAAAAGCAGCGCATGTATTCTCAGCCCAAAAATATATATTGCAAAAGCAATTAAAAATGGAGCAAATGAAACTCACTTTTGCCTTGAAGGTATTTAACACGACTTGGTCTTCGATAGATATCACGAACCTAACCATATATATAATATATCAACATATTTTCTTTTCAAGTAATCGTTATATATATATATATATATATATATATATATATATATATATATATATATATATATATATATATATATATGTATCTATATATATGTATCTATATATATATGTATATATATATATATATATATATATATATATATATATATATATATATATATATATATATATACTTATAATACTTTTAATGTTTTCTTAGTCCGTAGTTAGCAGCCCGATGTTAGTGGTCCACAATTAGTTGCTCAATAAAATAAATAAAGACCCCATTGTATTCGTATTGATCAGAATTAATCTCGACCCATGGTACCATGTTGTCAAATGACGTGTTGCGTACATAAAGTACCGTGTTGTCAAATGACGTGTTGCGTACAATCATGAGGTCTTATGATTAATCTTCTTGTGTTGTTTACGGGTGGTCCTGAAATATATAAAATCAAATCATAAGTAATTATATATATAAAATATTATATTAATTAGAAAAGATATGATTAATTTACTTTTTCTCCAAATATTTTCGTAGCTAAACTAGCTTCGGATACGCAATCTTGTTTTAGTCGTAGTTTCTTCATTACAACTCTGTTTTTGTTGGTTCAACTTGCCACTTCCTTGGATCGAGTCAAATTTTAAGAATATGAACTGAAAATACCTTAGTTTATATTCGAAATCACAGGTTATAGGTCAAACTTTGATGAAACTTATGAAAGTGATCATTTTCCATCATAAAAACAACATTTAATGATCATTTTTCTAAAAATACTTACACTTTGAGTTAAATCATGAAATTTTTATGTGTTAACATATTCATAAGAAATATCATTTTTCCAAAACATGAACTTCCAATTCAAAGTTCAAGATGGTTTTTAATTATCCAACCCAAAACAGCCCCCTGTTGCACTCCGACGATGTAGATTCAGTTTTTAAGATGTTCTTTGTAAAAGCAAGTTATATCTTGTTAAGTTAGCATATCATTATGATATATTACAGGTCTTGAAGTGTTTTAAAAGTTAAGTTAGAAGGATCTATTTAGTTTGCAAACAAGTTTGAAATCATTCAAACTATGTTCTTGTTGTTAAAATTTTACAACATAAAATAAGATAGCTATATAAATATGAATCGAATAAAATTATGAACAAGGTTACTACCTCAAGTTACTTGGAAAAAGTTACTCTAAGAGATAAGAAAAAATCTTGGAATCAAAGAGTGGTGGAGTTAGATCAAAAGGTTGGAAGTATACTTCTTCAAATGGGTGGTTATTTTGATATGTTCTTGAAAGAGTTTTCTTATGGTGTTTAAGACTTGTAATTGAAGCTAAATGATGGGGAAAATTCTTGGAGATGATAAAGTATGAAGTTAGGAGTATTTTGAGAGATAAATGAGGGTGTAGATATGAGAAAATGGAGTGAAGAAATGGTGTTCATTTATAAAAACGTTTTTAGTTTATAAAGAAAGAAAAGGATTCCTAATTTTGTTTTCTTACTAATAATTCATACTACTTGACAAATCCTAGTTACCTCATATCTAGGGCAGTAATAATGTTGATTAGGATGTTGATTTGATGTGTATATACCAATAGTAAATATGTATAGAAGCTGGGTATGATACGGGTACATATACCCTAGATATACGTATAGAAATCTCGAGGAAACAGAACGAGAATTCAAATATAGCTATATTTTGTGAATATACTTATATTGTTTTATGTATTTAAGTCCTTAAAAAGTGATTAAATACATTATATATACGATACATGTATAAGCATTATAGATTATAAGTATATATATCAAAGAATGTTACGTATAGTTATCGTTTTGAAAACTTAAGTTAGTAGTTTCAAAATATACTTATAACTCATTGTCATTAGTACATAATGAGATGTTAAACCATCCTTAAATCATGTTAAATATATATAAATACATATATATACACAAACGTATAATTATCATATGTTATATAGTTCGTGATATCATCGGTCATATTGGACGGTCAAACGTTGTGTAAAACTCTTTTCAAAAACACAAGTCTCAACAATTTGGATTGCTTTATCATGTTGGTATGGTTTAATTTATGTAAATATTAATCTCATAAGTATAATTTGGTCAGAAAATTCCGGGTCATTACAGTACCTACCCGTTAAAGAAATTTCGTCCCCGAAATTTGATAGAGGTTGTTATGGATAACAATAAGAAGGTTTTCATGATAAATATAAGGTGATAATGGAGTTTTATCATCATTGAGTAATGTAGATAAAACGATTCGATTATGCGAAGAATATAAATGAGACTATCGTAAAAGAGTGAGATGAGTAAAATATATTCGTCTTAACCGATGACGTAGTTATGATTGATTTCCGGGATTTAAGGGATTTAAAGAGAATCTTACGTAATAAGATTCGGTTCTTTGGTGATTAAGGAAATCAGGATCTTCTTTGATTATATGCAATAATCTGTATCGATTGCTCTGTCGGATATTTCACTATAAATTCACCCCTTCGTTTCCTTATTTTCCACGACTCACACCTTCTATTCTTTCTCCCTTGATTCTTACTTTAAAGCATTCATCAATATGCTCCATCCAGTCCTGATTCTTGATATACTCCTAACTTTTATATCTGTCATTCTTCTTTTTCATCTTCCACCAGAAGAATCTATTTACTTCTACTATACTCTTGTGTTTATAGTGTTTCTAATTCTCCCGTGTCTCTATATTGCTATCTGCATCGATATACACGGTTTGTAATTTCGGGGTTATTATCGGAGTTTATATTCTTCCTTATTTTTCGAAGCTTCATGCTTTCGTTTTCTCTTCCCGACTTCGAGTCAAGCGAGTAATGGTCCGGAATTCGTAGATATGAAATTCAGAATGAACATAGCTAATGCTCTAAGAAGAAAATGCTAATAGAACGATTTTGATTTGTTAAATTACCAGAATACCCTGGAGATGACCGAGTCATCCAGAAAAATATTCTCTTGATATGTTTAGAGATTAGATAGAATGTAAGAGTCGTGTAAATGGCACATGATGACGGTACTGTGAATCATCATGCTTTATTAGAAACTCAGCATGACTTACTGTAATATAATGACGTTGATCAAGTGTCATTATATTATACTAATCCATGCTTCAGTTCCCAACACTACTTCAAAACATTCATATTTTAAACTTGAAGGTTTCAGAATTTAGAAACTAACACAGTTTCTTTTATGTTGCAGATATTACGGAGAGATAAATGATCTCAGATAAGAATAGTTGTGAAAATATCGCCAGAAATATGGAGGATATTTATAATAGAACATACGAGAATATCTTAGAATTTCTAATATCAATGGATGATAAAGAAGATTTGTCTGTGAAGGTTTAGAATGAGAAATAAGATGTTTGCTAACGATTTCAGCAGGCACAGAATCATTTGGATTCTTTGAAGGCAAACTTATTCTTTGTGATTTGTCCACGACTTTCTTCATAGTTTCACATAATCCGCTTTTTGGTACTAAATTTTCTATCAAGTGTTCCTAACACTCCTTTCTTTATCATCAACCTTTTGGCCATTAAGATCATCTACAACATGCTGCTTCGTCAGCATTTTCAAAGTTAACTGATCTGGGTCATCGGTTATCAAACCGAGGTAGTTTCAGGAGAATTGTGTTTTTAGAATGATTAATCGCTGATGGTAATATTGTGGAATATAAAAGGTTCCCCAGTAACAATAAAGAGTACGCATATATATCGCGGTTATAATAAAGTTGTTTCGGATGAAAAGTCGGAGTTGACTTGCTGGAGCTGTGACAAAATTAGCTACTTTGGAAAGGGATTACAAAACGATCTTCGGTAATAACAATGTCAAAGGAACTAGAACAGATATGTGTCAAACGTTTACTCAGTTTCCGAGGGTTTTTCAGGTGCATAACTATATGCATCAACCTTTTCTTCCGTAGATGAAGTGCGGTTGGTTTATCCTCTCGGTTGAGTTGTTTTTAAGAATCATGATAGATTTGAACGCTGATTGTAATCGTCGAGATACAACGAGGTTTAAGATGAAATCAAGTGGCAATCTTGAAGAAATGTTTAGTTTCCTATGTTATAATCAATATTTTAATTCATTTTAATTGTCCAATGTCATTAGTCCACAGTCGATAGTCCACAGTAACAGTCCAATAATTCATATATAGTTTAATATATAATATACGAATTAATTAATACGTGTCGTGACCCGTATACGTCTCAGACTCGATCACAACTCAAACTATATATATTATTGTAGAATCAACCTCAACCCTGTATAGAGAACTCGATCATTACTACATATAGAGTGTCTATGGTGATTCCAAATAATATATATAGATGCGTCGATATGATTTGCCAAAACATTGTATACGTGTCCCGATATTTAAAGTGCGTAAAATAATTACAGAAATTAAATGACGATAAATAAAAGTGCGATAATTAAATTGCGATAAATAAACTGCGATAAATAAAATGTAATCAGTTAGCTAGGAACAGTTAGCTGTAACAGTTAGCGTGGATTCTTAACAAAATTTTTCATAGTTAATTTGTTTGTTTCTAACAGATTTTATTTTGTCATATGTTTTCTTCATATGCCACTTGTTGGATTCTGGGAAGTCAAAATCCAAATATGAAATTGAATGAAAATAGTTATTCTGCGGTGAACGGATACATATATCTGTGGTTGTAAGTAGGATAGTAAATGACTGTTGAATCAGCTTCGACGAATGTACAATGTAACTTATTAAGATGAAATCTAATTATTCCTCGGGTATTACCTACCCGTTAAAAAAAAATTTCACCATTAATATTTTGTACAAAAGAACTTTTAATTACAATCTTTATGAAAACATATATACATATATATTTTCTTCAGATGAAATCATGAATTTAATGAGTTAATATGATATTAATCTCATTTGCTTTTCGGTTTGAGCTAGAATAAGAAATCTCTAAAACTTTTTGAAACCACATATTCTTCGCAGAATATCAATGAAGTTATGGATCAATACTTCATCGTTCATTATTGTTGGTACTCCTTAGTATCAATAGTGCGTATGATGTTGATGTTTGTGGGACAGATTATGATGTCGAGACGTGTGATGCGCATGTTGTTTGTTAGTGGTGATGATGGTATTGTTGATGTTATTGATGGTGGTGCTGATTATGCTGCAGGTGCTGCTGCTGGTGTTTGCAACCTTCGCACCATGTTCTCCAAAGCCGTCACGCGAGCGCGAAGTTCGTTAACTTCTGCTAGTACACCGGGATGATTGGCGGTTGGAGCGAGCGAATGAATAAGATTTGTAATATGGGATAGTATATAATCGTGACGAGATACTCTAGAAATGAGAGAGAAAATAGTGTTTCGAATAGGTTCGCCGGTAAGTGCTTCAGGTTCATCGCCAAGAGGGCAATTTGGTGGATGGAATGGATCACCTTCTTCTTGTCTCCAGTGATTTAGTATATTACGAACCCATCCCCAATTCATCCAGAATAGATGATGGGAAATTGGTTGATCCATTCCGGTGACGCTGCTTTCGGAGCCCGAATGGAAATCCATATCGGCATAACTGTCGGAATCTGAAGAATTCGAACTAGATGCGGAATCCATCTTGTATAATGGGAAAAATGAATTTTTGGTATGGAATAGATTAAAGGAGTTAGATTTGGTACTCTTCAATACATAATTTACATATATATATATAATACCAAAATTTCGTAAATTACGGAGAATCTTTGAAAAGATATCAGTCAAAGTTCGCAATAACAGATATGCTAAGATAAGAATTCGTCTATACACTATCAATGCAGTAAATGCAGTAAAATGTGTCTAGACTTATGAATGATAAGCAGGTAATTTCCTAAGGATGATAAGCAGATGTTTTCCGACTAGAAATGAGAAGCAAAACTTTTGACATGTAGACACGGTCGAAGTCCAGACTCATTAATGCATCCTAACAACTACTAGTTAGACACACTAATGCAAGACCTGGTTCGCTACGACCACCGCTCTGATACCAACTGAAAGGACCCGTCCTAATCCACCTGGACGAAGTCATCAACATTTGGTCCCATTGCGATGATCGGCTCCAAGTAATGTCCTTATATTGAGCAAATGCACAGCGGAAGACTTAATTCGTACCTGAGAATAAACATGCTTTAAAGTGTCAACCAAAAGGTTGGTGACTTCATAGGTTTATCATAACAATCATTTCAATATGTTAATAGACCACAAGATTTCATAATCATAAACATAATACACTCGCAAGTGTATGTTAAGCATTCTAAGTGGTTGAGCACTTGGTAACCATACTTAACATTTAATCAACGTCGCATATTCCCTTTATTATGAAATCTCACTACACCGTACCAAGTGTAGTCACCAAAACGAAGTACTGTGCAACCGTTGAATACTGGTCGTCCAGTCCGGTTGGGGTTGTCAGGCCCGATAGATCTATCAACAGGATTCGCGTTTACAATACCCATGTAAATAGTAGTTACCAAGCTACAGGGAAATATGCCAGTGGTACAACTCAACGTAGAATATATTTTTAAGTACTTGTGTCTATTTTGTAAACATTTATAAAAGCAGCGCATGTATTCTCAGCCCAAAAATATATATTGCAAAAGCAATTAAAAATGGAGCAAATGAAACTCACTTTTGCCTTGAAGGTATTTAACACGACTTGGTCTTCGATAGATATCACGAACCTAACCATATATATAATATATCAACATATTTTATTTTCAAGTAATCGTTACATATATATATATATATATATATATATATATATATATATATATATATATATATATATATATATATATATATATATATATATATATATATATGTACTTATAATACTTTTAATGTTTTCTTAGTCCATAGTTAGCAGTCCGATGTTAGTGGTCCATAATTAGTTGCTCAATAAAATAAATAAAGACCCCATCGTATTCGTATTGATCAGAATTAATCTCGACCCATGGTACCATGTTGTCAAATAACGTGTTGCGTACATAAAGTACCGTGTTGTCAAATGACGTGTTGCGTACAATCATGAGGTCTTATGATTAATCTTCTCGTGTTGTTTACGGGTGGTCCTGAAATATATAAAATCAAATCATAAGTAATTATATATATAAAATATTATATTAATTAGAAAAGATATGATTAATTTACTTTTTCTCCAAATATTTTCGTAGCTAAACTAGCTTCGGATACCCAATCTTGTTTTAGTCGTAGTTTCTTCATTACAACTCCGTTTTTATTGGTTCAACTCGCCACTTCCTTGGATCGAGTCAAATTTTAAGAATATGAACTGAAAATACCTTAGTTTGTATTTGAAATCACAGGTTATAGGTCAAACTTTGATGAAACTTATGAAAGTGATCATTTTCCATCATAAAAACAACATTTAATGATCATTTTTCTAAAAATACTTACACTTTGAGTTAAACCATGAAATTTTTATGTGTTAACATATTCATAAGAAATATCATTTTTCCAAAACATGAACTTCCAATTCAAAGTTCAAGATGGTTTTTAATTATCCAACCCAAAACAGCCCCCTGTTGCACTCCGACGATGTAGATTCAGTTTTTAAGATGTTCTTTGTAAAAGCAAGTTATATCTTGTTAAGTTAGCATATCATTATGATATATTACAGGTCTTGAAGTATTTTAAAAGTTAAGTTAGAAGGATCTATTTAGTTTGCAAACAAGTTTGAAATCATTCAAACTATGTTCATGTTGTTAAAATTTTACAACATAAAATAAGATAGCTATATAAATATGAATCGAATAAAATTATGAACAAGGTTACTACCTCAAGTTACTTGGACAAAGTTACTCTAAGAGATAAGAAAAAAATCTTGGAATCAAAGAGTGGTGGAGTTAGATCAAAAGGTTGGAATTATACTTCTTCAAATGGGTGGTTATTTTGATATGTTCTTGAAAGAGTTTTCTTATGGTGTTTAAGGCTTGTAATTGAAGCTAAATGATGGGGAAAATTCTTGGAGATGATCAAGTATGAAGTTAGGAGTATTTTGAGAGATAAATGAGGGTATAGATATGAGAAAATGGAGTGAAGAAATGGTGTTCATTTATAAAAATGTTTTTAGTTTATAAAGAAAGAAAAGGATTCCTAATTTTATTTTCTTACTAATAATTCATACTACTTAACAAATCCTAGTTACCTCATATCTAGGTCAGTAATAATATTGATTAGGATGTTGATTTGATGTGTATATACCAATAGTAAATACGTATAGAAGCTGGGTATGATACGGGTACATATACCCTAGATATACTTATAGAAATCTTGAGGAAACAGAACGAGAATTCAAATATAGCTATCTTTTGTGAATATACTTATATTGTTTTATGTATTTAAGTCCTTAAAAAGTGATTAAATACATTATATATACGATACATGTATAAGCATTATAGATTATAAGTATATATATCAAAGAATGTTACGTATAGTTATCGTTTTGAAAACTTAAGTTAGTAGTTTCAAAATATACTTATAACTCATTGTCATTAGTACACAATGAGATGTTAAACCATTCTTAAATCATGTTAAATATATATAAATACATATATATACACAAACGTATAATTATCGTATGTTATATAGTTCGTGATATCATCGGTCATATTGGACGGTCAAACGTTGTGTAAAACTCTTTTCAAAAACACAAGTCTCAACAATTTGGATTGCTTTATCATGTTGGTATGGTTTAATTTATGTAAATATTAATCTCATAAATATAATTTGGTCAGAAAATTCCGGGTCATTACACTTAGTATGATATATATACAGTTAAATGTCGTTACAACGATAATCGTTACATATATGTCTCGTTTCGAAATTATTAAGTTAGTAGTCTTATTTTTACATATGTAGTTCATTGTTAATACACTTAATGATATATTTACTTATCATTTAACATAATTAACCAAGTGTATCAATATCTTAATATGATTCATATGTACCTAGTAAGACGTTATAACGATAATCGTTATATATATCGTTTTCGAGTTTCTTAATTTAATAGTCTCATTTTTATGTATATAACTCATTGTTAAAATACCTAATGAGATAAATACTTATAATAAAATCATGTTAACTATATATATAACCATATATATGTCATCGTATAGTTTTTACAAGTTTTAACGTTCTTGAATCACCGGTCAACTTGGGTGGTCATTTGTCTATATGAAACCTATTCCAATTAATCAAGTCTTAATAAGTTTGATTACTTAACATGTTGGAAACACTTAATCATGTAAATATCAATTTCATTTAATATATATAAACATGGAAAAGTTCGGGTCACTACAGTACCTACCCGTTAAATAAATTTCGTCCCAAAATTTTAAGTTGTTGAAAGTGTTGACGAATCTTCTAGAAATAGATGCGGGTATTTCTTCTTCATCTGATCTTCATGCTCCCAGGTGAACTCGGGTCCTCTACGAGCATTCCATCGAATCTTAACAATCGGTATCTTGTTTTGTTTAAGTCTCTTAACCTCACGATCCATTATTTTGACGGGTTCTTCAATGAATTGAAGTTTTTCATTGATTTGGATTTCGTCCAACGAAATAGTGAGATATTATTTAGCAAAACATTTCTTCAAATTTGAGACGTGGAAAGTGTTATGTACAGCCGCGAGTTGTTGAGGTAGCTCCAGTTGGTAAGCTACTGGTCCGACACGATCTATAATCTTGAATGGTCCAATGTACCTTGGATTTAGTTTCCCCCGTTTACCAAATCGAACAACGCCTTTCCAAGGTGAAACCTTAAGCATGACCATTTCTCCAATTTCAAACTCTATATCTTTTCTTTTACTGTCCGCGTAGCTCTTTTGTCGACTCTGAGCGGTTTTCAATCTTTGTTGAATTTGGATGATTTTCTCGGTAGTTTCTTGTATTATCTCCGGACCCGTAATCTGTCTATCCCCCACTTCATTCCAACAAATCGGAGACCTGCACTTTCTACCATAAAGTACCTCAAACGGCGCCATCTCAATACTAGAATGATAACTCTTGTTGTAGGAAAATTCTGCTAACGGTAGGTGTCGATCCCAACTGTTTCCGAAATCAATAACACATGCTCGTAGCATGTCTTCAAGCGTTTGTATCGTCCTTTTGCTCTGCCCATCAGTTTGTGGATAATAGGCAGTACTCATGTCTAGACGAGTTCCTAATGCTTGCTGTAATGTCTGCCAGAATCTTGAAATAAATCTGCCATCCCTATCAGAGATAATAGAAATTGGTATTCCATGTCTGGAGACGACTTCCTTCAAATACAGTCGTGCTAACTTCTCCATCTTGTCATCTTCTCTTATTGGCAGGAAGTGTGCTGATTTGGTGAGATAATCAACTATTACCCAAATAGTATCAAAACCACTTGCAGTCCTTGGCAATTTAGTGATGAAATCTATGGTAATGTTTTCCCATTTCCATTCTGGGATTTCGGGTTGTTGAAGTAGACCTGATGGTTTCTGATGCTCAGCTTTGACCTTAGAACACGTCAAACATTCTCCTACGTATTTAGCAACATCGGCTTTCATACCCGGCCACCAAAAATGTTTCTTGAGATCCTTGTACATCTTCCCCGTTCCAGGATGTATTGAGTATCTGGTTTTATGAGCTTCTCTAAGTATCATTTCTCTCATATCTCCAAATTTTGGTACCCAAATCCTTTCAGCCCTATACCGGGTTCCGTCTTCCCGAATATTAAGATGCTTCTCCGATCCTTTGAGTATTTCATCCTTTAAATTTCCCTCTTTTAAAACTCCTTGTTGCGCCTCCTTTATTTGAGTAGTAAGGTTAGTACGAATAATTATATTCATAGCTTTTACCCGTATAGGTTCTCTGTCCTTTCTACTCAGAGCATCGGCTACCACATTTGCCTTCCCCGGGTGATATCGAAGCTCAAAATCGTAATCATTCAATAGCTCAATCCACCTACGTTGTCTCATGTTCAGTTGTTTCTGATTAAATATATGTTGGAGACTTTTGTGGTCGGTATATATAATACTTTGGACCCCATATAAGTAGTGCCTCCAAGTCTTTAATGCAAAAACAACCGCGCCTAATTCCAAATCATGCGTCGTATAATTTTGTTCGTGAATCTTCAATTGTCTAGACGCATAAGCAATCACCTTCGTTCGTTGCATTAATACACAACCGAGACCTTGCTTTGATACGTCACAATAAATCACAAAATCATCATTCCCTTCAGGCAATGACAATATAGGTGCTGTAGTTAGATTTTTCTTCAATAACTGAAACACCTTCTCTTGTTCATCCTTCCATTCAAATTTTTTCCCTTTATGCGTTAATGCAGTCAAGGGTTTTGCTATTTTGGAGAAATCTTGGATGAAACTTCTGTAGTAACCAGTCAATCCTAAAAATTGACGTATATGCTTCGGAGTTTTTGGGGTTTCCCACTTTTCAACGGTTTCAATCTTTGCCGGGTCCACCTGGATACCTTCTTTGTTGACTATATGACCGAGGAATTGAACTTCTTTTAACCAAAATGCACACTTTGAAAACTTAGCGTACAGTTTTTCTTTCCTCAATACTTCTAGCACTTTTCTCAAATGTTCTTCGTGCTCTTAATCATTCTTTGAGTAAATAATTATGTCATCGATGAAAACAATGACAAACTTGTCAAGATATGGCCCACACACTCGGTTCATAAGGTCCATGAACACAGCTGGTGCGTTAGTCAATCCAAACGGCATAACCATAAACTCGTAATGACCAAAACGCGTCCTAAAAGCAGTTTTTGGAATATCATCCTCCTTTACTCGCATTTGATGATATCCAGAACTTAAATTGATTTTCGAATAAACCGACGAGCCTTGTAGTTGATCAGATAAGTCGTCAATTCTCGGCAGTGGATAACGGTTTTTGATGGTAAGTTTATTCAACTCTCTGTAGTCAATACACAACCTAAATGTACCATCCTTCTTTTTGACAAACAAAACAGGAGTTCCCCGTGGTGATGTGCTTGGTCGAATGAAACCACGTTCTAATAGTTCTTGTAGTTGGCTTTGCAGTTCTTTCATCTCGCTGGGTGCGAGTCTGTAAGGAGCACGAGCTATTGGTGCAGCTCCTGGTACAAGATCTATTTCAAATTCAACGGATTGATGTGGGGGTAATCCCGATAATTCTTTCAAAAATACGTCGGGAAATTCTTTTGCGACGAAAACATCATTGATGCTCTTTTCTTCAGTTTGTACTTTCTCGACGTGTGCTAGAACAGCATAGCAACCTTTTCTAATTAGTTTTTGTGCCTTCAAATTACTAATAAGATGTAGCTTCGTGTTGCCCTTTTCTCCGTACACCATTAAGGGTTTTCCTTTTTCTCGTATAATGCGAATTGCATTTTTGTAACAAACGATCTCTGCTTTCACTTCTTTCAACCAGTCCATATCGATTATCACATCAAAACTCCCTAACTCTACTGGTATCAAGTCAATCTTAAATGTTTCGCTAACCATTTTAATTTCTCGATTCCGACATATATTATCTGCTGAAATTAATTTACCATTTGCTAATTCGAGTAAAAATTTACTATCCAAAGGCGTCAATGGACAACTTAATTTAGCACAAAAATCTCTACTCATATAGCGTCTATCCGCACACAAATCAAATAAAACGTAAGCAGATTTATTGTCAATAAGAAACGTACCCGTAACAAGCTCCGGGTCTTCCTGTGCCTCTGCCGCATTAATATTGAAAACTCTTCCGCGGCCTTGTCCATTCGTGTTCTCCTGGTTTGGGCAATTTCTAATAATGTGGCCCGGTTTTCCACATTTATAACAAACTACATTGGAATAACTTGCTCCGACACTACTTGCTCCGCCATTACTCGTTCCGACACCATTTGTTCCTTTCGTTCTGTTAACCCCTGGTCCGTAGACCTCACACTTCGCCGCGCTATGACCATTTCTTTTACACTTGTTGCAAAATTTGGTGCAGAACCCCGAGTGATACTTTTCACACCTTTGGCATAGCTGCTTCTGATTGTTGTTGTTGTTGCGGTTGTTATTGTTATTGGGATGATTGTTGTAGTTGCTGTTGTTGTTGTTGTTGTTACTGGGCCGTTTGTTGTAGTTGCGATTGATGTTGCGATTGTTGGGATAGTTGTTGCGATTATTGTTGTAATTGCTGTTGTTGTTGTATTGGTGATTCTTATCACCGTTTTTCTCTCACTTTCTTTTGACTTGCTTCACATTGGCCTCTTCAGCCGTCTGTTCTTTAATTCTTTCCTCAATCTGGTTCACTAGTTTGTGAGCCATTCTACATGCCTGTTGTATAGAGGCGGGCTCGTGTGAACTTATATCTTCTTGGATTCTTTCCGGTAATCCTTTCACAAATGCGTCGATCTTCTCTTCCTCATCTTCGAACGCTCCCGGACACAATAGGCACAATTTTGTGAATCGTCTTTCGTACGTGGTAATATCAAATCCTTGGGTTCGTAACCCTCTAAGTTCTGTCTTGAGCTTATTGACCTCGGTTCTGGTACGGTACTTCTCGTTCATCAAGTGCTTGAATGCTGACCACGGTAGTGCGTAAGCATCATCTTGTCCCACTTGCTCTAGATAGGTATTCCACCATGTTAACGCAGTACCTGTGAAGGTATGCGTAGCGTACTTCACTTTGTCCTCTTCAGTACACTTACTTATGGCAAACACCGATTCGACCTTCTCGGTCCACCGTTTCAATCCGTTCGGTCCTTCGGTTCCATCAAATTCCAAAGGTTTGCAGGCAGTGAATTCTTTGTAGGTGCATCCTACACGATTTCCTGTACTGCTAGATCCAAGGTTATTGTTGGTATGTAGCGCGGCCTGTACTGCGGCTATGTTTGAAGCAAGAAAGGCACGAAATTCCTCTTCACTCTTATTCAAGGTGTGTCGAGTAGTCGGTGCCATTTCCTTCAAAATAGTAAAATGAAACGAGTTAATCATATAGAATATCAAGAGTAGTCAATAGTATTTCCTAGCGTAATATGAACTTTTTTATAAAAGCTCTTTCTTCATATTAGCTTTTTATACTCTTTAATTCGGGTAGTACCTACCCGTTAAGTTCATACTTAGTAGCTAACATACCATTTCAACTACTACAATTCTATATGAAAAACTAATCACAAAAAAATATATATCATATTCAAACCTTTATACAATAACTTGCAAACTTACAATACCACTATTTTACATATAGCATGAAATATAGCACATAAAACTTTGACACAAAGTAGTTGCGAAGATAATTCTAGTTAATAAATAAGGCATTCAGCAAAGGCAACAAAGACACGTAATTCATACGTTCAGAAACAAGTCATGCATTCTGGTTTTACTAATACCACTTCCCATCCTTGGTCTTGTGGAACGTAACCGTTGTGACCGATAGTATGACAACGTGTTGTAACGTCATCAAAAGGGCGAAGGTTACGTAATGACCAACAGTCTCGTAATAACCTAAAAAACTCATTTCTTACCCCAATTACCGACTCCGTCACTTGTGGGAACGTTTTGTTTAATAGTTGTAGCCCGATGTTCTTTTTCTCACTTTGGTGAGAAGCGAACATTACTAACCCGTAAGCATAACATGCTTCTTTATGTTGCATGTTAGCCGCTTTTTCTAAATCATGAAGTCCTATATTTGGATACATTGAGTCAAAATAATTTCTTAACCCGTTGCGTAAAATAGCATTTGGGTTCCCCGCAATATATGCGTCAAAGTAAACACATCGTAACTTATGGGTTTCCCAATATGATATCTCCCATATTTCAAACTAAAGCCTTTTATAAACCAAGGCATTCTTGGAACGTTCTTCGAATGTCTTACAAACTGATTTTGCCATAAATAGTTGTGCCGAGGAATTCTGACCGACTCTAGACAAGATTTCATCAATCATGTCTCCGGGTAAGTCTTCTAAAATATTGGGTTGTCTATCCATTTTGTGTTTTTATACTGTAAAATAAACAAGAGTTAGATTCATAAAAGATACTTATTAATACAAGCAATTTTTACATATATCGTAAAGCATAAGCACACTATATTACATATATTACACCGCACAAATACAACTATCTTATTCCGACTCGCTCGTTTCTTCTTTTTCGAACTTGGTTCTTTTTGCTAAGTTTTTAGGGATATATGATGTTCTCCTAATACGAGCCGTCGTTTTCCACATTGGTCTAGAAAAACCTGGTGGTTTAGAGGTTCCAGGGTTATTGTTACAACTTAAGAAATACGGGTGTTGACGATACATATAAAGTTCATCGGGGTTGGAATCAGATTTCTCTATTTTTATGCCCTTTCCCTTATTGTTCTCTTTTGCCTTTTTAAATTCAGTTGGGGTAATTTCTATAACATCATCGGAATCCTCGTCGGGATCTGATTCATCGTAGAATTGGTAATCCTCCCAATATTTTGCTTCCTTGGTGGAAACACCGTTGACCATAATTAACCTTGGTCGGTTGGTTGAGGATTTTCTTTTACTTAACCGTTTTATTATTTCTCCCACCAGTTCTATTTCTTCTTCCGGTTCCTCCACCTTCGGTTCCGATTCTTCTTCCGGTTCCTCTTCGGGAACTTGTGAATCAGTCCACGAATCATTCCAAATTACATTTAACTCTTCATTATTATTAGGTGAGTCAATGGGACTTGTATTAGAGGTAGACATCTATCACATAATATCAAACACGTTAAGAGATTAATATATCACATAATATTCACATGTTAAAAATATATAGTTTCCAACAAAATTTGTTAAGCAATCATTTTTCAAATAAACACGGTCGAAGTCCAGACTCACTAATGCATCCTAACAAACTCGATAAGACACACTAATGCAAAATTCTGGTTCTTTAAGACCAACGCTCGAATACCAACTGAAATGTCCCGTTCTTATTGATTAAAAACGTTCCATATTAATTGCTTTCGTTGCGAGGTTTTGACCTCTATATGAGACGTTTTTTTTTCAAAGACTGCATTCATTTTTAAAACAAACCATAACCTTTATTTCATAAATAAAGGTTTAAAAAGCTTTACGTAGATTATCAAATAATGATAATCTAAAATATCATGTTTACACACGACCATTACATAATGGTTTACAATACAAATATGTTACATCGAAATCAGTTTCTTGAATGCAGTTTTTACACAATATCATACAAACATGGACTCCAAATCTTGTCCTTATTTTAGTATGCAACAGCGGAAGCTCTTAGTATTCACCTGAGAATAAACATGCTTTAAACGTCAACAAAAATGTTGGTGAGTTATAGGTTTAACCTATATATATCAAATCGTAACATTAGACCACAAGATTTCATATTTCAATACACATCCCATACATAGAAATAAAAATCATTCATATGGTGAACACCTGGTAACCGACATTAACAAGATGCATATTGTAACGACCCGCACTTTTTCGATCATACTATACTTATAAGATTAATATTTACATAAATTAAACCTTGCCAACATGATAAGCAATCCAAATTGTCGAGACTTATATTTCCGAAAAGAGTTTTACACAACGTTTGACCGTCTAGTTTGACCGATGATATCACGAACTATACAATATATGATAACTATACGTTTGTGTATATATATGTATATATACATATTTAACATGATTAATGAATGTTTTAATATCTCATTTTGTATTAATAACAACAAGTTATATGTGTATTTTGAAACTACTAACTTAAGTTTTCAAAACGATAACAATACGTAACGTTATTTGACTTAAATACTTAAGACTATAATGTTTATACATATATTGTATAAGTAATGTATTTAATCACTTTTAAGAACTTAAATACATAAAATCATATAAGTGTATTCACAAAAGATAGCTATATTTGAATCCTCATTCCATTTTTCACAAAATTTCCATACGTATACCTAGAGTATTTGTACTCGTATCATACCAAGCTTCTATACGTATTTACTAATAGTAAATACACATCAAAATCACCACCTAACCAGCCATTATTCATGCCCTTAGAGCTAGGTAATTACTTTTGAATCATTGCAAGACTAATTACAAAAATACAAACTAGAATTTTGTCATGTTATCCTTAAAGATCACATTTTTAGGAGTATATATGTATCATCATTTTTGATTCATTTTTACTTCAATCTCTTAACTAAAAACACACACTCTTTCTTACTCTCTAAACTCCATAACAATCCAGCAAAGTTCCATAAAGATCTAGCTTCAAAAACCATACTAAAACACCATAAGAAAACCATACAAAAACACTTCAAGAAAACCTTCCAAGAACACCAACTTACTTCCAATCTTTCATCCACTTCCATCACCCTTTTGATTCTAGCTTCTTACTTCTCTTTTACAGCAACTTCATCCAAGGAACTTGAGGTAGAATCTATGTTCATACCCTTATTCGATTCATATATATATAGCTATCATATTTTGTGGTATACAAGTTTAACAACAAGAACATAGTTTGAATGTTTTCAAACTTGTTTGCAAACTAAATTAGATCCTTCTAACTTAACTTTTAAAATACTTCAAGACATGTAACATAACTTATTTGTATGTTAATTTAACAAGGTAAAACTTGGTTTTTCAAAGTATAAGTATTTTTGGAAAAATGGTCATTAAATGATTTTGTTGTAACAAAAATGTTTAACTTCATATGTTTCACTAAACTTTCACCTATGCTGTATGATTTTGAATACAAACCAAGGTGTTTACAGTTCATAGTCTTAAAGAAGAACTCGATCCAAGAAGATGGCAATTTGAATCAACGAAAACGGATTTGTAACGAAGAAACTATGACCGAAACAAAATTGGTTATCCTAGATCATTTCAACTACGGGATCAATTGGAAAAAAATGATATAAATCACATATTTCTAAGATAACATGATATTTTATATATATGTACTTATAATTCAATTTTATATGGTTCAGGATCACCCGTAAACAATACGAGAAGATTAATCATAAGATCCCGTGTTTGTACGCAACACGTCATTTGACAACACCGGTACTTTATGTACGCAACACGTCATTTGACAACACCGGTACCATGGGTCAAGATTAATCTCGACCAATACATATACGATGGGGTTTTGTTTATTTCGTTGGGGGTTTTATTTATTTCATTGAGGGTATATTAAACATCTAAAAATGAACCATTAAAATTGAATTACTAACAACGAACTGCTAACTACGGACTAAGGAATTATTCTAAGTATTAAAAGTATAACAAGTATATATATATATAACGTTTGTTTTAAAATGAAAACATATTGATATATTATATATGGATAGGTTCGTGATATCAACCGGAAGACCGAGTCAAAATATATATATCATCAAGACAAGAGTGAGTATATAGTCCCACTTTTAAACTCTAAATATTTCGGGATGAGAATACATGTATTTTATGTTTTACGATATGGACACAAGTAACTGAAAAATATGTTCTACGTTGAGTTGTACCACTGGCATACTTCCCTGTAGCTTGGTAACTAATATTTACAGCGGTATTGTAAACGCGAATCCTGTTGATAGATCTATCGGGCCTGACAACCCCAACCGGACTGGACGACCAGTATTCAACGGTTGCACAGTACTTCGTTTTGTGACTACACTTGGTACAGTGTAGTAAGATTTCATATTAAAGGGAATATGCGACGTGAAAATGTTAAGTATGGTTACCAAGTGCTCAACCACTTAGAATACTTTTATTAAACTGTTTATATACGAAATCTTGTGGTCTATATATATATATTGCTGCGCACTAAACCTATATCTCACCAACTTTATGTTGACGTTTTTAAACATGTTTATTCTCAGGTGATAATTAAAGCTTCCGCTGCATTATGTTGAATCTAAGCAGGATCATGCGTACTCATATTTGTGTCAAAAATAAAACTGCATATCCGAGGACGTGTGTTGTAAAATATGCTAGAAATCGTGTTGTTATTATCATTTGTAAAGTTTGTAAGTCGAAGATTATCGTTAAACGATAATCATCTTTTTATTGTCTAAAGCTTGTAACAAAAATAATGGTTTGGTTTGTAATGTATAATATATGCAGTTTTCCTTTTTAAAAATGTCGCATATAGAGGTCAATACCTCGCAATGAAATCATACGTTATCTAACACGTTCTTATGGTTAAGGACGGGTTATGACACATATATAAGAATATCCCCATCATTCCGGGACACCCTTCGGATATGATATAAATTTCAAAGTACTAAAGCATCCGGTACTTTGGATGGAGTTTGTTAGGCCCAATAGATCTATCTTTAGGATTCGCGTCAATTAGGGTATCTGTTCCCTAATTCTTAGATTACCAGACTTAATAAAAAGGGGCATATTCGATTTCGATAATTCAACCGTAGAATGTAGTTTCACGTACTTGTGTCTATTTTGTAAATCATTTATAAAACCTGCATGTATTCTCATCCCAAAAATATTAGATTTTAAAAGTGGGACTATAACTCACTTTCACAGATTTTTACTTCGTCGGGAAGTAAGACTTGGCCACTGGTTGATTCACGAACCTATAACAATATATACATATATATCAAAGTATGTTCAAAATATATTTACAATACTTTTAATACATTTTGATGTTTTAAGTTTATTAAGTCAGCTGTCCTCGTTAGTAACCTACAACTAGTTTTCCACAGTTAGATGTACAGAAATAAATCGATAAATATTATCTTGAATCAATCCATGACCCAGTGTATATGTATCTCAGTATTGATCACAACTCAAACTATATATATATTTTGGAATCAACTTCAACCCTGTATAGCTAACTCCAACATTCACATATAGAGTGTCTATGGTTGTTCCGCAATATATATATAGATGGGTCGACATGATAGGTCGAAACATTGTATACGTGTCTATGGTATCTCAAGATTACATAATATACAATATAAGTTGATTAGGTTATGGTTGGAATAGATTTATTACTAACTTTCACGTAGGTAAAATGAGTAGTTTTTATCAATCTTGTTTTACTTGCCATTTCTTCGTTTCTAATCCGTTTTGAGTGATTCCAGTGGCCACAGTTTCGTATTGAACTTAACTTTATGAATCTAAATAGAAAAAGTATAAGTTTATAGTTAAAAATACAAGTTACAAGTCGTTTTTGAAAGAGGTAGTCATTTCCGTCGAAAGAACGACATCTTGATGACCATTTTGAAAAACATACTTTCACTTTGAGTTTAACCATGATTTTTGGATATAGTTTTATGTTCATAAGAAAAATCATTTTTCCAGAAGTATAGCTTTTAAATCAAAGTTCTTCTTAGCTTTTAATTATCCCAACCAAAACAGCCCCCGGTTTTACTACGACGGCGTATATCCAGTTTTATGGTGTTTATCGTGTTTCTGGGTTTTAAATCATTAAGTTAGCATATAATATAGATATAGAAAATGTGTTTAGTTGATTTTAAAAGTCTAGTTAGAAGGATTAACTTTATTTGCGAACAAGTTTAGAATTAACTAAACTATGTTCTAGTGATTACAAGTTTATAACGTTGAATAAGACAGCTTTTTATGTATGAATCGAATTATGTTATGAACATCATTACTACCTCAAGTTCCTTGGATAAACCTACTAGAAATGAAAAAAAATGGATCTAGCTTTAAAGGATCCTTGGATGGCTTGAAAGTTCTTGAAGCAGAATCATGACACGAAAATAATTTCAAGTAAGATTTCCACTCGAAATAAGATTGTTATAGTTATAGAAATTGAATTAAAGTTTGAATATGATTATTACCTTGTATTAGAAAGATAACCTACTGTAAGTAACAAAGGTTTCTTGATCATGGATGATTACTTGGAATGGATTTAGAAAACTTGGAAGTAAACTTGCAATCTTGGAAGTATTCTTGATTTTATGAAACTAGAACTTTTGAAATTTATGAAGAACACTTAGAACTTGAAGATAGAACTTGAGAGAGATCAATTAGATGAATAAAATTGAAGAATGAAAGTGTTTGTAGGTGTTTTTGGTCGTTGGTTTATGGATTAGATATAAAGGATATGTAATTTTGTTTTCATGTAAATAAGGCATGAATGATTACTCATATTTTTGTAATTTTATGAGATATTTCATGCTAGTTGCCAAATGATGGTTCCCACATGTGTTAGGTGACTCACATGGGCTGCTAAGAGCTGATCATTGGAGTGTATATACCAATAGTACATACATCTAAAAGCTGTGTATTGTACGAGTACGAATACGGGTGCATACGAGTAGATTTGTTGATGAAACTGAACGAGGATGTAATTGTAAGCATTTTTGTTAAGTAGAAGTATTTTGATAAGTGTCTTGAAGTCTTTCAAAAGTGTATGAATACATATTAAAACACTACATGTATATACATTTTAACTGAGTCGTTAAGTCATCGTTAGTCGTTACATGTAAATGTTGTTTTGAAACCTTTAGGTTAACGATCTTGTTAAATGTTGTTAACCCATTGTTTATTATATCAAATGAGATGTTAAATTGTTATATTATCATGATATTATGATATATAATATATCTTAGTATGATATATATACAGTTAAATGTCGTTACAACGATAATCATTACATATATGTCTCGTTTCGAAATTATTAAGTTAGTAGTCTTATTTTTACATATGTAGTTCATTGTTAATACACTTAATGATATATTTACTTATCATTTAACATAATTAACCAAGTGTATCAATATCTTAATATGATTCATATGTACCTAGTAAGACGTTATAATGATAATCGTTATATATATCGTTTTCGAGTTTTTTAATTTAATAGTCTCATTTTTATGTATATAACTCATAGTTAAAATACCTAATGAGATACATACTTATAATAAAATCATGTTAACTATATATATAACCATATATATGTCATCGTATAGTTTTTACAAGTTTTAACGTTCGTGAATCACCGGTCAACTTGGGTGGCCATTTGTCTATATGAAACCTATTCCAATTAATCAAGTCTTAATAAGTTTGATTGCTTAACATGTTGGAAACACTTAAATATGTAAATATCAATTTCATTTAATATATATAAACATGGAAAAGTTCGGGTCACTACAGTCGAGTTCATCAAGATTATTATTAAGTCAATTATATTTGTATATAATATGAAATGGTATGCATGCCGTCAACTTTCGATGTAATGAAAGTTTGTCTTTTAAAAACGAATGCAAGGTTTGTAAAATGTATCATATAGAGGTCAAGTACCTCGCGATGTAACCAAATGTAATGTATTCGTCCAGATGGATTAGGACAGGTCTTTTCATTATGCTTGAAGTTGTAGCCTCATATGACAACTGGATTTGACATGATTTCTTTGGGGTTGTGGGGTCAGATAACGACTTAAACTTGATGAATCCTAGTGATCTATTCAACTCAATGTTTAATGAGGATATGGAAGACATCCCTTTTCATGCAGATGATATTGAGTACAAAAGAGGATATTATCTATCTGATGTAATTTACCCCGATGGGCATCATTTGTTAAGGCGTTTTGAAGTGGAAATGATGCAAAACGTTCTTTTCGAAAAAAAACAAGCAGTTGCACACAAGGTTATTGAGAGAACTTCTGGTATTCTATAGGGGTGTTGACATATACTACAACAACCGGTAAAGACTTACATCAATGCTATGCTACGTAATGTATATGTGTGAAACGACCTCGATCCATTTCCCGAAAAACGACACATTTTTCTTTTTTTATAACTTCCAGGTGACACTAAACTTTCAGGTGGCACTAAACTTTTAGGTGACATCTTCTTCATTAAATCTTTTAAGTGAAACTTCTGACCCATTTTCAAAGACCCATTTCGTCACCTGTCATCTAACCTAAACACGTTTCATTTCAAATATAATTAAGCCTACTCTTTTAACAAGTTTACATCATAATTTATAATATTTGGTATTAAACCGACCCGTTACAACATTAGATGGCAACTTCGACCTGTTGACAAACGACAACCAAAAGATCAAAGCATGATTCTCGGGATATCGCTATCCCACCTAAAGCACCAACCAAAGCATCTAGCATAAGCACAAACAACTCTCAACTACATCAAATAAAACTTAACCGCATCGCAAAAGCATTATAGGCATAATTCGACTAATCATCTATCATATCCATTCTTGCTCAATCTGAAACCTATAAAATGTTAAACAATGGAGTAAGCGAAAACGCTTATTGAGTACAATATGTGTATACATAAATGATAAACTTAACGATAAGTACACAAACCGTGTGGGATTGGGTATTGTTGTTGTTGTTGTACACAAACCGCGTTCATAATTCAACAAGCATACATGTCATCTCCTCGATGAAAAGTGCATCTCCTCGATGTAAGCGTAGACATCTCCCCGATATCAAAGTGGACATCTCCCCGATGTCAAGTATATCTCCCCGATGTAAAAGTAAAGTTTCAACAATCAACAACGATGACACACAATCCGCGCAGAAACAATCAAATTTACCAAATTATATATATACGTTGTACTCACCTCAAATCCGAGCAATTTACACAACAAACAAGTTTCAAGCAACTATTCAACAACCATTTATCAAACACTTCCGGTCAAGAAGTCAACGTATCTGTCATCAAGCACAATTCCACCTAATAAGCATATACATACACAAATATCACAATTCATTCATATTTGGTCAAACAAGACCAACTACACTTAGAATTAACCATTTAATTCATAAACCCATTTTAACATCTTTTACCAATTATCAAGACTTACAAACCATAAATCTTTTCAATTCATCTTAAACTTACCTCTAAACTTACATGACTCATAAAACCCATTTTGACACCATGTTATCAAAACACAAGACTTATAATTATAAGTCTTCTTTACTCAAAATCTGATATTAAATCTTTAACTTATACATATAAGATTTTCATAGTTCAAACATAGTCAAAATTAGGCTTTAAACTCCATTCAACATGTATTATAACTACAAGTTCATCCATTTACCCAAAATTACCACTTTCATTAGACTAGTTCGTTATCTTTAAAAAATCCCCAATTCCATAAACCCTAACCCTAATTTCAAATTAGGGTTTCAAGGGTGTTAATGTGACAACCCGGAAATTTTCGACCAAATTTAAACTTTATTCTTTCATGATTTCGACACGATAAGCAAAGTCTGTAATGTTGAGTCTCGAAACCTTGAAATTATGTTCATATATTTAATTGACCTTCGACTGCTCTCGACGATTCACGAACAATTAATTGTAAATAGATATGTGTGTATGTATATATAAATAATAATTCGAAATATAATTTGAAGTATTATATGTTGTTGTTATTAAAAATTAACAAAATAAAAATAAGATATTATAATAATTATTATTTAAAATATATCTCTATATATAAATAAAGTATATAAAAAAAATTAATATTAAATGATTGTAATACTCGTTTGACATTTTGATTGATATTAAGCAAGTTAAATTCAAACTTAAATTATTTAAAATAAACAGTGATCCGAAAATGAGTTATATAAAGTGTAGGCTTATTAAAAATATATTTACGAACTATTTATTGAGTTTTAAAAATTTTTATATTTCACTTGGGGTTAGGAGTGAATAATTAATGTAATTTTTATTTAATAGTTAATGCTCGAATTTTATACCATAATGACCAAAATAAATAAATATATACTTAATTTAAAAATATGAAATTTTTTTTGAACACTTTTATTTGCCACTGATTTCGCACAATACACAGTCCGTGAGAACTGTCGGTAGAAGAGTACAAATTGAATGGCTGCTAACTGTATATATTATTAAAGTTGATTACACTTTCCATTTCATTTCACTTTCATAAATCAAACATGTGAATATTAAGAGTATTATTATATTAATTAATTATTATTAATTATTATTAATGATATTATATTTATTAGTACATCTCCTATATCTCTGCATCTATATATATACTTATATGCAAAGAATGCATATGATTGCCATAGAAGTTTTAAAAATCGACCATCACCCAAAACCCGATTAATGTTGTTACTTCAGGTATTGTTCTTCAACCACCACCACTTTGAAATCAAACCGCCATCACATACGATCTTTCGCTTGCACCATCATCTATATAAAACCATGGAAACCATCACCAAACCACCATCGAACCTTTTCAACTGCTGCTCATTCTGTTGCTTTCGATAGACACACACAACATCAAATCATTGTCATTTTGTTTCCGTTACCATCAAACCAAACGAACCAACCCACTTCCGGTTTCTTTTTTTTTCTATTTATATTCGAACCACAAACAACCGGCTATCGCACCACCTTTGATACACCACCACTTCACAACCACCATCAAGCCAATTTAATCGTCATGTTTGATCACCACCACCGTTACCCACCAGTGCACCACTAATCATCACCACTTCAACATCTCATCGTTATCTTATTATTTTTCTTATGCTTTCTTTCTTGCCGTTGTAATGATCGAAGAAAACCCACAACCATCACCACTAAATCACCACCGGTTACCACTATAGATCACTCTCTACTTCTTCCTTTAAATCAAAAACGAGAACCCACTTCTTCTTCTTCTACTACTTAATGTTTCTTCCTCTTCTTTTAGACCACCTTCTTGATCGGTTAACCATCCAAACAAATCACCACCACAACCATCATTATTTGCAGTTGAGTTTCGCTCTTTCTATTCAAACCAAATAGGAACCGAACACCACCACATACAGATGTCTCTATCCCTTACTAGTGTACTTCAGTTTTATTTTTGTTTTAATAAAACCATTACCAACAAAACGACGGTTAAGCTTATTATTTCCATTTTAAATCAGAGACCCACTTGTTAAAGGGTAGGGTAGCTACTCGATTAAGCGTGTCCCGGTTTTAGTCTAGTCAAGGAAACACAAGTTAGCTAATTGGAGTTAAATAAGATGATAGTGGAATATGACATGAAGATGATGTATGTGGCAGCCATACAAGTCGATCAGGACAAGCTTTCCTTTTAGGCTGTGATATTTTTTTTATTTAACTAATTAATCCCGTATTCCTCTTCTTGATTGGGCCATCGTGTAATTTCATTTGTTGATTGGGCTGTTTTTTTTAAAGGACAGTTGGGCCGAGTACTTGCAACTCTGTTGGGCCGAAGAACTAATTTACAATGAGCAACAAATTAATGAATTCAAATATGGTTATATTGATGATGTGGTGATAAACGAAAATGTGTTAAGGATGATAG
Organism: Rutidosis leptorrhynchoides; assembly: GCF_046630445.1. Taxonomy (NCBI): domain Eukaryota; kingdom Viridiplantae; phylum Streptophyta; class Magnoliopsida; order Asterales; family Asteraceae; genus Rutidosis; species Rutidosis leptorrhynchoides. The sequence continues at coordinate 27,280,446 of NC_092336.1, forward strand.
AAAACAATGATGATAATGGTGATCAATGATGTAAGATAGGGATGATAATATTAAGATAATTAGGATTTAAGATGATGATGATGATGATTAGATGATATGATTATGATTATGATGATCATATGATGATGCTTAGAATATGATTAGGTGATAATCATGATTATGATCATAAAGATGATAACAATAGAAACCGAAAATGATAATGATAGAAGTTAGGATGATGATGATCATGTAATGGGTTTGATTGTGATTAATATGATGAGGAAGAAGAAGACAGAATTAATGATTAAAAGAAATTAATCTGTGAGTACTTCAGAAAAGTAAGTAGCAGTGGAAGGGTTAAGTGTGTTGTTGGGGAATGAGAGGTCGCAGGTTCGAGTCTCGGTTGTGACATTTTTTTTTAGAAAAGAAGATGGAAACAGACAGGTATATTAGATATATAGATATAAATTGGGTATTAATTCAGAAAAGCAGCAGATGGTTCAACGGTTAATGATATTATTGGGTTAGCGGGACGTCGCTGGTTCAAACCCGGACTTGGGCATTTTTTTAGGGATACTTCTTTGAGGTAGTATTACTATTACCATTATTATTATTTTTATTATTATTATTATTATTATTATTATTATTATTATTATTATTATTATTATTATTATTATTATTATTATTATTATTATCATTATAGATATTAAAATAGATATTAGTATTATTATTATTTGTAAAATTATTATTTTTATAGTTATTATTATTAGTAGTATTATCGTTATAATCAAAAACAACTTTTATTAATATTATTGATATTATGTCACCAAATAAACATTTCGTATAAAAAATATACTTTTAGTAATATTACATATAAGTAAGTATTAATCACATTAACATTTTTAGATATTCATATATACCAAATTAAGTATTTTTAATATAATATTAACCAAATATATATTAATATAACTATATAAATATTAGTCATTATAAATGAATATACACAAATTAAATATATATAATATAAGTTATAATATATGAAATTGTTCAATTACGATTATATATATATATATATATATATATATATATATATATATATATATATATATATATATATATGTTATAGGTTCGTGAATCCGAGGCCAACACTGCATTGTTCAGTTTCGCCGTATGAATATTTTTACTACAAAATATCGTATAGTGAGTTCATTTGCTCCCTTTTACTCTTTACATTTTTGGGACTGAGAATACATGCGCTGCTTTATAACTGTTTTACAACTGCTTTATTAAATGCCTTTGAAATCTATATTTTTGGACTGAAATGCTTTTATAAATGTTTGACGAGATAGACACAAGCAAAACATTCCTCGAATGAATTATTATGCAGACGAAAGTTCTGTGGATTATTATTGAATTAGTTGGACGTGATAATTGCCACTAATTATTGTGATTATTTTTCCCTGATTGTTATTGCTTGGTAACCTAAGAATTAGAATCGGGTATGGCCCTAATTCACGAGAATCCTAAAGGTAGCTACCGAGTTTAACACCCCCACCCAGAATGTTCACTAGACGGAAGAGCTAGTGGGCGTGGTGTTTAGTACTTCGAAGTTTATATATTATACAGACGAGATGTTCTGTTTTGGGGATATTATTTATGTGCATTATATGTTAAGGTCGGTTACCATGTTGAGCAATATAATCGAAATGAATGTTATGTATCGAGAGAATGATTTTTATACACAGGTTATGTGTATTAGTTTTGTGCACGAGATATGTGCACGATTATTTAAAAATCGCGAGGCAACCTACGGGGGAGAAAAGAATACGAACCTACTCTGGTAAGCATTATGAAAAATGGTTTCATACACGAGATAGGTGTACTGTATTTGAATCTTGTGGTCTATCAAAATGATGAATTTTATTGTTTACAATAAACTTATGAATTCACCAACCTTTTGGTTGACACTTTAAAGCATGTTTATTCTCGGGTATGAAAGAAATCTTCCGCTGTGCATTTACTCATTCTAGAGATATTACTTGGAGTCATTCATGACATATTTCAAAAGACGTTGCATTCGAGTCGTTAAGTTCAACAAGATTATTATTAAGTCATTCATAGTTTGGATATATTCTGAAATGGTATGCATGCCTGTCAACTTTCGATGTAAAGAAAGTTTGTCTTTTAAAAACGAATGCAATTTTTGTAAAAATGTATCATATAGAGGTCAAATACCTCGCGATGTAACCAAATGTAATGTATTCGTCCAGATGGATTAGGACGGATCGTTAAAGTTGGTATCAGAGCGGTGGTCTTAGCGAACCAGGACTTGCATTAGTGTGTCTAACTGATAGTTACTTAGATGCATTAGTGAGTCCGGACTTCGACCGTGTCTGCATGTCAAATGTTTTGCTTATCATTTCGTGTCGAAAATTACCTACTTATCATCCTTAGGAAATTATTTGCTTATCATTCTTAGTCTAGACACGTCTTACTGCATTGATTGCATCGATAGTGTATAGACAAAATCATATCTTAGCGTATCTGATAATTCATATCTTAGAGTATCTGTTACTGTAGACTTGCCTGACATATTTCGTAAATTCCTCCGTAATCTACGAAATCTTTTGTTCTATATATATATATATATATATATAGATATTCTATGTAAATAGAATACCATCCGATAGCCGAAAGTCATTTCATACCGAAAAACCCTTTACTAAATCGTACGAAATGGAACTCGCCACTAGTTCAAGTTCTTCGGAATCCGACAGCTATTCCGACATAGATGTTCACCTAAGCTCCGAAAGCAGCGTCACCGGAATGAACCAACCAATCATCCATCCCCAATTCATCTGATGGGTTCGTAGTCGACTTAATCAATGGAGACGCGAAGGAGGCTATCCCTCCCACCAACCGAATTCACCTTTTGGCAAAGAACCTGAAGCACTTACCGGCGAACCTGTTCGAAACACCGTTTTCTCTCTCATTTCCAGAGAATCTCGCCACGACTATATCACAACTCAGATTCTAAACCTTATTTATTCGCTCGTTCCTACCGACAATCATTCCAGAGTAATAAGTCAACGAGCTTCGCGCCCTAGTTGTAGCCTTGGAAAATATGGTGCAAAACGTACCAGCTTCAGCAACATCACCGGCACCAACAATACCATCAATAAACAGCACCAGTACCATCAATAATCCATGCCACAACATCTCATTCTGTACCTCGAGTATAATCATCGTTCTACGTATCGTTCTATATCAATTATCTTCGTTCTTCATAGCGATTATGTAATCTCTAATGTTTTAGAGATTATGTATTCTAGTTCTAACGGTAAATCAAATGAGATTAATATTATATTAACTCATTAAATCCATGATTACATCTGAAGAAAATATATATGTAAGTATATTTTCATAAAGATTGTAATTAAAAATTCTTTCGTACAAACTGTTAATGGTGAAAATATTTTAACGGGTAGGTAATACCCGAGAAATATTTAGATTTTACATTAATAAGTTACACTGTACATTCTTTCAAATCTAATTCAACAGTCATTTACTATCCTATTTACAACCACCGATATACGTATCCGTTCACCGCAAAATAACCATTTTCATTCAATTTCATATTTGGATTTTGATCTATCAGAATTCAACAAGTGACATAATGAAGAAAACATTGAACAAAATAAAATTTGTTAGAAACAAACGAATTAACTATGAGAAATTCTATTAAGAATCTACGCTAACAAAATCCTAGCTAACTGTTCCTAGCTAACTGTTAATTCCTTATTACATTTATTTATCGCAATTTATTTATCGCAATTTTAATTCTCGCAATTTTATTTATCGTCATTTAATTTCTGTTATTTATTTTACGCACTTTAAATATCGGGACACGTATACAATGTTTTGACATATCATATCGACGCATCTATATATATTATTTGGAATAACCATAGACACTCTATATGCGGTAATGATCGAGTTAGCTATACAGGGTTGAAGTTGATTCTATAATAATATATATACTTTGAGTTGTGATCGAATTTGAGACATGTATATAACGGGTCACGACACGTATTAATTAATTCGAATATTATATATTAAACTATATATGAATTGTTGAACTACAAATTGTGGACTGCTAACTGTGGACTGTCTACATTGGACAACTAAATTATTTAAAATATTGATTATAACATATGAAACTAAACAATTCTTCAAGTTTGCCACTTGATTTCATCTTAAACCTCACTTGTATCTTGACGATTACAATCTGCGTTCAAACCTTTCATGATTCTTGAAAACACCTCAATCGAGAGGATGAACCAACCGCACTTCATCTACGAGAAGAAAGATTTAAGCAATAATCATGCACCAGAAAAACTCTTGAAACCTGAGTAAACGTTTAACACATATCTGTGCTATCTCCTTTGGCATTGTTATTACCGAAAATAACATTGCAATTCTTTTTCAAAATAGTCAGTTTTATCACAGCTCCAGCAAGTCAACTTCGACTTTTCGTTCGAATCAACCTTATTATAACCTTGATGTATACGATTGCCCTTTCGTCATAATGACCGGGGAACTGTTTATATTCCACCATATTAGCAGTAAACTTACCAGCAACTTCATTGATCTTTGACTTTCCAAAAAATCATTATATTCATTGCAACCTTATCATATACTCATCCGCACCTTGTAACGAGAATTGTCATATCAATTACCGAGAATCAGCAATCAGTATTTTGAATCTCGCAACATTTCTACATCAACAGTTATATGTATACATATAACATTTATCTCTTAGAATTATGACCTTCCATTCTGAAATTCTGAAAAGCACCTAGTCTACGAATCAATACTCCAAATTGTGAAAAAGCTGAATGAAACAGCAAAAACTGTAAACAACCTTAACAGTCGAAAGTTTGATGATAAAGAATGAAGTGTTGGAAACGCTCAATAGAAAATTTAGTACTGGAAAACGGATTAAGCAAACCATGAAGGAGACTGTGGATAAATCACAAAGACTAAACCTGCCTTAAAAGAATCTAAATGATATAGTATCTGCTGAAGTCATTATCGAATACTTTACTCCTGACTCTATACTTTTACGGACAATCTTCATCATCATCCATCGATATTAGAAATTCTAAGATATCATCGTATCTTTCATTATAAATATCCTCGATATTTCTGAATATGTTTTTATAACTATTCTTAGCTGAAATCATTTATCTCTTCGCGATATCATTGTTACATTAGAAAGGAAACTGTTTTAGTTTCTAAATTCTGAAAGATTCGAACTTAAAATATGAATGATTTTGAAGCAGTGTTGGGAGCTGAAGCATGAGTTAGTATAATATAATGACACTTGATCAACGTGATTATATTACAGTAATTCATGCTGAGTTTCTAATGGAACGTGATGATTCACAGACCATACGTCATCATGTGCCATGGTACACGACTCTTACATTCTACCTCATCTTCAAACATATCAAGAACGTATCTTCTTGATAGTCCTATCTTTCTCTTGAATTCTGGTAAATTGACAAGTCAGATTGTGCTATTACCGTTTCTTTCTTAGAACATTAACTATGTTCATTCCGAAATTCATATCTACGAATTCTGGACCATTATTCGCTTGACTTAAAGTCGGGAAGAGAAAACAAAAGGATGGAACTCCATAATATAAAGGAAATGAAGAGGGTAGATTTATAGTGAAATATCCGACAGAGCAATCAAAATAGATTATTTCATTTAACCATAGAAGATCATATTTCCTTAATTACCGGAGAATCAAATCTTATTACGAATATTTTCTTCTAAATCTCTTAAATTTCGAAAATCAACCGTGACTACGTCACCGGTTAAGACGAACTTGCATTTACTCATTTCATTCTTTTGTGATAGCTTCACTCGTACTCTTTGAGTAGTCGAATTATCTTATCCATATTACTCAACAGTAATAAAACTCTATTTATCAGCTCATATTCGTCAGGAAAACATTCTTATTGTTAGCCATGATGATCCCACTCAAATTTCGGGACGAAATTTCTTTAACGGGTAGGTACTGTGACAACTCGGAAATTTTCGACCAAATTTAAACTTTATTCTTTCATGATTTCGACACGATAAGCAAAGTCTGTAATGTTGAGTCTCGAAAACCTTGAAATTATGTTCATATATTTAATTGACCTTCGACTGCTCTCGACGATTCACAAACAATTAATTGTAAATAGATATGTGTGTATGTATATATACATAATAATTTGAAATATAATTTGAAGTATTATATGTTGTTATTATTAAAAATTAACAAAATAAAAATAGGATATTATAATAATTATTATTTAAAATATATCTCTATATATAAATAAAGTATATTAAAAAAAATTAATATTAAATGATTGTAATACTCGTTTGACGTTTCGATTGATATTAAGCAAGCTAAATTCAAACTTAAATGATTTAAAATAAACAGTGATCCGAAAATGAGTTATATAAAGTATAGGCTTATTAAAAATATATTTAAGAACTATTTATTGAGTTTTAAAATTTTTTATATTTCACTTGGGGTTAGGAGTGAATAATTAATGTAATTTTTATTTAATAGTTAATGCTCGAATTTTATACCATAATGACCAAAATAAATAAATATACTTAATTTAAAAATATGAAAAAAAAATTTTGAACACTTTTATTCGCCACTGATTTCGCACAATACACAGTCTATGAGAACTGTCAGTAGAAGAGTACAAATTGAATGGCTGCTAACTGTATATATTATTAAAGTTCATTATACTTTCCGTTTCATTTCACTTTCATAAATCAAACATGTGAATATTAAGAGTATTATTATATTAATTAATTATTATTAATTATTATTAATGATATTATATTTATTAGTACATCTCCTATATCTCTGCATCTATATTATATGCAAAGAATGCATATGATTACCATAGAAGTTTTAAACATCGACCATCGCCCAAAACCCGATTAATGTTGTTACTTCAGGTATTGTTCTTCAACCACCACCACTTTGAAATCAAACCGCCATCACATACGATCTTTCGCTTGCACCATCATCTATATAAATCCATGGAAACCATCACCAAACCACCATCGAACCTTTTCAACTGTTGCTCGTTCTGTTGCTTTCGATAGACACACACAACATCAAATCATTGTCATTTTGTTTCCGTTACCATCAAACCAAACGAACCAACCCACTTCCGGTTTCTTTTTTTTTCTGTTTATATTCGAACCACAAACAACCGGCTATCGCACCACCTTTGATACACCACCACTTCACAACCACTATCAAGCCAATTTGATCGTCATGTTTGATCACCACCACCGTTACCCACCAGTGCACCACTAATCATCACCACTTCAACATCTCATCGTTATCTAATTATTTTTCTTATGCTTTCTTTCTTGCTGTTGTAATGATCGAAGAAAACCCACAACCATCTCCACTAAATCACCACCGGTTACCACTATAGATCACTCTCTACTTCTTCCTTTAAATCAAAAACGGATTCCCACTTCTTCTTCTTCTTCTTCTTCTTCTACTTAATGTTTCTTCCTCTTCTTCTAGACCACCTTCTTGATCGGTTAACCATCCAAACAAATCACCACCACAACCATCATTATTTGCAGTTGAGTTTTGCTCTTTCTATTCAAACCAAACAAGAACCGAACACCACCACATACGGATGTCTCTATCCCTTACTAGTGTACTTCAGTTTTATTTTTGTTTTAATAAAACCATTACCAACAAAACGGCGGTTAAGCTTATTATTTCCATTTTAAATCAGAGACCCACTTGTTAAAGGGTAGGGTAGCTACTCGATTAAGCGTGTCCCGGTTTTAGTCTAGTCAAGGAAACACAAGTTAGATAATTGGAGTTAAATAAGATGATAGTGGAATATGACATGAAGATGATGTATGTGGCAGCCATACAAGTCGATCAGGACAAGCTTTCCTTTTAGGCTGTGATATTTTTTTTATTTAACTAATTGATCCCGTATTCCTCTTCTTGATTGGGCCATCGTGTAATTTCATTTGTTGATTGGGCCGTTTTGTTTAAAGGACAGTTGGGTCGAGTACTTGCAACTCTGTTGGGCCGAAGAACTAATTTACAATGAGCAACAAATTAATGAATTCAAATATGGTTATATTGATGATGTGGTGATAAACAAAAATGTGTTAAGGATGATAGAAAACAATGATGATAATGGTGATCAATGATGTAAGATAGGGATGATAATATTAAGATAATTAGGATTTAAGATGATGATGATTAGATGATATGATTATGATTATGATGATCATATGATGATGCTTAGAATATGATTAGGTGATAATCATGATTATGATCATAAAGATGATAACAATAGAAACCGAAAATGATAATGATAGAAGTTAGGATGATGATGATCATGTAATGGGTTTGATTATGATTAATATGATGAGGAAGAAGAAGACAAAATTAATGTTTAAAAGAAATTAATCTGTGAGTACTTCAGAAAAGTAAGTAGCAGTGGAAGGGTTAAGTGTGTTGTTGGGGAATGAGAGGTCGCAGGTTCGAGTCTCGGTTGTGACATTTTTTTTTAGAAAAGAAGATGGAAACAGATAGGTATATTAGATATATAGATATAAATTGGGTATTAATTCAGAAAAGCAGCAGATGGTTCAATGGTTAAGGATATTATTGGGTTAGCGGGACGTCGCTGGTTCAAACCCGGACTTGGGCATTTTTTTTAGGGATACTTCTTTGAGGTAGTATTACTATTACCATTATTATTATTTTTATTATTATTATTATTATTATTAGTATTATTATTATTATCATTATAGATATTAAAATAGATATTAGTATTATTATTATTTGTAAAATTATTATTTTTATAGTTATTATTATTAGTAGTATTATCATTATAATCAAAAACAAGTTTTATTACTATTATTGATATTATGTCACCAAATAAACATTTCGTATAAAAAATATAATTTTAGTAATATTACATATAAGTAAGTATTAATCACATTAACATTTTTAGATATTCATATATAACAAATTAAGTATTTTTAATATAATATTAACCAAATATATATTAATATAACTATATAAATATTAGTCATTATAAATGAATATACACAAATTAAATATATATAATATAAGTTATAATATATGAAATTGTTCAATTACGATTATAGGTATATATATATATATATATATATATATATATATATATATATATATATATATATATATATAGTTCAATTACGATTATAGGTATATATATATATATATATATATATATATATATATATATATATATATATATATATATATATATATATATATATATATATATATATATATATATATAATATAAATGTTATAGGTTCGTGAATCCGAGGCCAACACTGCATTGTTCAGTTTCGCCGTATGAATATTTTTACTACAAAATATCGTATAGTGAGTTCATTTTCTCCCTTTTACTCTTTACATTTTTGGGACTGAGAATACATGCGCTGCTTTATAACTGTTTTACAACTGCTTTATTAAATGCCTTTGAAATCTATATTTTTGGACTGAAATGCTTTTATAAATGTTTGACGAGATAGACACAAGCAAAACATTCCTCGAATGAATTATTATGCAGACGGAAGTTCTGTGGATTATTATTGAATTAGTTAGACGTGATAATTGCCACTAATTATTGTGATTATTTTTCCCTGATTATTATTGCTTGGTAACCTAAGAATTAGAATCGGGTATGGCCCTAATTCACGCGAATCCTAAAGGTAGCTACCGGGTTTAACACCCCCACCTAGAATGTTCACTAGACGGAAAAGCTAGTGGGCGTGGTGTTTAGTACTTTGAAGTTTATATATTATACAGACGAGATGTTCTGTTTTGGGGATATTATTTATGCGCATTATATGTTAAGGTCGGTTACCATGTTGAGCAATAAAATCGAAATGAATGTTATGTATCGAGAGAATGATTTTTATACACAGGTTATGTGTATTAGTTTTGTGCACGAGATATGTGCACGATTATTTAAAAATCGCGAGGCAACCTACGGGGGAGAAAAGAATACGAACCTACTCTGCTAAGCATTATGAAAAATGGTTTCGTACACGAGATAGGTGTACTGTATTTGAATCTTGTGGTCTATCAAAATGATGAATTTTATTGTTTATAATAAACTTATGAATTCACCAACCTTTTGGTTGACACTTTAAAGCATGTTTATTCTCAGGTATGAAAGAAATCTTCCGCTGTGCATTTACTCATTCTAGAGATATTACTTGGAGTCATTCATGGCATATTTCAAAAGACGTTGCATTCGAGTCGTTAAGTTCAACAAGATTATTATTAAGTCATTCATAGTTTGGATATATTCTGAAATGGTATGCATGCCTGTCAACTTTCGATGTAAAGAAAGTTTGTCTTTTAAAAACGAATGCAATGTTTGTAAAATGTATCATATAGAGGTCAAATACCTCGCGATGTAACCAAATGTAATGTATTCGTCCAGATGGATTAGGACGGGTCGTTAAAGTTAAAACTTTGATTTCTAACAATTATATCATAAAAACAAATTTTGACAGAGACCAAAGAAGTCACAAGTTACAAATTCTAATTTACCAAGTTTTCATCTTCACAAAACGCATTTCATGAACCCTAACCCTAAATCCGAATTAGGGTTTCTAAGTAACCAAAACCTTGATAATAACAATAATAACACCATCTAGACTCATAAAAATTAACCACAAAGTATAATTTAATCATACCTCAAGTTAGGGTTTAAAATCCCAAATTAATTCAATGAAGATGAAGAAGATGGAAGAAACAATATTTCTAATGGTGCTAGCATGAAAGGCTTGCTATATGTATAATTACCCTTTTACCCTCCCCACTTAAGCTTTCTACAAAAATAGGTCCCCCTCTAGTCAAATATAGGTCAAACAATTAATTTTAACGATAAATTATTCCTTATAAAAATTAGGATGTTACAATGTGCATCACCAAAAATCACAAGCACAATGTAGATATTGGTTAGTCTTACAGACTTGCACTTAACATAGAAGAAGCCAAACAGCTCTTAACAAATATCGCCAAAAATGTGTTGAAGCTCATCCCGTTAATTAGTAATATCCTAAATGAAGAAAAAAGAGAAAAAAAGAAGATAAATTAGTCTAGTAGTATTACTTATCAACGTTTCAAATGCCATTATTTTTATTTCTATTATTTTTTGACAAATGTTAAGAGTTATGACCAATTAACATAAATTGATCTCAAATATATATAAATAAAAATAAAAAAATAATAATTATTGAGCAATGCAATCCCAACTCATTTATGTGCCAATTTGGGCTATGATTTGTTTAATATAATACATGAAACAAATTAACTATAAGAAAATTGGTCAAAAGTTTGTAAGACATTCGTAGTATTCTGAATTGATTAGCCAATTACAACACCCTAAATTATTCTCTTTATTTTAGTTCTCTCATGCTAAATACATTGTAGATTTTAGAGTTTAAATAGAATACGATACGAAATAGTGATGTTGGGTCATTTAACACAGATGACAAAACCTATCCAGTGATCCACCCCGCCCATTTTGCTACCTTCATCCGAATAATAAAAGTCTTATGCTTAGAATGTAAAAGATTGAATTTTAATACTCGTAGCATATATGTGCGGTAGTGATAAAAAAGTTCCCATCTAATCAAGCATAACGGTTACTGAAAAAAGATCAAAATTAACGAAGTTACTGAATTTAAATACTATTTCAAACTCTAAGCAAGTTGAAAAACTTGAGGATGTACCTATATTACTTTGTTTAATTGGTAGATAAACTCACGCGTCGCGGGCATCATTCAAAACACCATCATCATAATAATCTTTGTTCCTTATAATATATACCTGCAATGCAATGCAATGAAAATGGAAAAAATGGATTACATTGATTATTAGTTCTTCAAAACTATTTTACTAAATCGTGAAGTGTATGACAAGCTCCTAGAACTTATTTTGAGTAAGGAAAAAATACTAGCACATGAAAAATTAAAAAAGGAAAGAAAAAAACAAACCTTAAAGACAGCGCGTTTGATTAAATGAAAGACGAGTGCATCTCCATCTATTAATTTATGACTAACGGAAAACCCCCTCCATCCAGCACCAAGCCCTTCAATACGAGCAATATAACGTGTCGGAAACTTTTCACCGTCTTCATCAATTAAAGTGATGGTTACATCATTCTCCGGTAGGCATTTTCTGCAGAAATGATCTGGTAGATTCTGTTGTTGTATCCATGCAGCCAATAATCATCACATTGTGTACAAAATATGTATATTCAATATGTCATTATGAACGACGACTAAAGTAAGTAACTAACCAGAAATGCACCAGTCACGTGTGTATGAAACATGGGTTTAAAGAATGACATATCACCACTTTTAAGTTTAGATTCAAGTTCTTCGGCTTTGTTTATAGCGTATTCTCTAGCTTCATCAGATGCGTAAACTCGGTTTCCCAACTCCTTTCTTACATACCTATACTTTCTTCCACTGTGTAGATGCAATACAGACAATCAGAATTGCTTATCCAAAATAATAGTTCTATTTTTTACTTTAAAAGAAGGCAAACGGCACGAAAAGGTAACATAAGTTACTCAAATTGACAATAAAGATAATATCACTTTTGTTGATGCATATAAAGGGCCATGTACTTTAATTTGGACTGGAAAAGGATTGTAAAATTCACAAAGAGTTAAAATGAGGTAATATTGTTCACATGACAGCTTTTCTTGTGGACACGTGATAGCATTTTCATCGCTACCTAGACAATATTACCTCAAGTTAATGATTTTTAAACACGTGATCCATTTTCTAATGCAAATTAAAGTACACAATTCTTTTCATTCATCAGTAAAAGTGATATTAACTTTATTGTCAATTTAGGTAATTTATATTACATTTTCGGGCCATTTGGCCTTAAAAGAAAAACTTATAATATTTAAGATTCAAATCAGGTATTTCTTAAACTTTAGATTACAATTTACCACCTTGGTAACTCAAGTCTCTCAAAAGTGTTAAGCCCCTACAACAGAACACCAAACAAAATAAATGCCTTTTATAACGGTTATTTTATAAGTTGTCGACAATACCCAAAAACTGTAGAGTTAACAGATTAAGGAAGCAAAAAAGAAGCATACGTGTTCCTTATAAACAGGGGCAGGCAAACTTGCAACACGACTGGACCTCCTAACCACCACCATTTCTGTCCCGATGGCACGAGGTTTTGTTCGTTTCATCTTTTGTTGTCAAACAAAACAATGTAAACAGAGATTATCTCTTAGTTCGTTACAAATATGCAATTGGAAAACAAAAGGATAAGAAACAATATATGTGTAACATTCTAGCAAGTGTGTTTTTCTTCAATAATAAGCTAAAACGTAGTTGTATCCAAACAATACCCGTAAACCCCTAATACTGTCTTAGCAAAACCCTAACCTAAAAAAATTAAACAGATCAGGAGTGTCATTTAGCATTTAGTTCCCCAATCAAAATTAACTATTTAAGAACGTTAGTTGAGATAAACCTATTACCCAACGAATTAAACAAACAGAAAAAAAATTAAGAGAATCAAACCGGAGAGCGAGCGGTTTTGAGAGCTTGAGTGAGGTGAGGAATGTTAAGTTGTTCCATCCTCTTTTTGTTTTCTTCCAACCTTTGTTTACGTAGATCCTCATAGCTTTTCTTTGATACCACCATTTTTTTCTAATTTTTTTTTTTTTTTTAGATAAAGAAGATGAAAGAAATTGGGGGTGAGCTAAAAAGATGAAATAAATTTTGTTTATGGTTTTAATCAGAGTCGACCGTTGTAACACAAACCGATGTAAAATATCACGCGTAGGCGGGTTTTTATGTTAACGATTTATTTTGAAATTTGTTGTCCAAAACTCTAAATACTCCTGTAACACTTGTTTATTGACCCGTGTATAGAATATAAGGGTTGTTTTTTAAAGAAAAATTTAAAGTAAAAAATAACATTATACATTTCGTTCATGCAGTAATCCCTTAAATCCAATAATTTACTTGAAATCTAACGGACTAATCAGAGCGCGATATGTGGCGCGACAATCACATTTGATTGGAAAAAAAAAATTCAAAAACTTTTTAAAAAAAAAAAATTTCTAAATTTTTTTTTTTTTTTTTTTTTTTAAATTTATCATGTTAAATCCAATCACATGTGATTATAAAAACCAATCACATGTGATTCTGCATATCAAATTTACTCACATATGATTAAAAAAATTTATTTTTTTTTCAAATCTTTTTTTCTTTTTTCATTTTTTTTTTTTTTTGAATCACATGTGATTGGATTTGACATGCAGAATCACATGTGATTGGGTTTTACAAATAAATGTGATTGGCATGCAGAATCACATGTGATTTACTTCATGTCAAAGTCAATCACATGTGATTGGAAAAAAAAATCACATGTGATTGTCGCGCCACATGTCACACTTTGATTGGTCCCTTGAATCCCAACTTAAAAGTTGAATTCATTTGAATATTTCTGTACGCAACATAACATATTTTGTAAACATAAATAAATTATAAGTTTAAGGTTTATGTATCAATATATTTAATTTCATTATATTGTAGATGTATGCCATGGTTCATCAAAATGACCAAATAACAAGTAGATAGAAAGTATATCTAAATTGATAGTTGAATATAGGCCCGGCTAATTTGGTGTGCAAGCAGTGTTGCTGCTCAGGCCCAACTTATTTTGGTGCCCAAAATATTCAGCCCTGTGATTATTTTCTTATGTTGTAACTTCCCTTTTCAAATATTAAACGGGGAACATGATTATTCTAAAGAGACTGGCCCCACTGGAATGTAATATCAAGGTTGCAAAAGACGTGAGACGGGTCCGAGACGATCGGGTCCTAAAAAGGTCGAGACGTTCGAGATGGGGTCGAGACGGACGTTGACCAAAGTTGACTTTTAAATATATAAGTATATAAATGTATACATATTTCAAAGCCAAAAACTTTAATTGACTAATTTGTATCCATAATCGCTATCACCGTTAATTTAATACAAAAAGTTTAAACTAAAATATGACAAATTTGACCGATTTTACCGACTTTCTAGGCTTTCCGAATTATGACTGGCTTTGACCTGATTTTTTTCAACTTTGACCCGAAGTTTGACCGTTAACTTTCAGACTAGACGATTTTCTTCGAGACGGGACGTGATAGTCACCAAACCGTCGTAACAGACGTCGCAACGACTTGAGACGGAGTCTTTTGCAACAATGTGTAATATAGTCACTCTAAATTTTGAAACTTGGAAATCTTTTTGTTTGATACAAGTTTCATTCTAACTCCTAAATTATTCACAATAGTATCTTGTACATTGTATTGTTTAGCTCCAACCGAGATTAAATTGTGACGACCCGGAAATTTCTGACCAAATTTAAACTTAATCTTTGTATGACTAACGTTTCCGACACGATAAGCAAAGTCTGTAAAACTGAATCTCAAATTTTTTGAACTACTTTCATATATTCATTTACCCTTCGACTGTTCTCGACGATTCGCGAACAATTATATGTAAATAGATACATATATATACGCTATAACTTGAAAACGTTAACAAAGTATTAAGTATATGATATTGTGCATTAAACTTATTGGTTTAAATATCTATTTGAATATATATGATAAGTTGGAATATTAATTGTATGAATAACTTGCGACGTGTATTTAAAACGTGTTTATGAATATTGAATATATATTAACTTGGTTATAAAACGTTTGATAAATACTATTATATTAGTAAATAACAAGACGATGATTTATAGAAGCAAATGACCAAAACAATCAAATGTATAAGTTATATTTCGAGTGATATATTTATTGATAATTTAAGTCTATATTTTAACAAAGGTACGAGTCACGAAACGTAAAATACAAGTTTTCTAAGCGTACGAAAGGACGTTCGAAAAACCGGAACAAGACATAAGTCGAGTGACGACGTACGACTTATCGGAACAAAAATTTCAAATCAACTATGCACGGGAATATAATATAATATATAATTAATTAATATAAATTATATATATTATTATATTATGTCGACGAACTACAAAACAAAAACAGATGTGAGCTGGAACTGAAGGCCATGCGATCGCATGGCCATAAGCCTTCAGACCCATGCGATCGCATGGGGTGGCTGGCCAGGAAATGTCTATAAAGCTCGATCGAAATTTGGTTTTGAAACACACACACATCTCTTACTTCCTCCGTATTTATTTTATTTATATTATTATTATTATTATTATTATTATTATTATTATTATTATTATTATTATTATTATTATTATTATTATTATTATTAAGATTAATATTATTATTAATCTTATAATCCGGAGTATTATTATTAGTATTATTATTACATAAAATATTACGACGATGTTATGAGCGGGTTATTTTCAAAACGAGTTTCGAGCGGGATAGAGCTAAGGAAATAATGGGATATAGCTATGGAGGTTATGGGTAATGTTCGTGGGTATTGTTCGCAAGTCAAACCTAGTGTTTATCATCTCTGTTGCGTCTACGTACTTTCCTGCAATATTGAATCACAATATTGATACGTGAGCATTTATATCTTATCTTTTATATATTAATAGTGTATCCATGTCTAGTGCTCGAGTATATATATTTATGCATGCTTGTATGCTAAATTTCGTCGTTAAATAGTTTATGATGAATCACGAATTTAATACATATACTACTGATAAAAAGTATATGATATGCATGTTATTGGAAAGCTGGCGAAAAATCAATAACTTTTCATTTAGAAATCGCGTAATTTCGATGAACGAATTAAAAGATATGATCAACTGAATTATGATTGACGTTAATTGAAATTGCTTTTGAATCTGCAATTAAAATTTAAACAACTTGTTTATGAGATTGATAAAGTGGATTTTTAAATATTACCAGCCGAGTAAATGAATCCTAATATAAGGCACGTCTCGTTTTGTTGAACAATTGTCAAAATTGACTGTTAATCATATTTTAAATCCTTATAAAAACTATAGTCTAATTTTACAAGAATTGAGAAACTATATGAAATGTGACGACCCGGAAATTTCTGAACAAATTTAAACTTAATCTTTATATGTTTCCGACACGATAAGCAGAGTCTGTAATGTTGAAATCTTAAAAACTTTGAACTGTGTTTAATATATTCATTTGACCTTCGACTGCTCTCGACGATTCACGAACAATTAATCGTAAATAGATATGTGTGTAAGTATAAATAAATAATAATTCAAAATATAATTTGAAGTATTATATATTGTTGTTATTAAAAATTAATAAAATAAAAATAAGATATTACAATAATTATTATTTAAAAATATATCTCTATATATAAATAATGTATATTAAAAAATAAATATTGAATGATTGTAATACTCGTTGGATGTTCCGATTGATATTAAGCAAGTTAAATTCGAACTTATATAATTTTAAAATAAACGGATCACGAAATAATACCCTAAATCTTAAATTGACTGAATAGTGACCGATGGCTTTCCTGTTTTCTTTCAATGCTCCAACATGTAAATTATTCTTTAAGTATTACATTATTTCAATGTTTTCTTTTCCATCCGACCAATCACTTGTTTCATTACATCATATATATGAATTGATTAGATTAAAGATACTTTGCATGAATTATTGTGCTTTTGAATTTCTTCATCAGATAAGTTCTACATGTATATCTATATACATATGTTTATATATATGTACTACTTACACTTGTCTTAACCACTCCTTTCTTTAGAGATTCATGTCTTTAATTGGTTATAAGTCTCCATCTACTTTTTACGTATATACATAATGATACATTGAATGATTCACAATCACAAAACCTATTTGTTTGATTTAGATACACCAAATCACTTTATGCATATATAAAACATATACATATTATATAGATAACAACACACTGCCTAATCTAAATATTTATTTAATGCATACACCAAATAAAAGAATAACAATTTCAGTCTATGTTTTCATTAATAGACACAAACACACGTACACCAACTCCACCATTTCCCTTTTTCTTTGATGTTGTCGAACAACCTCACAAACTTTCAACACCATTAAAAAAAATGATACAGCTACCATGGATTTTGTTTAACCACGATCGAACACCACCTTTATTAGTAATAAATCTGTTGTTCAAAAACACCAATCCACAACCCATCAAACCATTTAGTAACTCGCCACTTTCCAACACCATAAATCCACCATAATCCCAACCAACAATCACGGCTTGCTGCTGCTAATTCTGACTCCTGCTACACCTCACGACAACACCACCATCAACCCTTTATATTTATGTTTCGAATTTGCAACTACAACACCATCAAGAACACCCATGTCGACCACCATCTCTCAATCTCTCTCTCTCTCTCCCTCTCTACTTTTTCTGTTTTAAAACCACCTTTCTTTTCTTTATTCTCTCTGAATTTACAACCGAAACAATCATCCTCATAAACTGAAACTATTCTTACTGCTACTGTTTGATTGTAACCAGTTAACCAACCAAAATATTCGACTAAACCTACAATGGCCTGCATGTTTTCTTTCTACTATTTCAAACAATATCATCAAAACCGCCGATGTTGCAGCAAATTCCAACTCGATTTGTATACCACCCACTTTTTATAAACTAAACAATTCGATCCACCAGAAACTCGAAACCAGTTTTGCTTCGCTGCAGTCCATCAAAACACACGTGGTTGTAAGTTGCTATATATATATATATATTTTCTTTTCTTATTGCCAACATAATGGGTCACGGTTTGAATTATGACAATTTAAGTGAAGAATTCGGAATAATGACAGCTTGCCTTTTTTTTTCCTTTTGTGTTGGCCGACTCATTTTAACAACTTGCTTATTGGATTCCAAAGTATGGCGTGATTTAATTAAGCAAGTGGGACAAGGTTGAGAATTATGGCCGACACATTTGAGTTATTCAAAAGGGACGTACAATTCTTTTTTTTAAATAACTATGGTGATAATGATTGATGAGGTAATGATAATAATATAAGGAATACAGCGTAATTTTGTTCCTACCAAATCATATTATCAATACCACAAAGTGTAGTGGGCCATGATCTTATACTTGGGTCGAGACTCAGATGGTACTTACTGCTAAAGTCGATTGAATGATGATGATAGTTTGATAAATAGCGTTGATGATAATATTGATGAGATGAAACTAGTAATGATACTTTCGATGATGGTACGCATGCTATTTGATTATGATTAAGACGTTAGGAAAACGATAATCATGATAATTAAGATATGGATGATGATATGGATAAATGATGGATGATGATGCTGCTAAATGGGTTTAGAAGAACGCAGTAGCGCTGATAAGTTAAATAAATTAATATGCGAAATATTTCAGAAAGCAGCTAATGGTTCAACTGTTTAAGGGTGTGTGTGTTACCAAGGGGTCTAGGGTTCGATTCTTAGCCAGGACAAGTATATATACATATTTTTTTATTCGACTGGGCTGAAAACCTGCTGTTGGGCCGTACTGATTCTGTTGGGCCGTGTTTGTGTAGTCGGGCCGAGATTAGGGATAAAATAAAATGATATATGAGTTAATCTCAGAAAAACTATACTGGATGAATGGTATTGGTGTTTGTTGTGTCAACGAGAGGTCGTGAGTTCGAATCCGGGCTAAAGCAGTTTATCTTCCTTTTTGGAAGCCTTTTCTCTTAAGGTAGTATTATTATTATTATTATTATTATTATTATTATTATTATTATTATTATTATTATTATTATTATTATTATTATTATTATTATTATTATTATTATTATTATTATTATTATTATTTATTATTATTATAATTATTAATGTTATTTCAAAAATTATCATTATAGTTAAAATTATAAAGATTATCATTTTTATTGAAAGTAATATTTTTATTATCATTTTTCTTAAAAATTGACATTTTTATTAGGATTATCATTTGGATTTTTTATATTATCAATATTGTTTTTATTATTATTATCATACGTATTAGTATTATTATTAGTAGTATGATTATCATTGTAGTTATTAATATAAATATTAGTATTATTATTATTATTATTAGTAAAACCATTATCTTTATAGTTATTATTACTAGTATTTATTATTATTAAAAGTATCATTTTTATAAAAATTACCATTTTTATTATTATAACTATTATTATTATTATTATTATTATTATTATTATTATTATTATTATTATTATTATTATTATTATTATTATTATTATTATTATTATTATTATTATTATTATTATTATTATAGGATGAAACAACTTTTATTTATCATTATTATTTTATCGAATGACTATTAGTTATATAAAATCATATTTACTACATATAACATAACTATATTAATATTTTTATAATAAATACTAAATATTTAACTAAAGTAAATAAAGTAAATATATCTAACTAAATTATTAATAAAACCTATAAATTATTAAAAATAATAATTATGTCACTAAGAATAATATATAAACTTGTTCGATTACAATTACATGTGTTGATATACATAATTGAATATAGGTTCGTGAATCCAAGGCCAACCCTACACTTATTAAATGACGTCATATGTATTTTTACTACAAAATACAGTATGGTGAGTTTCATTACTCCCTTTTTAAATGCTTTTGCAATATATATTTTTGGGACTGAGAATACATGCGCTGTTTTTATAGCTGTTTTACGAAATAGACACAAGTAATCGAAACTACATTATATGGTTGAATGGATCGAAGCCGAATATGCCCCTTTTAAACTTGGTAGCCTAAGAATTAGGGAACAGACCCCCTAATTGACACGAATCCTAAAGATAGATCTATCTGGCCCAACAAGCCCCATTCTGGAATTTGGAATGCTTTAGTACTTCGAATTTATCATGTCCGATGGGTGTCCCGGAATGATGGGGATATTCTATATGCATCTTATTAAGGTCGGTTACCAGGTGTTCAATCCATATGAATGATATTTTTGTCTCTATGCATGGGACGTATATGAAAATGAAAATCTTGTGGTCTATTAAAATGATAGAAATGATTATTTATGTTAAACTAATGAACTCACCAACCGTTTGGTTGACACTTTAAAGCATGTTTATTCTCATGTATTAAAGAAATCTTCCGCTGTGCATTAGCTCATTTTAAAGATATTACTTGGAATCATTCATGACATATTTCAAAAGACGTTGCATTCAAGTAGTTGAGTTCAGTAAAGATTATGATTAAGTAAATGACAGATTAGATCATATATAGATAGATATTATGAAATGGTATGCATGTCTGTCAACTTTTGATGTAAATAAAAATTTGTCTTTTAAAACGAATGCAATGTTTGTAAAATGTATCATATAGAGGTCAAATACCTCGCGATGAAATCAGATGTTATTGTATTCGTTCTTATGGATTAGGATGGGTCTCTACATGTGGTATCAGAGCGGTGGTCTTAGCGAACCAGGTCTTGCATTAGTGTGTCTAACTGATAGTTGTTTAGATGCATTAGTGAGTCTGGACTTCGACCGTGTCTGCATGTCAAAAGTTTTGCTTATCATTTCTAGTCGGAAATCATCTGCTTATCATCCTTAGGAAATTACCTGCTTATCATTCTTAGTCTAGACACATCTTACTGCTTTGATTGCATGAATAGTGTATAGACAAATTCATATCTTAGCGTATCTGCTAATCCATATCTTAGCGTATCTGTTACTGTAGACTTTATCTGACACGTTCCAGTAATTCCCTCCGTAATTTACGGGATCTTTTGTACTATGTATAGGTATTCTATGTAATTAGAATATCATCTGATATCCGAAAATCATTTTATATTGAAAAACCCTTTACTCAATCGTACGAAATGGAACTCGCCACTAGTTCAAATCCCTCGAATTTCGACAGCTATTCCGACATGGATGTTCACCTAAACTCCGGAAGCAGCGTCACCAGAATGAATCAACCAATCAACCATCCTCAATTCATCTGATGGGTTCGTAGTCGACTTAATCAATGGAGACGCGAAGGAGGCGATCCCTCCCACCAACCAAATTCACCTCTTGGCGATGAACCAAAAGCACTCACCTGCGAACCAATTCGAATCACCATTTTCACACTCATTTCTGGAGTATCTCGCCCTGACTATATCACAAGTCAGATTCTAAACCTTATTCATTCTCTCGTTCCTACCGACAATCACCCGGGGTAATAGAAGAAGTCAAAGAGCTTCGCGCTCGAATAATAGCTTTGAAAAATATGGTACAAAACGTATCAGCTTCAGCAACATCACTGGCACCAACAGTACCACCATCATTAACATTAACAGTATCATCACCACCGCCAACAGCAACATCCGCATCACACGTCTCGACATCACAATCTATACCTCGAACATCAACATCATACGCACCTTAAATACCAAGGAGTACCAACAACAATGAACGATGAAGTATTGATCCATAACTTCATTAATATTCTGCGAAGAATATGTGGTTCCTAATAGTTTAAAGATTACTTATTCTAGCTCAAACCGAAAAGTAAATGAGATTAATATAATATTAACTCATTAAATCCATGATTACATCTGAATAAAATATATGTGTATATATATGTTTTCATAAAGATTGTAATTAAAAATTCTTTTATACAAACCGTTAATGATGAAAATATTTTAACGGGTAGGTAATACCCGAGGAATATTTAGTTTCACATTAATATATTACACAGTACATTCTTCAATTCCGATTCAACAACCGTTATCTATCCTATTCAAATCCACGCATATACGTATCCGTTCATTCACGAATAACTATTTTCATTCAAAATCAATTCCATATTCGGATTTTGACCGATCAGAATTCAAGTCAAGATTTGACAAGTGGCATAATGAAGAAAATAATGGACAAAATAAAAATTGATTAGTAACCAATTAATTAACTACGTAAAACTTTAAACCTATACTAACCAAATCCTAACTAACTATCCCTAGCTAACTGTTCCTATATGACTATTTCCTTATAATATACTAGTTTTGGTTGAATTATTGAACTATTGGACTACTATCATTGGATAATTAAAAAGTATTAAAAGAGTAGGAAATATTAATTACAACACTTTTTGACTTGATAGATCATAAATAAATTTCATCTACTACAGTTAAATATTTCCTCAAGTTTGCCACTTGATTTCATCTTAAACCTCATTTGTATCTTGACGATTTCAATCTTCGTTCAAACCTTTCATGATTCTTGAAGACACCTCAATCGAGAGGATGAACCAACCGTACTCCATCTACGGAAGAAAAGATTGATGCATATAGTTATGCACCTGAAAAAGTCTCAAAAACTGAGTAAACGTTTAACACGTAGCTGTACTAATTCCTTTAGTGTTATTATTACCCAAAATAATTTGGTAATCCCTTTCAAAGTAGCAAATTTTGTCACAGCTCCAGCAAGTCAACTTCGACTTTTCATTCGAAACAATCTTATTATAACCTTGATTTATATGCGTGCTCTTTTATTGTTATCGGAGAACCTTTTATATTCCACCACATCACCCGCAGACGTACCAGTAACTTCGTTGCTCCTTGGATTAAATCTCTCTGATAAATCATTATATTTATCTATTGAAGTCTTATCATGAACTCATCCGCACCTTGTAACGAGAAATGCCATACTAATTACCAGAAATCAGCGTTTAATCATCTAAAAACACAATTCTCTTGAAACCACCTCGGATTGATAACCGATGATTCAGATATGGTAGCATTAAATGCAGAAGAAACAACAAAATTGTAGATGGTCTAAATGGTCAAGAGTTGATGATAAATAATGGAGTGTTGGGAACGCTCGATAGAAAATTTGGTACTAAAAAAAATGGATTGAGCTAACCATGAAGGAGACCAAGGACAAATACAAGGACCAAACCCTATATTCAAAGAATCCAGGTAATTCTAGATCCGATGAAATCTTTAGAGAATATCTTGCTCCGAAGTCATGTTAAAATCTTGCGGAAAATTTTTCTTCATCAAACTTCGAACTTAGAAATTCCAAAATATCATCATAAATATCTTCGATATTTCTGAGGATATTTTCATAAATATTCTTGTCTGAAATTATCTACCTCTTCGTGTTTTTCTGTATTCCATTATATTGGAAACTTCTATAAAATCTAAGTATAAATTATGAATGAATTGTGGAGAAGTGTTGGGAATTGAAGCATGGGTTAGTATTATATAATGACGCCCGGCCAACGTGATTATATTACAGTAAGTCATGCTGAGTTTCTAATGGAACGTGATAAAGGATCACAGATCATACCTTTATCATGAACCATGTTACATAACTCTTTCATTCTACTTAACCTCTGAACATATCAAGAAAATATATTCTTGATAGTTCCATCCTCATGGATTCTGGTAATTTGACAAATCAAATCGTGCTAATACATTCCTTTCTGCTTACAATACTATAATCATTCGAAACTCCATACTTACGAATTCTGAACCATTACTCTCTTTACTAGAGGTCGAGAAGAGAATAAAAAGGCAAAGAGCTCCGAAACATAAGGAAAGATATAAAACTCGACAACAACACTGAAATCACAAACCGTGTACATTAATACGAATAGCAACATACATACACGGGAGTATGATAAACACAATTACCCCAAGAGCGAAGTAGAAGTAAACAGATTCCTCTGGTGGGAGTTGGAATAGAAGAATGCATGTTACGATAGTCAGAATGAGGTTAAGAACCAGAGTTGGATTAAGCATATTCACAATCATTGAAAGTATGGATCGAGAAAGAAAGTATTGGAGTGGTGAAAAATAATGGAATGGAAGAAGTTAATTTATAGTGAAATCATCAGACAAAGCGATCAAGGCAGATCATCGCATTTAATTAAAGAGATTCTATTTTCCTTATTCGCCGAAGAATCAAATCTTTTAGATTACAAAGATTTTCTGTGAATTCCTTAAATTCCGGAATTTAACTGAGACAATGTCAAAAGATAAGACGAATAGTATTTTCTGAATTCAACCGTGACCACGTCAAAAGTAAAGACGAATCCTATTTTCCTCATTTCACTCTTTTGTGATAGCTTCACTCGTACGTTTCACATAATCGAATCATTGTATCTATATTAATAAATAATGATGAAACTCTATTTATCAACTCATATTCGTCATAAAAATATTTTTATTGTTAGCCATGACGACCTTACTCAAATTTCGGGACGAAATTTCTTTAACGGGTAGGTACTGTGACGACTCGGAAATTTCCGACCAAATTTAAACTTAATCTTTATATGTTTCCGACACGATAAGCAGAGTCTGTAATGTTGAAATCTTAAAAACTTTGAACTGTGTTTAATATATTCATTTGACCTTCGACTGCTCTCGACGATTCACGAACAATTAATCGTAAATAGATATGTGTGTAAGTATAAATAAATAATAATTCAAAATATAATTTGAAGTATTATATATTGTTGTTATTAAAAATTAATAAAATAAAAATAAGATATTACAATAATTATTATTTAAAAATATATCTCTATATATAAATAATGTATATTAAAAAATAAATATTGAATGATTGTAATACTCGTTGGATGTTCCGATTGATATTAAGCAAGTTAAATTCGAACTTATATAATTTTAAAATAAACGGATCACGAAATAATACCCTAAATCTTAAATTGACTGAATAGTGACCGATGGCTTTCCTGTTTTCTTACAATGCTCCAACATGTAAATTATTCTTTAAGTATTACATTATTTCAATGTTTTCTTTTCCATCCGACCAATCACTTGTTTCATTACATCATATATATGAATTGATTAGATTAAAGATACTGTGCATGAATTATTGTGCTTTTGAATTTCTTCATCAGATAAGTTCTACATGTATATCTATATACATATGTTTATATATATGTACTACTTACACTTGTCTTAACCACTCCTTTCTTTAGAGATTCATGTCTTTAATTGGTTATAAGTCTCCATCTACTTTTTACGTATATACATAATGATACATTGAATGATTCACAATCATAAAACCTATTTGTTTGATTTAGATACACCAAATCACTTTATGCATATATAAAACATATACATATTAGATAGATAACAACACACTACCTAATCTAAATATTTATTTAATGCATACACCAAATAAAAGAATAACAATTTCAGTCTCTGTTTTCATTAATAGACACAAACACACGTACACCAACTCCACCATTTCCCTTTTTCTTTGATGTTGTCGAACAACCTCACAAACTTTCAACACCATTAAAAAAAATGATACAGCTACCATGGATTTTGTTTAACCACGATCGAACACCACCTTTATTAGTAATAAATCTGTTGTTCAAAAACACCAATTCACAACCCATCAAACCATTAAGTAACTCGCCACTTTCCAACACCATAAATCCACCATAATCCCAACCAACAATCACGGCTTGCTGCTGCTTATTCTGACTCCTGCTACACCTCACGACAACACCACCATCAACCCTTTATATTTCTGTTTCGAATTTGCAACTACAACACCATCAAGAACACCCATGTCGACCACCATCTCTCAATCTCTCTCTCTCTCTCCCTCTCTACTTTTTCGGTTTTAAAACCACCTTTCCTTTCTTTATTCTCTCTGAATTTACAACCGAAACAATCATCCTCATAAACTGAAATTATTCTTACTGCTACTGTTTGATTGTAACCAGTTAACCAACCAAAATATTCGACTAAACCTACAATGTCCTGCATGTTTTCTTTCTACTATTTCGAACAATATCATCAAAACCGCCGATGTTGCAGCAAATTCCAACTCGGTTTGTATACCACCCACTTTTTATAAACTAAATAATTCGATCCACCAGAAACTCGAAACCAGTTTTGCTTCACTGCAGTCCATCAAAACACACGTCGTTGTAAGTTGCTATATATATATATATATATATATATATATATATATATATATATATATATATATATATATATATATATATATATATATATTTTCCTTATTGCCAACATAATGGGTCACGGTTTGAATTATGACAATTTAAATGAAGATTTCGGGATAATGACAGCTTGCCTTTTTGTTTCCTTTTGTGTTGGCCGACTCATTTTAACAACTTGCTTATTGGATTCCAAAGTATGGCGTGATTTAATTAAGCAAGTGGGATAAGGTTGAGAATTATGGCCGACACATTTGAGTCATTCAAAAGGGACGTACAATTCTTTTTTTTTTTTAAATAACTATGGTGATAATGATTGATGAGGTAATGATAATAATATAAGGAATACAGCGTAATTTTGTTCCTACCAAATCATATTATCAATACCACAAAGTGTAGTGGGCCATGATCTTATACTTGGGCCGAGACTTAGATGGTACTTACTGCTAAAGTCGATTGAATGATGATGATAGTTTGATAAATAGCGTTGATGATAATATTGATGAGATGAAACTAGTAATGATACTTTCTATGCTGGTACGCATGCTATTTGATTATGATTAAGACGTTAGGAAAACGATAATCATGATAATTAAGATATGGATGATGATATGGATAAATGATGGATGATGATGCTGCTAAATAGGTTTAGAAGAACGCAGTAGCGCTGATAAGTTAAATAAATTAATATGCGAAATATTTCAGAAAGCAGCTAATGGTTCAACTGTTTAAGGGTGTGTGTGTTACCAAGAGGTCTAGGGTTCGATTCTTAGCCAGGACAAGTATATATACATATTTTTTATTCGACTGGGCTGAAAACCTGCTGTTGGGCCGTACTAATTCTGTTGGGCCGTGTTTGTGTTGTCGGGCCGAGATTAGGGATAAAATAAAATGATATATGAGTTAATCTCAGAAAAACTATACTGGATGAATGGTATTGGTGTTTGTTGTGTCAACGAGAGGTCGTGAGTTCGAATCCGGGCTAAAGCAGTTTATCTTCCTTTTTGGAAGCCTTTTCTCTTAAGGTAGTATTATTATTATTATTATTATTATTATTATTATTATTATTATTATTATTATTATTATTATTATTATTATTATTATTATTATTATTATTATTATTATTATTATTATTATTATTATTATTATTATTTATTATTATAATTATTAATGTTATTTCAAAAATTATCATTATAGTTAAAATTATAAAGATTATCATTTTTATTGAAAGTAATATTTTTATTATCATTTTTCTTAAAAATTAACATTTTTATTAGGATTATCATTTGGATTTTTTATATTATCAATATTATTTTTATTATTATTATCATACGTATTAGTATTATTATTAGTATTATTATTATCATTGTAGTTATTAATATAAATTTTAGTATTATTATTATTAGTAAAACCATTATCTTTATAGTTATTATTACTAGTATTTATTATTATTAAAAGTATCATTTTTATAAAAATTACCATTTTTTATTATTATAACTATTATTATTATTATTATTATTATTATTATTATTATTATTATTATTATTATTATTATTATTATTATTATTATTATTATTATTATTATTATTATAGGATGAAACAACTTTTATTTATCATTATTATTTTATAGAATGACTATTAGTTATATAAAATTATATTTACTACATATAACATAACTATATTAATATTTTTATAATAAATACTAAATATTTAACTAAAGTAAATATATCTAACTAAATTATTAATAAAACCTATAAATTATTAAAAATAATAATTATGTCACTAAGAATAATATATAAACTTGTTCGATTACAATTACATGTGTTGATATACATAATTGAATATAGGTTCGTGAATCCAAGGCCAACCCTACACTTATTAAATGACGTCATATGTATTTTTACTACAAAATACAGTGGGTGAGTTTCATTACTCCCTTTTTAAATGCTTTTGCAATATATATTTTTGGGACTGAGAATACATGCGCTGTTTTTATAACTGTTTTATGAAATAGACACAAGTAATCGAAACTACATTATATGGTTGAATGGATCGAAGCCGAATATGCCCCTTCTAAACTTGGTAGCCTAAGAATTAGGGAACAGACCCCCTAATTGACGCGAATCCTAAAGATAGATCTATCGGGCCCAACAAGCCCCATTCTGGAATTTGGAATGCTTTAGTACTTTGATTTTATCATGTCCGATGGGTGTCCCGGAATGATGGGGATATTCTATATGCATCTTGTTAAGGTCAGTTACCAGGTGTTCAATCCATATGAATGATATTTTTGTTTTTATGCATGAGACGTATATGAAAATGAAAATCTTGTGGTCTATTAAAATGATAGAAATGATTATTTATGTTAAACTAATGAACTCACCAACCTTTTGGTTGACACTTTAAAGCATGTTTATTCTCAGGTATTAAAGAAATTTTTCGCTGTGCATTAGCTCATTTTAAAGATATTACTTGAAATCATTCATGCCATATTTCAAAAGACGTTGCATTCAAGTAGTTGAGTTCAGTAAAGATTATGATTAAGTAAATGACAGATTAGATCATTTATAGATAGATATTATGAAATGGTATGCATGTCTGTCAACTTTCGATGTAAATGAAAATTTGTCTTTTAAAACGAATGCAATGTTTGTAAAATGTATCATATAGAGGTCAAATACCTCGCGATGAAATCAGATGTTATTGTATTCGTTCTTATGGATTAGGACGGGTCTCTACATGAAATGTTAAAATGTTTCGATTGCCATGATCATTTAACTATAGTATAGAGTCAGATTGACTTTTCGAAATGACTTTTGATAACTTTTATATGTCGATCTCAAGCATTAGGATTGTGATACACTATGACCTGACCTAGTTTGATAGACATTTATTGACCAACATATGTTCTCTAGGTTGAGATCTACGGTTATTTGGTATTCCGAGTTTCGATCACATTTCGGTGAACGACTTTATGTGCTGCTAAGATGAGTTTCATTTGCTCCCTTTTTAATTGCTTTTGCAATCTATATTTTTGGGTTGAGAATGCATGCAATTTATTTTAAATGCAATGGATACAAGTACATACTAAATTCTACACCGAGTTTGAACCGAAAATCCCTTAGCTTTGGTAACTAGTAACTGCCGGTTATAAGAACTGGTGAGCGCGAGTACTTATATATGGATCCATAGGGCTTGACATCCCCGTCTGTTCCAGGTATAGAAACCCTAGCCTGAACTATAAAACAGACGTATGCTATTTGAGGTTAGTACATGTTGGTTTGCGTGTATTGTACATGTTGGTTGCATGTATGTTAAAACAGGGGTACTTATTATATAGACGTTAAAGTTTAGTTACCAGGGTGCTCAATCTTGTACAATATTTTGATAAACGTTTCTGGATGAAACAACTGAAATCTTGTGATCCACCTTTATATACAGATTATGCGAAACATTAAAACTATGAACTCACCAACCTTTGTGTTGACACTTTCAAGCATGTTTATTCTCAGGTTCCTAGAAGTCTTCCGATGTTTGTTTATACGTTATACAAACTATGTGCATGGAGTCATACATGATTTATTCGAGAAAACGATGCATTCACAAAATCATCACCATGTATCTATTTTGACTGCATTGTCAACGGAAGTATTATTGTAAACTATTATTTACGGTGATTGTCTATATGTAGAAATCATCAGATGTTGAAAACCTTGAATTTAAATATTCATTTATGGTGTGCCTTTTCAAAAGAATGCAATGTTTACAAAACGTATCATATAGAGGTCAAATACCTCGCAAAGAAATCGATGAATGATGTATTCGTCTATATGAATTTGGACGGGTCATCACATAAATTGTCATTATTTATTAAATAATCACACAGGTTTATTGTTATTATTTACTAAAATCAAAATCACGAGTAATGATATACTAGCATAAATTTGGGATGGATGAAGTGCTAATAAGTGTAGTTTTAACTGTACTTCGTTGCGAGTATAAGTTGCTAAATACGTAAAATTTATTCATTATTGAACCTATTTTTATTCTCATAATAATAATAATAATAATAATATATATGCGAAAACTTAGTATACAAAAGCCCGCAATTTATTTTTTAACATGACCTATAAAATTGACAGAACGTTCGTGACTGAATAGTGCAAAGGGGTCCAATATAAATGGGTCAAAATTCGAGACATGGACACTATAAAAGGTATATCTAAATTGATAACAGTATAGCGCAAATGGGTCCAACGTAAATAGGACAAACCCCATACATAATACTAACTCCGTCTCAATTAGATAGTCCTGTTTTTCCATTTTGAGATGTCCCAAATTAATAGTCCACTTCCATAAATAGAAAGGAAAGAGGATATTTGATTGGTGGATCTGGAGAGAGAAAATATTTCATTGGTGGATAAATGAAGTTAGTGGGATTTCCTAAAACTGTGTGCCCTTTTGTCTGTGGACTATTAAATGGGGGAGGTGATTCGTACACCACCTTATTTTGGCCATACACCACCAAAACAATTATTTGGACATTTTTACCCTTCCTTTCCCTTCCTTTGAGAAGTTAAGGGGAGTTGGTGGTGAATAAAAGAAAGGGTAAAAATGTCCAAATAATTGTTTTGGTGGTGTATGGCCAAAATAAGGTGGTGTACGAATCACCTCCCATTAAATTGGGACGGAGGGAGTAGAAAGTGAGTCAAATATGATATTATCATAAAGGGTTGTTGACAAGGCTATTCCAATTAAGAAGCTTTTATCTTGAACTTCTTAATATAATCATAAAATTGAATGTAGAAGTGCACTACACATGATGGTCATACTTTAAGTATAACAAAAGTGCTCGACTGCTCCCAAAAGAATCAATACTTACGCACTAAAATACACTTACACACCAACATTATATAGCTTATTGCCATCAAACCATAGATCTTCTTAGCTGCAATAAGAGAACAAACTAATGGTATAAACTAAAAAAGAAAATTAGATAATGATATGAGTGAAGCTCGAACCCTAAATTCTAAATCGGACTAAATTTAGTAAAAGAAAATATCATTTTTGGTTATCATAATCAAATTTATGATAAATGTGTGAGTAAAAAAGTAAATTCCAAAAAAAAAATAAAAAAAGTATTTAAAAAAAATTATTAATTTTTATCTAAACAATAAATATTACCCTGTTAAACTTTAAAACTCTAAACCTAAATTATAGTGTTTAATTTAGAAACAGCATGTGCTTATTCCCTTAAACCTTAAAACATAAAGTTTAAACCATAAAACAATGACTATTCAAGTCAAAACGTAAAATATGGACTATCTACAAAATTTATGACAAACTACAAGGACTATTAATGTAATTTTGTCATTTAACTTTGAAGAATTTTCATTCTAGGGAATGAAGGGCTCTGTTTGTTTGCATCTGAATGGAACCGTTCAGATCTGAGCACTGAATCGGTCAGTGTTCAGAGTGTTTGGTATGAGCCTCTGAATGGAATGGTACCTCTGAACGAAATCTGAACGATTCATGGACTAGAATATATCTAAACCGTTCAGATCCTCACTTCTCCCCTAAATACCCTTTTATTTCTCAATTATCTTTCCATCTTTTTCTCTTCATATATGTACTTCTCCAATTCTTCCTCTTCATATCTGTACTTCATATCTGTACTTCTATCGTGTATATGTTCTAATCATAATTGTTCTTGTGATTGTAATCCCCTTCATGTGGTTGCTTCCAGGATGTTTTTCATCATCATACTTGTTTTTTAATTAAAGATTTAAGTTCCATTGGTGTGGTATCCTATAGAGATATAAGAAGCAAGAAAAATTACCAAAGAACCCATTGAATTTGTTGATGAAGATGATGATCCCGTATGATGATGATGATGACGGATCTGGGTGAAGATGATGAGGTCAGATGAGGAAGATGGTGTTGACGATGATGATGCCGGATGAGGATGATGATGATGATGACGACAGATGTGAAGAGTTTTGGTTTATGCATCTGTTTATTTTATAGGATTCCTCCCGTATGATGATGATGATTCCTCACTAATTAGACATGATCAAGTGGATGATTGTTTGAAATTAAAAAAAGGGTTAGTTAAATTGATATTAAAAAGGGTAGGTTGAAAAGGGGTATGCATCTATATCTATATCTATATCTATATCTATATCTATATCTATATCTATAATTATATTACTCCGTATATAGAGAATCTGTATATTAAAAAGGTATGTTAAATTGAAAATTTGGTTTATAATTATTGGACAAAAGTGTCTGTATCTATAATTATTTTGAACGATTATTTATTCAACAATATATCATACACAGGGTTAAAATAGTAATTTTAACTCATTCAGAGTGTTATTCAGAACTCTTATCAAACATTGAACTTTCATTCAGAATCATATTGATTCAGAGCTTCTGAACCATTCAGGACTCTGAACCATTCAGTGCTAAACCATTCAATTTTATCAAACGCACCAAAATGAACTAAATTTTAAATAAAGCCAAATTTATTTATGATGTACTGTATAAGATACGTTTATGTCTATTCCAGTTTATCTCTTTGTTGAAAGGTATATTTATGTTTTTATGCTGTTAGATTGAAATTAAGGGTGTGTTTAGGTATTGAAAACTCATATAATCACTTAAAAAATTTATATCGATCGAGTTGAAAATTATCGAAACGTGTTCAAGTCAATATTTTGTGAAAGAAGATTTTCAAGAAACTGAAAGTACTAGTAATCTGGTATTCTGGTTAGCTAACTACAAGTGCATAAATTAGCTGTCCATTTTAGATAAACTTAGTTGTTTTTTTTTTTTTTTTTTCTACTGTACAATCATTTTGGGATTCATAGAATTTAAAAGCATACATTTATCTGGGGTATTAAGATCAAGGTATAGAAGTAATATATATGATGAAACTCGTATTGAGTAATCATGTTTCTAGCTAGTTTTAACTAGAAATGGGTCGGACCGCGCGTTGCTGCGGTCAATTATGTGTTATTTCTGTTTCGTTAATGCGATGAGAATGGTTGCATTTTCGGAAGAGATTACTTATTATTTAAGGCAGCTATATATATTCACAATGAAAATGGCTGCAGTTACAAAGTGGAGTACGTGGTTTCCGAGGCGCAATTCGTTTGTGCAACATTTAATATATACATAACGAAAATTGTTGCGCTTATTATTTAACGGATTTGTTTTTCTTGTTTTGGCGGATTGGTTTGCGGCCTAGTCTTTTTTCTTTTTTGGCATTTCTTGTTCTGGTGTGGGAGTGAGTGATCTTTTAGTGTCCGTGCGGGTTGTCTTTTGTTCTTGTTCTTTTGCTGGGGTTGGAGGGATCGGTGTCTGACTCTGGTTGCTGGCTTCTTGTTGATTTTTCCCTGCATTGTGAACATTATATGTATGAATTGTTTGAAGTGATAGTGCTAATATATGAGATTTGTAAGAGTCTAACCTGGTGGTGTTGGAATTTTTACGTGGTCTGTTCTGTTTTCTTCCTGTTCTTTTGCTGGAGTTGGAGGGAGTGGTTCCTGAAGTTGGCTGCTGCTTTCTTCTTGTTTTTTTCCTAGCATTGTGGTATAGTAATTAGTTGCTGATGTTACTGTTTGTGAATACACGTTTTTTTTCGTATTGTCAAGGTTGGATTGTTGTCTAATTTTGTTACCTGATGGAGATGGAGCTGCTGCAGTTGGGAAGTGGCGTTTGAAGACGTAGCTGGGTTCTCCGTATTTGTCGGTGCCGATGGTGATCTCAATAATGTGGTGCGTACCTTCTAATTGTTTTATTTGAGGCGGTATCTCTTTTTTGTTGTCGTGTCCCAGTGTTGTTACCATGGTTTTGCAGTCGATACCTACCAATGCGTCAGCCGATTTTGAGAAGAACGTGAGAATTGTTGATGCAGTGTCGTCCATCACCGTTGCTTTGAATGAATAACTGCATTTTTTACATGACAAAGGGCTTAAGTTAGTTTGGATAACTTTTGAAGGACTTTTGATATTTTCTTTATTAAGAGCTGACCTATCCTATAGCTAAGTAAAAATGTAATCTAACAAAAATGCACTCGAAAGGATGACATAATAATTTCAAATTAAGCAAACGGGATGAATGTGTGTTTGATTCGGATCCAAGCAGCAAAAACTTCAAGAATTGGTAAAACATCATTAAAGCAATTAGTCATATATCACCAAATATAAGAATATACTAACTTATGTACAAAAATGATAAAAGAAAGGAGAAAGAAAAACATATGTAACTAACGGATACTCTAGACAACGCTCAAAAGGAATGATAGAAACTATCTTAATACGCCAGCGGCAGTAGTAACACTTATCTGTTTAGGAAAATGAAAACCTAAAAGAGAAGCATCCAGCAGAATATATATTTGGCTAGCTATACTGATGTTTTTTTTTCTTTTTTTTTTTGGGTATTATTATATCGCTTAAGTTGAAAATGGTAAAATCACCGAAGCACGACATTATTACTTTCTGTTTATATAATTTAGGAATAGGGATAGATAAAATTCGAAAAAATGTACATGGTTATTGTTTAATGAATTCCACATAGGTAATGAAGATCGCTAAGCTTGAAAGAAAAATCAGTGTTCTAGTACAGAATGGTTCACAAATTAGGGTTTATGGACATGTATTCTATGAGATGTGTGAATATCAATTCCGGAAAAGAATGTTTTTATATGTTAGCCGAAGGTAGGTTTGTGTATTACCAGAAAAGACAGTTGCCTTCGGTTACGTGATCCGGGCATTGTAGATCTGGTGGATTTCCGCGCATTGATCTTGTGCATGACGGACATTCGTAATAGAACCAATTATTATTTGGAACTATTGTGCAGATCGTTCCCTCGAACTTGAATGATCGTCCCTGTAAGTTATATTTTCAGTTTCTTTTTTTCTTTTTTTTTTCAGAATTGTGAAGTTGACTTTTTTTGTACATGTTTGTGTACCTTGTAAGCGGTTGGATTAAACTGAAGTATTTCTGCCAGAAGGTATTTATCTGCATATTTTTCGACCTCGGGCTCACTGTACTGAATGCGTTCTGGCTGGAGAAGGGGCTGACTCGCAAATTTCTTTCTGAATCTGTCATTGTACTTATGTTAGCTTTCTGTGTTCATTTTTTTATACACTTTTTGTAATTGGTACTTACTCTTCAATTTGTTGATGATACTCGTCAATTTTCGGATTCAGATAGTAATGTGTTGCTGATATTCCTGAGAGTTGTTTTTCGTTGGTGACTGAAACAAATATCGAAATGTTAGTTATGTTGCTTTTATACAATTCATCTAGTTGAGTAGAAACTTGTTGGGTTGTTTTTGTTTCTTGGTCTACTACCATTTATATGTCAGCATAAGGTTTTAGACCCTGAAGTTGAGATTCCGGGATGACTATGGGTTGATTTGTTGCCATGTGGCTTATATTTTTTTTTTTTGGCTAATATTTATTTTCCTATTTGCTTATGGTTAAAACAGGTATTTTATGGAAAGGTATTTATAAATGCAATTTGTACATACCTATGTTCTCTTTTACCCAGCAAGAATCGATTGCTATCATGACTGGTTTTGGCATTGTATCGTACGCTTCCTTGTCAAAACTTGTTGCCATATCGTTCCATAATGTAAATTCGATTGTTTTTTCGCTACATTAGATTCAGGGATGTTTTTAGTGATGTAATTCTGAATTATATAGTTGAATATATTGATAATTTATTTATAAATGATTTCGGCAGTAACCTGAGATTGACGATGTTGATGGAACGGCGCAGAATTAGCTCTCCTCTTTTCCCACGACTTTCTTGAATGTCTCCTACGTGTTGTATGCATCTAATATAGTCTGTAGTGATTGTATGTTAGTAGATAATTACGAAACAATGAGTTGATTAATTATTAAGTTAAGTTTACCTGTAACTGTATATAGTTGCAGATGCGTGTGGGGAGTAAATTCAAAGAAATGTGATGGGTAGCCAACGGCTGGGATGTTTTCGATACGGGTTTCAAGACCGATAGCTAGTGATGTAGGGTTGGATATTGCTTGGTCTATTTTTTCCGATGATGTACATACGAAGTTAGACATTCTGTAAGCTCTATTTACTTGGAGAATTTGCATGAAGCGATTTCTGTTTCTCCAGGCTATATTAGCTTGAATTGCATTACCCTACATATGATGAATTCATATTTTATTAAGATAAGATTAAAATTTTAGTTGTTTAAATGGTTAATTGTATTTACCTCAATGTCAAGTAGTATGCAAGAGTATCCGTGAGGCCTAGTTTCTCTGGGACGTTTCGCTATCCATAATCTGTACACCATTGCCTCTATGATTTTCATTCTCTGACCTGGGCGTAATGTTGAGATTGGTACCAGCTCCGCTTCTTGATTCATTCTGCAATAAGAGTAAATTTCATGTTGTTAGTGATACGTATGATGTGTAGAAATATTTACTCATAGTAGATAATTATGTGTGGATACATATATTGTCTATTTTATCATTAAAATTAATAGTTTATTAATGACCTGTTGATTGAAAATGGTTTCCAAAAAGTCTTTGTAAACGATGTTTTTTGTCACATTATGACTTTGACCGTCTTCACTTTTTATAAGTATTTTGAGCCTATTTGGCGATGTTTCTCTCGATAGAGCAACATATAATTGCCCATGACCGAAAACGGGTTTTGGCAAATATATGCCGATTTTATTTAAAGACTGTCCCTGACTCTTATTAATGGTCATTGCATATGACAACTTTACGAGGTGTTGTATTCTTTTGAAAACGTATGGCAAAATATTTTCTTTATATATTAGGGATATTCGGGGGATGTGGACTTTCTGGCCAACTCTTGTTCATGTGATGATTTCGCCTTCGATAAGATTTGATAGTAGTTGTGTTACTATCATCCTTGTTCCATTGCATAAACCTCCGGCGACATTCAAATTTCTTAGTAGAATTATGGGAACACCGATTTTTAGCGATAGTTCATGAGGTGGAAGCCCTGGAAAGTTTTGACAGTTTAGATATTCGGTCGGATATAGTAACTCGGTCTGCCCGCCATCGTTACTATATGGAGTTGCAGAATCGCAGCTCGTATACGTTTTCTGTTGACCTTCTTTCTTTCTCATGATCATGTTGTTAATGATATCTACCGTTTCATTTTTCGGACAAATTATTGCTTGCTGTTGTAGCTTCATTGCATCTGGATTGCGCAGCAGCTCTTCGTCGTAGATGAACGATATAAGTTGCTGGAGACTCTCTTTGGTATGTTGAATACAAAATTTTTCTGGAATTTCTATCCAAGAGACGTTATGGAGGTCTGACTTGTCAGGGATGCCAACACTACCATTTCCGATTTGCAATAACCATTCCGCAAAATTTGCGACATTTTCTTTTTCTTAAATGGAGAGGTTTGGTTGATATAATCTCATGTTTTATTCCAGGGTAATGATTTTGAATTGCTTCCATAGATATGTGTTGACTATAGAAGCATCCAAAATTTCACGTTTCCCGCATCCTTTCTTAAGCGGTAATGTTTGACGAAAGTCACCACCTAATACGAAGGTTAGCCCACCGAAAGGAACTTCGAGGATATCGTAGATATCTCTGAGTGTTCTATCGAGAGCTTCCAAACACTTTCGGTCATTCATTGGAACTTCATCCCAAATTATCATCTCCGTTTTTTTAAGTAGTGACGCCATGTTCGTTTGTTTCTTAATGTTGCACATACTCTCGTCTGTCAAATCAAGAGGAATTTTGAACCTCGAGTATGCAGTCTGATCGAAAGATAATAGCAGGGAAGCTATACCGGATGATGCTACTGCGAGTACTATTTTCCCTTCGGCTCGTAGTGCAGTTGTGATTGCTTTCCAGAGAAAGGTTTTCCCTGTTCCACCGTGGCCATAAACGAATATAAGTTCTTGTTTTTTGCTGCTATTTGAGCTGATGACCATGTTGTATATCATTTGTTGTTTATCATTCATCTTTGATTCAAGAATCAGTTTTTCTGCAATTAACGCTTCACGATCAAAATTTTTCTCCTCCATGATGAGTCTGTTTTGAAGATCATCTAGAAGGTGTTGAGGAATTTTGGGTAGGCCAAAGTCGGAAACACTCTTCGATTGCTGGTGCAGTAAAATTTGTAATTCGTACAGCACATAACTTTCCAATTCTGATGGATTTATGTATATCTTTGACATATGGAAGGAGGCTGCAACTCTAAGTGGTATGTCATCAGACATTAGTTTCCAGCATTGTTTTCACAACTTTTTGGGGTCTGCAACATCACAGTATGTAAGTATATGTGAAAACAGTGTACGTAGTTGACTTGATGTCGCTGTTGCGCTCGCTTCTTCCATTGCAGTTAACCATTCCTTGTCGTTACCTAACAGACCCATAGCAAGACATGCTTCCCGATAGGTGGAGTAAACATGATTATCGACGGTCATTAGGTCTTCAAATGTACCACAGCCTTTCCGATGGCATAGAAGCATTCGAAGATAAAATACTTCCCCAAAAGCAGGATGCATGTATGTGAGTCGGCCAATTGATGGTCTATTCAGATTGCGCCTCCTTTTCCATCATTTTTCATTATCTACCCAGACAAATTCAAGTGGGAAATCTAGGTAGGTAAGATGCTTTCCGTCATCAGAATGTCTATTGTAAAATAGCCATTCTGTTAACGTTGTTTTCTTTTGAACTGGATTGTTGACAACTGACTTTAGGCGCTGTGTAGAGCGAAATTTCACTAACTGCATATCTTTCAAGTGGACAGCGAGTACTTGGACAGCTGGTTCGCGATAATGAATTGGAAAATTGAATATTCGCCAACATGCTTCATATGGACAGATAAACCGCGCATCAACAAAATTCTTTATTTCATCAACATTCGGGTTCTGTTCGGTATCGGCTGATGTATGCTCGCCGACAGGTTTGGGAATGTGAACGGAAATACGATCCGTCCATTTTGAGATGTATTTAAATAAATACTTGATAAGCATCGTCCAGCCACACCATTCAACATTAATGTGTGCATGAAACCGCAAACATAATGCACGGTTGTATGATACCACATAACCATTATCAAGTCTGCAGGTACCTTTATCGGCCGAAACACCCAGATTACGTCTTCGGTAATGAATAAAACCTTCACTATCAAAATACGTGCTTTCATTGAATGGTTTCGGAAATTTCTTAGAACAAACAGATCCTTGCATGGTTTGTTCCATACATGGTGCTTTATCATTTAATGAACCGCAAGGACCGTGCATCATCATCTCAGAAACGACTTTGAAACCATTAGGATCTCTAATGGGGTCAGGCAATTCAGCTGAAATAAAGCGGTCTACATCTTCTGGTTCATAGGATTTCCGTGTTGATTTAATCCATAATAATGTATGACAATGCGGAAGCCCCCTTTTCTGAAACTCTATCGTGTAAAGGACTGCATAAACAACGAAAAATGGTTAAATTTCGGTATATAACGATTGTACCTGAATTTTATATGTGTTATATAATTGAACGGTAAAGTGAACCGATAAGGAATAAATATTCAAGATTAATGTGAAATTACGAAAAATGTATAGATATTTACTAAGTTTACAATATGAGATAGAAAAATTAATTGATAATAACGTACCAGATCCGTACGGACCAAACAATTCTTCTTCTTTCAGGACGGTAATAAACTGCTTCAGTTTCATACTAAAGATCCGAACAACTATATCTGCACGATCAGTGGAAGTGAGACCGGGATATTTGCGCATATACCTTCTGATTTTCGGCCATCTAGTGTTACAGGTGAACGTAATGAAAAACCTAGGATTACCATGCACACGACATATGGCAAGCGCGTCTAGGTAATGACTATACATGTATCTAGGACCGCCTGTAAATGATGCGGGTAATATAGTTCTCGAACCAACATCAGCACCATAGTAATCACCCCTATTTATGGCATCATACAACTCGGTTAAATATTCGTTGCGTATGTTCTGCTGATTATTTTTAACGTAGTCGAGCCTATCCATTTCTATGATACAATAAGCGATAACTACATATTGCTGAAATAACCTTCCGCATTTAGATAACAAACCAAATGTATTATACCTATCGTGTAGTTGATAAGTATAGAACATGTTCATGGTCATTTTGTCTTTTCTTCTACCACCACCTCCATGAATATTTCTTAGTTTTAAACCCGGATGGTACCCTGATTGACCATACACAAACAGTAGTGGGAATTGTAATGACATATAAGATGGATGCAGCTTGTTTACACGTTTTGGTGTACCACCTTTATACTCTATGATCATATCATAGTCGGTTTTAGTTCTATCACCCGACTCAAATATAACAGCACCAATTGCATCACTGGTAGGCATCTCATGTTGTCGTGTACCAATGAAGTTGTAGAGCCTTATACGTAAATTAGGGATATCATTTGACTCGATTCTATCCCTCGCAGTCCTAAACAACTTAACTAATTCATTCTTAGCATTCAATACCTCTATTAACTGCCTAACGATTTCAGCTTTGAGAACATCGGATCTATCTCCACCAAAAAATCTCATTCTATTTCGGATTTCATTAACAGTATCATATATATACAGTTGTAAAAAACGGGGAGGATCACCGTCTTCTGGGCATAGCGACCCCACCCAATGATAAACTTGGCCCGAAATCTTAAATACATAGGGCCCCCTACTGTTATTGATAGTATCATCGATATGAGCCCCATATGAAGCCATGCTAAACATCTGATTATATGCGCGAATATTGTCAACATAATTCTTGGTGCCTAAGAGCTGCGCAAAAATAGCGGGAGGTTCCTCTTCACGTGGCAGATCAACACGACCCCCTTCACAACTATGGTTAAACCTTAAACTACTTGAAGAGATTTTTAGTCTTTCTTCATACCAAAAAGTAGCACCACAGAAAGAACAAACACAATTGCAGTCACTGATGTCGTCATACTCGTTTGTTACACCTGAAAACCAATTTTAAAAAGTCCTTGAGGCAATCATATCATAAGTCAGACAAATATTCCGGTAAAAAGAAGTAATGAACATATCAAAGAAAAAATTACTATACCTTCTGTATCGTTTGAACCGGAAGTCAACTGATTGAAACCAACGTCAAAACGTATCCCAGCTACAATTTAACGTAAGATATTCAGAAAGCATGAGTCAAATACAAAAAAAAATAAAAATAAAAAAAATAAAATTAAGACAAAACATAATGAAAGAAATGGGAGTAGCATACCTGTGTGTGAACGTGAAGCTGTCAATGGTAAGGCAATATCATCACAGGAACCGGTTCGAAGTGTAGTTGAAGAACTCACACAGGCACTTATGTTAGTCGGATTACCATCTCCAACATGTAATTTATTAATTACTTTCTTCCTTTTTTTAGAAGGATTTAATTCCATATTATTAATTACACCATCAGAAGAGGATGGTATAGCAGAATCAGGTAGTTGGTTAGTTCGTTTTTTAGGCGACATTATTAGGCCTTACCCATCCCGACACAGTCAGCATCAAAGAAGTGACGACAACAAAACCAAATCCAAATCAATAGCAATAAAAAAGAATTGCATAATTACTATTCAATTCTTTGCAATTAAATCAAAACGCAAAACTTCTAACAAACAGACTACTGATAAAATTCAGAAAATACAATACAAAATGGAGCAAAAAAAAAAAAACAAAAAAAAAGGAAGTCATAAGCATGTATATATATATACCTGAGTAAAGCTTAGTAAACAAACTTCTGAAGTGCACTGAAACAAATTCAGCAAAATAGCAGCAAGTAAAAAGACTAATGAGACAATAAGATCCTATAAATCTGCACATATAATAACGGATAAAATCAGCGATAAATAAACGGAAATTAAGAAAGAAACTCATTAATACTAATAAG
This sequence comes from Rutidosis leptorrhynchoides, assembly GCF_046630445.1. Lineage (NCBI taxonomy): Eukaryota > Viridiplantae > Streptophyta > Magnoliopsida > Asterales > Asteraceae > Rutidosis > Rutidosis leptorrhynchoides. Next base: position 27,323,509 of record NC_092336.1, read on the forward strand.
TATTCAACAATCAAATCAATATCATGCTTCCATTCAGTTACCACATTGCTCTCTGAATACTTGATATTCGCTATTTGATTTTGGCACCACTTCCATACAGAAACATACTAAATTATCTTCACAAACGACAAATGCAACTAAAATCCTAACCTATCATCTATCAAAATAGTATCCCTATCAACATTACAGTATTGCTAATTGCTAGAAATGCAGCCCACAACCCAAAAACAGTCATTCTAGATTTCGACAATTAACTGTTTTCATCAGTAATAAGAAGCTTTGTTATGCACTTAAAATCAAATAAATTGGGCTGCAAACAAAAATGTTCAGACCAGAACCCTAAAACAGGAACCACACCATATAATTCTCCTAACATAAAAGTATCTATAGCACATATGCATTACATAAACAGCCAAATCAACCAATTTGATCGTTATCAGCTAAATAGCACATGTGCGGTAGATAAACAGGAACAACCAATACTTTTAAGGTCTCAAGTTTCAATTAAATTTCCTAAATGCAAAACACAATTCCATGTATAGCAGTAATTTCGGAAGCAAGAATCGCTAGTTAAATCAATAAATAATCACCAAATTGACATACCTGAACTACTAACCCATCTAAACCATTGACCCATTTAGAATGTAATCCGAAACGAAATAGAAAAAACAACAGCAATTTCATTTGTAAAAAGCATTACGGTAGTATGAAAAGCAAAACAAAATCATAACTAAAATCTAAAAACATACCCGATTGTAGCTAAGAGACGATAGATAAAGTAACAGCAACAATAAACGGTGATCGGTATCTGAAAACCCTAAAAGTCGAAGGAAATAGAAACATGCAGGTGTAGAAATTGGATATGGAAGATGAAAGGGAAAAAGAAAACACGTCTGTAAATGAAAAAGTGAAAAGGAAAAGAAAGCAGAAAAGGAAAAAAGGGAATAGAAAAGGGATAGTTAAAACCACCTAGCAAGACACGTAATACCCACGTGGCATCCCCCAAAAAATCGCACAGAAAATAAAAACCCAGAATCAAACCGGGGACCTTTCGGCCAGAAACACAACACCTAACCGGCTGGACTAGAATACGTTTGTGAATGTTAGTGGGAAACATTTAATATATCATGAACGGAACGACAATTAGAAAAAAAGAAAACGACGGATATCCGTTTGAGTTTTAGGGCCTGTTTACTTGTGGATTAATGAAGATTAATGGTATGAGGAGATTATTCGGTCAGTTGCATATGCTGTTTACTTATGACTTAATTTTTGAGTGGAGCTGAATTGAAAGCTTTTTGAGACACCCAAAAAAAGGGTGTTGTCCCCATCTGGCCATATTTTAGTTCACATATTTCCATTATTACCCACCTCTTCACCATTTCTTTCATGTCTCTCACTTCTCTTTTTACCCTTTAACTTGTAAAGCAGATCAATTATAAAAAGTTATCATCTAAAACCTTAATTGAGTCAAGTCACCTTTCAGATCTAGAAACGAGAGTGTTTTTAGTTTTCTTGTAAAATCAAGAAAGCTGAGTAAAATATCTGCAAGTGATTTTAATTTCTTGAGTTTGATAATTTCATTTACATTTCGTGCAGTTGTGCTTTTAACTTTTTTATTTTTGCAAAAATAATGACCGGTGAATGATCTTTTTGTCAAATTAATTATGTATAACAATGTTAATGAATTGAGCTTTGTCGTGAATGGATATGAAGGAATTTGTCCATAAAAATAGGCGATAAATTTTATAATCAGTGATTAAAAAGCTTGAGAACATATATGAAATTTATAAGAAAATCCAATCGATTGGCTGTACTCCGTATTGTATAATTTAGGATCGTGCGTATTTTCTAAATTTTCTTCTTATTTTGATGGTGGATATTAAATTAATTAATTAATAAAAGGGTAAAAGTGTCATTTTTAGCACTCACTCTTTTTATTCGGCACAAAAAGTAAACAAGATTATTAATTTATTGATTACTACATACAGTCATTCTATATCAATACTGCTATATTTATCCATATAGAACTTAATTGACAAAAAAGTAAACAGGCTTGTAAGATAATAATAGCACCCAAGATGTGGACTTCTTGTTTTCCAAACTGGACAATGGTCACTCCATTTGCTAGATCATGTTATTTATTTTTTTATATATAATCTAATCTATGTAAAGTCTTGGAACAGCCTGTCACCCCAATCAGATACTCACATTCTCAACTACGCGAAATTATTATATTTAAACTTTAATTCGGCCTAATTTTCAAACACAATTCCTTGATTTGTGGCATCAGATATTTTCAATACTTGAATAACTCAAACAAAATGCATTGTACATTGATTAATGTACAACACACAAGTGTCACTGTCTGTGGTTAAATGTTGAGAAAATGCTACAAACATTTACTAATATAATTCGTTCATACATTATATATATATGATCCTTAGATATATCCTTAATAAAAGTATCTGAATCACAATGCTGTGAACTAGCAAAAAGTACAACATCCAATGCATAAGTCACAAAATGTAGGAAAAAAGTCATTGTAGAGTTCATAGGTCATAGTTATATTTCCTTGAATAAACGTAGTTCGTCTTACAGACTAGCACTTTACATAGGAGAAGCCAAACAGCGCAATCAGTAGCGGAGACAGGGAGGGGACGGAGGGGTGCTGAGCCTCTCCCAATAGGTCCAATTCTAATGAAATATTAATAACCCATATTTGATTATTTTGAGTAAGCCTCCCCCAATTATTCATTTAACTCAATTGTTTGGGTTAACTTGTAAACCTGAATACGGAATAATATTAACTAAAACATATTGTGCAAGTATGCTTATCAAGCATTTAGATGGGCCATATTAGATTTCGTACCGCAAACTTTATAGTAGCATTTTTATATTTGGTTTTGCTCTCTTAGTTTTCGAGTAAGCCTCCCCCATCGTCAAATCCTCCATCGTCAAATCCTGGCTCCGCCCCTGAGCGCAATATCAAACATCGCCAAAATTGTGTTGTAGTTCATCCAGTTAATTCGTACTGATATCCTAAATGAAGAAAAAAAGAGACAGAAAAAAGATTTATAATACTTAACTTTGACAAATGAAAAAAAATTGGTCGTTATGACTTATGACACAATGAACAAAAGATAATCATCACAAAAATAGATATTTTATTAAGCAAACGCAACTCATTTATTTCCCTGTTTAGTAAAATGCATAAAGTAATAAACAAAATAACTGTAAGAAAATTGGTCCAAAATTTGTAAAACATTCATCGGATTCTGAAGCGATTACCCAATTACAACAGCTTAAATCAATCTTACATAAGATAGAACTATCAAGAATATATTCTTCTTGATATGTTCGGAGGTTATGTAGAATGAAAGAGTTATGTAACATGACTCATGATGAATTTATGGTCTGTGAATCATCACGTTTCATTAGAAAATCAGCATGACTTACTGTAATATAATCACGTTGATCAAGTGTCATTATATTATACTAACTCATGCATCAGTTCCCAACATTACTTCAATAACAATCATATTTTAAGCTTGAAAGTTTACAGAATATAGAAACTAACAGTTTCTATATGATGTAACACTGATAGCACGAAGGGATTAATGATTTCAGATAAGAATAGTTATGAAAATATCTTCAGAAATATGGAGGATATTTTTAATGAAAGATACGATGATATCTTTGAATATCTAAGATCAAAGGATGATAGAAACTATTGTCTGCAAGGGTTTAGAGTAAGGAGCAAGATATTCACTAAAGACTTTAGCAGACATTGAATAATTTGGATTCTTTGAAGTCAAACTTATTCTTTGTGATTTGTCCACGGCTTTCTTCATAGTTTCGCATAATCTGCTTTTCGGTTCTAAATTTTCTATTGAATGTTTCCAATATAATGATACACAGGAAGCACGAAATGGTATATAATCTCAAACGAGAATATTTATGAAAATATCCTCAGAAATATCGAAGATATTGATGATGATATTTTGGAATTTCTAAGTTCAATGGTTGATGGAGAAAGATTTTCCGCAAGATTTTAACATGACTTCGGAGCAAGATATTCTCTAAAGATTTCAACAGATCCAGAATTACCTGAATCCTTTGAATATAGGGTTTGGTCCTTGTATTTGTCCTTGGTCTCCTTCATGGGTAGCTCAATCTGTTTTTCAATACTCAATTTTCTATCGAGTGTTCCTAACACTCCTTTCTTTATCATCAAACTTTTGACTATTTAGACCACCTATCATTTTTCTGTTTCCTCTGCATTTAATGCTATGATATCTGAATCATCGGTTATTAATCCGAGGTGGTTTCAGGAGAATTGTGTTTTTAGATGATTAAACGCTGATGGTAACATGGTGGGATATGAAAGGTTCTCTGGTGACAATAAAAGAGCTCGCGTATATATCAACGTTATAATAAGGTTGTTTTGTACGAAAAGTCAAAGTTGTTTTGCTGGAGCTGTGACAAAATTGGCTATTTTGAAGAAGAACTGCAAAGTTATTTTGGGTGATAATAACACTAAATAAATTAGCACAGCTATGTGTTAAACGTTTACTCAGTTTCCGAGAGTTTTTCAAGTGCATAACTATATGCATCAATCTTTTCTTCCATAGCTGAAGTGCGGTTGGTTCGTTCTATCGATTGAAGTGTTTTCAAGAATCATGAAAGGTTTGAACGTAGATGGTAATCGTCAAGATACAGATGAGGTTTAAGATGAAATCAAGTGGCAAACTTGAAGAATTGTTTAGTTTCATATGTTATGATCAATATTTTAATTCATTTTAATTATCCAATGTTATTAGTCCACAGTCTATAGTCCACGGTTGACAGTCCAATAATTCATATATAATTTAATATGTAATAATTGAATTAATTAATACGTATCGTGACCCGTGTACATGTCTCAGACTCGATCACAACTCAAAGTATATATATTATTTGAGAATCAACCTCAACCCTGTATAGAGAACTCGATCATTACTGCATATAGAGTGTCTATGGTGATTCCAAATAATATATATAGATGCGTCGATATGATATGTCAAAACCTTGTATACGTGTCCCGATATTTAAAGTGCGTAAAATAAATAACAGGAATTAAATAACGATAAATAAAGTGCGTAAAGTAATTAACAGAAATTAAATGACGATAAATAAAATTGCGAGAATGTAAATTGCGATAAATAAACTGCGATAAATAAATTGCGATAATTAAATGGTAATACGGAATTAACAGTTAGCTAGGAACAGTTAGCTAGGATTTTGTTAGTGTGGATTCTTAATAGAATTTCATATTGTTAATTAATCTGTTTCTAATCAATTTTTTTTATTGTGTCCATTATTTCTTCATTATGCCACTTGTTGGATTCTGATAGGTCAAAATCCAAATATGTAATTGGATGAATATGGTTATTCTGTGGTGAACGGATTTGTATATCGGTGGATGTAAGTAAGATAGTATATAACTGTTGAAACAGATTCGAAGAACGTACAATGTAACTTATTAATGTGAAATTTAAATGTTCCTCGAGTATTACCTACCCGTTAAAATATTTTCACCATTAACAGTTTGTACAAGAGAATTTTTAATTACAATCTTTATGTAAACATATATACATATATATTTTCTTCTGATGTATTCATGAATTTAATGAGTTAATATGATATTAAACTCATTTGCTTTTCGGTTGGAACTAGAATAAATAATCTCTAAAACTTTAGAGATTACATATTCGCCATGTCGAACGAAGATAAATGAGGTAGAACGATACGTAGAACGAAGATCATACTCAAAGTACAGATGATGATATTGAAGCATGGATTGTTGATGGTACTGGTGCTGTTATTGATGGTACTGTTGGTGCCGGTGATGTTGCTGAAGCTGGTACATTTTCCACCATATTCTCCGAATTGATTATTCGAGCGCGAAGTTCGTTGATTTATTACTCCAGGATGATTGTCGGTCGGAACGAGCGGGTGAATAAGGTTCAGAGTTGTGGATAGAATATAATCTTGTCGAGTTACCCTGGAAATGAGACTGAAAAATGGTGTTTCGAACAGGTTCGCCGGTAAACGCTTCAGGTTCATTGTCAAGAGGTGAATTCGGTTGGTGGAAGGGATTACCTTCTGCGCGTTTCCATTAATTAAGTCGACTACGAACCCATCAGATGAATTGATAATGGCTGATTGGTTGATTCATGCTGATGACGCTGTTTTCGGAGCTTAGGTGAACATCTATGTCGGAATAGCTGTCGGAATAACTACCGAAATAGCTATTGTAATCTGAGGGACTCGAACTGGTTGCAGTATTCATCTCGTACGATCAGATGAAGGATTTTCGATAAGAAATAGATTATAGGATGTAGATTAGTACTCTGCAATACATAATTTACATATGCATATATAATGCTAAAATCCCATAAGTTACGGAGGAATCTACGGAAGTTGTCAGGCAAAGTAACAGTAACAGATACGCTAAGATATGAAGTAGCAGATACGCTAAGATATGAATTTTGTCTATACACTATTCATGCAGTCAATGCAGTAAAACGTGTCTAGACTAAGAATGATAAGCAAATGATTCTCTAAGAATGATAAGCAGGTAATTTTTGACACAAAATGATAAGCAAAACTTTTGACACGTAGACACGGTCGAAGTCCAGACTCGCTAATGCATCCTAACGACTTATAAGTTAGACACACTAATGCAGACATGGTTCGCTAAGACCACCGCTCTGATACCAACTGAAAGGACCCGTCCTAATCCATCCGGACGAAGCCCATATCGATTATAAATGATTCACAACAGTTGATTACATCGCGAGGTACTTGACCTCTATATGATACATTTTACAAACATTGCATTCGTTTTGAAAAGACAATCTTTCATTACATCTAAAGTTGACAGACATGCATACCATTTCATAATATATTCAACTATAATTGACTTAATAAAGATCTTGATAAACTCAACGACTCGAATGCAACGTCTTTTGAAATATGTCATGAATGACTCCAAGTAATATCTTTTAAATGATCAAATGCACAGCGGAAGATTTCTTTCGTACCTGAGAATAAACATGCTTTAAAGTGTCAACCAAAAGGTTGGTGAGTTCATTAGTTTATCATAAATAATTATTTCATAAATTTAATAGACCACAAGATTTCATATTTCCATTTCTCATAAACATACGTCCCATGCATAGAGACAAAAATCATTCATATGGATTGAACACCTGGTAACCGACATTCACAATATGCATATAAGAATATCCCCATCATTCCGGGATCCTCCTTCGGACATGATATAAATTTCGAAGTACTAAAGCATCCGGTACTTTGGATGGGGCTTGTTGGGCCCGATAGATCTATCTTTAGAGTTCGCGTCAATTAGGGTGTCTGTTCCCTAATTCTTAGATTACCAGACTTAATAAAAAGGGGCATATTTGATTTCGATCATTCAACCATATAATGTAGTTTCGATTACTTGTGTCTATTTCGTAAAACATTTATAAAAGCAGCGCATGTATTCTCAGTCCCAAAAATATATATTGCAAAAGCATTTAAAAAGGGATTAATGAAATTCACGCATATAAATATTGTAAAACATTTAATAAAGCATTTGCATGTATTCTCAGCCCAAAAACGTAAAGAATAAAAGGGAGCAAATGAAACTCACCTAATGTATTTTGTAGTAAAAATACATATAACGACAATGGACAAATGTAAAGTTGGCCTCGGATTCACGAACCTATATCATTCATATGTATATTAATACATATAATCGTATTCGAACAAATTTATATAGTATAACTTGAATTATATATTATACTTATTTAGTTTGTGTATATATTTAAAAGGTTTAGTATCTATATATTTGATTATTTTAATATACTTCTATATATGTATATGGTTAGTATTAAATGAAATATTCTTAATTCGTTATATATAAGTATTTATATAAATAATGTTATTATATTTGATATGCGATATATAAACTTTTAATATGATTATAATATATGTATTAAGTACATTTTTAGGTACAAAATATTTATTTGTAACGAAAATGATAGTTTTTATAATAATGATTTACTAATAATAAAAATAACTTTCTTAATATTGATAATACTACTATTAATAACGATATTGTTAAAATTAATACTTATGTTAATAATAATAATATTAAAACTAATAATTACGATAATGATATTTATACCAATATTAGTGAGAGTAATAATAACTTGTATTGTTTTATAATAACACTAGTAATAATCCTAAACATATTCATAATGATACTATTAATACTAAAAATGGTACAATTACTAATATTTACAAAAATAATAATAAGTTGCATTATTTTGTCATTAATTATAATGTTTATAATGATAATTTTATTATGTTCCAAATAATGATAATAATAATAATAATCCTAATACTTAATAATAATAATAATAATACTAAGTAATTATAATAACTTTAGTAATAATAACAATTATAACAATAATAATTAGTACTAATAATAATAAAAATAACAATAATAATAATAATAATAATAATAATAATAATAATAATAATAATAATAATAATAATAATAATAATAATAAGTAAATAAATAATTAAAGACTACCTCAAATAAAAGGAGTCCCAAAAATATACTTGCCCTTGCCCGGGCTCGAACCCCCGACCTCTCGCATACCTGAATCACTCTCTAACCATTCGGCTGTTGCCGGTTTTCTGATTATTATTACAACCCGTATATATTTAACTTGTTATTCTGTTCCTCCTTTCTTCTTCCTCATTCCACTTCCAAATCGACCGAACCCAATTTATAACTAACAGTTTGATTTGGTTTCAAAGCTTAAACGATATTAACTTATAATACTGATTCTAAATTAACAGAGTCAAAAACAAAAACAAAAAAAAAAAATTTAAAAAAAATAGCTGTAACACAGGTTCGTGAAGGCAAACCAAAAACTCAAATTCCAAACTCAAATCGACTAAAACTCCGAAATTTATTACTCAACGATTTAACAATTAGTTTTAGGATTTATACTTTATATAAAAACATTTAAAGATTGGTTTAAATAATCGATAACAGAAAAAGAAAAAAAATAAACCTGCAATTCAGTCTCTGTGGAAATGTATACAGCTTGATTCCATTTCGACAATTTAGCATGTTTTAGACAAAATTTATAACATAAAATATGTTCTAAATTGTTCATATGAACCTTCTGGTTCATCAATTTAATTCAAAACATCAAAGAATTTATGAATTTCATGATGAACAATTTATGTTGACTTTTTGAATGAAACTTTGACTCGACAATTAACGATTGTTAAGGAAAATTAGAACCTGCAACTTTGCAGATTGTTTAAACAAAAGATTTCTAACAAAACAGCACTTACACATTTTGAAATTTATTAAAAAATCTTTCTAATTGAAAATATGAAGAAGAACAGGACAGGTTATCTGGGTGTTCTTCGAATTTGGTTTAACTTCGATATTTTATGAGCTGTAACAGATATATGAGATTGTTAATTGATAATGAGAGTCATCTGTTGTCATTTACCATGAATGTGATAAGGTGTTACAGTGTTAAAGGTCGACATATAATTTAGCCAAGCAGGAGAAAACAAAGAAATATATAAAGTTGATAATGACTGATAACAGATAAAGGAAGAATAATAAATCTGATACAGATACTGATGTTACTGGAATTCGTAATCTAGTTAACATGAGAAATAAACAAATATCTCTGTATTGATAATAATAATATTTGTTAATAATATTACTAATAATAACTTAAATACTAATAATAAGAATGATATAAGTAATAATAATATCAAATGATAATTTTGGAAATTATACTAGTATCTATTAATTCAACATGATTTTAGTAAGAATGTTAATTTAAATGATAATGCAAATTTTAATATAACATTATAAATTTAATTATAATGATACTTTTTGAAATTATGATAATAATAATAATTTAAATAATAATAATAATAATAATATTAATAATAATAATAATAACAATAATAGTAATACAGATAATAAAAGCTATAATAATACTTTTTCTACTAATGATAATATGTTTAATATTAATAGCACTAATAATCATATTAATAATAATATAGCAATTTAAATGTATCAAGTTTCATATCTATATAATAACATTAAAAATACTATTAATACTGATATTAATATAAATCTATATTTTAATGAAAGTAATAATAATATTATATTTTATCTTGTAAGTAAATTTAATTTGTTGATATTACATATTATTAAAGTATGTAATATTTAATAACATCTAATATACATAATAACACATATTGATTAGTTAAATATTTATATATTTTATTTATATTGTAATATACATATGATATTAGTTAGGTATAGAAACCATATATATATATATTTTAATATTTACTTAATCATTCTCTTTATTATTTTACATCTTTAATTCAAATATTTATTTCTAGTACTTAAATAATATTTCATTTCGAAGTATATTTCCAATCATTATGAATATATGTATCTTTTTCTAAAATTTGTTGTTCGTGAATCGTCGGGCATGGTCAAAGGGTAATAGATTACATGAATATAGTTTTCCAAATTTTCGAGACTTAACATTACAGATTTTGCTTTTAGTGTCGAAATCATATTAAGATTAAGTTTAAATTTGGTCAGAAATTCCCGGGTCACTACATAACCTATAGCTCACCAACCTTTGTGTTGACGTTTTTAAGCGTGTTTTTCTCAGGTGCGTAAGGTTGCTAGCTTCCGCTGTGTACTAGTCTTGCTGTAGACACCCGCTGCTCTAGAGTTATCACCGCATGAACTGTTTATCTTGCATTCATAACATTATTACTTTTGAAACTATGATTTGTAACGACCTAAGGGTCACGTACTGTTATATTTGCTTCTGTTCATAGAAGCATGCTTTTGGTTGTAAAACAATTGACGTTGGTTATGACGTCAGCTTTTATCTTGAATGCAAACTTGTTTTGAAATAGCATATAGTGTTTGACCTTGTAATGATCCTGTTGATGATGAATCATACACGGTGGTTTTGTACGGGGCATCACAAAACTTATCAGCTTCGAAAACATCACCAGCACCAACAGTATCACCAACAACACAAACCTCAACATCTGCATCACACGCCTCAATATCACAATCTATACCTTGAGCATAATCATCGTACTACATATCGTTCTACATCATTTATCTTCGTTCGACATGGCGATTATGTAATCTCTAATGTTTTAGAGATTATGTGTTCTAGTTCTAACGATAAATCAAATGAGATTAATATCATATTAACTAATTAAATCCACGATTATATCTGAAGAAAATATATATGTATATATGTTTTCATAAAGATTGTAATCAAAAATTCTTTTGTACAAACTGTTAATGGTGAAAATATTTTAACGGGTAGGTAATACCCGAGGAATATTTAAATTTCACATTAATAAGTTACACTGTACATTCTTCGAATATGATTCAACAGCCATTTACTATCTTACTGACATCCACAGATATACGAATCTGTTCACCACATAATAACCAGTTTCATTCAATTTCATATTTGGATTTTGACTTATCAGAATCCAACAAGTGACATAATGAAGGAAACATTGGACAAAATAAAATTTGTTAGAAACAAACAATTCAACTATGAGAAGAATTTTATTAAGAATCCACGCTAACTGTTCCTAACTAACTGTTCCTAGCTAACTTATTACATTTAATTATCGCAATTTTAATTCTCGTAATTTTATTTATCGTCATTTAATTTCTGTTATTTATTTTACGCACTTTAGATATCGGGACACGTATACAAGGTTTTGACAAATCATATCGATGCATCTACATATATTATTTGGAATAACCATAGACACTCTATATGCAGTAATGCTTGAGTTAGCTATACAGGGTTGAGGTTGATTCTACAATAATATATATACTTTGAGTTGTGATCGAGTCTGAGACATGTATACAATGGGTCACGATACGTATTAATTAATTAGAATATTATATATTAAACTATATATGAATTATTGAATTGCTAATTGTGGACTGCTAACTGTGGATTGCCAATATTGGACAATTAAAATGAATTAAAATATTGATTATAACATATGAAACTAAATAATTCTTCAAGTTTGCCACTTGATTTCATCTTAAACCTCATTTGTATCTTGACGATAACAATCCGCGTTTAAACCTTTCATGATTCTTGAAAACACCTCAATTAAGAGGATGAACCAACCGCACTTCATCTACGAAAGAAAAGATTTATGCATATAGTTATGCACCTAAAAACACTCGAAACCTGAGTAAACGTTTAACACGTATCTGTGCTAGCTCTTTTGGCATTGTTATTACCTAAAATAACTTTACAATTCCTTTTCAAGGTAGCAAATTTTGTCACAGCTTCAGCAAGTCAACTTCGACTTTTCGCTCGAAACAACCTTATTATAATCTTGATATATATGCGTGCTCTTTTATAGTTATCGGGGAACCTTTTATATTCCACTATATTACCATCAACGTTTAATCATCTAAAAACACAATTCTCTTGAAACCACCTCGGATTGATAACCGATGATTCAAATATGGTAGCATTAAATGCAGAAGAAACAGCAAAATGGTAGATGATCTAAACGGCTAAAAGTTTGATAATAAAGAATGAAAGGTTGGGAACGCTTAATAGAAAATTTAGCACCGGAAAGTGGATTATGCAAAACTATGAAGGAAGTTGCGGATAAATCACAAAGAATAAACTGCCTTCAAAGAATCCAAATGATTCAGTATCTGCTGAAGTCATTAACGAATACCATGTTCCTGACTCTAAACCTTTACGGACAATCTTCATCATCGTCCATCAATATTAGAATTTCTAAGATATCATCGAATCTTTCATTAAAAAAAATATCCTCGATATTTCTGAAGATATTTTCATAACTATTCTTATCCAAAATCATTTAACTCTTCGCGATATCAGTGTTACATCAGAAGGGAAACTGTTTTAGTTTCTAAATTCTGAAACCTTCGAGTTTAAAATATGAATGTTTTTGAAGTAGTGTTGGGAACTGATGCATGAGTTAGTATAATATAATGACACTTGATCAACGTGATTATATTACAATAAGTCAAGCTGAGTTTCTAATGGGACGTGATGATTCACAGATCATAACGTCATCATGTGCCATGTTACATAACTCTTTCATTCTGCTTAACTTCTGAACATACCAAGAAAATATATTCTTGGTAGTTCTGTGATTCTGGTAATTTGACAGATCAAATCGTGCTATTACATTCTTTCTTGTTTAGAACATTAAGTTCATTCGAAATTCCATACTTACGAATTCTAGACCGTTACTCGCTTTACTAGAGGTCGAGAAGATAATAAAAAGGCAAAAAGCTCCAAAATATATGAGAAAATATAAAGCCCAATAACAACACGGAGGTTACAAACCGTGGATATTAATACGAATAGCAATATAAAAATACGGTATAATTAAGAATAGTATCACCCAAAGGTAATAGTAGGAGTAAATAGATTTTTCTGGTGGAAGATTGAAAAGAAGGATGACAGAAATGATAATTAGAAAAATATCAAGGATTAGAACGGGATTAAGCATTTTCACAATCTTTTGAATGTATGAACTAAGAAAGAAAGTATAGGAATGGTGAGAATAATGGAACGGAAGAGCTTAATTTATAATGAAAATATCAGACAGAATAATCGAGGCAGATCGCCATATTTAATTATAGAGGTCTTAACTTCCTTATTCACCGAAGAATCAAATCTTTTAGATTTCGAGGATTTTCTTTAAAACCCTTGAATTCTGGAATTCAACCCTGTTTACGTCAAAAGCCAAGGAAAATTTTATTTTCTTCAATTCACTCTTTTGCGATAGCTTCATTCGTATTCTTAGAATAATCGAATTATTTTATCATTATCATTCAATGATGATAAAACTCTAATTATCAACTCATATTCGTCATGAAAACATTTTTATTGTTAGCCATGACCACCTCAATCAAATTTCGGGACGAAATTTCTTTAACGGGTAGGTACTGTGACGACCCGAGAATTTTTGACAAAATTTAAACTTAATCTTTATATGATTTTGATACGATAAGCAAAGTTTGCAATGATGAGTCTAGGAAATTTGGAAACGATGTTCATATTTTAAATTGACCTTCGACCTTTCTCGACGATTCACGAACAACTAATTGTGAGTAGATATGAATATAAATGTAAATAAATATATGCACATAATAAATGTTATTAATCGTTGTATGAAATTATTATTAAAAATAAATATGTAAAATAATACACAACTTAATTGTTAGAAATAAGTATGAAAAATGATGTAAGTAATAATAAAATTTATTATTGAAATAAATCTATATACATAAAGTGTATTGAATATATATATTTGGTTTCGAATTCATTTAGTATATGATAGTAGCACTCGTTCATCATTTGATGGTTATTTATGCAAGTTAAATTCAAACTTATATTATTTTAAAATAAACGGTGATCCGAAAATGAGTTTTATAAATTATAGGATTATTAATAATATATTCAGAAGTTATTTGATAAATTTTAACACTAACTATATTTTACTTGGGGTTGGGAGTGAATAATTAATGTAATTTTTATTTAATAGTTATTGACCGAATTTTATACCAAAATGACTGAAATAAGTAAAGATAATTAAAATAAAAATTTAGATTTTTTCTAAAGACTTTTATTCACCACTCATTAACAATGGATACAAAAGTGTCGGTAACTAGCAAACAATATTAAGATGGCTATACTGTTATTGAACACATTTTATTTCTTTTCTTATTCTTTAGAATATTAGGATATTATTATATGTATATAAATGACAAACCACTTTCTGCTTTCAACTTGATCCAAAGACCAAACACCTCGAATAATTGCTACATATCACTGTTTCCCTTTGATCACCTCTTTATCTATAATATATATTTATCTATATATACATGTACATTCATTTAGCTACAACTCACCATTTCATTTTGTATTTCACTTATATCGTAACCTTCAACTCAAACATACACCACCACCGTGAGCACACCCACCGGCAACACCTGCCGCCACCCTCAACCTCCTTTGAACCAACATCTCCATCTATCTTTTCTCTTTCTCTCTTTACGATCTTGATTGTGAATCACCATCTACAAATTCTGTCTATGATTAAACCATCCACCATCTTCTTCCTCATAACAAATCACCACCATCTCCACCGTTATCATTATAACCGAAAACCCTACCACTTAAACTGTTTCTGTTTGAAAGCTCCATCACCAAACACCACCTACAACCACAGCCGCCACCACTCCAACACCTCATGAGAAACAACCACCATTTAAAACCACGTATACGCTTATGTTCCAGTCCAAACACCACACATCAAAACACTATGAACTATTAGCTAGTCGATCACCATTGTATTGATGCTTGGATTCTTTCTGTTCGATAACCAAACCAACACACAACCTACTCGATTCTGTTTGCAGCCCAACCACCATCAAACCACACAACAAACACCACATAAGCCTATGATCACCCTAAACCCACCCTTCGTTCCTACTCCTGCATCTTTCCATTTTAATCGAACAAATCACCTTTCTTTTTATCTTACTTTCTGTTTTCAATTAAACACCACTAAACTCCTACTCATGTTTTTTTTCTTTATGTTCTGGTTTAAGTCAAGCACAACACCTCACCACCATCAACCATTAATCATAACTAATCCGATCACCTTCCACACCGTAATATCACTTTTCTCTCTCTCCTCTTTTTAAGTCACAAACCAGAATCCATCATCAAACCATCGTTTGATTTCCGTTTCAATTACCTGCAGCCCATGTTCTTATCTTACAAAACTGTGAATGAATTTGAATGAATGTGAAATAAAGAAGAAATGAGATTTAAGATCACGTGATCTATGAAATTTAGAAAATAATGATGATGTGATGAAGTATGTGGATATGATGACGCATGATATTAAAGATTATTATGATCATGTTGTTAAATCAATGATGATGAATAGTGAGAATGATGATGATGAATATTCTACGATGATAAATACGATGAGGATGAATCAAAGTAACTGAGTTACTAATTGAGGCCACACGATTTCTGTATGATTTTCTAAACCAACGAAATCTGTTACAGATCGATGAAAAATGATGAATCTGATTTGTTAAGGCCGTATAGGTTATTGGAGTACCATGGTTATGTTGAGGCCCAATGCTAAGTATGCCAAATTTTGCCCCACAAATTTCACGAAGCCCAATACATGACGAGCCCAATTGTTCTTCACGAGCCTGGATGGACAGATCAAGTTACACGGCCCAAACTTTTAGCCTACTACTATTTGGTATAAATTATAATTATTATTTATAATTATTATTTATAATAATTATTATTATTATTATTATAATTATTATAATTATTATAATTATTTTTTTATTCTTATTATTATTATACTATTATATATATATATAAAAAGAATGATACTAAAACGGTATAAACCTGTGGTGCTTTCGATTTAAGTATAATTGTATACACTATGAAATTAATAAATATGATTGTAGTAAAAGAATAAAAGTAATAAGAATATAGATATGCTTATAGACATAAAGAGGTTTATAAAGATAATATGATTATGATTACAATCTCGATCATGAGTTTAATGATAATAATAAGAAATGTATTTATAGTTGTTATAATTGCAAGTATGAATATAATTCTGATTTCAGTATGGTTATTATAAACATTATATTATATTTATTAGTATTATTATTAGTATCAATCATACAATTAATATTATTATCATTACTGCTAGTATTAGTAATATCATTATTATTATTATTATTATTATTATTATTATTATTATTATCATCAATTTGATCATTAGTAGAAAAGTTATTATTATCGTAGTTATTATTATTATTATTATTATTATTATTATTATTATTATTAGTAAATCAGTATTTTCAAAACTATCATTCTAACAAATAAATATTTTGTACACTAAATATAATTATTAAATAAGTATACTAATATTACATGAAATTATGTTTTAACTAATACAATATTATAACATTAATTGAATTATATATCAAATAAGTATTAAAACATATTATAAGTATTAATAAATTATATATAAGAATATTAATCTTAATACATAACAAAATAAATATAAAGTTGTTCGATTACAATTATATGTGTTAATATATACTTGATATAGGTTCGTGAATCCAAGGCCAACCCTGCATTGTTCAGTTTCGCCGTATGAATATTTTTACTACAAAATATTGGATAGTGAGTTTCATTTGCTCCCTTTTTAAATGCTTTTGCAATATATATTTTTGGGACTGAGAATACATGCGCTGCTTTTATAAATATATTACGAAATAGACACAAGTAATCAAAACTACATTCTATGGTTGGATTATCGAATCGAATATGCCCCTTTTTAGCTTGGTAGCCTAAGAATTAGGGAACATCACTGAATTAGTGCACCCCTAATTGACGCGAATCCTAAAGGTAGATCTACGGGAACTAACAACCCCCATTCTGAAATTTGGAATGCTTTAGTACTTTGATTTTATCATGTCCGATGGGTGTCCCGGAATGATGGGGATATTCTATATGCATCTTGTTAATGTCGGTTACCAGGTATTCACCATATGAATGATTTTTATCTCTATGCAGTTTGCGAAATGCCTGATATGAGATGTATATTTATGAGCAATGAAAATGAAAATCTTGTGGTCTATTAAAATTATGGAAATGATTGATTACGATAAACTAATGAACTCACCAACCTTTTGGTTGACACTTTAAAGCATATTTATTCTCATGTATGAAAGAAATCTTCCGCTGTGCATTTGCTCATTTTAAGGATATTACTTGGAGTCAGTCATGACATATTTCAACGTTGCATTCGAGTCGTCGATGAAATGTCCCATTCTTATTGATTAAAAACGTTCCATATTAATTGATTTCGTTGCGAGGTTTTGACCTCTATATGAGACGTTTTTTTTTCAAAGACTGCAATCATTTTTAAAACAAACCATAACCTTTATTTCATAAATAAAGGTTTAAAAAGCTTTACGTAGATTATCAAATAATGATAATCTAAAATATCCTGTTTACACACGACCATTACATAATGGTTTACAATACAAATATGTTACATCGAAATCAGTTTCTTGAATGCAGTTTTTACACAATATCATACAAACATGGACTCCAAATCTTGTCCTTATTTTAGTATGCAACAGCGGAAGCTCTTAGTATTCACCTGAGAATAAACATACTTTAAACGTCAACCAAAATGTTGGTGAGTTATAGGTTTAACCTATATATATCAAATCGTAACAATAGACCACAAGATTTCATATTTCAATACACATCCCATACATAGAGATAAAAATCATTCATATGGTGAACACCTGGTAACCGACATTAACAAGATGCATATATAAGAATATCCCCATCATTCCGGGACACCCTTCGGATATGATATAAATTTCGAAGTACTAAAGCATCCGGTACTTTGGATGGGGTTTGTTAGGCCCAATAGATCTATCTTTAGGATTCGCGTCAATTAGGGTGTCTGTTCCCTAATTCTTAGATTACCAGACTTAATAAAAAGGGGCATATTCGATTTCGATAATTCAACCATAGAATGTAGTTTCACGTACTTATGTCTATTTTGTAAATCATTTATAAAACCTGCATGTATTCTCATCCCAAAAATATTAGATTTTAAAAGTGGGACTATAACTCACTTTCACAGATTTTTACTTCGTCGGGAAGTAAGACTTGGCCACAGGTTGATTCACGAACCTATAACAATATATACATATATATCAAAGTATGTTCAAACTATATTTACAATACTTTTAATACATTTTGATGTTTTAAGTTTATTAAGTCAGCTGTCCTCGTTAGTAACCTACAACTAGTTTTCCACAGTTAGATGTACAGAAATAAATCGATAAATATTATCTTGAATCAATCCACGACCCAGTGTATACGTATCTCAGTATCAATCACAACTCAAACTATATATATATTTTGGAATCAACCTCAACCCTGTATAGCTAACTCCAACATTCACATATAAAGTGTCTATGGTTGTTCCGCAATATATATATAGATGGGTCGACATGATAGGTCGAAACATTGTATACGTGTCTATGGTATCTCAAGATTACATAATATACAATATAAGTTGATTAGGTTATGGTTGGAATAGATTTATTACTAACTTTCACGTAGGTAAAATGAGTAGTTTTTATCAATCTTGTTTTACTCGCCATTTCTTCGTTTCTAATCCGTTTTGAGTGATTCCAGTGGCCACGGTTTCGTATTGAACTTAAATTTATGAATCTAAATAGAAAAATTATAAGTTTATAGTCGTAAATACAAGTTACAAGTCGTTTTTGAAAGAGGTAGTAATTTCCGTCGAAAGAACGACATCTTGATGACCATTTTGAAAAACATACTTTCACTTTGAGTTTAACCATGATTTTTGGATATAGTTTCATGTTCATAATAAAAATCATTTTTCCAGAAGTATAGCTTTTAAATCAAAGTTCTTCTTAGCTTTTAATTATCCCAACCAAAACAGCCCCCGGTTTTACTACGACGGCGTATATCCAGTTTTATGGTGTTTATCGTGTTTTCGGGTTTTAAATCATTAAGTTAGCATATAATATAGATATATAACATGTGTTTAGTTGATTTTAAAAGTCTAATTAGAAGGATTAACTTTATTTGCAAACAAGTTTAGAATTAACTAAACTATGTTCTAGTGATTACAAGTTTATAACGTTGAATAAGACAGCTTTTTATGTATGAATCGAATGATGTTATGAACATCATTACTACCTCAAGTTCCTTGGATAAATCTACTGGAAATGAAAAAAATAGATCTAGCTTTAAAGGATCCTTGGATGGCTTGAAAGTTCTTGAAGCAGAATCATGACACGAAAACAATTTCAAGTAAGATTTCCACTCGAAATAAGATTGTTATAGTTATAGAAATTGAATTAAAGTTTGAATATGATTATTACCTTGTATTAGAAAGATAACCTACTGTAAGTAACAAAGGTTTCTTGATCTTGGATGATTACTTTGAATGGATTTAGAAAACTTGGAAGTAAACTTGCAATCTTGGAAGTATTCTTGATTTTATGAAACTAGAACTTTTAGAATTTATGAAGAACACTTAGAACTTGAAGATAGAACTTGAGAGAGATCAATTAGATGAAGAAAATTGAAGAATTAAAGTGTTTGTAGGTGTTTTTGGTCATTGGTTTATGGATTAGATATAAAGGATATGTAATTTTATTTTCATGTAAATAAGTCATGAATGATTACTCATATTTTTGTAATTTTATGAGATATTTCATGCTAGTTGCCAAATGATGGTTCCCACATGTGTTAGGTGACTCACATGGGCTGCTAAGAGCTGATCATTGGAGTGTATATACCAATAGTACATACATCTAAAAGCTGTGTATTGTACGAGTACGAATACGGGTGCATAAAGTAGATTTGTTGATGAAACTGAACGAGAATGTAATTGTAAGCATCTTTGTTAAGTAGAAGTATTTTGATAAGTGTCTTGAAGTCTTTCAAAAGTGTATGAATACATATTAAAACACTACATGTATATACATTTTAACTGAGTCGTTAAGTCATCGTTAGTCATTACATGTAAATGTTGTTTTGAAACCTTTAGGTTAACGATCTTGTTAAATGTTGTTAACCCATTGTTTATTATATCAAATGAGATGTTAAATTGTTATATTATCATGATATTATGATATATAATATATCTTAGTGAAAGGACCCGTCCTAATCCACCTGGACGAAGTCATCAACATTTGGTCCCATTGCGATGATCGGCTCCAAGTAATGTCCTTATATTGAGCAAATGCACAGCGGAAGACTTAATTCGTACATGAGAATAAACATGCTTTAAAGTGTCAACCAAAAAGTTGGTGAGTTCATAGGTTTATCATAACAATCATTTCAATATGTTAATAGACCACAAGATTTCATAATCATAAACATAATACACTCGCAAGTGTATGTAAAGCATTCTAAGTGGTTGAGCACTTGGTAACCATACTTAACATTTAATCAACGTCGCATATTCCCTTTATTATGAAATCTCACTACACCGTACCAAGTGTAGTCACCAAAACGAAGTACTGTGCAACCGTTGAATACTGGTCGTCCAGTCCGGTTGGGGTTGTCAGGCCCGATAGATCTATCAACAGGATTCGCGTTTACAATACCCAATAGTAGTTACCAAGCTACAGGGAAATATGCCAGTGGTACAACTCAACGTGGAATATATTTTTAAGTACTTGTGTCTATTTTGTAAATATTTATAAAAGCAGCGCATGTATTCTCAGCCCAAAAATATATATTGCAAAAGCAATTAAAAATGGAGCAAATGAAACTCACTTTTTCCTTGAAGGTATTTAACACGACTTGGTCTTCGATAGATATCACGAACCTAACCATATATATAATATATCAACATATTTTCTTTTCAAGTAATCGTTATATATATATATATATATATATATATATATATATATATATATATATATATATATATATATATATATATATATATATATATATATATATATATATATATGTACTTATAATACTTTTAATGTTTTCTTAGTCCGTAGTTAGCAGCCCGATGTTAGTGGTCCACAATTAGTTGCTCAATAAAATAAATAAAGACCCCATTGTATTCGTATTGATCTGAATTAATCTCGACCCATGGTACCATGTTGTCAAATGACGTGTTGCGTACATAAAGTACCGTGTTGTCAAATGACGTGTTGCGTACAATCATGAGGTCTTATGATTAATCTTCTCGTGTTGTTTACGGGTGGTCCTGAAATATATAAAATCAAATCATAAGTAATTATATATATAAAATATTATATTAATTAGAAAAGATATGATTAATTTACTTTTTCTCCAAATATTTTCGTAGCTAAACTAGCTTCGGATACGCAATCTTGTTTTAGTCGTAGTTTCTTCATTACAACTCTGTTTTTGTTGGTTCAACTTGCCACTTCCTTGGATCGAGTCAAATTTTAAGAATATGAACTGAAAATACCTTAGTTTATATTCGAAATCACAGGTTATAGGTCAAACTTTGATGAAACTTATGAAAGTGATCATTTTCCATCATAAAAACAACATTTAATGATCATTTTTCTAAAAATAGTTACACTTTGAGTTAAATCATGAAATTTTTATGTGTTAACATATTCATAAGAAATATCATTTTTCCAAAACATGAACTTCCAATTCAAAGTTCAAGATGGTTTTTAATTATCCAACCCAAAACAGCCCCCTGTTGCACTCCGACGATGTAGATTCAGTTTTTAAGATGTTCTTTGTAAAAGCAAGTTATATCTTGTTAAGTTAGCATATCATTATGATATATTACAGGTCTTGAAGTATTTTAAAAGTTAAGTTAGAAGGATCTATTTAGTTTGCAAACAAGTTTGAAATCATTCAAACTATGTTCTTGTTGTTAAAATTTTACAACATAAAATAAGATAGCTATATAAATATGAATCGAATAAAATTATGAACAAGGTTACTACCTCAAGTTACTTGGAAAAAGTTACTCTAAGAGATAAGAAAAAATCTTGGAATCAAAGAGTGGTGGAGTTAGATCAAAAGGTTGGAAGTATACTTCTTCAAATGGGTGGTTATTTTGATATGTTCTTGAAAGAGTTTTCTTATGGTGTTTAAGGCTTGTAATTGAAGCTAAATGATGGGGAAAATTCTTGGAGATGATAAAGTATGAAGTTAGGAGTATTTTGAGAGATAAATGAGGGTGTAGATATGAGAAAATGGAGTGAAGAAATGGTGTTCATTTATAAAAACGTTTTTAGTTTATAAAGAAAGAAAAGGATTCCTAATTTTGTTTTCTTACTAATAATTCATACTACTTGACAAATCCTAGTTACCTCATATCTAGGGCAGTAATAATGTTGATTTGATGTGTATATACCAATAGTAAATACGTATAGAAGCTGGGTATGATACGGGTACATATACCCTAGATATACGTATAGAAATCTCGAGGAAACAGAACGAGAATTCAAATATAGCTATCTTTTGTGAATATACTTATATTGTTTTATGTATTTAAGTCCTTAAAAAGTGATTAAATACATTATATATACGATACATGTATAAGCATTATAGATTATAAGTATATATATCAAAGAATGTTACGTATAGTTATCGTTTTGAAAACTTAAGTTAGTAGTTTCAAAATATACTTATAACTCATTGTCATTAGTACATAATGAGATGTTAAACCATCCTTAAATCATGTTAAATATATATAAATACATATATATACACAAACGTATAATTATCGTATGTTATATAGTTCGTGATATCATCGGTCATATTGGACGGTCAAACGTTGTGTAAAACTCTTTTCAAAAACACAAGTCTCAACAATTTGGATTGCTTTATCATGTTGGTATGGTTTAATTTATGTAAATATTAATCTCATAAGTATAATTTGGTCAGAAAATTCCGGGTCATTACAGTACCTACCCGTTAAAGAAATTTCGTCCCCGAAATTTGATAGAGGTTGTTATGGATAACAATAAGAAGGTTTTCATGATAAATATAAGGTGATAATGGAGTTTTATCATCATTGAGTAATGTAGATAAAACGATTCGATTATGCGAAGAATATAAATGAGACTATCGTAAAAGAGTGAGATGAGTAAAATATATTCGTCTTAACCGAAGACGTAGTTATGATTGATTTCCGGGATTTAAGGGATTTAAAGAGAATCTTACGTAATAAGATTCGGTTCTTTGGTGATTAAGGAAATCGGGATCTTCTTTGATTATATGCAATAATCTGTATCGATTGCTCTGTCGGATATTTCACTATAAATTCACCCCTTCGTTTCCTTATTTTCCACGACTCACACCTTCTATTCTTTCTCCCTTGATTCTTACTTTAAAGCATTCATCAATATGCTCCATCCAGTCCTGATTCTTGATATACTCCTAACTTTTATATCTGTCATTCTTCTTTTTCATCTACCACCAGAAGAATCTATTTACTTCTACTATACTCTTGTGTTTATAGTGTTTCTAATTCTCCCGTGTCTCTATATTGCTATCTGCATCGATATACACGGTTTGTAATTTCGGGGTTATTATCGGAGTTTATATTCTTCCTTATTTTTCGAAGCTTCATGCTTTCGTTTTCTCTTCCCGACTTCGAGTCAAGCGAGTAATGGTCCGGAATTCGTAGATATGAAATTCAGAATGAACATAGCTAATGCTCTAAGAAGAAAATGCTAATAGAACGATTTTGATTTGTTAAATTACCAGAATACCCTGGAGATGACCGAGTCATCCAGAAAAATATTCTCTTGATATGTTTAGAGATTAGATAGAATGTAAGAGTCGTGTAAATGGCACATGATGACGGTACTGTGAATCATCATGCTTTATTAGAAACTCAGCATGACTTACTGTAATATAATGACGTTGATCAAGTGTCATTATATTATACTAATCCATGCTTCAGTTCCCAACACTACTTCAAAACATTCATATTTTAAACTTGAAGGTTTCAGAATTTAGAAACTAACACAGTTTCTTTTATGTTGCAGATATTACGGAGAGATAAATGATCTCATATAAGAATAGTTGTGAAAATATCGCCAGAAATATGGAGGATATTTATAATAGAACATACGAGAATATCTTAGAATTTCTAATATCAATGGATGATAAAGAAGATTTGTCTGTGAAGGTTTAGAATGAGAAATAAGATGTTTGCTAACGATTTCAGCAGGCACAGAATCATTTGGATTCTTTGAAGGCAAACTTATTCTTTGTGATTTGTCCACGACTTTCTTCATAGTTTCACATAATCCGCTTTTTGGTACTAAATTTTCTATCAAGTGTTCCTAACACTCCTTTCTTTATCATCAAACTTTTGGCCATTAAGATCATCTACAACATGCTGCTTCGTCAGCATTTTCAAAGTTAACTGATCTGGGTCATCGGTTATCAAACCGAGGTAGTTTCAGGAGAATTGTGTTTTTAGAATGATTAATCGCTGATGGTAATATTGTGGAATATAAAAGGTTCCCCAGTAACAATAAAGAGTACGCATATATATCGCGGTTATAATAAAGTTGTTTCGGATGAAAAGTCGGAGTTGACTTGCTGGAGCTGTGACAAAATTAGCTACTTTGGAAAGGGATTACAAAACGATCTTCGGTAATAACAATGTCAAAGGAACTAGAACAGATATGTGTCAAACGTTTACTCAGTTTCCGAGGGTTTTTCAGGTGCATAACTATATGCATCAACCTTTTCTTCCGTAGATGAAGTGCGGTTGGTTTATCCTCTCGGTTGAGTTGTTTTTAAGAATCATGATAGATTTGAACGCTGATTGTAATCGTCGAGATACAACGAGGTTTAAGATGAAATCAAGTGGCAATCTTGAAGAAATGTTTAGTTTCCTATGTTATAATCAATATTTTAATTCATTTTAATTGTCCAATGTCATTAGTCCACAGTCGATAGTCCACAGTAACAGTCCAATAATTCATATATAGTTTAATATATAATATACGAATTAATTAATACGTGTCGTGACCCGTATACGTCTCAGACTCGATCACAACTCAAACTATATATATTATTGTAGAATCAACCTCAACCCTGTATAGAGAACTCGATCATTACTACATATAGAGTGTCTATGGTGATTCCAAATAATATATATAGATGCGTCGATATGATTTGCCAAAACATTGTATACGTGTCCCGATATTTAAAGTGCGTAAAATAATTACAGAAATTAAATGACGATAAATAAAAGTGCGATAATTAAATTGCGATAAATAAACTGCGATAAATAAAATGTAATCAGTTAGCTAGGAACAGTTAGCTGTAACAGTTAGCGTGGATTCTTAACAAAATTTTTCATAGTTAATTTGTTTGTTTCTAACAGATTTTATTTTGTCATATGTTTTCTTCATATGCCACTTGTTGGATTCTGGGAAGTCAAAATCCAAATATGAAATTGAATGAAAATAGTTATTCTGCGGTGAACGGATACATATATCTGTGGTTGTAAGTAGGATAGTAAATGACTGTTGAATCAGCTTCGACGAATGTACAATGTAACTTATTAAGATGAAATCTAATTATTCCTCGGGTATTACCTACCCGTTAAAAAAAAATTTCACCATTAATATTTTGTACAACAGAACTTTTAATTACAATCTTTATGAAAACATATATACATATATATTTTCTTCAGATGAAATCATGAATTTAATGAGTTAATATGATATTAATCTCATTTGCTTTTCGGTTTGAGCTAGAATAAGAAATCTCTAAAACTTTTTGAAACCACATATTCTTCGCAGAATATCAATGAAGTTATGGATCAATACTTCATCGTTCATTATTGTTGGTACTCCTTAGTATCAATAGTGCGTATGATGTTGATGTTTGTGGGACAGATTATGATGTCGAGACGTGTGATGCGCATGTTGTTTGTTAGTGGTGATGATGGTATTGTTGATGTTATTGATGGTGGTGCTGATTATGCTGCTGGTGCTGCTGCTGGTGTTTGCAACCTTCGCACCATGTTCTCCAAAGCCGTCACGCGAGCGCGAAGTTCGTTAACTTCTGCTAGTACACCGGGATGATTGGCGGTTGGAGCGAGCGAATGAATAAGATTTGTAATATGGGATAGTATATAATCGTGACGAGATACTCTAGAAATGAGAGAGAAAATAGTGTTTCGAATAGGTTCGCCGGTAAGTGCTTCAGGTTCATCGCCAAGAGGGCAATTTGGTGGATGGAATGGATCACCTTCTTCTTGTCTCCAGTGATTTAGTATATTACGAACCCATCCCCAATTCATCCAGAATAGATGATGGGAAATTGGTTGATCCATTCCGGTGACGCTGCTTTCGGAGCCCGAATGGAAATCCATATCGGCATAACTGTCGGAATCTGAAGAATTCGAACTAGATGCGGAATCCATCTTGTATAATGGGAAAAATGAATTTTTGGTATGGAATAGATTAAAGGGGTTAGATTTGGTACTCTTCAATACATAATTTACATATATATATAATACCAAAATTTCGTAAATTACGGAGAATCTTTGAAAAGATATCAGTCAAAGTTCGCAATAACAGATATGCTAAGATAAGAATTCGTCTATACACTATCAATGCAGTAAATGCAGTAAAATGTGTCTAGACTTATGAATGATAAGCAGGTAATTTCCTAAGGATGATAAGCAGATGTTTTCCGACTAGAAATGAGAAGCAAAACTTTTGACATGTAGACACGGTCGAAGTCCAGACTCATTAATGCATCCTAACAACTACTAGTTAGACACACTAATGCAAGACCTGGTTCGCTACGACCACCGCACTGATACCAACTGAAAGGACCCGTCCTAATCCACCTGGACGAAGTCATCAACATTTGGTCCCATTGCGATGATCGGCTCCAAGTAATGTCCTTATATTGAGCAAATGCACAGCGGAAGACTTAATTCGTACCTGAGAATAAACATGCTTTAAAGTGTCAACCAAAAGGTTGGTGACTTCATAGGTTTATCATAACAATCATTTCAATATGTTAATAGACCACAAGATTTCATAATCATAAACATAATACACTCGCAAGTGTATGTTAAGCATTCTAAGTGGTTGAGCACTTGGTAACCATACTTAACATTTAATCAACGTCGCATATTCCCTTTATTATGAAATCTCACTACACCGTACCAAGTGTAGTCACCAAAACGAAGTACTGTGCAACCGTTGAATACTGGTCGTCCAGTCCGGTTGGGGTTGTCAGGCCCGATAGATCTATCAACAGGATTCGCGTTTACAATACCCATGTAAATAGTAGTTACCAAGCTACAGGGAAATATGCCAGTGGTACAACTCAACGTAGAATATATTTTTAAGTACTTGTGTCTATTTTGTAAACATTTATAAAAGCAGCGCATGTATTCTCAGCCCAAAAATATATATTGCAAAAGCAATTAAAAATGGAGCAAATGAAACTCACTTTTGCCTTGAAGGTATTTAACACGACTTGGTCTTCGATAGATATCACGAACCTAACCATATATATAATATATCAACATATTTTCTTTTCAAGTAATCGTTACATATATATATATATATATATATATATATATATATATATATATATATATATATATATATATATATATATATGTACTTATAATACTTTTAATGTTTTCTTAGTCCGTAGTTAGCAGTCCGATGTTAGTGGTCCATAATTAGTTGCTCAATAAAATAAATAAAGACCCCATCGTATTCGTATTGATCAGAATTAATCTCGACCCATGGTACCATGTTGTCAAATGACGTGTTGCGTACATAAAGTACCGTGTTGTCAAATGACGTGTTGCGTACAATCATGAGGTCTTATGATTAATCTTCTCGTGTTGTTTACGGGTGGTCCTGAAATATATAAAATCAAATCATAAGTAATTATATATATAAAATATTATATTAATTAGAAAAGATATGATTAATTTACTTTTTCTCCAAATATTTTCGTAGCTAAACTAGCTTCGGATACCCAATCTTGTTTTAGTCGTAGTTTCTTCATTACAACTCCGTTTTTATTGGTTCAACTCGCCACTTCCTTGGATCGAGTCAAATTTTAAGAATATGAACTGAAAATACCTTAGTTTGTATTTGAAATCACAGATTATAGGTCAAACTTTGATGAAACTTATGAAAGTGATCATTTTCCATCATAAAAACAACATTTAATGATCATTTTTCTAAAAATACTTACACTTTGAGTTAAACCATGAAATTTTTATGTGTTAACATATTCATAAGAAATATCATTTTTCCAAAACATGAACTTCCAATTCAAAGTTCAAGATGGTTTTTAATTATCCAACCCAAAACAGCCCCCTGTTGCACTCCGACGATGTAGATTCAGTTTTTAAGATGTTCTTTGTAAAAGCAAGTTATATCTTGTTAAGTTAGCATATCATTATGATATATTACAGGTCTTGAAATATTTTAAAAGTTAAGTTAGAAGGATCTATTTAGTTTGCAAACAAGTTTGAAATCATTCAAACTATGTTCATGTTGTTAAAATTTTACAACATAAAATAAGATAGCTATATAAATATGAATCGAATAAAATTATGAACAAGGTTACTACCTCAAGTTACTTGGACAAAGTTACTCTAAGAGATAAGAAAAAAATCTTAGAATCAAAGAGTGGTGGAGTTAGATCAAAAGGTTGGAATTATACTTCTTCAAATGGGTGGTTATTTTGATATGTTCTTGAAAGAGTTTTCTTATGGTGTTTAAGGCTTGTAATTGAAGCTAAATGATGGGGAAAATTCTTGGAGATGATCAAGTATGAAGTTAGGAGTATTTTGAGAGATAAATGAGGGTATAGATATGAGAAAATGGAGTGAAGAAATGGTGTTCATTTATAAAAATGTTTTTAGTTTATAAAGAAAGAAAAGGATTCCTAATTTTATTTTCTTACTAATAATTCATACTACTTAACAAATCCTAGTTACCTCATATCTAGGGCAGTAATAATATTGATTAGGATGTTGATTTGATGTGTATATACCAATAGTAAATACGTATAGAAGCTGGGTATGATACGGGTACATATACCCTAGATATACTTATAGAAATCTTGAGGAAACAGAACGAGAATTCAAATATAGCTATCTTTTGTGAATATACTTATATTGTTTTATGTATTTAAGTCCTTAAAAAGTGATTAAATACATTATATATACGATACATGTATAAGCATTATAGATTATAAGTATATATATCAAAGAATGTTACGTATAGTTATCGTTTTGAAAACTTAAGTTAGTAGTTTCAAAATATACTTATAACTCATTGTCATTAGTACACAATGAGATGTTAAACCATCCTTAAATCATGTTAAATATATATAAATACATATATATACACAAACGTATAATTATCGTATGTTATATAGTTCGTGATATCATTGGTCATATTGGACGGTCAAACGTTGTGTAAAACTCTTTTCAAAAACACAAGTCTCAACAATTTGGATTGCTTTATCATGTTGGTATGGTTTAATTTATGTAAATATTAATCTCATAAGTATAATTTGGTCAGAAAATTCCGGGTCATTACACTTAGTATGATATATATACAGTTAAATGTCGTTACAACGATAATCGTTACATATATGTCTCGTTTCGAAATTATTAAGTTAGTAGTCTTATTTTTACATATGTAGTTCATTGTTAATACACTTAATGATATATTTACTTATCATTTAACATAATTAACCAAGTGTATCAATATCTTAATATGATTCATATGTACCTAGTAAGACGTTATAACGATAATCGTTATATATATCGTTTTCGAGTTTCTTAATTTAATAGTCTCATTTTTATGTATATAACTCATTGTTAAAATACCTAATGAGATACATACTTATAATAAAATCATGTTAACTATATATATAACCATATATATGTCATCGTATAGTTTTTACAAGTTTTAACGTTCTTGAATCACCGGTCAACTTGGGTGGTCATTTGTCTATATGAAACCTATTCCAATTAATCAAGTCTTAATAAGTTTGATTACTTAACATGTTGGAAACACTTAATCATGTAAATATCAATTTCATTTAATATATATAAACATGGAAAAGTTCGGGTCACTACAGTACCTACCCGTTAAATAAATTTCGTCCCAAAATTTTAAGCTGTTGAAAGTGTTGACGAATCTTCTAGAAATAGATGCGGGTATTTCTTCTTCATCTGATCTTCATGCTCCCAGGTGAACTCGGGTCCTCTACGAGCATTCCATCGAATCTTAACAATCGGTATCTTGTTTTGTTTAAGTCTCTTAACCTCACGATCCATTATTTTGACGGGTTCTTCAATGAATTGAAGTTTTTCATTGATTTGGATTTCGTCCAACGAAATAGTGAGATATTATTTAGCAAAACATTTCTTTAAATTTGAGACGTGGAAAGTGTTATGTACAGCCGCGAGTTGTTGAGGTAGCTCCAGTTGGTAAGCTACTGGTCCGACACGATCTATAATCTTGAATGGTCCAATGTACCTTGGATTTAGTTTCCCCCGTTTACCAAATCGAACAACGCCTTTCCAAGGTGAAACCTTAAGCATGACCATTTCTCCAATTTCAAACTCTATATCTTTTCTTTTACTGTCCGCGTAGCTCTTTTGTCGACTCTGAGCGGTTTTCAATCTTTGTTGAATTTGGATGATTTTCTCGGTAGTTTCTTGTATTATCTCCGGACCCGTAATCTGTCTATCCCCCACTTCATTCCAACAAATCGGAGACCTGCACTTTCTACCATAAAGTACCTCAAACGGCGCCATCTCAATACTAGAATGATAACTCTTGTTGTAGGAAAATTCTGCTAACGGTAGGTGTCGATCCCAACTGTTTCCGAAATCAATAACACATGCTCGTAGCATGTCTTCAAGCGTTTGTATCGTCCTTTTGCTCTGCCCATCAGTTTGTGGATAATAGGCAGTACTCATGTCTAGACGAGTTCCTAATGCTTGCTGTAATGTCTGCCAGAATCTTGAAATAAATCTGCCATCCCTATCAGAGATAATAGAAATTGGTATTCCATGTCTGGAGACGACTTCCTTCAAATACAGTCGTGCTAACTTCTCCATCTTGTCATCTTCTCTTATTAGCAGGAAGTGTGCTGATTTGGTGAGATAATCAACTATTACCCAAATAGTATCAAAACCACTTGCAGTCCTTGGCAATTTAGTGATGAAATCTATGGTAATGTTTTCCCATTTCCATTCTGGGATTTCGGGTTGTTGAAGTAGACCTGATGGTTTCTGATGCTCAGCTTTGACCTTAGAACACGTCAAACATTCTCCTACGTATTTAGCAACATCGGCTTTCATACCCGGCCACCAAAAATGTTTCTTGAGATCCTTGTACATCTTCCCCGTTCCAGGATGTATTGAGTATCTGGTTTTATGAGCTTCTCTAAGTATCATTTCTCTCATATCTCCAAATTTTGGTACCCAAATCCTTTCAGCCCTATACCGGGTTCCGTCTTCCCGAATATTAAGATGCTTCTCCGATCCTTTGAGTATTTCATCCTTTAAATTTCCCTCTTTTAAAACTCCTTGTTACGCCTCCTTTATTTGAGTAGTAAGGTTAGTACGAATAATTATATTCATAGCTTTTACCCGTATAGGTTCTCTGTCCTTTCTACTCAGAGCATCGGCTACCACATTTGCCTTCCCCGGGTGATATCGAAGCTCAAAATCGTAATCATTCAATAGCTCAATCCACCTACGTTGTCTCATGTTCAGTTGTTTCTGATTAAATATATGTTGGAGACTTTTGTGGTCGGTATATATAATACTTTGGACCCCATATAAGTAGTGCCTCCAAGTCTTTAATGCAAAAACAACCGCGCCTAATTCCAAATCATGCGTCGTATAATTTTGTTCGTGAATCTTCAATTGTCTAGACGCATAAGCAATCACCTTCGTTCGTTGCATTAATACACAACCGAGACCTTGCTTTGATACGTCACAATAAATCACAAAATCATCATTCCCTTTAGGCAATGACAATATAGGTGCTGTAGTTAGATTTTTCTTCAATAACTGAAACACCTTCTCTTGTTCATCCTTCCATTCAAATTTTTTCCCTTTATGCGTTAATGCAGTCAAGGGTTTTGCTATTTTGGAGAAATCTTGGATGAAACTTCTGTAGTAACCAGTCAATCCTAAAAATTGACGTATATGCTTCGGAGTTTTTGGGGTTTCCCACTTTTCAACGGTTTCAATCTTTGCCGGGTCCACCTGGATACCTTCTTTGTTGACTATATGACCGAGGAATTGAACTTCTTCTAACCAAAATGCACACTTTGAAAACTTAGCGTACAGTTTTTCTTTCCTCAATACTTCTAGCACTTTTCTCAAATGTTCTTCGTGCTTTTAATCATTCTTTGAGTAAATAAGTATGTCATCGATGAAAACAATGACAAACTTGTCAAGATATGGCCCACACACTCGGTTCATAAGGTCCATGAACACAGCTGGTGCGTTAGTCAATCCAAACGGCATAACCATAAACTCGTAATGACCAAAACGCGTCCTAAAAGCAGTTTTTGGAATATCATCCTCCTTTACTCGCATTTGATGATATCCAGAACTTAAATTGATTTTCGAATAAACCTACGAGCCTTGTAGTTGATCAGATAAGTCGTCAATTCTCGGCAGTGGATAACGGTTTTTGATGGTAAGTTTATTCAACTCTCTGTAGTCAATACACAACCTAAATGTACCATCCTTCTTTTTGACAAACAAAACAGGAGTTCCCCGTGGTGATGTGCTTGGTCGAATGAAACCACGTTCTAATAGTTCTTGTAGTTGGCTTTGCAGTTCTTTCATCTCGCTGGGTGCGAGTCTGTAAGGAGCACGAGCTATTGGTGCAGCTCCTGGTACAAGATCTATTTCAAATTCAACGGATTGATGTGGGGGTAATCCCGGTAATTCTTTCAAAAATACGTCGGGAAATTCTTTTGCGACGAAAACATCATTGATGCTCTTTTCTTCAGTTTGTACTTTCTCGACGTGTGCTAGAACAGCATAGCAACCTTTTCTTATTAGTTTTTGTGCCTTCAAATTACTAATAAGATGTAGCTTCGTGTTGCCCTTTTCTCCGTACACCATTAAGGGTTTTCCTTTTTCTCGTATAATGCGAATTGCATTTTTGTAACAAACGATCTCTGCTTTCACTTCTTTCAACCAGTCCATATCGATTATCACATCAAAACTCCCTAACTCTACTGGTATCAAGTCAATCTTAAATGTTTCGCTAACCAGTTTAATTTCTCGATTTCGACATATATTATCTGCTGAAATTAATTTACCATTTGCTAATTCGAGTAAAAATTTACTATCCAAAGGCGTCAATGGACAACTTAATTTAGCACAAAAATCTCTACTCATATAGCGTCTATCCGCACACAAATCAAATAAAACGTAAGCAGATTTATTGTCAATAAGAAACGTACCCGTAACAAGCTCCGGGTCTTCCTGTGCCTCTGCCGCATTAATATTGAAAACTCTTCCGCGGCCTTGTCCATTCGTGTTCTCCTGGTTTGGGCAATTTCTAATAATGTGGCCCGGTTTTCCACATTTATAACAAACTACATTGGCATAACTTGCTCCGACACTACTTGCTCCGCCATTACTCGTTCCGACACCATTTGTTCCTTTCGTTCTGTTAACCCCTGGTCCGTAGACCTCACACTTCGCCGCGCTATGACCATTTCTTTTACACTTGTTGCAAAATTTGGTGCAGAACCCCGAGTGATACTTTTCACACCTTTGGCATAGCTGCTTCTGATTGTTGTTGTTGTTGCGGTTGTTATTGTTATTGGGATGATTGTTGTAGTTGCTGTTGTTGTTGTTGTTGTTGTTGTTGTTGTTGTTGTTGTTACTGGGCCGTTTGTTGTAGTTGCGATTGATGTTGCGATTGTTGGGATAGTTGTTGCGATTATTGTTGTAATTGCTGTTGTTGTTGTATTGGTGATTCTTATCACCGTTTTTCTCTCACTTTCTTTTGACTTGCTTCACATTGGCCTCTTCAGCCGTCTGTTCTTTAATTCTTTCCTCAATCTGGTTCACTAGTTTGTGAGCCATTCTACATGCCTGTTGTATAGAGGCGGGCTCGTGTGAACTTATATCTTCTTGGATTCTTTCCGGTAATCCTTTCACAAATGCGTCGATCTTCTCTTCCTCATCTTCGAACGCTCCCGGACACAATAGGCACAATTTTGTGAATCATCTTTCGTACGTGGTAATATCAAATCCTTGGGTTCGTAACCCTCTAAGTTCTGTCTTGAGCTTATTGACCTCGGTTCTGGTACGGTACTTCTCGTTCATCAAGTGCTTGAATGCTGACCACGGTAGTGCGTAAGCATCATCTTGTCCCACTTGCTCTAGATAGGTATTCCACCATGTTAACGCAGTACCTGTGAAGGTATGCGTAGCGTACTTCACTTTGTCCTCTTCAGTACACTTACTTATGGCAAACACCGATTCGACCTTCTCGGTCCACCGTTTCAATCCGTTCGGTCCTTCGGTTCCATCAAATTCCAAAGGTTTGCAGGCAGTGAATTCTTTGTAGGTGCATCCTACACGATTTCATGTACTGCTAGATCCAAGGTTATTGTTGGTATGTAGCGCGGCCTGTACTGCGGCTATGTTTGAAGCAAGAAAGGCACGAAATTCCTCTTCACTCTTATTCAAGGTGTGTCGAGTAGTCGGTGCCATTTTCTTCAAAATAGTAAAATGAAACGAGTTAATCATATAGAATATCAAGAGTAGTCAATAGTATTTCCTAGCGTAATATGAACTTTTTTATAAAAGCTCTTTCTTCATATTAGCTTTTTATACTCTTTAATTTGGGTAGTACCTACCCGTTAAGTTCATACTTAGTAGCTAACATACCATTTCAACTACTACAATTCTATATGAAAAACTAATCACAAAAAAATATATATCATATTCAAACCTTTATACAATAACTTGCAAACTTACAATACCGCTATTTTACATATAGCATGAAATATAGCACATAAAACTTTGACACAAAGTAGTTGCGAAGATAATTCTAGTTAATAAATAAGGCATTCAGCAAAGGCAACAAAGACACGTAATTCATACGTTCAGAAATAAGTCATGCATTCTGGTTTTACTAATACCACTTCCCATCCTTGGTCTTGTGGAACGTAACCGTTGTGACCGATAGTATGACAACGTGTTGTAACGTCATCAAAAGGGCGAAGGTTACGTAATGACCAACAGTCTCGTAATAACCTAAAAAACTCATTTCTTACCCCAATTACCGACTCCGTCACTTGTGGGAACGTTTTGTTTAATAGTTGTAGCCCGATGTTCTTTTTCTCACTTTGGTGAGAAGCGAACATTACTAACCCGTAAGCATAACATGCTTCTTTATGTTGCATGTTAGCCGCTTTTTATAAATCATGAAGTCCTATATTTGGATACATTGAGTCAAAATAATTTCTTAACCCGTTGCGTAAAATAGCATTTGGGTTCCCCGCAATATATGCGTCAAAGTAAACACATCGTAACTTATGGGTTTCCCAATATGATATCTCCCATATTTCAAACTAAAGCCTTTTATAAACCAAGGCATTCTTGGAACGTTCTTCGAATGTCTTACAAACTGATTTTGCCATAAATAGTTGTGCCGAGGAATTCTGACCGACTCTAGACAAGATTTCATCAATCATGTCTCCGGGTAAGTCTTCTAAAATATTGGGTTGTCTATCCATTTTGTGTTTTTATACTGTAAAATAAACAAGAGTTAGATTCATAAAAGATACTTATTAATACAAGCAATTCTTACATATATCGTAAAGCATAAGCACACTATATTACATATATTACACCGCACAAATACAACTATCTTATTCCGACTCGCTCGTTTCTTCTTTTTCGAACTTGGTTCTTTTTGCTAAGTTTTTAGGGATATATGATGTTCCCCTAATACGAGCCGTCGTTTTCCACATTGGTCTAGAAAAACCTGGTGGTTTAGAGGTTCCAGGGTTATTGTTACAACTTAAGAAATACGGGTGTTGACGATACATATAAAGTTCATCGGGGTTGGAATCAGATTTCTCTATTTTTATGCCCTTTCCCTTATTGTTCTCTTTTGCCTTTTTAAATTCAGTTGGGGTAATTTCTATAACATCATCGGAATCCTCGTCGGGATCTAATTCATCGTAGAATTGGTAATCCTCCCAATATTTTGCTTCCTTGGTGGAAACACCGTTGACCATAATTAACCTTGGTCGGTTGGTTGAGGATTTTCTTTTACTTAACCGTTTTATTATTTCTCCCACCAGTTCTATTTCTTCTTCCGGTTCCTCCACCTCCGGTTCCGATTCTTCTTCCGGTTCCTCTTCGGGAACTTGTGAATCAGTCCACGAATCATTCCAAATTACATTTAACTCTTCATTATTATTAGGTGAGTCAATGGGACTTGTATTAGAGGTAGACATCTATCACATAATATCAAACACGTTAAGAGATTAATATATCACATAATATTCACATGTTAAAAATATATAGTTTCCAACAAAATTTGTTAAGCAATCATTTTTCAAATAAACACGGTCGAAGTCCAGACTCACTAATGCATCCTAACAAACTCGATAAGACACACTAATGCAAAATTCTGGTTCTTTAAGACCAACGCTCGAATACCAACTGAAATGTCCCGTTCTTATTGATTAAAAACGTTCCATATTAATTGCTTTCGTTGCGAGGTTTTGACCTCTATATGAGACGTTTTTTTTTCAAAGACTGCATTCATTTTTAAAACAAACCATAACCTTTATTTCATAAATAAAGGTTTAAAAAGCTTTACGTAGATTATCAAATAATGATAATCTAAAATATCCTGTTTACACACGACCATTACATAATGGTTTACAATACAAATATGTTACATCGAAATCAGTTTCTTGAATGCAGTTTTTACACAATATCATACAAACATGGACTCCAAATCTTGTCCTTATTTTAGTATGCAACAGCGGAAGCTGTTAGTATTCACCTGAGAATAAACATGCTTTAAACGTCAACAAAAATGTTGGTGAGTTATAGGTTTAACCTATATATATCAAATCGTAACATTAGACCACAAGATTTCATATTTCAATACACATCCCATACATAGAAATAAAAATCATTCATATGGTGAACACCTGGTAACCGACATTAACAAGATGCATATATAAGAATATCCCCATCATTCCGGGACACCCTTCGGATATGATATAAATTTCAAAGTACTAAAGCATCCGGTACTTTGGATGGAGTTTGTTAGGCCCAATAGATCTATCTTTAGGATTCGCGTCAATTAGGGTATCTGTTCCCTAATTCTTAGATTACCAGACTTAATAAAAAGGGGCATATTCGATTTCGATAATTCAACCATAGAATGTAGTTTCACGTACTTGTGTCTATTTTGTAAATCATTTATAAAACCTGCATGTATTCTCATCCCAAAAATATTAGATTTTAAAAGTGGGACTATAACTCACTTTCACAGATTTTTACTTCGTCGGGAAGTAAGACTTGGCCACTGGTTGATTCACGAACCTATAACAATATATACATATATATCAAAGTATGTTCAAAATATATTTACAATACTTTTAATACATTTTGATGTTTTAAGTTTATTAAGTCAGCTGTCCTCGTTAGTAACCTACAACTAGTTTTCCACAGTTAGATGTACAGAAATAAATCGATAAATATTATCTTGAATCAATCCATGACCCAGTGTATATGTATCTCAGTATTGATCACAACTCAAACTATATATATATTTTGGAATCAACCTCAACCCTGTATAGCTAACTCCAACATTCACATATAGAGTGTCTATGGTTGTTCCGCAATATATATATAGATGGGTCGACATGATAGGTCGAAACATTGTATACGTGTCTATGGTATCTCAAGATTACATAATATACAATATAAGTTGATTAGGTTATGGTTGGAATAGATTTATTACTAACTTTCACGTAGGTAAAATGAGTAGTTTTTATCAATCTTGTTTTACTTGCCATTTCTTCGTTTCTAATCCGTTTTGAGTGATTCCAGTGGCCACAGTTTCGTATTGAACTTAACTTTATGAATATAAATAGAAAAAGTATAAGTTTATAGTTAAAAATACAAGTTACAAGTCGTTTTTGAAAGAGGTAGTCATTTCCGTCGAAAGAACGACATCTTGATGACCATTTTGAAAAACATACTTTCACTTTGAGTTTAACCATGATTTTTGGATATAGTTTTATGTTCATAAGAAAAATCATTTTTCCAGAAGTATAGCTTTTAAATCAAAGTTCTTCTTAGCTTTTAATTATCCCAACCAAAACAGTCCCCCGGTTTTACTACGACGGCGTATATCCAGTTTTATGGTGTTTATCGTGTTTCCGGGTTTTAAATCATTAAGTTAGCATATAATATAGATATAGAACATGTGTTTAGTTGATTTTAAAAGTCTAGTTAGAAGGATTAACTTTATTTGCGAACAAGTTTAGAATTAACTAAACTATGTTCTAGTGATTACAAGTTTATAACGTTGAATAAGACAGCTTTTTATGTATGAATCGAATTATGTTATGAACATCATTACTACCTCAAGTTCCTTGGATAAACCTACTAGAAATGAAAAAAAATGGATCTAGCTTTAAAGGATCCTTGGATGGCTTGAAAGTTCTTGAAGCAGAATCATGACACGAAAATAATTTCAAGTAAGATTTCCACTCGAAATAAGATTGTTATAGTTATAGAAATTGAATTAAAGTTTGAATATGATTATTACCTTTTATTAGAAAGATAACCTACTGTAAGTAACAAAGGTTTCTTGATCATGGATGATTACTTGGAATGGATTTAGAAAACTTGGAAGTAAACTTGCAATCTTGGAAGTATTCTTGATTTTATGAAACTAGAACTTTTGAAATTTATGAAGAACACTTAGAACTTGAAGATAGAACTTGAGAGAGATCAATTAGATGAAGAAAATTGAAGAATGAAAGTGTTTGTAGGTGTTTTTGGTCGTTGGTTTATGGATTAGATATAAAGGATATGTAATTTTGTTTTCATGTAAATAAGGCATGAATGATTACTCATATTTTTGTAATTTTATGAGATATTTCATGCTAGTTGCCAAATGATGGTTCCCACATGTGTTAGGTGACTCACATGGGCTGCTAAGAGCTGATCATTGGAGTGTATATACCAATAGTACATACATCTAAAAGCTGTGTATTGTACGAGTACGAATACGGGTGCATACGAGTAGATTTGTTGATGAAACTGAACGAGGATGTAATTGTAAGCATTTTTGTTAAGTAGAAGTATTTTGATAAGTGTCTTGAAGTCTTTCAAAAGTGTATGAATACATATTAAAACACTACATGTATATACATTTTAACTGAGTCGTTAAGTCATCGTTAGTCGTTACATGTAAATGTTGTTTTGAAACCTTTAGGTTAACGATCTTGTTAAATGTTGTTAACCCATTGTTTATTATATCAAATGAGATGTTAAATTGTTATATTATCATGATATTATGATATATAATATATCTTAGTATGATATATATACAGTTAAATGTCGTTACAACGATAATCATTATATATATGTCTCGTTTTGAAATTATTAAGTTAGTAGCCTTATTTTTACATATGTAGTTCATTGTTAATACACTTAATGATATATTTACTTATCATTTAACATAATTAACCAAGTGTATCAATATCTTAATATGATTCATATGTACCTAGTAAGACGTTATAATGATAATCGTTATATATATCGTTTTCGAGTTTTTTAATTTAATAGTCTCATTTTTATGTATATAACTCATTGTTAAAATACCTAATGAGATACATACTTATAATAAAATCATGTTAACTATATATATAACCATATATATGTCATCGTATAGTTTTTACAAGTTTTAACGTTCGTGAATCACCGGTCAACTTGGGTGGCCATTTGTCTATATGAAACCTATTCCAATTAATCAAGTCTTAATAAGTTTGATTGCTTAACATGTTGGAAACACTTAAATATGTAAATATCAATTTCATTTAATATATATAAACATGGAAAAGTTCGGGTCACTACAGTCGAGTTCATCAAGATTATTATTAAGTCAATTATATTTGTATATAATATGAAATGGTATGCATGCCGTCAACTTTCGATGTAATGAAAGTTTGTCTTTTAAAAACGAATGCAAGGTTTGTAAAATGTATCATATAGAGGTCAAGTACCTCGCGATGTAACCAAATGTAATGTATTCGTCCAGATGGATTAGGACAGGTCTTTTCATTATGCTTGAAGTTGTAGCCTCATATGACAACTGGATTTGACATGATTTCTTTGGGGTTGTGGGGTCAGATAACGACTTAAACTTGATGAATCCTAGTGATCTATTCAACTCAATGTTTAATGAGGATATGGAAGACATCCCTTTTCATGCAGATGATATTGAGTACAAAAGAGGATATTATCTATCTGATGTAATTTACCCCGATGGGCATCATTTGTTAAGGCGTTTTGAAGTGGAAATGATGCAAAACGTTCTTTTCGAAAAAAACAAGCAGTTGCACACAAGGTTGTTGAGAGAACTTCTGGTATTCTATAGGGGTGTTGACATATACTACAACAACCGGTAAAGACTTACATCAATGCTATGCTACGTAATGTATATGTGTGAAACGACCTCGATCCATTTCCCGAAAAACGACACATTTTTCTTTTTTTATAACTTCCAGGTGACACTAAACTTTCAGGTGGCACTAAACTTTTAGGTGACATCTTCTTCATTAAATCTTTTAAGTGAAACTTCTGACCCATTTTCAAAGACCCATTTCGTCACCTGTCATCTAACCTAAACACGTTTCATTTCAAATATAATTAAGCCTACTCTTTTAACAAGTTTACATCATAATTTATAATATTTGGTATTAAACCGACCCGTTACAACATTAGATGGCAACTTCGACCTGTTGACAAACGACAACCAAAAGATCAAAGCATGATTCTCGGGATATCGCTATCCCACCTAAAGCACCAACCAAAGCATCTAGCATAAGCACAAACAACTCTCAGCTACATCAAATAAAACTTAACCGCATCGCAAAAGCATTATAGGCATAATTCGACTAATCATCTATCATATCCATTCTTGCTCAATCTGAAACCTATAAAATGTTAAACAATGGAGTAAGCGAAAACGCTTATTGAGTACAATATGTGCATACATAAATGATAAACTTAACGATAAGTACACAAACCGTGTGGGATTGGGTATTGTTGTTGTTGTTGTACACAAACCGCGTTCATAATTCAACAAGCATACATGTCATCTCCTCGATGAAAAGTGCATCTCCTCGATGTAAGCGTAGACATCTCCCCGATATCAAAGTGGACATCTCCCCGATGTCAAGTATATCTCCCCGATGTAAAAGTAAAGTTTCAACAATCAACAACGATGACACACAATCCGCGCAGAAACAATCAAATTTACCAAATTATATATATACGTTGTACTCACCTCAAATCCGAGCAATTTACACAACAAACAAGTTTCAAGCAACTATTCAACAACCATTTATCAAACACTTCCGGTCAAGAAGTCAACGTATCTGTCATCAAGCACAATTCCACCTAATAAGCATATACATACACAAATATCACAATTCATTCATATTTGGTCAAACAAGACCAACTACTCTTAGAATTAACCATTTAATTCATAAACCCATTTTAACATCTTTTACCAATTATCAAGACTTACAAACCATAAATCTTTTCAATTCATCTTAAACTTACCTCTAAACTTACATGACTCATAAAACCCATTTTGACACCATGTTATCAAAACACAAGACTTATAATTATAAGTCTTCTTTACTCAAAATCTGATATTAAATCTTTAACTTATACATATAAGATTTTCA
The DNA here is from genome assembly GCF_046630445.1 of Rutidosis leptorrhynchoides. Classification (NCBI taxonomy): domain Eukaryota; kingdom Viridiplantae; phylum Streptophyta; class Magnoliopsida; order Asterales; family Asteraceae; genus Rutidosis; species Rutidosis leptorrhynchoides. The sequence goes on from NC_092336.1 coordinate 27,366,309, forward strand.
TAGTTCAAACATAGTCAAAATTAGGCTTTAAACTCCATTCAACATGTATTATAACTACAAGTTCATCCATTTACCCAAAATTACCACTTTCATTAGACTAGTTCGTTATCTTTAAAAAATCCCCAATTCCATAAACCCTAACCCTAATTTCAAATTAGGGTTTCAAGGGTGTTAATGTGACAACCCGGAAATTTTCGACCAAATTTAAACTTTATTCTTTCATGATTTCGACACGATAAGCAAAGTCTGTAATGTTGAGTCTCGAAACCTTGAAATTATGTTCATATATTTAATTGACCTTCGACTGCTCTCGACGATTCACGAACAATTAATTGTAAATAGATATGTGTGTATGTATATATAAATAATAATTCGAAATATAATTTGAAGTATTATATGTTGTTGTTATTAAAAATTAACAAAATAAAAATAAGATATTATAATAATTATTATTTAAAATATATCTCTATATATAAATAAAGTATATAAAAAAAATTAATATTAAATGATTGTAATACTCGTTTGACATTTTGATTGATATTAAGCAAGTTAAATTCAAACTTAAATTATTTAAAATAAACAGTGATCCGAAAATGAGTTATATAAAGTGTAGGCTTATTAAAAATATATTTAGGAACTATTTATTGAGTTTTAAAAATTTTTATATTTCACTTGGGGTTAGGAGTGAATAATTAATGTAATTTTTATTTAATAGTTAATGCTCGAATTTTATACCATAATGACCAAAATAAATAAATATATACTTAATTTAAAAATATGAAATTTTTTTTTAACACTTTTATTTGCCACTGATTTCGCACAATACACAGTCCGTGAGAACTGTCGGTAGAAGAGTACAAATTGAATGGCTGCTAACTGTATATATTATTAAAGTTGATTACACTTTCCATTTCATTTCACTTTCATAAATCAAACATGTGAATATTAAGAGTATTATTATATTAATTAATTATTATTAATTATTATTAATGATATTATATTTATTAGTACATCTCCTATATCTCTGCATCTATATATATACTTATATGCAAAGAATGCATATGATTACCATAGAAGTTTTAAAAATCGACCATCACCCAAAACCCGATTAATGTTGTTACTTCAGGTATTGTTCTTCAACCACCACCACTTTGAAATCAAACCGCCATCACATACGATCTTTCGCTTGCACCATCATCTATATAAAACCATGGGAACCATCACCAAACCACCATCGAACCTTTTCAACTGCTGCTCGTTCTGTTGCTTTCGATAGACACACACAACATCAAATCATTGTCATTTTGTTTCCGTTACCATCAAACCAAACGAACCAACCCACTTCCGGTTTCTTTTTTTTTCTATTTATATTCGAACCACAAACAACCGGCTATCGCACCACCTTTGATACACCACCACTTCACAACCACCATCAAGCCAATTTGATCGTCATGTTTGATCACCACCACCGTTACCCACCAGTGCACCACTAATCATCACCACTTCAACATCTCATCGTTATCTTATTATTTTTCTTATGCTTTCTTTCTTGCCATTGTAATGATCGAAGAAAACCCACAACCATCACCACTAAATCACCACCGGTTACCACTATAGATCACTCTCTACTTCTTCCTTTAAATCAAAAACGAGAACCCACTTCTTCTTCTTCTACTACTTAATGTTTCTTCCTCTTCTTTTAGACCACCTTCTTAATCGGTTAACCATCCAAACAAATCACCACCACAACCATCATTATTTGCAGTTGAGTTTCGCTCTTTCTATTCAAACCAAATAGGAACCGAACACCACCACATACAGATGTCTCTATCCCTTACTAGTGTACTTCAGTTTTATTTTTGTTTTAATAAAACCATTACCAACAAAACGACGGTTAAGCTTATTATTTCCATTTTAAATCAGAGACCCACTTGTTAAAGGGTAGGGTAGCTACTCGATTAAGCGTGTCCCGGTTTTAGTCTAGTCAAGGAAACACAAGTTAGCTAATTGGAGTTAAATAAGATGATAGTGGAATATGACATGAAGATGATGTATGTGGCAGCCATACAAGTCGATCAGGACAAGCTTTCCTTTTAGGCTGTGATATTTTTTTTATTTAACTAATTAATCCCGTATTCCTCTTCTTGATTGGGCCATCGTGTAATTTCATTTGTTGATTGGGCTGTTTTTTTTAAAGGACAGTTGGGCCGAGTACTTGCAACTCTGTTGGGCCGAAGAACTAATTTACAATGAGCAACAAATTAATGAATTCAAATATGGTTATATTGATGATGTGGTGATAAACGAAAATGTGTTAAGGATGATAGAAAACAATGATGATAATGGTGATCAATGATGTAAGATAGGGATGATAATATTAAGATAATTAGGATTTAAGATGATGATGATGATGATTAGATGATATGATTATGATTATGATGATCATATGATGATGCTTAGAATATGATTAGGTGATAATCATGATTATGATCATAAAGATGATAACAATAGAAACGGAAAATGATAATGATAGAAGTTAGGATGATGATGATCATGTAATGGGTTTGATTGTGATTAATATGATGAGGAAGAAGAAGACAGAATTAATGATTAAAAGAAATTAATCTGTGAGTACTTCAGAAAAGTAAGTAGCAGTGGAAGGGTTAAGTGTGTTGTTGGGGAATGAGAGGTCGCAGGTTCGAGTCTCGGTTGTGACATTTTTTTTTAGAAAAGAAGATGGAAACAGACAGGTATATTAGATATATAGATATAAATTGGGTATTAATTCAGAAAAGCAGCAGATGGTTCAACGGTTAATGATATTATTGGGTTAGCGGGACGTCGCTGGTTCAAACCCGGACTTGGGCATTTTTTTAGGGATATTTCTTTGAGGTAGTATTACTATTACCATTATTATTATTTTTATTATTATTATTATTATTATTATTATTATTATTATTATTATTATTATTATTATTATTATTATCATTATAGATATTAAAATAGATATTAGTATTATTATTATTTGTAAAATTATTATTTTTATAGTTATTATTATTAGTAGTATTATCGTTATAATCAAAAACAACTTTTATTAATATTATTGATATTATGTCACCAAATAAACATTTCGTATAAAAAATATACTTTTAGTAATATTACATATAAGTAAGTATTAATCACATTAACATTTTTAGATATTCATATATACCAAATTAAGTATTTTTAATATAATATTAACCAAATATATATTAATATAACTATATAAATATTAGTCATTATAAATGAATATACACAAATTAAATATATATAATATAAGTTATAATATATGAAATTGTTCAATTACGATTATATATATATATATATATATATATATATATATATATATATATATATATATATATATATATATATATATATATATATATATATATATATATATATATATATATATATATATATATATATATATATATATGTTATAGGTTCGTGAATCCGAGGCCAACACTGCATTGTTCAGTTTCGCCGTATGAATATTTTTACTACAAAATATCGTATAGTGAGTTCATTTGCTCCCTTTTACTCTTTACATTTTTGGGACTGAGAATACATGCGCTGCTTTATAACTGTTTTACAACTGCTTTATTAAATGCCTTTGAAATCTATATTTTTGGACTGAAATGCTTTTATAAATGTTTGACGAGATAGACACAAGCAAAACATTCCTCGAATGAATTATTATGCAGACGAAAGTTCTGTGGATTATTATTGAATTAGTTGGACGTGATAATTGCCACTAATTATTATGATTATTTTTCCCTGATTATTATTGCTTGGTAACCTAAGAATTAGAATCGGGTATGGCCCTAATTCACGAGAATCCTAAAGGTAGCTACCGGGTTTAACACCCCCACCCAGAATGTTCACTAGACGGAAGAGCTAGTGGGCGTGGTGTTTAGTACTTTGAAGTTTATATATTATACAGACGAGATGTTCTGTTTTGGGGATATTATTTATGCGCATTATATGTTAAGGTCGGTTACCATGTTGAGCAATATAATCGAAATGAATGTTATGTATCGAGAGAATGATTTTTATACACAGGTTATGTGTATTAGTTTTGTGCACGAGATATGTGCACGATTATTTAAAAATCGCGAGGCAACCTACGGGGGAGAAAAGAATACGAACCTACTCTGGTAAGCATTATGAAAAATGGTTTCGTACACGAGATAGGTGTACTGTATTTGAATCTTGTGGTCTATCAAAATGATGAATTTTATTGTTTACAATAAACTTATGAATTCACCAACCTTTTGGTTGACACTTTAAAGCATGTTTATTCTCGGGTATGAAAGAAATCTTCCGCTGTGCATTTACTCATTCTAGAGATATTACTTGGAGTCATTCATGACATATTTCAAAAGACGTTGCATTCGAGTCGTTAAGTTCAACAAGATTATTATTAAGTCATTCATAGTTTGGATATATTCTGAAATGGTATGCATGCCTGTCAACTTTCGATGTAAAGAAAGTTTGACTTTTAAAAACGAATGCAATTTTTGTAAAATGTATCATATAGAGGTCAAATACCTCGCGATGTAACCAAATGTAATGTATTCGTCCAGATGGATTAGGACGGATCGTTAAAGTTGGTATCAGAGCGGTGGTCTTAGCGAACCAGGACTTGCATTAGTGTGTCTAACTGATAGTTACTTAGATGCATTAGTGAGTCCGGACTTCGACCGTGTCTGCATGTCAAATGTTTTGCTTATCATTTCGTGTCGAAAATTACCTACTTATCATCCTTAGGAAATTATTTGCTTATCATTCTTAGTCTAGACACGTCTTACTGCATTGATTGCATCGATAGTGTATAGACAAAATCATATCTTAGCGTATCTGATAATTCATATCTTAGAGTATCTGTTACTGTAGACTTGCCTGACATATTTCGTAAATTCCTCCGTAATCTACGAAATCTTTTGTTCTATATATATATATATATATATATATATATATATATATATATATATATATATATATATATATATATATATATATATATATATATATATATATATATATAGATATTCTATGTAAATAGAATACCATCCGATAGCCGAAAGTCATTTCATACCGAAAAACCCTTTACTAAATCGTACGAAATGGAACTCGCCACTAGTTCAAGTTCTTCGGAATCCGACAGCTATTCCGACATAGATGTTCACCTAAGCTCCGAAAGCAGCGTCACCGGAATGAACCAACCAATCATCCATCCCCAATTCATCTGATGGGTTCGTAGTCGACTTAATCAATGGAGACGCGAAGGAGGCTATCCCTCCCACCAACCGAATTCACCTTTTGGCAAAGAACCTGAAGCACTTACCGGCGAACCTGTTCGAAACACCGTTTTCTCTCTCATTTCCAGAGAATCTCGCCACGACTATATCACAACTCAGATTCTAAACCTTATTTATTCGCTCGTTCCTACCGACAATCATTCCGGAGTAATAAGTCAACGAGCTTCGAGCCCTAGTTGTAGCCTTGGAAAATATGGTGCAAAACGTACCAGCTTCAGCAACATCACCGGCACCAACAATACCATCAATAAACAGCACCAGTACCATCAATAATCCATGCCACAACATCTCATTCTGTACCTCGAGTATAATCATCGTTCTACGTATCGTTCTATATCAATTATCTTCGTTCTTCATAGCGATTATGTAATCTCTAATGTTTTAGAGATTATGTATTCTAGTTCTAACGGTAAATCAAATGAGATTAATATTATATTAACTCATTAAATCCATGATTACATCTGAAGAAAATATATATGTAAGTATATTTTCATAAAGATTGTAATTAAAAATTCTTTCGTACAAACTGTTAATGGTGAAAATATTTTAACGGGTAGGTAATACCCGAGAAATATTTAGATTTTACATTAATAAGTTATACTGTACATTCTTTCAAATCTAATTCAACAGTCATTTACTATCCTATTTACAACCACCGATATACGTATCCGTTCACCGCAAAATAACCATTTTCATTCAATTTCATATTTGGATTTTGATCTATCAGAATTCAACAAGTGACATAATGAAGAAAACATTGAACAAAATAAAATTTGTTAGAAACAAACGAATTAACTATGAGAAATTCTATTAAGAATCTACGCTAACAAAATCCTAGCTAACTGTTCCTAGCTAACTGTTAATTCCTTATTACATTTATTTATCGCAATTTATTTATCGCAATTTTAATTCTCGCAATTTTATTTATCGTCATTTAATTTCTGTTATTTATTTTACGCACTTTAAATATCGGGACACGTATACAATGTTTTGACATATCATATCGACGCATCTATATATATTATTTGGAATAACCATAGACACTCTATATGCGGTAATGATCGAGTTAGCTATACAGGGTTGAAGTTGATTCTATAATAATATATATACTTTGAGTTGTGATCGAATTTGAGACATGTATATAACGGGTCACGACACGTATTAATTAATTCGAATATTATATATTAAACTATATATGAATTGTTGAACTACAAATTGTGGACTGCTAACTGTGGACTGTCAACATTGGACAACTAAATTATTTAAAATATTGATTATAACATATGAAACTAAACAATTCTTCAAGTTTGCCACTTGATTTCATCTTAAACCTCACTTGTATCTTGACGATTACAATCTGCGTTCAAACCTTTCATGATTCTTGAAAACACCTCAATCGAGAGGATGAACCAACCGCACTTCATCTACGAGAAGAAAGATTTAAGCAATAATCATGCACCAGAAAAACTCTTGAAACCTGAGTAAACGTTTAACACATATCTGTGCTATCTCCTTTGGCATTGTTATTACCGAAAATAACATTACAATTCTTTTTCAAAATAGTCAGTTTTATCACAGCTCCAGCAAGTCAACTTCGACTTTTCGTTCGAATCAACCTTATTATAACCTTGATGTATACGATTGCCCTTTCGTCATAATGACCGGGGAACCGTTTATATTCCACCATATTAGCAGTAAACTTACCAGCAACTTCATTGATCTTTGACTTTCCAAAAAATCATTATATTCATTGCAACCTTATCATATACTCATCCGCACCTTGTAACGAGAATTGTCATATCAATTATCGAGAATCAGCAATCAGTATTTTGAATCTCGCAACATTTCTACATCAACAGTTATATGTATACATATAACATTTATCTCTTAGAATTATGACCTTCCATTCTGAAATTCTGAAAAGCACCTAGTCTACGAATCAATACTCCAAATTGTGAAAAAGCTGAATGAAACAGCAAAAACTGTAAACAACCTTAACAGTCGAAAGTTTGATGATAAAGAATGAAGTGTTGGAAACGCTCAATAGAAAATTTAGTACTGGAAAACGGATTAAGCAAACCATGAAGGAGACTGTGGATAAATCACAAAGACTAAACCTGCCTTAAAAGAATCTAAATGATATAGTATCTGCTGAAGTCATTATCGAATACTTTACTCCTGACTCTATACTTTTACGGACAATCTTCATCATCATCCATCGATATTAGAAATTCTAAGATATCATCGTATCTTTCATTATAAATATCCTCGATATTTCTGAATATGTTTTTATAACTATTCTTAGCTGAAATCATTTATCTCTTCGCGATATCATTGTTACATTAGAAAGGAAACTGTTTTAGTTTCTAAATTCTGAAAGATTCGAACTTAAAATATGAATGATTTTGAAGCAGTGTTGGGAGCTGAAGCATGAGTTAGTATAATATAATGACACTTGATCAACGTGATTATATTACAGTAATTCATGCTGAGTTTCTAATGGAACGTGATGATTCACAGACCATACGTCATCATGTGCCATGGTACACGACTCTTACATTCTACCTCATCTTCAAACATATCAAGAACGTATCTTCTTGATAGTCCTATCTTTCTCTTGAATTCTGGTAAATTGACAAGTCAGATTGTGCTATTACCGTTTCTTTCTTAGAACATTAACTATGTTCATTCCGAAATTCATATCTACGAATTCTGGACCATTATTCGCTTGACTTAAAGTCGGGAAGAGAAAACAAAAGGATGGAACTCCATAATATAAAGGAAATGAAGAGGGTAGATTTATAGTGAAATATCCGACAGAGCAATCAAAATAGATTATTTCATTTAACCATAGAAGATCATATTTCCTTAATTACCGGAGAATCAAATCTTATTACGAATATTTTCTTCTAAATCTCTTAAATTTCGAAAATCAACCGTGACTACGTCACCGGTTAAGACGAACTTGCATTTACTCATTTCATTCTTTTGTGATAGCTTCACTCGTACTCTTTGAGTAGTCGAATTATCTTATCCATATTACTCAACAGTAATAAAACTCTATTTATCAGCTCATATTCGTCAGGAAAACATTCTTATTGTTAGCCATGATGATCCCACTCAAATTTCGGGACGAAATTTCTTTAACGGGTAGGTACTGTGACAACTCGGAAATTTTCGACCAAATTTAAACTTTATTCTTTCATGATTTCGACACGATAAGCAAAGTCTGTAATGTTGAGTCTCGAAAACCTTGAAATTATGTTCATATATTTAATTGACCTTCGACTGCTCTCGACGATTCACAAACAATTAATTGTAAATAGATATGTGTGTATGTATATATACATAATAATTTGAAATATAATTTGAAGTATTATATGTTGTTATTATTAAAAATTAACAAAATAAAAATAGGATATTATAATAATTATTATTTAAAATATATCTCTATATATAAATAAAGTATATTAAAAAAAATTAATATTAAATGATTGTAATACTCGTTTGACGTTTCGATTGATATTAAGCAAGCTAAATTCAAACTTAAATGATTTAAAATAAATAGTGATCCGAAAATGAGTTATATAAAGTATAGGCTTATTAAAAATATATTTAGGAACTATTTATTGAGTTTTAAAATTTTTTATATTTCACTTGGGGTTAAGAGTGAATAATTAATGTAATTTTTATTTAATAGTTAATGCTCGAATTTTATACCATAATGACCAAAATAAATAAATATACTTAATTTAAAAATATGAAAAAAAATTTTTGAACACTTTTATTCGCCACTGATTTCGCACAATACACAGTCTATGAGAACTGTCAGTAGAAGAGTACAAATTGAATGGCTGCTAACTGTATATATTATTAAAGTTCATTATACTTTCCGTTTCATTTCACTTTCATAAATCAAACATGTGAATATTAAGAGTATTATTATATTAATTAATTATTATTAATTATTATTAATGATATTATATTTATTAGTACATCTCCTATATCTCTGCATCTATATTATATGCAAAGAATGCATATGATTACCATAGAAGTTTTAAACATCGACCATCACCCAAAACCCGATTAATGTTGTTACTTCAGGTATTGTTCTTCAACCACCACCACTTTGAAATCAAACCGCCATCACATACGATCTTTCGCTTGCACCATCATCTATATAAATCCATGGAAACCATCACCAAACCACCATCGAACCTTTTCAACTGTTGCTCGTTCTGTTGCTTTCGATAGACACACACAACATCAAATCATTGTCATTTTGTTTCCGTTACCATCAAACCAAACGAACCAACCCACTTCCGGTTTCTTTTTTTTTCTGTTTATATTCGAACCACAAACAACCGGCTATCGCACCACCTTTGATACACCACCACTTCACAACCACCATCAAGCCAATTTGATCGTCATGTTTGATCACCACCACCGTTACCCACCAGTGCACCACTAATCATCACCACTTCAACATCTCATCGTTATCTTATTATTTTTCTTATGCTTTCTTTCTTGCTGTTGTAATGATCGAAGAAAACCCACAACCATCTCCATTAAATCACCACCGGTTACCACTATAGATCACTCTCTACTTCTTCCTTTAAATCAAAAACGGATTCCCACTTCTTCTTCTTCTTCTTCTTCTTCTACTTAATGTTTCTTCCTCTTCTTCTAGACCACCTTCTTGATCGGTTAACCATCCAAACAAATCACCACCACAACCATCATTATTTGCAGTTGAGTTTTGCTCTTTCTATTCAAACCAAACAGGAACCGAACACCACCACATACGGATGTCTCTATCCCTTACTAGTGTACTTCAGTTTTATTTTTGTTTTAATAAAACCATTACCAACAAAACGGCGGTTAAGCTTATTATTTCCATTTTAAATCAGAGACCCACTTGTTAAAGGGTAGGGTAGCTACTCGATTAAGCGTGTCCCGGTTTTAGTCTAGTCAAGGAAACACAAGTTAGATAATTGGAGTTAAATAAGATGATAGTGGAATATGACATGAAGATGATGTATGTGGCAGCCATACAAGTCGATCAGGACAAGCTTTCCTTTTAGGCTGTGATATTTTTTTTATTTAACTAATTGATCCCGTATTCCTCTTCTTGATTGGGCCATCGTGTAATTTCATTTGTTGATTGGGCCGTTTTGTTTAAAGGACAGTTGGGTCGAGTACTTGCAACTCTGTTGGGCCGAAGAACTAATTTACAATGAGCAACAAATTAATGAATTCAAATATGGTTATATTGATGATGTGGTGATAAACAAAAATGTGTTAAGGATGATAGAAAACAATGATGATAATGGTGATCAATGATGTAAGATAGGGATGATAATATTAAGATAATTAGGATTTAAGATGATGATGATTAGATGATATGATTATGATTATGATGATCATATGATGATGCTTAGAATATGATTAGGTGATAATCATGATTATGATCATAAAGATGATAACAATAGAAACCGAAAATGATAATGATAGAAGTTAGGATGATGATGATCATGTAATGGGTTTGATTATGATTAATATGATGAGGAAGAAGAAGACAAAATTAATGTTTAAAAGAAATTAATCTGTGAGTACTTCAGAAAAGTAAGTAGCAGTGGAAGGGTTAAGTGTGTTGTTGGGGAATGAGAGGTCGCAGGTTCGAGTCTCGGTTGTGACATTTTTTTTTAGAAAAGAAGATGGAAACAGATAGGTATATTAGATATATAGATATAAATTGGGTATTAATTCAGAAAAGCAGCAGATGGTTCAATGGTTAAGGATATTATTGGGTTAGCGGGACGTCGCTGGTTCAAACCCGGACTTGGGCATTTTTTTTAGGGATACTTCTTTGAGGTAGTATTACTATTACCATTATTATTATTTTTATTATTATTATTATTATTATTAGTATTATTATTATTATCATTATAGATATTAAAATAGATATTAGTATTATTATTATTTGTAAAATTATTATTTTTATAGTTATTATTATTAGTAGTATTATCATTATAATCAAAAACAAGTTTTATTACTATTATTGATATTATGTCACCAAATAAACATTTCGTATAAAAAATATAATTTTAGTAATATTACATATAAGTAAGTATTAATCACATTAACATTTTTAGATATTCATATATAACAAATTAAGTATTTTTAATATAATATTAACCAAATATATATTAATATAACTATATAAATATTAGTCATTATAAATGAATATACACAAATTAAATATATATAATATAAGTTATAATATATGAAATTGTTCAATTACGATTATAGGTATATATATATATATATATATATATATATATATATATATATATATATATATATATATATATATATATATATATATAGTTCAATTACGATTATAGGTATATATATATATATATATATATATAAATGTTATAGGTTCGTGAATCCGAGGCCAACACTGCATTGTTCAGTTTCGCCGTATGAATATTTTTACTACAAAATATCGTATAGTGAGTTCATTTTCTCCCTTTTACTCTTTACATTTTTGGGACTGAGAATACATGCGCTGCTTTATAACTGTTTTACAACTGCTTTATTAAATGCCTTTGAAATCTATATTTTTGGACTGAAATGCTTTTATAAATGTTTGACGAGATAGACACAAGCAAAACATTCCTCGAATGAATTATTATGCAGACGGAAGTTCTGTGGATTATTATTGAATTAGTTAGACGTGATAATTGCCACTAATTATTGTGATTATTTTCCCCTGATTATTATTGCTTGGTAACCTAAGAATTAGAATCGGGTATGGCCCTAATTCACGCGAATCCTAAAGGTAGCTACCGGGTTTAACACCCCCACCTAGAATGTTCACTAGACGGAAAAGCTAGTGGGCGTGGTGTTTAGTACTTTGAAGTTTATATATTATACAGACGAGATGTTCTGTTTTGGGGATATTATTTATGCGCATTATATGTTAAGGTCGGTTACCATGTTGAGCAATAAAATCGAAATGAATGTTATGTATCGAGAGAATGATTTTTATACACAGGTTATGTGTATTAGTTTTGTGCACGAGATATGTGCACGATTATTTAAAAATCGCGAGGCAACCTACGGGGGAGAAAAGAATACGAACCTACTCTGCTAAGCATTATGAAAAATGGTTTCGTACACGAGATAGGTGTACTGTATTTGAATCTTGTGGTCTATCAAAATGATGAATTTTATTGTTTATAATAAACTTATGAATTCACCAACCTTTTGGTTGACACTTTAAAGCATGTTTATTCTCAGGTATGAAAGAAATCTTCCGCTGTGCATTTACTCATTCTAGAGATATTACTTGGAGTCATTCATGGCATATTTCAAAAGACGTTGCATTCGAGTCGTTAAGTTCAACAAGATTATTATTAAGTCATTCATAGTTTGGATATATTCTGAAATGGTATGCATGCCTGTCAACTTTCGATGTAAAGAAAGTTTGTCTTTTAAAAACGAATGCAATGTTTGTAAAATGTATCATATAGAGGTCAAATACCTCGCGATGTAACCAAATGTAATGTATTCGTCCAGATGAATTAGGACGGGTCGTTAAAGTTAAAACTTTGATTTCTAACAATTATATCATAAAAACGAATTTTGACAGAGACCAAAGAAGTCACAAGTTACAAATTCTAATTTACCAAGTTTTCATCTTCACAAAACGCATTTCATGAACCCTAACCCTAAATCCGAATTAGGGTTTCTAAGTAACCAAAACCTTGATAATAACAATAATAACACCATCTAGACTCATAAAAATTAACCACAAAGTATAATTTAATCATAACTCAAGTTAGGGTTTAAAATCCCAAATTAATTCAATGAAGATGAAGAAGATGGAAGAAACAATATTTCTAATGGTGCTAGCATGAAAGGCTTGCTATATGTATAATTACCCTTTTACCCTCCCCACTTAAGCTTTCTACAAAAATAGGTCCCCCTCTAGTCAAATATAGGTCAAACAATTAATTTTAACGATAAATTATTCCTTATAAAAATTAGGATGTTACAATGTGCATCACCAAAAATCACAAGCACAATGTAGATATTGGTTAGTCTTACAGACTTGCACTTAACATAGAAGAAGCCAAACAGCTCTTAACAAATATCGCCAAAAATGTGTTGAAGCTCATCCCGTTAATTAGTAATATCCTAAATGAAGAAAAAAGAGAAAAAAAGAAGATAAATTAGTCTAGTAGTATTACTTATCAACGTTTCAAATGCCATTATTTTTATTTCTATTATTTTTTGACAAATGTTAAGAGTTATGACCAATTAACATAAATTGATCTCAAATATATATAAATAAAAATAAAAAAATAATAATTATTGAGCAATGCAATCCCAACTCATTTATGTGCCAATTTGGGCTATGATTTGTTTAATATAATACATGAAACAAATTAACTATAAGAAAATTGGTCAAAAGTTTGTAAGACATTCGTAGTATTCTGAATTGATTAGCCAATTACAACACCCTAAATTATTCTCTTTATTTTAGTTCTCTCATGCTAAATACATTGTAGATTTTAGAGTTTAAATAGAATACGATACGAAATAGTGATGTTGGGTCATTTAACACAGATGACAAAACCTATCCAGTGATCCACCCCGCCCATTTTGCTACCTTCATCCGAATAATAAAAGTCTTATGCTTAGAATGTAAAAGATTGAATTTTAATACTCGTAGCATATATGTGCGGTAGTGATAAAAAAGTTCCCATCTAATCAAGCATAACGGTTACTGAAAAAAGATCAAAATTAACGAAGTTACTGAATTTAAATACTATTTCAAACTCTAAGCAAGTTGAAAAACTTGAGGATGTACCTATATTACTTTGTTTAATTGGTAGATAAACTCACGCGTCGCGGGCATCATTCAAAACACCATCATCATAATAATCTTTGTTCCTTATAATATATACCTGCAATGCAATGCAATGAAAATGGAAAAAATGGATTACATTGATTATTAGTTCTTCAAAACTATTTTACTAAATCGTGAAGTGTATGACAAGCTCCTAGAACTTATTTTGAGTAAGGAAAAAATACTAGCACATGAAAAATTAAAAAAGGAAAGAAAAAAACAAACCTTAAAGACAGCGCGTTTGATTAAATGAAAGACGAGTGCATCTCCATCTATTAATTTATGACTAACGGAAAACCCCCTCCATCCAGCACCAAGCCCTTCAATACGAGCAATATAACGTGTCGGAAACTTTTCACCGTCTTCATCAATTAAAGTGATGGTTACATCATTCTCCGGTAGGCATTTTCTGCAGAAATGATCTGGTAGATTCTGTTGTTGTATCCATGCAGCCAATAATCATCACATTGTGTACAAAATATGTATATTCAATATGTCATTATGAACGACGACTAAAGTAAGTAACTAACCAGAAATGCACCAGTCACGTGTGTATGAAACATGGGTTTAAAGAATGACATATCACCACTTTTAAGTTTAGATTCAAGTTCTTCGGCTTTGTTTATAGCGTATTCTCTAGCTTCATCAGATGCGTAAACTCGGTTTCCCAACTCCTTTCTTACATACCTATACTTTCTTCCACTGTGTAGATGCAATACAGACAATCAGAATTGCTTATCCAAAATAATAGTTCTATTTTTTACTTTAAAAGAAGGCAAACGGCACGAAAAGGTAACATAAGTTACTCAAATTGACAATAAAGATAATATCACTTTTGTTGATGCATATAAAGGGCCATGTACTTTAATTTGGACTGGAAAAGGATTGTAAAATTCACAAAGAGTTAAAATGAGGTAATATTGTTCACATGACAGCTTTTCATGTGGACACGTGGCAGCATTTTCATCGCTACCTAGACAATATTACCTCAAGTTATTGATTTTTAATCACTTGATCCATTTTCTAATGCAAATTAAAGTACACAATCCTTTTCATTCATCAGCAAAAGTGATATTAACTTTATTGTCAATTTAGGTAACTTATATTACATTTTCGCGCCATTTGGCCTTAAAAGAAAAACTTATAATATTTAAGATTCAAATCAGGTATTTCTTAAACTTTAGATTACAATTTACCACCTTGGTAACTCAAGTCTCTCAAAAGTGTTAAGCCCCTACAACAGAACACCAAACAAAATAAATGCCTTTTATAACGGTTATTTTATAAGTTGTCGACAATACCCAAAAACTGTAGAGTTAACAGATTAAGGAAGCAAAAAAGAAGCATACGTGTTCCTTATAAACAGGGGCAGGCAAACTTGCAACACGACTGGACCTCCTAACCACCACAATTTCTGTCCCGATGACACGAGGTTTTGTTCGTTTCATCTTTTGTTGTCAAACAAAACAATGTAAACAGAGATTAGCACTTAGTTCGTTACAAATATGCAATTGGAAAACAAAAGGATAAGAAACAATATATGTGTAACATTTTAGCAAGTGTGTTTTTCTTCAATAATAAGCTAAAACGTAGTTGTATCCAAACAATACCCATAAACCCCTAATACTGTCTTAGCAAAACCCTAACCTAAAAAAATTAAACAGATCAGGAGTGTCATTTAGCATTTAGTTCCCCAATCAAAAATTAACTATTTAAGAACGTTAGTTGAGATAAACCTGTTACCCAACGAATTAAACAAACAGAAAAAAATTAAGAGAATCAAACCGGAGAGTGAGCGGTTTTGAGAGCTTGAGTGAGGTGAGGGATGTTAAGTTGTTCCATCCTCTTTTTGTTTTCTTCCAACCTTTGTTTACGTAGATCCTCATAGCTTTTCTTTGATACCACCATTTTTTTCTAATTTTTTTTTTTTTTTAGATAAAGAAGATGAAAGAAATTGGGGGTGAGCTAAAAAGATGAAATAAATTTTGTTTATGGTTTTAATCAGAGTCGACCGTTGTAACACAAACCGATGTAAAATATCACGCATAGGCGGATGTTAACGATTTATTTTGAAGTTAACCCTTAGATACTAAAAAACATGTCTAATTTTGTAGTTTTAGTTCATTTGTATTATAGTTTTGAGTTTACATTCACACTAGAATCGGTACCTTAAATTCGCCTCATTTTACACAACAGCCCTTCAAGTTTACACTTTTTCAGGGGTTGAAACATGCCTAATTTTGTAGTTTTAGTTCATTTGTATTATAGTTTTGAGTTTACGTTCACACTACAATCGGTACCTTAAATTCGCCTCATTTTACACAACAGCCCTTCAAGTTTACACTTTTTCAGGGGTTGAAAGTGTAGATATATAATTTTATTAAAATAAAAGAAACTAATTCCACCCAGATTTATAGCGGGCCCTATCTTCTCGCTCGGTGCGAGTTAAATTTTTTCGAGACCACCGTTCAACTCGAGAAATTATCACGAACCCAACATGACTAACTATACGCGAAACGGACACTTCTCAAAGAACGCTTAACACGACGACAACCCGTATCTTTCTGTTCGCCACAAGTTAAATTAACCCTTACATACTAACAAACATTCCTAATTTTGTAGTTTTAGTTCATTTGTATTGTAGTTTTGAGTTTACGTTCACACTAAAATCGGTACCTCAAATTCACCTCATTTTACACAACAACCTTTCAAGTTTACACTTTTTCAGGGGTTGAAAGTGTAGATATATAATTTAATTAAAATAAAAGAAACTAATTCCACCCAGATTTATAACGGGCCCTATCTTCTCGCTCGGTGCGAGTTAAATTTTTCCGAGACCACCGTTCAACTCGAAAAATTATCACGAACCCAACGTGACTAACTATACGCGAAACGGACACTTCTCAAAAAACGCTTAACACAACGACAACCTGTATCTTTCTGTTCGCCACAAGTTAAATTTTTCTGACAGCACCGTTACACTCGAAAAAAATTTATGAAAAAAAAAAAGAAACTAACTACGTTAGAAACGGACACTTTTTTAAAAACGTTTAAGACAACGACATCTAAAACGGCGCTTAAGACATGAGTCGTTTTCCCCTCTGTAAATACACAACGCTACGTTAAATATGAATACACAGGCCGAAAGCCCCCGCCGCATCGCGCGGGCCGGATCCGGACTAGTTTGTTGTCCAAAACTCTAAATACTCCTGTAGCACTTGTTTATTGACCCGTGTATAGAATATAAGGGTTTTTTTAAAAGAAAATTTTAAAGTAAAAAATAACATTATACATTTCGTTCATGCAGTAATCTCTTAAATCCAATAATTTACTTGAAATCCAACGGACTAATCAGAGCGCGATATGTGGCGCGACAATCACATTTGATTGGAAAAAAAAATTCAAAAACTTTTTTTAAAATTTTTTTTTAAAAATTTTTTTATTTATTTTTTTAAATTTAGCATGTTAAATCCAATCACATGTGATTATAAAAACTAGGGATGGCAATGAATACCCGATTCAGTGGATATCCATCCGATCCACCCGATTATTCTTGGATATGGACGATCTAAATGGATATGGATATGGATGTGGATGAAAAAATTTCATCCATGGATGAACCCGCTTTCACCCGAAATAACTAAATATATAAATTTATCACTCAAATTAGTATCATTTATGTAGTGATATTTCATTAATTATATTCATATATTCATCTTTCTTTATATTTTCTCTAAAAAAATAATTTTCTTCTTATATTTTGGTTTGTTTAAATAATCTAATGCATTTATCGTACTTTGGTGGTTCAAATGTGATTCCATGTAACTAAAAGTAAGCAACTTACATGTCGATATCTTTATACGTTTAATAGGTTATCTATTGAATATTTGTTATATAGATTAGTAAAATGTGACTTTCGGTCGCATAAACTATTAGAAATATTATTTTTGATCGTATATAGTGAACCACCGCTTATAATTGTTAAAAATAAAATAAATTTAAACGGATATAGATAATTATCCATTAACCCGCTTCATCCGACGGATATGGATATGGATGGATGAAAAGTAAAAAAAATAAATGGATATGGATATGGATACGGCCTCACCCGATCCATATCCGATCCATTGTCATCCCTAATAAAAATCAATCACATGTGATTCTGCATGTCAAATTCACTAACATATGATTAAAAAAAAAAATTCAAATTTTTTTTTTTTTTGAATCACATGTGATTGGATTTGACATGCAGAATCACATGTGATTGGGTTTTACAAATAAATATGATTGTCATGCAGAATCACATGTGATTTACTTCATGTCAAAGTCATTCACATGTGATTGGAAAAAAAATTGAAAAATTTTTTTCGGAAAAAAAAATGGGGAAATTTTTTTTTCCAATCACATGTGATTGTCGCGCCACATGTCACACTCTGATTGGTCCCTTGAATCCCAACTTAAAAGTTGAATTCATTTGAATATTTATCTATGCAACATAACATATTTTGTAAACATAAATAAATTATAAGTTTAAGGTTTATGTATCAATATATTTAATTTCATTATATTGTAGATGTATGCCATGTGTCACGGACTTATCTCGATAAGCTCACCGTGCGGCACTTAGTCTCTACTAAGTCAGCCTAGCTCGGACCTTCTAATGATTCAAGTGACTAAAAGAGAACAAAATAGAGAACAAGTGGGAACTTACAGAAAATGCTTATATTGATTATGAAAGCTTTTCAAGAGATAATACTTGAGTTTTGAGGTGTGGTGTGCCAAATGAGGTCACCCCTATTTATACTAATCTTACATCAAAATGAATGGCTATGATTAAACTAAATCAATGGCTATGATCTAAGTACTAGAAACTTCATGACCTAGAAATATTTATGGAGTTTCCATACCATTCCATGAAAGAATCAAGTAGAGAATTCTAGATATCTTCCATATGCTTCTTGGGCCTTCCATGATTTGGATTATAAACTTAGTGGGTTGGGCCACAAAGTTGTTGGGTTGTGACATTCTCCCCCACCTAAGCTCGCGACGTCCTCGTCGTGTGATCCTCGTGATACTTCTTGATTTTATCTGTAAACTGCCAAAATAAGTCTTCGGCTTCCCATCTTGCTTCACTATCGGGCAAGTTACGCCACTTAACTAGGTATTCTCTATAGCTCGGCACACCCCGTCTCCGTACAGTTCGATGCAACAAGATATCTTCCACTTCACGATCGAACGAAGTCGCAACTGCCATTAGTGCTCGTTTGGAAACTCCTCGTTCTGGGTCTTCCTCGTCTCCATGATAAGGTTTCAGAAAACTTACGTGGAATACTGGATGGATCTTTAACTTGGGCGGTAGTTCAACTCGATATGACACTTTTCCAACACGTTCAATCACCAGGAAGGGGACTTCGTATCTCCGGATTAGTCCCTTGTGCACCTTCCTAAATGTTTTGAACTGTTGCGGTAGAAGCTTTACCATTACTTTATCCCCAACGTCGAACTCGACGTGTCGTCTTTTCTCGTCTGCCCACCTCTTCATTTTCTTGGCCGCTTGATCTAGTGATGCTCGTGCCAAGTCTGCTTGTTCGTGCCATTCCTTCATCGTCTTATAAGCTGCTGGACTATTTCCATCATATAAAGCGGCTAAGGCATTTCGAGTTAATGGTTGACGCCCCGTCACCAATTCGAAAGGACTCTTCCCCGTTGTAACGACCCGAATTTTTCCGTTAATATATAGAAGATTAATATTTACATAATTAATGTTTCCAACATGTTAAGCAATCAAACTCATTAAGACTTGGTTATTTGAAATGAATTTTATACAAACATTTGGCCACCCCGTCTGTCTGACGATTCACGAACGTCATAATTCGTAATAATTATTTAATGACGTATATATGAATATAAATATATACTCATGATTGTTAAATGATATTTAAGTATCTCATTACATATATTAACAATTGGTTATATACATAAAATGAGATTACTAACTTAAAGACTTCAAGACTATATACATATATATAACGATTAACGTTGTAATAACTTCTAAATTAAAATGTATGTATATGTATTGTATTAATATGTATTAATACACTTTTGAAGGACTTAAACATATATACTAACATACTTATACTCAACAAAGATAGCTATACTCATAATCTCATTCATCAAGAATTCTATTCGTATTCATTCGGTATTTACACCCGTATCATACCCAGCTTTCATACTTAAATACTATGAGTGTATATCAATATGAAATACCAATTATAGCCTCCTTAGCAGCCCTATGAGTCACAAGACAAGGATAAACATGATGGAGACTTGTGGGAACTAACATTTAACTTCTAGTTTGCATTATTATGCTATATTCCAAATTTTGATAAAGTCTCTTAACCATATACATGAACCACGACTTTTAACACTCTTTTTACTCATTCATATCACCTATTTAACTTACTTTCACTCTCATAATACTCACACACAAGAACTCCAAGTATTCTCTCCATTTCTTACTCTTTAAACACTCTTTAAACACACATACTTCAAGTACTAGAAAATCTTCATTCACTTTGATCATAAACTAGCTTCAAGAACACTTTGTTAACTCATCTACTCCTCTTTATTAAGGTAAGAATCATATATAAGTTTTGGTTCAATTCATATACTTATAACTATCTTAATTCAAGATAGAAATCTTATTCGAACTTTTGTTCATTCTATGATTCTACTACAAGGATTACAAGCCATCAAGGATATCTTTGATCACAAGATTATCATCTTATTTTATCAGCAACTTTGTTCATTTAATTTGAGGTAGTCACCTTATTCATAATCTTTTTTGATTCATATCCATATAGCTATCTTATTATGAGTTTATAACTTACAATAATAAGAACATAGTTTAGATTATTTCTAAACTTGTTCACAAACAAACTTAAATCTTCTAACTTGACTTTTAAAATACTTCAACACATATATTATGACAGTATGTCAAGCTAACATAAGGATATAAAACTTGTAAACACGAAGAACACCTTAAAACTGAACATACGCCGTCATAGATCATCGGGGGCTGTTTTGGGTTTGATTTTAAAAACCTATCTTAAACTTTGAATTAAAAGATTTCCTTTGGTGAAAATTTTTATTTTATATGGATATGAAATATATCCAAAATTCATGGTTAAACTCTAATTGGAAGTATGTTTTTCAAAAGAGTCATCAAGATGTCGTTCTTACGACGGATATGACTATCTTCTTGTATTTGACACCTAAGCTGTATTTTAGAATATAAATACATACTTTTTCTATTTAGATTAATAAATAACGGTTCGATACAAAACTATGGCAAGTCGAATCACTCAAAACGGATTTGTAACGAAGAAATTATGGGTAAAACAAAATTGGATATTTTTGTTTGTTTTTAGCTACGGTTTTGATTAATAAAAATGGATGTTAACCTTATCCTAGCTAAATTACCTTGTATCCTACATGTATTTATACATGACTTGTTCCCGAATTTATGGAAATACAATTTATATAGTCGTGTTTAAGTTCTACGACAATATATTATAGTTTTAATAAAGATCGTAAGGCACCATATATATATATATATATATATATATATATATATATATATATATATATATATATATATATATGACTTGATCACCGTGGATTCGTATATAAAGTTTTGACATATCATTTTGACTTCTTCTATATATATTATTGGAACGAACTATAAGACACCATTGGCAATAATCTCGAGTTAGCTGTGGGTCGAAGTGGATTCCAACATAATATATATACTTTAAGTTGTGATCGAGCCTGAGACATGTATACAATGGGCCGCGGATTGCTTCAGACAATATACATATTATGTGTCTTATTATATTAAGACAATATATTATAGTGTTAGTAAATTCTAACACAATATACGCATTTATATTTATATATATATTTATACTGTTGGACTATCGGACTATTAGACTACGAATATTGGACTACTAACAATGGACAATTAAAATTATCACAAGTATCATAAGTATGAAATATTAATTATATATATATATATATCTTGACACAAGAATATTATTATTAGGTTCGTGAATTTGTCAAAGGCCAAGTCTTATTACCATCTATTCGGAAATCATCACAAATGAGTTATAGTCCCATTTTTACTATCTAAATTATTTTGGAATGAGAATACATGCAAATTTATAAATGTTTTACAAAATAAACACAAGTTCATGAAACTACATTCTACGATTGTTTTGTTATACCGGATATCTGTACTTATTATTATTATTATGCTTGGTAACCTAAGAATTAGTGAAAAACACTAATTGACGCGAATCCTAAAGGTAGATCTACGGGCATCAACCACCCCCATTTTCGAATAGTGGAAATGCTTTAGTACTTCGAAGGGTTCTTGTCATACATTTGAATAGTGGAATGTATGATGCTAGATATCTTAAGCGCTCTATGTTAAGGTCGGTTACCAGGCGACTCATCGTATGAATGATTTTTGCAGTTGTAATGATCCTGCGCATTTAATAAAATGAAATCTTGTGACTTATTAAATGTTATGATTATTATATAGAAACTAAACCTATGACTCACCAACAATTTTGTTGACTTTTTAAGCATGTTTATTCTCAGGTGATTATTAGAAAGCTTCCGCTGTTGCATGTTTACTCAACGTCAAGATTTGGAGTCATCATGCTCTTCCAAATAAATAAACTTGCATTCGGGAATTGTATTTGTAATATATTGTTGACAAGTATGTAATGGTGTGTGTAAAATACATGTATTTTGAGGAGATTGTCTTTGATCGACAATCAAAACTTATGCTTTTAAACCTTTATTCAATAATAAAGGTTATGGTTATTTTAAAATGAATGCAAGCTTTGAAAACGTCTCATATAGATGTCAAAACCTCGCAAAGAAATCAATTAATATGAAACGTTTATAATTAATATGAACGGGGCATTTCAGTTGGTATCCGAGCGTTGGTCTTAGAGAATCAGAAAATTTTTCATTAGTGTGTCTAACTGATTTTTGATGCATTAGTGAGTCTGGACTTCGACCATAATTGTTTTAAAAATGATTGCTTAATATAATTGTTGGAAACATAAGATTATTAACATATAAATATTATAAGATATATCATTCTCTTAACGTGTCTGCTATTATGTGATAGATGACTTCATCCGATCATATAAGCATCTCTAGTGATTCAGATTTCATTTACTTATCAAGTGATTCGGATGTTGAGTCAAAGCATACGACTTATGAACCAACGGAAAAGTTAACTTTTGGTACTACCATTAAAGAGGAAAATTGTTGGGAAAATTGGGAAGATTCACAATTGCCAGAAGAGGTTCCAGAAGAGGATCCGGAAGAAGATCCAGAGGAGGAACCCGAATAAGGGGATCCTGAAGACGTTGTGGAAATTACCGAACCACAACGTGATTTTGGAAAATCTTTGGCTGTTATACCCAATCCCAAACCCGATGAACCTATTATGACCCAAAATGTTTGTGACCATCCACATGAACCATCTAAGAAAGCAGTTTACAAAATGAACGCTCGTATAACGACTGGTGGTTTTGTTCCTAAGCAATTAGCCGAAAGAACCAATTGGGAGGAATTGGAAAAAGAACTATCCAAACGAAGATCCAAACGTTTGACTGAGAAAGAAACAACGTCAACATCTAAGAAACCTCGTCATTCTTAAACTATCGACGACTACCCTATATTCCATGCATTGTATAATATGTATTATATTGTGTGTTTAAGTTTGTAAGAAAATCCGCAATGTAATTTTCCTTATGATTGTATAATAATAAGAATAAGCATGGAAGGTTTATTATTATTATTACAACTTATTATTATGTAGTAACGTAATAACTTACCATAGTTTTTCATATTAGAATTTTAGTAGTTAATTTGTGTGTTAGCTGCTAAGTATGAACATTATTATAGTTATAAAACGCTAATATGAAGAAAAGACTTTTATAATAATAAGTTCATATTAAGCTACAAAATACTTTTTGGCTACTTCTAAAATTCTATATGATTAACTCAGTCGACTATTTTTGAAGGAAATGGCTCCTCCAGCTACTAGACAACAACAATTGAACACAGAAGAACTTCAAGCTTTCGCTGCAAATATGGCTGCAGTGGTGAATGCAATGAACAACAATAACCAATCGGGTTCCAGCAGTGGAGGAAACAATGGTAACCGGGTAGGATGTTCCTACAAAGCTTTTATGGCCTGCAAACCCAATGAGTTTGAAGGAACCGAAGGACCCGTTGGACTAAAGCGGTGGACAGAGAAGGTTGAAGCCGTGTTTGAAATCAGCAACTGCGCAAAAGAGGATAAAGTTAAGTATGCCACACATACTTTCAGGGTTACTGCTTTGACATGGTGGAATACCTACATGGATTACGTAGGACAGAATACCGCCTACGCACTTCCATGGTCCGCCTTCAAGCACATGATGAAGGAAGAGTACCGTCCCAGAACTGAAATCAACAAGCTCAAGGAAGAGCTTAAAGCACTGACAACCCAAGGGTTAGACGTC
Source organism: Rutidosis leptorrhynchoides (assembly GCF_046630445.1). NCBI lineage: Eukaryota > Viridiplantae > Streptophyta > Magnoliopsida > Asterales > Asteraceae > Rutidosis > Rutidosis leptorrhynchoides. The sequence goes on from NC_092336.1 coordinate 27,391,187, forward strand.
ATTACCTACGAGCGACGTTTCAACGAACTGGTTTTAATGTGTCCTGGAGTATTTGAGGATGAAGAGGCAAAAATTGAAGCGTTCATAAAAGGGTTGCCGGAACGAATCTAAGAGCATGTAGGTGCTAACGACCCTGCAACAATGCAGAAAGCTAGTCGTATAGCCCATAAATTGATAGGCCAAATTACAGGAAGGATAAAGAAAGAGGCGGCCGAGGAGGCCATAATGAAACGGGGAAAGAGAAAGTGGGAGGAAAGCAGTGATCAGGGTCACCAGTCCAACAACAACAATCAAAACAACAACTACAACAACAATCACAACCACCCCAACAATAACAACAATAATCGCAACAACAACCGCAACAATAACCGCAACAACCATTCCAATAACAATTACAAAAACAACAACCGCAACCAAAACTACAACAACAACAACAACCCCAATCCTAACAATAACAACAACAACCGTCTCAACAATAATAACCCTAACAACAACAACAACAACAACAACAACAACAACAACAACAACAACAACAACAACAACAACAACAACAAAACCAACAACAAAAAGCAAAGAACTATATGCCCAAGGTGTGATACGTTTCATCCGGAGTGGTTTTGTAGAGAGTTATGTACCAGGTGCAACAGGAATGGCCATATTGCGGCAAAGTGTGAAGTCTACGGACCAAATAGAAACAAAGGAGCAAATAATCCCGGAACAAATAATAACGGCGTTGTTTGCTATGGATGTGCAAAACCGGGCCATACCATAAACCAGTGCCAGAATGGAAATAGGCAAGGCCGTGGGAGAGCCTTCAACATTAATGGGGAGAAAGCACAGGAAGATCCGGAGCTTGTTACGGGTACGTTTCTTATCAACAATACACCTGCTTATGTTTTATTTGATTCGGGTGCCGATAGAAGTTATATGAGTAGAGAATTTTGTGCCAAATTAAATTTCCCGTTAACACCTTTGGATAAAAAGTGTATAGTTGAAGTAGCAAACGGTAAACTAATTAAGGTTGATAAAATTTGCCGAAATCGAAAAATTAGTTTAGTTAGCGAAACGTTTGCAATTGATTTAATACCGGTGGAATTGGGAAGCTTCGGCATAATTATTGGAATGGACTGGATGTCCAGGGTGAAAGCCGAAGTTGTTTGTCATGAGAAGGCGATTCGCATTCTGAGGGAAGACGGGTTACCCTTAATGGTGTACGGAGAAAAGGGTAATGCCAAATTAAATCTTATCAGTAGTTTGAAGGCGCGCAAACTAATAAGAAAAGGTTGTTATGCCGTACTAGCACACGTCGAGAAGGTTGAAAAAGAAGAAAAGAAAATCGATGACGTTTTCGTTGCAAGAGAATTTCCTGAGGTGTTTCCGAACGAATTACCGGGACTACCTCCACACCTATCCGTTGAATTCCAAATAGATCTTGTACCGGGAGCCGCACCAATAGCTCGTGCTCCATATAGACTTGCGCCCACCGAAATGAAAGAATTACAAAGTCAGCTACAAGAATTATTAGAACGTGGTTTCATCCTACCGAGTACGTCACCATGGGGAGCTTCAATTTTGTTCGTTAAAAAGAAAGATGGGTCTTTTCGCATGTGTATCGATTACCGTGAGCTGAACAAAGTCACCATTAAAAACCGATACCCTTTACCCCGAATCGATGACCTATTCGATCAACTCCGAGGTTCGAGCGTATACTCAAAAATCGACCTAAGGTCAGGTTATCATCAACTAAGGGTTAAAGAAGCCGATATACCGAAAACAGCCTTCAGAACTCGTTATGGCCACTACGAATTCATGGTTATGCCATTCGGTTTAACCAATGCACCCGCAGTTTTCATGGACCTCATGCACCGAGTATGTAGTCCATATTTAGATAAGTTTGTCATTGTCTTTATTGATGACATCCTTATCTATTCGAAGAATAACCAAGAACACGAACAACACTTGAGACTTGTGTTAGAGTTGTTAAGAAAAGAACAACTTTATGCTAAGTTCTCTAAATGTGCTTTTTGGTTAAATGAAGTACAATTTCTTGGCCAAGTAGTCAGTAGTAATGGAATCAAAGTTAATCCCGCCAAGATTGAAGCTATCAAAAATTGGGAGACCCCGAAAACTCCAACGCAAATACGTCAATTTTTGAGTTTAGCCGGTTACTATAGGAGGTTTATTCAAGATTTCTCTCGAGTAGCCAAACCTTTAACCGCATTGACACATAAGGGGAAGAAGTATGAATGGACTTCCGAACAAGAGAGTGCCTTCCAATTGTTGAAAAAGAAGTTGACTACGGCACCTATTTTATCATTACCTGACGGAATGGAAGATTTTGTTATCTACTGCGACGCATCAAGAATGGGTTTTGGGTGTGTTCTTATGCAACAGAAGAAGGTGATTGCATATGCTTCTCAACAACTCAAAATTCATGTACAAAACTACACCACACACGATCTGGAATTGGGCGACGTTGTTTTTGCATTAAAGATATGGAGACATTATCTATATGGGGTCAAGTTCATCATATACACTGACCACAAAAGTCTCCAACATATTTTAAATCAAAAGCAACTAAATATGAGGCAGCGTAGGTGGGTTGAGCTGCTAAATGATTATGATTGTGAAATCCGTTACCACCCGGGGAAAGCAAATGTGGTAGCCGATGCCTTGAGTCGAAAGGAAAGAGAACCTATTCGAGTAAAAGCTATGAACATGATTATTCATACTAATCTTACTACTCGAATAAAAGAGGCACAACAGGAGGTTTTGAAGGAAGGAATTTTTGGAAGGGAAATACCCAAAGGATTAGAAAAACAGCTTAATATTCGGGAAGACAGAACCAGGTATTTAGCTGAAAGAATTTGGGTACCAAGGAATGGGGATTTAAGGAAAGTGGTACTAGATGAAGCACATAAAACCAGATATTACATCCCGGAGCGGGGAAAATATACCAAGACCTCAAGAGAAACTTTTGGTGGCCAGGAATGAAGGCCGATATAGCCATATATGTAAGAGCATGTTTGACTTGTTCTAAAGTCAAAGCTGAGCATCAGAAACCATCGGGTCTACTCCAACAACCTGAAATCCCAGAATGGAAATGGGAAAACATTACCATGGATTTCATTGCTAAGTTACCAAGAACTGCAGGTGGTTATGATATGATTTGGGTAATAGTCGATCATCTTACTAAGTCAACACACTTTCTGCCAATAAAAGAAGAGGATGGTATAGAGAAATTAGCACGATTATATCTGAAAGAAGTTGTTTCTAGACATGGTATACCAATATCTATTATATCTGATCGTGATAGCAGATTTACTTCTAGATTCTGGCAGGCATTACACGAAGCGTTGGGAACTCGTCTAGATTTAAGTACTGCATATCATTCATAAACTGATGGGAAAAGTGAAAGGACGATTCAGACACTCGAAGACATGCTACGAGCATGTGTTATTGATTTTGGAAGCAGTTGGGATTGACATCTACCGTTAGCTGAGTTTTCCTACAACAACTATCATTCTAGTATTGAGGCGGCACCATTCGAGGCACTTTATGGGAGGAAGTGCAGGTCTCCGATTTATTGGAGTGATGTGGGGGAAAAACAGATTACAGGTCCGGAAATTATCCAGAAAACTACCGACAAGGTCATTCAGATTCAGCAACGATTGAAAACAGCCCGGAGTCGGCAAAAGAGCTACGCGAATGTTAGAAGGAAACCTTTAGAGTTTGAGGAGGGTGATATGGTTATGCTTAAGGTATCACCTTGGAAAGGTGTTATTCGTTTTGGAAAGTGAGGGAAATTGAGCCCAAGATACATTGGGCCATTCAAGATCGAAAAACCATTGGGCTGGTGGCCTATCGACTTGAACTACCTCCACAATTAGAAAAGATTCACAACACCTTTCATGTTTCGAACCTGAAGAAATGTCTAGCTACCGAAGATCTCATTATCCCTTTAGACGAAATTAAGATTGACGAGAAACTAAATTTCGTCGAAGAACCCGTCGAAATTATGGATCGTGAGGTCAAATGACTCAAACAAAGTAAGATACCAATCGTTAAGGTTCGGTGGAATGCTCGTAGAGGACCTGAATTCACTTGGGAACGAGAAGACCAAATGAAGCTGAAGTACCCACATTTGTTTTCCGATATCGCACGTTAACTAGGTACTATTCTAAATTTCGGGACGAAATTTAATTTAATGGGTGTGTAATGTAACGACCCGGATTTTTCCGTTAATATATAGAAGATTAATATTTACATAATTAATGTTTCCAACATGTTAAGCAATCAAACTCATTAAGATTAATATATAGAAGATTAATATTTACATAATATTTACATATAGAAGATTATATAGAAGCTTTACCATTACTTTATCCCCAACGTCGAACTCGATGTGTCGTCTTTTCTCGTCCTCCCACTTCTTCATTTTCTTGGCCGCTTTATCTAGTGATGCTCGTGCCAAGTCCGCTTGTTCGTGCCATTCCTTCATCGTCTTATAAGCTGTTGGACTATTTCCATCATATGAAGCGGCTAAGGCATTTGGTGTTAATGGTTGACGCCCCGTCACCAATTCGAAAGGACTCTTCCCCGTTGTAACGACCCGGATTTTTCCGTTAATATATAGAAGATTAATATTTACATAATTAATGTTTCCAACATGTTAAGCAATCAAACTCATTAAGACTTGGTTATTTGAAATGAATTTTATACAAACATTTGGCCACCCCGTCTGTCTGACGATTCACGAACGTCATAATTCGTAATAATTATTTAATGACGTATATATGAATATAAATATATACTCATGATTGTTAAATGATATTTAAGTATCTCATTACATATATTAACAATTGGTTATATACATAAAATGAGATTACTAACTTAAAGACTTCAAGACTATATACATATATATAACGATTAACGTTGTAATAACTTCCAAATTAAAATGTATGTATATGTATTGTATTAATATGTATTAATACACTTTTGAAGGACTTAAACATATATACTAACATACTTATACTCAACAAAGATAGCTATACTCATAATCTCATTCATCAAGAATTCTATTTGTATTCATTCGGTATTTACACCTGTATCATACCCAGCTTCCATACTTAAATACTATGAGTATATACCAATATGAAATACCAATTATAGCCTCCTTAGCAGCCCTATGAGTCACAAGACAAGGATAAACATGATGGAGACTTGTGGGAACCAACATTTAACTTCTAGTTTGCATTATTATGCTATATTCCAAATTTTGATAAAGTCTCTTAACCATATACATGAACCACGACTATTAACACTCTTTTTACTCATTCATATCAGCTATTTAACTTACCTTCACTCTCATAATACTCACACACAAGAACTCCAAGTATTCTCTCCATTTCTTACTCTTTAAACACTCTTTAAACATACATACTTCAAGTACTAGAAAATCTTCATTCACTTTGATCATAAACTAGCTTCAAGAACACTTTGTTAACTCATCTAATCCTTTTTATCAAGGTAAGAATCGTATATAAGCTTTGGTTCAATTCATATACTTATAACTATCTTAATTTAAGATAGAAATCTTATTCGAACTTTTGTTCATTCTATGATTCTACTCCAAGGATTACAAGCCATCAAGGATATCTTTGATCACAAGATTATCATCTTATTTTATCAATAACTTTGTTCATTTAATTTGAGGTAGTCACCTTATTCATAATCTTTTTTGATTCATATCCATATAACTATCTTATTATGAGTTTATAACTGACAACAATAAGAACATAGTTTAGATTAATTCTAAACTTGTTCACAAACAAACTTAATTCTTCTAACTTGACTTTTAAAATACTTCAACACATGTATTATGATAGTATGTCAAGCTAACATAAGGATATAAAACTTGTAAACACGAAGAACACCTTAAAACTGAACATACGTTGTCATAGATCATCGGGGGCTGTTTTGGGATTGATTTTAAAAACCTATCTTAAACTTTGAATTAAAAGATTTCCTTTGGTGAAAAATCTTATTTTATATGGATATGAAATATATCCAAAATCCATGGTTAAACTCTAATTTAAAGTATGATTTTCAAAAGAGTCATCAAGATGTCGTTCTTACGACGGATATGACTATCTTCTTGTATTTAACACCTAAGCTGTATTTTCGACTATAAACATATACTTTTTCTATTTAGATTAATAAATAACGGTTCGATACAAAACTATGGCAAGTCGAATCACTCAAAACGAATTTGTAACGAAGAATTATGGGTAAAACAAAATTGGATATTTTTGTTTGTTTTTAGCTACGGTTTTGATTAATAAAAATGGATGCTAACCTTATCCTAGCTAACTTACCTTGTATCCTACATGTATTTATACATGTATTGTTCCCGAACTTATGGAAATACAATTTATAATAGTCGTGATTAAGTTCTACGACAATATATTATAGTTTTAATTAAGATCGTAAGGCACCATATATATATGACTTGATCACCGTGGATTCGTATATAAAGTTTTGACATATCATTTTGACATCTTGTATATATATTATTGGAACGAACTATAAGACACCATTGGCAGTAATCTCGAGTTAGCTGTGGGTCGAAGTGGATTCCAACAAAATATATATACTTTGAGTTGTGATCGAGCCTGAGACATGTATACAGTGGGTCGCGGATTGCTTCAGACAATATACATATTATGTGTCTTATTATATTAAGACAATATATTATAGTGTTAGTAAATTCTAACACAATATACGCATTTATATTTATATATATATTTATACTGTTGGACTATCGGACTATTGGACTACGAACATTGGACTACTAACAATGGACAATTAAAATTATCACAAGTATCATAAGTATGGAATATTAATTATATATATATATCTTGACACAAGAATATTATTATTAGGTTCGTGAATTTGTCAAAGGCCAAGTCTTATTACCATCTATTCGGAAATCATCACAAGTGAGTTATAGTCCCATTTTTACTATCTAAATTATTTTGGGATGAGAATACATGCAAATTTATAAATGGTTTACAAAATAAGCACAAGTTCATGAAACTACATTCGACGATTGTTTTGTTATACCGGATATCGATACTTATTATAATTATTATGCTTGGTAACCTAAGAATTAGTGAAAAACACTAATTGACGCTAATCCTAAAGGTAGATCTACGAGCACCAACTACCCCCATTTTCGAATAGTGGAAATGCTTTAGTACTTCGAAGGGTTCTTGTCATACATTTGAATAGTGAAATGTATGATGTCAGATATCTTAAGCGCTCTATGTTAAGGTCGGTTACCAGGCGACTCATCGTATGAATGATTTTTGCAGTTGTAATGATCCTGCGCATTTAATTAAATGAAATCTTGTGGCTTATTAAATGTTATGATTATTATATAGAAACTAAACATATGACTCACCAACAATTTTGTTGACTTTTTAAGCATGTTTATTCTCAGGTGATGATGATGTAGCGTGAGGGTACGAAATAGTATTATTTTTAATACAAAATACTACAAAATATGACACAAGTTTTATTAATTTACGGATGGGATATACCTAAACCTTGCTACAACACTATAGGCAGTGTACCTAATCGTAGAGTAGTGTAGTTTTTAGTAAGTCCGGTTCGTTCCACAGGGAGCTGGTGAAGTTAACGCTATATTATTAAGTTTATTTGTAAAAATATATATATAAATAAGTAGTAGTATTATTATAAAATGGGGGTTTTACCGTTTAATGACCGGTTTGTCGATTTTAAGCGTAAAAATAAATGACAAAAATTAAAGTGTGTAAAATAAATTGCGATAAATAAAATGACAGAAAATAAAATTGCGAGTAATAAAATGACAGTAAATAAAGATACGATGAGAAATATAATAAAAGAATTATGCTTATTTAAACTTCCGTAATCATGATGTTTGACGTGTTGATTTTAATTTATTACCATGGGTTAATTGTCCTTTGTCCTGGTTTATTTGATACGTCTATCTGGTTTTTGTCCATAATAGTCCATCGGTCATAAATATAAAGTGCGAGTATCCTCGTCAAATTACCCTTATACCCGAAGTCAAATATTCCAACTGATTAAGGATTTAAACTGTGACGCAGTTATCACTTCTGTCAACAATTACACCAGTTATCACTGTATGTAATCCACCCCTGTTTTAATTAGTTTATGAATATTAATTCATCCACTTGATCAGAATGAATAATCAATTACCCAACCCAATTGATTAATTAAATGATTATAACAGATTCCATATGAACATCACTAAATAGGACAACCATAATCATTATTAATTATTAGGTTAATTAATTTGAAGATAGGTTCGACAGACTCCAATGAGTTGTCACTCAATTAGACAATACCCCCCATCTATTAATAGCCCATAGTTCAATTTCCACAAGTGTCGTTCTTTTGTTCAAACCCCAATTATGGTACAAAGCCCAATTACCCAATTTTAGTAATTAGCCCAACATCATGATTACTTCATTTTAAATAAGCATAATAACGACTTAGCTACGAGACATTAATGTAAAAAGGTTGAACATAACTTACAATGATTAAAAATAGCGTAGCGTTACACGGACAGAATTTCGACTTACATACTCAAAAGATCTCTATCATAAATCTTATTATTATCATAATTTAAAATTAAAATTAAGATTATTGTTATATCTTATTAAGTTAACATTATGATAGAGATATAGAATATAGATATTGATAATTGATATAGATATTTGATTGATAAAAAAAAGATCGGAAAAAATTCCTTACATACTCATTCATCGAACGTAATCTTCCTTTTATAGGCAAATTAGAAATTGAATTTTCATTTACGACCCCTGAACTATGCTCAATTAACAACTTTTTATTATTTAATATTATTCTTATTATGAATTATTTAAATATTATATTTTATTCTTGTGCATAGTTGACTCGTAATTTTTACACCGTTGCGTCGAGCGTTGAGAGTTGGTTCATGTCCCGGTTCCGGATTTTCGAACGTCCTTTCGTATAATTTAATATCTTGTACTTTGCGTTTTGTAACTTGTACTCTTGTCATTTTTAGACGTTCTTCATCAATAATTTGAACCTTTTGAATTGTATCTTGTACATTTGAGCTTTTTGGATGTTTTGGTCTTTCAAATCTTCGTTTTTGTCTTTAAATCTTCATTTTCGAGCGATTTGCGTCTTTCGTCTTCGCACTTATTTATTTAACTATTACAACTAAAAATAAGGAAATTACATTTAAAAACTTTACATATTGGAACGATATTGCTACAAAATATATGTTCATTTGGAGCACTATCAAATATCCCCACACTTGAGCGTTGCTTGTCCTCAAGCAATACAGAACTTGAAATAAAAACATACATGAATCACTTTTTTATTCATCACATTTTGTACATCAGTGATTTTGATATAGCGGTATAAACAATGACAGTAATGATGGTTAAAGGTGGGTGTGTCATCCACAGTTGCCTCGGGTTTAGGTCAACGACACTTGCAATCAAATAGCCGATTTACTTTCGGTTTCCAAAGCAAAGTGCACATTTGAAAGGCGGTTTACAGTCCCACATGACTATAAAAATGTAGATCCTTTAGGGAAATTGGATCTTTATGAAAACATTTGATCTTTTGAAAATTCAAGCTAGATTTTACCCTAGACAAGTTTTCTGATTTGATCCATCATTGGTGTTGCAAAATATATTTGTGGATCATTATTTTGGCTAAAACTTTTAGGCTCGTGTAATCCACTGCTATCCCGGTATCGGAAAGCACACATCCAGTTTACTTGTTCCGTATATTACCTTTCGGTAAACTACCGTCCGGTTGTAAAGGAAAGCGATGAACAAGAAACTGTTAAGGCAATGTCCCGTGACATGCAGATGATTATGGTCTTTTAACGTGTCGGATGCTAGAACTATCCTTGGTAGGAGCGATAGTAAAGATCATCCTATGATTTTTCGGTCTGGCACAAGGTCCTGTCTCCGACCATGCTATGCAACCACCGTTCTTACGGTTGACACCCGATTTGGTTCAGGTGACCTAATGAATTCCAGGTGAATTCCTAGGATTTTACGTTCAATGGTAATGAACGCATTGAAAATGGGTTTTCAGAAAACAAATCGGTTTGTATTTTTGATCAAAATATTTTCTCGTTCAAGCTCGAGTTTAGATATCATTGAATTCCATGAGTTTGAATTCTCAATCTTTAAGGTCAATCTCAAGGATTGAGTAATATCAGTCTTAAAAGCTGATTTTTAATCTTTAAGGAGATTATCCTTTCTGGGGATCTGATTCATTAGTCTTATCAAGCTAATTTGCACGGTGCCATCCCCATTTTACAAGACAGACCCTCTCATGGTTAGGATAAGTCTGACCACTTGGCGACCCTGTTTGATGCTGAGGTCCGTGGATTTCCTGCTGATTTTAGTGATGACTTTTCTAGGTTTTTCGTCAACCTACAGCTGGTCTGGACGACAACTTCATGACCTAAATCAAGAAGCGCGTTTCTTTTTCGGAAGACTTTACTTCCTTTTAATGATGGAATTGATTCATCGTGTAGATCCATCTTTCTTTCAAAAGTATTATAGTAAATCGGGTAAAACTGATTAGTATCATCCAAAACAAAAGTACCTGCAATAATCTTGTACGAAAATATGTGATAGATAGTTTTTAATTGAATAACTTGGTACATTCTCCCCACACTTAGTTTCTTTCTTTGCCTTTTTATTCTCCTTTATTCCATTTTAAATGAATTCAAGCATTTTAGGTTGTTTTTCAATTTATGTCCTTTCCGATAATTTCGGTATTATCACCTAGTTTTCACCGTTCATAAATATGTATAAACATGATTTTGACTTCATTTAATTGAAAATTTTTCAAATTTTCACAAAATTTGGCAAATAAACTAAGTGCAAACCCGAGAGAATTTATAACCCTTCCCCACACTTGAGATCATGCAATGCCCTCATTTGCATGAAATCAGACTATAATTATAAATTCATGAGGGTGATTAGTGTAGAAAAGTGATTAAAAATACCCAGTTTGTAAGCATATTATTTTACATCACATTTGATATTTTGCTTCTTGTCGTCAAAATCAGTAGCTATTGCTGAACTTAATGTTAGTCTTTGAAAGTGCGTTGTTTTACCCTGTTTTGTACATAAGATAAAATACAAACATATATATATATATATATATATATTTTTGAAGTTTGGTTTATAACCCCACTTTTCAAAAATTTATAAAGTATAATATTTTTGGCATACTTTAAATCAATAAAATTAAAAATAATGATAACAAAATTTGTCGCCCCGCCCTCGGGTAAAGCAATTTCGGCTCAACGACCTAGTCTTTAACTCACGACGAATTTTAGAAATCATTTTTTAAACTTAATGAATTAAAGTAAATTTTGTTTTTTTTAAATCACAATAAAACATAAATTAAAATGCATATTAATTTCAAATAAAACCTAAAAAAAAAAAAAAAAAAAAAAATTCAGAATGGAGGGAGAAAACTAGTTCTTTAGTGTCTGCTAGCGGAAAAGACCAATCTGATTCCATTCTCGGAACTACACGAGAACAGAACAACTAACTCTAGATAGCATTTTCTTTTTAGAACATTTGAATCTCCCCACACTTAGGTAGCCGTGGTGTCAAAATTGTGATTAACTTCATCGTTAATTTCTCTTGGTCCATAATCAACTTGCATATCCGTGACTTTTTCTTTAAGCCATTGGTCGGATTCCTGTGTAATATCCACAATTTCAACTAGTTTCTCCTTTTCTTTAGGTGATAGATTGGATACTAACCGGTTACATAACTTAAAGTTCCCCTTGGTTCTAGCATCGCGAATCCGTTTAATAAGTTTCTTCATTGAACTATTAATAACGGGATTATTTAATTTCGTATCAACAACGGGGTTCTTTGTTATCATGTCATCATTAGGTGTTACTTCATTTTCCCCACACTTAGGCGTTTTATTATTATTAAGCACTACCGTTGGAGTTGGTAAAACAACATGGTTATTACCAATCGTTTTTTCTGGTTCAACGGTCTTGGTTGGTGGAGATTTAGACTTTCGAATCATAAAGGTAATTGATTTGTTACCACTTTTAAGTGTCATTCTTCCATTTCCTACATCAAATAACGCCCCGGTGGACGCTAAGAATGGTCGACCTAAAATTAGAGGAATGTTTGAGTCCTCTTCTATGTCAATGACAATGAATTCGACTAGAAAGGTTAAATTACCTACTTGAATGGGTAGGTTGTCAGCAATTCCAACTGGGTGTTTAATGGTTTGATCAAAGAGTCGAACACTCATATCCGTTGGACTTAACTTACCTACACCTAATCTCTTATATAAGGACAGAGGCATAACACTCACACTTGCACCTAAATCTGCTAGTGCATCATACATAACACAATCACTAAGTAGACAAGGAATAATAAATTCACCCGGATCACCTACTCTAGGTGGAGGTTTTGGTGGAACTGTATTCACCGGGTTTACTTCTACGGATTTTGTTTCTTGCACTTTCTTATTCTTTTTCTTCTTCTTCTTTCCAGAGGTATCACAATCTTTATTACCTATCACTTGCTCATACTCAACTCCTTTTCTTGGAAACGGGATGGGTGGTTTGTATGGTGCCACCACTGGCTTTACATACTCGGGTGGTGGTGGTGTAACTTCTTCATTGTTACTCTCATCTAAAACCTTCCCATCTTCTGATGCTGGTTTTTCAGAATTCGTTGACACCATATTAACATTCTCATTCCGAGGATTTACTTCAGGATTACTCGGTAGCTTTCCTTGTTCCCTCTCACTTATCATGCTAGCAAGAGTACCTACGTGTTTTTCTAGATTCAAAATGGAAGCTTGTTGAGTTCTTAATGACTGATCAAACCTCTCGTTCGTTTGGGTTTGAGATGTAATGAATTGTGTTTGAGATTCAATCAGCTTTGCCATCATTTCTTCTAGATTTGGCTTTTTCTCTTCGGGTTGTTGTGGTGGTTTATACAAGCTAGGTCTTTGTTGATTGAAAGTGTTGTTTTGAGTTGGTTGGTTATTCGGACCTTGTTGGTTATACCAGTTATTTTCGGGTCCTTTTGGATTGTAAAGAATGTTTTGATTTCGATTGAAGTTTAACTTTGGCGGTTGATAATTATTTCCAGGCCTTTGGTTCATATAAGAAACATTCTCTCGTTGTTCCATCGTTGGTTCAATGTGACAATCTTTCAATAAGTGTGGTCCACCGCATTGCTCACAACTGATTCGTATTGCGTGAATATCTTTATTCATCTTTTCCATTCGTCTTTCGAAAGCATCTATTTTTGCGGAAACGGAATCAAAGTCATGGCTAGAATCGGCTCTAGCCGCTTTAGATGATCGAAAGATATCTTTTTCTTGGTGCCACTCATGCGAGTGGGAGGCTGTGTTATCAATAATTTTGTAAGCTTCAGTTGCGGTTTTCTTCATAATGGAACCACCAGCGGTTATGTCGATGTCTTTTCGTGTGGCGATGTCTACGCCTTTATAGAAGATTTGTACTATTTGAAAAGTATCTAATCCGTGTTGAGGACATCCTCTCAACATCCTTCCGAATCTTGTCCACGCCTCATATAATGTTTCATTTGGATTTTGCGCGAACGTAACAATTTCTCCTTGAAGTCTCACGGCTTTGGATGCCGGAAAGAATCGTTTAAGAAATTTTTCAACTAAAACATCCCATTTGTCAATCGCCCCTTCAGGTAACGATTCTAACCAATCTTTGGCTTCTCCCTTTAAAGTCCAGGGAAATAACATGAGATAGATCTGCTCATCTTCCACTTCTCGGATTTTGAATAGTGTACAAATTCTTTTAAACGTACGAAGGTGTTCGTTAGGATCTTCATTCGGTGCACCACTGAATTGGCACTGATTAGTTACCATGTGTAGGATTTGTCCTTTGATTTCATAATCTGGCGCATTAATGTCTAGCTTAATAATGGCGTGACCTTGGCCCGTGCGTGTGGCTCTCATTCGGTCTTCCATACTTAGAGGTTCTAGATTTTCCATGATTGGAAGTGTTGTATCTGAATCACTAGAGGTTTCTGATTTAATGGTTTCTTCCTCAACAATCTCTGTTTGAATGATTGGTGGTTCCGGAGGAATAATTAATGGATCAGGGTCTCGGAATTGTCCCTGAGTATTCTCCGGATTCTCAATTGTGATATTGGCTTCAAAAACTGGATTATCGGAAATTTGAGTTGAAGTACTCGGTCGACTTGATGACGAGTCTAAAGAAAAATCAACGGCAGCTATATTTGTTAAACGATGTCTTGATCGAGTTACAGGTGGTGAACGTACAAAAGGTGGTGAACGTCTTGCTCGGTGCATTCACTGAATATCCTATTAGTTTTAAAAAGGAAAGAAAAATTATAATAAGTTATCCAATTAATAGACTTTTCTGATTTTGCCCACGTTTCGAATAGCCAAAAGATGCAGCAGAGGGGCAGGATTCGTTTGGTCTCAATATAATTGAGGACTGTTTGGCTCCAATAACCCGGTCCACGTACAAATCCAACTATTACTACGAACCAGAAAATTTTGATGTCTATCAATTTAACCACTTAAAATAAATTTTCGTAATTTTAAGAAATTTAGATAAGAAGTAGAATAAAAATCTATGTCCTAAAACTAGAATAGCGAGAAATAAGAAAGAAAAAGATTGCGCGTCGAAAAAGGTCGAAAAATAAAAGGTCGAAAAATAGGCGTCGAAAAATAAAAATAAGAAAGTAGTGCGAAATACGGCGTCGTAAAATTCTAAAGCACCTAAAACTTAGTCTAAGGAATAAGCACTTAAGGGATTTTACGGCAAAGCCTAAAAATTCTAGAAGTAAAAATAACTATGGCAAAACTAAACTTAATACTAAAAGTTGCGACTATAGTCTAAAAATCTAAAGGTAATAAAACTAAAAAAACATTTTTTTTTATAGACAAAATTTTAAAAATATATATATTTTTTTTTTAATAATTTTTTTTTTTTTTTTTTTTTTTTTTACGTTTTTTTTTTTTTTTTTTTTACGTTTTTTTTTTTTTTTTTTTTTTTTACGTTTTTTTTTTTTTTTTTTTTTTATTTTTTTTTTTTTTTTTTTAAATTTTTTTTTTTTTTTTTAAATTTTTTAAAAAAAACGATTTTTTTTTTTTTTTTCAAATTTTTTTTTAAAACGAATTTTTTTTTTTTTCTTTAAAAAAAACGATTTTTTTTTTACACAATTTTTTTTTTTTTTTTTTTTTTTTAAAACGAAATTTATTTTTTTTAAAAAAAAACGGTTTTTTTTTTTTTTTTTTTTTTTTTTTAATTCATTTACTATTCATGAATAGTAAATGAAAATAAATTAATTAATTTACTATTCACATGAAAGCGACATGATACAATTATTAATTATAAGTTACATAATATACCCCTGAAGTATTTAATAAATACGACTTTTTTTTTTAAATTTTACGTAAACTTTTATTCTTAAATATTTTTATATTATTATATTCTATTTCAATATTATTATATTATTATATTCTATTTCAATATTATTATATTATTATATTTTATTTCAATATTATTATAATTAAAAATATAGCGTTTTAGCGCTCCCCGGCAGCGGCGCCAAAAACTTGATGATGTAGCGTGAGGGTACGAAATAGTATTATTTTTAATACAAAATACTACAAAATATGACACAAGTTTTATTAATTTACGGATGGGATATACCTAAACCTTGCTACAACACTATAGGCAGTGTACCTAATCGTAGAGTAGTGTAGTTTTTAGTAAGTCCGGTTCGTTCCACAGGGAGCTGGTGAAGTTAACGCTATATTATTAAGTTTATTTGTAAAAATATATATATAAATAAGTAGTAGTATTATTATAAAATGGGGGTTTTACCGTTTAATGACCGGTTTGTCGATTTTAAGCGTAAAAATAAATGACAAAAATTAAAGTGTGTAAAATAAATTGCGATAAATAAAATGACAGAAAATAAAATTGCGAGTAATAAAATGACAGTAAATAAAGATACGATGAGAAATATAATAAAAGAATTATGCTTATTTAAACTTCCGTAATCATGATGTTTGACGTGTTGATTTTAATTTATTACCATGGGTTAATTGTCCTTTGTCCTGGTTTATTTGATACGTCTATCTGGTTTTTGTCCATAATAGTCCATCGGTCATAAATATAAAGTGCGAGTATCCTCGTCAAATTACCCTTATACCCGAAGTCAAATATTCCAACTGATTAAGGATTTAAACTGTGACGCAGTTATCACTTCTGTCAACAATTACACCAGTTATCACTGTATGTAATCCACCCCTGTTTTAATTAGTTTATGAATATTAATTCATCCACTTGATCAGAATGAATAATCAATTACCCAACCCAATTGATTAATTAAATGATTATAACAGATTCCATATGAACATCACTAAATAGGACAACCATAATCATTATTAATTATTAGGTTAATTAATTTGAAGATAGGTTCGACAGACTCCAATGAGTTGTCACTCAATTAGACAATACCCCCCATCTATTAATAGCCCATAGTTCAATTTCCACAAGTGTCGTTCTTTTGTTCAAACCCCAATTATGGTACAAAGCCCAATTACCCAATTTTAGTAATTAGCCCAACATCATGATTACTTCATTTTAAATAAGCATAATAACGACTTAGCTACGAGACATTAATGTAAAAAGGTTGAACATAACTTACAATGATTAAAAATAGCGTAGCGTTACACGGACAGAATTTCGACTTACATACTCAAAAGATCTCTATCATAAATCTTATTATTATCATAATTTAAAATTAAAATTAAGATTATTGTTATATCTTATTAAGTTAACATTATGATAGAGATATAGAATATAGATATTGATAATTGATATAGATATTTGATTGATAAAAAAAAGATCGGAAAAAATTCCTTACATACTCATTCATCGAACGTAATCTTCCTTTTATAGGCAAATTAGAAATTGAATTTTCATTTACGACCCCTGAACTATGCTCAATTAACAACTTTTTATTATTTAATATTATTCTTATTATGAATTATTTAAATATTATATTTTATTCTTGTGCATAGTTGACTCGTAATTTTTACACCGTTGCGTCGAGCGTTGAGAGTTGGTTCATGTCCCGGTTCCGGATTTTCGAACGTCCTTTCGTATAATTTAATATCTTGTACTTTGCGTTTTGTAACTTGTACTCTTGTCATTTTTAGACGTTCTTCATCAATAATTTGAACCTTTTGAATTGTATCTTGTACATTTGAGCTTTTTGGATGTTTTGGTCTTTCAAATCTTCGTTTTTGTCTTTAAATCTTCATTTTCGAGCGATTTGCGTCTTTCGTCTTCGCACTTATTTATTTAACTATTACAACTAAAAATAAGGAAATTACATTTAAAAACTTTACATATTGGAACGATATTGCTACAAAATATATGTTCATTTGGAGCACTATCAGGTGATTATTAGAAAGCTTCCGCTGTTGCATGTTTACTCAACGTCAAGATTTGGAGTCATCATGCTTTTCTAAATAAATAAACTTGCATTCGGGAATTGTATTTGTAATATATTGTTGACAAGTATGTAATGGTGTGTGTAAAATACATGTATTTTGAGGAGATTGTCTTTGATCGACAATTAAAACTTATGCTTTTAAACCTTTATTCAATAATAAAGGTTATGGTTATTTTAAAATGAATGCAAGCTTTGAAAACGTCTCATATAGAGGTCAAAACCTCGCAAAGAAATCAATTAATATGAAACGTTTATAATTAATATGAACGGGGCATTTCACCCGTGGACTCACTCATTTACATATTGTATGAGAACTGGGCAATATCTAATAGTTTGGCCCAATCATGTTGATTAGCACTTATATAGTGTCAAAGATAGAGCTCTGACAGCGCATTCACCCTTTCCGTTTGTCCATCTATTTGGGGATGGAAACTCGTAGAGAAGTTCAAGTCCGTTCCCATGATGTTGAACAACTCTGTCCAAAAGCGCCCTGTGAACCTTGGATCTCGATCACTTACTATCACATGCGGTATCCCCCAATACTTCACCACATTCTTGAAAAATAGTTTTGCGGTTTCATCTGCGGTAACTTCGGATGATGCGTCTATGAAGGTACCATACTTAGAAAACCGGTCTACCACGACTATAATACTCCCACACCCTTCCGACTTGGGTAAGCAAGTAATGAAGTCCATGGAAACACTCTCCCATGGTCCTTTCGGTGTAGGTAGCGGCTGTGATAGTCCTCCTGGTTGGCGTTGCTCTATCTTGTCTTGTTGGCATATTAGGCATGTCCGCACGTACTCCTCTACGTCGTCTTCCATCCTTGGCCAATAATAAGTGCCTTCTACTAATGCCAGTGTCCTCTTGATACCTGGATGACCAGCCCACTTTGAATTATGACACTCCTTTAAGATTTTCCGTCTAAGATCACCCCACTTAGGCACATATAACCGGTCTCTTTTGGTGAATAATAGATCACTCTTGAGCTAAAACCTTCGTTTTTTCCCATCTCGAGCCAATCCAACAAGGTTTTTGGCTATAGGATCATGCTCTAATCCCTCCTTTATACGATCTTGAAGGAAGAATTATGGTTTTGTGATCGCTGCAAACTCCGCCTTACGACTTAGGGCATCAGCTACCACATTGGCTTTCCCAGGCTTATACTCCAACACATAGTCAAATTCGGCTAGGAAGTCTTACCAACGAGCTTGTTTGGGACTCAACTTCTTTTGGGTTTGAAAATAACTCGTTGCCACATTATCCGTCTTGATCACGAACCTTAATCCCAAAAGATAATGCCTCCATGTCCTCAAACAATGAACCACCGCCGTCATCTCCTTCTCCTGCACAGTGTACTTCCTTTCCGCCTCGTTAAGTTTCCGGCTTTCGAATGCGATCGGGTGACCCTCTTGCATTAGAACTCCTCCAATAGCAAAGTACGATGCGTCTTTGTGTAACTCGAACGGAATGGTCACATCCGGAAGTCTCAACACCGGTTCTTCCATGACCGCTCCTTTTAACTCTTCGAATGCTGCTTGACATTTCTCATCCCACAACCAACCTTTGTTCTTCTTCAACAATTCTGTCAATGGAGCCGCTTTCGTCGAGTATCCCTTGATAAAATGACGATAGTAGTTTACTAAACCAAGGAAAGATCGTAAATCAGTCACCTTCGTTGGTGCCTCCCACTCTTGAATTTCCTTGACCTTATCCCCGTCCATGAGTAACTTCCCATTTTTAATTCGATGTCCAAGAAAATCCACCTCCTCTAATCCGAATGAACATTTCTCTAGCTTCACATACAACTCGTTGTCCTTTAGTACTTGGAATACTTGCTTCAACTGCGTCACATGATCTTCCATGGTGTCGCTATACACGACTATGTCATCCAAGTACACCACGACGAACTTGTCGAGGAAGTGGTGAAATAATTTGTTCATCAAAGTACAAAATGTGGCAGGGGCATTGGTTAAGCCAAAGGGCATGACTAGGAATTCATAAGCGCCATACCTCATCACACAAGTGGTCTTAGCCTCATCTCCTTCGGTAATTCGAACTTGATAGTATCCCGACCTCAAGTCCAACTTGCTGAAGTATCTCGCTTTCCCAAGTTGATCGAACAAATCAGCAATAAGTGGGATTGGGTATTTGTTCTTGATAGTTACCTTGTTAAGTGCCCGGTAATCTATACACATCCACAAGGACCCATCCTTCTTTCTTTGAAATAGCACCGGAGCACCATATGGGGATTTTGACGGTTGGATGTATCCCGCATCTAGCAACTCCTTGAGTTGTCTTCGCAACTCCTCCAACTCGGGTGGTGACATTCGGTATGGGGCTTTGGAAGGTGGTTTTGATCCCGGCTCCAACTCGATTGCATGGTCAACCTCCCTCCTAGGTGGTAACTTCTTTGGTAACTCCTTGGGCATGACATCCTTGAACTCATCAAGGACCTTCTCAATTTCCTAGGATACCTCTAGTTTTCCCTTATCTTCGACCGTCTCTTGCTTTGCTACCACTAAATAGCATGTCTCATTCTTGTTGTACCCCTTCTTGAATTGCATGGCCGAAACTGACTTGGATGTACTCTTGCTTCCACGTTCGGTTGACACCATACAAGTCTTCTCACCATCCAAGATACACAGTGAATTAGCAAACAGCATAGGAAAACCGCGTACCTTATCTAAGAACTCCATCCCAAGTACCAACTTGAAGTCGTCTATAGGAACGACTGAGAGATCGATCATTCCTTCCCATTCTCCAATCTTCACATATACGTCTTTAGCCACCCCACTAATCGGTTTGGCACTCGTGTTCACCGTCTTCATCATGCCACTCTCTTTTGTTTCCTTGAGTCCTAGCCTTTTGGCTTCATCGGTGGAGATAAAGTTAGGAAATGCTCCCGTATCCACCCAAGCTCGTACCCAATCTCCACAAATGTTAATATCTACGAATTGGAGTCCTTTAGCCACTACCTTGGGTATCTCCGTCTTTGCCTTGATTGCGTTGAGGATATGCATTGATCCTATGCACCGCTCCTCATCCTGACAACCCGCATTTGAGCTTCCATAGCATGAAGGCTAGCTTTCTTCGGGCAATCTCGGGCTCTATGCGGTCCATCACATAGGAAACATCCATCATTCTTGTAAGAATTTTTTATGCTCTTGTTATTCCCTGTTGGTGGCTTACGTGTATTATCATTCCTTGATTGGGCGGGCTTATCTCCCCCACCTTTCTCATGGCTCACCTTCTTATCTTTTGACTTGAACGAATCTTTCCTATTAGCATGGTCGACTAGTGCCTACGCTTGAGCAATTGCGGTGGCAAGGTCTTGGACTCCACGTCTCTCCAACTCCGTTTTAGCCCAAGGTTGCAAACCATCGAGAAAATAGAAGAGAAGAATATCATCGGGAATATCTGGGACCTCCAGGCTAAGGTTCGTGAATTCTTTAATATACTCCCGAATTGTAACGACCCTGGAATTTCCAACGTTTATTTATTAATAATTGTTATTATTAATACGTGTGATAAAACGAATGTATGTAATTACATTTACATGTTGCCATGATTGCCCGAACTTGACTTTAATTGCCCGAAACGTCTTTGTGACACCCGGAACTTACACGAATAATATTTTCAAGTATTATTTACATTCATGATTAAGTTTTATTAATCATTTTAATTAACTAAGGTTGTTGGTTAATTACTTGGGCTTTAAATGGATTAATTTGTTAATTAAGTGAACTTGGGCTTTATTAGTGAAATGGACTTATTACTTTGGGCTTACAAGCCCACCCTACCCATTTTAATGGATTAACTAGCCCACTAAGACATGTAAGTAGTAATTAGATCTTGTAACTAGTTGGTTAAGGCTTTTAGAATCTAGTTGCTCTTAATCCCCATGCAACTACATCTTTTATCCACACCTTTTGAACTTTAACATGCATGTAACCAACAAACAACTCCTCTCCCCCCCCCCTTGACCCATGAAACCGTCGGCCTACTCCCTCCAACAAGGGATTTTGGTTTCTTTTTTTTTACTACTTCATTCATGCTTCTTTCATTCATCTCTCACACTTCAAACTTGCACTTCATTTTTCTCTCACTTTTCTCTCTAACTTGTAAGTAACAAGTTATTTCTTCTCTTCTTTTTTTCTTACAAAAACCGCCACCTATACACATGTATCATCATCATCTTTTGATCTTTAATGTTGTTTAATTACTTGTATTTGATAGTTGTTGTTGTTACTTTGTTACTTACTTACATATACAAGAATCAAACTCATTAGTTTCATTCTTCATAATATCTTGTATTTATCAAGAACACAAGAACATAAACTTACTAGTTTATGATTCTACTTTTATTGTTTCAAAAGTTTGTAAGTTCATAGTTGTTAAATTCCTGCTTGTAGTTCTTAAAGTAAACTTAAAGTTTACTTTTCTTAAAGATCAAACCTTGGTTGAATCTTTAAAAGTATGAACAAACCATGAACCTTTTACTTGTTTATTTAGTTTTACTTGCACTTTAATTTTATGATTTTGGTTGTTGTTGGTCAAGTACTACAAGTTAGTCTTGATCTCATATCTCTTGGAACTAAAAGTTAACTTAAAAGTTCAAGAACATGTAAATAAGTTTTCTTTAAATATAACTTTGTATACTTATGCTTGATCTAGACTTTGGGGTCTTGGATCTTCAAGATCTAACTAAGAACTATGTTCTACATCTTAAGATCTTGATTAGTTAGTTTACTTTCAAGTTTGTAACTTGTTATTAGCTTTAAAGTTCATGTATGTGTTAGATCTAAGACTTTGATGTAACTTTGCTTCATCAAAACACTTGCAACACTTAAGTGAGTTGTGCTTCATGTCTTAGACTTGCACTTGGATT
Organism: Rutidosis leptorrhynchoides; assembly: GCF_046630445.1. Taxonomy (NCBI): domain Eukaryota; kingdom Viridiplantae; phylum Streptophyta; class Magnoliopsida; order Asterales; family Asteraceae; genus Rutidosis; species Rutidosis leptorrhynchoides. The sequence goes on from NC_092336.1 coordinate 27,413,702, forward strand.
ATGATGGTCAAATATTGGTCAAGATGATGCAAACACATCAATGAGTTGTACACTTGAAGCTATATGCATCAAGGATGAGAACCGTGATAAGCATCGAGCACCGGAACCCATTATTTTCTGTTTACTGTCTTCTACATACTGTTTTGGTGATTCTGTAACAGACCAGTAGACCTGGGCTGTTGTGATTATGATTTTCAAATAGATCTTTTCGAGTAGATAACTTTTCATATAAGACTCGTCTTAATCCGAGTTACGGTTTAGGATTTATGGCCTTCCGATCGTCACTATGTCCTTTTAACTTTGTGCAGAAATTTCTGACCTACTCGCACTTAGACCATCGCCACGGTCAAACGAAGACGAGTTTACTTCTGTAAATTTTACCACACTTAAAGGACTCATATACGGAGCCATGGCCACTGGTCTCACCTTAATTCAGTAAGGGTAGAGGCCGTGGTGACTGACTGAAATCAGCCTTTGTTTTAAACTACTTTCATAAACGAAACCTACTTTACACCTTTTGTTAAATGATGAATGATGATGACCCTTAAGACCTTATTTACATACTTTTAAACCTATTAAGACAATTTACTGACTTAGTACTATTTGCCTTAGGTTGAGCACCTTCGGACCGATTACTTGCACACTTTTCCCGACTCGACTTTACCGCTACTTTATCATTGTGAGTTATAGCATTCCCTTTTTACTTTAACTTATTTTGGGAACTGAGAATACATGCGGATTTTATGTTTTACATACTAGGCACGAGTACTTAAACTCTTATATGTGTGGGTTATACAACGGCATAAACATTCCCTTTAGCTCGGTAACGTTTAATCATTGGTTTTTGAACCGTGAACGCGAATCTTAGATATGGATCCATAGGGTTTGACATCCCCACTCGGGCTAGTCGCGCTAGCATTTAACGAGTGTTTAATACTTCGTAGACATACGCACTTGCCAAGTGTACTTTCAGGGGGTATAAACGTTAAGTTAGTTACCAAGTGCCTACGGTTAACATATACTTTATCATACTGTTTTGAAACGCTCTTTGTAGCACTGAAATCTCGTGGCCTACCTTACTTACTGTTATACTTAAACTATAGCTCACCAACCTTTGTGTTGACGTTTTTAAGCATGTTTTTCACAGGTGCTTGAGGTTAGCTTCCCCTGTGTACTAGTCGTGCTGTAGACACCCGCTGCTTAGAGTTGTCGTCGCATGAACTACTTTACCTTGCATTCAAACTTTAGTACTTTTGAACTATGACTTGTAACGACCATTGTGGTCACATACACTTATTATTTGCTTCTACTAAGTGAAGCATGCTTTTAAATTGTAAAACATTCGATGTTGGTTTAGACATCACTTTATTGATGAATGCAAACTCTTTTTGAAAACGCATATAGTACTTAACCTTGTAATGATCCTGTTGTTGATGATTCGTACATGATGGTTTTGTACGGGGCATTACATTTGGTATCAGAGCATTGGTTGTAGGGAATTAGGTTGCATTAGTGAGTCTAAGACCGACCCAAGTAGGATTCACTAATAGGACTAATCTACAACTTGCTAGTTTACGTGTTTCTGCTGAACTTACTGCATGCCGTTGCTTACTTTCACTGCTATATGCCATATGTTACTACATGATTTCACTACTGTATGATATCCTTTGCTTTCGATTGCATGCTACTTCTGTACGATTCGTTATTATTGCCATGCTACTTATTGTTATACATGATTTAAACTGTTGGCCTAATACGTGCTTGCTTTATGACTTACTGACATGGAAAATTTATTTTTCCTTGTTCAGATGTCGGATGTACCACCTGCTAGCGTTTTGGGCAGTTTAGACTCTTCAGCTACTCCACCTACCACCGTTGCCGATCCACCGATCCCGATACGCACGAGTGACCCCGGCGCTTCATCTTCCGGGACTAGCAGCCAGCCGCCTGCACCAGTGGCTACTATTGACGGACATGTGGATCCTACGGAGATTCCAGCTCCGTCTGCTCCCGGACCCTCAGATTCACAGCCCCGCATCAGTGGTGTTGTGATCCCCGCGGAGTTCGGGGAAGGGCCATTCCGTAACCATATGCGCATGCCGTGCCGACGCACTCCAGATGGACGTTTAGTACCGATTCCGCCATTCAGACACAGAGAGATGTTGGCCGCCTTCGGACTACCAGTTCAGCCACCCGTGTCACCACCACATGATTCTGATGATCCTTCATTCGATGACTCCTCTACAGATAACTCCAGTGACTCCGACGAAGAGAACCTTGATGACGTACCTATACAGGCACCCTCCACCCCGCCGAAGAAGCGGTACCGTCCTGACGGCACTGTCATTCCAGGGGTGAATGGAGGTCGTGCTTTCACTGACGCTTTTGGTCGGCGTCGGAGGGTTACTGCCCATAAGCGGCTTGTGCCGTACCCTGCCGACCCACATATACGTAAGGCACCTCGTTACGTGCTGACTATTTCTGGAGCCGGGACATCTGCACCCCGCTTCATGCGGTCTGTACCACCCGCTCCACCAGCATCACCCGCTCCACCCGCACCATCGGCATCACCAGCACCATCCGCTCCACTGGCCCCACCTGCACCGCCGGTACCGCCCGCCCCACCAGTTCCCACTGTCGAGGAATTGACAAGGGAGGTGGAGATTCTCCGAGCTCGGGTTACTAAGCTCGAGGAGCAGATGGCTCAGGTTTTGGACATCCTACACCCACCTTCACCGTAGGACTTTTGTATTAGATTTCATGACATAATCTAGTTGTAGTTTTATGTTTCACTCATGTATTGTACGAACTTATTCAGATGTATGAAACTTATTATTATTAATGAATGGAACTTTACGTTATTTAATTCTTGCACGATGTTCTATTTACATTACTGTACGATGATTCTGTGATATTTGTACCTAGATGCGTTATTTAATAACATGTGATGCTTTGATTCCATGTTGGTTACTATATACTGTATTATTACTACTTGCATACTGGATTTTGACTTGAGTCAAAATTTTTGTTTAGAACATCATGGCTAACGGTCGATCCACACCTACTGCTGCTCAAATTGAAGGTATGATCCAAGAACGCGTAGCCGTAGCCCTAGCAGAAAGAAATCTCCAAGCTCCACCGCCACCACCAGTTATCCCACCCGTTCGAAATGGGTGTACTTACAAGGAATTCCAGAGCTGCAAACCTCATAACTTCAGTGGAACTGAGGGACCGGTTGGTTTCACCAGATGGTTCAAGAAACTTGAATCAGTATTCCGAGTTAGCAACTGTTCAGAGGACAATAAGACCAAGTTTACTTCGTGCACGCTATCTGACGGCGCGCTAACGTGGTGGAACACGTTAGCTCAAGCGAAAGGCATTGATGAGGCGTATGCTATGCCATGGGAGGAATTCAAAGCAGCTATGATTGATGAGTATTGTTCGAGAACCGAAATCCAGAAGATGGAAATCGAATTCATGCAGTTAAAGGCCGTTGGGAACGACCTTGATGGTTACAACAGGAGATTTTTGGAACTAGCCCTAATGTGTCCGACAATGGTCACCCCAGAATTCAAGCGAATGGAAAGTTACTTCTGGGGACTCCCTAAGTCCATCAAAGGAAATGTCACATCGTCCAAACCACCGAATGTTCCCGAAGCAATGCGCATGGCGCATACCCTCATGAATCAGATTCTCATTGATGAGCCGGAGAAGGCTAGGTTTGAAGCTGGTAGTAGCGAAAAGCGAAAGTGGGATAATAATAACAACAACAGGGGGAGAAACTACGATCAAACCCCCTCCAAGAGGCACAACAATGGTGGAAACCCTAACCCCAACAACAACACCAACTCCAACCCGAACTACAAGGGAACCTTACCACAATGCAAGAGGTGTTACAAACACCACACTGGGTATTGCAATGTTGTCTGTGAGAAGTGCCAACGGACTGGGCACATCGGGAAAGACTGCAAGGTCACCACTTTGAATGGGAAGCCGAACACCAACGGACCGAAGAAGTGCTACGAATGCGGGCAGATGGGCCATTTCAGAAATGCGTGCCTAAACAAGCGAAAAGATGGCGGGCCACCCCGTGGTAGAGCTTTCAACGTTAATGCAAGGGATGCACGCGATAACCCCGACTTGGTGACATGTATATTCAAAATCAACAATCTTTTAGCTTCTGTCTTATTTGATACTGGTGCGGATAGAAGTTATATATGTAGACATTTTTGCGATAAGATTAATTGTTCATTAGTCCCGTTAAAAGAGAGTATGCTTGTCGAGGTCGCCAATGAAAAACTTGAAAAGGTTGACCATATTAGTCGTGGAGCTATTATCAACATAGCTGGTGCAGATTTCAAAATTGATTTGATACCTATCAAACTGGGAAGTTTTGACGTGATCGTTGGTATGGATTGGTTGAGTAAGATAAAGGCCGATATTATCTGTGGAGATAAAGCACTTCGCATACCACAAGGAGATGGCGAACCACTGGTTATCTATGGAGAGAGATGTACCTCAAAGTTGAACCTCATTAGTTACGTGAAAGCGCAAAAGATTATGAAGAAGGGACGTTTTGCTGTCCTAGCACATGTGAAAGCGGTAGAAACTGAGGTGAAAAGCGTGAACGACGTTCGAATTGTGAACGAATTTTCTGATGTCTTTCCAGAGGAATTGCCTAGATTACCACCGCCGAGAGCCGTAGAATTTCAGATCGATTTAGTGCCAGGAGCTGCACCTGTAGCTCGCGCACCTTATAGACTCACACCTTCTGAGATGCAAGAATTACAGAGTCAACTACAAGAGCTACTTGATCGAGGATTTATCCAACCAAGTTTCTCGCCTTGGGGCGCACCGGTTCTGTTTGTGAAGAAGAAGGATTGATCCTTCCGTATGTGTATCGACTACCGTGAACTCAACAAATTGACTATCAAGAATCGGTATCCTCTTCCACGAATTGACGATCTTTTTGACCAACTATAAGGATCGAGCATTTACTCAAAGATTGATTTGCGATCCGGTTATCACCAGTTGAGGGTGAAGGAAAGTGACGTGATGAAGACTGCATTCAGGACCCGTTATGGTCATTATGAGTTTCTCGTGATGCCATTCGGTTTGACAAATGCACCTGCCGTGTTCAAGGACCTCATGAATCGTGTCTGCAAGCCGTACTTGGATAAGTTTGTTATCGTCTTCATAGATGATATTCTCATCTACTCTAAGAGCGAAGAAGAGCATGAGCAACACCTTCGGCTAGTGCTTGAACTCTTGAGACAAGAGGAACTTTACGCCAAATTCTCCAAGTGTGAATTTTGGTTGAAGGAAGTTCAATTTCTGGGTCATGTTGTGAGCGACCAGGGTATCAAAGTTGATCCCACCAAGATTGAAGCTATCAGCAAGTGGGAGACCCCCACTACTCCGACGCATATTCGCCAATTCCTAGGTCTCACCAGTTACTATCGAAGGTTCATTGAAGGATTTTCTCTGATTGCGCGTCCTTTGACCACGCTGACTCACAAGGGCAAGAAGTTCATTTGGAAACCCGCACACGAATCAGCATTCCAAACTTTGAAGAAGAAGTTAACCACTGCACTTATTCTATCGCTTCCCGAAGGCAGTTACGATTTCGTTGTTTATTGTGATGCATCGAAGAGTGGTTTTGGTTGTGTACTGATGCAACGATCAAAGTTTATTGCCTATGCCTCCCGCCAATTGAAGATTCACGAGCGGAACTACACTACACACGATCTTGAACTTGGAGCCGTGGTCTTTGCGCTTAAATTGTGGAGACACTATTTGTATGGAACTAAGAGCACTATCTTCACCGATCACAAGAGTCTCCAGCACATCTTCGATCAGAAGCAACTAAATATGAGACAGTGTCGATGGATCGAGACGCTCAACGACTACGATTGTGAACTCCGTTATCACCCTGGCAAGGCCAATGTTGTAGCTGACGCTTTAAGCCGAAAGGAGAGGACGACACCTCTTCGTGTTAGGGCTTTGAACATCACCATCCATTCGAACCTCAATAGCCAGATCAGAGTAGCCCAAGATGAGGCTCTCAAGGAGGAGAACATATCTCACGAACATTTGAACATACTTGTCTCTCGATTCGAGGTTAGGGAATCTGGACTTCGATGTTATGCCGGAAGAATTTGGGTACCTTATTATGGAGATCTACGAAACCTGATACTTGATGAAGCACACAAATCAAGATATTCGATTCATCCTGGAGCGGGCAAAATGTACCATGATCTTAAGGAACAGTATTGGTGGCCGAATTTTAAGAAGGACGTTGCGACTTATGTTGGTAAGTGTTTGACTTGCTCGAAGGTTAAAGCCGAGCATCAGAGACCTTCTGGGTTACTTCAGCAACCGGAGATCCTGCAATGGAAGTGGGAAAGGATCACAATGGATTTCATTACTAAGCTGTCGAAGATGGTGGGCAGATACGATACCATTTGGGTTATTGTTGACCGCCTTACCAAATCTGCACACTTCCTAGCGATGAAGGAAACTGATACGATGGAAAGACTTGCTCAATTATACATTAAGAAGGTTGTATCTCGTCATGGTGTACCTTTATCGATCATCTCCGATCGCGATCCCCGTTTTGCCTCTAGATTTTGGCGTTCTTTGCAAGAAGCCATGGGAACTTGTCTTGACATGAGTACTGCTTATCATCCTCAGACTGACGGGCAAAGTGAATGCACTATTCAGACCTTGGAGGACATGTTGCGTGCATGTGTCATTGATTTCGGAAAAGCCTGGGAAAGGAATTTACCGTTAGCCGAATTCTCGTACAACAACAGTTATCACTCAAGCATTAATGCCGCACCATTTGAAGCATTGCATGGCCATAAGTGCCGATCTCCTATTTGTTGGGCCGAAGTAGGCGAAAAGCAAATCACCGGACCCGAGGTAGTCCATGAAATGACGGAGAAGATTGCTCAGATTCAAGCTAGACTTAAGACTTCCCGCGATCACCAAAATAGTTTTGCCGATCTTAAACGTAAAGACTTTGAATTCAACGTTAGTGATCGTGTAATGTTGAAGGTTGCACCTTGGAAAGGTGTGATCCGTTTTGGAAAACGTGAAAAGTTAAACCCACAATACATTGGTCCTTTTGAAATCTTGGAACGTGTTGGACCCGTTGCATACCGTTTAGATCTACCAGCACAATTGAGCTCAGTTCATCCTACCTTCTAAGTGTCAAACTTGAAGAAGTGTCTTGCTGCACCTGAACTTATCATACCATTGGAAGAACTTACAATTGACGACAAACTCCACTTCGTGGAAGAGCCTGTTGAAATTATGGATCGTGAGATCAAAACTTTGAAACGTAACAAGATTCCAATCGTCCGAGTACGATGGAATGCCAAACAAGGACCTGAGTTTACTTGGGAGCGAGAGGATCAAATGATGCGGAAGCATCCTCACCTTTTCCCGACTCCTCCATCTACCTCAGCTTAAATTTCTGGACGAAATTTTCTTTAACAGGTGGGTAATGTAACGACCTTGGAATTTCCAACGTTTATTTATTAATAATTGTTATTATTAATACGTGTGATAAAACGAATGTATGTTATTACATTTACATGTTGCCATGATTGCCCGAACTTGACTTTAATTGCCCGAAACGTCTTTGTGACACCCGGAACTTACACGAATAATATTTTCAAGTATTATTTACATTCATGATTAAGTTTTATTAATCATTTTAATTAACTAAGGTTGTTGGTTAATTACTTGGGTTTTCAATGGATTAATTTGTTAATTAAGTGAACTTGGGCTTTATTAGTGAAATGGACTTATTACTTTGGGCTTACAAGCCCACCCTACCCATTTTAATGGATTAACTAGCCCACTAAGACATGTAAGTAGTAATTAATTCTTGTAACTAGTTGGTTAAGGCTTTTAGAATCTAGTTGCTCTTAATCCCCATGCAACTACATCTTTTATCCACACCTTTTGAACTTTAACATGCATGTAACCAACAAACAACTCCTCTCCCCCCCTTGACCCATGAAACCGTCGGCCTACTCCCTCCAACAAGGGAGTTTGGTTTCTTTTTTTTACTACTTCATTCATGCTTCTTTCATTCATCTCTCACACTTCAAACTTGCACTTCATTTTTCTCTCACTTTTCTCTCTAACTTGTAAGTAACAAGTTATTTCTTCTCTTCTTTTTTTCTTACAAAAACCGCCACCTATACACATGTATCATCATCATCTTTTGATCTTTAATGTTGTTTAATTACTTGTATTTGATAGTTGTTGTTGTTACTTTGTTACTTTGTTACTTTGTTACTTACTTACATATACAAGAATCAAACTCATTAGTTTCATTCTTCATAATATCTTGTATTTATCAAGAACACAAGAACATAAACTTACTAGTTTATGATTCTACTTTTATTGTTTCAAAAGTTTGTAAGTTCATAGTTGTTAAATTCATGCTTGTAGTTCTTAAAGTAAACTTAAAGCTTACTTTTCTTAAAGATCAAACCTTGGTTGAATCTTTAAAAGTATGAACAAACCATGAACCTTTTACTTGTTTATTTAGTTTTACTTGCACTTTAATTTTATGATTTTGGTTGTTGTTGGTCAAGTACTACAAGTTAGTCTTGATCTCATATCTCTTGGAACTAAAAGTTAACTTAAAAGTTCAAGAACATGTAAATAAGTTTTCTTTAAATATAACTTTGTATACTTATGCTTGATCTAGACTTTGGGGTCTTGGATCTTCAAGATCTAACTAAGCACTATGTTCTACATCTTAAGATCTTGATTAGTTAGTTTACTTTCAAAATTGTAACTTGTTATTAGCTTTAAAGTTCATGTATGTGTTAGATCTAAGACTTTGATGTAACTTTGGTTCATCAAAACACTTGCAACACTTAAGTGAGTTGTGCTTCATGTCTTAGACTTTCACTTGGATTATGATGGTCAAATCTTGGTCAAGATGATGCAAACACATCAATGAGTTGTACACTTGAAGCTATATGCATCAAGGATGAGAACCGTGATAAGCATCGAGCACCGGAACCCATTATTTTCTGTTTACTGTCTTCTACCTACTGTTTTGGTGATTCTGTAACATACCAGTAGACCTGGGCTGTTGTGATTATGATTTTCAAATAGATCTTTTCGATTATATAACTTTTCATATAAGAATCGTCTTAATCCGAGTTACGGTTTAGGATTTATGGCCATCCGATCGTCACTATGTCCTTTTAACGTTGTGCAGAAATTTCTGACCTACTTGCACTTAGACCGTCGCCGCAGTCAAACGAAGATGAGTTTGCTTCTGTAAATTTTACCACACTTAAAGGACTAATATATGGAGCCATGGCCACTGGTCTCACCTTAATTCAGTAAGGGTAGAGGCCTTGGTGACTGACTGAAGTCAGCCTTTGTTTTAAACTACTTTCATAAACGAAACCTACTTTACACCTTTTGTTAAATGATGAATGATGATGACCCTTAAGACCTTATTTACATACTTTTAAACCTATTAAGACAATTTACTGACTTAGTACTATTTGCCTTAGGTTGAGGACCTTCGGACCGATTACTTGCACACTTTTCCCGACTCGACTTTACCGCTACTTTATCATTGTGAGTTATAGCATTCCCTTTTTACTTTAACTTATTTTGAGAACTGAGAATACATGCGGATTTTATGTTTTACATACTAGGCACGAGTACTTAAACTTATATATGTGTGGGTTATACAATGGCATAAACATTCCCTTTAGCTCGGTAACGTTTAATCATTGGTTTTTGAACCGTGAACGCGAATCTTAGATATGGATCCATAGGGTTTGACATCCCCACTCGGGCTAGTCGCGCTATCATTTAATGAGTGTTTAATACTTCGTAGACATACGCACTTGCCAAGTGTACTTTCAGGGGGTATAAACGTTAAGTTAGTTACCAAGTGCCCACGGTTAACATATACTTTATCATACTGTTTTGAAACGCTCTTTGTAGCACTGAAATATCGTGGCCTACCTTACTTACTGTTATACTTAAACTATAGCTCACCAACCTTTGTGTTGACGTTTTTAAGCATGTTTTTCTCAGGTGCTTGAGGTTAGCTTCCGCTGTGTACTAGTCGTGCTGTAGACACCCGCTGCTTAGAGTTGTCGTCGCATGAACTACTTTACCTTGCATTCAAACTTTAGTACTTTTGAACTATGACTTGTAACGACCATTGTGGTCACATACACTTATTATTTGCTTCTACTTAGTGAAGCATGCTTTTGGATTGTAAAACATTCGATGTTGGTTTAGACATCACTTTATTGATGAATGCAAACTCTTTTTGAAAACGCATATAGTACTTAACCTTGTAATGATCCTGTTGTTGATGATTCGTACACGATGGTTTTGTACGGGGCATCACACGAATCGTCCCGGAATGATGTAATTTACGTAGACGACTCATCGTATCCTTTTGAGCATTCTTGGGGTAGAATTGATTCTTAAGTTCAGTAAGGAAATCATCCCAAGTATCAATAGTAACCGTACCTTTCTCGATTTCTCCATATCGACGCCACCACCATAACGCTGCGGTATCCTTTAGGTTACGGGTTGCCGTCTTGATCTTCATTGCATCATCCACTATGTTGACTCCCTCCAAGTATTGTTCCATCTCCCATATAAAATCATCAACCGCTCGGGCTTTCCGCTTCCCCACGAATGGTGACGGCTTGGGAACGTCCACCTTCGGAGCATTGCATCCAGTGTTGCCACCCCCACTAGCCATGAATCTCAAACAAGAGTTCATGTTGGTTTGTAAATCCACGAGGCGTTGGTGAATAGTGGAGACCTCCCCCTCCATTTCGCCTCGCAACTTCATAATCTCACCCATGAGCATACCCCTCAAGTCATGGATCTCACGTCTCATGTCAACGTCTAGCACGTTGATTGCACTCTTGCAATCATCTTTCAATTCGTCAAAGTCCCCGTCCAAACCATCCAAACGTTGGTGGACGTCTTCGAACTTTGCTTTCACATCGTCCATAGATGTCTCTACATCCATGATCTTCTTGTCGAAGTTTGCGACAAAGTCTTTGGACGTACCTCGGTTCTTCTTGGCTCCTTGGCGAGTCTCTACCCGGCCACGAGTCTCATCACCCATCACATCACTTGTTGCGCTCACATTCTTCTCGGTCTCGGTTTCCATCTCCTTGAATCGACCTGGCTCTGATACCAAATGTCACGGACTTATCTCGATAAGCTCACCGTGCGGCACTTAGTCTCTACTAAGTCAGCCTAGCTCGGACCTTCTAATGACTCAAGTGACTAAAAGAGAACAAAATAGAGAACAAGTGGGAACTTTCAGAAAATGCTTATATTGATTATGAAAGCTTTTCAAGAGAGAATACTTGAGTTTTGAGGTCTGGTGTGCCAAATGAGGCCACCCCTATTTATACTAATCTTACATCAAAATGAATGGCTATGATTAAACTAAATCAATGGCTATGATCTAAGTACTAGAAACTTAATGACCTAGAAATATCTATGGAGTTTCCATACCATTCCATGAAAGAATCAAGGAGAGAATTCTAGATATCTTCCATATGCTTCTTGGACCTTCCATGATTTGGATTATAAACTTAGTGGGTTGGGCCACAAAGTTGTTAGGTTGTGACACATGGTTCATCAAAATGACCAAATAACAAGTAGAGAGAAAGTATATCTAAATTGACAGTTGAATATAGGCCCGACTAATTAGGTGTGCAAGCAGTGTTGCTGCTCAGGCCCAACTTATTTTGGTGCCCAAAATATTCAGCCCTGTTAAGTGATTATTTTATTATGTTGTAACTTCCCTTTTCAAATATTAAACAGGGAACATGATTATTCTAAAGAGACTGGCCCCACTGGAATGTAATATCAAGGTTGCAAAAGACGTGAGATGGGTCCGAGACGATCGGGTCCTAAAAAGGTCGAGACGTTAGAGATAGGGTCGAGACGGACGTTGACCAAAGTTGACTTTTAAATATATAAGTATATAAATGTATACATATTTCAAAGCCAAAAACTTTAATTGACTAATATGTATCCATAATCGCTATCATCGTTAATTTAATACAAAAAGTTTAAACTAAAATATGACAAATTTGACCGATTTTACCGACTTTCTAGGCTTTCCGAATTATGACTGGCTTTAACCTGATTTTTTTCAACTTTGACCCGAAGTTTGACCGTTAACTTTCAGACTAGACGATTTTCTTCGAGACGGGACGTGGTAGTCACCAAACCATCGTAACAGGCGTCGCAACGACGGGTCTTTTGCAACAATGTGTAATATAGTCACTCTAAATTTTGAAACTTGGAAAGCTTTTTGTTTGATACAAGTTTCATTCTAACTCCTAAATTATTCACAATAGTATCTTAAAAAAAAAAAAAAAAAAAAAAAAAAAAACATTGTATTGTTGAGCTCCAACCGAGCTTAAATTGTCATTATTTATTAAATAATCACACAGGTTTATTGTTATTATTTACTAAAATCAAAATCACGAGTAATGATATACTAGCATAAATTTGGGATGGATGAAGTGCTAATAAGTGTAGTTTTAACTGTACTTCGTTGCGAGTATAAGTTGCTAAATACGTAAAATTTATTCATTATTGAACCTATTTTTATTCTCATAATAATAATAATATATATGCGAAAACTTAGTATACAAAAGCCCGCAATTTATTTTTTAACATGGCCTATAAAATTGACAGGACGTTCTTGACTGAATAGTGCAAAGGGGTCCAATATAAATGGGTCAAAATTCGAGACATGGACATTATTAAAGGTATATAGAAGGTATATCTAAATTGATAACAGTGTAGCGCAAATGGATCCAACGTAAATAGGACAAACCCCATACATAATAGAAAGTGAGTCAAATATGATATTATCATAAAGGGTTGTTGACAAGGCTATTCCAATTAAGAAGCTTTTATCTTGAACAACTTAATATAATCACAAAATTGAATGTAGAAGTGCACTACACATGATGGTCATACTTTAAATATAACAAAAGTGCTCCCAAAAGAATCAATACTTACGCACTAAAATACACTTACACACCAACATTATATAGCTTATTGCCATCAAACCATAGATCTTCTTAGCTGCAATAAGAGAACAAACTGATGGTATAAACTAAAAAAGAAAATTAGATAATGATATGAGTGAAGCTCGAACCCTAAATTCTAAATCGGACTAAATTTAGTAAAAGAAAATATCATATTTGGTTATCATAATCAAATTTATGATAAATGTGTGAGTAAAAAAGTAAATTCCAAAAAAATATAAAAAAAGTATTTAAAAAAAATTATTAATTTTTATCTAAACAATAAATATTACCCTGTTAAACTTTAAAACTCTAAACCCTAAATTATAGTGTTTAATTTAGAAACAGCATGTGCTTATTCCGTTAAACCTTAAAACATAAAGTCTAAACCATAAAACAATGACTATTCAAGTCAAAACGTAAAATATGGACTATCTACAAAATTTATGACAAACTACAAGGACTATTAATGTAATTTTGTCATTTAACTTTGAAGAATTTTCATTCTAGGGAATGAACCTAAACTAAAAAATGAACTAAATTTTAAATAAAGCCAAATTTATTTATGATGTACTGTATAAGATACGTTTATGTCTATTCCAGTTTATCTCTTTGTTGAAAGGTATATTTATGTTTTTATGCTGTTAGATTGAAATTAAGGGTGTGTTTAGGTATTGAAAACTCATATAATCACTTAAAAAATTTATATTGATCGAGTTGAAAATTATCGAAACGTGTTCAAGTCAATATTTTGTGAAAGAAGATTTTCAAGAAACTGAAAGTACTAGTAATCTGGTATTCTGGTTAGCTAACTACAAGTGCATAAATTAGCTGTCCATTTTAGATAAACTTAGTTGTTGTTTTTTTTCTTCTACTGTACAATCATTTTGGGATTCATAGAATTTAAAAGCATACATTTATCTGGGGTATTAAGATCAAGGTATAGAAGTAATATATATGATGAAACTCGTATTGAGTAATCATGTTTCTAGCTAGTATTTAATAGCACCCAAGATGTGGACTTCTTGTTTTCCAAACTGGACAATGGTCACTCCATTTGCTAGATCATGTTATTTTTTTTTTATATATAATCTAATCTATTTAAAGTCTTGGAACAGCCTGTCACCCCAATCAGATACTCACATTCTCAACTACGCTAAATTATTATATTTAAACTTTAATTCGGCCTAATTTTCAAACACAATTCCTTGATTTGTGGCATCAGATATTTTCAATACTTGAATCACTCAAACAAAATGCATTCTACATTATTTATTAATGTACAATGCACAAGTGTCACTGTCTGTGGTTAAATGTTGAGAAAATGCTACAAACATTTACTAATATAATTCGTTCATACATTATATATGATCCTTAGATATATCCTTAATAAAAGTATCTGAATCACAATGCTGTGAACTAGCAAGTACAACATCCAATGCATAAGTCACAAAATGTAGGAAAAAAGTCATAAGTAATAAACAAAATAACACTAAGAAAATTGGTCCAAAATTTGTAAAACATTCATCGGATTCTGAAGCGATTACCCAATTACAACAGCTTAAATCAATCTTTTCTTTAGTTTCATTATCATTATGATAAATGCTGGTGTAAAATCTAGAGTTTAAGTGAATATGATACAAAAAACTGATGGTGGGTCATCTAGCACAGTTGACAAAACCTATCCAGTGATCCAATCCGCCCATTTTGCTACCTTCATCTGAATAATAAAAGTCTGATGGGCTTAGAATCTATCTATTGTCTATTGTATATATAATAACAAAACTAAAAATAGGTAATTTTAAAGAGCTAAATCTAATCTTAGCCATTCATTTAATTAGTAACCACTAATCTAGACCCTTAATTTTTTCCTAACCTTGATTATGACCTCATAATCCTAGCTTTGAATTATTTGATTACAAAACTACCCATCTCATGGAATTTTAATACCTATCTTAACTTAAAACTAAAGCAATTCCACATTTTGTGAAATTTATGTCATTAACGTACTTGAACACGACTTAATCACGTGGTTATTCACAAATAATTAGGTAATAACCTCATTGTGTACTTCCCTTTTTCGTCGTCCAACAACACTTCTATAGAGCATTTACAAGTTTCGGATTCTCCTGCCATTAGTATCAATCAATCCTAACTTATTTCATCTCTGTACGCACCACCATTTTCTTCAAAACACCTCTATATTCCTATTCTTAAATCACATGAAGCAGTAGTATGTTGTTTAGATTTTACAATCGTCTAAACCCCAAGAGATTTGAAGCACGATCTCTGTATAAAGACACATACTTTAAGAGTACTTTCTTGGGGTACGATATTTGTCTCCCATTTTACTCTCTTTTTTTTAACTACTCCGTATCATCCATCTACTTCTGAAAAAAAACCCTAATTTTCTCATCTTTATTTCATAAATTAGGGCTTTTGATTGAAAGCAAAACAAAATCAATATCAAAATCATTAGAGTTAAAGCCAAAAATAGGGCTACAAACTTACACAAATGTACCGATGACGCCTACATACTCATTTACGTCCTACCGTCGCCTACATACTTTCAAAAAGTGTACCGATATAAACAAAAACTTTAAAAAAGTGTACCAATGTAAACAAAAATGACTTGCTACCGGCTAAACTAGTTAAAATCAACACGTGTCGTTCGTGGATTGGATCTTAATTCTTAAAAAAAAAAATCAGGTCAAAACTATAAAATGTTGATATTAGCACATTTTTTGAAAGTTTGTAGGCGACAATAGGACGTAAATGAGTTTGTGGGCGACATCGGTACATTTGTGTAAGTTTGTAGCCTATTTTTTGCTTTAACCCAAATCATTAATTTCTGATCCCATGTGTCTTAGATTAACATCAACAGTACCAGTGTTACAAGTTTCGTCATCATTATCTCATTTGAGAGTTGATCCATACAAATTAGGGTGGAGTAATGGCATAGCTATCATCGTCATGGTCATAAGTGTTTACATCATCACTCCTGAACCGATTATGATTTCTAGGGTTTCGTTATTTAAAATATATAAACTTCTGATTTTTTTGTGTTCATGAGTTGTGCTGTTGAATTCAATTTTGTGATTTTCATGTGTGTATGTATAGTTTTTGTCTGATTATTTGTTATAATTTAACAAATTTTAATATGCACTGTACCATGTCATATGCCGATTCAAGATCGGTAAGGTAATCAGATCTCTTTCTTTAGTTTTAAAAAGACATTCAAACTAAAAACTATATCCATCAAACTGACGTGTTTTACCAGTTAATCAAAGGACGATATACAGTTTAAAGATCAGAGCACATAATTTAATGTATCTTAATCTGTTTATAGCTCTGGATTGTGCAGTATGATTCTCTAGATGAGCCTAAGGTGTTTAGCTTTACCTCTTTAGTTTCATGTTTACATTCCAATTCATAATATTCGCTCATTGTTACACAGCATAAGAACTTTTTGGAAAATAAAGTTTCGCAAACATATTGGTTAGAGAATCATACTGCACAATGAATGCAAGTTAAAGGCATTAGCTACGAAGTACAACTTTGTCCCTCACAAAAGCTTTGAGGCCTTTTGATTGTGATCGAGATGGATTTGTGTATGTTAATAATTATTATAGCATACTAGAAGTTTAGCGCGATGAGTCCCATCGTTTACCATGCTTTTTGATGTAGGATAGGAGAAGGTGATGGTGTTCCTGTCTTGGAAGTGAGTAATTCTAGAATATGAAATTTTTTATGCAATATTCTTGGTGTGTGTTTATATTACTTTTATACCTTTTGACATAGGAACTCAAACATGCAGGAAATAGAGGTGCAAATATTTATGATGAGCTTTGTGGGTACAGGATGTCAGGTTTGATGTTTTAAACCCGTTGACTACCTTTATTCTTTATTTTGCATGTTTCAATCCTGAATGTATGTACTTCTTATTAAGGTAATGCATATCACATCACAATAGCACACACAGATAGAAGATGGGCTATTTTGGCCATGTCACGAGCAATAAATAGGGTATAAAGTTGAAGTCTTTCATATATTTGATTCACGTTTATTCACATTTGTATGTATCGGTCAGGTCTTCGTCGTGATGAAGTGGACTATGTGAATTCCCATGCTATTTCTACACTTTTGATGTATAAGTTTCCATTAACTGCTCATGTAACATTATTAAAGATTTTGTACACTTAGTAATTTATTCATTGGGTGATATGGAGGATGGCCATGTTATAAAAACTTTGTTTTCAGATCATACAACTTCCGGTGACTTGGCGTTTTCATTCACAAAGGTAACTAAAAAATCTGGGAATCTTTTTTCTGTATAATCCTTAATATATCACCGCTAAATTGTTAGATTCAACATCGATTTTTTCAGCATATAATATACTGAGTAGTTATTTACCCTTCAATTGTTCAAGAACGATCGTGTTCTAGGGATATGAGTAGAATAGATTAGGATTTTTAATCATAAGTTGTTTTTTTTCTATTTCTTTTGATTCCTTATATCTGGGGTTTTGTAAAGTTTCCAACTTTTATTGATCAATGATCTTTTATGTATATTCTTGACGAGTTATTCTGCATGATGAGATCATAATAAGGTGTTTGGCAATGTGGGTAAAAATTTGATAGGAAACTGTAGGGTTTTATGATGTTGATTGATGTATGAACATCAGGATATTAAGTTTTGAAATGTTAGTTTTGTTACTTATAATATTTTATGTTAAATGATATTTTATTTCTGATGTTGAATCTCTGGTACCAATTAGGGTGCCATCGGTTATATTCTTGGGGCTGCTTGAGTGACCAAGGCATATTGACAGTTCTTGCCATAGATAAAGCAAATACAAAATCTTTCAGTCATGTGATGTTTTCTGAATTTTTATAATGTGACATTTAGATTAGATTTAGATCACTGCTATAATCTCCAAGGCTAGTGATGTTTTGTATCCTAATTCCTTCAAGTAATAAAATCATTCTTGCTTTTCAAAAAAAAAAAAAAAAAAGGATCACTGCTATAATCTTGTGTTTCAATAAAGGTTTGTGCTCTATTGCGATTGGCGGGGAATAGCTCCTTTATCGCTTAACTTGAGCACAACCCAGACCCTAATTATGGTAAAGGTTTTATGCATGTGACTGCTGTAAAGGAAATGCAGATTATAGCAGCCTTGTCAAATGCTTTTGGGTTTGGAGGAACAAATGTGTATACCTGGAATGGTGAGAGATGTTGGGTCAAGACCAAAAGATAGTTTGGGTTGACACGAGACATGGGTCGAACGGGTCAGATTTTATAGACGGGTTGGGTCTAAATGGGTTGGGTCGAGGCATGTATCTTCCAGTCCTGGTATGATTTGTGAATTGTCTTAATTTTACGTTATAATGTGTTTGTTTTATTAATTTCATGTGGTTGTTGATGTACGATTTCTATATTTTTAAATGTATTATCAGTTGCATACCTGAATTCAAGTGTGGCAGATGCAGTCGGATCAACGGTTATAGCTTCAACTTCTACTGAATATGAAGGTATACAATTATTGTAATATGTTTTTTTACTGGATTTATGTAACTATTCCAAGTGTTCCTTATTTGTTACACTATTTTTCTTCATTCAAAGTTGTGCTTCTATATTTTTTATTTGTGGTTTTCGATTTGGTCTTCTAAATTTTAGTTTAGAAAGAATTTTGGATGTTACTAAGCTGTTTTTGTTTTGTTGGTTTAGGTTTTAGTTTGATACATATTTACTTGGCTGTGACAATGTGGAAGCAATTAATGTTTTTGTTTACAAGAGTGACTTGGTATTTACAACAATAAATTTGCTGAGTTATTGACTGTTCACATGTTGTAGTATTTTTGGTTTCTGTTTTATATTTAGTTTTCCTGACTTCGTTGGATTGTCTATTTTCTTTTTATTAGTTGCATGATATGATATTATTAAATATCATTCTGTAACTAACAACATATATTAATAGATGATGTTGTTGTTTTTTTTTTAATTTATTATTATTTCATAGCTTTGTGACATTCTTCAACACGTTATGCAATTAAGCTTGTTACATTCTAAGAGGCCTCTTCCATTCTCTGGACATGAGCATTTTTGATAACACATGTAAAATATCGTGGGTGAGACACAACGTGTTATCCATATCTCTTTGATAGCAATTTTGGTGTCATTCTTCAGGTACCAATTGATAACTCGATTTAAGATTATATCCGGTAAATACATACTATTGTTATTTTGTGCACCGATTAGTGGATGGATTTTGAATTTTTATTAAACATGTTTATTTCCATTATTTTTAATCAACAAATAGATTTACATTCGCATATGCGGGATTGTGTATTCTTGTTGTTGTGAATAGATTTACATTCATATATGATTATTGTTCTTTTTAACTTTGTTTTGTTTCGATAAGAACATGATTGTATGATTTTTTCCATTTCCGGGAACCATTCAAATAATATAAAATATCATTTTATGGTAAGTTCGTCCAATAAAAAAATCCCGCGAATTCGCGGGCATTAAGCTAGTATATATATATATATATATATATATATATATATATATATATATATATATATAAAACTCTACTTTTTAATAGTACCTACAATTACTTTGTTTAATTGGTGGATAAGTGTCGGAGCCATCATTGATTTCACCATCTGCATAATAATCTTTGTTCCTTATGATATATACCTGCAATGAAAATTAAAAAAATGTATTACATTGATTATTGGTACCACAAAAATATTTTACTAGAACTTGTTATGAGTAAGAAAAAATAACAACACATGAAAAACAAAAAGAAAACCCTTAAAGACAGTGTGTTTGATTAAATGTAAGACGAGTGCATCTCCATCAATTAATTCATGACTAACAGAAAACCGCCTCCATCCAGCACTAAGCGCTTCATGACGAGCAATGTAAAGTGTAGGAAACTCTTCACCATTTTCATCAATCAAAGTGACGGTTTCATCATTCTTCGATAGGTATTTACTGCAGATATGACCTAGATACTGTTGTTGCATCCATGCCAATAATCATCACATTGTGTACAACAAACTCGGGTTCAAACGAGAACCACAAAAAGGGCGAGAACTGCGAGAAATTTTTAATTACATGGTTTTTATGCATTTATATTCAACAAATTACATATAAATGTTATTTAACGCTCATATCATTGGCAAACAAATGTTCACAATCACAAATTACATGTTCAATTGTCAATTATATGAAATGTTCGCATGTTCACAAACACATCTGCACATGTGAAGGAGAAATTATATATTTGATTTATATAGTTAGATTATAGGTTTTTTCAAACTAATTTTTGTTTAACATTACTCTCCAACATTTATATGTGACTCAAGTTACTCACATGTGAAAATCTTTGTAATTTAATGGTTCTCGCAGTTCTTGCCCTTTTTTTGCTTCTCGTTTGAACTTTTGACATTATGTCATTATGAATATATATATATATATATATATATATATATATATATATATATATATATATATATATATATATATATATATATATATATATATATATATATATATATATATATATAGGGGCAGATTCAAACGAGAATCACAAAAAGAGCGAAAACTGCGAGAACTTATTAATTTCTAAGTTTTTATGCATTTAAATGCAACAAATTATATGCAAATGTTAATTAATGCTCATATAATTAACAAACATATATTCATTACTACAAATTACAAGTTAAATTGTTAATTGTACGAAAGGTTCACATGTCCACAAACAAATATGCACATGTGAACGAGAAACTATATATTTGATTATATAGGTAAAAAATAAGTTTTTTTCACATTATTTTATGTTCATTCTTACTCTCCATCAACATTTATGACTGATTCAATCTACTCACATGTGAAAATCTTTGTAAATTAAAAGTTCTCGCAGTTCTCGCCTTTTTTGTGATTCTCGTTTGAACTTTTGACTATATATATATATATATATATATTGGTAGGATCAAGAGGGAAATAACCAATTAGAGTTTAGGGTTTAGGGTTTAGTCCCTAAACTCAAAACACTAAACCCTAAACTCTAAATCGGGCTAAATTTTACTTCACAAAACATGAAAAAAAACGTTAACATTCTTCACGATCAATATTATCTTGAATGTTATTTTTGTCAATCGTTTTCCCGCCTAAATAATAACATTCAACACGAAGTGTCTTTTTAAATGTTCATATAATATATATATATATATATATATATATATATATATATATATATATATATATATATATATATATATATATATATATATATATATATATATATATATATATATATGGCAGGATCAATGGGGAAGTAACCAATCGGGGGGAAGCAAATATTTTTTTTTTTCAGAATTTTTTTTTCAAACATCAAGATCACACGAAAATATGAACATTTAGAAAAGACACTTCGTGATGAATGTTATTATTTAGGCGGGAAAACGATCGAAAAAATAATATTAAAGATAATATTGTTCGTGAAGAATGTTAACGTTTTTTTCTTCATGTTTTGTGAAGTAAAATTTAGCCCAATTTAGAGTTTAGGGTTTAGGGTTTATTCCATAAACCCAAAACACTAAATCCTGTTTATAGGGTTTAGATATTAGGGTTTAGAAATTTAGGGTTTAGGGTTTAGATTTAGGGTTTAGATTGAGTTTTTAACACGAATGGTTTAGAGTTTAGGGTGTAGGGTTTGGTGTTTTGGGTTTATGGAACCTTAAATTTCTAAACCCTAATATCTAAACCCTATAAACCCTAATATCTAAAACCACAACATACGCTCGAAAAACACAATAATTGTTATATATTAGTTCTTCGAGCGTTTTCCGCCAAAATAAAAACATTTTTCACAAATTGTCTTTATTAAATGTTCATATTTTCATCCAATCTATAATGTTCGTGAAGAAAGTTTTTCAAAAAAAAAAAATTTGCTTCCCCCCGATTGGTTACTTCCCTCTTGATCATACCACTATATATATATATATATATATATATATATATATATATATATATATATATATATATATATATATATATATATATATATATATATATATATATATTGGTAGGATCAAGAGGGAAGTAACCAATCGGGGGGAAGCAAAATTTTTTTTTTCTTTTTCGTTTTTTGAAAAAACTTTGTTCACGAACATTATAGATTGGATGAAAATATGAATATTTAATAAAGACACTTTGTGATAAATATTTTTATTTTGGCGGGAAAACGCTCGAAGAATTAATATATAACAATTATCGTGTTTTTCGAGCGTATGTTGAGGTTTTAGATATTAGGGTTTATAGGGTTTAGAAATTTAGGGTTTAGATTTAGGATTTAGATTGAGTTTTTAACACGAACGGTTTAGAGTTTAGGGTTTAGGATTTTGGGACTAAACCTAAAACACTAAACCCTAAACTCTAAATCGGACTAAATTTTACTTCACAAAACATGAAGAAAAAAAACGTTAACATTCTTCACGATCAATATTATCTTGAATGTTATTTTGCCGATCGTTTTCCCGCCTAAATAATAACATTCATCACGAAGTGTCTTTTTTAAATGTTCATATTTTCGTGTGATCTTGATGCCTGAAAATTTTTCCAAAAAAATGAAAAAAAAATTGCTTCCCCATTGATCCTGCCCCTATATATATATATATATATATATATATATATATAGGGGCAGGATCAATGGGGAATTAACCAATCGGTGAGAAGCGGGGGAAGCAAAAAAAAAAATTTCATTTTTTGAAAAAACTTTGTTCACGAACATTATAGATTGGATGAAAATAAGAACATTTAGAAAAGACACTTCGTGATGAATATTATTATTTTGACGGGAAAACGATCGACAAAAATAATATTGAAGATAATATTGTTCGTGAAGAATGTTAACGTTTTTTTTTCTTCATGTTTTGGGAAGTAAAATTTAGCCCGATTTAGAGTTTAGGGTTTGGTGTTTTGAGTTTATTCCATAAACCCAAAATACCAAACCCTAAACCCTAAACCCTAAACTCTAAACCGTTCGTGTTAAAAACTCAATCTAAATCCTAAATCTAAACTCTAAATCTAAACCCTAAACCCTAAATTTCTAAACCCTAATATCTAAACCCTATAAACCCTAATATCTAAACCATAATGTCTAAAACCTCAACATACGCTCGAAAAACACGATAATTGTTATATATTACTTCTTCGAGCGTTTTCCCGCCAAAATAATAACATTCATCACGAAGTGTCTTTTCTAAATGTTCTTATTTTCATCCAATCTATAATGTTCGTGAACAAAGTTTTTTCAAAAAACGAAAAAAAAATTTTTGCTTCCCCCCGATTGGTTACTTCCCTCTTGATCCTACCACTATATATATATATATATATATATATATATATATATATATATATATATATATATATATATATGTCATTATGAATGACAACTGAAGTAAAGTAACTAACCAGCGATCCACCATTCACATGTGACTGAAACATGGGCTTAACAAATGAAGTTCTTCGGCTTTGTTTATAACGTATTCTCTAGCTTTAAGCTTCAATTCAAGTTCTTCGGCTTTGTTTATAACGTATTCTCTAGCTTCATCAGATACATAAACTCGGTTTCCCAACTCCTTTTGTGATGAAAAATCGTGTGTACATTTATCAGTTCAGATTAACGCAGCGGATAGTTAAAATAATAATCTTTTATTATTTCATAAAAAATTTACAAGATTAAATTTTCACTTATTTAATGAAACATACACACGATTAATTTATCCCAATGATCCAGTTACACCATAATAATTGTCAAAAATATGTAATTCAAAAGTGAGTTAACGATATACCTTTCTTGAAGAAACTGATTGAAGGAGAGAAACCTACGATCAAAAATATGACCGTCTCTTAGGATAGTCCACTACACTTTCAAACAACGCCAATGGATGATAGTTCAAACCCAAGTAGCTTATTAATATAATTGAATTATATTAATTGAATAATGAATAATACTCCATGTGTAGTTGTTTTTTTTTTTTTTTTTTTTTTTTTTGTTTCAAAAGGAATAATAATCAAATCCTTTAATTTTGTTTCATTTAACTAACATTTTTTCAACTAACATTCAAACTTTCACCAACCTTTCAAAAAACAACTAACATTCATTTATATATAATTAATTAATTCAAAATTAATTAATTATTCAATTAATTTATAGCGGAGCATTTTAACTTGTTTCGTTACTTGAGTAATATATATACATCATACATATATTATATTAACATCTAGGTGTATATATGTGTGACCCCGAAGGCTCAAATGAATTTAGCCATATAGTTATATGTTGTTCCTTGCACATTAATCTTACAGACTCCCACTTGTGCATGGTACAACACCAAGTAACTATAAAAACAATGGATACCGTCTAGCAACAAGCCATTGTCCCCAAATTCAAGTGAGGGTAATTTCTCAATACTGCTTGTAGTAAGTGTTAAATGTCATTCGTCCTTTTGTTTCAGATACCTTAGTTAAACTTGAGATATGGATCATCGGTCATTCTCATTTGTTTAACAATTTTGTTTCTCGATCTTAGAACTGAATTAGATCACCAAATTAATTAAGTATCATCTTAATCACATCTGGGTGCGGCCACACAAATATCTTATTCATTCATCCAGGAGCTCAAAAAGTATCTAACTCCAAACATTTTAGAGGAACAAATCCTATATTGCATACACGTGTTTATCACGAGCTTTACATTATACCCAATAATAGCCTTTATAACAGCCTTATTCAGGACATCATTTAACCATATTAAAATACAATGCTACACTCATCAAGACGGGCGTGCATCTCAAGTCTAAGGACACAAAGACATAATCACTAAAAGATTCACTACTGACTACGATCCATGTAGTGACATCTTATGGTTGGGTCATTCCAATATTCATCATCAATGAATACATATGAATTTTGATCTCAACAAGTTAACTATTCATCATCAATGAATATAACCAAAATTTCACATTAATCTTAATTCATGTTATTCCCATAACATGACCGATTATGGAGATTTTGAATAATCAACAATTATTCATGGATTAAACATGCTAATATAGAACACAGTGATATAAATGAAAACGATCATACTAACTATATATCAATTCATTAATATAAAACTGCTTATTGTTCCAAAAATATCCAAATACTAAATTACAAATGAAAAAGATCAGCAGCATAACGAAGTCCAATACTACTAGCATGATCATCATGCTTATTGTGTGTCATGGGCTTCGTGAACGGGTCAGCCACATTATCATCCATATGAACCTTAAGAATACTAATGTCATTCCTCTCAACGACTTCTTGAATGTAGTCAAACTTTCGAAGAATGTGTCTGCTACCTTTACGTACACGTGATTCTTTCGCAAGTATAATAGCACTTGAATTATCACAGTACATTTCCATAGGAAATTCAATGCTGAGAACTACTCCAAGTTCAGCAATAAACTTTCTAATCCAGACAGCTTCTTGAGCAGCTTCTGAGGCAGCAATGTATTCTGCTTTCGTTGTAGACTGTGCAACTGTGCTCTCTTTGAGCTTCTCCAATCAACTGCCCCACCATTCATGACAAAGACATACCCTGACTGGGATCGAGAATCATCTCGATCAGTTTGGAAACTAGCATCTGTATAACATCTAATACTCAACTCTTCTTCCAAACCACCGTAAACCAAGAACATATCTTTAGTTCTCCGCATATATTTAAGAATGCTCTTAACAGCAATCCAATGTTCTTCACCTGAATTATGTTGATAACGACTCGTCAAACTTAAAGCTAACGAGACATTAGGTCTAGTACATAACATGGAATACATAATGGATCCTATAGCCGAAGCATACGGAACACATTTCATTCATCTTATCTCATCAGGTGTGATAGGACTTTGAGACTTGCTCAAGGTTATGCCTTTTTGCATGGGCAATGCTTCGCACTTGGAGTTTTGCATGTTAAATCTTCGTAAGATTTTTTCAATGTATGTACTTTGACTCAAACCAATAAGCCTTTTGGATCTATTTCTATAGATCCTGATTCCTAGAATATACTTAGCTTCTCCAAGATCTTTCATGGCAAAACATTTTCCAAGCCAAGATTTGACATCTTGTAAAGTTGGAATGTCATTTCCAATAAGTAGTATGACATCAACATACAAGATCAAGAAGACAACTTTGCTCCCACTAGCTCTAATGTAAACACGTGGCTCATCTCCGTTTTGAGAAAAACCAAACTCTTTAATTTTCTCATCAAACTTAAGATTCCAGCTCCTGGATGCTTTCTTTAATCCATAAATGGATTTTAGAAGCTTGCATACTTTAGTAGGATGTTTTGGATTTACTGTAATGACCCGCACTTTTTCGATCGTTCTATACTTATAAGATTAATAATTACATAAATTAAACCTTACCAACATGATAAGCAATCCAAATTGTTGAGACTTATGTTTTTGAAATGAGTTTTACACAACGTTTGACCGTCTAGTTTGACCGATGATATCACGAACTATATAACATATGATAATTATACGTTTGTGTATATATATGTATATATACATATTTAACATGATCTAAGGATGTTTTAATATCTCATTTTGTATTAATAACAATAAGTTATAAGTATATTTTGAAACTACTAACTTAAGTTTTCAAAACGATAACCATACGTAACGTTATTTGACATAAATACTTATAACATATAATGTTTATACATATATCGTATATGTAATGTATTTAATCACTTTTAAAGACTTAAATACATAAAACAATATAAGTATATTCACAAAAGATAGCTATATTTGAATTCTCATTCCATTTTTCACAAGATTTTCTATACGTATATCTAGAGTATATGTACTCGTATCATACCTAGCTTCTATACGTATTTACTATTGGTATATACACATCAAATCACCACCAACCAGCCCTTGTTCATGCCTTATGTATAAGGTAACTCTCTTGTTCATGCCTTATGTATAAGGTAACTACTTTTGATGTTTAGTATGACTAATTACATAAAAATACAACATGAAATTTTGTCCATGTTTTTCCATTAATCATGTTTTTATGGCCTTAAATACATCTTCCATTTTCAAATTTTATTACCTCATTTCTTTAACCAAAAACACACTCTTAAGAAACTCCATAACCATTCAGCTAGTATCCATGAAGATCTAGCCATAAAAACATCACTTAAACACCATAAGAAAAACCTTACAAAAACACTTCAAGAATCCTTTCAAGAACACAAGTTTACTTCCAATCTTTCATCCAACTCCATCACTCTTTTGGTTCTAGATTTTTACTTCTATTTTACAGCAATCTTGTCCAAGCAACTTGAGGTAGTAACTTTGTTCATAACCTTATTCGATTCATATATATATAGCTATCTTATTTTGTGGTATAAAATTTTAACAACAAGAACATAGTTTGAATGTTTTCAAACTTGTTTGCAAACTAAATAGATCCTTCTCACTTAACTTTTAAAATACTTCAAGACCTGTAATATATCATAAATATATGCTAATTTAACAAGGTATAACTTGGTTTTTCAAAGAACACCTTAAAAACTGAATTTACGACGTCGGAGTGCAACCGGGGGCTGTTTTGGGTTGGATAATTAAAAACCATCTTAAACTTTGAATTAGAGGTTTATTTTCTGGAAAAATGATTTTTACTATGAATATGATAACACATAAAAATTTCATGATTTAACTCAAAGTATAAGTATTTTTAGAAAAATAATCATTTAAGGTTGTTTACATGATGGAAAATGATTAACTTCATAAGTTTCACTAAAGTTTGACCTATGACCTGTGATTTCGAATACAAACTAAGGTATTTACAGTTCATAGTCTTAAAGAGGGACTCGATCCAAGAAAGTGGCAAGTTGAATCAATGAAAACGGAGTTGTAACGAAGAAACTATGACCAAAACGAGATCGGATATCTAAGACTAGTTTAGCTACGAAAATAATTGGAGAAAATTAAATAAATCACATCTTTTTAAAATAACATGATATTTTATATATATGTACTCATAATTTAATTTTATATGGTTCAGGATCACCCGTAAACAATACGAGAAGATTAATCATAAGATCCCATGATTGTACGCAACACGTCATTTGACAACACCGGTACTTTATGTACGCAACACGTCATTTGACAACACCGGTACCGTGGGTCAAGATTAATCTCGACCAATACATATACGATGGGGGTTTTTATTTATTTCATTGGGGGTTTATTAAACACCTAAAAATGAACCATTAAAATTGAATTACTAACATCGGACTGCTAACTACGGACTAAGGAATTATTAAAAGTATTAAAAGTATTATAAGTATATATATGTGACGTTTGTTTAAAAAGAAAAGGTATTGATATATTATATATGGATAGGTTCGTGATATCAACCGGAGACTAAGTCAAAATATATATCTTCAAGGCAAAAGTGAGTATATAGTCCCACTTTTAAACTCTAAATATTTCGGGATGAGAATACATGTATTTTATGTTTTACGATATGGACACAAGTAACTGAAAAATATATTCTACGTTGAGTTGTACCACTGGCATACTTCCCTGTAGCTTGGTAACTATTATTTACAGTGGTATTGTAAACGCGAATCCTGTTGATAGATCTATCGGGCCTGACAACCCCAACTGGACTGGACGACCAGTATTCAACGGTTGCACAGTACTTCGTTTCGTGACTATACTTGGTACGGTGTAGTAAGATTTCATAATAAAGGGAATATGCGACGTGATTAAATGTTAAGTATGGTTACCAAGTGCTCAACCACTTAGAATATTTTTATTAAAATGTTTACATATGAAATCTTGTGGTCTATATTTATACCGCTGCCGGCATTAAACCTATATCTCACCAACTTTATGTTGACGTTTTAAACATGTCTATTCTCAGGTGATAACTAAAAGCTTCCGCTGCAACATGTTGAATTTAAACAAGATCTTGAGTATGCATATTTGTGTCAAAAATAAAACTGCATATCGGAGGATTTGTAATGTAAAATATGCTAGAAATCGTATTGTTATCATCACATGTAAAGTTTGTAAGTCTAAGATTATCGCTAAACGATAATCATCTTTTTATTGTCTTAAGCTTGTATTAAAATAAGAGTTATGGTTTGTAATGTAAAATAAATGCAGTTGTTCTTTTAAAAATGTCGCATATAGAGGTCAATACCTCGCAATGAAATCATACGTTATCTAACTCGTTCTTAAGGTTAAGGACGGGTTATGACATGTGGTATCAGAGCAGTGGTCTTAGCGAACCAGGTTTGCATTAGTGTGTCTAACTGATAAGTCGTTAGGATACATTAGTAAGTCTGGACTTTGACCGGGTCTGATTTAAAAACCATTGCTTATCATTGTTGGTTAAAATTTATATGTAAATATTATGTAGTACTAATGGGTTAGTTGTTGTGTGATAGATGTCGGGCTCAAAACTTGTTATCACATTCAGCGACTCCGAACCAGAATCTTCAGATGGTGTTCCAGTCATTAACCTATCCGATGACGAAAATAATATCTTTGGGGAAGACTCACAAATTCCGGATGAACCGACTATAGAGAACCCGGAAAGTGAACCCGAGGAGGAAAGTGAACCCGAGGAGGAAAGTGAACCCGAGGAGGAAAGTGAACCCGAGGAGGAAAGTGAACCCGAGGAAGAAATACAGGAAATTACAAAAGACAAGTTCGAACTAGGAAAGAAACGAAAGGCTAATGAATTAGAAAATTCAAATCCCGAGTTTAGTAAGGATGATGTGGCACCAACTCCACTAGACACTACCACCCCTATTCCCGCTATTCCTATTCGTTCTATTCCGGCATCCAGTTCTTCAGTCCCACAGCCAAAATATAGGCAGACAGCTAGGATAAGCGTTAGGCGATTCATTGAACCTAAACGTCTTAGAAAATAGACCAAACGATGCGCTGCCGTATTAAACCATGGGATCATATAATGTTTTGTATAATATTATTAGTGTGGTTTGCTTAATGTTCGATGTAAGATAAGCATATGTAAAATAGTGAAGTGTGAAATGCAATAATTTTCCATGGTTAATTATTATTTAGATGGTAGTAATTGATTCTGTACTAAGCTATTAAGTATGGACATTAACGGGTAGGTACTACCCTAGATATAATTATAAAACGCTAATAAGAAGAAAAGGCTTTTATAATAATACCTGGTTCATATTATTAATAAGCTATAATGTACTGTAAATATACACTACATCTATAATATTCCATGTGAATAATTATTTTCTTTTCATTCTTATAGAAGAATATGGCGCGATTGAACCGAATGACGGAACAAGAAATCCAGGAACTCATCAATCAGCGAGTGAACGACAGAATGTTATGGGTCGAGGCTGCAAGAGGTGCTGCAGTTAACCCAAATCCTCGTGTGGGGTGCACTTACAAAACTTTTCAAGCTTGCAAGCCCTCATCATTCAGTGGAACAGAAGGACCGATCGGTTTAACCCGGTGGATAGAAAAGATGGAGACTGTGTTTAAAATAAGTGGTTGTGTTGAAAAGGACATGACCAAGTATGCATCGTGCACTTTACAAGATAGTGCACTCACGTGGTGGAAAAATTATGTGAAGGCTGTAGGAGGAGATGTAGCTTATGATACTCCTTGGGAAGAATTCAAAACAATGTTAATCAACGAGTATTGTCCAAGGAACGAGATTAGGAAGTTGGAAGATGAATTACGAAGCCTGAAGGTTGTTGGTACTGAAATCACCAACTACAATCAGCGATTCATGGAATTAGGTTTGCTATGTCCTGAATTGGTTCCAACCGAAGAACGGAAGATTGAAATGTACAAAGATGGTTTGCCCAAAAAGGTCAAGGCAAATGTTACAGCATCGAAACCTAAGACAATTCATGAAGCTATAACCATGGCAAACGAGCTAATGGATCAGGTCATCATGGATAAGAAAGTATCCAATACTGATGTGAAGGTATCAGGTAACAAAAGAAAGTGGAATGGAAATTATGATCGAGGTAACCAACAACAATCTTTTAAGAAACAAGAAACCACGAAAGGTGCGGGTAGTGGTTCAGGTTTTGGTTACAAAGGACAAAGTCCTTTATGCAACCGATGCCACAAACATCACTCTGGTTACTGTAATGTGGTATGCAACAAATGTAATCGAAAGGGTCATCTTGCTGAAGATTGTAGGGCTCTCGTTACAAATACAAATGGTACCAAGACTCCTGCCACTAATGCAAATAGAACTGCTTTGGCTACTGTTACTTGTTATGGATGTGGGAAACAGGGTCATTATAAGAGCCAGTGCCCAAATCTAGAGAAGAATATCGGACCTGCACGAGGGAGAGCATTTGTTATTAATGCTAGAGAGGCGTGTGAAGACCCGGAGCTTGTTACGGGTACGTTTACCATTAATAACTTATCCGCATCTATTATATTTGATACTGGTGCTGATAGAAGTTACGTGTGTAGAGACTTTCACGCTAAATTGAATTGTTCATCATTACCTCTAGATGCTAAGTACATGATTGAGTTAGCTAATGGTAAACTAATTAAAGCCGATAAAATTTGTCGTGATTGTGAAATAAATTTAGCCGGAGAAACATTTAAAATTGACTTAATACCCGTAGAATTAGGAAGTTTTGATGTAATAGTCGGCATGGACTGGATGTCCAAAGTAGGAGCTGAAGTTGTGTGTGCCAAGAAGGCAATTCGCATTCCTAGTAAGGATAAAACGCCAGTAATGATTTATGGAGAGAAGGGTAACTCAAAGCTAAAACTCATTAGTTATTTGAAAGCTCAAAAGTGCTTGAAGAAAGGGTGCTATGCTATCTTAGCACATGTTAATAAAGTCGAAAAGAAAGAAAAAGAGAAGTGCATCAATGACGTGCCTGTGGCAAGAGATTTTCCTGAAGTATTTCCGGAAGAGTTGCCGGGATTACCTCCATTTAGATCTGTAGAATTTCAAATAGATTTAGTACCAGGAGCTGCACCAGTGGCTCGTGCTCCATATAGACTTGCACCGTCCGAATTAAAAGAACTTCAAAGTCAGTTAAAAGAATTACTAGACCGTGGATTCATACGACCAAGCACTTCACCGTGGGGAGCTCTAATTTTGTTTGTTAAGAAGAAAGATGGATCTTTTAGGATGTGTATAGATTATCGTGAATTAAATAAGTTAACTATCAAGAATCGGTATCCACTACCGAGAATTGATGACTTATTTGATCAACTGCAAGGATCATGTGTTTATTCGAAAATCGACCTAAGATCGGGTTATCATCAATTACGTGTCAAAGAAGAGGACATTCCGAAAATTGCTTTTCGGACACGTTATGGTCATTACGAATTTTTGGTCATGCCGTTTGGATTGACGAATGCGCCAGCTGTATTCATGGACCTCATGAATCGAGTTTGTAGTCCATATTTAGATAAGTTTGTTATCGTTTTCATTGATGATATTCTTATCTATTCCAAGAGTGAGCAAGAGCATGAACAACATTTAAGGTTGATATTAGAGTTGTTGAGAAAAGAACAGCTATATGCTAAATTTTCTAAATGTGCTTTCTGGTTGAAAGAAGTGCAATTTCTTGGCCACGTTGTTAGTAGCAAAGGAATTCAGGTTGATCCAGCAAAAATTGAAGCCATTGAAAAATGGGAGACTCCTAAGACACCAACGCAGATACGCCAATTTTTGGGTTTAGCCGGTTATTATAGAAGGTTTATTCAAGATTTTTCCCGAATAGCTAAGCCGTTGACAGCGTTAACGCAAAAAGGGAAGAAATATGAATGGACCTCTGAGCAGGAGAGTGCATTTTAATTACTGAAGAAGAAGTTAACTACGTCGCCTATTTTATCGTTACCAGAAGGGAACGATGATTTTGAAATATATTGTGACGCTTCGCGACAAGGTTTTGGTTGCGTTCTTATGCAACGGAAGAAAGTTATTGCATACGCATCCCGACAATTGAAGATTCACGAGCGAAATTATACGACGCATGATCTAGAATTGGGAGCAGTCGTGTTTGCATTGAAGATGTGGAGACACTACTTGTATGGAGTTAAATGCACTGTGTTTACTGATCATAAAAGCCTTCAACATATTTTTGATCAGAAACAGCTGAACATGAGGCAACGTAGGTGGGTCGAGTTAATAAACGACTATGATTGTGAAATTCGTTATCATCCCGGGAAAGCGAATGTGGTGGCTGACGCATTAAGCAGAAAGGAACGAGAACCAATTCGAGTACGAGCGATGAACATAAAAATTCGCATGAATCTCAACTCACAAATCAAAGAAGTTCAACGAGAAGCACTTACTAAAGAAAACATAAGAAATGAAATAATGAAGAAGTATGAGAAGCAACTCATTATACGGGAAGATGGAATTCGATATTTTGCAAATCGTATTTGGGTACCGAAGTTGGGTGGATTAAGGAAGTTGATATTGAACGAGGCACATAAGACAAGATACTCGATACATCCTGGAGTTGGAAAGATGTACCAAGATCTTAAGACACGTTATTGGTGGCCTAATTTAAAGACAGACGTTGCAACATATGTTGGGGAGTGTTTAACTTGTTCTAAGGTCAAAGCAGAACACCAGAAGCCGTCAGGGTTACTTCAACAACCAGAAATTCCAGAATGGAAATGGGATGGTATTACCATGGATTTCATCACGAAGTTACCAAAGACTGCCTGGGGATACGACACCATTTGGGTGATTGTTGATCGTCTCACCAAGTCTGCACATTTCTTGCCTATAAAGAAAACGGATAGGATGGAGAAACTATTACGATTGTATATAAAGGAAATTGTTTCAAGGCATGGAATACCTATTTCCATTATATCTGATCGTGATAGTAGATTTACCTCAAAGTTCTGGCAATCACTACAGGAGGAACTAGGAACTCGTTTGGATATGAGTACCGCATATCATCCGCAAACGGACGGGCAGAGTGAAAGAACAATTCAGACTCTTGAAGACATGCTCAGGGCATGTGTGATCGATTTTGGAAACGGATGGGATAAGTATCTACCATTAGCAGAATTCTCGTATAATAATAGTTATCATGCGAGCATTAAAAATGCACCATTCGAAGCATTGTACGGAAGGAAGTGTAGATCTCCTATCTGTTGGAATGAAGTAGGAGATCGACAATTAACTGGTCCCGAGATCATACATGAAACTACTGAAAAGATAGTACAAATCAAGGAAAGATTGAAAACAGCCCGTAGTCGCCAAAAGAGCTACGCCGATGTCCGAAGGAAACCATTAGAGTTTCAGATCGGTGACATGGTTATGTTAAAGGTGTCACCATGGAAAGGTGTAATACGTTTTGGAAAAAGGGGTAAACTGAACCCAAGATATGTAGGCCCGTTCAAGATCATCGAACGCATTGGACCGGTAGCTTATCGACTCGAGTTACCGCAACAACTCGCCGGAGTACATAGTACCTTTCACGTCTCAAACCTTAAGAAGTGTCTTGTAAAGGAAGATTTCACCATTCCTCTTGAAGAAATCCATGTCGACGAGAAACTACAATTCGTCGAAGAACCAATCGAAATCATGGACCGTGAAGTTAAACAGCTCAAGCAGAGCAACATACCGATCGTTAAGGTTCGTTGGAATGCTCGAAGGGGTCCCGAGTTTACTTGGGAACGAGAGAATCAGATGAAACAAAAGTATCCACACTTGTTTCTCGATGACGCAAAATAGGTACAATTTTAAAATTTCGGGACGAAATTTATTTAACGGGTAGGTACTGTAATGACCCGCACTTTTTCGATCGTTCTATACTTATAAGATTAATAATTACATAAATTAAACCTTACCAACATTATAAGCAATCCAAATTGTTGAGACTTATGTTTTTGAAATGAGTTTTACACAACGTTTGACCGTCTAGTTTGACCGATGATATCACGAACTATATAACATATGATAATTATACGTTTGTGTATATATATGTATATATACATATTTAACATGATCTAAGGATGTTTTAATATCTCATTTTGTATTAATAACAATAAGTTATAAGTATATTTTGAAACTACTAACTTAAGTTTTCAAAACGATAACCATACGTAACGTTATTTGACATAAATACTTATAACATATAATGTTTATACATATATCGTATATGTAATGTATTTAATCACTTTTAAAGACTTAAATACATAAAACAATATAAGTATATTCACAAAAGATAGCTATATTTGAATTCTCATTCCATTTTTCACAAGATTTTCTATACGTATATCTAGAGTATATGTACTCGTATCATACCTAGCTTCTATACGTATTTACTATTGGTATATACACATCAAATCACCACCAACCAGCCCTTGTTCATGCCTTATGTATAAGGTAACTCTCTTGTTCATGCCTTATGTATAAGGTAACTACTTTTGATGTTTAGTATGACTAATTACATAAAAATACAACATGAAATTTTGTCCATGTTTTTCCATTAATCATGTTTTTATGGCCTTAAATACATCTTCCATTTTCAAATTTTATTACCTCATTTCTTTAACCAAAAACACACTCTTAAGAAACTCCATAACCATTCAGCTAGTATCCATGAAGATCTAGCCATAAAAACATCACTTAAACACCATAAGAAAAACCTTACAAAAACACTTCAAGAATCCTTTCAAGAACACAAGTTTACTTCCAATCTTTCATCCAACTCCATCACTCTTTTGGTTCTAGATTTTTACTTCTATTTTACAGCAATCTTGTCCAAGCAACTTGAGGTAGTAACTTTGTTCATAACCTTATTCGATTCATATATATATAGCTATCTTATTTTGTGGTATAAAATTTTAACAACAAGAACATAGTTTGAATGTTTTCAAACTTGTTTGCAAACTAAATAGATCCTTCTCACTTAACTTTTAAAATACTTCAAGACCTGTAATATATCATAAATATATGCTAATTTAACAAGGTATAACTTGGTTTTTCAAAGAACACCTTAAAAACTGAATTTACGACGTCGGAGTGCAACCGGGGGCTGTTTTGGGTTGGATAATTAAAAACCATCTTAAACTTTGAATTGGAGGTTTATTTTCTGGAAAAATGATTTTTACTATGAATATGATAACACATAAAAATTTCATGATTTAACTCAAAGTATAAGTATTTTTAGAAAAATAATCATTTAAGGTTGTTTACATGATGGAAAATGATTAACTTCATAAGTTTCACTAAAGTTTGACCTATGACCTGTGATTTCGAATACAAACTAAGGTATTTACAGTTCATAGTCTTAAATAGGGACTCGATCCAAGAAAGTGGCAAGTTGAATCAACGAAAACGGAGTTGTAACGAAGAAACTATGACCAAAACGAGATCGGATATCTAAGACTAGTTTAGCTACGAAAATAATTGGAGAAAATTAAATAAATCACATCTTTTTAAAATAACATGATATTTTATATATATGTACTCATAATTTAATTTTATATGGTTCAGGATCACCCGTAAACAATACGAGAAGATTAATCATAAGATCCCATGATTGTACGCAACACGTCATTTGACAACACCGGTACTTTATGTACGCAACACGTCATTTGACAACACCGGTACCGTGGGTCAAGATTAATCTCGACCAATACATATACGATGGGGGTTTTTATTTATTTCATTGGGGGTTTATTAAACACCTAAAAATGAACCATTAAAATTGAATTACTAACATCGGACTGCTAACTACGGACTAAGGAATTATTAAAAGTATTAAAAGTATTATAAGTATATATATGTGACGTTTGTTTAAAAAGAAAAGGTATTGATATATTATATATGGATAGGTTCGTGATATCAACCGGAGACTAAGTCAAAATATATATCTTCAAGGCAAAAGTGAGTATATAGTCCCACTTTTAAACTCTAAATATTTCGGGATGAGAATACATGTATTTTATGTTTTACGATATGGACACAAGTAACTGAAAAATATATTCTACGTTGAGTTGTACCACTGGCATACTTCCCTGTAGCTTGGTAACTATTATTTACAGTGGTATTGTAAACGCGAATCCTGTTGATAGATCTATCGGGCCTGACAACCCCAACCGGACTGGACGACCAGTATTCAACGGTTGCACAGTACTTCGTTTCGTGACTATACTTGGTACGGTGTAGTAAGATTTCATAATAAAGGGAATATGCGACGTGATTAAATGTTAAGTATGGTTACCAAGTGCTCAACCACTTAGAATATTTTTATTAAAATGTTTACATATGAAATCTTGTGGTCTATATTTATACCGCTGCCGGCATTAAACCTATATCTCACCAACTTTATGTTGACGTTTTAAACATGTCTATTCTCAGGTGATAACTAAAAGCTTCCGCTGCAACATGTTGAATTTAAACAAGATCTTGAGTATGCATATTTGTGCCAAAAATAAAACTGCATATCGGAGGATTTGTAATGTAAAATATGCTAGAAATCGTATTGTTATCATCACATGTAAAGTTTGTAAGTCTAAGATTATCGCTAAACGATAATCATCTTTTTATTGTCTTAAGCTTGTATTAAAATAAGAGTTATGGTTTGTAATGTAAAATAAATGCAGTTGTTCTTTTAAAAATGTCACATATAGAGGTCAATACCTCGCAATGAAATCATACGTTATCTAACTCGTTCTTAAGGTTAAGGACGGGTTATGACATTTACAAACCCTTCCGGCTGAACCATATATACGTCCTCGCTTAGGTCACCATTTAGGAAGGCGGTTTTAACATCCATTTGCCATATTTCATAATCATGAAAAGCAGCTATGGCAATAATTATCCTAATTGATTTAATGCTCGCAACTGGTGAAAAAGTTTCCTCAAAATCAATTCCTTGAGTTTGAGTATAACCTTTTGCCACCAACCGAGCCTTAAAAGTATTTACATTACCATCCATGTCAGCCTTCTTCTTGAAGACCCATTTACTACCCACTGTCTTGCAATTGGGTGGAAGATCAATCAAGTTCCATACTTGATTATCTTTCATGGACTGCATCTCTGTCTTCATAGCATCTTGCCATTTGTCAGATTCTAGATCTGATATGGCTTCACTGTAGCTAGAGGGTTCATCATAATCCCCTAGATGAGATTCATCTAAATTAATCAAAAGATTTAACCTCTCACGTTGATGAGGAGTTCTACTAGATCTATGAAGTATAGGTGCATTCTGGCTCACCAACAGTGTGTTCAGCTTCAACGTGCAGTTGGCTAGTGCCTTCAGAAGGTATGTTACTTTGTGATACTTGAATTTCCTCAAGATCTACTTTACTCCCACTGACTTCTTGTAAGAGAAGATCTCTTTCAAAGAATTCAGCAAACCGAGCAGTAAACACTTTGTTTTCAGCTTGGTAGTAAAAGTAGTAACCCATTGTTTCCTTTGGGTATCCCACAAAGTGACATTTGATACCTCTGGGTTCTAACTTGTTTAAAGTGTCACGTTTTACATACGCTTCACAACCCCAGACTTTCAAATAAGGCAACTTAGGACTCTTTCCATGCCATAACTCATATGGTGTCTTTTCTACCTTCTTGGTTGGAACTATATTGGATATGCGTGCAGCAGACTCTAATGCATAACCCCAAAAAGACATCGGTAGAGTAGTTAGACTCATCATAGATCGAACCATATCAAGTAAAGTTCGATTCCTCCGTTCTGACACACCATTGTGCTGTGGTGTGTAAGGTGGAGTGAATTGTGAGACAATCTCGCGATTCTTTAGGTGGTCCAAAAACTCTTGACTCATATATTCCCCTCCCCAATCAGAGCGAAGGGCTTTAATGGTCTTTCCAAGTTGATTCTCTACTTCATTTTGGAAGATTTTGAATGTTTCAAAAACTTCATGTTTATGTTTCAGCAAGTAAACATAACCATATCTACTATAATCATCAGTAAATGTAACGAAGTATGATTCACCATTTCTAGACATAGTTCTAAAAGGGCCACAAACATCAGTATGTATTAGTCCTAAAAGATCTTTAGCTCTTTCACCTAAACCAGAGAAAGGAGCCTTTGTCATCTTTCCACATAAACATGACTCGCATACATCAAATGACTCAGAGCCAGTTGATTCCAAAATTCCGTCAGATTGGAGTTTTGAAATGCGTTATTTGTTTATATGACCAAGACGACAATGCCATAGATATGTCTTGTTTAAGTCTTGCTTGAATCGTTTGGCAGTACAGGTATATACAGAATTATTATTTGAAACCACACCATGCATATCAATTTCAAAAATACCATCACGTGGAATAGCATTAAAATAAAATACATTATTCTTAGAAACTGAAATACCAAAGTGCGTAAATGTAAGTTCAAAACCAACATTTTTCAAAAGAGAAACTGAAATTATATTGCTCGTAATACTAGGAGCATAATGACATTGTTCCAACAAAACAATAAGACCACTAGGTAAAGTAAGCTCATAGGTGCTAATAGCTTCAACAGCAGCTCGAGCCCCATTGCCCACTCTTAAGTCTAGTGTATCTTTCTTCAGTCTCTTACTTCTTCTCATTCCCTGCATATTATTACAGATATGAGTACCACAACCAGTATCAAAAATCCAGGAATCACTAGAAAAAGTATATAACTGTATATGAAATATACCTGATTTGCTGGTCTGGCCAGCTTTGCCTTTTCTCAACTCAGATAGGTAGGAAGGACAGTTCCTCCTCCAGTGGCTAACTTTTCCACAGTGGAAACATTCGGCGTCTTTCGCTGGGTTTTCTTTCTTGGGAGGTGGTGGAATTTTCTTTTTAGCAATTGACTTGCCTTTTCCTTTTTTCCAAGTTTTCGGCTTATTCTTTTTCACCCTACCTTCCCTAATCATAAGGACTCCTGGATTGAAAACCTTATATGGAATATCCTGTTCAGCAGTTTTGAGCATCAAGTGCACCTCTGCCAGAGATTTCTCCCAACCTTGCATATTGTAATTCATCACAAATTGGTGATATGATTTTGGTAGTGAAACCAAAACCGTGTTCACAGCCAAGTTAGGCGGCAAGGTAGTTTCAAGTTTTTTCCAATCGGTCAATGTAGCTTTTCATTTTTAAGACATGAGAGCTCACTGATTGACCCTCCTCCATTTTGCATGTTAGAAGAAGCTTATAAGTTTCATATAACTCTTGACTAGCCTGTTTCTGAAACATATTTTTCAGCTCAGTCATCATATCATATGCTGTACGATCTTCCATTTTCTTTTGAAGGTCAGAAGTCATACTAGCAAGCATGATTAAAGCTAACTTCTCTTGCTCATCAAACAACTTCTGATAAGCATTCTTTTGAGCAGCAGTAGCTGTCTCAGGAGGTGCTTCGGGTAAGGGTTCTTCAATTTTGTTCAACTTCCCTTCAAATTTGAGAACAATTCTCAGGTTGCGGTGCCAATCGAGGAAGTTTGAACCATTGAGTTTCTCCTTCTCCAACAAAGAACGGAGGTTGATTTGGTTTACGTTTTGATTGTTTGACATCTACAAGAGAACAAGATTCAATTTTAGTATTTTCGATATTGTACTTTAATAAATTAACTACCCAGGTTTTAATATATTTAAAAAAACAATTAATTTACGAAAGCCTAAGACCCACATAGAGGTTCCATAACTACATATGTTGATCAGCTAGCAGTTATAGAGTCTACTGGTAGATAGCGAGTACCAATTGCATCACATGTGCAACTCTTAGATCTTTATGGGACCTAGAAATATGTGTAGTCCAACAAACCACTATTATCTTAATTGGTATGTTTGTCCCATCCTTGCCTCGAACTCAGGTCTCACCGTGAATACGATTAAGTCGTCCAATTTGAAAACAGTGAAAATTCAGCCTAGTCTCACTCGTAACTGAAAATCCACCTCGTGGCTATAATTCGATTAGGTCTCACCGTAACCAAAAAATAATGAGGAGTGTTTGCAAGCTCATTGGATGGCATGACTTAAATTTGACAGGTATTTTAAAAATGTTTGTGTTAACGAATAATGCATGCACACAAGATTCGCTACACTATTTGTTAAAAATCATTTTAACCAATTTTATATATGTCGATCGTATTTATGCGTCTAGTTTGTTATTTTATTTTATATATAAAAGTAACAAATACAAAATGTGTATCGTTTTAAAACAATTTTAAAAGATTTCGATTATATATAATTTGTGTTTCAAAAATCATTTAACTTTAAACTCGTTAGAGTTTAACTTTTTAAAATCATCAATTTTAATCATTGAAACTGTTACCGATTTTATTTGATGTTTTCATCAAAAACATTTAGAATATATTCTAATCAACAATTATGTATAATGCAAAAATAAAACACAACAATATCATGCATCACACACACATAGCCTAGCCCAAAAATCCTATGTTTGATCCCATGAGACGACATGGGATCAAGAAGTCAAACTAAGGGTAATATCGTAGCTCCCACTTGATCAAGAATCAAGTGAAAACTTGACAAACGCCATCGTTGTCAACTTGACCTGTTCGCCATCTTCTAAACCAAAAGCATGTTGTATTTTATCTTCAATCTTCATCTTGTTACATTTATTTAAATTTGAAAATACAACTAAACTAGTACTTTTATAAATTGAAATAAATATAAATACAATACTATGAAAATGAAAAATAAATATAATACAACTTTGGCTTCAAAATGGCCTTTCTAATTATACAAATAATCAACATGACATAATATTGCCGTAATCAACAATCATACATAGGTCGGGACATTATGGGCTATGTGTGCAATCACAATTTTAATAACTACATTATTAAAACCTATATATGGCTTGTCTATGGTTACAATGCATGTGTACAACCATGAAATGAAATAAACAACAATTATTCAAGCCATAAAAATAAATTCAAAATTTATAACAGTGATTTTTTTTCAGATCTTATTCGTGCGTCATGAGGTAATCAACAAAGTTGACTTTCAAAACCATAAAGGTTTTGACTGTTACCAATTCACCACAAAGCTAAATCTAAAGAAAAACACGCGACAATTAAGATGGTGTAAAAGCGGCTCGGATACCACTGAAGATACAGTGGGGACAACCACCGTCCCACCCAGTGCCTTCCCAGCTAACCGCCTGGTGACCACTGAGTGTACCTCAGATACTAATTTTAGGGCCTGCCTCTCGGCTACTGCCAACCCTCGTAAGGTATCGCAAGGAGTAAGAGCCAATGCTTCGTCACAGGTCACACTGTGAGAACCTCCTTTACGACTAACCCGCCACACATGGACGGCGTTATACCAGCTCTGATACCACTGATGAAAAATCGTGTGTACTTTTATCAGTTCAGATTAACGCAGCGGATAGTTAAAATAATAATCTTTTATTATTTCATAAAAAATTTACAAGATTAAATTTTCACTTATTTAATGAAACATGCACACGATTAATTTATCCCAATGATCCAGTTACACCATAATAATTGTCAAAAATATGTAATTCAAAAGTGAGTTAACGATATACCTTTCTTGAAGAAACTGATTGAAGGAGAGAAACCTACGATCAAAAATATGACCGTCTCTTAGGATAGTCCACTACACTTTCAAACAACGCCAATGGATGCTAGTCCAAACCCAAGTAGCTTATTAATATAATTGAATTATATTAATTGAATAATGAATAATACTCCATGTGTAGTTTTTTTTTTTTTTTTTTTTTTTTTTTTTTTTTTTTTTTTTTTTTACGTCTTTCTTTGTTTCAAAAGGAATAATAATCAAATCCTTTAATTTTGTTTCATTTAACTAACATTTTTTCAACTAACATTCAAACTTTTACCAACCTTTCAAAAAACAAATAACATTCATTTATATATAATTAATTAATTCAAAATTAATTAATTATTCAATTAATTTATAGCGGAGCATTTTAACTTGTTTCGTTACTTGAGTAATATATATACATCATACATATATTATATTAACGTCTAGGTGTATATATGTGTGACCCCGAATGCTCAAATGAATTTAGCCATATAGTTATATGTTGTACCCTGCACATTAATCTTACATTTTGTAGATACCTATACTTTCTTCCTCTGTGTAGATGCAAATATAAACACTCAGAATTGCTTATCCAAAATAATAGTTCCATTTTTTACTTTAAAAGATGGCAAACGGCATGAAAATGTAACATTGGTTATTCAAATTGACAATAAAGGTAATATCACTTTTGCTAATGCATAAAATGGACTATGTACATTAATTTAGACCGGGAAAGGATTATAAAATTCAGAAACAGTTAAAATGAGGTAATATTGTCCACTTGGGAGCTTTTCATGTGGACACATGGCAACTTTTTCATCGCCATCTAGACAATATTACCTCAATTCAATGATATTTAAAAACGTAATCCATTTCTAATCTAAATTAAAGTACACAATCCTTTTCATTTATCAGCAGAAATGATATTATCTTTAATGTCAATTTAGGTAACTTATATTACCTTTTCGGGCCATTTGGTCCTAAAAGAAAAACTTATACTCCCTCCGTACCAGATTAAGTGTCTAGTATTCCATTACGGGTTGTCCTAAATTAATTGTCTATTTCCAAAAATGGAAAGTAAATTTAATGAAGTTTATAGTATTGTCCATAATGAATTTATTAAATTACAAAAATTAAAGGCATTTCTAATTTATTGATTGAGAGTAAAACTGTAAAGTGAGAAAAAAATACAGATAACGTACAGTGTGATAATGACATTTTTTTAACTGTGTATTTTTTGTCTGTAGACAATTAATCTGGAACGGAGGGAGTAATATTTAAGATTCAAATAAGGTATTTCTTAAACTTTAGATTACAATTTACCACCTTGATAAGTCAAGTATCTCAAAAGTTTTAAGCCCCTACAACAGAACACCAAACAAAATAAATGCCTTTTATAACCGGTTATTTTATAAGTTGTCTACAATAATACCCAAAAACTGTAGAGTTAACAGATTGAGGAAGCAAGAAAAGAAGCATACGTGTTCCTTATAAACAGGCGCAGGCAAACTTGCAACATGACTGGACCTCCTAACCACCACCATTTCTGTCCCGATGGGACGAGGTTTTGTTCGTTTCATCTTTTGCTGTCAAACAAAACAATGTAAACAGAGATGAGCTCTTAGTTCGTTACAAATATGCAATTGGAAAACAAAAGGAAAAGATGTAGGATTCGAGCTGAATCTTTACTTTTCTTTAGATTAGCTTCTAAAAAGCTTCAATTTTCTAATGGTGCACAAAGCACAAAACACAGAATTGGCTATAAGCCTATAACT
Organism: Rutidosis leptorrhynchoides; assembly: GCF_046630445.1. Classification (NCBI taxonomy): domain Eukaryota; kingdom Viridiplantae; phylum Streptophyta; class Magnoliopsida; order Asterales; family Asteraceae; genus Rutidosis; species Rutidosis leptorrhynchoides. Next base: position 27,458,176 of record NC_092336.1, read on the forward strand.
ACAATATCTAAATAAAAATATCTGTCCTCCAAAAATGCTCCCAATCCCTACCTCCCCTTTCACCCCCAATCCCCCACCGCCACCAAAGAACACCGACGGTCACCACCACAAACCGCCACCTCCACCCTTCACCTCCAATAACGACAGCCATCTCCCACCACCGCCACCTATACCCGCCGTCAACAATCACAATAACCCTCCAACAACCTCCCCTTTCACCCCCAATCCCCCACCGCCACCAAAGAACACCGACGGTCACCACCACAAACCGCCACCTCCACCCTTCACCTCCAACAACGACAGCCATCTCCCACCACCGCCACCAATACCCGCCGTCAACAATCACAATAACCCTCCAACAACTACTGCAGCTGAAGAAGGTGTATGGGTCGAGGTCACCCGAAAAAGACGATCTACATCCATCTCAAAACACAAGAGCAACTCTAACCATCCCTTCTTGCACGATCCCAACATCATACCTAATACCTCCATCTCCCAGGCGAAGGATCTGATCAAAAAATATGGATCTGGCCATCAAACCTATCAATCGCCGATTAAGATTAATACCCCAAAATCACATCAACACAACTCAAACCTACCATCGAACCTCACCTCTTTTATGTTTCACAATTTTCCAGAACACCTAAACATCGCTGGACTTTGGAATATCTTCAGACCATTCAGTATCGTTAAGGAAGTTTTTGTTCCCTTCAAAAAGCTTAAAAGTGGCCAACGATTTGGGTTTGTTCGATTCGAAGATGTCAATGACAAAGAATTCATGGCAAGAAAACTAAACACCATTATTATCGATGGAAATCACTTCAAAGTTTTTATTGCCAAAGAGAGAAACTCAAAGCAGCAAACTCAAAACCCACTGCCGACTAAACCTAGACCCTTCAAAAAGATCTTCATGAACAACTCTTACGTGGATGAGAGGCTCTTCAAAGAAGTAATTATCGACAACCCAACTATCCATCAACAAGGGCAGGAAATAAAATCAAAAACAAAAAGAGTAACTCAAGCAAAGGATTGCGAAACCAACGTCAAATATCTTGAAAACGCCATCGGTGGTGTGGTCAAGAAGATTGAAACACTTGAATGCATTGAAGAAGTCTGCATTGCAGCGGGTTTACACTACTGTAACATTAAGTATTTAGGTGGAGTCTCTGTGTTACTAATCTTAAACAACAAGGCAGTGGTTACCAATATTTTGGAGAATGAAAATCATCCCATTCGTGATTGGTTGGATTCCCTTAAACCTTGGAATATCCAGGATAGCCCCCCGGGTCGACTCACCTGGGTCACGATCACAGGCGTCCCAACGATATGCTGGAATGAAAACACTTTCAAATCAATTGCTTTATGGTGGGGAGAACCCCTCGACACTCAAAACTGCAACCTTTTAGAAGCTAAGAATCTTGTTAAAGGTAAAGTCCTCATCAAAATTTGGGATCCAATGATTGTTAGTGGGTATGTCAGACTTTTGGTAGGCACTCAACTCGTCTATGTCCATGTTATCGAAGATACTAACGACATTGTGGAAATTGTCTTGGATTCGGATTCATACACGTCGGATGATACTTCCAACTCTAGTGAAAGTGATGGTTACACGTCTAGTAACGATGATGAGATAAAATCGGTGAACGATTCCTTTCCGCCCCTAAATCCAGATTCCGATAACGTCAACATTGAAGGTCATGGTTCTTTTTCTGATTGCAACAGTCATACTCCGGCACCGGTCGAAACAAAGCACAATAAAGGTGGAACAAACGGTTTGTCTTCCGAATCAAAACGCCTCGAAACTAACAAGATTTTTTCACAGAGCAATAAATCCCCTCATGTTCCCGATACCTTCATTAATGTCGAGAATAACGGTAACCAAAATACCCCTGACCCTTCAACTATTTTTAACACGGTGACGAGCCCAATCAATACCTCCAGGCCCATTACTCCCCCTAAACCCAATTCACCTCATCAACCCTCTAGCCCAATTCCTGAGCCCATTATTACACCAAAGTCTACCCAACCCATTATTAATATCCCGGATCAACCCGCAGCTAATCCCAGTAATGATATTCACAATCCCATTTCAACTGCCGAACCTATCCCCGATCCAAACTCAGTTAACCCAACAATCCCTAATCCCAACCCCGAGCATAACTTAAACACTGACACTGTTTTGGCAACCAACGCTGCATCAAACCAATCACCAATTATTTACCTTGATCTCCAAAAGCTCTCAGATGCTTTCAACTCTATCAAGAAACTCCCTACCAACAATCGAAAGAAATTGAAAGATAAAAACACATCATCGAAACACATCAATGAAGCTTCTTCCAATGGTCTCTCTCGTTCCAGGAAAGGTAACTCTTCGGGATCCATCGGCAGCCTCAACCATAAAGAGCTCGGAAAAGAGATCGGCATTCGTTGGAAAGCGGATCAACATTGTTGATCTACCTCCAACCCTCGGTAAGTCATTGTTTTCATAATGAATATCTTATCTCTTAACATTCGTGGTATTGGACAGGATGATCGAAAGGATTGGATTCAAAAACTCTGTAGACAAGAAAAACCACAGGTGCTAGCACTCCAGGAAACCAAGTGTGGTGAGATCGAAGACAAAGTAATAGAGAATTTTTGGGGTTCTGAAAACTTCAAGTACATACAAAAACATGCAGTAGGTTTCTCGGGTGGGATGTTGTTAGTCTGGAACACTGATGTTTTTAATGTCAATCAAGCGATCGAAGGCGAATTCTTTTTAACTATCAAAGGACATTGGAAAGGTATCGATGAAGAAATAGCTTTTGTCAATGTCTACGGACCACATAACACCGCCAAGAAGAAACTAATGTGGGAAAGTTTAGAAAATCTTCTCAACTTTAAAGACATGCCTTGGTTACTTTGCGGGGATTTTAACGAGGTTAGAGGTTTAGACGAAAGATTAAATTGCGACTTCAACAAACCCTGGTCGGATATGTTCAACGATTTCATCAATAAGTGCTGTTTAATTGAAATACCTCTTGGCGGCCAAAAGTTCACGAGAATCAGCGGAGACGGTTTAAAATTCAGTAAGTTAGATCGTTTCCTTGTCTCCAGCAAGTTTCATAATATCTGGCCAACTCTTTTCGCAAACACCTTGGATAGATTCACCTCCGACCATTGCTCAATAATTCTCCGAGACCGAATCATCGACTTTGGCCCAAAGCCAATTAGAGTATTCAACGCTTGGCTCGATGATAAGGGTTCGGTGGAAGTCATTTCAAATGCATGGAATTTACATGTCGGTGGTAACCGTGGTGATTGCATACTTCGAAATAAGCTAAAAAACGTGAAAAAAGCACTCAACGATTGGAGCAAAACAAACTTTGGTAAACTCGATATCGAGATCCAAGAACTAGCAGAATCGGTTAGCGAGTGGGAAAAGAATGCTCAGATCAGAATTTTATCTCAAACCGAGAGGGATACGTGGTTGAACGAACGTAAAGCATGGATTGAAAAAGAGAAAATCAAATGTAAAATGCTTAAACAAAAAGCCCGCATCAAATGGTCCCTTGAGGGAGACGAAAACTCAAAGTTCTTCCACAATTACGTCAAAAGGAGAAACACGAAAAATAATATTTTCGGCATTTCAATTAATGGTTGTTGGTCGGAGGAACCAAACGCAATTAAAGATGAAATCTTCAACCATTACTCGAACATCTTCAAAGCTAATAATGATTCTTCATGCTCTTTCAACCTTCAATCAAAGATCTTAAACGACAATGATAATGAGATGCTCGAAAACCCCTTTAGTGAATCCGAGATTTGGGAGGTAATTCGTTGTTGTAGTAGCTCTAAAGCACCCGGTCCGGACGGTTTCAATTTGAAATTCTACAAAAAATATTGGTGGTTAGTGAAGAATGATGTAGTTAACGCTTTCAACTGGTTTTGGTCAAATATGGAATTCTCCAAGGGGTGTAATGCTTCCTTTACCACACTCATCCCCAAAAAACATAACCCGCTAACCCCCAGTGACTTTCGCCCCATTAGCCTTATCGGGTCTTACTATAAAATTGTGGCAAAAGTTCTTTCAAAGAGACTCGAAAAGGTTATCCATAAACTCGTAGGTTCCGAACAAAGTGGATTCTTGAAAGGAAGATTTATTCTCGATGGGGTTCTCATCGCAAACGAAACTATCGATGAACTCAAACGACAAAAAAGAAAAGCTTTCATTTTCAAGGTAGATTTCGAAAAGGCTTTTGATTGCCTAAAATGGGACTTCTTGATGGAAACCATGGAGAATATCGGGTTCGGTAATAGATGGAAAAAATGGATCTTCGCATGCCTTAGCTCCGCCTCAATATCCATTCTCGTTAACGGATCCCCAACCCGTGAATTCACCCCGGAACGAGGTGTTAGGCAAGGTGACCCACTCTCCCCCTTTTTATTCATAATTGCGGCGGAAGGTTTAAACCTCCTTGTAAAGCGTGCCATGTTGTCGGGGCATTTCAAAGGGATAGAAGTCGGTAAAGAAAAAGTCATAATTTCGCACTTACAATACGCCGACGATACCATCTTTTTTGGTGAGTGGTCCCGTCACAACATATTGAACACCATGAAAATTCTCAAGTGCTTTGAAGATCTCTCGGGTCTAAAAGTTAACTTCCATAAAAGCAATCTATTCGGTGTTGGTGTTTCGAATGGGGACTTGGAAAGTATAGCTCTAAGAATCGGATGTAAAGCGGGTGATTTTCCTTTTACCTATTTAGGTTTACCCATAGGAGTTAAGATGAACAAACCCACTCATTGGCTTCCGGTGGTGGACAAATTCAAAAAGCGACTCGCGAAGTGGAAATCAAAAACTTTATCTTTCGGAGGTCGGCTCACATTGGTAAAATCCGTTCTCTCTAGTCTTCCACTTTATTACTTTTCACTCTTCAAAGCCCCGTCCTCTATCTTAAAACAACTTGAATCGCTTCGTTGTAATTTTTTCTGGGGCGGGTCCGGGTCGGGTAAGAAAATATGTTGGGTTAAATGGGATGACACTTTACTACCTTACGACTCGGGAGGTTTAGACATTGGATCGCTTTCCGCCAAAAACCTAGCCTTGCTAGGAAAATGGTGGTGGCGGTTCAAATCGGAACCTTGCTCACTTTGGACTAAAGTGATTTCTAGTATTTACGGTAGGGACGGTGGGCTTGTCACTAACGACTTTTGCAGGTTTAAGAAACTCGGTGCCACTTGGTTTAACATCATCAATATCACTAAGGATTTCGAGAAAGCTGGATGGGATTTTTCGCATATTTTTTGCAGGTTTCTAAAAGATGGAAAACGCACAGCTTTTTGGCACGACCGTTGGCTTGGGAGCTTCATTCTGAAAGAAAAATACCCCCGATTATTTGCACTTGATACTGATAAAAGTTGCACCGTCTTCGATCGGGTGGACTTAGCTGGGTCATCCTTTTCATTCAATGGCAGTTGGCTCCATTCTCCAAGGGGCAGAAGCGCTAGCGATATGGAGGAGCTATCAAGTTTGATCGAGAACTTTACTCCACCTCAGAATACTAATAACGTTAACGAAGACTCGTGGCTTTGCACCCTAACAGATTCGGATAACTCTTTCACCAAACAAGTTTCGGCAAACTTAGACATGCTTCGTCTCCAACCTTCAACTGTAAAACCACCTACAAAACGCAACAGATCTGTCCCATTAAAAGTTGAACTTTTCGTTTGGCGAGCAAAACTTCATCGACTTCCAGTTAAACTCGAACTTGACAAACGTGGTTTAGACCTCGGTTCGGTTCTTTGCAATATCTGCCAAGACTCGTCCGAGACAACCGAACATATTCTTGCCACATGCCCCCAGGTTAAAGCTATATGGTTGGATTTTTACAAATGGTGGAATTTTTCTCCCCCGGCAGAACTAAACGTTGCGAATTTATTTTCAAGTAGCTGCAGCTCCAGTCTCTCATCGATAGGTTCAAAAATATGGGAAGCCACCAAGTGGGTCTGCGGTTATTCTATTTGGAGATATCGCAACCTAAAAATCTTTCAAAACCAAATCTGGGACATACCTTCAATTCTAGCAGATATCCAACTTTCATCCTTTAAATGGATTTCGGGTCGAATAAAGAAAGCTCAAATTCAATGGTCACAATGGCTCATTAACCCGAGCTCGTATTGCGTTGTTACATCAAGAGTGGGCATTGGCTAATACCCCACAGCATCCCCTATGCTTCTCGTGGCTAACCTTCTATAAGGCAAGATCTTCAGGGGTTAAACGGGCCTTGGAGTTTATGCTTTGTCGCTGCTCGATCAGCACTGTGTACTACTTCGTGTCCCTACTCGATTCGTTGAGTCCCCTCTCCTGGGGGTTTTACTTATAGTCGGTTTTTAATTCCATTTGTCTAGTAGTTATAATCGTTGGATGTTTGTTACTTTTCGGGGATGTATAATGTACATATATTTATATATTAATAAAATTATTTTGCCTTTCAAAAAAAAAAACATTACATCCTCCCCCCTCGACGAAGGAGCCTTCTTCAACACCACATCACGAACTTGGGCGCCACTTACATCATAATCATCAACTCCTATCAATTACCAACCCAATTAAAAACCCTAGCCGCCGTTCGTATTATTCTTCATCTATTCCGGCGGGTTCAAACGCCGGAATCTCCTATTTATCACTTCATGTCGCGTCCAGATGACCATATCAACACCGCGAAGATCGCAACAACGATGTACGTAACGAATTTTCCTCCTGGATTCGGTGTGAATGATCTTCGTGACTTGTGTAAGCAACATGGTACGGTTTTAGATGTCTATATTGCCAGGAAACTATCTAAGGTCGGATGTCGATTTGCCTTCGTTAGATTTCTTCACGTGGAATCGGTAAGAACCCTTTCCCTCAAATTATCGTCGATCTGGATTGGGAATTTTCATTTATTTGCATCGCAAGCACGTTTTGCAAAAGATGACCTTAAAAAACCTATTGGTAAGGGGTCGTCGTCTTCTGGTTCGCAGAATATTCATCCAACTAGGGTTATCAATTTTGAAACTTTTCCTCCTCTCCTAAAAGTATCTTTTGCTTCGATTATTCATGGGAAAGACTCTAATCCCAAATCTCCTGTGATTTTTAAGGAATTGATTATTCCTGATGAGGATTTAATCACTTGTTCGGATGCTCCATTGATCCTCTTTATTAAACTAAAGGACCCAGAATTAATCCCCTGTATTAAACGTGCATGGACTGCAGAAGGATTTTGTGACCTCAATATTAGTCATTTAGGAGGTGCTTGGATCGATGTGGTTTTCTCTAATCGAGAAGCTCTTGATAATTTTAAGTGTCATGAGAAAATTATATCCTATGTTGAGGAGATCCAAGAGTTTAACGATATGTTCACAGTGAACGAAAGAGCATGTTGGATTGATATTTCTGGCCTCCCTGCGTGTGCCTGGACAGAAGCTATCTTCAAAAAGATAGCTTTACTTTTTGGTCACAAAACATTCACTGAAAAATCAATTGACAACTGTGGAAAAGTCTGTTTGTTTACTAAACGCGTGGACTATATTCATGATCGTATTACTGTGAAGGTGAAAAATAAATTTTTTCAGGTGTTGGTGCGTGAGGCTGCTATCTGGAATCCGGATATTCTAGACATTGATGATGATTCTACATCGGAAGAATCCCTTAAATGTTATGAATCTGAGGAGGAATTCGAGGTCCATTCGGTTGATAGTAGGGACAACGTCAAAACACATTCGCAATCAAATGTTGAAGAGGAATTTGTCCCAGATTCATTTGTGGGTATGGAGGATTGTAATTATGACCATGAAGATGTTGGTACCAATAGCAAGCTGAATAACTCACAACTTGATGATGATCTTAGGAAGGAAAAAGACCAAGTGCATCAGTCACCAGAATCGAGTACATCACTATCGAAACCACCGGGATTCAACGGAGTTCATTTTCATTCCCCTATTAAGAGTAACGGTGTTTCAAGCCCAAAAGTTAAATTATATTCTTCTGCTACTCTTTCAGCTAACAGCACCAACAAAACTTCGAATTCAGTTGATCGTGTATGGGATGAACATACTAAACTTGGTAAGATTCTTGGATACGATTTGAATAACAGCAACCATGATCTCAAAAACGTGATTCTTAGTATGAGGGGCTATAAACTTATCTCATGAATTGTTTATCCATCAACATTGGGGGCGGTATGTTTTTAAAACACAAGCAAAACTGGATTCGTAATATTTGTAACAAGTATTCCATTTCGATTCTTGGTATACAAGAAACTAAGATGCGATCTTTAGACTATTTCGCAGTCAAAGCATTTTGGGGAAATTTTAACTTCAAATTTGCTTCTTCTAGTGCTAGAGGAGGATCGGGGGGCATTGTTACTATATGGGACCCGAGTTATTTTAATAGTAAACGAGTCATCTCGCTTGACAATTTACTGATTGTGGAAGGGTACTTCAATGGGCAGTCTACCACATCTTTTATTCTCAACATTTATGCTCCACAAGCTGCTTCTCAAAAACTTATTCTATGGTTGTATATACGTTCATTCATGGATTCAAACAATGGTAATTTTATCATTTTTGGTGATTTCAACGCGGTGAGATCTCCTTCGGAAAGATTTGGTATCTCTTTTTGCAACCGATCTGCAGCTGATTTTAATTCGTTTATTGATAATGGGAATTTGATCGACGTCCCCCTTGGTGGTAGATCTTTCACACGTGCTAATAAATCTTTCTCCTCTAGGGCAAAGCTTGATAGATTTCTTGTCTCTAACGGTTTTTTGACTTCATATCCGAATCTTGTAGGAACCATCTTAACAAATCTTTGGTCAGATCATTGTCCAATTCTGCTTCAAAATGAGATTTTGGACTATGGCCCTATTCCCTTCAAGGTTTTCAAATCTTGGTTCAACGTGGATGGCTTTGATGCAGTTGTAACAGAGGCTTGGAATGACCCGATTGCTTGTTCTTCATCGAATCCGCAGATAAGATTGAAAGACAAGTTTAAACATGTAAAATCGGTGTTGAAACATTGGAATAAAACTCAGCGTGAGCAGGCTGTTGCAGAGCGAACAACTCTTAATCAGAATCTTTCAGACATCGATGTTCATACGGACACAAATACGGTCTCTTCTCAGCTTGCATCTTCTCGAGTTAAGGTGCTTCAAGATATTTTTGTTTTAGATGCCATGGAGGCTGACAACATGGCTCAAAAAAACAGGAGGTTGGCAAATAGTCTTGGTGATGAAAACACGTCTTTCTTTCATACGATGCTTAATAGAAAACGGAAGAAGCTGCAAATTAATGGTGTGATGTCAAATGGGGTGTGGGTGTCGAATCCTACTCAGGTGAAAAATGTATTCCTCGAATTTTTTAAACTAAAGTTTTCTCATGTTGAATGTGCAGCGGTTCGATCGAACAGTATCCACATCAGGTCGATTTCTACTGATCAAGCTTCCTTTCTGTGTTCTCCTTTCCTTGAGTCAGAAATAAAAGAAGTTGTATGGTCATGTGGTTGTGATAAATCTCCAGGTCCAGACGAGTTTTCTTTCAGATTTATTAAACACTTTTGGGACACGGTGAAAGATGATATTTTCAGTATGGTGCGAGACTTTGAGGCCAAAGGTTTTATCCCGCGTGGTTGTAACTCTTCATTTTTTTCTCTCATTCATAAAAAGGAGAATCCGTTACATGTTCAAGATTTTCGGCCTATCAGCTTAATAGGTATTCAATACAAAATTTTAGCAAAATTCCTTGCTAACAGATTGGCTCGGGTGATTCATGATATTATTGGTCCAGAACAGACGGCGTTTATCAAAGGTCGTCAAATTCTTGACGGTCCTTTAATTATTAATGAAGTAGTTGACTGGTGCAAAAAGAGGCATAAGAAAGCGATGCTTTTCAAGGTGGATTTCGACAAAGCTTTTGACTCGATTCACTGGAATTTCATTTTTACTATGCTACAAAACATAGGATTTCCCGTAAAATGGATTGGATGGATCAAAGCTTGTCTCATATCTTCTAATGCCTCTCTTCTTTTAAACGGTAGTCCCACTTCCGAATTCCACATTGGTCGCGGCCTTCGTCAAGGTGACCCTTTATCGCCATTCCTTTTTATTATTGCTATGGAAGGTCTTAATGTTGCTATTAAAGATGCGCTGGATTCTTCCCATTTTAAAGGTATCCGAGTCGGTGGAAGGATGGATAATGCTTCAGTCTCACATTGTTTTTATGCGGATGATGTTATTTTCGTTGGTGAATGGAATAGTGAAAACGCTATAAATCTTGTGACTTTACTTGGATGTTTTTATGCAGTTTCATGATTAAAAATTAATTTGAACAAATCGAGCTTAATGGGCATAGGGGTTCATCATCAGGAGGTCGAAACTTTTGCTTCTTCCATGGGTTGTATTTCTGCCAAATTGCCGTTCAAGTTCCTCGGTTTACCGGTCGGGCTTAATATGAATAGAATTTCTAGTTGGGACTATGTTATTGAAAAGGTGAAGAAACGGTTAGCAAATTGGAAGGCAAATATGATTTCAATTGGTGGAAGACTAACCCTTATTAAATCAGTGATTGGTGGTCTTGGTACTTACTATTTTTCTCTTTTCAAGCCTCCTTCCAAGATTATCTCTACTCTTGAATCGATTAGAGCTTCCTTCTTTTGGGGCAGTAATCAAAATGTGAAAAAGATTCATTGGTCTTCTTGGAGACTAATTCTAAACCCGATCAAAAAAGGTGGTCTTGGGGTGACCTCGCTTCACTCATTAAATCTTGCATTGATTTACAAATGGAGATGGCGTCTAGTTAATAACAAGGATGCTTTATGGTCGAAGATTATTTGCGCCATACATGGTACAAGTCGTGGAGGTACTATGCCTGTTTTAAATTCAAGTACCTGTATTTGGGCCAATATTTGTAAATGTATAAACCTTCTGCACTCAAACAACCTTGTGGACCATTCTTTGTTACGCATGTCAGTAGGAAATGGTGATAATTCTTATTTTTGGTTTGATCCCTGGAACGATGGTAGCGTGCTAGCTTCTTTATATCCTCGGCTTCTAGCTCTTGATTCCAATAAAAATTCCAAAGTGGCAGATTGTCGTGTAGATGGATCTTGGGTGTGGAGTTGGCGTAGACCGTTGAGAGATGGCATAGAACGTTCTTCTTTTGAAGATCTCTGTAATCGTCTATCTTCTTTCACTCCTTCGGGTAACTCAGATTCGTGGTTATGGATGGGAGATGGATCTCTAAGGTATTCGGTTTCTAGTGCTCGTCTTCTAATTGATACTCATTTTCATGCGCCATATTCATTTTCCACTTTTTGGAGCACTCTATTTCCGTTAAAAGTTAGAGTGTTCATTTGGCGTCTTAGATTGCATTGTCTAGCTACTAAGGAAAATTTGGAGCATAGAAATATTCATGTTGCTGATTTGGATTGCGTTTGGTGTGGAAACGGTATTGAAACAGATAAGCACATTTTCCTAGATTGTAACATTAGTAAACAAGTTTGGAGGAATCTGGCTTCTTGGCTTCAAATCTCCATTCCTTCCTGGACGTCTATCGAAGATCTTTGGTCATGGGTTGCTAACTACACGACTTATAGGAATCAACGCACCATTGTTCAGTCGATTATCGTTGCTTCCCTCTGGAGTTTGTGGTCCCTTCGGAACAGCTATGTCTTCAACGATCGAAAGTTTCGGATCTCTCACGTTTGTGATAGTATTATTGTAACGGCATTCAATTGGATTTTATATAGATTTAAGAAGTCTCGGTTGAACTGGACATTGTGGTTGCAAAACCCAATGGATTGCTTGTAAATTTTTTTTTTCCTAGCATATAAACCTATGAACTTCCAAACACCCCTAACTAAAAGGTTAGTTAACGTAATGATTTTGTAACTCAAAACCTAACAACCGACTAAAAATTCACTCAAGATTCTGGATGTTCCATCTTTCCATTGGAACAACATACAAAATGAAAATTAAATATGAACTGTTCTGTTACTAGTATATAATTAAAACTCTGATAATTCTGACAAGATAAGCAAATTGTTGTGTTGCATTTTAAATGTTTTCATATATTCATATACCTTTTTGACTTTCCGGACGATTCGCGAACAACGGTTTTTAAATAAAAGATATTTATGAAAATATTATATGAACTTACCTTCAAAATAATATAAGTTACGATACAATGAATTTTATTAAAATACTTTTCAAATATATTAAATAATAACAATATTTGTTTTCAATTATATCAATGAATTATATATCAAACTATATATATATATATATATATATATATATATATATATATATATATATATATATATATATATATATATATATATATATATATATATATATATATATATATAAGATGGGTGTTAGTAAAAGATTTTGAAAACTTTAAGTTTAATAAAAATATAATTATCCTTTTAATTATATATAAACTATAAACTTCATATATTACATTATGAGTGGTACGTTTTTCTTAAATCAAACATATATAGTATTTTAGACATGGGTACACTTTTTACCACTCGTTTCTCATAGGTTTATTTAATAATACTTGTGACTAATCAAGTATTAAAATTTCACTACGTTTACTAGTTGATCTAAAACAACATGAGGTATTAATTAAAAGTGGCGCATGTTTTTGTCTAGACAACATATTAAACTAATTAACATACATATGTAATTAGTGAGTATGTAGGTATGTGTGAATTTAAAAATGTGGCCCATGTCAACTTGTCTGAGGCGCATATTTTTTAAAAAACTAAAAACTAATCCGTAGCCTTAACCCATTTTAAAACTTTAATTTTTGTAAAAAGTATAATTTTATAACTATAAATTTTATATATAACATTTCGAGTGGTAAGTTTTATTTAAAACCGAATATAATCTTTAGAAATATCTAGCACCACTTTTAACAATTCGTTTCTTAGATGTCATGAAAAGGATAAATATTTTAACGTTATCCTAAATTTTGGAATTTTTATAAGACTTTTTGACATTTATTATTGGTACGGGGTACAAAATAGTAGTCAGTGACAAACACGGAGACAATAAATAACAACATAACTCACGAGATTGAAATTTTGTCAAAATGTGGCAACCAACGTATTGGTCCACACGTTTAAGAAGTCTTCATTTTCTTAATTATTTATTATTAATATTATATTATTATATATATAAAAAAAGGATCCAAAGAATAAGTGTACGTTTGGTTTTGCCTTAAATTCATATTCACCATCTCATCATCATTACTCCATAGTATTTACTTATTTTTTTAAACATATTTATTTAGTGTAAATAAAAATGAAGATTTCTAATGAGAAATAAAAGACTACTCCATCGTATCTTAAAACTATAAGTTAAAATGAATGAAATCACGAAATCTGCGCACCTGCACGAGAAAAATCATAACTAAATCATACAGACTCGAAAAAGGGTGAATCCAAAGCCCAAACGTCCGTAACGCAGAGGGCTAAAATTTTGTTTTGCATGTCAACTTCAAAAAAAAAAGAATAAAAAGGACGTGAAACGTGGGGACCTTCCACGAAACATGTTTTCTTTTAAAAATATCACGGATCATGTTTTATGTGTTAGTCAAATTTGTCCAAAAATTAGGTGGATGATAAGTTTTTGCATACGTTTAAAAAGTTAAATATATAGTACTCCGTTTGTTTTATTGTCAAAGAATATGTGTATATATATGTGCTCCTCTTCGGCCAATAACATTCCCATATACATTTACACATCTATCTATCAAATATATATACTCCGTAGTTGTAACGACCCGACTTTTTCGACTTGCTTTTGTGCCTTGTGTTTTTGCGAAACTGCGTATTTGTGCGTACTGTGCTACTTTATACTCTGGAATCTTTATACACATGGCTTACTTTCATTTATGTGTTAAAACGTGCCTTTAAGTACATATGATACTTGACTTAATCACCGGAAGCCTTTATGACCGTTAGTGTCACTTGACGTTACGAACAAACTGCGTACTGCGTACACGTTTAACTTTTGTTGTAATCGGAATATTATGACTACGAAATCTTAATTATTATTTCATAATAATAATTACTTGGGTTTTTGGATGCTTAATTACGCGTAGTAATTTACTTATGCTTACTAGTTAGTCTTGTTGAACTTTCTACCTTGTTGGGCCTTAGCCCACCCTACACTAGTTAGTGGACTATTTAATTAGCTCAATTATAAATAGCTAGTGACCCATTAATATGTAAGATAAATGCCCATTTATTAGAGGGAACATGCTAGCATTTATGTCAAGTATTATCCTTAATGTTGCATGAGATCCTAACATAAACACCAACTTTAGACAACCATTAACCAAAAAGCAAAAGTTGGTCTCCCTTGTCCCCCCTTCAAAATCACGGCCACCTTAACCCACCCACACCCTCACCACCTATAAATACAAGCCTTATTTCATCCATTTTACACTTGCTTTCATTTGTAATTTACACACACTCACTCTCTAATTCTTTCTCTAGTTCTTTCTCTCTCTAAAAAGTGTAAGTACCGATTTTTCTTCTTCTTTGATAATGCTAAAAATGAACATATATTTCATAGCATTATCCCTCAAGAAAGACAAGCTTTTAGGTGCAACTGTTCTATTTACAAGTGATATTCGTTTAAATAATAAAAGGTGAAGACAAATGACAGATTCGACGAATTGAAGACACAAACGACCAAAAAGCTCAAAAGTACAAAGTACAATCAAAGTGGTTCAAATTATTGAAGAGAAACGTCTCAAAATTACAAGAGTACAAGACGCAAAACGCAAAATACAAGATATTAAATTGTACGAAAGGACGTTCGAAAATCCGGAACCGGGACCAAAGTCAACTCTCAACGCTCGACGCAACGGACTAAAAATTACAAGTCAACTATGCACATAAATATAATATAATATTTAAATAATTCTTAAAATTATTTATATATTATATATTATATTTAAAACCGTCGGCAAGATAGAAACAAGCTCATGTGAGCTGGAAAAAGTGGCAATGCGATCGTATGGCCTGGAAGTACATTTTCCATGCGATCGCATGGTGTACAGTGGAGGGCCACATTCCTATAAAAAGCGCAGTTTTGATCGAATATCATGAACCATCTTTTTCTATCCTATCTCTCTATCTATCACGTATAATATATATATATATATATATTATAATTTTAAATTCTAATAATAAGGGTATGTTAACGAATGTTGTAAGGGTGTAAGTCGAAATTCTATCCGTGTAACGCTACGCTATTTTTAATCATTGTAAGTTATGTTCAACCTTTTTAATTTAATGTCTCGTAGCTAAGTTATTATTATGCTTATTTAATGCCGAAGTAATCGTGATGTTGGGCTAAATATTAAAATTGGGTAATTGGGCTTTGTACCATAATTGGGGTTTGGACAAAAGAACGACACTTGTAGAAATTAGACTATGGGCTATTAATGGGCTTTATATTAACTAAATGATACCTCATTGATTTAATATATAGACTTATAATTTGACGTATTTATATATAACCACATACGCTTGACTGGGTACGGTGGGCGGGATATCTATAAATACCAATAATTGTTCATTTTACCGGACACGGAACTGGATTAATAGTTAATAGACTTGTTGAAACAGGGGTGGATTACATTCAAGGGTAATTGGTGTAATTGTTAACAAAGTAGTAAAACCTTGGTTTACACGCAGTCGATAACCTGGTGTATTCATTAAAAAAAGTATTAAGACCTTGTTACAATTCGAATCCCCAATTAGTTGGAATATTTGACTTCGGGAATAAGAATAATTTGACGAAGACTTTCGCACTTTATGATTATGACTGATGGACTATTATGGACAAATTCGTATGGACATATCGAATAATCCAGGACAAAGGACAATTAACCCATGGTAATAAACTAAAAACAACACGTCGAACATCATGATTACGGAAGTTTAAATAAGCAAAATTCCTTTATTTCATATTTAATTTCCTTTATTTCATATTTAATTGCACTTTTAATTATCGCACTTTTATTTATCGCAATATCATTATCGTTATTTACTTTACGCTTTAAATTAAGTTATATTTATTTTTTATTATGTTTTAACTGCGACTAAAGTTTTAAAATCGACAAACAGGTCATTAAACGGTAAAAACCCCCTTTTATAATAATAATACTACTTATATATATTTTTGTATTTTTACAATTATAAGTTAAAAATATAGCGTTAAGCTTGGCTAAAGATCCCTGTGGAATGAACCAGACTTACTAAAAACTACACTACTGTACGATTAGGTACACTGCCTATAAGTGTTGTAGCAAGGTTTAGGTATATCCACTCTATAAATAAATAAATCACTTGTGTAAAATTGTATCATATTTAATAGTATTTCCTTGTAAAAATTAATAGTATTTCATATACACCTCGCATAACATCAAGTATTTTTGGCGCCGCTGCCGGGGAAAACTTAAACGCCGGAAGCGAAACGCTATCTAAAAAAAAAAATTATTAAGTTCTTTGTATAAAAATATATATGTTTTAAATATTAAAAATACAAAAATATAAAAAGAAAAAACAAAATATATATATATATTTAAGAGTTGTTCAAAAACATATAAAAATATAAAATATTTCTATTTCTATTTTTAGTTTGTAAAAATATAAGTTTTATTTAATTTATATAAATACTTTTTATAAATTTTAAAACAGAAAATTAAAACAGAAAAAAAATATAAAACCACGAGGCCCGGTACTGTAGCAGCCCAACTCTGGCCCGAAACCCTAGCTCATGCGACTGCATGAGCCCGAAGGCAAAAATTCATGCGATTGCATGAACGTCTCTGACACGCCACAGTTGACTGGTAACTGCAATAATTACGAAGTTTATTATTATTATTATTATAATTAAAACCCTAATTAGGGTTGTTTATTTAATTAATTAAGTTTAGCTTTTAGTATTCAATTTATATATTTAGTTTATTTAGTTTTAATAAATTATAAAATTAATACTTTTATAAAATAAATAATATAAAAATAATATTTTTATAAAAATTGCACTTTTTACAACTTTAAGTTTATTTTTATTTTTTGTATCTTTTTATTCGTTTTAGCGTAATATTTATATTTTTCGCTCGTATTTAGTTTTAAGACATAGTTTTTTGCCATAGTTATTTTTATTTCTAGATTTTTAGGCTTTGCCGTAAAATCCCTTAAGTGCTTTCTCTTTAGACTAAAATTTAGGTGCTTTAGAATTTTGCGACGCAGTTTTTAATATTTTAGTACATTTTTAAGTTATTATCGTTTTGGATATAGTATTTCTTTTAAGCTTTAATATTTTTAGACGTAACTTTTAATTATTAGTTTTTAGTTCTTTTATAAGTATCGACGCGCTACTTTCTTATTTTTATTTTTCGACGCCTATTATTTTTTTCGACCTTTTATTTTTCGACGTTTTTCGACGCACTCTTTTTCCTTCTTATTTTTCGCCGCTCTAGTTTTTAGGACTTAGATTTTTCTTCTATTTCTTCTCTAAAATTTCTTTAAATTTCAACGAAAAATTATTTTAAGCGGTTGAATTGATAGACATCCAAATTTTCTGCTTCGTAGTAATAGTTGGATTTGTTAGTGGCTGAGTTGTGAGCTTCCGATTTAAAGGGTTCTGGCTCCCTGCTGCATCTATTGGCTATTCGAAACGTGGGCAAAAGCAGAAAAGTCTATTAATTTGATAACTTATATAATTTTTATATTTTATAACTAATAGGATATTTAGTGAATGCACCGAGCAAAACGTTCACCACCTTTTGTACGTTCACCACCTGTAACTCGATCAAGACATCTAGCAAATATTGTCGCCGTTGATTTTTCTTTAGAATCGTCATCCAGTCGACCAAGTACTCCAATTCAAATTTCCGATAATCCATTTTTTGAACCCGGCCTCACAATTGAGAACCCGAAGGATATTCAGGGACAATTCAGAGATCCTGAACCACTAATCTTTCCTCCGGAACCACCAATCATTCAAACAGATATTGTTGAGGAACCTACCATTAAATCAGAATCATTTAGTGATTCAGATTCAACAAATTCAATTATGGAAAATCTGGAACCTCTAAGTATGGAAGACCGAATGCGAGCTAAACGCACTAGCCAAGGTCACGCAATTACTCAACCAGACATTAATGCGCCAGATTATGAAATCAAAGGACAAATCCTACATATGGTAACTAATCAATGCCAATTTAGTGGTGCGCCGAAGGAAGATCCAAATGAACATCTTCGTACATTTAATAGGATCTGCACTCTATTTAAAATAAGAGAAGTGGAGGATGAACAGATATATCTCATGTTATTTCCCTGGACTTTAAAGGGAGAAGCCAAAGATTGGTTGGAATCGTTACCTAAAGGGGCGATTGATACATGGGATGTTTTAATTGAAAAATTTCTTAAACAATTCTTTCCGGCATCTAAAGCCGTGAGACTTCAAGGAGAAATTGTTACGTTCACATAAAAGCCAAATGAAACTTTATATGAAGCGTGGACAAGATTTGGAAAGTTATTAAGAGGATGTCCGCAACATGGTTTAGACACTTGTCAAATAGTACAAATATTCTACCAAGGATGCGACATCACTACACGAAAAGACATAGACATAGCAGCTGGTGGTTCCATTATGAAGAAAACAGCAACTGATGCTTACAAAATTATTGATAACACTGCTTCCCACTCACATGAGTGGCACCAAGAAAAAGATATCGTTAGATCATCTAAAGCAGCTAGAGCCGATTCTAGCCATGACTTAGATTTCATTTATGCAAAGATAGATGCTGTCGAGAGACAAATGAAAAAGATGACTAAGGATATTCACTCAATACGAATTAGTTGTGAGCAGTGTGGAGGACCACATTTAACAAAAGATTGTCTCAGTATTGAACTAACAATGGAACAAAGAGAGAATGTTTCATACATAAACCAAAGGCCTGGAAATAATTATCAGAATAATTATCAATCGCCAAGGCCAATTTACAATCAAAACCAGAATTATAACCGAAATGTTCCATACAATAACCAACAAGGTCCAAGCAATCAACAAGTATCCAATAATACTTACAATCAGCAAAGACCTATTTTTCAAAACAAACCACCACAAACCGATGATAAAAAGCCAAATTTAGAAGACATGATGTCAAAGCTAGTTGAATCTCAAACTCAGTTTTTCACATCTCAGAAACAAACCAATGAACAAAATACTCAAGCATTTAGAAATCAACAAGATTCTATTCAAAATCTGGAACAAGAAGTAAGCAACCTAGCAAGGTTGATAGGTGAAAGAAAACCGGGAAGTTTACCTAGTGATACAAATGCTAACCCCCGGAATGAAACAGCTAAAGCCATTACCACAAGAAGTGGTATTACACTTAAACCACCTGAAATACCTGTAATTTCCGATGAAGCTATTCCTACTCCACAAGAACCACAATCTGAAAAAGATAAGGAAACAGAACCGGTAGTTGAAAAGGTTAATGAAGATAACATAGTTAAGGCTAAACCTTATGTTAAACCATACCAACCACCACCTCCTTACCCGAGTAAAATGAGAAAAGAAAGACTTGAAGCCGAGCAATCCAAATTCTTGGATATGTTTAAACAAATAAATGTAAATCTTCTTTTCATTGATGTGATTTCAGGAATGCCTAGATATGCTAAATTCTTGAAAGATCTAATCACAAATAGAAAGAAAATGGAAGAACTCTCGGCTGTTACTATGAATGCTAATTGTTCTGCAGTGCTATTGAATAAGATACCAGAAAAATTATATGATCCAGGAAGTTTCACAATTCCATGTTTTCTGGGTAGTCTTAGTTCAATAGAAGCATTGGCAGACTTAGGTGCTAGTATAAATTTAATGCTGTATTCACTATACGCTAAACTAGACCTTCGAGAATTGAAACCAACACGAATAAGCATACAACTAGCCGATGGATCAGTAAAATATCCTAGAGGGATAATGAAAAACATGCTAGTTAAAGTTGGTACTTTAGTATTTCCAGTAGATTTTGTTATTCTGGACATGGAAGAAGATTCTCGAGTTCCTCTCATATTAGGAAGACCATTCTTAAACACGGCTAAAGCAATAATAGACGTGTTTGGTAAGAAACTGACCCTAAGTATAGAGGACGAGAGTGTTACCTTTTCTATTGATAGAGCCATGCAACAACCGAATCTGCAGATGATACATGTTATTATATTCAAACTATAGATTCACATGCAGAATTATTAGAAGAATTTCCAGAATTACAAGGAACAGGAGAATGTTCTTTAGGAGAAGGAACTGAACCAATTGATGAAACTGAAATGTTAGCTACACTTATGGCTAATGGATATGAACCAACAACAGAAGAAATTCAAATGTTAAAAGAGGAAGACAGATATCGATATAAATCATCGATAGAAGAACCACCGACATTAGAGTTAAAGCCACTTCCAAACCATTTGGAATATGCTTATTTACATGGTGAAACTGAATTACCTGTAATAATATCGTCTTCTCTTACTGAAAATGAAAAATCTCAACTCATTTCTGTGCTAAAAGCTCATAAACCAGCTATTGCATGGAAGATTCATAATATTAAAGGAATAGGTCCTTCGTATTGCACACATAAAATCCTTATGGAAGAAGGTCATAAAATGTATGTGCAACGCCAACGAAGACTAAATCCTAATATGCAAGATGTTGTTAAGAAAGAAATTATTAAACTGCTAGATGCAGGTTTAATTTATCTAATCTCTGATAGTCCATGGGTAAGCCCAGTTCAATGCGTACCTAAGAAGGGTGGCATGACTGTCATCACAAATGAGAAAAATGAGCTTATTCCTACTAGGACTGTAACAGGATGGCGTGTTTGTATTGATTATAGAAAATTAAATGACGTCACCAGAAAAGATCACTTTCCCTTACCCTTTATTGATAAAATGTTGGAAAGATTAGCCGGAAATAGTTACTATTGTTTTCTTGATGGTTTTTCCGGATATTTTCAAATTCCAATAGCACCTGAGGACCAAGAGAAAACCACATTCACGTGCCCTTATTGAAATGTCCCGTTCTTATTGATTAAAAACGTTCCATATTAATTGATTTCGTTGCGAGGTTTTGACCTCTATATGAGACGTTTTTCAAAGACTGCATTCATTTTTAAAACAAACCATAACCTTTATTTCATAAATAAAGGTTTAAAAAGCTTTACGTAGATTATCAAATAATGATAATCTAAAATATCCTGTTTACACACGACCATTACATAATGGTTTACAATACAAATATGTTACATCGAAATCAGTTTCTTGAATGCAGTTTTTACACAATATCATACAAACATGGACTCCAAATCATGTCCTTATTTTAGTATGCAACAACGGAAGCTCTTAGTATTCACCTGAGAATAAACATGCTTTAAACGTCAACAAAAATGTTGGTGAGTTATAGGTTTAATCTACATATATCAAATCGTAACAATAGACCACAAGATTTCATATTTCAATACACATCCCATACATAGAGATAAAAATCATTCATATGGTGAACACCTGGTAACCGACATTAACAAGATGCATATATAAGAATATCCCCATCATTCCGGGACACCCTTCGGATATGATATAAATTTCGAAGTACTAAAGCATCCGGTACTTTGGATGGGGTTTGTTAGGTCCCATAGATCTATCTTTAGGATTCGCGTCAATTAGGGTGTCTGTTCCCTAATTCTTAGATTACCAGACTTAATAAAAAGGGGCATATTCGATTTCGATAATTCAACCATAGAATGTAGTTTCACGTACTTGTGTCTATTTTGTAAATCATTTATAAAACCTGCATGTATTCTCATCCCAAAAATATTAGATTTTAAAAGTGGGACTATAACTCACTTTCACAGATTTTTACTTCGTCGGGAAGTAAGACTTGGCCACTGGTTGATTCACGAACCTATAACAATATATACATATATATAAAAGTATGTTCAAAATATATTTACAACACTTTTAATATATTTTGATGTTTTAAGTTTATTAAGTCAGCTGTCCTCGTTAGTAACCTACAACTAGTTGTCCACAGTTAGATGTACAGAAATAAATCGATAAATATTATCTTGAATCAATCCACGACCCAGTGTATACGTATCTCAGTATTGATCACAACTCAAACTATATATATTTTGGAATCAACCTCAACCCTGTATAGCTAACTCCAACATTCACATATAGAGTGTCTATGGTTGTTCCGAAATATATATAGATGTGTCGACATGATAGGTCGAAACATTGTATACGTGTCTATGGTATCTAAAGATTACATAATATACAATACAAGTTGATTAAGTTATGGTTGGAATAGATTTGTTACCAATTTTCACGTAGCTAAAATGAGAAAAATTATCCAATCTTGTTTTACCCATAACTTCTTCATTTTAAATCCATTTTGAGTGAATCAAATTGCTATGGTTTCATATTGAACTCTATTTTATGAATCTAAACAGAAAAAGTATAGGTTTATAGTCGGAAAAATAAGTTACAAGTCATTTTTGTAAAGGTAGTCATTTCAGTCGAAAGAACGACGTCTAGATGACCATTTTAGAAAACATACTTCCACTTTGAGTTTAACCATAATTTTTGGATATAGTTTCATGTTCATAATAAAAATCATTTTCCCAGAATAACAACTTTTAAATCAAAGTTTATCATAGTTTTTAATTAACTAACCCAAAACAGCCCGCGGTGTTACTACGACGGCGTAAATCCGGTTTAACGGTGTTTTTCGTGTTTCCAGGTTTTAAATCATTAAGTTAGCATATCATATAGATATAGAACATGTGTTTAGTTGATTTTAAAAGTCAAGTTAGAAGGGTTAACTTTTATTTGCGAACAAGTTTAGAATTAACTAAACTATGTTCTAGTGATTACAAGTTTAAACCTTCGAATAAGATAGCTTTATATGTATGAATCGAATGATGTTATGAACATCATTACTACCTCAAGTTCCTTGGATAAACCTACTGGAAATGAGAAAAATAGATCTAGCTTCAAAGGATCCTTGGATGGCTTGAAAGTTCTTGAAACAGAATCATGACACGAAAACAATTTCAATTAAGATTTCCACTCGAAATAAGATTGTTATAGTTATAGAAATTGAATTAAAGTTTGAATATGATTATTACCTTGTATTAGAAAGATAACCTACTGTAAGTAACAAAGATTTCTTGATCTTGGATGATTACTTGGAATGGATTTAGAAAACATAGAAGTAAACTTGCAATCTTGGAAGTATTCTTGATTTTATGAAACTAGAACTTTTGGAATTTATAAAGAACACTTAGAACTTGAAGAAAGAACTTGAGAGAGATCAATTAGATGAAGAAAATTGAAGAATGAAAGTGTTTGTAGGTGTTTTTGGTCGTTGGTGTATGGATTAGATATAAAGGATATGTAATTTTGTTTTCATGTAAATAAGTCATGAATGATTACTCATATTTTTGTAATTTTATGAGATATTTTATGCTAGTTGCCAAATGATGGTTCCCACATGTGTTAGGTGACTCAAATGGGCTGCTAAGAGCTAATCATTGGAGTGTATATACCAATAGTACATACATCTAAAAGCTGTGTATTGTACGAGTACGAATAAGGGTGCATACGAGTAGAATTGTTGATGAAACTGAACGAGGATGTAATTGTAAGCATTTTTGTTAAGTAGAAGTATTTTGATAAGTGTCTTGAAGTCTTTCAAAAGTGTATGAATACATATTAAAACACTACATGTATATACATTTTAACGGAGTCGTTAAGTCATCGTTAGTCGTTACATGTAAATGTTGTTTTGAAACCTTTAGGTTAACGATCTTGTTGAATGTTGTTAACCCATTATTTATTATAACAAATGAGATTTTAAATTGTTATATTATCATGATATTATGATATATAATATATCTTAGTATGATATATATACAGTTAAATGTCGTTACAACGATAATCGTTACATATATGTCTCGTTTCGAAATCATTAAGTTAGTAGTCTTATTTTTACATATGTATTTCATTGTTAATACACTTAATAATATATTTACTTATCATTTAACATAATTAACCAAGTGTATCAATATCTTAATATGATTCATATGTACCTAGTAAGACGTTGTTATAACGATAATCGTTATATATATCGTTTTCGAGTTTCTTAAATTAATAGTCTCATTTTTATGTATATAACTCATTGTTAAAATACCTAATGAGATACATACTTATAATAAAATCATGTTAACTATATATATAACCATATATATGTCATCGTATAGTTTTTACAAGTTTTAACGTTCGTGAATCACCGGTCAACTTGGGTGGTCAATTGTCTATATGAAACCTATTTCAATTAATCAAGTCTTAACAATTTTGATTGCTTAACATGTTGGAAACACTTAATCATTTAAATAACAATTTCATTTAATATATATATAAACATAGAAAAGTTCGGGTCACTAAAGTACCTACCCGTTAAATAAATTTCGTCCCGAAATTTTAAGCAGTTGGAGGTGTTGACGTATCTTCTGGAAATAAATGCGGGTATTTCTTCTTCATCTGATCTTCACGCTCCCAGGTGAACTCGGGTCCTCTACGAGCATTCTATCGAACCTTAACAATCGGTATCTTATTTTGTTTAAGTCTCTTAACCTCACGATCCATTATTTGGACGGGTTCTTCAATGAATTGAAGTTTTTCATTGATTTGGATTTCGTCCAACGGAATAGTGAGATCTTCTTTAGCAAAACATTTCTTCAAATTTGAGACGTGGAAAGTGTTATGTACATCCGCGAGTTATTGAGGTAGCTCCAGTTGGTAAGCTACTGGTCCGACACGATCTATAATCTTGAATGGTCCAATGTACCTTGGATTTAGTTTCCCCCGTTTACCAAATCGAACAACGCCTTTCCAAGGTGAAACCTTAAGCATGACCATTTCTCCAATTTCAAACTCTATATCTTTTCTTTTACTGTCTGCGTAGCTCTTTTGTTGACTCTGGGCGGTTTTCAATCTTTGTTGAATTTGGATGATTTTCTCGGTAGTTTCTTGTATTATCTCTGGACCCGTAATCTGTCTATCCCCCACTTCACTCCAACAAATCAGAGACCTGTACTTTTTACCATAAAGTGCTTCAAACGGCTCCATCTCAATGCTTGAATGGTAGCTGTTGTTGTAGGAAAATTCTGCTAAAGGTAGATGTCGATCCCAACTGTTTCCGAAATCAATAACACAAGCTCGTAGCATGTCTTCAAGCATTTGTATCGTCCTTTCACTCTGCCCATCAGTTTGTGGATGATAGGCAGTACTCATGTCTAGACGAGTTCCCAATGCTTGCTGTAATGTCTGCCAGAATCTTGAAATAAATCTGTCATTCCTATCAGAGATAATAGAGATTGGTATTACATGTCTGGAGACGACTTCCTTCAAATACAGTCGTGCTAACTTCTCCATCTTGTCATCTTCTCTTATTGGCAGGAAGTGTGCTGACTTGGTGAGACGATCAACTATTACCCAAATAGTATCATAACCACTTGCAGTCCTTGGCAATTTAGTAATGAAATCCATGGTAATGTTTTCCCATTTCCATTCCGGGATTTCAGGTTGTTGTAGTAGACCTGATGTTTTCTGATGTTCAGCTTTGACCTTAGAACACGTCAAACATTCTCCTACATATTTAGCAATATCGACTTTCATACCTGGCCACCAAAAATGTTTCTTAAGATCCTTGTACATCTTCCCCGTTCCAGGATGTATTGAGTATCTGGTTTTATGAGCTTCTCTAAGTACCATTTCTCTCATATCTCCAAATTTTGGTACCCAAATTCTTTCAGCCCTATACCGGGTTCCGTCTTCCTGAATATTAAGATGCTTCTCCGATCCTTTGGGTATTTCATCCTTTAAATTTCCCTCTTTTAACTCCTTGTTGCGCATCCTTTATTTGAGTAGTAAGGTTAGTGTGAATCATTATATTCATAGATTTTACTCGAATGGGTTCTCTGTCCTTTCTGCTCAAGGCATCGGCTACCACATTTGCCTTCCCCGGGTGGTAACGAATCTCAAAGTCGTAATCATTCAACAATTCAATCCACCTACGCTGCCTCATATTCAGTTGTTTCTGATTAAATATGTGTTGAAGACTTTTGTGGTCGGTATATATAATACTTTTGACCCCATATAAGTAGTGCCTCCAAGTCTTTAATGCAAAAACAACCGCGCCTAATTGCAAATCATGCGTCGTATAATTTTGCTCGTGAATCTTCAATTGTCTAGACGCATAAGCAATCACCTTCGTCCGTTGCATTAATACACAACCGAGACCTTGCTTTGATGCGTCACAATAAATCACAAAATTATCATTCCCTTCAGGCAATGACAATATAGGTGCCGTAGTTAGCTTTTTCTTCAATAACTGGAACGCTTTCTCTTGTTCATCCTTCCATTCAAATTTCTTCCCTTTATGCGTTAATGCAGTCAAGGGTTTTGCTATTCTGAAAAAGTCTTGGATGAACCTTCTGTAGTAACCAGCTAGTCCTAAAAACTGGCGTATGTATTTCGGAGTTTTCGGGGTTTCCCACTTTTCAACAGTTTCTATCTTTGCCGGATCCACCTTAATACCTTCTTTGTTCACTATGTGACCGAGGAATTGAACTTCTTCCAACCAAAATGCACACTTTGAAAACTTAGCGTACAATTCTTCCTTCCTCAATACTTCTAACACCTTTCTCAAATGTTCACCGTGTTCTTGGTCATTCTTTGAGTAAATAAGTATGTCATCAATGAAAACAATGACAAACTTGTCAAGGTATGGTCCATACACTCGGTTCATAAGGTCCATGAACACAGCTGGTGCGTTAGTCAATCCAAACGGCAGAACCATAAACTCGTAATGACCATAACGCGTCCTAAAAGCAGTTTTTGGAATATCATCCTCCTTTACTCGCATTTGATGATATCCAGAACGTAAATCGATCTTCGAATAAACCGACGAGCCTTGTAGTTGATCAAATAAGTCGTCAATTCTTGGCAGTGGATAATGGTTTTTGATGGTAAGTTTGTTCAACTCTCTTAGTCAATACACAACCTAAATGTACCATCTTTCTTCTTGACAAACAAAACAGGAGCTCCCCATGGTGATGTGCTTGGTAGAAAGAAACCACGTTCTAATAGTTCTTGCAGTTGGCTTTGTAGTTCTTTCATCTCGCTGGGTGCGAGTCTATAAGGAGCACGAGCTATTGGTGCAGCTCCTGGTACAAGATCTATTTGAAATTCAACGGATCGATGTGGGGGTAATCCCGGTAATTCTTTCGGAAATACATCGGGAAATTCTTTTGCGACGGGAACATCATTGATGCTCTTTTCTTCAGTTTGTACTTTCTCGACGTGTGCTAGAACAGCATAGCAACCTTTTCTTATTAGTTTTTGTGCCTTCAAATTACTAATAAGATGTAGCTTCGTGTTGCCCTTTTCTCCGTACACCACTAAGGGTTTTTCTTTTTCTCGTATAATGCGAATTGCATTTTTGTAACAAACGATCTCTGCTTTCACTTTCTTCAGCCAGTCCATGCCAACTATTACATCAAAACTCCCTAACTCTACTGGTATCAAATCAATCTTAAATATTTCGCTACCCAGTTTAATTTTTCGATTCCGGCATATATTATCTGCTGAAATTAATTTACCGTTTGCTAATTCGAGTAAAAATTTACTATCCAACGGCGTCAATGGACAACTTAATTTAGCACAAAAATCTCTACTCATATAGCTTCTATCCGCACCCGAATCAAATAAAACGTAAGCAGATTTATTGTCAATAAGAAACGTACCCGTAACAAGCTCTGGGTCTTCCTGTGCCTCTGCCGCATTAATATTGAAAACTCTTCCGCGGCCTTGTCCATTCGTGTTCTCCCGGTTCGGGCAATTTCTAATAATGTGGCCCGGTTTTCCACATTTATAACAAACTACATTGGCATAACTTGCTCCGACACTACTTGCTCCGCCATTACTCGTTCCGACACCATTTGTTCCTTTCGTTCTGTTAACCCCTGGTCCGTAGACCTCACACTTCGCCGCGCTATGACCATTTCTTTTACACTTGTTGCAAAATTTGGTGCAGAACCCCGAGTGATACTTTTCACACCTTTGGCATAGCTGCTTCTGATTGTTGTTGTTGTTGTTGCGGTTGTTATTGTTATTGGGATGATTGTTGTAGTTGCTGTTGTTGTTGTTGTTGTTGTTGTTGGGCCGTTTGTTGTAGTTGCGATTGATGTTGCGATTGTTGGGATAGTTGTTGCGATTATTGTTGTAATTGCTGTTGTTGTTGTATTGGTGATTCTTATCACCGTTTTCCTCCCACTTTCTTTTGACTTGCTTCACATTGGCCTCTTCAGCCGTCTGTTCTTTAATTCTTTCCTCAATCTGGTTCACTAGTTTGTGAGCCATTCTACATGCCTGTTGTATGGAGGCGGGCTCGTGTGAACTTATATCTTCTTGGATTCTTTCCGGTAATCCTTTCACAAACGCGTCGATCTTCTCTTCCTCATCTTCGAATGCTCCCGGACACAATAGGCACAATTCTGTGAATCGTCTTTCGTATGTGGTAATATCAAATCCTTGGGTTCGTAACCCTCTAAGTTCTGTCTTGAGCTTATTGACCTCGGTTCTAGGACGGTACTTCTCGTTCATCAAGTGCTTGAATGCTGACCACGGTAGTGCGTACGCATCATCTTGTCCCACTTGCTCTAGATAGGTATTCCACCATGTTAACACAGAACCTGTGAAGGTATGCGTAGCGTACTTCACTTTGTCCTCTTCAGTACACTTACTTATGGCAAACACCGATTTGACCTTCTCGGTCCACCGTTTCAATCCGATCGGTCCTTCGGTTCCATCAAATTCCAAAGGTTTGCAGGCAGTGAATTCTTCGTAGGTGCATCCTACACGATTTCCTGTACTGCTAGATCCAAGGTTATTGTTGGTATGTAGCGCAGCCTGTACTGCGGCTATGTTTGAAGCTAGAAAAGTACGGAATTCCTCTTCATTCATATTCACGGTGTGTCGAGTAGTCGGTGCCATTTCCTTCAAAATAGTCAAATGGAACAAGTTAATCATACAGAATATTAAGAGTAGTTAATAGTATTTCATAGCATAATATGAACTCATTTATAAAAGCTTTTTCTTCATATTAGCATTTTATAAGTTTAAATTCGGGTAGTACCTACCCGTTAAGTTCATACTTAGTAGCTAATATACAATTCAACAACTACAATTCTATATGAAAAACTGATTATAATAATATTTCGCGTTCAAACTTTTATACAATATTTTACAAACTTACAATACCGCTTATTTTACATAAAGCATGAAATATAGCACACAATAACTTTGATACAAGATAGTTGTGAAGATAATTCTAGCTAGTACATAATTCGTTCAGCAAAGGCAATAAAGACACGTAATTCATACGTCCAGAAACAAGTCATGCATTTTGGTTTTACTAGGACTACTTCCCATCCTTGGTCTTGTGGAACATAACCGTTATGGCCGTTGATAAGACAGCGTGTTGTAACGTCGTCAAAGGGACGAGGGTTACGTAATGACCAACAGTCTCGTAATAACCTAAAAACCTCATTTCTTACCCCAATTACTGACTCCGTCACTTGTGGGAACGTTTTGTTTAATAGTTGTAGCCCGATGTTCTTTTTCTCACTTTGGTGAGAAGCGAACATTACTAACCCGTAAGCATAGCATGCTTCTTTATGTTGCATGTTAGCCGCTTTTTCTAAATCATGAAGTCCTATATTCGGATACATTGAGTCAAAATAATTTCTTAACCCGTTGCGTAAAATAGCATTTGGGTTCCCCGCAATATATGCGTCAAAGTAAACACATCGTAACTTATGGGTTTCCCAATGTGATATCCCCCATCTTTCAAACGAAAGCCTTTTATAAACCAAGGCATTCTTGGAACGTTCTTTGAATGTCTTACAAACTGATTTTGCCATAAATAGTTGTGCCGAGGAATTCTGACCGACTCTAGACAAGATTTCATCAATCATGTCTCCGGGTAAGTCTTCTAAAATATTGGGTTGTCTATCCATTTTGTGTTTTTATACTGTAAAATAGACAAGAGTTAGATTCATAAAAAAAAATACTTATTAATACAAGCAATTTTTACATATATCATAAAGCATAAGCACACTATATTACATATATTACACCACACGAATACAACTATCTTATTCCAACTCGCTCGTTTCTTCTTCTTTGGTTTTGGTTCGTTTTGCCAAGTTTCTAGGGATATATGATGTTCCCCTAATACGAGCTGTCGTTTTCCACAACGTTTTAGAAAAACCTGGTGGTTTAGAGGTTCTCGGGTCATTGTTACAACTTAAGGGCTTCGGGGGTTGACGATACATATAAAGTTCATCGGGGTTGGAATTAGATTTCTCTATTTTTATGCCCTTTCCCTTATTATTTTCTTTTGCCTTTTTAAATTCAGTTGGGGTAATTTCTATAACATCATCGGAATTCTCGTCGGAATCCGATTCATCGGAGAATTGGTAATCCTCCCAATATTTTGCTTCCTTGGCGGAAACACCATTGACCATAATTAACCTTGGTCGGTTGGTTGAGGATTTTCTTTTACTTAACCGTTTTATTATTTCCCCCACCGGTTCTATTTCCTCCTCCGGTTCCTCCTCTTCAGGTTCCGATTCTTCTTCCGGTTCTGATTCTTCTTCCGGTTCTTCTTCGGGAACTTGTGAATCAGTCCAATATATATTCGACTCTTCGTTATTATTAGGTGAGTCAATGGGATTTGTGCTAGAGGTAGACATCTATCACACAATATCAAACATGTTAAGAGATTAATATATCACATAATATATACATGTTAATAATATATAGTTTCCAACAAAAATGTTAAGCAATCATTTTTAAAGAAAACACGGTCGAAGTCCAGACTCACTAATGCATCCTAACAAACTCGATAAGACACACTAATGCAAATTTCTGGTTCTCTAAGACCAATGCTCGGATACCAACTGAAATGTCCCGTTCTTATTGATTAAAAACGTTCCATATTAATTGATTTCGTTGCGAGGTTTTGACCTCTATATGAGACGTTTTTCAAAGACTACATTCATTTTTAAAACAAACCATAACCTTTATTTCATAAATAAAGGTTTAAAAAGCTTTACGTAGATTATCAAATAATGATAATCTAAAATATCCTGTTTACACACGACCATTACATAATGGTTTACAATACAAATATGTTACATCGAAATCAGTTTCTTGAATGCAGTTTTTACACAATATTATACAAACATGGACTCCAAATCTTGTCCTTATTTTAGTATGCAACAGCGGAAGCTCTTAGTATTCACCTGAGAATAAACATGCTTTAAACGTCAACAAAAATGTTGGTGAGTTATAGGTTTAACCTACATATATCAAATCGTAACAATAGACCACAAGATTTCATATTTCAATACACATCCCATACATAGAGATAAAAATCATTCATATGGTGAACACCTGGTAACCGACATTAACAAGATGCATATATAAGAAGATCCCCATTATTCCGGGACACCCTTCAGATATGATATAAATTTCGAAGTACTAAAGCATCCGGTACTTTGGATGGGGTTTGTTAGGCCCAATAGATCTATCTTTAGGATTCGCGTCAATTAGGGTGTATGTTCCCTAATTCTTAGATTACCAGACTTAATAAAAAGGGGCATATTCGATTTCGATAATTCAACCATAGAATGTAGTTTCACGTACTTGTGTCTATTTTGTAAATCATTTATAAAACCTGCATGTATTCTCATCCCAAAAATATTAGATTTTAAAAGTGGGACTATAACTCACTTTCACAGATTTTTACTTCGTCGGGAAGTAAGACTTGGCCACTGGTTGATTCACGAACCTATAACAATATATACATATATATCAAAGTATGTTCAAAATATATTTACAACACTTTTAATATATTTTGATGTTTTAAGTTTATTAAGTCAGCTGTCCTCGTTAGTAACCTACAACTAGTTGTCCACAGTTAGATGTACAGAAATAAATCGATAAATATTATCTTGAATCAATACACGACCCAGTGTATACGTATCTCAGTATTGATCACAACTCAAACTATATATATTTTGGAATCAACCTCAACCCTGTATAGCTAACTCCAACATTCACATATAGAGTGTCTATGGTTGTTCCGAAATATATATAGATGTGCCGACATGATAGATCGAAACATTGTATACGTGTCTATGGTATCTCAAGATTACATAATATACAATACAAGTTGATTAAGTTATGGTTGGAATAGATTTGTTACCAATTTTCACGTAGCTAAAATGAGAAAAATTATCCAATCTTGTTTTACCCATAACTTCTTCATTTTAAATCCGTTTTGAGTGAATCAAATTGCTATGGTTTCATATTGAACTCTATTTTATGAATCTAAATAGAAAAAGTATAGGTTTATAGCCGGAAAAATAAGTTACAAGTTGTTTTTGTAAAGGTAGTCATTTCAGTCGAAAGAACGACGTCTAGATGACCATTTTAGAAAACATACTTCCACTTTGAGTTTAACCATAATTTTTGGATATAGTTTCATGTTCATAATAAAAATCATTTTTCCAGAATAACAACTTTTAAATCAAAGTTTATCATAGTTTTTAATTAACTAACCCAAAACAGCCCGAGGTGTTACTACGACGGCGTAAATCCGGTTTTACGGTGTTTTTCGTGTTTCCAGGTTTTAAATCATTAAGTTAGCATATCATATAGATATAGAACATGTGTTTAGTTGATTTTAAAAGTCAAGTTAGAAGGATTAACTTTTATTTGCGAACAAGTTTAGAATTTACTAAACTATGTTCTAGTGATTACAAGTTTAAACCTTCGAATAAGATAGCTTTATATGTATGAATCGAATGATGTTATGAACATCATTACTACCTCAAGTTCCTTGGATAAACCTACTGGAAAAGAGAAAAATAGATCTAGCTTCAAAGGATCCTTGGATGGCTTGATAGTTCTTAAAACAGAATCATGACATGAAAACAATTTCAAGTAAGATTTCCACTCGAAATAAGATTGTTATAGTTATAGAAATTGATTTAAAGTTTGAATATGATTATTACCTTGTATTAGAAAGATAACCTACTGTAAGTAACAAAGGTTTCTTGATCTTGGATGATTACTTGGAATGGATTTAGAAAACTTGGAAGTAAACTTGCAATCTTGGAAGTATTCTTGATTTTATGAAACTAGAACTTTTGGAATTTATGAAGAACACTTAGAACTTGAAGATAGAACTTGAGAGAGATCAATTAGATGAAGAAAATTGAAGAATGAAAGTGTTTGTAGGTGTTTTTGGTCGTTGGTGTATGGATTAGATATAAAGGATATGTAATTTTGTTTTCATGTAAATAAGTCATGAATGATTACTCATATTTTTGTAATTTTATGAGATATTTTATGCTAGTTGCCAAATGATGGTTCCCACATGTGTTAGGTGACTCACATGGGCTGCTAAGAGATAATCATTGGAGTGTATATACCAATAGTACATACATCTAAAAGCTGTGTATTGTACGAGTACGAATACGGGTGCATACGAGTAGAATTGTTGATGAAACTGAACGAGGATGTAATTGTAAGCATTTTTGTTAAGTAGAAGTATTTTGATAAGTGTCTTGAAGTCTTTAAAAAGTGTATGAATACATATTAAAACACTACATGTATATACATTTTAACTGAGTCGTTAAGTCATCGTTAGTCGTTACATGTAAATGTTGTTTTGAAACCTTTAGGTTAACGATCTTGTTGAATGTTGTTAACCCATTATTTATTATAAAAAATGAGATGTTAAATTGTTATATTATCATGATATTATGATATATAATATATCTTAGTATGATATATATATACAGTTAAATGTCGTTACAACGATAATAGTTACATATATGTCTCGTTTCGAAATCATTAAGTTAGTAGTCTTATTTTTACATATGTATTTCATTGTTAATACACTTAATAATATATTTACTTATCATTTAACATAATTAACCAAGTGTATCAATATCTTAATATGATTCATATGTACCTAGTAAGATGTTGTTATAACGATAATCGTTATATATATCGTTTTCGAGTTTCTTAAATTAATAGTCTCATTTTTATGTATATAACTCATTGTTAAAATACCTAATGAGATACATACTTATAATAAAATCATGTTAACTATATATATAACCATATATATGTCATCGTATAGTTTTTACAAGTTTTAATGTTCGTGAATCACCGGTCAACTTGGGTGGTCAATTGTCTATATGAAACCTATTTCAATTAATCAAGTCTTAACAAGTTTGATTGCTTAACATGTTGGAAACACTTAATCATTTAAATAACAATTTCATTTAATATATATATAAACATGGAAAAGTTTGGGTCACTACACTTATGGTACTTTTGCTTACAAACGCATGCCATTTGGACTTGGCAACGCCCCTGCAACCTTTCAAAGGTGCATGATGGCGATTTTTCACGACATGATAGAAGAATGCATGGAAGTTTTCATGGATGACATTTCAGTCTTCGGTGATACTTTTGAAACATGTCTAGTTAATCTTGAACGAATGCTTATTAGATGCGAACAATCAAATCTAGTTCTTAATTAGGAGAAATGCCATTTCTTGGTTAAAGAAGGCATCGTTCTTGGTCATAAAATTTCAAAGGAAGGAATTGAAGTATATAGAGCTAAAGTAGATGTAATTGCTAAACTTCCACATCCCACCAATGTTAGAGGAGTTAGGAGTTTTCTAGGGCATGCCAGTTTTTACCGACGTTTCATAAAAGATTTTTCTAAAATTGCCACTCCTATGAATAAACTCCTAGAAAAGGATGCTCAATTCATCTTTTCAGATGAATGCATCAAATCTTTTAATATTCTTAAAGAAAAACTCACTAATGCACCGATCATGATAACTCCAAATTGGAATCTATCGTTTGAACTTATGTGCGATGCAAGTGATTTTGCAATGGGAGCCGTTTTAGGACAAAGGATTGAAAAACGATTTCAACCTATTTATTATGCTAGTAAGACGTTACAAGGAGCACAAACGAATTACACAACTACTGAAAAAGAACTCCTTGCTATTGTCTTTGCTTTTGACAAATTTCATTAATATCTCGTTCTAGCTAAAACGGTGGTCTATACTGACCATTCTGCTCTTAGATACTTATTTTCGTAACAAGATGCCAAACCAAGATTAATCCGTTGGATCTTACTCTTACAAGAGTTTGATATTGAGATCCGAGATAAAAAGGGAGCAGAAAATCTCGCCGCTGATCATCTTTCTCGTCTTGAAAATCCCGAATTAGAAGTTCTAAATGAATCGACCATACAAGACAACTTTCCTGATGAATATCTATTGAAGATAGATTATAATGAAATTCCATGGTTTGCAGATTATGCAAACTACTTAGTATGTGGATTCCTTAAAAAAGGATTGTCGTACCAAAAACGAAAGAAATTCTTTAGTGATATAAAACACTATTTCTGGGAAGATCCACATTTGTTTAAAAGTTGTCCAGATGGAATAATACGCCGATGTGTATTAGGAGATGAAGCTAGTCAAATATTAAACCAATGTCACACAGGACCAACATGAAGGCATTATGGGCCTCAGCTCACAGCAAGAAAAATTTACGATGCTGGATTCTATTGGCCTACAATTTTCAAAGACGCACACCTTCTTTGCAAATCTTGTGATGCTTGTCAAAGGGCCGGAAAAATAAGGCAACGTGATGAAATGCCACAAAATGTCATTCAAGTATGTGAAGTATTTGACATTTGGGGTATTGACATTATGGGTCCATTTTCAAAATCTCATAATAATCTCTACATTCTCGTTGCCATTGATTATGTATCTAAATGGGCGGAAGCACAAGCTCTCCCAACTAACGATGCACGAGTTGTAGTCAACTTTTTAAAACGTCTTTTTGCCAGGTTCGGAACACCGAAAGCTTTAATAAGTGATCGGGGTACTCATTTTTGTAACAATCAACTTGAGAAAGTTCTCAAAAGATATGGAGTAACTCATAAAATCTCCACCGCATATCATCCACAAACAAGTGGACAAGTTGAAAATACCAACCGAGCTTTAAAACGTATTCTAGAGAAACCCGTAGGATCAAATCCGAAGGAATGGTCCATGAAATTGGAGGATGCACTCTGGGCTTTTAGAACAACCTACAAAACTCCAATTAGAACCACACCTTTTAAACTCGTTTACGGAAAAGCATGTCATCTTCCAGTAGAAATTGAACACAAAGCATTTTGGGCTTTGAAGACATGTAATCTTGATTTACATGAAGCCGGACGTCTACGATTAAGTCAACTAAACGAATTAGAAGAATTAAGACTTGAGGCATATGAAAATTTCTTAATCTATAAGGAAAGAACGAAGAAATGGCATGATAAAAGAATCAGAAGTTCAAAAGAATTTAAAGAAGGAGACAGAGTTCTTCTTTTTAATTCACGAGTCAAGCTATTTCTTGGAAAATTGAAATCAAGATGGTTTGGACCATTCATAGTCAAAAGAGTTTTCCCATATGGAACAATAGAGTTAATAAATTCAAATGGGATTGAATTTAAAGTTAATGGTCACAGAGTTAAACATTACATACATGGTCCGATGGAAGTTGACAATGAAGTTAATCACAAATTCGATACCACATCTAACTAAGTGTGGGGAGGTTCGAATCTTTTTAGGGTAATATATATTTCTGTTAAAGTTAGATATTCTGTTTTCGTATAGTTCTCAAGAATGGAGTCCGAATGGTCTTTCCCTAGCAGACCCTAAAGAACTAGTCTTCTCCCCCCATTCTGAATTTTTTTTTTTAGGTTTTACGAGATGAAGACTTCCTGTGAATTAAACCATGGTCTAATGCTACACGCTTTAATCACTAAACGTAATAATGACACACTCCTGAGTGACCTGGTATCAGTAATAAGAGCCAAATTGGACGGAGTAAGAAAAGAATCCAGGAACGAAAATAATAAGTTACATTTTGGTAAAGGAAAATCAAAATCCGCAGCGAAAAGAAGAGCACGACACCTTGAAAGATGTCACAAATGCGGAAAATGGTCACACGAAGGAAAATGCTCGACGAATCAAACATATTCCAATACCGAGTTAGTTACTTTATGCAGAGATGGACCGTTCATATGTTTAGAAGAAAAAATGTTGAATGCTCGTGGTTACGCCTATGTAGCTATTGAAAACCAATTAGTCCGACTATCTTATGAGTGGGCTGAAACAGGTCTCTGAGAATTCTATTTCACAGGTAAGTATGTACAGTTTTTATTTTTATTTTATTGCTTTTAACCTTTTGATATTAAACGCTAAATTGTTCGCTATAAAGTATTTAATTGGTATTCAATAAAATTAGGTATGCGTAACCGAAATTATTGATATCATATAAAAATTTATTACATCACTGCGAAATTTACCGTTTATTCTTAAGGTATAAATATCTTTAATCAATTAATCCAAAATATTTCAAAAATTCGTCAGGAGTAAAACTAGGTAATATAGCCGAAATTACTTTACCGAAAAGAGGGGCGTATATTTTTGATAATATTTGATTGATTAAAGTGGGATAAAAGACCAAAAAGATTTTTAATTTTATTTTTACTTTGTTTTTAAAATTAATATTAAATTAATATTGTAAAACTTTTAAAATCAATATATTTAAGTTTATAAATATTTGAAAAAAAATTAATATTTTTAATATAAGTTTGTATGTATAAAAACAAAAATATAATATGAATTTGGTGTGAATTTTTAATTTTAATATGAATTTTTAATTTTATGCATTTTAAATTAAAGTTTGATGTGAATTTAAAAACAAAAATTTACTTTATTTCAATAAGTTAAAAATTTGATTTTTAAAATTCGTCGTGAGTTGAAAACTAGGTCGTTGAACCGAAATTGCTCTACCCAAGGGAGGGACGAGAACTTTTATTATCATTACTTTTAATCTTATTGAATTAAAGTAAGCCAAAAACATTAAAAAAAAACCCAAAAATCTTTGCTTTTAAAACAACACTTTGAATTGACAAATTTTAAAATTTTGTCGAGGGACGGACTAGGACAACGATCCGAAATGCCCTCATCATAAAAAGAAACAAATTTTTAATTTTTAATTAAATATATGTTTTATTAAGTAAGAGTTTTTTATAAAAAAAAAAGCAAAAGTTACTGTACCCGAACCCCATGCGATCGCATGGGATTTGGCCTTCCAATCCATGCGATCGCATGGAGCTGGAATTTTGGCCAGAAACAAAAGGCAGTCTGTTCTGCTCTCTTCACAAACACACACACAACATACACGAACACATACACATATTATCTCCTAAAATCACCATTTTAACACCAAAATTCAACAAATTTCTTGCTAAACATGAAATTGTTCAGAAGTTTATCAAGAAAGGTAACAATTACATCCCTAAACCTCTTTAAATTTGATTTTTAGTGTTCTTGAGCAATATTTTACCTAATTTGATTTTGTTAATTTCTAGTGTAATTAGTGTTAAATTGTTAGTATTTTATGCATGTATAACATAGATTGATGCTATTTAACATGATTTGAAGCCAAAAACTTCAAAAATTTTAGAAATCTAGGGTTTGTGTTCTTGAGCAATTTGGGGCTTTTTGATATAAACAGGTTATGGCCGATTTTTGTCATGAATTATTGCTAAATTAAGTAGTGTAACATGTTTAGGTAGTTAAATGATCCAAACTTCGATCATAAACATGATTTTTGAGAATTAAAGTGGACTTTTTAGGTACAAAAGTCATGAACTTGATTAATTTGATATAATTGCCATTTGAGACTTGTTTAATTGTTAGTAATGACTATTTCGATATGTTATTTGAGTTAAATGCTTATGAACTTTGTATACATTTTCATATAGGCTTATTTGAAAAAGTGTAGAATTAATAAAATTGTGAAAATGTGTATAAGTTTAATTTTGATTTAACATGTTATTGTAATTGTTTCAAGTTGTTACTTTGCTAACACTAATGCATATTTGGATGCACAAATTTTGTGTTTAATGTGTTTTGCAGAAAACCGATACTGCTGGTGCTTCATCATCATCTAGACAACGAAAACAAGAACCTAAACCAGAATATGAGCCGCAATACGAGCCAGAACCCGAACAAGAACCACAACAGGAACAACAACATCAACCTGATCAACATGTATCTTATTATGATCCACTACAATTTGTTGATGCCTTCACAGTATTTCCAATACATCCGCCAGTAGAATACCCAACGATTCCTGAACACACGTTGCATCCTAATCTGAGATTCAATAGAAGCTGGAGGGATTACCCGGCATATCAAAGTAATAAATTCAAACTAATACCTAAAAATGTAGAAGTGCCAAGAGTAATCGATTGGGATCCTTTGGAAAGGGTCCAACTAGCTAACTCAGTTAGGGAGCATCTGATTCAAAGGTATGGCAGTTCTTCTTTTACCGATTGGGAACGTCTATTCACCATTCATAGACCTGTATATAAGGAAGGGTGTGTTGAGCTGATGAGTACTATAGCATTAAATGTAGATGTAGATAGATTAGATGATAGAAGTTTTCTTAGATTTATACTTGACCGTAGGATATACAGGATGTCCATGCTAGACATGGCCAGGGCTTTATAGATATATACTCCTGGTGAATTACTACTACCCGATTGTATGAATTTGATTTATCGTGGTGAAAGGGTAGATAGGAATTTTGACTCGAACACCATTTGGAGGCGTATGTCAAACTATAATGTTTTTACACTGGGAGGAAAACACTCCTACTTACATATTAACAAAGCCGAACTTCGTATAATTCATAGATTTCTGGCTAACTCGATTACACAGAGAGGTCACAACAAGGAGAAAATGACCTTACATGATTTATTTTACCTAAAGTGTATTCGAGACCCAAGAAGCTTTGTTAATATCCGCTACTGTATTGGTTTTTATTTATCAAAAATGGTGGAAGGAATACAGGAAGGGGGGATAATAGGAGGAGGTATTTTTGTTACTCTCATTGGAGAGTATTTGGGTGTAGATAGGGACCAAGGGGGTCCACTTTTGGAATGTAGGGAACAGGTTGAGCCTTTAGGATTGAAGGTCTATCAGGGTGCCAAGGTATTAAAGAGCAGACGCAACCAGCCAGTACCCTATGAAGGTAGTCATCCTCAGGTAGAGAGAGTTTCAGATGAGGAAATGGAGGAAGCGGATGACATTAGGGAGGCTATGACTGATGTCTACCAGCGTGTAGACGAGCTAGATATGACAAACGGGGAGAGATTTAGTCGGATGGAGCAGTGGCAAGCCCAGAATGATTACGAGCATTTCAGGCAACGACAGCATGATAGATGGGACTATCATCAGCGACAGATTATGAGCCGGCTATCACCTCAGGATCACTACGTCCTAACCCGACCCGCTTACTATCCTCCACACCAGCCCGAGATGAGACCACCATATACTCTCTATGATCCTAACCAGGCCTACCAGTACACCTATCACCAACCATGGAACCCGGACGACGACATGAACTGGAACCCCTATCCAGATTGATATAGTTCCTATTGGTGATTTCTATGATTTTTATCTTTTTATTATTTCTATTTATTTATGTTTAAACATATGATATTGTGATACATTAATGTATTGTTTAATATTTTTATTATTTTGTACTAATATTTCATATTTGATTTGAAAGTGGGATTTTAAGTTCCATTTCAAATTACCATGCATGTTTATATTTGTATGTATGTATATTGTAAATTGTACACAACAGGGTAAAACAGCGCATTTTTAAAGACTGGCATTAAGTTCAGCAAAAGCTACTAATTTTGACGACAAAACGAAAAACAAAAGTGATGTAACAACAAGACGGAATGAACAAATGATGTGCATCATTTATCATTCAGCAAACAAACGCCAATATGTTTGGAAACTTTGGTAAAATTTAATCATTTTTCTACGCTAAACACCCTCAATAATTTAAATTGTTACTGATTTCTTGCAAATGAGGGCATTGCAAGATCTTAAGTGTGGGAAGGGGTTAAATTCTTTCGGATTTTTAAAATTTTAAATTTAAACACTTGGTTACCATTAGAAATACTAGTAACGCAGTAGTTGTATTAGAATCTAGTGCTCTCTGATAATAAAGAACAGCGCTAGTCTTATATACTGACTACCCAATTCTAGTAAAATTTTTCAAAATTTTTAAATTAAATGAACTCAAAATCACGTTTATACATATTTATGAACGATAAAACTAGGTGTTAACACCGAAATTATTGTTACCTCGGAAAGGAAATAAATTGAGAAACAAACCAAAATATTAGAATTCATTTAAAATGGAATAGAGGACAATAAAAAGGCAAAGAAAGGAAAATAAAAGCCAAGTGTGGGAAAAATTTACCAAGTTATTTTGAACATATATTACATATTTTTATACAAATAACTGAAGATGCTTTTGCTTTAGACTAAACTAATCAATTTTACCCGATTTACTGTAATATGTTTGAAAGAAAGATGGATCTACATGATGAATCAATTCCATCATTAAAAGGAAGTAAAGTCTTCCAAAAAAGACACGCACTTCTTGATTTAGGTCATGAAGTTGTCGTCCAGACCAGCTGTAGGTTGACGAAAAATCTAGAAAAGTCATCTCTAAAATCAGCAGAAAATCCACGGACCTCAGCATCAAACAAAGTCGCCAAGTGGTCAGACTTATCCTAGCCATGAGAGGATCTGTCTCGTAAAATGGGGAGGACGCCATGCAAATTAGCTTGATAAGACTAATGAATCAGATCCCCAGAAAGGATAATCTCCTTAAAAGATCAAAAATCAGCTTTTAAGCCTGATATTACTCAATCCTAGAGATTGACCTTAAAGATTGAGAATTACAAACTCATGAAATTCGATGATATCTAAACTCGAGCTTGAACGAGAAAATATTTTGATCAAAATTACAAACCGATTCGTTTTCTGAAAACCCATTTTCAATGCGTTCATTACCATTGAACGTAAAATTCTAGGAATTCACCTAGAATTCATTAGGTCACCTGAACCAAATCGGGTGTCAACCGTAAGAACGGTGGTTGCATAGCATGGTCGAAGACAGGACCTTGTGCCAGACCGAAAAACTATAGGGTGAGCTTTACTATTGCTCCTACAAAGGATAGTAATTGCATCCGACACGTTATAGACCATAATTAAAAGCATGTCAGGGGACATGCCTTAACAGTTGCTTATTCAACGCTTTTCTTTACAAACGGACGGTAGTTTACCAAAAGGTAATATACGGAGCAAGTATACTGGACGTGTTGCTTTCCTAATACAAGGTTAGCAAGTGGGTGTGACAAAACCGTAAGTTTTGAGCTAAAGTTTTCAAATCTGAAACCCACCAAACCCACAAAAACAATTTGCAAACATCGGTGTAGGGTTATTCCGAAAAACTTATCTAGGGTAAAAGCTAGATTTAATTTTCAAAAAGATTAAATGTTTTCATAAAGATTCAATTTCCTAAAGGATCTAAATTTTTATAGTCATGTGGGACTGTAAACCACAACGTTACTACCATTGTTCATACCGCCGTATAGAAATCACTGATGTACAAAGTGTGAAGAATAAAGAAGTGATTCTAGTATTTTTATTTCAAGACTATATTGCTTGAGGACAAGCAACGCTCAAGTGTGGAAATATTTGATAATACTAAAAACGAACATATATTTCATAGCATTATCCCTCAAGAAAGACAAGCTTTTAGTTGCAAATGTTCTATTTACAAGTGATATTCGTTTAAATAATAAAAGGTGAAGACAAAAGACAGATTCGACGAATTGAAGACGTAAACGACCAAAAAGCTCAAAAGTACAAAGTACAATCAAAGTGGTTCAAATTATTGATGAGAAACGTCTCAAAATTACAAGAGTACAAGACGCAAACGCAAAATACAAGATATTAAATTGTACGAAAGGACGTTCAAAAATCCGAAACCGGGACCAAAGTCAACTCTCAACGCTCGATGCAACGGACTAAAAATTACAAGTCAACTATGCACATAAATATAATATAATATTTAAATAATTCTTAAAATTATTTATATATTATATATTATATTTAAAACCGTCGGCAAGATAGAAATAAGCTCATGTGTGAAATGTCCCGTTCTTATTGATTAAAAACGTTCCATATTAATTGATTTCGTTGCGAGGTTTTGACCTCTATATGAGACGTTTTTCAAAGACTGCATTCATTTTAAAACAAACCATAACCTTTATTTCATCAATAAAGGTTTAAAAAGCTTTACGTAGATTATCAAATAATGATAATCTAAAATATCCTGTTTACACACGACCATTACATAATGGTTTACAATACAAATATGTTACAACAAAATAAGTTTCTTGAATGCAGTTTTTACACAATATCATACAAGCATGGACTCCAAATCTCGTCCTTATTTAAGTATGCAACAGCGGAAGCTCTTAATAAT
Organism: Rutidosis leptorrhynchoides; assembly: GCF_046630445.1. Lineage (NCBI taxonomy): Eukaryota > Viridiplantae > Streptophyta > Magnoliopsida > Asterales > Asteraceae > Rutidosis > Rutidosis leptorrhynchoides. The sequence goes on from NC_092336.1 coordinate 27,501,884, forward strand.
CACCTGAGAATAAACATGCTTAAAACGTCAACAAAAATGTTGGTGAGTTATAGGTTTAACCTATATATATCAAATCATAATAATAGACCACAAGATTTCATATTTCAATACACATCCCATACATAGAGATAAAAATCATTCATATGGTGAACACCTGGTAACCGACATTAACAAGATGCATATATAAGAATATCCCCATCATTCCGGGACACCCTTCGGATATGATATAAATTTCGAAGTACTAAAGCATTCGGTACTTTGGATGGGGTTTGTTAGGCCCAATAGATCTATCTTTAGGATTCGCGTCAATTAGGGTGTCTGTTCCCTAATTCTTAGATTACCAGACTTAATAAAAAGGGGCATATTCGATTTCGATAATTCAACCATAGAATGTAGTTTCACGTACTTGTGTCTATTTTGTAAATCATTTATAAAACCTGCATGTATTCTCATCCCAAAAATATTAGATTTTAAAAGTGGGACTGTAACTCACTTTCACATATTTTTACTTCGTCGGGAAGTAAGACTTGGCCACTGGTTGATTCACGAACCTATAACAATATATACATATATATCAAAGTATGTTCAAAATATATTTACAACACTTTTAATATATTTTGATGTTTTAAGTTTATTAAGTCAGCTGTCCTCGTTAGTAACCTACAACTAGTTGTCCACAGTTAGATGTACAGAAATAAATCGATAAATATTATCTTGAATCAATCCACGACCCAGTGTATACGTATCTCAGTATTGATCACAACTCAAACTATATATATTTTGGAATCAACCTCAACCCTGTATAGCTAACTCCAACATTCACATATAGAGTGTCTATGGTTGTTCCGAAATATATATAGATGTGTCGACATGATAGGTCGAAACATTGTATACGTGTCTATGGTATCTCAAGATTACATAATATACAATACAAGTTGATTAAGTTTTGGTTGGAATAGATTTGTTACCAATTTTCACGTAGCTAAAATGAGAAAAATTATCCAATCTTGTTTTACCCATAACTTCTTCATTTTAAATCCGTTTTGAGTGAATCAAATTGATATGGTTTCATATTGAACTCTATTATATGAATCTAAACAGAAAAAGTATAGGTTTATAGTCAAAAAAATAAGTTACAAGTCATTTTTGTAAAGGTAGTCATTTCAGTCGAAAGAACGACGTCTAGATGACCATTTTAGAAAACATACTTCCACTTTGAGTTTAACCATAATTTTTGGATATAGTTTCATGTTTATAATAAAAATCATTTTCTCAGAATAACAACTTTTAAATCAAAGTTTATCATAGTTTTTAATTAACTAACCCAAAACAGCCCGCGGTGTTACTACGACGGCGTAAATCCGGTTTTACGGTGTTTTTCGTGTTTCCAGGTTTTAAATCATTAAGTTAGCATATCATATAGATATAGAACATGTGTTTAGTTGATTTTAAAAGTCAAGTTAGAAGGATTAACTTTTGTTTGCGAACAAGTTTAGAATTAACTAAACTATGTTCTAGTGATTACAAGTTTAAACCTTCGAATAAGATAGCTTTATATGTATGAATTGAATAATGTTATGAACATCATTACTACCTTAAGTTCCTTGGATAAACCTACTGGAAAATAGAAAAATGGATCTAGCTTCAATGGATCCTTGGATGGCTCGAAGTTCTTGAAGCAGAATCATGACACGAAAACAAGTTCAAGTAAGATCATCACTTGAAATAAGATTGTTATAGTTATAGAAATTGAACCAAAGTTTGAATATGATTATTACCTTGTATTAGAATGATAACCTACTGTAAGAAACAAATATTTCTTGAGGTTGGATGATCACCTTACAAGATTGGAAGTGAGCTAGCAAACTTGAAAGTATTCTTGATTTTATGTAACTAGAACTTGTAGAATTTATGAAGAACACTTAGAACTTGAAGATAGAACTTGAGAGAGATTAATTAGATGAATAAAATTGAAGAATGAAAGTGTTTGTAGGTGTTTTTGGTCGTTGGTGTATGGATTAGATATAAAGGATATGTAATTTTGTTTTCATGTAAATAAGTCATGAATGATTACTCATATTTTTGTAATTTTATGAGATATTTCATGCTAGTTTCCAAATGATGGTTCCCACATGTGTTAGGTGACTCACATGGGCTACTAAGAGCTGATAATTGGAGTGTATATACCAATAGTACATACATCTAAAAGCTGTGTATTGTACGAGTACGAATACGAGTGCATACGAGTAGAATTATTGATGAAACTGAACGAGGATGTAATTGTAAGCATTTTTGTTAAGTAGAAGTATTTTGATAAGTGTATTAAAGTCTTTCAAAAGTGTATAAATACATATTAAAACACTACATGTATATACATTTTAACTGAGTCGTTAAGTCATCGTTAGTCGTTACATGTAAGTGTTGTTTTGAAACCTTTAGGTTAACGATCTTGTTAAATGTTGTTAACCCAATGTTTATAATATCAAATGAGATTTTAAATTATTATATTATCATGATATTATCATGTATGAATATCTCTTAATATGATATATATACATTAAATGTCTTTACAACGATAATCGTTACATATATGTCTCGTTTAAAAATCATTAAGTTAGTAGTCTTGTTTTTACATATGTAGTTCATTGTTAATATACTTAATGATATGTTTACTTATCATAGTATCATGTTAACTATATATATATCCATATATATGTCATCATATAGTTTTTACAAGTTTTAACGTTCGTGAATCACCGGTCAACTTGGGTGGTCAATTGTCTATATGAAACATATTTCAATTAATCAAGTCTTAACAAGTTTGATTGCTTAACATGTTGGAAACATTTAATCATGTAAATATCAATCTAAATTAATATATATAAACATGGAAAAGTTCGGGTCACTACAGTACCTACCCGTTAAATAAATTTCGTCCCGAAATTTTAAGCTGTTGAAGGTGTTGACGAATCTTCTGGAAATAGATGCGGGTATTTCTTCTTCATCTGATCTTCATGCTCCCAGGTGAACTCGGGTCCTCTACGAGCATTCCATCGAACCTTAACAATTGGTATCTTATTTTGCTTAAGTCTTTTAACCTCACGATCCATTATTTCGATGGGTTCTTCGATGAATTGAAGTTTTTCGTTGATTTGGATTTCATCTAACGGAATAGTGAGATCTTCTTTAGCAAAACATTTCTTCAAATTCAAGACATGGAAAGTGTTATGTACAGCCGCGAGTTGTTGAGGTAACTCAAGTCGGTAAGCTACTGGTCCGACACGATCAATAATCTTGAATGGTCCAATATACCTTGGATTTAATTTCCCTCGTTTACCAAATCGAACAACGCCTTTCCAAGGTGCAACTTTAAGCATGACCATCTCTCCAATTTCAAATTCTATATCTTTTCTTTTAATGTCAGCGTAGCTCTTTTGTCGACTTTGGGCGGTTTTCAACCGTTGTTGAATTTGGATGATCTTCTCGGTAGTTTCTTGTATAATCTCCGGACCCGTAATCTGTCTATCTCCCACTTCACTCCAACAAATCGGAGACCTGCACTTTCTACCATAAAGTGCTTCAAACGGCGCCATCTCAATGCTTGAATGGTAGCTGTTGTTGTAGGAAAATTCTGCTAACGGTAGATGTCGATCCCAACTGTTTCCGAAATCAATAACACATGCTCGTAGCATGTCTTCAAGCGTTTGTATCGTCCTTTCGCTCTGCCCATCAGTTTGTGGATGATAGGCAGTACTCATGTCTAGACGAGTTCCTAATGCTTGCTGTAATGTCTGCCAGAATCTTGAAATAAATCTGCCATCCCTATCAGAGATAATAGAGATTGGTATTCCATGTCTGGAGATGACTTCCTTCAAATACAGTCGTGCTAACTTCTCCATCTTGTCATCTTCTCTTATTGGTAGGAAGTGTGCTGATTTGGTGAGACGATCAACTATTACCCAAATAGTATCAAAACCACTTGCAGTCCTTGGCAATTTAGTGATGAAATCCATGGTAATGTTTTCCCATTTCCATTCCGGGATTTCGAGTTGTTGAAGTAGACCTGATGGTTTCTAATGCTCAGCTTTGACCTTAGAACACGTCAAACATTCTCCTACGTATTTAGCAACATCGGCTTTCATACACGGCCACCAAAAATGTTTCTTGAGATCCTTGTACATCTTCCCCGTTCCAGGATGTATTGAGTATCTGGTTTTATGAGCTTCTCTAAGTACCATTTCTCTCATATCTCCAAATTTTGGTACCCAAATCCTTTTAGCCCTATACCGGGTTCCGTCTTCCCGAATATTAAGATGCTTCTCTGATCCTTTGGATATTTCATCCTTTAAATTTCCCTCTTTTAAAACTCCTTGTTGCGCCTCCTTTATTTGAGTAGTAAGGTTATTATGAATCATTATATTCATAGATTTTACTCGAATGGGTTCTCTGTCCTTCCTGCTCAAGGCATCGGCTACCACATTTGCCTTCCCCGGGTGGTAATGAATCTCAAAGTCGTAATCATTCAATAATTCAATCCACCTACGCTGCCTCATATTCAGTTGTTTCTGATTAAATATGTGTTGAAGACTTTTGTGGTCGGTATATATAATACTTTTGACCCCATATAAGCAGTGCCTCCAAGTCTTTAATGCAAAAACAACCGCGCCTAATTCCAAATCATGCGTCGTATAATTTTGTTCGTGAATCTTCAATTGTCTAGACGCATAAGCAATCACCTTCGTTCGTTGCATTAATACACAACCGAGACCTTGCTTTGATGCGTCACAATAAATCACAAAATCATCATTCCCTTCAGGCAATGATAATATAGGTGCCGTAGTTAGCTTTTTCTTCAATAACTGAAACGCTTTCTCTTGTTCATCATTCCATTCAAATTTCTTCCCTTTATGCGTTAATACAGTCAAGGGTTTTGCTATTCTGGAAAAGTCTCGGATGAACCTTCTGTAGTAACCAGCTAGTCCTAAAAACTGGCGTATGTGTTTCGGAGTTTTCGGGGTTTCCCACTTTTCAACAGTTTCTATCTTTGCCGGATCCACCTTAATACCTTCTTTGTTCACTATGTGACCGAGGAATTGAACTTCTTCCAACCAAAATGCAAACTTTGAAAACTTAGCGTACAATTCTTCCTTCCTCAATACTTCTAACACCTTTCTCAAATGTTCACCGTGTTCTTGGTCATTCTTTGAGTAAATAAGTATGTCATCAATGAAAACAATGACAAACTTGTCAAGGTATGGTCCACACACTCGGTTCATAAGGTCCATGAACACAGCTGTTGCATTAGTTAAACCAAACGGCATGACCTTAAACTCGTAATGACCGTAACGTGTTCTGAAAGCAGTCTTTGGAATATCATCTTCTTTCACCCGCATTTGATGATACCCGGAACGTAAGTCAATCTTTGAATAAACAGACGAGCCTTGTAGTTGATTAAATAAGTCGTCGATTCTCGGTAGTGGGTAGCGGTTCTTGATGGTAAGTTTGTTCAACTCTCGGTAGTCGATACACAACCTGAATGTACCATCTTTCTTCTTGACAAACAAAACAGGAGCTCCCCACGGTGATGTGCTTGGTCGAATGAAACCACGCTCTAAAAGTTCTTGTAATTGGTTTTGCAGTTCTTTCATCTCGCTGGGTGCGAGTCTGTAAGGAGCATGAGCTATTGGTGCAGCTCCTGGTACAAGATCTATTTGAAATTCAACGGATCGATGTGGGGGTAATCCCGGTAATTCTTTCGGAAATACATCGGGAAATTCTTTTGCGACGGGAACATCATTGATGCTCTTTTCTTCAGTTTGTACTTTATCGACGTGTGTTAGAACAGCATAGCAACCTTTTCTTATTAGTTTTTGTGCCTTCAAATTACTAATAAGATGTAGCTTCGTGTTGCCCTTTTCTCCATACACCATTAAGGGTTTTCCTTTTTCTCGTATAATGCGAATTGCATTTTTGTAACAAACGATCTCTGCTTTCACTTCTTTCAACCAGTCCATACCGATTATCACATCAAAACTCCCTAACTCTACTGGTATCAAATCAATCTTAAATGTTTCGCTAACCAGTTTAATTTCTCGATTCTGACATATATTATCTGCTGAAATTAATTTACCATTTGCTAATTCGAGTAAAAATTTACTATCCAAAGGCGTCAATGGACAACTTAATTTAGCACAAAAATCTCTACTCATATAGCTTCTATCCGCACCCGAATCAAATAAAAGGTAAGCAGATTTATTGTCAATAAGAAACGTACCCGTAACAAGCTCCGGGTCTTCCTGTGCCTCTGCCGCATTAATATTGAAAACTCTTCCGCGGCCTTGTCCATTCGTGTTCTCCTGGTTCGGGCAATTTCTAATAATGTGGCCCGGTTTTCCACATTTATAACAAACTACATTGGCATAACTTGCTCCGACACTACTTGCTCCACCATTACTCGTTCTGACACCATTTGTTCCTTTCGTTCTATTAACCCCTGGTCCGTAGACCTCACACTTCGCCGCGCTATGACCATTTCTTTTACACTTGTTGCAAAATTTGGTGCAGAACCCCGAGTGATACTTTTCACACCTTTGGCATAGCTGCTTCTGATTGTTGTTGTTGTTGCGGTTATTATTGTTGTTGGGATGATTGTTGTAGTTGTTGTTTTTGTTGTTGGGCCGTTTGTTGTAGTTGCAATTGATGTTGCGATTGTTGGGATAATTATTGCGATTATTGTTGTAATTGCTGTTGTTGTTGTATTGGTGATTCTTATCACCGTTTTCCTCCCACTTTCTTTTGACTTGCTTCACATTGGCCTCTTCAGCAGTCTGTTCTTTAATTCTTTCTTCAATCTGGTTCACTAGTTTGTGAGCCATTCTACATGCCTGTTGTATGGAGGCGGGCTCGTGTGAACTTATATCTTGTTGGATTCTTTCCGGTAATCCTTTCACAAACGCGTCGATCTTCTCTTCCTCATCTTTGAATGCTCCCGGACACAATAGGCACAATTCTGTGAATCGTCTTTCGTACGTGGTAATATCAAATCCTTGGGTTCGTAACCCTCTAAGTTCTGTCTTGAGCTTATTGACCTCGGTTCTGGGACGGTACTTCTCGTTCATCAAGTGCTTGAATGCTGACCTCGGTAGTGCGTACGCATCGTCTTGTCCCACTTTCTCTAGATAGGTATTCCACCATGTTAACGCATAACCTGTGAAGGTATGCGTAGCGTACTTCACTTTGTCCTCTTCAGTACACTTACTTATGGCAAACACCGATTCGACCTTCTCGGTCCACCGTTTCAATCCGATCGGTCCTTCGGTTCCATCAAATTCCAAAGGTTTACAGGCAGTGAATTCTTTGTAGGTGCATCCTACACGATTTCCTGTACTGCTAGATCCAAGGTTATTGTTGGTATGTAGCGCAGCCTGTACTGCGGATATGTTTGAAGCTAGAAAAGTACGGAATTCCTCTTCATTCATATTCACGGTTTATCGAGTAGTCGGTGCCATTTCCTTCAAAATAGTCAAATGGAACAAGTTAATCATACAGAATATTAAGAGTAGTTAATAGTATTTCGTAGCATAATATGAACTCATTTATAAAAGCTTTTTCTTCATATTAGCGTTTTATAAGTTTAAATTCGGGTAGTACCTACCCGTTAAGTTCATACTTAGTAGCTAATATACAATTCAACTACTACAATTCTATATGAAAAACTGATTATAATAATATTTTGCGTTCAAACTTTTACACAATATTTTACAAACTTACAATACCGCTTATTTTACATATAGCATGAAATATAGCACACAATAAATTTGATACAAGATGGTTGTGAAGATAATTCTAGCTAGTACACAAGTCGTTCAGCAAAGGCAATAAAGACACGTAATTCATACGTCCAGAAACAAGTCATGCATTCTGGTTTTACTAGGATTACTTCCCATCCTTGGTCTTGTGGAACATAACCGTTATGGCCATTAATAAGACAGCGTGTTGTAACGTCGTCAAAGGGACGAGGGTTACGTAATGTCCAACAGTCCCGTAACAATCTAAAAACCTCATTTCTTACCCCAATTACCGACTCCGTCACTTGTGGGAACGTTTTGTTTAATAGTTGTAGCCCGATGTTCTTGTTCTCACTTTGGTGAGAAGCGAACATTACTAATCCGTAAGCATAACATGCTTCTTTATGTTGCATGTTAGCCGCTTTTTCTAAATCACGAAGTCCAATATTCGGATATATTGAGTCAAAATAATTTCTTAACCCATTGCGTAAAATAGCATTTGGGTTCCCCGCAATATATGCGTCAAAGTAAACACATCGTAACTTATGGATTTCCCAATGTGATATCCCCCATCTTTCGAACGAAAGCCTTTTATAAACCAAGGCATTCTTGGAACGTTCTTCGAATGTCTTACAAACTGATCTCGCCTTAAATAGTTGTGCCGAAGAATTCTGACCGACTCTAGACAAGATTTCATCAATCATGTCTCCGGGTAGGTCTCTTAAAATATTGGGTTGTCTATCCATTTTGTGTTTTTATACTGTAAAATAGACAAGAGTTAGATTCATAAAAAAAAAATACTTATTAATACAAGCAATTTTTACATATATCATAAAGCATAAGCACACTATATTACATATATTACACCACACGAATACAACTATCTTATTCCGACTTGCTTGTTTCTTCTTCTTCTTCGGTTTTGGTTCGTTTTGCCAAGTTTCTAGGGATATATGATGTTCCCCTAATACGAGCCGTCGTTTTCCACATTGGTTTAGAAAAACCTGGTGGTTTAGAGGTTCCCGGGTCATTGTTACAACTTAAGGACTTCGGGGGTTGACGATACATATAAAGTTCATCGGGGTTGGAATTAGATTTCTCTATTTTTATGCCCTTTCCCTTATTATTTTCTTTTGCCTTTTTAAATTCAGTTGGGGTAATTTCTATAACATCATCGGAATTCTCGTTGGAATCCGATTCATCGGAGAATTGGTAATCCTCCCAATATTTTGCTTCCTTGGCGGAAACACCATTGACCATAATTAACCTTGGTCGGTTGGTTGAGGATTTTCTTTTACTTAACCGTTTTATTATTTCCCCCACCGGTTCTATTTCTTCATCCGGTTCCGATTCTTCTTCCGGTTCCGATTCTTCTTCCGGTTCCGACTCTTCTTCCGGTTCCTCTTCGGGAACTTGTGAATCAGTCCACGAATCATTCCAATTTACATTTGACTATTCATTCTTATTAGGTGAGTCAATGGGACTTGTTCTAGGGGTAGACATCTATCACATAATATCAAACGCGTTAAGAGATTAATATATCACATAATATTCACATGTTAAAAATATATAGTTTCCAACAAAATTTGTTAAGCAATCATTTTTCAAGTAAACACGGTCGAAGTCCAGACTCACTAATGCATCCTAACAAACTCGATAAGACACACTAATGCAAAATTCTGGTTCTCTAAGACCAATGCTCGGATACCAACTGAAATGTCCCGTTCTTATTGATTAAAAACGTTCCATATTAATTGATTCCGTTGCGAGGTTTTGACCTCTATATGAGACGTTTTTCAAAGACTGCATTCATTTTAAAACAAACCATAACCTTTATTTCATCAATAAAGGTTTAAAAAGCTTTACGTAGATTATCAAATAATGATAATCTAAAATATTCTGTTTACACACGACCATTACATAATGGTTTACAATACAAATATGTTACAACAAAATAAGTTTCTTGAATGCAGTTTTTACACAATATCATACAAGCATGGACTCCAAATCTCGTCCTTATTTAAGTATGCAACAGCGGAAGCTCTTAATAATCACCTGAGAATAAACATGCTTAAAACGTCAACAAAAATGTTGGTGAGTTATAGGTTTAACCTATATATATCAAATCATAATAATAGACCACAAGATTTCATATTTCAATACACATCCCATACATAGAGATAAAAATCATTCATATGGTGAAAACCTGGTAACCGACATTAACAAGATGCATATATAAGAATATCCCCATCATTCCGGGACACCCTTCGGATATGATATAAATTTCGAAGTACTAAAGCATCCGGTACTTTGGATGGGGTTTGTTAGGCCCAATAGATCTATCTTTAGGATTCGCGTCAATTAGGGTGTCTGTTCCCTAATTCTTAGATTACCAGACTTAATAAAAAGGGGCATATTCGATTTCGATAATTCAACCATAGAATGTAGTTTTACGTACTTGTGTCTATTTTGTAAATCATTTATAAAACCTGCATGTATTCTCATCTCAAAAATATTAAATTTTAAAAGTGGGACTATAACTCACTTTCACAGATTTTTACTTCGTCGGAAAGTAAGACTTGGCCACTGGTTGATTCACGAACCTATAACAATATATACATATATATCAAAGTATGTTCAAAATATATTTACAACACTTTTAATATATTTTGATGTTTTAAGTTTATTAAGTCAGCTGTCCTCGTTAGTAACCTACAACTAGTTATCCACAGTTAGATGTACAGAAATAAATCGATAAATATTATCTTGAATCAATCCACGACCCAGTGTATACGTATCTCAGTATTGATCACCACTCAAACTATATATATTTTGGAATCAACCTCAACCCTGTATAGCTAACTCCAACATTCACATATAGAGTGTCTATGGTTGTTCCGAAATATATATAGATGTGTCGACATGATAGGTCGAAACATTGTATACGTGTCTATGGTATCTCAAGATTACATAATATACAATACAAGTTGATTAAGTTTTGGTTGGAATAGATTTGTTACCAATTTTCACGTAGCTAAAATGAGAAAAATTATCCAATCTTGTTTTACCCATAACTTCTTCATTTTAAATCCGTTTTGAGTGAATCAAATTGCTATGGTTTCATATTGAACTCTATTTTATGAATCTAAACAGAAAAAGTATAGGTTTATAGTCAAAAAAATAAGTTACAAGTTGTTTTTGTAAAGGTAGTCATTTCAGTCGAAAGAACGACGTCTAGATGACCATTTTAGAAAACATACTTCCACTTTGAGTTTAACCATAATATTTGGATATAGTTTCATGTTTATAATAAAAATTATTTTCTCAGAATAACAACTTTTAAATCAAAGTTTATCATAGTTTTTAATTAACTAACCCAAAACAGCCCGCGGTGTTACTACGACGGCGTAAATCCGGTTTTACGGTGTTTTTCGTGTTTCCAGGTTTTAAATCATTAAGTTAGCATATCATATAGATATAGAACATGTGTTTAGTTGATTTTAAAAGTCAAGTTAGAAGGATTAACTTTTGTTTGCGAACAAGTTTAGAATTAACTAAACTATGTTCTAGTGATTACAAGTTTAAACCTTCGAATAAGATAGCTTTATATGTATGAATCGAATGATGTTATGAACATCATTACTACCTTAAGTTCCTTGTATAAACCTACTGGAAAAGAGAAAAATGGATCTAGCTTCAACGGATCCTTGGATGGCTCGAAGTTCTTGAAGCAGAATCATGACACGAAAACAAGTTCAAGTAAGATCATCACTTGAAATAAGATTGTTATAGGTATAGAAATTGAACCAAAGTTTGAATATGATTATTACCTTGTATTAGAATGATAACCTACTGTAAGAAACAAAGATTTTTTGAGATTGGATGATCACCTTACAAGATTGGAAGTGAGCTAGCAAACTTGAAAGTATTCTTGATTTTATGTAACTAGAACTTGTAGAATTTATGAAGAACACTTAGAACTTGAAGATAGAACTTGAGAGAGATCAATTAGATGAAGAAAATTGAAGAATGAAAGTGTTTGTAGGTGTTTTTGGTCATTGGTGTATGGATTAGATATAAAGGATATGTAATTTTGTTTTCATGTAAATAAGTCATGAATGATTACTCATATTTTTGTAATTTTATGAGATATTTCATGCTAGTTTCCAAATGATGGTTCCCACATGTGTTAGGTGATTCACATGGGCTGCTAAGAGCTGATCATTGGAGTGTATATACCAATAGTACATACATCTAAAAGCTGTGTATTGTACGAGTACGAATACGGGTGCATATGAGTAGAATTGTTGATGAAACTGAACGAGGATGTAATTGTAAGCATTTTTGTTAAGTAGAAGTATTTTGATAAGTGTATTGAAGTCTTTTAAAAGTTTATAAATACATATTAAAACACTACATGTATATACATTTTAACTGAGTCGTTAAGTCATCGTTAGTCGTTACATGTAAGTGTTGTTTTGAAACCTTTAGGTTAACGATCTTGTTAAATGTTGTTAACCCAATGTTTATAATATCAAATGAGATTTTAAATTATTATATTATCATGATATTATCATGTATGAATATCTCTTAATATGATATATATACATTAAATGTCTTTACAACGATAATCGTTACATATATGTCTCGTTTAAAAATCATTAAGTTAGTAGTCTTGTTTTTACATATGTAGTTCATTGTTAATATACTTAATGATATGTTTACTTATCATAGTATCATGTTAACTATATATATATATCCATATATATGTCATCATATAGTTTTTACAAGTTTTAACGTTCGTGAATCACCGGTCAACTTGGGTGGTCAATTGTCTATATGAAACATATTTCAATTAATCAAGTCTTAACAAGTTTGATTGCTTAACATGTTGGAAACATTTAATCTTGTAAATATCAATCTCAATTAATATATATAAACATGGAAAAGTTCGGGTGACTACAATGTGAGCTGGAAAAAGTGGCCATGCGATCGCATGGCCTGGAAGTACATTTTCCATGCGATTGCATGGTGTATAGTGGAGGGCCACATTCCTATAAAAAGAGCAGTTTTGATCGAATATCATGAACCATCTTTTTCTATCCTATCTCTCTCTATCTATCACGTATAATATATATATATATATATATATATATATATATATATATATATATATATATATATATATATATATATATATATATATATATATATATATATATATATATATATATATATATTATAATTTTAATTTTAATTTTAAATTCTAATAATAAGGGTATGTTAACGAATGTTGTAAGGGTGTAAGTCGAAATTCTGTCCGTGTAACGCTACGCTATTTTTAATCATTGTAAGTTATGTTCAACCTTTTTAATTTAATGTCTCGTAGCTAAGTTATTATTATGCTTATTTAATGCCAAAGTAATCGTGATGTTGGGCTTAATATTAAAATTGAGTAATTGGGCTTTGTACCATAATTGGGGTTTGGACAAAAGAACGACACTTGTGAAAATTAGACTATGGGCTATTAATGGGCTTTATATTAAGTAAATGATACCTCGTTGATTTAATATATAGACTTATAATTTGACGTATTTATATATAACCACATACGCTTGACTGGGTACGGTGGGCGGGATATCTATAAATACCAATAATTGTTCATTTTACCGGACACGGAACTGGATTAATAGTTAATAGACTTGTTGAAACAGGGTGGATTACATTCAAGGGTAATTGGTGTAATTGTTAACAAAGTAGTAAAACCTTGGTTTACACACAGTCGATAACCTGGTGTATTCATTAAACAAAGTATTAAGACCTTGTTACAATTCGAATCCCCAATTAGTTGGAATATTTGACTTCGGGAATAAGAATAATTTGACGAAGACTTTCGCACTTTATGATTATGACTGATGGACTATTATGGACAAATCCGTATGGACATATTGAATAATCCAGGACAAAGGACAATTAACCCATGGTAATAAACTAAAAATAACACGTCGAACATCATGATTACGGAAGTTTAAATAAGCATAATTCCTTTATTTCATATTTAATTTCCTTTATTTCATATTTAATTGCACTTTTAATTATCGCACTTTTATTTATCGCGATATCATTATCGTTATTTACTTTACGCTTTAAATTAAGGTATATCCACTCTATAAATAAATAAATCACTTGTGTAAAATTGTATCGTATTTAATAGTATTTCCTTGTAAAAATTAATAGTATTTCATATACACCTCGCATAACATCATTCTTCTTCCTCTCTCTCTCACGAATTCATCATCATCATCATGGGTCTAACTTTTTAGCTTTTGATCTTGATTACATCTTGTAGATTCAAACATGGATTTGAATCCTTCAAGAACATGGAAGATTCAAGCTTTCTAGCTTTGAATCTTCACCTACTTTGTAGATCTATATCTTTTAACTTTAATCTTGCTATTTTGTTATAAAGATTCAAACTTGTGTTTGAAATCTTCATGTAACTTAAAGATCCAAGCTTTATGCTTCAAGATCTTCAAGAACAACCAAGATGCAAGCTTTCTAGCTTGAATCTTCATATATTTTATTGGATCTAAGTTTCCTAACTTATGATCTCATTATTTTGTTATAAAGATCAAAACTTGTGTTTATGGTCTTCATATAACTTAAAGATCTAAGCTTTATGCTTCAAGTTCTTCAAGAATACTAAAGGTTCAAGCTTTCTAGCTTTGTGACCTTATAACTTGTGTGAAAAGGATCCAAGCTCTCTAGCTTAGGGTTCCATCACTTCATTTGACTTAGATTATGTTCATACTTGTTTGATTGAAGTAAAGTTTGTAGCTTTAGTTATAAATGTAACTTGTAATTGTGTTAAGACTAAGGATATGATGTAACCTTGGTTCATCATCCATCTAAGACTCTTAAATGAGTTGTGTTCTTACTTGGTCTTAACATATTGTGTGTTTATGGTAGAATCTTGGTCAAGGTGATGCTAACCCATCAACGAGTTGTACACTTGAAGCTACAAGTATCAAGGATGAGAACCGTGATGAGCATCAAGCACTAAGAACCCCATTGGAGCACCTTGCTTACCATTTTTGGGATCTGATCAGACCACCTGGTCTACTGGAAAGATGATTTTCAGTTAGATCGGTTCGCGTAGATGATTTTCCGTTTAGACCTCGTCTTAATCCGAGTTACGGTTTAGGATTTATGGCCTTCTGAAAGTCACTACACCCTATTACCGTTGTGCTGAAATTTCTGACCTTCTAGCACTTAAACCGTCGCCACGGTCAAAATAAGATGAGTTTGGTTCTAGAAATTGGTCAGCAACTAGGGGACTCATATACGGATCAATAGCCACTGATTACGCGTCTTTTCGATTTACTTAGAGGTGGTAGCAGCTGACCGAAATCAGCCTATTGTTTCGATCTCTATTCTTGTCAAACTTACTTAGCTTTTATGATGATGAACGATGATGATGATGATGACACTTAAATTTATTTTATTCACTTTTACACTTATGAGGATAACATAATGACCTATTAACCTTTGACTTAGGTTGACGACCTTTCGGACCGACTTACTACTTGCATACTTTCATTATCGAATTTACCGCTCTTATCACTGTGAGTTATAGCATCCCTTTTTACTTTAACTATTTTGGTACTGAGAATACATGCACTTTTTACGTTTTACATACTGAGCATGAGTACTTAAACTTTATATATGTGTGGGTTATACAACGGCATAAACTTTCCCCTTAGCTCGATAACGTTTAGTCATTGGTTTTTGAACCGGTGAACGTGAATCTTAGATATGGATCCATAGGGTTTGACATCCCCACTCGGGCTAGTCGCGCTAGCATTTAACGAGTGTTTAATACTTCGTAAACATATGCACTCGTCAAGTGTACTTTTCGGGGGTTATAAACGTTAAGTTAGTTACCAAGTGCCCACGGTTAAACATATACTTTTCATACTGTTTTGGAACACTGAAATCTCGTGGCCTACCATACATTACTGTTACAACTAAAACTATAGCTCACCAACATTATTGTTGACGTTTTTAAGCATGTTTTCTCAGGTGCTTAGAGTTTTATTGCTTCCGCTGTTTAGACTTGTTGTCTTGGTGTTAAACTTGCTGTTAAGGACCTGCTGTGCTAGAATTCTGCTGCATTACTTAGAGATGTCTCAATCATGGAACTTTTCTTTTGCATTCGTAGTTTATGTTATTTTCAAATAATGACTTTGTAATGACCTTTGTGTCACGTTATCTTTTGTAAACACTATCTTTTATGAATGCAAAACTGGTTTTCAAATAACATGTAGTATTCGACCGTGTAAAGATCCTGTTGTTGACGAATCGTACACGATGGTTTTGTACGGGGTGTCACATTTGGTATCAGAGCATTGGTTGTAGGTAATTAGGTTGCATTAGTGAGTCTAGACCGGACCGAGTAGGATTCACTAATAGGACTAATCTACAACTTGCTAGTTTACTTGTTTCCGCGAAACTTACTGCATGCTGTTGCTTACTTTTACTGCTATATGTTGTATACTGCTACTTGATTTTCACTACTGCATGACATTATCTGCTTTCAATTGCAAGATACTTTTGTACGATTTGCTATTATTGCCATGCTATTTACTGCTATAGATGATCTAGACTGTCGTAGTTATTTTGCCTAATACGTGCTTTCTTTATGACTTACTGACATGGAAAAAGTCATTTTTCCATGTTCAGATGTCAGATGTCCCGCCCGTTATCATTTTGGAGAGTGAATCAGACTCACCCTCCACCTCGCCTGCTATTGTTGCCGATTCACAGATCCCGTCGTCGACACACTCCAGTGACTCTGGCGCTTCGTCCTCTGGAGCCAATGGCCATGCATCCGACCCAATGATCACCTCAGACGGACACGAGGATCCACCAGAGATTTCAGCTCCACTCATCCCAGGACCCTCAGAGCCACATCACCATTCTGGTGGTGTTGTGATTCCCGGGGAATACGGGGACGTTCCGTTCTGCAATGAGCATAACCATTGGGCTAGACGCCTTCCTGATGGGCGTGTCGTGCCGATCCCACCTTTTAGATATCAGATTATGACTACCAGCCAAGCAGAGCCACCTCCAGCTATTTTCGACGACTCATCATCCGACGAATCATCCTCTGATGACTCCAGTGATGAGGATTCCGACGAGGACCCTGAGGAGGCGCCCGTACAGCCACCATCTACCCCTCCGAAGAAGCGGTATCATTTCAATGGTACCGTTATTCCAGGGGTTAACGGAGGTAGGTCGTCCGTTAACACACATGGACTGAGGACTAGGGTCACCGTCCGTAAGCGGGTTGTGCCTTATCCTGCCGATCCATTCGTGCGTAAGGCTTATCGTTACGCACCATCTACTTCTGGTGCTGGACCATCTGCACCACCTGCACCACCTGTACCGACTGCACCGCCTGCCCCACCATCTCCCTCCGTCGAGGAACTGACGAGGGAAGTGGAGATCCTCCGTGCTTGGGTAACTGAGCTAGAGGACCAGATGTCCCACGTAATGGACATCCTTTACCCACCGTCACCATAAGGCATTGTAGTAGATTTCACTATGTAATCTCGTTTTTAGTTTCATGTTTTACTCATGTATTGTACGAACCTATGCGGATGTATTCAACTTATTATTAATGAATGAAACTTAGTGTTGTTTACTTATTGCACGGTGTTCTAATTACGTTACTGTATGATGTTTCTGTGGTATCTGTACCTAGTTGCATTACTTAGTTAACATGTGTTGCGTTGATTCCATGTTGGTTGCCATATACTATATTATTATTTATTAAATGCCGGATTTTGACCTAAGTCAAAATTTTTGTTTAGAAGAGCAATGGCAAACGGAAGAGCAGCGCCCACAGCAGCACAAATTGAGGAAATGATTGCTGAATGAGTAGCCGCAGCTATTGCGGAAATCAACCCACAAGCTCCACCAGTTAACCAGCCCATCCGTAACGAGTGTACTTATAAGGAGTTTCAAAGCTGCAAGCCCCACAACTTTAGTGGTACTGAGGGGCCAGTTGGATTGACTAGGTGGTTTGAGAAACTAGAAGCTGTGTTCCGTGTAAGCAACTGCTCAGAGACGAATAAAACCAAGTATGCCTCCTCTACGCTGTCAGACGGCGCCCAAACCTGGTGGAACACACTTGCTCTGGCCAAAGGTATTGACGAGGCTTATGCTACTCCTTGGGAAGAATTTAAGGGAGCCATGATCGAAGAGTACTGCCCCAGAACAGAGATACATAAAATGGAGGCTTAGTTATGGGAGTTGAACGTTGTGGGGAACGATCTTGATGGTTACAACCATAGGTATCTGGAATTAGCGCTGATGTATCCTACGATGGTTACCCAGGAGTTTAAGAGAATGGAACGATACTTGTGGGGACTTCCCAAGTCCATTCAGGTAAATGTCACCTCTTCTAAGCCACCCAACGTCCCGGAAGCTATGCGCATGGCATACACCCTGATGAACCAGATCACCCGCAAGGAACCTGAGAAAGCGAAATTAGAATCGGGGACTAGTCATGAGAAGCGTAAGTGGGACGGAAACAAGGGAAAGGTCTTTGATCAAAACCCATCTAAGAGGCATGAGGGTTTCAAGGGAAACAACGACTGGAGGAACCCCAAACCGACCCCTAGCTCGAACCCCAACTATAAGGGTACTCTACCGCAGTGTAAGAGGTGCTACAAGCACCATACTGGGTACTGTAATGTGGTCTGTGAAAAGTGCAAAAGGACCGGGAATATTGGTAAGGACTGTAAGATTCCCACCCCAACGGTGAAGACAAACCCTACTGGGCCAAGGCAGTACTATGAGTGCGGACAACAGGGCCACTTCAGGAATGAATGTCCCAACAAGAAGAAGGATGGTGGGCCAGCGCGTGGAAGAGCTTTCAATGTAAACGCAAGGGATGCCCGTGAGAACCCCGACTTGGTTACATGTATATTCACTATCAACAATCTATTAGCTTCTGTCCTATTTGATACTGGTGCCGATAGGAGCTATGTTTGTAGACACTTTTGCTCTAAGATAGATTGGTCACTAGTTCCTTTAAAGGAGAGTATGCTTTTTGAGGTACCCAATGGAAAACTTGAGAAAGTTAACCAAATTGTTCGAGGAGCTATTATCAACATAGCTGGCGTGGATTTCGAGATTGACTTGATACCCATCAAATTAGGAAGTTTTGATGTAATTGTTGGTATGGACTCGTTGACCAAAGTAAGGGCCGACATTATCTGTGGAGATAAAGCTCTTCGTATACCCCACGAAGATGGTGAGCCACTAATTATTTACGGAGAGAGATGTAGTTCGAAGCTGAACCTCATTAGTTGCATGAAAGCACAAAAGATCATGAAGAAAGGACGTCTTGTTGTTTTAGCACATGTGAAAACGTTAGAAGCCGAGGTGAATAGTGTGAATGATGTACGAATTGTGAACGAATTTCTCGATGTCTTTCCAGAAGAATTGCCTGGATTAGCGCCACAGAGAGCAGTGGAGTTCCAGATCGATCTAGTGCCGGGAGCTGCATCCATAGCTCGCGCACCTTATCGACTAGCACCTTCCGAACTGCAAGAGTTACAGAGTCAACTGCAGAAATTGCTATACCGTAGATTTATCCAACCGAGTTCATCACCTTGGGGCGCACTTGTTTTGTTCGTGAAGAAGAAGGACGGATCTTTCCGCATGTGTATCGATTATTGTGAGCTGAACAAGTTGACGATTAAGAATCGGTATCCCCTTCCCAGAATTAACAATCTTTTCGATCAGCTGCAAGGATCCAGCATTTATTCCAAGATCGATTTGCGATCCGGTTATCACCAATTGAGGGTGAAGGAGAGCGATGTGATGAAGACTCCGTTTAGAACTCATTATGGTCATTATGAGTTTCTCATGATGCCATTCGGTTTAACCAACGCACCTGCCGTATTTATGGATCTCATGAATCGAGTATGCAAGCCATATCTGGACAAGTTCGTTATCGTTTTCATAGATGATATCCTCATCTATTCCCGAAGTGAAGAAGAACATGAACAACATCTTCGACTAGTGTTGGAACTCTTGAGACAAAAGCAACTTTATGCCAAATTCTCCAAGTGTGAATTTTGGTTTAAGGAAGTCCAATTTCTGGGTCATATTGTGTGTAGTGACCCGAACTTTTCCATGTTTATATATATTAAATAAAATTGTTATTTATATGATTAAGTGTTTCCAACATGTTAAGCAATCAAACTTGTTAAGACTTGATTAATTGAAATAGGTTTTATATAGACAATTGACCACCCAAGTTGACCGGTGATTCACGAACGTTAAAACTTGTAAAAACTATATGATGTTATATATATATATATATATATATATGTATATGTATATATATATATATATATATATATGTATATATATATATATGTATATATATATATGTATATATATATATATATATATATATATATATATATATATATATATATATATATATATATATATATATATATATATATTTAACATGGTATTATGATAAGTAAACATATCATTAAGTATATTAACAATGAACTACATATGTAAAAACAAGACTACTAACTTAATGATTTCGAAACGAGACATATATGTAACGATTATCGTTGTAATGACATTTAATTGTATATATATCATATTAAGATATATTAATATATCATGATATCATGATAATGTAATAATTTAACATCTCATTTGATATAATAAACAATGGGTTAACAACGCTTAACATGATCGTTAACCTAAAGGCTTCAAAACAACATTTACATGAAACGACTAACGATGACTTAACGACTCAGTTAAAATGTATATACATGTAGTGTTTTAATATGTATTCATACACTTTTTAAAGACTTCAAGACACTTATCAAAATACTTCTACTTAACAAAAATTCTTACAATTACATCCTCGTTCAGTTTCATCAACAATTCTACTCGTATGCACCCGTATTCGTACTCGTATAATACCTAGCTTCTAAATGTGTTTACTATTGGTATATACACTCCAATGATCAGCTCTTAGCAGCCCATGTGAGTCACCTAACACATGTGGGAACCATCATTTGGCAACTAGTGATGTGTGCGAGGTGTAGTACGAAATACTATTATTTTTTTTGCGAAATATTATACAAGTTTTATTATTTTATTTATATACATGGGATATACCTAAACCTTGCTACAACAGTTATAGGCAATGTACCTAATCGTAGAGTAGTGTAGTTTTTAGTAAGTCCGGTTCGTTCCACAGGGAACTAGCTAAGTTTAACGCTATATTTTTTACAACTATATTTATATAAAATATATATAATTATATATAGTAATATTATTATAAAAGGGGTTTTTATCGTTTAATGACCGGTTTGTCGATTTTATATTTTAAGCGTAAAGATAAATGACGATAATATAAATGACATAATTTAAATTGCGATAAAGTAAATTGCAGTAATTAAAATGACAGTAAATAAAGGTACGATGAAATATGAAATAAAAGTATTATGCTTATTTAAACTTTCGTAATCATGATGTTTGACGTTTTGATTTTAATTAATTGTTACCTGGGTTAATTGTCCTTTGTCCTGGTTTATTTGATACCTATCTGGTTTTTGTCCATAATAGTCCATCGGTCATAATTATAAAATGCTCGTCAAATTAACCTTATTCCCGAAGTCAAATATTCCAACTAATTAGGGATTCGAACTGTAACAAGGTTTTAATACTTTGTTTAATGATTACACTAGGTTATCGACTGCATGTAATTCAAGGTTTTAATACTTTGTTAACAATTACACCAATTACCCTTATATGTAATCCACCCCTGTTTTAATTAGTCCATGATACATTAATTTATTCACTTGGCCATAATGAATAATAAATTACCCAATCCAATTGATTAAATTAAATGATTGTAACAGATTTCGTATAAACGTCACTAAAATAGGACATTCATAATCATTTAATAATTATTAGATTAACTAATTTGAAGATAGGTTCGACAGATTCCAACGAGTTGTCATTCGTTATTAGACAATACCCCCCATCTATTAATAGTACATAGTACAATGTTCACAAATGTCGGTCTTTTGTCCAAACCCAAATTATGGTACAAAATCCAATAACCCAATCTTAATTTTTAGTCCAACATCACGATTACTTCGGCTCAAATAAGCATAATAATAACTTAGTTACAAAACATTAATTTAAAAAGGAAGAACATAGCTTACAGTGATTATTTATCGCGTAGCGTTACCCGGACAAAGTTCCGACTTTAAAACCCGTAAAACATTTCTTACATTAACCCAACTAAACCATAATTTATTATTAATCTTAATTATAATTAAAATTATAATTATAATTATATATTACATAGAGAGAAAGAGGGATTAAAAAAATTGTGTAATTAAAACGTCGAGCAAACTGCCTTTTTATAATACTTGGCCTGCTACAGTAACTCATGCGATCGCATGGGGTTTTAGTGCAAATCTCATGCACTCGAATGGGCTCATGCACTCGCATGGGTTTTATGCCTATTTCTCATGCGATCGCATGGCCGTCAGATCCAGCTCACATATTTTTTGTTTTCTTGCTTGTCGACATATTATTATATATATATATATAATATATATAATTTATATTAATTATATATATATTATATTATATTCTTGTGCATAGTTGACTTGTAATTTTTGCTCCGTTGTCTGGTACATTTACGCCCGGTTTATGTCTCGGTTCCGATTTTTCGAACGACCTTTCGTACGCGGAGATATCTTGTACTTTGCGTTCTGCGGCTCGTACTCTTGTAATTTTTAGACGTTTCACATCAATATTTCGAACCACTTGGATTGTACTTTGTACTTTTTGGCTTTTTGGTCATTTGCGTCTTCAAATCGTCGTTTTCTTCTTTTGTCTTCGCACTTATTTATTTAAACGAATATTACATAAAAATAGAACAATTACAACTAAAAGCTTTACATATTGGAAGGATATTGTGCCTAAATATATGTTCATTTAGAGCACTATCAAATATCCCCACACTTGAGCGTTGCTTATCCTCAAGCAATACATAACTTGAAATAAAATCACACTTCACTCGAATCACTTTTTTATTCTCACACTTTATACATCAGTGATTTTGATACGGTGGTATAAACAATGATAGTAATAATATGGTTTACAGTCCCACATGACTATGAAAATTTAGATCCTTAAGGAAATTGGATCTTTATGAAAATATTTGATCTTTTGAAAATTTCAAGCTAGATTTTACCCTAGATAAGTTTTCCGAAATAACCCTTCACCGGTGTTTGCAAATTGTTTTTGTGGGTTTTGTGGGTTTCAGATTTGAAAATTTTAGCTCAAAACTTATGGTTTTGTGTCACCCACTTGCTAACCTTGTATTGGGAAAGCAACACGTCCAGTATACTTGCTCCGTATATTACCTTTCGGTAAACTACCATCCGGTTGTAAAGGAAAGCGTTGAACAAGCAACTGTTAAGGCAATGTCTAATGACATGCAGATGTTCATGGTTCACAACGTGTCGGATGCAATTACTATCCTTTGTAGGAGCAATAGTAAAGATCACTCTATAATTTTTTTCGGTCTGGCACAAGGTCCTGTCTTCAACCATGCTATGCAACCACTGTTCTTACGGTTGACACCCGATTTGGTTCAGGTGACCTAATGAATTCCGTTGAATTCTCAGGATTTTACGTTCAATGGAAATGAACGCACTGAAAATAGGTTTTCAGAAAACAAATCGGTTTTAATTTGATCAAAATATTTTCCCGTTCAAACTCGAGTTTAGATATCATTGAATTCCATGAGTTTGTAATTCTCAATCTTTAAGGTCAATCTCAAGGATTGAGTAATATCAGGCTTAAATGCT
Organism: Rutidosis leptorrhynchoides; assembly: GCF_046630445.1. Taxonomy (NCBI): domain Eukaryota; kingdom Viridiplantae; phylum Streptophyta; class Magnoliopsida; order Asterales; family Asteraceae; genus Rutidosis; species Rutidosis leptorrhynchoides. The sequence goes on from NC_092336.1 coordinate 27,525,615, forward strand.
GATTTTTAATCTTTAAGGAGATTATCCTTTCTGGGGGTTTGATTCATTAGTCTTATCAAGCTAATTTGCACGGCGCCCTCCCCATTTTACGAGACAGATCCTCTCATGGTTAGGATAAGTCTGACCACTTGCCGACCCTGTTTGATGCTGAGGTCCGTGGATTTCCTGCTGATTTTAGAGATGACTTTTCTAGATTTTTTGTCAACCTACAGCTGGTCTGGACGACAACTTCCTGACCTAAATCAAGAAGCGCGTGTCTTTTTCGAAAGACTTTACTTTCTTTTAATGATGGAATTGATTCATCGTGTAGATCCATCTATTCTTTCAAAGGTATTACAATAAATCGGATAAAGCTGATTAGTTTAGTCCAAAGCAAAAGTACATGTAATAATCTTGTACAAATATATGTGATATGTGTTTTAAATAACTTGGTAAATTCTTCCCACACTTAGCTTTTATTTATTTTTTTTCTTTGCCTTTTTATTCTCCTCTATTCCATTTTAAATGAATTCTAACGTTTTGAGTTGTTTCTCCATTTATGTTCTCTCCGAGGTAACAATAATTTTGGCATTAACACCTAGTTTTATCGTTCATAAATATGTATAAACATGATTTTGAATTCATTTAGTTGAAAATTTTTCAAATTTTCACAAAATTTGTCAATTAAACTAAGTGTAAACCCGAGAGAATTTATAACCCTTCCCCACACTTGAGATCATGCAATGCCCTCATTTGCATGAAATCAGACTATAATTATAAATTCATGAGGCTAATTAGTGTAGAAAAGTGATTAAAAATACCGAGTTTGCAAACATATTATTTTATATCACATTTGATATTTTGCGTCTTGTCGTCAAAATTAGTAGCTTTTGCTGAACTTTAATGTCATTCTTTGAAAGTGCGTTGTTTTACCCTGTTTTGTACATAAGATAAACTACAAACATATAATATATATATATATATATATATATATATATATATATATTATAAAACCTTTATTTATTAAAACAATTTAAATGAATAATTTTTTTAAAATTTTGTTTCCTTTTACTTTAGGTAGTTTCGGTATGTTTACCTAGTCCGTCCCTCGACAAAATTTAAAATTTGTCATTTTTAAAGCGATTGTTTTAAAAGTAAAGATTTTTGGGTTTTTTAATTTTTTTGGTATACTTTAGATCAATAATATTAAAAATAATGATAACAAAATTTGTCGCCCTGCCCTCGGGTAAAGCAATTTCGGTTCTATGACCTAGTCTTCAACTTACGATGGATTTTAGAAATCATTTTTTTAAACTTAATGAAATAAAGTAAATTTTTGTTTTTAAATTCACACAAAACTTAAATTGAAAAAGCGTATTAATTTTTTTCAAAACCTACAAAACAAGAATAATTCAGAATGGGGGAAGAAAACTAGTTCTTTATTGTCTGCTAGTGGAAAAGACCAATCGGATTCCATTCTCGGAACTACACGAGAACAGAACAACTAAATCTAGACAGCGTTTTCTTTTTAGAACATTTGAATCTCCCCACACTTAGGTAGTTGTGGTGTCGAATTTGTGATTAACTTCATTGTCAATTTCTTTTGGACCATAATCAACTTACATATCTGTGACTTTTGCTTTAAGCCATTGGTCGGATTCCTGTGTAACATCCACAAATTCAACTAGTTTCGCCTTTTATTTAGGCGATAGATTGGATACTAACTGGTTACATAACTTAAAGTTTCCCTTGGTTCTAGCATCGCGAATTCGTTTGATAAGTTTCTTCATTGAACTGTTAATAACGGGATCTTTTAATTTTGTATCAACAACGGAGTTCTTTGTTATCAGGTCATCATTAGGTGTTACTTCATCTTCCCCACACTTAGGCGTTTTATTATTGTTAAGCACTACCGTTGGAGTTGGTAAAACAACATGGTTCTTACCAATTGTTTTTGTTGGTTCAACGGTTTTGGTTGGTGGAGATTTAGACTTTCGACTCACAAAGGTGATCGATTTTTCATCATTACTAAGTGTCATTCTACCCTCTCTTAAATCAAATAACGCCCCGATGGATGCTAAGAATGGTCGACCTAAAATTAGAGGAATGTTTGGGTCCTCTTCTATGTCAATGATAATAAATTCGACTAGAAAGGTTAAATTACCCACTTGAACGGGTAGGTTGTCAGCAATTCCAACTGGGTGCCTAATGGTTTGATCAAAGAGTCGAACACTCATTTCTGTTGGACTTAGCTCACCTACTCCTAATCTCTTATATAATGAAAGAGGCATAACACTTATACTTGCACCTAAATTTGCTAGTGCATCATACATGACACAATCACTAAGTAGACAATGAACAATAAATTCACCCGGATCACCCAACCTAGGTGGAAGTTTTGGTGGAACTGTCTTCACCGGGTTTATTTTTACAGTTTTTGTTTCTTGTACTTTCTTATTCTTCTTCTTCTTTCCAGAGGTATCACAACCTGTATTACCTATTACTTTCTCATACTCAACTCCTTTTCTTGGAAACGGGATGGGTGGTCTGTATGGTGCCACCACTGGCTTTACATACTCGGATAGTGGTAGTGGTGTAACTTCTTCATTGTTACTCATATCTAAAACCTTCCCATCTTCTGGTGTTGGTTTTACAGAATTTGTTGACACCATATTAACATTCTCATTCCGAGGATTTACTTCAGTATCACTCGGTAGCTTTCCTTGTTCCCTCTTACTCATCATGCTAGCAAGAGTACCTACGTATTTTTCTAGATTCAAAATGGAAGCTTGTAGAGTTCTTAGTGACTGATCAAACCTCTTATTTGTTTGAGTTTGAGATGTTATAAATTGTGTTTGAGATTCCATTAGCTTTGCCATCATTTCTTCTAGATTTGGCTTTTTCTCTTCGGTTTGTTGTGGTGGGTTATACAAGCTAGGTCTTTGTTGATTGAAAGTGTTGTTTTGAGTTGGTTGGTTATTCGGACTTTGTTGGTTATACGAGTTATTGTTGAGTCCATTTGGATTGTAAAGAATGTTTTGATTTCGATTGAAGTTTGGCCTTGGCGGTTGATAATTATTTTGATAATTATTTCCCGGCCTTTGGTTCATGTAGGAAACATTCTCACGTTGTTCCATCGTTTGTTCAATATGACAATCTTTCGTTAAGTGTGGTCCACCACATTGCTCACAACTGATTCGTATTGCGTGAATATCTTTAGTCATCTTTTCCATTCGTCTCTCGAAAGCATCTATTTTTGCGGAAACAGAATCAAAGTCATGGCTAGAATCGGCTCTAGCCGCTTTAGATGATCTAACGATGTCTTTTTCTTGGTGCCACTCATGTGAGTGGGAGGCTGTATTATCAATAATTTTGTAAGCTTCGGTAGCGGTTTTCTTCATAATGGAACCACCAGCTGCTATATCGATGTCTTTTCGTGTAGCAATGTCGATACCTTGGTAGAATATTTGTACTATTTGATAAGTGTCTAAACCGTGTTGAGGACATCCTCTCAACAACTTTCCAAATCTTGTCCACGCCTCATATAGAGTTTTATTTGGCTTTGGCGTGAATGTAACAATTTCTCCTTGAAGTCTCATGGCTTTAGATGCCGGAAAGAATTGTTTAAGAAATTTTTCAACTAAAACATCCCATGTGTCAATCGCCCCTTCAGGTAACGATTCTAACCAATCTTTGGCTTCTCCCTTTAAAGTCCAGGGAAACAACATGAGATAGATTTGTTCTTCCTCCACTTCTCGGATTTTAAATAGAGTACAGATCCTATTAAAGGTTCGAAGATGTTCATTTGGATCTTCCTTCAGCGTACCACTATATTGGCATTGATTAGTTACCATGTGTAGGATTTGTCCTTTGATTTCATAATCTGGCGCATTAATATCTGGCTTAATAATGGCGTGTCCTTGGCCAGTGCGTGTGGCTCTCATTCGATCTTCCATACTTAGAGGTTTTGTTACTTCCATAATTGAAATTGTTGAATACGAATCACTAGAGGATTCTGATTTAACGGTTTGTGGTTCAGGAGGAATGATTAGTGGTTCAGGATCTTGGAATTGTCCTTGAATATCCTCCGGGTTCTCGGTAGTGAAGTCGGGTTCAAAAAATGGATTATCGAAAATTTGAATTGGAGTACTTGGTCGACTAGATGACGATTCTAAAGAAAAATCAACGGCGACAATATTGGCTAGATGTCTTGATCGAGTTACAGGTGGTGAACGTATGAAAGGTGGTGAACGTTTTGCTCGGTGCATTCACAGAATATCCTATTAGTTATAAAACTAAAAATTATATAAGTTATCAAGTTAATAGACTTTTCTGATTTTGCACACGTTTCGAATAGCCAATAGATGCAGCAGGTAGCCAGGACCCTTTAAATCGGAAGCCCACAACTCACCACTAACAAATCCAACTATTACTACGAACCAGAAAATTTTGGATGTCTATCAATTTAACTGCTTAAAATAATATTTCGTTTTGAAACTTTAGAGAAGAAATAGAAAATTCTATGTCCTAAAAACTAGAGCATCGAGAAATAAGAAAGAAAAAGAGTGCGTCGAAAAACGTCAAAAAATAAAAGGTCGAAAAATAAGAAAATGCAGCGTCGAAACTTAAAGTCTAAAAACTAAGAATTAAAAGTTGCGTCTAAAGGTATTAAAGCTTAAAAGGAATTCTATATCCAAAATGGCAATAACTTAAAAGGCACTAAAATCTATAAAATATTAAAGCGATAAGCGACGTCGTAAAATTCTAAAACGCCTGAATCTTAGTCTAAAGAAAAAGCACTTAAGGGATTTTACGGCGAATCTTAAAATTCTAGAAATAAAAATAAACTACGGCAAAAACTAGTCTTAAAACAAAATACGAACGACAAATATTAAAAACTACGAATATATATGAATAAAAAGATACAAAATATAAAAAGAAAATTAAACTTATAAAAATAAAATTTTTTTTATAAAAATATTATTTATATAAAAGTATTAATATAAATATGTAAATAATAATAATTAAAACTTAAAATACAAATTATATTAAAACTATAAATATAAATATGTTAATTAATTAAAACCCTAATAAGATAATAATAATTAATTATAAACCCTACCGTAATAAATGCGTTTAAGGATGTGGCCTGTCAGATCAGCTCATGCGGTCGCATGAGATTCTGGCTTCTGGATCATGCGATCGTATGGGAAGGAAGTCCAGATCAGTTTTGGGCTTCAATTTCGGCTCGGCCCAGTTTCTATTATTTTTTTTCTTAGTTTAATTTTTACAAAAATAATAAAAAAAACTTATAAAAAAACTAAAAATAAATTAAAAATACTTTTTAATTTTATATATTTTAAACGAAATCTTAAAAAAATTTATATTTTTATATTTTTATTTTTAACACTTATTATAAATACAAAATATTTTTATTAAATAAGAAATAATATATTTTTACAAAAATATAGTTTTACTAAAATATAGCGTAAAAATATAGCGTTTCGCCGAGTCTACTAATTGACGCGAATCCTAAAGATAGATCTATTGGGCCCAACAAACCCCATCCGTTGTAGCGGATGCTTTAGTACTTCGAGTTTTTATATCATGTCTGATGGATGTCCTGGAATGATGGGGATATTCTTATATGCATCTTGTTATTGTCGGTTACCAGGTGTTCACCGTATGAATTATTTTTATCTCTATGTATGGGATGTATTAAAATATGAAATCTTGTGGTCTATTATTATGATTTGATAATATATAGGTTAAACCTATAACTCACCAATATTTTTGTTGACGTTTTAATCATGTTTATTCTCAGGTGATTATTAAGAAGAAAGATGCTACATTCACCATGGGGAGCTCCTGTTCTGTTTGTCAAGAAGAAAGATGCTACATTCAGGTTGTGTATCGACTACCGAGAGTTGAACAAACTTACCATCAAGAACCGCTACCCACTACCGAGAATCGACGACTTATTTGATCAACTACAAGGGTCATCGGTTTATTCGAAGATTGATTTACGTTCTGGGTATCATCAAATGCGAGTGAAGGAGGATGATATTCCAAAGACTGCTTTTAGGACGCGTTACGATCATTACGAGTTTATCGTTATGCCGTTTGGGTTGATTAACGCACCAGCTGTGTTCATGGACCACATGAACCGAGTGTGTGGACCATACCTTGACAAGTTTGTCATTGTTTTCATCGATGACATACTTATTTACTCAAAGAATGACCAAGAGCACGCAGAACATTTAAGAAAAGTGCTAGATGTTGCTGAGAAAAGAAAAACTGTACGGTAAGTTTTCAAAGTGTGTATTTTGGTTGGAAGAAGTTCAATTCCTCGGTCACATAGTGAACAAAGAAGGTATTCAGGTGGATCCAGCAAAGATTGAAACCGTTGAAAAATGGGAAACCTCGAAAACTCCGAAGCATATACTCCAATTTTTAGGACTAGCTGGTTACTACAGAAGGTTCATCCAAGATTTTTCCAGAATAGCAAAACCCTTGACTGCATTAACGCATAAAGGGAGGAAATCTGAATGGAAGGATGAACAAGAGAAAGCATTTCAATTATTAAAGAAAAAGTTAACTACGACACCTATATTGTCATTACCTGAAGGAAATGATGATTTTGTGATATATTGTAACGCCTCAAAGCAAGGTCTCGGTTGTGTATTAATGCAACGAACGAAGGTAATTGCTTATGCGTCTAGACAATTGAAGATTCACGAGCAGAATTATACGACGCATGATTTGGAATTAGGCGCGGTTGTTTTTGCATTAAAGACTTGTAGGCACTACTTATATGGGGTCAAAAGTATTATATATACCGACCACAAAAGTCTTCAACACATATTTAATCAGAAACAACTGAACATGAGGCAGCGCAGATGGATTGAATTGTTGAATGATTACGACTTTGAGATTCGTTACCACCTGGGGAAGGCGAATGTGGTAGACGACGCTTTGAGTAGAAAAGACAGAGAACCCATTCGAGTAAAAGCTATGAATATAATGATTCACAATAACCTTACTACTCAAATAAAGGAGGCGCAACACGGAGTTTTAAAAGAGGGAAATTTAAAGGATGAAATACCCAAAGGATCGGAGAAGCATCTTAATATTCGGGAAGATGGAACCCGGTATAGGGCTGAAAGAATTTGGGTACCAAAATTTGGAGATATGAGAGAAATGGTACTTAGAGAAGCTCATAAAACCAGATACTCAATACATCCTGGAACGGGAAAGATGTACAAGGATCTTAAGAAACATTTTTGGTAGCCAGGTATGAAAGCCGATGTTGCTAAATACGTAGGGGAATGTTTGACGTGTTCTAAGGTCAAAGCTGAGCATCAGAAACCATCAGGTCTACTTCAACAACCCGAAATCTCGGAATGGAAATGGGAAAACATTACCATGGATTTCATCACTAAATTGCCAAGGACTGCAAGTGGTTTTGATACTATTTGGGTAATAGTTGATCGTCTCACCAAATCAGCACACTTCCTGCCAATAAGAAAAGATGACAAGATGGAGAAGTTAGCACGACTGTATTTGAAGGAAGTCGTCTCCAGACATGGAATACCAATCTCTATTATCTCTGATAGGGATGGCAGATTTATTTCAAGATTCTGGCAGACATTACAGCAAGCATTAGGAACTCGTTTAGACATGAGTACAGCCTATCATCCACAAACTGATGGGCAGAGTGAAAGGACGATACAAACGCTTGAAGACATGCTACGAGCATGTGTTATTGATTTCGGAAACAGTTGGGATCGACATCTACCGTTAGCAGAATTTTCCTACAACAACAGCTACCATTCAAGCATTGAGATGGCGCCGTTTGAAGCACTTTATGGTAGAAAGTGCAGGTCTCCGATTTGTTAGAGTGAAGTGGGGGATAGATAGATTACGGGTCTGGAGATAATACAAGAAACTACCAAGAAGATCATCCAAATTCAACAACGGTTGAAAACCGCCCAAAGTAGACAAAAGAGCTACGCTGACATTAAAAGAAAAGATATAGAATTTGAAATTGGAGAGATGGTCATGCTTAAAGTTGCACCTTGGAAAGGCGTTGTTCAATTTGGTAAACGAGGGAAATTAAACCTAAGATATATTGGACCATTCAAGGTTATTGATTGCGTCGGACCAGTAGCTTACCGACTTAAATTACCACAACAACTCGCGGTTGTACATAACACTTTCCACGTCTCAAATTTGAAGAAATGTTTTGCTAAAGAAGATCTCACTATTCTGTTAGACGAAATCCAAATCAACGAAAAACTTCAATTCGTCGAAGAACCCATCTAAATAATGGATCGTGAGGTTAAAAGACTTAAGCAAAACAAGATACCAATTGTTAAGGATCGATGGAATGCTCGTAGAGGACTCGAGTTCACCTGGGAATGAGAAGATCAGATGAAGAAGAAGTACCCTCACTTATTTCCAGAAGATATGTCAACACCTGCAACTTCTTAAAATTTTGGGACGAAATTTATTTTAACGGGTAGGTACTGTAGTGACCCGAAATTTTCCATGTTTATATATATTAAAAGAAATTGTTATTTATAAGATTAAGTGTTTCCAACATGTTAAGCAATCAAAATTGTTAAGACTTGATTAATTGAAATAGGTTTTATATAGACAATTGACCACCCAAGTTGACCGGTGATTCACGAACGTTAAAACTTGTAAAAACTATATGATGTCATATATATGGATATATATATATATATATATATATATAGTTAACATGGTATTATGATAAGTAAACATATCATTAAGTATATTAACAATGAACTACATATGTAAAAACAAGACTACTAACTTAATGATTTCGAAACGAGACATATATGTAATGATTATCGTTGTAACGACATTTAATTGTATATATATCATATTAAGATATATTAATATATCATGATATCATGATAATGTAATAATTTAACATCTCATTTAATATAATAAACAATGGGTTAACAACACTTAACAGGATCGTTAACCTAAAGGCTTCAAAACAACATTTACATGTAATGACTAACGATGAATTAACGACTCAGTTAAAATCTATATACATGTAGTGTTTTAATATGTATTCATAAACTTTTTAAAGACTTCAAGACACTTATCAAAATACTTCTACTTAACAAAAATTCTTACAATTACATCCTCATTCAGTTTCATCAACAATTCTACTCGTATGCACCCGTATTCGTACTCGTATAATACCTAGCTTCTAAATGTATTTACTATTGGTATATACACTCCAATGATCAGCTCTTAGCAGCCCATGTGAGTCACCTAACACATGTGGGAACCATCATTTGGAAACTAGCATGAAATATCTCATAAAATTATAAAAATATTAGTAATCATTCATGACTTATTTATATGTAAACAAAATTACACATCCTTTATATCTAATCCATATACCAACGGCCAAAAACACCTACAAACACTTTCATTCTTCAATTTTCTTAATCTAATTGATCTCTCTCAAGTTCTATCTTCATGTTCTAAGTGTTCTTCATAAATTCTATAAGTTCTAGTTTCATAAAATCAAGAATACTTCTAAGTTTGCTAGCTTACTTCCAATCTTGTAAAGTGATCATCCAACCTCAAGAAATCTTTCTTATTTATAGTAAGATATCTTTCTAATACAAGGTAATACTCATATTCAAACTTTGATTCAATTTCTATAACTATAACAATCTTATTTCGAGTGGAAATCTTACTTGAACTTGTTTTCGTGTCATGATTCTGCTTCAAGAACTTTCAAGCCATCCAAGGATCCTTTGAAGCTAGATCTATTTTTCTCATTTCCAGTAGGTTTATCCACAAAACCTGAGGTAGTAATAATGTTCATAACATTATTCGATTCATATATATAAAACTACCTTATTCGAAGGTTTAAACTTGAAATCACTAGAACATAGTTTAGTTAATTCTAAACTTGTTCGCAAACAAAAGTTAATTCTTCTAACTTGATTTTTAAAATTAACTAGACACATGTTCTATAACTATATGATATGCTAACTTAATGATTTAAAACCTGAAAACACGAAAAACACCGTAAAACTGGATATACGCTGTCGTAGTAACACTGCGGGCTGTTTTGGGTTAGTTAATTAAAAACTATGATAAACTTTGATTTAAAAGTTGTTCTTCTGGAAAAAAGATTTTTCTTATGAACATGAAACTATATCAAAAAATCATGATTAAACTCAAAGTGGAAGTATGTTTTCCAAAATGGTCATCTAGACGTCGTTTTTTCCACTGAAATGACTACCTTTACAAAAACGACTTGTAACTTATATTTTCGACTATAAACCTATACTTTTTCTGTTTAGATTCATAAAATAGAGTTCAATATGAAACCATATCAATTTGATTCACTCAAAACGGATTTAAAACGAAGAAGTTATGGGTAAAACAAGATTGGATATTTTTTGATTGTTGTAGCTACGTGAAAATTGGTAACAAATCTATATTAATCATATCCTAGCTAACTTATATTGTATAATACATATATTCTAATATATTATGTAATATTGGGATACCATAGACACGTATGCAAATGTTTTAACATATCATATCGACCCATATATATATATTATTTGGAACTACTATAGACACTCTATCTGCAGTAATGTTGGAGTTAGCTATACAGGGTTGAGGTTGATTCCAAAAATATATATACTGTGAGTTGTGATCTAGCCTGAGACGTGTATACACTGGGTCATGGATTTGGTCAAGATAATATATATCAATTTATTTCTGTACATCTAACTATGGACAACTAGTTGTAGGTTACTAACGAGGACAGCTGACTTAATAAACTTAAAACATTAAAACGTATTAGAAATGTTGTAAATATATTTTGAACATACTTTGATATATATGTACATATTTGTTATAGGTTCGTGAATCGACCAGTGGCCAAGTCTTACTTCCCGACGAAGTAAAAATCTGTGAAAGTGAGTTATAGTCCCACTTTTAAAATCTAATATTTTTGGGATGAGAATACATGCAGCTTTATAAATGTTTTATAAAATAGACACAAGTACATGAAACTACTTTCTATGGTTGAACGATCGAAGCCGAATATGCCCCTTTTACTTGGTAACCTAAGAATTAGTAAACCAGTCTACTAATTGACGCGAATCCTAAAGATAGATCTATTGGGCCCAACAAACCCCATCCGTTGTAGCGGATGCTTTAGTACTTCGAGTTTTTATATCATGTCCGATGGATGTCCCGAAATGATGGGGATATTCTTATATGCATCTTGTTAATGTCGGTTACCAGGTGTTCACCGTATGAATGATTTTTATCTCTATGTATGGGATGTATTGAAATATGAAATCTTGTGGTCTATTATTATGATTTGATAATATATAGGTTAAACCTATAACTCACCAACATTTTTGTTGACGTTTTAAGCATGTTTATTCTCAGGTGATTATTAAAAGCTTCCGCTGTTGCATACTAAATTAAGGACAAGATTTGGAGTCCATGCTGGTATGATATTATGTAAAACTGCATTCAAGAAACTTATTTTTTGATGTAATATATTCATATTGTAAACCATTATGTAATGGTCGTGTGTAAACGGTATATTTTAGATTATCATTATTTGATAATCTACGTAATGCTTTTTAAACCTTTATCGATAAAATAAAGGTTATGGTTGTTTTAAAAATGAATGCAGTCTTTGAAAAACGTCTCATATAGAGGTCAAAACCTTGTGACGAAATCAATTAATATGGAACGTTTATAATCAATATGAACGGGACATTTCATTGTGAGTGATCAAGGTATCAAAGTTGATCCAGCAAAGATCGAAGCTATCAGCAAGTGGGAAACCCCCACTACTCCGATTCACATCCGCCAATTTCTAGGTCTTGCCAGTTACTACCGAAGATTTATTGAAGGTTTCTCTCTGATTGCGAGTCCTTTGACCGCGCTGACTCACAAAGGGAAGAAGTTCGTTTGGGAAAAAGAACACGAATCAGCATTTCAAAACTTGAAGCAGAAATTGACCACCACACCTATCTTATCTCTTCCTGAAGGCAGTGATGATTTCGTAGTATATTGTGATGCCTCAAAAAATGGTTTTGGTTGCGTATTGATGCAAAGATCGAAGGTTATTACCTATGCTTCTCGTCAACTAAAGATTCACAAGCAAAACTACACTACTCATGACCTCGAGCTTAGAGCCGTTGTCTTTGCGCTCAAATTGTGTAGACACTATCTTTATGGAACTAAAAGTACCATCTTCACCGACCACAAAAGCTTCTAGCACATATTCAATCAGAAACAACTGAACATGAGGCAGCGACGATGGATCGAGACACTGAACGACTATGATTGTGAACTTCGTTACCACCCTGGCAAGGCAAATGTTGTAGCCGATGCCTTGAGCCGAAAGGAGAGAACGGTACCTCTTCGTGTCCGCGCCATGAACATCACCATTCATTCAAATCTCAATAGCCAGATTCGAGTAGCCCAAGATGAGGCTCTTAAAGAGGAGAATATTTCTCAAGAACACTTGAACATTCTCGTTTCACGATTCGAGGTTAAGGAGACTAGACTCCGATGCTTTGCCGGAAGGATTTGGGTACCTAGTTATGGAGATCTACGGAGCCCTATACTAGATGAAGCCCACAAGTTAAGATATTCGATTCATCCAGGAGCCGGTAAAATGTACCACGATCTCAAGGAACAGTATTGGTGGCCTTATCTTAAGAAGGATGTTGCAACTTACGTTGGTAGGTGTTTGACTTGCTCAAAAGTTAAGGCTGAACATCAAAGGCCATCTGGATTACTTCAACAACTGGAGATCCCGCAATGGAAGTAGGAAAGGATAACAATGGACTTCATTACAAAGCTATCGAAGACGGTAGGCGGTTATGATACCATCTGGGTTATTTTTGACCGACTTACCAAATCTGCACACTTCTTAGCCATGAAGGAAATGGATACGATGGAGAGACTCGCTCAACTATACATCAAAGAGGTTGTATCTCGTCATGGTGTGCCCTTATCGATTATCTCAGATCGCGATACCCGTTTTGCTTCCAGATTTTGACATTCTTTACAAGAAGCCTTGGGAACACGTCTCGACATGAGTACCGCATATCACCCGCAGATCGACGGTCAGAGCGAACGAATGATTCAGACTTTGAAGGACATGTTGCGTGCCTGTGTTATTGACTTCGGAAATGCTTGGGAAAGACATTTGTCGCTAACTGAATTCTCTTACAACAACAGTTATCATTCGAGAATTAATGCCACACCCTTTGAAGCGTTGTATGGCCGCAAATGCCGTTCTCCTATTTGTTGGGCCGAAGTAGGCGAAAAGCAAATCACCGGACCCGAGGTAGTCCATGAAACAACCGAGAAGATTGTCCAAATTCAAGCGAGACTTAAGGCGGCCCGTGATTGCCAAAAGAGTTATGCCGACCTTAAACGTAAAGACTTCGAATTCAACATGGGTGACCGTGTAATTTTGAAGGTCGCACCTTGGAAAGGTGTGATCCGTTTTGGAAAGCGCGGAAAGTTAAACCCGCGATATATTGGTCCTTTTGAAATCTTGGAGCGTGTTGGACCCGTTGCTTACCGTTTGGATCTTCCGACTCAGTTGAGCGCAGTTCACCCTACCTTTCACGTGTCGAATCTGAAGAATTGTCTTGCCGAACCAGAACTTATCATCCCTCTCGATGAGCTTACGATTGATGACAAACTCCATTTCGTGGAAGAACCTGTCGAAATCATGGACCGTGAGGTTAAGACTTTGAAGCACAATAAGATTCCAATTGTCCGAGTCCGATGAATGCCAAACGTGGACCCGAGTTTACGTGGGAACGAGAGGATCAAATGATGCAGAAGTATCCTCACCTTTTCCCGACTACAACACCTACCTCAGCTTAAATTTTGGGACTAAATTTCCATTAACAGGTGGGTAATGTAACGACCCGACTTTTTCGACTTGCTTTTGTGCCTTGTGTTTTTGCGAAACTACATATTTGTGCGTACTGTGCTACTTTATACTCTGGAATCTATATACACATGGCTTACTTTCATTTATGTGTTAAAACTTGCCTTTAAGTACGTAGGATACTTGACTTAATCACCGGAAGCCTTTATGACCGTTAGTGTCACTTGACGTTACGAACAAACTGCGTACTGCGTACACGTTTAACTTTTGTCGTAATTGGAATATTATGACTATGAAATCTTAATTAGTATTTCATAATAATAATTACTTGGGTTTTTGGATGCTTAATTACGCGTAGTAATTTACTTATGCATACTAGTTAGTCTTGTTGAACTTTCTACCTTGTTGGGCCTTAGCCCACCCTACACTAGTTAGTGGACTATTTAATTAGCCTAATTATAAATAGCTAGTGACCCATTAATATATAAGACAAATACCCATTTATTAGAGGGAAAATGCTAGCATTTATATCAAGTATAATCCTTAATGTTGCATGGGATCCTAACATAAGCACCAACTTTAGACAACCATTAACCAAAAATCAAAAGTTGGTCTCCCTTGTCCCCCTCCAAAATCACAGCCACCTTAAACCACCCACACCCTCACCACCTATAAATACAAGCCTTATTCCATCCATTTTACACTTGCTTTCATTTGTAATTTACACACACTCACTCTCTAATTCTTTCTCTAGTTCTTTCTCTCTCTAAAAAGTGTAAGTAGTGATTTTTCTTCTTCTTCTTCCTCTCTCTCTCACGAATTCATCATCATCATCATCATGGGTCTAGCTTTTTAGCTTTTGATCTTGATTACATCTTGTAGATTCAAACATGGATTTGAATCCTTCAAGAACATGGAAGATTCAAGCTTTCTAGCTTTGAATCTTCACCTACTTTGTAGATCTATATCTTTTAACTTTAATCTTGCTATTTTGTTATAAAGATTCAAACTTGTGTTTGTAATCTTCATGTAACTTAAAGATCCAAGCTTTATGCTTCAAGATCTTCAAGAACAACCAAGATGCAAGCTTTCTATTTTGAATCTTCATATCTTTTATTGGATCTAAGTTTCCTAACTTATGATCTCATTATTTTTTTATAAAGATCAAAACTTGTGTTTATGGTCTTCATATAACTTAAAGATCTAAGCTTTATGCTTCAAGTTCTTCAAGAACACTAAAGGTTCAAGCTTTCTAGCTTTGTGACCTTATAACTTGTGTGAGAAGGATCCAAGCTCTCTAGCTTAGGGTTCCATAACTTCATTTGACTTAGATTATGTTCATACTTGCTTGATTGAAGTAAAGTTTG
The DNA here is from genome assembly GCF_046630445.1 of Rutidosis leptorrhynchoides. Classification (NCBI taxonomy): domain Eukaryota; kingdom Viridiplantae; phylum Streptophyta; class Magnoliopsida; order Asterales; family Asteraceae; genus Rutidosis; species Rutidosis leptorrhynchoides. Next base: position 27,540,915 of record NC_092336.1, read on the forward strand.
TAGCTTTAGTTATAAATGTAACTTGTAATTGTGTTAAGACTAAGGATATGATGTAACCTTGGTTCATCATCCATCCAAGACTCTTAAATGAGTTGTGTTCTTACTTGGTCTTAACATATTGTGTGTTGATGGTAGAATCTTGGTCAAGGTGATGCTAACCCATCAACGAGTTGTACACTTGAAGCTACAAGCATCAAGGATGAGAACCGTGATGAGCATCAAGCACTAAGAACCCCACTGAAGCACCTTGCTTACTGTTTTCGGGATCTGATCAGACCACCTGGGCTACTGGAAAGTTGATTTTCAGTTAGTTCGGTTCGAGTAGATGATTTTCCGTTTAGACCTCGTCTTAATCTGAGTTACGGTTTAGGATTTATGGCCTTCCGAAAGTCACTACACCCTATTACTGTTGTGCTGAAATTTCTGACCTACTCACACTTAAACCGTTGCCACGGTCAAACAAAGACAAGTTTGGTTCTGGAAATTGGTCAGAAACTAGGGGACCCATATACGGAGCCATAGCCACTGATTATACGTCTTTTCGATTTACGTAGAGATCGTAGAAGCTGACCGAAGTCAGCCTATTATTTCGATCTCTATTCTTGTCAAACTTACTTAGCTTTTATGATGATGAACGATGATGATGATGAAACTTAAACTTATTTTATTCACTTTTACACTTATGAGGATAACATACTAACCTAGTAACCTTTGACTTAGGTTGACGATCTTTCGGACCGACTTACTACTTGCATACTTTCATTATCGACTTTACCGCTCTTATCACTGTGAGTTATAGCATCCCTTTTTTACTTTAACTATTTTGGGACTGAGAATACATGCGCTTTTTACATTTTACATACTAGGCACGAGTACTTAAACTTTATATATGTGTGGGTTATACAACGGCATAAACTTTCCCCTTAGCTCGGTAACGTTTAGTCATTGGTTTTTGAACCGGTGAACGCGAATCTTAGATATGGATCCATAGGGTTTGACATCCCCACTCGGGCTAGTCGCGCTAGCATTTAACGGGTGTTTAATACTTCGTAAACATACGCACTCGCCAAGTGTACTTTTAGGGGGTTATGAACGTTAAGTTAGTTACCAAGTGCCCACGGTTAAACATATATTTTTCATACTGTTTTGGAACACTCAAATCTCGTGGCCTACCTTACATTACTGTTACAACTTAAACTATAGCTCACCAACATTATTGTTGACGTTTTTAAGCATGTTTTCTCAGGTGCTTAGAGTTTTATTGCTTCCGCTATTTAGACTTGTTGTCTTGGTGTTAAACTTGCTGTTAAGGATCTGCTGTGCTAGAATTCTGCTGCATTACTTAGAGATGTCTTAATCATGGAACTTTTCTTTTGCATTCGTAGTTTATGTTATTTTCAAATAATGACTTTGAACGACATTTGTGTCACGTTATCTTTTGTAAACACTATCTTTTATGAATGCAAAACTGGTTTTCAAATAGCATGTAGTATTCGACCGTGTAAAGATCCTGTTGTTGACGAATCGTACACGATGGTTTAGTACGGGGCGTCACAGTAGTTATTTATTTATTTTGTTATGTTCATTTATATTATTATTATTAAAGATTATTATTATTAATCTTATTATATTAATATTAGTATTATTATTATTATTATTATTATTATTATTATTATTATTATTATTATTATTATTATTATTATTATTATTATTAGTATTATACATAAAATACTACGACGGGGTTATGTTCGAGTGATTTCAAAAATGGGTTTTCAAACGGGTTAAAACTAAGGAATTTACGGGTATTATCTAAGGAGGTTATGGGCATTGTTCGGGGTATTGTTCGTGAATCAAAAGCCAAACTTAAGATTGTTATCATCGTTGTGTTTGCATACTTTTCCTGCAATATTGAACCACAATATTGATATGTGAGTTTCATGTACTCCCTTTTTAATTGCTTTTGCAATCTATATTTTTGGGCTGAGAATACATGCACTTTATTTTAAACGCAATGGATACAAGTACATACTAAATTCTACACCGAGTTTGAACCAAAAATCCCTTAGCTTTGGTAACTAGTAACTGCCAGTTATAAGAACTGGTAGGCGCGAGTAGTTGTATATGGATCCATAGGGCTTGACATCCCCGTCAGTTCCAGTTATAGAAACTCTAGCCTGAACTATAAAACAGACGAATACTATTTGAATTTAGTACACGTTGGTTTGCGTGTATTGTACATGTTGGTTGCATGTATGTTAAAACAGAGGTACTTATAATATATACGTTAAGTTTAGTTACCAGGGTGCTCAATTTCGTAGAATATTTTGATAAACGTTTTGGATGAAACTACTGAAATCTTGTGATCCACCTTTATATACAAATTATGCGCAACATTAAAACTATGAACTCACCAACCTTTGTGTTGACACTTTTAAGCGTGTTTATTATCAGGTTCCTAAAAGTCTTCCGCTGTTTGCTTATACATTATACAAGCTATGTGCATGGAGTCATACATGCATTATTCGAGAAAACTTTGCATTCACAAAATCATCACCATGTATCTTATTTGATTGTATTGTCAACGGATGTATTGTTAAAAACTATTATATACAGTGATTTCCTATACGTAGAAATCATCAGATGTCAAAAACCTTGGATTTATATATTCATTTATGGTGTGCCTTTTCAAAAAAATGCAATGTTTACAAAACGTATCATATAGAGGTCAAAACCTCACTATGAAATCAATGAATGATGTATTCGTCCAAATGGATTTGGACGGGTCATCACAGTTGGCATCAGAGCTTGAGGTCATAGGGAACCAGAATTTGCATTAGTGTGTTTAACTAGTAATTGTTAGGATGCATTAGTGAGTCTGGACTATGACCGTATCTGTTTTTACCGAGTTTTACTTATCATTTCTTGTCAAAAATTACATGCTTATTATTCTTAAGTCTAGACACGTTTCATGCATTTATTGCATACATAGTGTACAGACGAATTCATATCTTAGCATATCTATTACTGTAAACTTTGCTTGACATCTTTCGAAAATACCTCCGTGATTTATGGAATTTTGATATTATATACATATGTAAATTATGTATTGAAGAGTACCAATCTAAATTCTATAATCTATTTCATATCAAAAATCAACTCTCTAATTATACAAGATGGATCACGTATCTAGTTCAAATTCCTCAACTTAAAGGGGAGTATAGAAGTGATAATAAGTCCAAGGACCAAAATTGTAAATAATATTAACTTATGTTCAAGGGTTCTATAGACATTCACAAAACTGTAGGGATCATTTCTGTAATTTATTCAACTAATTCTGTTAGAGGTAGTCAGCAGATATATTAGGTGGTTAAGACGTTGTTTAGCTAAGTTCTTTGATTAAATGAAAATGGCGATTGTTTCAGTCCAAATTGTGTGTGTGTGTGTGTGTGTGTGTATGTTTTTCATTGATTCAATTCACACTTATATAACAGTGTTTAAATTGAAGAGTCGCATGCTCGAGACCTTAGTACGTCATAATATTTTTTAATTAACTTTCAAAAAAACTTTAGAAGTTCTAATTTATCTTAATTAATTAGCATTGAAATATTGTTAATTTTAGTTGTCTTATTTTGTTACGCTATTTATTTAAGTTTTCTTTAAACATTTTGAAGTTGTTTTGTACAATTTTTATAATTCAAATATTTTAACAAATTTCTGCCCCCGTCAAACTTATTTCTGAATTCGTCACACATATGTTATGCTAATATATACGAAATATATATATATATATATATATATATATATATATATATATATATATATATATATATATATATATATATATATATATATATATATATATATATATATATATATATATATATATATATATATTACGTATATATATATATTATGTATATATATATATATATATATATATATATATATATTACGTATATATATATATATATATATATATATATATATATATATATATAACTAATCAAATGGTAGCCGGTTTTTAAGGAAAAAGTAAAATATTCTTTATAAATAATATTACCATTTAACCATTTATTTATATATTTAACGTTTTTTATTTAATGATATACGTGAAAAAAAAGTTTGCGACCAAAACAATATTTTTTTAATTAAAATCTATAATAAGAAAAACATTTTTTTCCAATAAATGTTTTCAAATAATTAATTCTTATTGGTGAATGATATGTATATCTTTTGCTCACAAAACATTATTTTAAAAAAATGTAATATTGATTATGTAAGAAACGTTAACATTTTTACTATAAAATGATATCGTTTTTCATAAATGTTGATATTTTTTCACATGAAATTTAATATGTCCAATGAATTTTCACTATTTTGTGCTTATCAGATAGCATTACTTATAAATAAGAGCACACAAAGTCGATCCTTCTTTTCGGCATCAACCATCGGGATGGCAGAATCCGACTGTCGTCCCATTCCCTTCCGGCGTCGCCCTCGACATCAGGGTTCAAAGTCGAATGCAAGACATTCGGTGTGCAACGTTTTTTGGCTAAAAAAGTTAATTATATATGTTGTCAACGAATATATATTATTTATTATTAACTATTAATTTTTATTTTTTTTAAATAACATATTGTCATTTGTAAATAAATACATACATTATATACAATTCTAAATTACACTTCAAACTAACAATTATCTCTACAATTTACATGCAAATAAAAAATGTCTTCTAAATCTTCGTCTAATGATGCGTATACAGTGCAATTGCTTGATTTATTAGACCACTATGAAATTTTAAGTGAAAATGAGACGGAAAGTTTTTACGCACGTCGTTACATACAACGTGAAAATGATCATGCACACTGTAGTGACCCGAACTTTTCCATGTTTATATATATTAATTGAGATTGATATTTACATGATTAAATGTTTCCAACATGTTAAGCAATCAAACTTGTTAAGACTTGATTAATTGAAATATGTTTCATATAGACAATTGACCACCCAAGTTGACCGGCGATTCACGAACGTTAAAACTTGTAAAAACGACATGACGATATATATATGGATATACATATGGTTAACATGAGATTATAATAAGTAAGTATCTCCATAAGTATATTAACAATGAGTTATATACATATAACCAAGACTACTAACTTAAGGATTTCGAAACGAGACATATATGTAACGATTATCGTTGTAACGACATTTAAATGTATATATATCATATTAAGATATATTAATATATCATAATATCATGATAATATAATAATTTAACATCTCATTAGATATAATAAACAATGGGTTAACAACATTAATTGAGATCGTTAACTTAAAGGTTTCAAAACAACACTTACATGTAACGACTAACGATGACTTAACGACTCAGTTAAAATGTATATACATGTAGTGTATTTAGATGTATTAAAATACTTTTGGAAGACTTCAAGACATATATCAAAACACTCATACTTAACGAAAATGGTTACAGTTACTTTCCCATTCTTTTCTTTCATCAAGAATTCTAGTCGTATTCTTACCCGTATTATACACAGCTTCAAAACGTACTTACTATGGGTATATACCAATAGGAACTAGCATGGTATTCCACTCTTGATTATGTCATGTATGACTAATCAATTTTAACTTCTACCATGAGCTAGTCAACTAACTAGAACTCCTTTTAACCCCACTCACCACTCACCAATTACCACTCATCATTCACTCCATTTCACTTCCAATTCTCTTTCTAATTCTCTCTCAACACACACACACACTATTATGAACGTATTTTTCCAGTAGTTAATCATCATCTTCATCAAAAATCACTTCAAGAATCAAGCTATAATCATCATAGGAAGAACACTTCAAGAACACTTCAAAAATCCCTTCAAGTTTACTAATTTACTTCCAAGCTTTCTAATCCATTCCAAGTAATCATCTAAGATCAAGAAACCTTTGTTATATATAGTAGGTTATCTTTCTTATTCAAGGTAATATTCATATTCAAACTTTGATTCAATTTCTATAACTATAAACTATCTTAATTCGAGTAAAAATCTTACTTGAACTTGTTTTTGTGTCATGATCCTACTTCAAGAACTTTCAAGCCATCCAAGATCCTTTGAAGCTAGATCATTTCTTGTCACTTCTAGTAGGTTTACCTACTAAACTTGAGGTAGTAATGATGTTCATAACATCATTCGATTCATATATATAAAACTATCTTATTCGAAGGTTTAAACTCGTAATTACTAGAACATAGTTTAGTTAATTCTAAACTTGTTCGCAACCAAAAGTTAATCCTTCTAACTTGACTTTTAAAATTAACTAAAAACATGTTCTATATCTATATGATATGCTAACTTAATGATTTAAAACCTGGAAACACGAAAAACACCGTAAAACCGGATTTACGCCGTCATAGTAACACCGCGGGCTGTTTTGGGTTAGTTAATTAAAAACTATGATAAACTTTGATTTAAAAGTTGTTATTCTGAGAAAATGATTTTTATTATGAACATGAAACTATATCCAAAAATTATGGTTAAACTCAAAGTGGAAGTATGTTTTCTAAAATGGTCATCTAGACGTCGTTCTTTCGACTGAAATGACTACCTTTAAAAAAATAACTTGTAACTTATTTTTCTGACTATAAACCTATACTTTTTCTGTTTAGATTCATAAAATAGAGTTCAATATGAAACCATAGCAATTTGATTCACTCAAAACGGATTTAAAATGAAGAAGTTATGGGTAAAACAAGATTGGATAATTTTTCTCATTTTAGCTACGTGAAAATTGGTAACAAATCTATTCCAACCATAACTTAATCAACTTGTATTGTATATTATGTAATCTTGAGATACCATAGACACGTATACAATGTTTCGACCTATCATGTCGACACATCTATATATATTTCGGAACAACCATAGACACTCTATATGTGAATGTTGGAGTTTGCTATACAGGGTTGAGGTTGATTCTAAAATATATATAGTTTGAGTTGTGATCAATACTGAGATACATATACACTGGGTCGTAGATTGATTCAAGATAATATTTATCGATTTATTTCTGTACATCTAACTGTGGACAACTAGTTGCAGGTTACTAACGAGGACAGCGGACTTAATAAACTTAAAACATCAAAATATATTAAAAGTGTTGTAAATATATTTTGAACATACTTTAATATACATGTATATATTGTTATAGGTTCGTGAATCAACAGTGGCCAAGTCTTACTTCTCGACGAAGTAAAAATCTGTGAAAGTGAGTTATAGTCCCACTTTTAAAATCTAATATTTTTGGGATGAGAATACATGCAGGTTTTATAAATGATTTACAAAATAGACACAAGTACGTGAAACTACATTCTATGGTTGAATTATCGAAATCGAATATGCCCCTTTTTATTAAGTCTGGTAATCTAAGAATTAGGGAACAGACACCCTAATTGACGCGAATCCTAAAGATAGATCTATTGGGCCTAACAAACCCCATCCAAAGTACCGGATGCTTTAGTACTTCGAAATTTATATCATATCCGAAGGGTGTCCCGGAATGATGGGGATATTCTTATATATGCATCTTGTTAATGTCGGTTACCAGGTATTCACCATATGAATGATTTTTATCTCTATGTATGGGATGTGTATTGAAATATGAAATCTTGAGGTCTATTGTTACGATTTGATATATATAGGTTAAACCTATAACTCACCAACATTTTTGTTGATGTTTTAAGCATGTTTATTCTCAGGTGATTATTAAGAGCTTCCGCTGTCGCATACTTAAATAAGGATGAGATTTGGAGTCCATGCTTGTATGATATTGTGTAAAAACTGCATTCAAGAAACTTATTTTGTTGTAACATATTTGTATTGTAAACCATTATGTAATGGTCGTGTGTAAACAGGATATTTTAGATTATCATTATTTGATAATCTACGTAAAGCTTTTTAAACCTTTATTGATGAAATAAAGGTTATGGTTTGTTTTAAAATGAATGCAGTCTTTGAAAAATGTCTCATATAGAGGTCAAAACCTCGCAACGAAATCAATTAATATGGAACGTTTTTAATCAATAAGAACGGGACATTTCAGTTGGTATCCGAGCGTTGGTCTTAGAGAACCAGAATTTTGCATTAGTGTGTCTTATCTAGTTTGTTAGGATGCATTAGTGACTCTGGACTTCGACCGTGTTTACTTGAAAAATGATTGCTTAACAAATTTTGTTGGAAACTATATATTTTTAACATGTGAATATTATGTGATATATTAATCTCTTAACGCGTTTGATATTATGTGATAGATGTCTACCTCTAGAACAAGTCCCATTGACTCACCTAATAATAATGAAGAGTCAAATGTAAATTGGAATGATTCGTGGACTGATTCACAAGTTCCCGAAGAGGAACCGGAAGAAGAGTCGGAACCGGAAGAAGAATCAAAACCGGAAGAAGAATCGGAACCGAATGAAGAAATAGAACCGGTGGGGGAAATAATAAAACGGTTAAGTAAAAGAAAATTCTCAACCAACCGACCAAGGTTAATTATGGTCAATGGTGTTTCCGCCAAGGAAGCAAAATATTGGGAGGATTACCAATTCTCCGATGAATCGGATTCCGACGAGAATTCCGATGATGTTATAGAAATTACCCCAACTGAATTTAAAAAGGCAAAAGAAAATAATAAGGGAAAGGGCATAAAAATAGAGAAATCTAATTCCAACCCCGATGAACTTTATATGTATCGTCAACCCCCGAAGTCCTTAAGTTGTAACAATGACCCGGGAACCTCTAAACCACCAGGTTTTTCTAAACCAATGTGGATAACGACGGCTCGTATTAGGGGAACATCATATATCCCTAGAAACTTGGCAAAACGAACCAAAACTGAAGAAGAAGAAACAAGCGAGTCGGAATAAGATAGTTGTATTCGTGTGGTGTAATATAAGTAATATAGTGTGCTTATGCTTTATGATATATGTAAAAATTGCTTGTATTAATAAGTAATTTTTTTTATGAATCTAACTCTTGTCTATTTTACAGTATAAAAACACAAAATGGATAGACAACCCAATATTTTAAGAGACCTACCCGGAGACATGATTGATGAAATCTTGTCTAGAGTCGGTCAGAATTCTTCGGCACAACTATTTAAGGCGAGATCAGTTTGTAAGACATTCGAAGAACGTTCCAAGAATGCCTTGGTTTATAAAAGGCTTTCGTTCGAAAGATGGGGGATATCACATTGGGAAATCCATAAGTTACGATGTGTTTACTTTGACGCATATATTGCGGGGAACCCAAATGCTATTTTACGCAATGGGTTAAGAAATTATTTTGACTCAATATATCCGAATATTGGACTTCGTGATTTAGAAAAAGCGGCTAACATGCAACATAAAGAAGCATGTTATGCTTACGGATTAGTAATGTTCACTTCTCACCAAAGTGAGAACAAGAACATCGGGCTACAACTATTAAACAAAACGTTTCCACAAGTGACGGAGTCGGTAATTGGGGTAAGAAATGAGGTTTTTAGATTGTTACGGGACTGTTGGACATTACGTAACCCTCGTCCCTTTGACGATGTTACAACACGCTGTCTTATCAACGGCCATAACGGTTATGTTCCACAAGACCAAGGATGGGAAGTAGTCATGACTTGTTTCTGGACGTATGAATTACGTGTCTTTATTGCCTTTGCTGAATGACTTGTGTACTAGCTAGAATTATCTTCACAACTATATTGTATCAAAGTTATTGTGTGCTATATTTCATGCTTTATGTAAAATAAGCGGTATTGTAAGTTTGTAAAATATTGTATAAAAGTTTGAACGCGAAATATTATTATAATCAGTTTTTCATATAGAATTGTAGTAGTTGAATTGTATATTAGCTACTAAGTATGAACTTAACGGGTAGGTACTACCCGAATTTAAACTTATAAAACGCTAATATGAAGAAAAAGCTTTTATAAATGAGTTCATATTATGCTACGAAATACTATTAACTACTCTTAATATTCTGTATGATTAACTTGTTCCATTTGACTATTTTGAAGGAAATGGCACCGACTACTCGACACACCGTGAATATGAATGAAGAGGAATTCCGTACTTTTCTAGCTTCAAACATAGCCGCGGTACAGGCTGCGCTACATACCAACAATAACCTTGGATCTAGCAGTACAGGAAATCGTGTAGGATGCACCTACAAAGAATTCACTGCCTGCAAACCTTTGGAATTTGATGGAACCGAAGGACCGATCGGATTGAAATGGTGGACCGAGAAGGTCGAATTGGTGTTTGCCATAAGTAAGTGTACTGAAGAGGACAAAGTGAAGTACGCTACGCATACCTTCACAGGTTCTGCGTTAACATGGTGGAATACCTATCTAGAGCAAGTGAGACAAGACGATGCGTACGCACTACCGTGGTCAGTATTCAAGCACTTGATGAACGAGAAGTACCGTCCCAGAACCGAGGTCAATAAGCTCAAGACAGAACTTAGAGGGTTACGAACCCAAGGATTTGATATTACCACGTACGAAAGACGATTCACAGAATTGTGCCTATTGTGTCCGGGAGCATTCGAAGATGAGGAAGAGAAGATCGACGTGTTTGTGAAAGGATTACTGGAAAGAATCCAAGAAGATATAAGTTCACACGAGCCCGCCTCCATACAACAGGCATGTAGAATGGCTCATAAACTAGTGAACCAGACTGAAGAAAGAATTAAAGAACAGACTGCTGAAGAGGCCAATGTGAAGCAAGTCAAAAGAAAGTGGGAGGAAAACGGTGATAAGAATCACCAATACAACAACAGCAGCAATTACAACAATAATCGCAACAATTATCCCAACAATCGCAACATCAATCGCAACTACAACAAACGGCCCAACAACAACAACAACAACAACAACAACAACAACAACAACAACAACAACAACAACAACAACAACAACAACAACAGCAGCAACTACAACAATCATCCCAACAACAATAATAACCGCAACAAAAACAACAATCAGAAGCAGCTATGCCAAAGGTGTGAAAAGTATCACTCGGGGTTCTGCACCAAATTTTACAACAAGTGTAAAAGAAATGGTCATAGCGCGGCGAAGTGTGAGGTCTACGGACCAGGGGTTAATAGAACGAAAGGAACAAATGGTGTCGGAACGAGTAATGACGGAGGAAGTAGTGTCGGAGCAAGTTATGCCAATGTAATTTGTTATAAATGTGGAAAACTGGGCCACATTTTTAGAAATTGCCCGAACCAGGAGAACACGAATGGACAAGGCCGTGGAAGAGTTTTCAATATTAATGCGGCAGAGGCACAGGAAGACCCGGAGCTTGTTACGGGTACATTTCTTATTGACAATAAATCTGCTTACGTTTTATTTGATTCGGGTGCGGATAGAAGCTATATGAGTAGAGATTTTTGTGCTAAATTAAGTTGTCCATTGACGCCTTTGGATAGTAAATTTTTACTCAAATTAGCAAATGGTAAATTAATTTCAGCAGATAATATATGTCGGAATCGAGAAATTAAACTGGTTAGCGAAACATTTAAGATTGATTTAATACCAGTAGAGTTAGGGAGTTTTGATGTGATAATCGGTATGGACTGGTTGAAAGAAGTGAAAGCAGAGATCGTTTGTTACAAAAATGCAATTCGCATTATACGAGAAAAAGGAAAACCCTTAATGGTGTACGGAGAAAAGGGCAACACGAAGCTACATCTTATTAGTAATTTGAAGGCACAAAAACTAATAAGAAAAGGTTGCTATGCTGTTCTAGCACACGTCGATAAAGTACCAACTGAAGAAAAGAGCATCAATGATGTTCCCATTGCAAAAGAATTTCCCGATGTATTTCCGAAAGAATTACCGGGATTACCCCCACAAAGATCCGTTGAATTTCAAATAGATCTTGTACCAGGAGCTGCACCAATAGCTCGTGCTCCTTACAGACTTGCACCCGGCGAGATGAAAGAACTGCAAAGCCAATTACAAGAACTTTTAGAGCATGGTTTCATTCGACCAAGCACATCACCGTGGGGAGCTCCTGTTTTGTTTGTCAAGAAGAAAGATGGTACATTCAGGTTGTGTATCGACTACCGAGAGTTGAACAAACTTACCATCAAGAACCGCTACCCACTACCGAGAATCGACGACTTATTTGATCAACTACAAGGCTCGTCTGTTTATTCAAAGATTGACTTACGTTCCGGGTGAAATGTCCCGTTCTTATTGATTAAAAACGTTCCATATTAATTGATTTCGTTGCGAGGTTTTGACCTTTATATGAGACATTTTTCAAAGACTGCATTCATTTTTAAAACAAACCATAACCTTTATTTCATAGATAAAGGTTTTAAAAAGCTTTACGTAGATTATCAAATAATGATAATCTAAAATATCCTGTTTACACACGACCATTACATAATAGTTTACAATACAAATATGTTACAACAAAATAAGTTTCTTGAATGCAGTTTTTACACAATATCATACAAACATGGACTCCAAATCTTGTCCTTATTTAAGTATGCGACAGCGGAAGCTCTTAATAATCACCTGAGAATAAACATGCTTAAAACGTCAACAAAAATGTTGGTGAGTTATAGGTTTAACCTATATATATCAAATCATAATAATAGACCACAAGATTTCATATTTCAATACACATCCCATACATAGAGATAAAAATCATTCATATGGTGAACACCTGGTAACCGACATTAACAAGATGCATATATAAGAATATCCCCATCATTCCGGGACACCCTTCGGATATGATATAAATTTCGAAGTACTAAAGCATCCGGTACTTTGGATGGGGTTTGTTAGGCCCAATAGATCTATCTTTAGGATTCGCGTCAATTAGGGTGTCTGTTCCCTAATTCTTAGATTACCAGACTTAATAAAAAGGGGCATATTCGATTTCGATAATTCAACCATAGAATGTAGTTTCACGTACTTGTGTCTATTTTGTAAATCATTTATAAAACCTGCATGTATTCTCATCCCAAAAATATTAGATTTTAAAAGTGGGACTATAACTCACTTTCACAGATTTTTACTTCGTCGGGAAGTAAGACTTGGCCACTGGTTGATTCACGAACCTATAACAATATATACATATATATCAAAGTATGTTCAAAATATATTTACAACACTTTTAATATATTTTGATGTTTTAAGTTTATTAAGTCAGCTGTCCTTGTTAGTAACCTACAACTAGTTGTCCACAGTTAGATGTACAGAAATAAATCGATAAATATTATCTTGAATCAATCCATGACCCAGTGTATACGTATCTCAGTATTGATCACAACTCAAACTATATATATTTTGGAATCAACCTCAACCCTGTATAGCTAACTCCAACATTCACATATAGAGTGTCTATGGTTGTTCCGAAATATATATAGATGTGTCGACATGATAGGTCGAAACATTGTATACGTGTCTATGGTATCTCAAGATTACATAATATACAATACAAGTTGATTAAGTTATGGTTGGAATAGATTTGTTACCAATTTTCACGTAGCTAAAATGAGAAAAATTATCCAATCTTGTTTTACCCATAACTTCTTCATTTTAAATCCGTTTTGAGTGAATCAAATTGCTATGGTTTCATATTGAACTCTATTTTATGAATCTAAACAGAAAAATTATAGGTTTATAGTCGGAAAAATAAGTTACAAGTTGTTTTTGTAAAGGTAGTCATTTCAGTCGAAAGAACGACGTCTAGATGACCATTTTAGAAAACATACTTCCACTTTGAGTTTAACCATAATTTTTGGATATAGTTTCATGTTCATAATAAAAATACTTTTCTCAGAATAACAACTTTTAAATCAAAGTTTATCATAGTTTTTAATTAACTAACCCAAAACAGCCCGCGGTGTTACTACAACGACGTAAATCCGGTTTTACGGTGTTTTTTGTGTCTCCAGGTTTTAAATCATTAAGTTAGCATATCATATAGATATAGAAAATGTGTTTAGTTGATTTTAAAAGTCAAGTTAGAAGGATTAACTTTTGTTTGCGAACAAGTTTAGAATTAACTAAACTATGTTCTAGTGATTACAAGTTTAAACCTTCGAATAAGATAGCTTTATATGTATGAATCGAATGATGTTATGAACATCATTACTACCTTAAGTTCCTTGGATAAACCTACTGGAAAAGAGAAAAATGGATCTAGCTTCAACGGATCCTTGGATGGCTCGGAGTTCTTGAAGCAGAATCATGACACGAAAACAAGTTCAAGTAAGATCATCACTTGAAATAAGATTGTTATAGTTATAGAAATTGAACCAAAGTTTGAATATGATTATTACCTTGTATTAGAATGATAACCTACTGTAAGAAACAAAGATTTCTTGAGGTTGGATGATCACCTTACAAGATTGGAAGTGAGCTAGCAAACTTGAAAGTATTCTTGATTTTATGTAACTAGAACTTGTAGAGTATATGAAGAACACTTAGAACTTGAAGATAGAACTTGAGAGAGATCAATTAGATGAAGAAAATTGAAGAATGAAAGTGTTTGTAGGTGTTTTTAGTCGTTGGTGTATGGATTAGATATAAAGGATATGTAATTTTGTTTTCATGTAAATAAGTCATGAATGATTACTCATATTTTTGTAATTTTATGAGATATTTCATGCTAGTTGCCAAATGATGGTTCCCACATGTGTTAGGTGACTCACATGGGCTGCTAAGAGCTGATCATTGGAGTATATATACCAATAGTACATACATCTAAAAGCTGTGTATTGTACGAGTACGAATACGGGTGCATACGAGTAGAATTGTTGATGAAACTGAACGAGGATGTAATTGTAAGCATTTTTGTTACGTAGAAGTATTTTGATAAGTGTCTTGAAGTCTTTCAAAAGTGTATAAATACATATTATAAAACTACATGTATATACATTTTAACTGAGTCGTTAAGTCATCGTTAGTCGTGACATGTAAGTGTTGTTTTGAAACCTTTAGGTTAACGATCTTGTTAAATGTTGTTAACCCAATGTTTATAATATTAAATGAGATTTTAAATTATTATATTATCATGATATTATCATGTATGAATATCTCTTAATATGATATATATATACATTAAATGTCTTTACAACGATAATCGTTACATATATGTCTCGTTTAAAAATCATTAAGTTAGTAGTCTTGTTTTTACATATGTAGTTCATTGTTAATATACTTAATGATATGTTTACTTATCATAGTATCATGTTAACTATATATATATCCATATATATGTCATCATATAGTTTTTACAAGTTTTAACGTTCGTGAATTACCGGTCAACTTGGGTGGTCAATTGTCTATATGAAACATATTTCAATTAATCAAGTCTTAACAAGTTTGATTGCTTAACATGTTGGAAACATTTAATCATGTAAATATCAATCTCAATTAATATATATAAACATGGAAAAGTTCGGGTCACTACACCGGGTATCATCAAATGCGGGTGAAAGAAGATGATATTCCAAAGACTGCTTTCAGAACACGTTACGGTCATTACGAGTTTATGGTCATGCCGTTTGGTTTAACTAATGCACCAGCTGTGTTCATGGACCTTATGAACCGAGTGTGTGGACCATACCTTGACAAGTTTGTCATTGTTTTCATTGATGACATACTTATTTACTCAAAGAATGACCAAGAACACGGTGAACATTTGAGAAAGGTGTTAGAAGTATTGAGGAAGGAAGAATTGTACGCTAAGTTTTCAAAGTGTGCATTTTGGTTGGAAGAAGTTCAATTCCTCGGTCACATAGTGAACAAAGAAGGTATTAAGGTGGATCCGGCGAAGATAGAAACTGTTGAAAAGTGGGAAACCCCGAAAACTCCGAAACACATACGCCAGTTTTTAGGACTAGCTGGTTACTACAGAAGGTTCATCCAAGACTTTTCCAGAATAGCAAAACCCTTGACTGCATTAACGCATAAAGGGAAGAAATTTGAATGGAATGATGAACAAGAGAAAGCGTTTCAGTTATTGAAGAAAAAGCTAACTACGGCACCTATATTATCATTGCCTGAAGGGAATGATGATTTTGTGATTTATTGTGATGCATCAAAGCAAGGTCTCGGTTGTGTATTAATGCAACGAACGAAGGTGATTGCTTATGCGTCTAGACAATTGAAGATTCACGAACAAAATTATACGACGCATGATTTGGAATTAGGCGTGGTTGTTTTTGCATTAAAGACTTGGAGGCACTACTTATATGGGGTCAAAAGTAATATATATACCGACCACAAAAGTCTTCAACACATATTTAATCAGAAACAACTGAATATGAGGCAGCGTAGGTGGATTGAATTATTGAATGATTACGACTTTGAGATTCGTTACCACCCGGGGAAGGCAAATGTGGTAGCCGATGCCTTGAGCAGGAAGGACAGAGAACCCATTCGAGTAAAATCTATGAATATAATGATTCATAATAACATTACTACTCAAATAAAGGAGGCACAACAAGGAGTTTTAAAAGAGGGAAATTTTAAGGATGAAATACCCAAAGGATCGGAGAAGCATCTTAATATTCGGGAAGATGGAACCCGGTATAGGGCTGAAAGGATTTGGGTACCAAAATTTGGAGATATGAGAGAAATGGTACTTAGAGAAGCTCATAAAACCAGATACTCAATACATCCTGGAACGGGGAAGATGTACAAGGATCTCAAGAAACATTTTTGGTGGCCGGGTATGAAAGCCGATGTTGCTAAATACGTAGGAGAATGTTTGACGTGTTCTAAGGTCAAAGCTGAGCATCAGAAACCATCAGGTCTACTTCAACAACCCGAAATCCCGGAATGGAAATGGGAAAACATTACCATGGATTTCATCACTAAATTGCCAAGGACTGCAAGTGGTTTTGATACTATTTGGGTAATAGTTGATCGTCTCACCAAATCAGCACACTTCCTACCAATAAGAGAAGATGACAAGATGGAGAAGTTAGCACGACTGTATTTGAAGGAAGTCGTCTCCAGACATGGAATACCAATCTCTATTATCTCTGATAGGGATGGCAGATTTATTTCAAGATTCTGGCAGACATTGAAATGTCCCGTTCTTATTGATTAAAAACGTTCCATATTAATTGATTTCGTTGCGAGGTTTTGACCTCTATATGAGACGTTTTTCAAAGACTGCATTCATTTTAAAACAAACCATAACCTTTATTTCATCAATAAAGGTTTAAAAAGCTTTACGTAGATTATCAAATAATGATAATCTAAAATATCCTGTTTACACACGACCATTACATAATGGTTTACAATACAAATATGTTACAACAAAATAAGTTTCTTGAATGCAGTTTTTACACAATATCATACAAGCATGGACTCCAAATCTCGTCCTTATTTAAGTATGCGACAGCGGAAGCTCTTAATAATCACCTGAGAATAAACATGCTTAAAACGTCAACAAAAATGTTGGTGAGTTATAGGTTTAACCTATATATATCAAATCATAATAATAGACCACAAGATTTCATATTTCAATACACATCCCATACATAGAGATAAAAATCATTCATATGGTGAACACCTGGTAACCGACATTAACAAGATGCATATATAAGAATATCCCCATCATTCCGGGACACCCTTCGGATATGATATAAATTTCGAAGTACTAAAGCATCCGGTACTTTGGATGGGGTTTGTTAGGCCCAATAGATCTATCTTTAGGATTCGCGTCAATTAGGGTGTCTGTTCCCTAATTCTTAGATTACCAGACTTAATAAAAAGGGGCATATTCGATTTCGATAATTCAACCATAGAATGTAGTTTCACGTACTTGTGTCTATTTTGTAAATCATTTATAAAACCTGCATGTATTCTCATCCCAAAAATATTAGATTTTAAAAGTGGGACTATAACTCACTTTCACAGATTTTTACTTCGTCGGGAAGTAAGACTTGTCCACTGGTTGATTCACGAACCTATAACAATATATACATATATATCAAAGTATGTTCAAAATATATTTACAACACTTTTAATATATTTTGATGTTTTAAGTTTATTAAGTCAGCTGTCCTCGTTAGTAACCTACAACTAGTTGTCCACAGTTAGATGTACAGAAATAAATCGATAAATATTATCTTGAATCAATCCACGACCCAGTGTATACGTATCTCAGTATTGATCACAACTCAAACTATATATATTTTGGAATCAACCTCAACCCTGTATAGCTAACTCCAACATTCACATATAGAGTGTCTATGGTTGTTCCGAAATATATATAGATGTGTCGACATGATAGGTCAAAACATTGTATACGTGTCTATGGTATCTCAAGATTACATAATATACAATACAAGTTGATTAAGTTATGGTTGGAATAGATTTGTTACCAATTTTCACGTAGCTAAAATGAGAAAATTATCCAATCTTGTTTTACCCATAACTTCTTCATTTTAAATCCGTTTTGAGTGAATCATATTGCTATGGTTTCATATTGAACTCTATTTTATGAATCTAAACAGAAAAAGTATAGGTTTATAGTCGGAAAAATAAGTTACAAGTCGTTTTTGTAAAGGTAGTCATTTCAGTCGAAAGAACGACGTCTAGATGACCATTTTAGAAAACATACTTCCACTTTGAGTTTAACCATAATTTTTGGATATAGTTTCATGTTCATAATAAAAATCATTTTCTCAGAATAACAACTTTTAAATCAAAGTTTATCATAGTTTTTAATTAACTAACCCAAAACAGCCCGCGGTGTTACTACGACGGCGTAAATCCGGTTTTACGGTGTTTTTCGTGTTTCCAGGTTTTAAATCATTAAGTTAGCATATCATATAGATATAGAACATGTGTTTAGTTGATTTTAAAAGTCAAGTTAGAAGGATTAACTTTTGTTTGCGAACAAGTTTAGAATTAACTAAACTATGTTCTAGTGATTACAAGTTTAAACCTTCGAATAAGATAGCTTTATATGTATGAATCGAATGATGTTATGAACATCATTACTACCTTAAGTTCCTTGGATAAACCTACTGGAAAAGAGAAAAATGGATCTAGCTTCAATGGATCCTTGGATGGCTCGAAGTTCTTGAAGCAGAATCATGACACGAAAACAAGTTCAAGTAAGATCATCACTTGAAATAAGATTGTTATAGTTATAGAAATTGAACCAAAGTTTGAATATGATTATTACCTTGTATTAGAATGATAACCTACTGTAAGAAACAAAGATTTCTTGAGGTTGGATGATCACCTTACAAGATTGGAAGTGAGCTAGCAAACTTGAAAGTATTCTTGATTTTATGTAACTAGAACTTGTAGAATATATGAAGAACACTTAGAACTTGAAGATAGAACTTGAGAGAGATCAATTAGATGAAGAAAATTGAAGAATGAAAGTGTTTGTAGGTGTAGTGACCCGAACTTTTCCATGTTTATATATATTAATTGAGATTGATGTTTACATGATTAAATGTTTCCAACATGTTAAGCAATCAAACTTGTTAAGACTTGATTAATTGAAATATGTTTCATATAGACAATTGACCACCCAAGTTGACCGGTGATTCACGAACGTTAAAACTTGTAAAAAACTATATGATGACATATATATGGTTATATATATAGTTAACATGATATTATGATAAGTAAACATATCATTAATTATATTAACAATGAACTACATATGTAAAAACAAGACTACTAACTTAATGATTTTGAAACGAGACATATATGTAACGTTTATCGTTGTAACGACATTTAATGTATATATATCATATTAAGAGATATTCGTACATCATAATATCATGATAATATAATAATTTAAAATCTCTTTTGTTATTATAAACATTGGGTTAACAACATTTAACAAGATCGTTAACCTAAAGGTTTCAAAACAACACTTACATGTAACGACTAACGATGACTTAACGACTCAGTTAAAATGTATATACATGTAGTGTTTTAATATGTATTTATACACTTTTGAAAGACTTCAATACACTTATCAAAATACTTCTACTTAACAAAAATGCTTACAATTACATTCTCGTTCAGTTTCATCAACAATTCTACTCGTATGCACCCGTATTCGTACTCGTACAATACACAGCTTTTAGATGTATGTACTATTGGTATATACACTCCAATGATCAGCTCTTAGCAGCCCATGTGAGTCACCTAACACATGTGGGAACCATCATTTGGCAACTAGCATGAAATATCTCATAAAATTACAAAAATATGAGTAATCATTCATGACTTATTTACATGAAAACAAAATAACATATCCTTTATATCTAATCCATACACCAACGACCAAAAACACCTACAAACACTTTCATTCTTCAATTTTCTTCATCTAATTGATCTCTCTCAAGTTCTATCTTCAAGTTCTAAGTGTTCTTCATAAATTTCAAAAGTTCTAGTTTCATAAAATCAAGAATACTTTCAAGTTTGCTAGCTCACTTCCAATCTTGTAAGGTGATCATCCAACCTCAAGAAATCTTTGTTTCTTACAGTAGGTTATCATTCTAATACAAGGTAATAATCATATTCAAACTTTGGTTCAATTTCTATAACTATAACAATCTTATTTCAAGTGATGATCTTACTTGAACTTGTTTTCGTGTCATGATTCTGCTTCAAGAACTTCGAGCCATCCAAGGATCCATTGAAGCTAGATCCATTTTTCTCTTTTCCAGTAGGTTCATCCAAGGAACTTAAGGTAGTAATGATGTTCATAACATCATTCGATTCATACATATAAAGCTATCTTATTCGAAGGTTTAAACTTGTAATCACTAGAACATAGTTTAGTTAATTCTAAACTTGTTCGCAAACAAAAGTTAATCCTTCTAACTTGACTTTTAAAATCAACTAAACACATGTTCTATATCTATATGATATGCTAACTTAATGATTTAAAACCTGGAAACACGAAAAACACCGTAAAACCGGATTTACGCCGTCGTAGTAACACCGCGGGCTGTTTTGGGTTAGTTAATTAAAAACTATGATAAACTTTGATTTAAAAGTTGTTATTCTGAGAAAATGATTTTTATTATGAACATGAAACTATATCCAAAAATTATGGTTAAACTCAAAGTGGAAGTATGTTTTCTAAAATGGTCATCTAGACGTCGTTCTTTCGACTGAAATGACTACCTTTACAAAAACGACTTGTAACTTATTTTTCCGACTAGAAACCTATACTTTTTTTGTTTAGATTCATAAAATAGAGTTCAATATGAAACCATAGCAATTTGATTCACTCAAAACGGATTTAAAATGAAGAAGTTATGGGTAAAACAAGATTGGATAATTTTTCTCATTTTAGCTACGTGAAAATTGGTAACAAATCTATTCCAACCATAACTTAATCAACTTGTATTATATATTATGTAATCTTGAGATACCATAGACACGTATACAATGTTTCGACCTATCATGTCGACACATCTATATATATTTCGGAACAACCATAGACACTCTATATGTGAATGTTGGAGTTAGCTATACAGGGTTGAGGTTGATTCCAAAATATATATAGTTTGAGTTGTGATCAATACTGAGATACGTATACACTGGGTCGTGGATTGATTCAAGATAATATTTATCGAATTATTTCTGTACATCTAACTGTGGACAACTAGTTGTAGGTTACTAACGAGGACAGCTGACTTAATAAACTTAAAACATCAAAATATATTAAAAGTGTTGTAAATATATTTTGAACATACTTTGATATATATGTATATATTGTTATAGGTTCGTGAATCAACCAGTGGTCAAGTCTTACTTCCCGACGAAGTAAAAATCTGTGAAAGTGAGTTATAGTCCCACTTTTAAAATCTAATATTTTTGGGATGAGAATACATGCAGGTTTTATAAATGATTTACAAAATAGACACAAGTACGTGAAACTACATTCTATGGTTGAATTATCGAAATCGAATATGCCCCTTTTTATTAAGTCTGGTAATCTAAGAATTAGGGAACAGACACCCTAATTGACGCGAATCCTAAAGATAGATCTATTGGGCCTAACAAACCCCATCCAAAGTACCGGATGCTTTAGTACTTCGAAATTTATATCATATCCGAAGGGTGTCCCGGAATGATGGGGATATTCTTATATATGCATCTTGTTATTGTCGGTTACCAGGTGTTCACCATATGAATGATTTTTATCTCTATGTATGGGATGTGTATTGAAATATGAAATCTTGTGGTCTATTATTATGATTTGATATATATAGGTTAAACCTATAACTCACCAACATTTTTGTTGACGTTTTAAGCATGTTTATTCTCAGGTGATTATTAAGAGCTTCCGCTGTCGCATACTTAAATAAGGACGAGATTTGGAGTCCATGCTTGTATGATATTGTGTAAAAACTGCATTCAAGAAACTTATTTTGTTGTAACATATTTGTATTGTAAACCATTATGTAATGGTCGTGTGTAAACAGGATATTTTAGATTATCATTATTTGATAATCTACGTAAAGCTTTTTAAACCTTTATTGATGAAATAAAGGTTATGGTTTGTTTTAAAATGAATGCAGTCTTTGAAAAACGTCTCATATAGAGGTCAAAACCTCGCAACGAAATCAATTAATATGGAACGTTTTTAATCAATAAGAACGGGACATTTCAGTTGGTATCCGAGCGTTGGTCTTAGAGAACCAGAAAATTTGCATTAGTGTGTCTTATCGAGTTTGTTAGGATGCATTAGTGAGTCTGGACTTCGACCGTGTTTTCTTTAAAAATGATTGCTTAACATTTTTGTTGGAAACTATATATTTTTAACATATGAATATTATGTGATATATTAATCTCTTAACGTGTTTGATATTATGTGATAGATGTCTACCTCTAGAACAAGTCACATTGACTCACCTAATAATAATGAAGAGTCAAATGTAAATTGGAATAATTTGTGGACTGATTCACAAGTTCCCGAAGAGGAACCGGAAGAAGAGTCGGAACCGGAAGAAGAATCGGAACCGGAAGAAGAATCGGAACCGGATGAAGAAATAGAACCGGTGGGGGAAATAATAAAACGGTTAAGTAAAAGAAAATCCTCAACCAACCGACCAAAGTTAATTATGGTCAATGGTGTTTCCGCCAAGGAAGCAAAATATTGGGAGGATTACCAATTCTCCGATGAATCGGATTCCGACGAGAATTCCGATGATGTTATAGAAATTACCCCAACTGAATTTAAAAAGGCAAAAGAAAATAATAAGGGAAAGGGCATAAAAATAGAGAAATCTAATTCCAACCCCGATGAACTTTATATGTATCGTCAACCCCCGAAGTCCTTAAGTTGTAACAATGACCCGGGAACCTCTAAACCACCAGGTTTTTCTAAACCAATGTGGACAACGACGGTTCGTATTAGGGGAACATCATATATCCCTAGAAACTTGGCAAAACGAACCAAAACCGAAGAAGAAGAAACGAGCGAGTCGGAATAAGATAGTTGTATTCGTGTGGTGTAATATATGGAATATAGTGTTCTTATGCTTTATGATATATGTAAAAATTGCTTGTATTAATAAGTATTTTTTTTATGAATCTAACTCTTGTCTATTTTACAGTTTAAAAATACAAAATGGATAGACAACCCAATATTTTAAGAGACCTACCCGGAGACATGATTGATGAAATCTTGTCTAGAGTCGGCCAGAATTCTTCGGCACAACTATTTAAGGCGAGATCAGTTTGTAAGACATTCGAAGAACGTTCCAAGAATGTCTTGGTTTATAAGAGACTTTCGTTTGAAAGATGGGGGATATCACATTGGGAAACCCATAAGTTACGATGTGTTTACTTTGACGCATATATTGCGGGGAACCCAAATGCTATTTTACGCAACGGGTTAAGAAATTATTTTGACTCAATATATCCGAATATTGGACTTCGTGATTTAGAAAAAGCGGCTAACATGCAACATAAAGAAGCATGTTATGCTTACGGATTAGTAATGTTCGCTTCTCACCAAAGTGAGAACAAGAAAATCGGGCTACAACTATTAAACAAAACGTTTCCACAAGTGACGGAGTCGGTAATTGGGGTAAGAAATGAGGTTTTTAGATTATTACGGGACTGTTGGACATTACGTAACCCTCGTCCCTTTGATGACGTTACAACACGCTGTCTTATCAACGGCCATAACGGTTATGTTGCACAAGACCAAGGATGGGAAGTAGTCCTAGTAAAACCAGAATGCATGACTTGTTTCTGGACGTATGAATTACGTGTATTTATTGCCTTTGCTGAACGACTTGTGTACTAGCTAGAATTGTCTTCACAACTATCTTGTATCAAAGTTATTGTGTGCTATATTTCATGCTTTATGTAAAATAAGCGGTATTGTAAGTTTGTAAAATATTGTATAAAAGTTTGAACGCGAAATATTATTATAATCAGTTTTTCATATAGAATTGTAGTAGTTGAATTGTATATTAGCTACTAAGTATGAACTTAACGGGTAGGTACTACCCGAATTTAAACTTATAAAACGCTAATATGAAGAAAAAGCTTTTATAAATGAGTTCATATTATGCTACGAAATACTATTAACTACTCTTAATATTCTGTATGATTAACTTGTTCCATTTAACTATTTTGAAGGAAATGGCACCAACTACTCGACACACCGTGAATATGAATGAAGAGGAATTCCGTACTTTTCTAGCTTCAAACATAGCCGCAGTACAGGCTGCGCTACATACCAACAATAACCTTGGATCTAGCAGTACAGGAAATCGTGTAGGATGCACCTACAAAGAATTCACTGCCTGCAAACCTTTGGAATTTGATGGAACCGAAGGACCGATCGGATTGAAACGGTGGACCGAGAAGGTTGAATCGGTGTTTGCCATAAGTAAGTGTACTGAAGAGGACAAAGTGAAGTACGCTACGCATACCTTCACAGGTTCTGCGTTAACATGGTGGAATACCTATCTAGAGCAAGTGGGACAAGATGATGCGTACGCACTACCGTGGTCAGCATTCAAGCACTTGATGAACGAGAAGTACCGTCCCAGAACCGAGGTCAATAAGCTCAAGACAGAACTTAGAGGGTTACGAACCCAAGGATTTGATATTACCACGTACGAAAGACGATTCACAGAATTGTGCCTATTGTGTCCGGGAGCATTCGAAGATGAGGAAGAGAAGATCGACGCGTTTGTGAAAGGATTACCGGAAAGAATCCAAGAAGATATAAGTTCACACGAGCCGCCTCCATACAACAGGCATGTAGAATGGCTCACAAACTCGTGAACCAAATTGAAGAAAGAATTAAAGAACAGACTGCTGAAGAGGCCAATGTGAAGCAAGTCAAAAGAAAGTGGGAGGAAAACGGTGATAAGAATCACCAATACAACAACAACAACAATTACAACAATAATCGCAACAATTATCCCAACAATCGCAACATCAATCGCAACTACAATAAACGGCCCAACAACAACAACAACAACAACAACAACAACAGCAACTACAACAATCATCCCAACAACAATAATAACCGCAACAACAACAACAATCAGAAGCAGCTATGCCAAAGGTGTGAAAAGAATCACTCGGGGTTCTGCACCAAATTTTGCAACAAGTGTAAAAGAAATGGTCATAGCGCGGCGAAGTGTGAGGTCTACGGACCAGGGGTTAATAGAACGAAAGGAACAAATGGTGTCGGAACGAGTAATGGCGGAGCAAGTAGTGTCGGAGCAAGTTATGCCAATGTAGTTTGTTATAAATGTGGAAAACCAGGCCACATTATTAGAAATTGCCCGAACCAGGAGAACACGAATGGACAAGGCCGTGGAAGAGTTTTCAATATTAATGCGGTAGAGGCACAGGAAGACCCGGAGCTTGTTACGGGTACGTTTCTTATTGACAATAAATCTGCTTACGTTTTATTTGATTCGGGTGCGGATAGAAGCTATATGAGTAGAGATTTTTGTGCTAAATTAAGTTGTCCATTGACGCCTTTGGATAGTAAATTTTTACTCGAATTAGCAAATGGTAAATTAATTTCAGCAGATAATATATGTCGGAATCGAGAAATTAAACTGGTTAGCGAAACATTTAAGATTGATTTGATACCAGTAGAGTTAGGGAGTTTTGATGTGATAATCGGTATGGACTGGTTGAAAGAAGTGAAAGCGGAGATCGTTTGTTACAAAAATGCAATTCGCATTATACGAGAAAAAGGAAAACCCTTAATGGTGTACGGAGAAAAGGGCAACACGAAGCTACATCTTATTAGTAATTTGAAGGCACAAAAACTAATAAGAAAAGGTTGCTATGCTGTTCTATCACACGTCGAGAAAGTACAAACTGAAGAAAAGAGCATCAATGATGTTCCCGTCGCAAAAGGATTTCCTGATGTATTTCCGAAAGAATTACCTGGATTACCCCCACGTCGATCCGTTGAATTTCAAATAGATCTTGTACCAGGAGCTGCACCAATAGCTCGTGCTCCTTACAGACTCGCACCCAGTGAGATGAAAGAACTACAAAGCCAATTACAAGAACTTTTAGAGCGTGGTTTCATTCGACCAAGCACATCACCGTGGGGAGCTCCTGTTTTGTTTGTCAAGAAGAAAGATGGTACATTCAGGTTGTGTATCGACTACCGAGAGTTGAACAAACTTACCATCAAGAACCGCTACCCACTACCGAGAATCGACGACTTATTTGATCAACTACAAGGCTCGTCTGTTTATTCAAAGATTGACTTACGTTCCGGGTATCATCAAATGCGGGTGAAAGAAGATGATATTCCAAAGACTGCTTTCAGAACACGTTACGGTCATTACGAGTTTATGGTCATGCCGTTTGGTTTAACTAATGCACCAGCTGTGTTCATGGACCTTATGAACCGAGTGTGTGGACCATACCTTGACAAGTTTGTCATTGTTTTCATTGATGACATACTTATTTACTCAAAGAATGACCAAGAACACGGTGAATATTTGAGAAAGGTGTTAGAAGTATTGAGGAAGGAAGAATTGTACGCTAAGTTTTCAAAGTGTGCATTTTGGTTGGAAGAAGTTCAATTCCTCGGTCACATAGTGAACAAAGAAGGTATTAAGGTGGATCCGGCAAAGATAGAAACTGTTGAAAAGTGGGAAACCCCGAAAACTCCGAAACACATACGCCAGTTTTTAGGACTAGCTGGTTACTACAGAAGGTTCATCCAAGACTTTTCCAGAATAGCAAAACCCTTGACTGCATTAACGCATAAAGGGAAGAAATTTGAATGGAATGATGAACAAGAGAAAGCGTTTCAGTTATTGAAGAAAAAGCTAACTACGGCACCTATATTGTCATTGCCTGAAGGGAATGATGATTTTGTGATTTATTGTGACGCATCAAAGCAAGGTCTCGGTTGTGTATTAATGCAACGAACGAAGGTGATTGCTTATGCGTCTAGACAATTGAAGATTCACGAACAAAATTATACGACGCATGATTTAGAATTAGGCGCGGTTGTTTTTGCATTAAAGACTTGGAGGCACTACTTATATGGGGTCAAAAGTATTATATATACCGACCATAAAAGTCTTCAACACATATTTAATCAGAAACAACTGAATATGAGGCAGCGTAGGTGGATTGAATTATTGAATGATTACGACTTTGAGATTCGTTACCACCCAGGGAAGGCAAATGTGGTAGCCGATGCCTTGAGCAGGAAGGACAGAGAACCCATTCGAGTAAAATCTATGAATATAATGATTCATAATAACCTTACTACTCAAATAAAGGAGGCGCAACAAGGAGTTTTAAAAGAGGGAAATTTAAAGGATGAAATACCCAAAGGATCGGAGAAGCATCTTAATGTTCGGGAAGATGGAACCCGGTATAGGGCTGAAAGGATTTGGGTACCAAAAATTGGAGATATGAGAGAAATGGTACTTAGAGAAGCTCATAAAACCAGATACTCAATACATCCTGGAACGGGGAAGATGTACAAGGATCTCAAGAAAAATTTTTGGTGGCCGGGTATGAAAGCCGATGTTGCTAAATACGTAGGAGAATGTCTGACGTGTTCTAAGGTCAAAGCTGAGCATCAGAAACCATCAGGTCTACTTCAACAACCCAAAATCCCGGAATGGAAATGGGAAAACATTACCATGGATTTCATCACTAAATTGCCAAGGACTGCAAGTGGTTTTGATACTATTTGGGTAATAGTTGATCGTCTCACCAAATCAGCACACTTCCTACCAATTAGAGAAGATGACAAGATGGAGAAGTTAGCACGATTTTATTTGAAGGAAGTCGTCTCCAGACATGGAATACCAATCTCTATTATCTCTTATAGGGATGGCAGATTTATTTCAAGATTCTGGCAGACATTACAGCAATCATTAGGAACTCGTCTAGACATGAGTACTGCCTATCATCCACAAACTGATGGGCAGAGTGAAAGGACGATACAAACGCTTGAAGACATGAGACGAGCATGTGTTATTGATTTCGGAAACAGTTGGGATCGACATCTACCGTTAGCAGAATTTTCCTACAACAACAGCTACCATTCAAGCATTGAGATGGCGCCGTTTGAAGCACTTTATGGTAGAAAGTGCAGGTCTCCGATTTGTTGGAGTGAGGTGGGGGATAGACAGATTACGGGTCCGGAGATTATACAAGAAACTACCGAGAAGATCATCCAAATTCAACAACGGTTGAAAACCGCCCAAAGTCGACAAAAGAGCTACGCTGACATTAAAAGAAAAGATATAGAATTTGAAATTGGAGAGATGGTCATGCTTAAAGTTTCACCTTGGAAAGGCGTTGTTCGATTTGGTAAACGAGGGAAATTAAATCCAAGGTATATTGGACCATTCAAGATTATTGATCGTGTCGGACCAGTAGCTTACCGACTTGAGTTACCTCAACAACTCGCTGCTGTACATAACACTTTCCACGTCTCGAATTTGAAGAAATGTTTTGCTAAAGAAGATCTCACTATTCCGTTAGATGAAATCCAAATCAACGAAAAACTCCAATTCATCGAAGAACCCGTCGAAATAATGGATCGTGAGGTTAAAAGACTTAAGCAAAACAAGATACCAATTG
The DNA here is from genome assembly GCF_046630445.1 of Rutidosis leptorrhynchoides. Lineage (NCBI taxonomy): Eukaryota > Viridiplantae > Streptophyta > Magnoliopsida > Asterales > Asteraceae > Rutidosis > Rutidosis leptorrhynchoides. The sequence goes on from NC_092336.1 coordinate 27,570,078, forward strand.
TTAAGGTTCGATGGAATGCTCGTAGAGGACCCGAGTTCACCTGGGAGCGTGAAGATCAGATGAAGAAGAAATACCCACATCTATTTCCAGAAGATTCGTCAACACCTTCAACAGCTTAAAATTTCGGGACGAAATTTATTTAACGGGTAGGTACTGTAGTGACCCGAACTTTTCCATGTTTATATATATTAATTGAGATTGATGTTTACATGATTAAATGTTTCCAACATGTTAAGCAATCAAACTTGTTAAGACTTGATTAATTGAAATATGTTTCATATAGACAATTGACCACCCAAGTTGACCGGTGATTCACGAACGTTAAAACTTGTAAAAAACTATATGATGACATATATATGGTTATATATATAGTTAACATGATATTATGATAAGTAAACATATCATTAATTATATTAACAATGAACTACATATGTAAAAACAAGACTACTAACTTAATGATTTTGAAACGAGACATATATGTAACGTTTATCGTTGTAACGACATTTAATGTATATATATCATATTAAGAGATATTCGTACATCATAATATCATGATAATATAATAATTTAAAATCTCTTTTGTTATTATAAACATTGGGTTAACAACATTTAACAAGATCGTTAACCTAAAGGTTTCAAAACAACACTTACATGTAACGACTAACGATGACTTAACGACTCAGTTAAAATGTATATACATGTAGTGTTTTAATATGTATTTATACACTTTTGAAAGACTTCAATACACTTATCAAAATACTTCTACTTAACAAAAATGCTTACAATTACATTCTCGTTCAGTTTCATCAACAATTCTACTCGTATGCACCCGTATTCGTACTCGTACAATACACAGCTTTTAGATGTATGTACTATTGGTATATACACTCCAATGATCAGCTCTTAGCAGCCCATGTGAGTCACCTAACACATGTGGGAACCATCATTTGGCAACTAGCATGAAATATCTCATAAAATTACAAAAATATGAGTAATCATTCATGACTTATTTACATGAAAACAAAATAACATATCCTTTATATCTAATCCATACACCAACGACCAAAAACACCTACAAACACTTTCATTCTTCAATTTTCTTCATCTAATTGATCTCTCTCAAGTTCTATCTTCAAGTTCTAAGTGTTCTTCATAAATTTCAAAAGTTCTAGTTTCATAAAATCAAGAATACTTTCAAGTTTGCTAGCTCACTTCCAATCTTGTAAGGTGATCATCCAACCTCAAGAAATCTTTGTTTCTTACAGTAGGTTATCATTCTAATACAAGGTAATAATCATATTCAAACTTTGGTTCAATTTCTATAACTATAACAATCTTATTTCAAGTGATGATCTTACTTGAACTTGTTTTCGTGTCATGATTCTGCTTCAAGAACTTCGAGCCATCCAAGGATCCATTGAAGCTAGATCCATTTTTCTCTTTTCCAGTAGGTTCATCCAAGGAACTTAAGGTAGTAATGATGTTCATAACATCATTCGATTCATACATATAAAGCTATCTTATTCGAAGGTTTAAACTTGTAATCACTAGAACATAGTTTAGTTAATTCTAAACTTGTTCGCAAACAAAAGTTAATCCTTCTAACTTGACTTTTAAAATCAACTAAACACATGTTCTATATCTATATGATATGCTAACTTAATGATTTAAAACCTGGAAACACGAAAAACACCGTAAAACCTGATTTACGCCGTCGTAGTAACACCGCGGGCTGTTTTGGGTTAGTTAATTAAAAACTATGATAAACTTTGATTTAAAAGTTGTTATTCTGAGAAAATGATTTTTATTATGAACATGAAACTATATCCAAAAATTATGGTTAAACTCAAAGTGGAAGTATGTTTTCTAAAATGGTCATCTAGACGTCGTTCTTTCGACTGAAATGACTACCTTTACAAAAACGACTTGTAACTTATTTTTCCGACTAGAAACCTATACTTTTTTTGTTTAGATTCATAAAATAGAGTTCAATATGAAACCATAGCAATTTGATTCACTCAAAACGGATTTAAAATGAAGAAGTTATGGGTAAAACAAGATTGGATAATTTTTCTCATTTTAGCTACGTGAAAATTGGTAACAAATCTATTCCAACCATAACTTAATCAACTTGTATTATATATTATGTAATCTTGAGATACCATAGACACGTATACAATGTTTCGACCTATCATGTCGACACATCTATATATATTTCGGAACAACCATAGACACTCTATATGTGAATGTTGGAGTTAGCTATACAGGGTTGAGGTTGATTCCAAAATATATATAGTTTGAGTTGTGATCAATACTGAGATACGTATACACTGGGTCGTGGATTGATTCAAGATAATATTTATCGAATTATTTCTGTACATCTAACTGTGGACAACTAGTTGTAGGTTACTAACGAGGACAGCTGACTTAATAAACTTAAAACATCAAAATATATTAAAAGTGTTGTAAATATATTTTGAACATACTTTGATATATATGTATATATTGTTATAGGTTCGTGAATCAACCAGTGGCCAAGTCTTACTTCCCGACGAAGTAAAAATCTGTGAAAGTGAGTTATAGTCCCACTTTTAAAATCTAATATTTTTGGGATGAGAATACATGCAGGTTTTATAAATGATTTACAAAATAGACACAAGTACGTGAAACTACATTCTATGGTTGAATTATCGAAATCGAATATGCCCCTTTTTATTAAGTCTGGTAATCTAAGAATTAGGGAACAGACACCCTAATTGACGCGAATCCTAAAGATAGATCTATTGGGCCTAACAAACCCCATCCAAAGTACCGGATGCTTTAGTACTTCGAAATTTATATCATATCCGAAGGGTGTCCCGGAATGATGGGGTTATTCTTATATATGCATCTTGTTAATGTCGGTTACCAGGTGTTCACCATATGAATGATTTTTATCTCTATGTATGGGATGTGTATTGAAATATGAAATCTTGTGGTCTATTATTATGATTTGATATATATAGGTTAAACCTATAACTCACCAACATTTTTGTTGACGTTTTAAGCATGTTTATTCTCAGGTGATTATTAAGAGCTTCCGCTGTCGCATACTTAAATAAGGACGAGATTTGGAGTCCATGCTTGTATGATATTGTGTAAAAACTGCATTCAAGAAACTTATTTTGTTGTAACATATTTGTATTGTAAACCATTATGTAATGGTCGTGTGTAAACAGGATATTTTAGATTATCATTATTTGATAATCTACGTAAAGCTTTTTAAACCTTTATTGATGAAATAAAGGTTATGGTTTGTTTTAAAATGAATGCAGTCTTTGAAAAACGTCTCATATAGAGGTCAAAACCTCGCAACGAAATCAATTAATATGGAACGTTTTTAATCAATAAGAACGGGACATTTCAGTTGGTATCAGAGCGTTGGTCTTAGAGAACCAGAAAATTTGCATTAGTGTGTCTTATCGAGTTTGTTAGGATGCATTAGTGAGTCTGGACTTCGACCGTGTTTTCTTTAAAAATGATTGCTTAACATTTTTGTTGGAAACTATATATTTTTAACATATGAATATTATGTGATATATTAATCTCTTAACGTGTTTGATATTATGTGATAGATGTCTACCTCTAGAACAAGTCCCATTGACTCACCTAATAATAATGAAGAGTCAAATGTAAATTGGAATGATTTGTGGACTGATTCACAAGTTCCCGAAGAGGAACCGGAAGAAGAGTCGGAACCGGAAGAAGAATCGGAACCGGAAGAAGAATCGGAACCGGATAAAGAAATAGAACCGGTGGGGGAAATAATAAAACGGTTAAGTAAAAGAAAATCCTCAACCAACCGACCAAAGTTAATTATGGTCAATGGTGTTTCCGCCAAGGAAGCAAAATATTGGGAGGATTACCAATTCTCCGATGAATCGGATTCCGACGAGAATTCCGATGATGTTATAGAAATTACCCCAACTGAATTTAAAAAGGCAAAAGAAAATAATAAGGGAAAGGGCATAAAAATAGAGAAATCTAATTCCAACCCCGATGAACTTTATATGTATCGTCAACCCCCGAAGTCCTTAAGTTGTAACAATGACCCGGGAACCTCTAAACCACCAGGTTTTTCTAAACCAATGTGGACAACGACGGCTCGTATTAGGGGAACATCATATATCCCTAGAAACTTGGCAAAACGAACCAAAACCGAAGAAGAAGAAACGAGCGAGTCGGAATAAGATAGTTGTATTCGTGTGGTGTAATATATGTAATATAGTGTTCTTATGCTTTATGATATATGTAAAAATTGCTTGTATTAATAAGTATTTTTTTATGAATCTAACTCTTGTCTATTTTACAGTTTAAAAACACAAAATGGATAGACAACCCAATATTTTAAGAGACCTACCCGGAGACATGATTGATGAAATCTTGTCTAGAGTCGGCCAGAATTCTTCGGCACAACTATTTAAGGCGAGATCAGTTTGTAAGACATTCGAAGAACGTTCCAAGAATGTCTTGGTTTATAAGAGACTTTCGTTTGAAAGATGGGGGATATCACATTGGGAAACCCATAAGTTACGATGTGTTTACTTTGACGCATATATTGCGGGGAACCCCAATGCTATTTTACGCAACGGGTTAAGAAATTATTTTGACTCAATATATCCGAATATTGGACTTCGTGATTTAGAAAAAGCGGCTAACATGCAACATAAAGAAGCATGTTATGCTTACGGATTAGTAATGTTCGCTTCTCACCAAAGTGAGAACAAGAACATCGGGCTACAACTATTAAACAAAACGTTTTCACAAGTGACGGAGTCGGTAATTGGGGTAAGAAATGAGGTTTTTAGATTATTACGGGACTGTTGGACATTACGTAACCCTCGTCCCTTTGATGACATTACAACACGCTGTCTTATCAACGGCCATAACGGTTATGTTGCACAAGACCAAGGATGGGAAGTAGTCCTAGTAAAACCAGAATGCATGACTTGTTTCTGGACGTATGAATTACGTGTCTTTATTGTCTTTGCTGAACGACTTGTGTACTAGCTAGAATTGTCTTCACAACTATCTTGTATCAAATTTATTGTGTGCTATATTTTATGCTTTATGTAAAATAAGCGGTATTGTAAGTTTGTAAAATATTGTATAAAAGTTTGAACGCGAAATATTATTATAATCAGTTTTTCATATAGAATTGTAGTAGTTGAATTGTATATTAGCTACTAAGTATGAACTTAACGGGTAGGTACTACCCGAATTTAAACTTATAAAACGCTAATATGAAGAAAAAGCTTTTATAAATGAGTTCATATTATGCTACGAAATACTATTAACTACTCTTAATATTCTGTATGATTAACTTGTTCCATTTGACTATTTTGAAGGAAATGGCACCGACTACTCGACACACCGTGAATATGAATGAAGAGGAATTCCGTACTTTTCTAGCTTCAAACATAGCCGCAGTACAGGCTGCGCTACATACCAACAATAACCTTGGATCTGATAATATAATAATTTAAATCATATTAAGAGATATTCGTACATCATAATATCATGATAATATAATAATTTAAAATCTCTTTTGTTATTATAAACATTGGGTTAACAACATTTAACAAGATCGTTAACCTAAAGGTTTCAAAACAACACTTACATGTAACGACTAACGATGACTTAACGACTCAGTTAAAATGTATATACATGTAGTGTTTTAATATGTATTTATACACTTTTGAAAGACTTCAATACACTTATCAAAATACTTCTACTTAACAAAAATGCTTACAATTACATTCTCGTTCAGTTTCATCAACAATTCTACTCGTATGCACCCGTATTCGTACTCGTACAATACACAGCTTTTAGATGTATGTACTATTGGTATATACACTCCAATGATCAGCTCTTAGCAGCCCATGTGAGTCACCTAACACATGTGGGAACCATCATTTGGCAACTAGCATGAAATATCTCATAAAATTACAAAAATATGAGTAATCATTCATGACTTATTTACATGAAAACAAAATAACATATCCTTTATATCTAATCCATACACCAACGACCAAAAACACCTACAAACACTTTCATTCTTCAATTTTCTTCATCTAATTGATCTCTCTCAAGTTCTATCTTCAAGTTCTAAGTGTTCTTCATAAATTTCAAAAGTTCTAGTTTCATAAAATCAAGAATACTTTCAAGTTTGCTAGCTCACTTCCAATCTTGTAAGGTGATCATCCAACCTCAAGAAATCTTTGTTTCTTACAGTAGGTTATCATTCTAATACAAGGTAATAATCATATTCAAACTTTGGTTCAATTTCTATAACTATAACAATCTTATTTCAAGTGATGATCTTACTTGAACTTGTTTTCGTGTCATGATTCTGCTTCAAGAACTTCGAGCCATCCAAGGATCCATTGAAGCTAGATCCATTTTTCTCTTTTCCAGTAGGTTCATCCAAGGAACTTAAGGTAGTAATGATGTTCATAACATCATTCGATTCATACATATAAAGCTATCTTATTCGAAGGTTTAAACTTGTAATCACTAGAACATAGTTTAGTTAATTCTAAACTTGTTCGCAAACAAAAGTTAATCCTTCTAACTTGACTTTTAAAATCAACTAAACACATGTTCTATATCTATATGATATGCTAACTTAATGATTTAAAACCTGGAAACACGAAAAACACCGTAAAACCTGATTTACGCCGTCGTAGTAACACCGCGGGCTGTTTTGGGTTAGTTAATTAAAAACTATGATAAACTTTGATTTAAAAGTTGTTATTCTGAGAAAATGATTTTTATTATGAACATGAAACTATATCCAAAAATTATGGTTAAACTCAAAGTGGAAGTATGTTTTCTAAAATGGTCATCTAGACGTCGTTCTTTCGACTGAAATGACTACCTTTACAAAAACGACTTGTAACTTATTTTTCCGACTATAAACCTATACTTTTTCTGTTTAGATTCATAAAATAGAGTTCAATATGAAACCATAGCAATTTGATTCACTCAAAACGGATTTAAAATGAAGAAGTTATGGGTAAAACAAGATTGGATAATTTTCTCATTTTAGCTACGTGAAAATTGGTAACAAATCTATTCCAACCATAACTTAATCAACTTGTATTGTATATTATGTAATCTTGAGATACCATAGACACGTATACAATGTTTCGACCTATCATGTCGACACATCTATATATATTTCGGAACAACCATAGACACTCTATATGTGAATGTTGGAGTTAGCTATACAGGGTTGAGGTTGATTCCAAAATATATATAGTTTGAGTTGTGATCAATACTGAGATACGTATACACTGGGTCGTGGATTGATTCAAGATAATATTTATCGATTTATTTCTGTACATCTAACTGTGGACAACTAGTTGTAGGTTACTAACGAGGACAGCTGACTTAATAAACTTAAAACATCAAAATATATTAAAAGTGTTGTAAATATATTTTGAACATACTTTGATATATATGTATATATTGTTATAGGTTCGTGAATCAACCAGTGGTCAAGTCTTACTTCCCGACGAAGTAAAAATCTGTGAAAGTGAGTTATAGTCCCACTTTTAAAATCTAATATTTTTGGGATGAGAATACATGCAGGTTTTATAAATGATTTACAAAATAGACACAAGTACGTGAAACTACATTCTATGGTTGAATTATCGAAATCGAATATGCCCCTTTTTATTAAGTCTGGTAATCTAAGAATTAGGGAACAGACACCCTAATTGACGCGAATCCTAAAGATAGATCTATTGGGCCTAACAAACCCCATCCAAAGTACCGGATGCTTTAGTACTTCGAAATTTATATCATATCCGAAGGGTGTCCCGGAATGATGGGGATATTCTTATATATGCATCTTGTTATTGTCGGTTACCAGGTGTTCACCATATGAATGATTTTTATCTCTATGTATGGGATGTGTATTGAAATATGAAATCTTGTGGTCTATTATTATGATTTGATATATATAGGTTAAACCTATAACTCACCAACATTTTTGTTGACGTTTTAAGCATGTTTATTCTCAGGTGATTATTAAGAGCTTCCGCTGTCGCATACTTAAATAAGGACGAGATTTGGAGTCCATGCTTGTATGATATTGTGTAAAAACTGCATTCAAGAAACTTATTTTGTTGTAACATATTTGTATTGTAAACCATTATGTAATGGTCGTGTGTAAACAGGATATTTTAGATTATCATTATTTGATAATCTACGTAAAGCTTTTTAAACCTTTATTGATGAAATAAAGGTTATGGTTTGTTTTAAAATGAATGCAGTCTTTGAAAAACGTCTCATATAGAGGTCAAAACCTCGCAACGAAATCAATTAATATGGAACGTTTTTAATCAATAAGAACGGGACATTTCAGTTGGTATCCGAGCGTTGGTCTTAGAGAACCAGAAAATTTGCATTAGTGTGTCTTATCGAGTTTGTTAGGATGCATTAGTGAGTCTGGACTTCGACCGTGTTTTCTTTAAAAATGATTGCTTAACATTTTTGTTGGAAACTATATATTTTTAACATATGAATATTATGTGATATATTAATCTCTTAACGTGTTTGATATTATGTGATAGATGTCTACCTCTAGAACAAGTCACATTGACTCACCTAATAATAATGAAGAGTCAAATGTAAATTGGAATAATTTGTGGACTGATTCACAAGTTCCCGAAGAGGAACCGGAAGAAGAGTCGGAACCGGAAGAAGAATCGGAACCGGAAGAAGAATCGGAACCGGATGAAGAAATAGAACCGGTGGGGGAAATAATAAAACGGTTAAGTAAAAGAAAATCCTCAACCAACCGACCAAAGTTAATTATGGTCAATGGTGTTTCCGCCAAGGAAGCAAAATATTGGGAGGATTACCAATTCTCCGATGAATCGGATTCCGACGAGAATTCCGATGATGTTATAGAAATTACCCCAACTGAATTTAAAAAGGCAAAAGAAAATAATAAGGGAAAGGGCATAAAAATAGAGAAATCTAATTCCAACCCCGATGAACTTTATATGTATCGTCAACCCCCGAAGTCCTTAAGTTGTAACAATGACCCGGGAACCTCTAAACCACCAGGTTTTTCTAAACCAATGTGGACAACGACGGTTCGTATTAGGGGAACATCATATATCCCTAGAAACTTGGCAAAACGAACCAAAACCGAAGAAGAAGAAACGAGCGAGTCGGAATAAGATAGTTGTATTCGTGTGGTGTAATATATGGAATATAGTGTTCTTATGCTTTATGATATATGTAAAAATTGCTTGTATTAATAAGTATTTTTTTTATGAATCTAACTCTTGTCTATTTTACAGTTTAAAAATACAAAATGGATAGACAACCCAATATTTTAAGAGACCTACCCGGAGACATGATTGATGAAATCTTGTCTAGAGTCGGCCAGAATTCTTCGGCACAACTATTTAAGGCGAGATCAGTTTGTAAGACATTCGAAGAACGTTCCAAGAATGTCTTGGTTTATAAGAGACTTTCGTTTGAAAGATGGGGGATATCACATTGGGAAACCCATAAGTTACGATGTGTTTACTTTGACGCATATATTGCGGGGAACCCAAATGCTATTTTACGCAACGGGTTAAGAAATTATTTTGACTCAATATATCCGAATATTGGACTTCGTGATTTAGAAAAAGCGGCTAACATGCAACATAAAGAAGCATGTTATGCTTACGGATTAGTAATGTTCGCTTCTCACCAAAGTGAGAACAAGAAAATCGGGCTACAACTATTAAACAAAACGTTTCCACAAGTGACGGAGTCGGTAATTGGGGTAAGAAATGAGGTTTTTAGATTATTACGGGACTGTTGGACATTACGTAACCCTCGTCCCTTTGATGACGTTACAACACGCTGTCTTATCAACGGCCATAACGGTTATGTTGCACAAGACCAAGGATGGGAAGTAGTCCTAGTAAAACCAGAATGCATGACTTGTTTCTGGACGTATGAATTACGTGTATTTATTGCCTTTGCTGAACGACTTGTGTACTAGCTAGAATTGTCTTCACAACTATCTTGTATCAAAGTTATTGTGTGCTATATTTCATGCTTTATGTAAAATAAGCGGTATTGTAAGTTTGTAAAATATTGTATAAAAGTTTGAACGCGAAATATTATTATAATCAGTTTTTCATATAGAATTGTAGTAGTTGAATTGTATATTAGCTACTAAGTATGAACTTAACGGGTAGGTACTACCCGAATTTAAACTTATAAAACGCTAATATGAAGAAAAAGCTTTTATAAATGAGTTCATATTATGCTACGAAATACTATTAACTACTCTTAATATTCTGTATGATTAACTTGTTCCATTTAACTATTTTGAAGGAAATGGCACCAACTACTCGACACACCGTGAATATGAATGAAGAGGAATTCCGTACTTTTCTAGCTTCAAACATAGCCGCAGTACAGGCTGCGCTACATACCAACAATAACCTTGGATCTAGCAGTACAGGAAATCGTTATATATGTTGTATAAATACATATATACATCATTTTCTCAGAATAACAACTTTTAAATCAAAGTTTATCATAGTTTTTAATTAACTAACCCAAAACAGCCCGCGGTGTTACTACGACGGCGTAAATCAGGTTTTACGGTGTTTTTCGTGTTTCCAGGTTTTAAATCATTAAGTTAGCATATCATATAGATATAGAACATGTGTTTAGTTGATTTTAAAAGTCAAGTTAGAAGGATTAACTTTTGTTTGCGAACAAGTTTAGAATTAACTAAACTATGTTCTAGTGATTACAAGTTTAAACCTTCGAATAAGATAGCTTTATATGTATGAATCGAATGATGTTATGAACATCATTACTACCTTAAGTTCCTTGGATGAACCTACTGGAAAAGAGAAAAATGGATCTAGCTTCAATGGATCCTTGGATGGCTCGAAGTTCTTGAAGCAGAATCATGACACGAAAACAAGTTCAAGTAAGATCATCACTTGAAATAAGATTGTTATAGTTATAGAAATTGAACCAAAGTTTGAATATGATTATTACCTTGTATTAGAATGATAACCTACTGTAAGAAACAAAGATTTCTTGAGGTTGGATGATCACCTTACAAGATTGGAAGTGAGCTAGCAAACTTGAAAGTATTCTTGATTTTATGTAACTAGAACTTGTAGAATATATGAAGAACACTTAGAACTTGAAGATAGAACTTGAGAGAGATCAATTAGATGAAGAAAATTGAAGAATGAAAGTGTTTGTAGGTGTTTTTGGTCGTTGGTGTATGGATTAGATATAAAGGATATGTAATTTTGTTTTCATGTAAATAAGTCATGAATGATTACTCATATTTTTGTAATTTTATGAGATATTTCATGCTAGTTGCCAAATGATGGTTCCCACATGTGTTAGGTGACTCACATGGGCTGCTAAGAGCTGATCATTGGAGTGTATATACCAATAGTACATACATCTAAAAGCTGTGTATTGTACGAGTACGAATACGGGTGCATACGAGTAGAATTGTTGATGAAACTGAACGAGGATGTAATTGTAAGCATTTTTGTTAAGTAGAAGTATTTTGATAAGTGTCTTGAAGTCTTTCAAAAGTGTATGAATACATATTAAAACACTACATGTATATACATTTTAACTGAGTCGTTAAGTCATCGTCAGTCGTTACATGTAAATGTTGTTTTGAAACCTTTAGGTTAACGATCTTGTTGAATGTTGTTAACTCATTGTTTATTATAACAAATGAGATGTTAAATTATTATATTATCATGATATTATGATATATAATATATCTTAGTATGATGTATATACAGTTAAATGTCGTTACAACAATAATCGTTACATATATGTCTCGTTTCGAAATCATTAAGTTAGTAGTCTTATTTTTACATATGTATTTCATTGTTAATACACTTAATAATATATTTACTTATCATTTAACATAATTAACCAAGTGTATCAATATCTTAATATGATTCATATGTACCTAGTAAGACGTTGTTATAACGATAATCGTTATATATATCGTTTTCGAGTTTCTTAAATTAATGGTCTCATTTTTATGTATATAACTCATTGTTAAAATACCTAATGAGGTACATACTTATAATAAAAACATGTTAACTATATATATAACCATATATATGTCATCGTATAGTTTTTACAAGTTTTAACGTTCATGAATCACCGGTCAACTTGGGTGGTCAATTGTCTATATGAAACATATTTCAATTAATCAAGTCTTAACAAGTTTGATTGCTTAACATGTTGGAAACATTTAATCATGTAAATATCAATCTCAATTAATATATATAAACATGGAAAAGTTCGGGTCACTACAGACATTACAGCAAGCATTAGGAACTCGTCTAGACATGAGTACTGCCTATCATCCACAAACTGATGGGCAGAGTGAAAGGACGATACAAACGCTTGAAGACATGCTACGAGCATGTGTTATTGATTTCGAAAACAGTTGGGATCGACATCTACCGTTAGCAGAATTTTCCTACAACAACAGCTACCATTCAAGCATTAAGATGACGCCGTTTGAAGCACTTTATGATAGAAAGTGTAGGTCTCCGATTTGTTGGAGTGAAGTGGGGGATAGACAGATTACGGGTCCGGAGATTATACAAGAAACTACCGAGAAGATCATCCAAATTCAACAACGGTTGAAAACCGCCCAAAGTCGACAAAAGAGCTATGCTGACATTAAAATAAAAGATATAGAATTTGAAATTGGAGAGATGGTCATGCTTAAAGTTGCACCTTGGAAAGGCGTTGTTCGATTTGGTAAACGAGGGAAATTAAATCCAAGGTATATTGGACCATTCAAGATTATTGATCGTGTCGGACCAGTAGCTTACCGACTTGAGTTACCTCAACAACTCGCGGCTGTACATAACACTTTCCACGTCTCGAATTTGAAGAAATGTTTTGCTAAAGAAGATCTCACTATTCCGTTAGATGAAATCCAAATCAACGAAAAACTTCAATTCATCGAAGAACCCGTCGAAATAATGGATCGTGAGGTTAAAAGACTTAAGCAAAACAAGATACCAATTGTTAAGGTTCTATGGAATGCTCATAGAGGACCCGAGTTCACCTGGGAGCGTGAAGATCAGATGAAGAAGAAATACCCGCATCTATTTCTAGAAGATTCGTCAACACCTTCAACAGCTTAAAATTTCGGGACGAAATTTATTTAACGGGTAGGTACTGTAGTGACCCGAACTTTTCCATGTTTATATATATTAATTGAGATTGATATTTACATGATTAAATGTTTCCAACATGTTAAGCAATCAAACTTGTTAAGACTTGATTAATTGAAATATGTTTCATATAGACAATTGACCACCCAAGTTGACCGGCGATTCACGAACGTTAAAACTTGTAAAAACGACATGACGATATATATATGGATATACATATGGTTAACATGAGATTATGATAAGTAAGTATCTCCATAAGTATATTAACAATGAGTTATATACATATAAACAAGACTACTAACTTAAGGATTTCGAAACGAGACATATATGTAACGATTATCGTTGTAACGACATTTAAATGTATATATATCATATTAAGATATATTAATATATCATAATATCATGATAATATAATAATTTAACATCTCATTAGATATAATAAACAATGGGTTAACAACATTAATTGAGATCGTTAACTTAAAGGTTTCAAAACAACACTTACATGTAACGACTAACGATGACTTAACGACTCAGTTAAAATGTATATACATGTAGTGTATTTAGATGTATTAAAATACTTTTGGAAGACTTCGAGACATATATCAAAACACTCATACTTAACGAAAATGGTTACAGTTACTTTCCCATTCTTTTCTTTCATCAAGAATTCTAGTCGTATTCTTACCCGTATTATACACAGCTTCAAAACGTACTTACTATGGGTATATACCAATAGGAACTAGTATGGGATTCTACTCTTGATTATGTCATGTATGACTAATCAATTTTAACTTCTACCATGAGCTAGTCAACTAACTAGAACTCCTTTTAACCCCACTCACCACTCACCAATTACCACTCATCATTCACTCCATTTCACTTCCAATTCTCTTTCTAATTCTCTCTCAACACACACACACACTATTATGAACGTATTTTTCCAGTAGTTAATCATCATCTTCATCAAAAATCACTTCAAGAATCAAGCTATAATCATCATAGGAAGAACACTTCAAGAACACTTCAAAAATCCCTTCAAGTTTACTAATTTACTTCCAAGCTTTCTAATCCATTCCAAGTAATCATCTAAGATCAAGAAACCTTTGTTATATACAGTAGGTTATCTTTCTTATTCAAGGTAATATTCATATTCAAACTTTGATTCAATTTCTATAACTATAAACTATCTTAATTCGAGTAAAAATCTTACTTGAACTTGTTTTTGTGTCATGATCCTACTTCAAGAACTTTCAAGCCATCCAAGATCCTTTGAAGCTAGATCATTTCTTGTCACTTCTAGTAGGTTTACCTACTAAACTTGAGGTAGTAATGATGTTCATAACATCATTCGATTCATATATATAAAACTATCTTATTCGAAGGTTTAAACTCGTAATCACTAGAACATAGTTTAGTTAATTCTAAACTTGTTCGCAAACAAAAGTTAATCCTTCTAACTTGACTTTTAAAATTAACTAAACACATGTTCTATATCTATATGATATGCTAACTTAATGATTTAAAACCTGGAAACACGAAAAATACCGTAAAACCGGATTTACGCCGTCATAGTAACACCGCGGGCTGTTTTGGGTTTGTTAATTAAAAACTATGATAAACTTTGATTTAAAAGTTGTTATTCTGAGAAAATGATTTTTATTATGAACATGAAACTATATCCAAAAATTATGGTTAAACTCAAAGTGGAAGTATGTTTTCTAAAATGGTCATCTAGACGTCGTTCTTTCGACTGAAATGACTACCTTTACAAAAATGACTTGTAACTTATTTTTTCGACCATAAACCTATACTTTTTCTGTTTAGATTCATAAAATAGAGTTCAATATGAAACCATAGCAATTTGATTCACTCAAAACGGATTTAAAATGAAGAAGTTATGGGTAAAACAAGATTGGATAATTTTTCTCATTTTAGCTACGTGAAAATTGGTAACAAATCTATTCCAACCATAACTTAATCAACTTGTATTGTATATTATGTAATCTTGAGATACCATAGACACGTATACAATGTTTCGACCTATCATGTCGACACATCTATATATATTTCGGAACAACCATAAACACTCTATATGTGAATGCTGGAGTTAGCTATACAGGGTTGAGGTTGATTCCAAAATATATATAGTTTGAGTTGTGATCAATACCGAGATACGTATACACTGGGTCGTGGATTGATTCAAGATAATATTTATCGATTTATTTCTGTACATCTAACTGTGGACAACTAGTTGCAGGTTACTAACGAGGACAGCTGACTTAATAAACTTAAAACATCAAAATATATTAAAATTGTTGTAAATATATTTTGAACATACTTTAATATACATGTATATATTGTTATAGGTTCGTGAATCAACAGTGGCCAAGTCTTACTTCTCGACGAAGTAAAAATCTGTGAAAGTGAGTTATAGTCCCACTTTTAAAATCTAATATTTTTGGGATGAGAATACATGCAGGTTTTATAAATGATTTACAAATTAGACACAAGTACGTGAAACTACATTCTATGGTTGAATTATCGAAATCGAATATGCCCCTTTTTATTAAGTCTGGTAATCTAAGAATTAGGGAACAGACACCCTAATTGACGCGAATCCTAAAGATAGATCTATTGGGCCTAACAAACCCCATCCAAAGTACCGGATGCTTTAGTACTTCGAAATTTATATCATATCCGAAGGGTGTCCCGGAATGATGGGGATATTCTTATATATGCATCTTGTTAATGTCGGTTACCAGGTATTCACCATATGAATGATTTTTATCTCTATGTATGGGATGTATATTGAAATATGAAATCTTGTGGTCTATTGTTACGATTTGATATATATAGGTTAAACCTATAACTCACCAACATTTTTGTTGACGTTTTAAGCATGTTTATTCTCAGGTGATTATTAAGAGCTTCCGCTGTCGCATACTTAAATAAGGACGAGATTTGGAGTCCATGCTTGTATGATATTGTGTAAAAACTGCATTCAAGAAACTTATTTTGTTGTAACATATTTGTATTGTAAACCATTATGTAATGGTCGTGTGTAAACAGGATATTTTAGATTATCATTATTTGATAATCTACGTAAAACTTTTTAAACCTTTATTGATGAAATAAAGGTTATGGTTTGTTTTAAAATGAATGCAGTCTTTGAAAAACGTCTCATATAGAGGTCAAAACCTCGCAACGAAATCAATTAATATGGAACGTTTTTAATCAATAAGAACGGGACATTTCACACACAAACGTCTAATTGGTGACTATTTTGCTGAAGATTGAAAATATTCACGATATAAATTTCAAAAGGCGGGTTTGAATGAGACGACGCGTAAATTATGGGAGATATTCTCAGTTACTCTACATAACCGTTACCTAATTATTTAAGTATTTTCATCAAAGAGTTGATGCACGTAGCGAATTGAGTATTAGTCTACAAAAATGTTTATTTGCGAGAGCCTACAAAAGATGATATATTACGATTGTATGGTGCTCATAAGCAACTTCATACTTTTTCGGGAATGCTCGGTAGCATAGATTGTATGTATTCGGAATGAGGAAAATGTCCCGCTGCATGGAAAGGCCAATTTACTCGAGGCGGTCACAATTTTCTAACTATTATGCTTGAAGCTGTGACCTCATATAACAACTGGATTTGTCATGCTTTATTTTGGGTTGTGGGTCAAATAAAGACTTAAACTTGATGAATACAAGTGATTTATTCAACTCAATGCTTAATGAGGATATAGAAGACATCCCTTTTCATGCAAAAGATGTTGAGTACAAAAGAGGATATTATTTAGTTGACGCAATTTACCCCAGATGGGCATCATTTGTTAAGACGTTTCCAAGTCCAAATGATGCAAAACGTTCTTACTTTTCGAAAAATCAACCAACTGCACACAAGGATGTTGAGAGAACTTTTGGTATGCAACATAATGTGTGCATCACCAAAAATCGCCAAAAATAGTAAGCACAATGCACAAGTCACTATATGTTGGTTATTCTTACAGACTTGCACTTAACATAGAAGAAGCCAACCAGCTCTTAACAAATATCGCCAAAAATGTGTTGAAGCTCATCCCGCTAGATAGTACTGATATCCTAAATGAAGAAAAAAGAGAGAAAAAGAAAATAAATTAGTCCAGTATTACTTATCAACGTTTCAAATGCCATTATTTTTGGTTTTGAATGATATATTTATAATTTCTATTTCTATTTCTATTATTATTATTTGACAAATGTTAAGAATCGGTCGTTATGACCAACTAACATAAATTGATCTCAAAGATAAAAAAAAAAAAAAAAAAAAAAAAAAAAAAAAAAAAAAAAAAAAAAATTATTGAGCAATGCAATCCCAACTCATTTATGCGCCAATTTGGGTTATGTTCAGTATATTACATGAAACAAATTTAACTATAAGAAATTGGTCAAAAGTTCGTAAGACATTCATAGTATTCTGAAGCGATTAGCCAATTACAACACTGATACGGTCTCTTCGAGTCGACCGTGAACTCCTAGGATAAAACCGATTCGAGATGGCGAGTCTCCAAAGAAATTAAGAGAGAAATAGACTTTTGGATTAAACCAATCTTTCATTCATATCTTCCTTAATGCAAATGATTACATATTTATAGTAGAAATAAAACAGTTACAGACTCATAACTAAATAAACATGAAACTAACTTCTAGTACTACGTGGTTAACTAAGTAAACATAATAGAGAGGTTCTACGTGCAAGCATAAAACTAGGAAATGGAAATCATGCACATCACTTAAACTCCCACGTACAGGAAGTTTTGATTTCTCCAAAACTACCAAACAATTACTACAAGTATTTGTGACTATTTTTCCAAACATGGCCTTGAATGATAGTATGACCCATGCTAACCCATGTCCGTATCAAACACCCTAAGTTATTCTCTTTATTTTAGGTCTCTTATGATAAATACATTGTAATGTAAATTTTAGAGTTAAAAGAATATGATACGAAAAAGTGATGTTGGGTCATTTAGCACAGTTGACATAACCTATCCAGTGATCCACCCCCGCCCATTTTGCTACCTTCATCCGAATAATAAAAGTCTTATGCTTAGAATATAAAAGATTGATTTTTAATATTCGTAATTTTTATGTGCGGTAGTGATCAGCTTAAGCTTCCCATCTAATCAAGCATAACGGCTACTAAAAAAAGATCAAAATTAATGAAGTTGCTGAATTTAGATACTTTTTCAAACTCTAAGCAAGTTGAAAAACTTGAGGATGTACCTATGTTACTTTGTTTAATTGGTGGATATACTCAAGCATGGGAAGCATCATTCAATTCACCATCAGCATAATAATCTTTGTTCCTTATAATATATACCTGCAATGAAAATGGAAGAAAAAAAAATGGATTGCGTCGATTATTGGTTCTACAAAACTACCTTACTAAATCATACAGTAGATGGCAAGCTACTACTACTACTACTACAACTAATTTTGAGAAAGAAAAAAAGAGTAACACACTAAAAATAAAAAAGGGGAAAAAAAAGAAAAACCTTAAAGACAGCGCGTTTGATTAAATGAAAGACGAGTGCATCTCCATCAATTAATTCATGACTAACTGAAAACCCTCTCCATCCAGCACTAAGCGCTTCTTTACGTGAAAAATAAAGCGTTGGAAACTGTTGACCGTCTTCATCAATTAAAATGATGGTTTCATCATTCTTCGGTAGATATTTTCTGCAGAAATTAACTGGTAGACCCTGTTGTTGTATCCATGCCAATAATCATCACATTATGTACAACATATACTATAAAATTCATTATGTCATTATGAACGACGACTGAAATAAGTAAACTAACCAGCCATCCACCAGTCACGTATGACTGAAACATGGGTTTAATAAATGACAGATGGCCACTTTTAAGTTTAGATTCAAGTTCTTCGGCTTTGTTTATAGCGTATTCTCTAGCTTCATCAGATGCGTAAACTCGGTTTCCCAACTCCTTTCGTACATACCTATACTTTCTTCCACTGTGTAGATGCAATACAAACACTCAGAATTGCTTATCCAAAATTATAGTTCCATTTTTTACTTTAAAAGAAGTCAAACGGCACGAAAAGGTAACATAAGTTAATCAAATTGACAATAAAGGTAATATCACTTTTGATGATGCATATAAAGGACCATGTACTTTAATTTGGACGGGAAAAGGATTGTAAAATTCAGAAAGAGTTAAAATGAGGTAATATTGTCCACATGACAGCTTTTCATGTGGACACGTGGCAACTTTTTCGTCGCTACCTAGACAATATTACCTCAATTTAATGATTTTTAAACACGTAATCCATTTTCTAATGCAAATTAAAGTACTAAAATCCTTTTCATTCATCAGCAAAAGTGATATTACCTTTATTGTCAATTTAGGTAACTTATATTAACTTTTCGGGCCATTTGACCTTAAAAGAAAAACTTATAATATTTAAGATTCAAATATTTCTTAAACTTTAGATCACAATTTACCACCTTGGTAACTCAAGTATCTCAAAAGTTTTAAGCCCCTACAACACAGAATACCAAACAAAATAAATGCCTTTTATAACGGTTATTTTATAAGTTGTCTACTACAATACCCAAAAACTGTAGAGTTAACAGATAGAGGAAGCATAAAAAGAAGCATACATGTTCCTTATAAACAGGTGCAGGCAAACTTGCAACACGACTGGACCTCCTAACCACCACAATTTCTGTCCCGATGGCACGAGGTTTTGTTCGTTTCATCTTTTGTTGTCAAACAAAACAATGTAAACAGAGATTAGCTTTTAGTTCGTTACAAATATGCAATTGGAAAACAAAAGGATAAGAAACAATATATGTGTAACATTTTAGTAAGTGTGTATTTCTTCTATCTATAATAAGCTAATAAAACGTAATTGTATCCAAACAATACCCATAAACCCCTAATACTGTCTTAGCAAAACCCTAACCTAAAAAAAATAAACAAATCAGGAGTGTCATTTAGCATTTAGTTCCCTAATCTAAATTAACTGTTAAAGAACAGTAGTTGAGATAAACCTGTTACCCCACGTATTAAACAAACAGAAAAAAAAAAAAAAAAAAAAAAAAAAAAAAAAAAAAACAGAATCAAACCGGAGAGTGAGCGGTTTTGAGAGCTTGAGTGAGGTGAGGAATGTTAAGTTGTTCCATCCTCTTTTTGTTTTCTTCCAACCTTTGTTTACGTAAATCCTCATAGCTTTTCTTTGATACCACCATTTTTTTCTAATTTTACTTTTTTTTTTTTTTTTTTTTTTAGATAAAGAAGATGAAAGGAATTGGGGGTGAGCTAAAAAGATGAAAAAAATTTTGTTTGGGGTTTTAATCAGAAAAAGTCGACCGTTGTAACACAACCCGAGGTAAAATATCGCGCGTAGGCTGGTTTTTATGTTAACGATTTATTTTAAAATTTTGTTGTTTAAATACTCCTATAGCACTAGTTTATTGACCCGTGTATAAATAAAAGGGTTTGATAAAAGAAAAATTTAAGTAAAAAATACATTATACATTTCGTTCATGCAACATATCTTTTAACATAAATATATTTTAAGTTTAAGGTTTATGTATCAATATATTTTCTATATGGGTTAGTGAGTCAGTTATACAATTGATCAAATTAAATAAGATTTGCCTGTTCCATTTAAAATTATGAAATGTGTAAAATTTGCAAATTTCATTATATGTAGATTTCGTAGCCAAAATTACTAATGGTCTGCACAAGAAAAGTAAAAAAGAGAGAGAATGGGAGAGAGAAAAAACATTGAGAGAGAGGGTTTCCGGCTAGGCATGGCACTTCAGGAGCAGGTACGGATAGAGGAATTGAGACATGTTCGTGCATTGAAGTTCTTGTATGCAAAAAGTGATCAGACCAAGTTAAAGGTCGCGGCGCGGAGGTATGGGTCGCGGCGCGACATTTCAAGCAAATCAGGATCAGGAGGCACGGTAAGGAAGGCACCCGACCATGCCTTGGGTCGCGGCGCGACAGAAAGGGCCGCGGCGCAACATTCAGCTGATTTCAATTCCAGGAAGCATGTTAAGGAAACCACCAGAATACGTTATAGGTCGCGGCGCGACGATTGTGGCCGCGGCGCGGCATTCTGGGCGAGCTGGTACCAGATTTGCAATTTTAAAGGAGATTCGAGGGCATTTTGGTCATTTCGCGTATGTGCCAGATTTGGGATCTTAAATCCCATCCATTCATTTCATTTATCTTTTTCTTTTCCATTTTCTTTCTCACTTTCCTCTCAAAACATAAATACTTCAAATCACTCAAGTGGGATTTTGAAAAGGAAGATTCGGGTTTTGATCGAAGGCGTAAGAGGAAACTTTGTTCTCCTCGTTCTTAGCTACAAGGTGATACTAACGGTAAGCCCTAACTCCGAATTTCGTTTTCGTGTTCTTCATCCAAGCTTAGGGTTTTTAATTGTATGTTTATAAATGGAACCCATTTAGTTGTTAATTGAAGATTAACACCAAGATTCGGGTTATTGTTGATTTTGGCGGGTTTTGGGTTTGATGAGTAAGTGTAAGCTTGTAAGACTAGTAAATGGTGTATAATCACTAGTGTTAGTGATTATGGAAGTGTTGGAACTCATTTGGATGTGTTGGTTGACTAAATTTGAAATGGGTCAAAATTAGGGTTTTGGTGTCAAATTGGGCAAGACAAGTGTTTAACACTTGTGTTCGGGTTTAATTGGCTTATTAGGACCATTGTCACCGGTGTTAGTGATTATTGGTTAGTTCGGGCGCGGTTTGCGCTTGGAGGTGCAATTGGGTCGAGATTGCACTAGTTGTCAATTTGGGTTGGTTTGTAAATCCTCCCTAATTGTGTTGTTTGTGATTGTGATAATGGAATAGGTACATTCCATCGACGGTTTGCGGATTTTGGTTTGGCATCCATCAAGACTTCAAGGTGAGTGTTAATATCCTATATGCATATGTATGTGTAGGATGGGTGCGGGTCGGGTGAAGGGGTTCTCGTTTATAGAGCTCACTCCTCATATAGGTGGAATTGTTGAACTTGTGTATAGATTCAATTGGCACGGTTGTGCGTTTTGGTTGACCACCTTGGCGAGGTGCACACTTTGTGTGTACGTTATCACACGGGCGTGTGACGTGGATTATATAACCCAAATGGCGAAGGGTTAATATTGTGATGTGGACTTATATAACCCCAATGACGAAGGGTTAATATTGTGAGTGGAATAATTATACGCATAGGTATATAACGTATCTATTTGTTGTAGCGTGAGATGTGAAGTGTCGAAGTGTTAAGACACCACGTTTCATGTGACGAGTGAAGTGTCGAGGTGTTAAGACGCCACTCGGAGTGAAGCATCGAGGTGTTAAGATGCCACTCTAAGTAATTGACGGGTGAAGCATCGAGGTGTTAAGATGCCACTCGGGGTGAAGCATCGAGGTGTTAAGGTGCCACCTAGGAGTGAAGTGTCGAGGTGTTAAGGCGTCACTCCATAAAATAAAGAGTGAAGCATCGAGGTGTTAAGATGCCACTCGGGGTGAAGTACCGAGGTGTTAAGGTGCCACCCTAGGGTTTAGTGATACGAGGTGTTAAGTATACTAACAGATGTTATGAACACCGATGGCATTTTCGCGAGCGCCATTCTCTTGTACGATTGGTTAACCATGGTTATTGTGTTGTAAGCGTGAGTATATTATATTGTTCGAGTTATATATATATATTGTATACGTATAATGTTGTATTGTCGTGTTGTTCACATCGTCGTTGGTGAACTTATGTTTGTTGATGCATATTTAGCTTGTTGCTTAGTGATCGTACGGTATACTTAGATTAGCTTGCCTTTATGCTTGGATGCTCCGGTATGCGGTATTTGTTTATTTACGTGGCGTGTCCATTTTATGCATATATATATATATATATATATATATATATATATATATATATATATATATATATATATATATATATATATATATATATATATGCATGTAGTATATTTTCACTCACTAAGCGTTAGCTTACCCTCTCGTTGTTTACTTTTTTATAGATGTGCATGGATGCGGTGGCTCGGGTAAGCATGGGAATTAGTGGACTTGCGTAGTTGCTTAGAAGACTTGCTTTTGGATTTGATTAGGATTGGGTAGCGTATATCCCCAATCGCCATGCTCGGCTTTATTTTATATTAAAAGTCATATGGTCGAAGTTTGCATTTTGTACAAAAAGGGTAATTTGGGCATATGTGGGCCCGTGTCGTATAACTCATTTTATTATTGAAACGTGTTAGTTTTAGCTATTATTAAATGTTGTGAATACCGTTTCGTCTAAAAGTGTCGGGAAGCAGGAGATCTTTTTGCGGGAAAACGACTTTTGGGACAGTAGGGATCGGAGCGGCGCGCCCCTATATGGAGCGGCGCTCCATTTTCCTGTGAACTTGATCTTTGTAAAAAAAAAAAAAAAAAAAATGTAAGCGTGTTTTGGTTGGATAATGGGTTGGGATGTTACAAGTGGTATCAGAGCATGGTCTAAGGGATTTAGGTGACTTGAGATAGGTGCCTAGACTTAGACTTTTGTGTGTTCTAAATTTGTTGCGGGACTTGTAGGATTACGGGTCGGAATGGGTTATAGTTAGTGCCTTGTTGTAGGTGGACTAACGTTTATATTAGTAATGCGGATATTATTAATATATTATTGTGTTGTGATAATAATTCTCGCGTGTGTTTATATAGCGTAGAATTTTGTTTGTGTTTGTTTATATCATCGAGCGAGGCGGTCGTTGTAGTAACGAGTCGATACAGCGTTTGTGCGTAATAAGGACTTTCAAACCTTATTACGGGTGCAAATCGTGTCTAACAAGTGATGTACGACGAGTGTTTAGCAAGATGGGGTGGTGTTGTGTGTGTGCTTTATACGTTCGTGATCTAATCGCTTTTGCATTCCTTAGAATGGCGACGGGAAACGGGATCGAGACGAACGATTTGGAGTTTAACGTTAGAGTTGCGGCCGCTGTTGCGGAGCAAATGAGTGCGTTTCGAGAAGAAATGGATAGGAAGTATTCCGAATCCCGAACTAGTGGTGAAATGGAGCGTTGTCTTAAGAGCTTCATGAGGACTAAACCCCCGATGTATGACGGGAAACCGGATCCTTTGGTAAGCACCACATGGAACACGGATTTCGAAGGGTGTTTTCGCACTACTGAACGCCCTCCCGAGAAAAAGACGAGACTCGCTACTAGTTTGTTGCGGGGTAGGGCGAGGGATTGGTTGGATGGTAAGATTGACCTTGTCGGACGCACTCAGTCGTGGGACGAATTTAAGGAGGAATTCTTCGAGGAGTTCCGGACTTCAGTCGATTTGGGGGAGTTGCGTAATGAGTTGCGAAATTTGCGACAAGGATCTATGGATTTGAATACTCTCAAGATGACCTTTATGGCGAAGGCTCGCCATTGCCCGGAGTATTTGGGGAACGATCGTTTGTTGATGGGGGATTTCTATCGAACACTGAATGATGACTTGAAGGATAAAATTTGCCGGGGTTAAGCGAAATCGTTTTCGGAATTATTCGACTTGGCTAGGAGTTTCGAGTCGTACTCACAATCGAAGATAAGTGAGCCTTCAAGTGGGAGAAGGGTTGTTTCATATGGTGCTCCAAGTAAGAGGACTAAGGGTCCGAGTGCGAGCACGGGTGGTACACGGACGGGTATATCGGACTCTAGTGCACCTAAGTGTTACAATTGTGGCGTGAGGGGTCACAAGTCTTGGGAATGTTCGGTGCCAAAGGGTGATGGCATGGTGTGCTTCGTTTGCCAAGAGGAAGGACATCGTAAGTCGGAATGTCCCGAGTTAGCGGGGACGGGTGCGACAAGGAGACGTTAAGGTACATTTCGTTTTAATAAATATGTCCTTTGATTTTTTATTATGTGCCGTTGAGTTTGAGTTGGTTAAATGCATGGTGTTGTGCATGTTATTGATATGGGTGACGTTCCTAATGGAAGTACCCTATGGTGACGTTTTGATTTATGGGCGAAGGGCATAAGACTTGGTGCAACCAAGCATTCCTTAGTATTGGAAAATGTTTCTACCAAGCCATGTGTGTGGGCTTTGGTGTTCGGATGTTAGAGCGTGTTCGCTCTCGTGTTGAAGTTGATGAACAGTGAGGTTCGTCGGGTGGATGAAACCTTTGAGATCGAGTGTTTGATCTCGATGTATATTGGTAAAGGAGTCTACATGACGCGACATTAGGTGCCTCTTTTATACCTACTAGCGTGGTGTTCGTGATATCACATATTTTATACACGTTTTCCTTAGCGATATCGATCATAATTTAGTCCGTTCGGATACAGTTTAGTGTTTATTTTGATGATATTGAGAACGTCCAAGTTTGAAGAGCTAATTGTTGAAAAGTGATGTTTTATGGAGTTTTTGAGGCATGTTGGTAATCGATTATTATTATTGGTGCTCCTGGGTTAGAAATGTTAAGTAAATATCGGGTAGTTTGGTTTTAAGTTATTATTAGTATTGAAAGAGTGCAAAAGAGACGAAGGAATCAGTTTATGTTGATTGTCGCGGCGCGACAAATATGTCCGCGACACGACGTTTAACTTATTTCACGAACAGAACAAGGTTTAAAGAAGGTTCCAGTTTATGAGTTGTGTCGCGGCGCGACAATTTAAGCCGCGGCGCGACAGGTCTGTCGGTTCAGGCATATTTGGCAGGTATTTATGGCACGAAAAATACCCTAATTAACCATTATCGTATTCAGACGTTTTCCAGCAGCTTTTTGACGAACAAAGTTGATTTTTGGGGATTCCCAAGGTCATTCTAAGGCATCAATCATTCCTGAAACAAGTCTCGATCCGTTTATGGTTCAAGATTCAATCATTAATTAGGTTAATCTCTTTGTTTAAAACAATGAATTTTTCTATTACTTTGATTGTTATTTTGGTTTTAGCTATGATTTTTGGCTAAGTCTTTAATGTTTGTCTAGATTGAATATTTGCATGTGTTTGGATGATACTTTGTAGTTTTATTGATTAATGCATGATAATTATGAGTTTTGATTAAGAACCATTCTTGTGGGTGTTGATTATTGTTACTAGGTTGATTAGTGAATCTTGTTTGAACAAAGGGAACCCTGTTTCAATTTAGTGATCTAATTTCCAATTGATTTGTCTTAACCGATTGGGTGCTTACTGGACCAAGGGGGTAAACCGGGTAACATTGATTAAACAAAATAGGGGTGAATTGTGTGGAGGGAACGCGTAACCAATTGAATCTTAATCTTATAATTAGCCAATTTCTAAGTCACAAACGAAAGAGGTCTTTGGTGAAAGGGAACCCTAAGCCAATAAATCCTAGTTTGACGTGTTTGCTAAAAGAGAACTCTGAGTAAACCGACTCTGTAGTTGCGTGCATTGATAAATAGAACTAGTGCTTAATAACAAATCATCCAACACTGCGAATAGGAGATCTAGGCGAACATTCTTTTATCTATTGAATTCAAATATCTTTATTTTCCGTTGAGTCTGCTATTTGATTTACTTAAACTTAAAAACCCAAAAATATTGTCTTTTACTTTTGATCTATCTTTGATTTGGCTAATCGTTAAATAGCCACAAAACAAATATTCTCGTACTTTTGATTTTCATAGATTAACTTAGTTTATTTTATTAGTTACAATCTTAATTCTCACGTTTAAACTGTCCTTGGAACGATTTCGGAATTACCGACTTTATACTATTGCACGATCGGGTCCACTACCCGTTAGTGTGTAGTAATCATTTAACCGACATTTTCCATTGATAAATAATATACCGATTTTACACATCAAGTTTTTGGCGCCGCTGCCGGGGACAGTTGTGTCGAAAGTTAAGATTGTTATCTAATTGTTCTTAGTTTAGTTTAGTTATAGTTTATTATTTCTTTTCGTTATTCTCAGTTGAATCGGTGCGTTTAATCGGTTGTTAGTTGTGATTTCGCAGATAACAGGTAGTGCATGCCACATACGCGTTCTTCTAATTCTCCGATTCTTCAACCATTTGCAGAACCCGAAAGAGAGTTATTCAGAGCTTTAAGTCAAGAGCAACAGTCTACAGTGGATTCATCTTTTTCTTCGAGTGCTAATATAATTAATTTGGGAAGTAGTTCTGAGACTGTGGTGCCCGATACACCACCTGAAATCAGAGGAGAAGAAGAATCTTACATTTCATTAGATCTTTTCGAGACTGAAGCTATGGCTGACCAAGAACAACCACCTCATCCTCAGACTATGGCAGAAAATTTGAAGGCCACACGAGGGGGCCAAGGCAATTCGATTACTCAACCGAACATCACTCAGCCTTTTCAAATTACAGGGCCGATCCTGAGTTTGATTTCTTCTGACTGCCAATTTCATGGCAAGGATAGTGAGGATGCTAACGAGCATCTTCGTGTTTTCAATGATGTTTGCAATTTGTTTAAGTTGCATGAGGTTGCCGATACGTCGATCAAGACAAGGCTATTTCCTTGGACTCTTAAGGGAGAAGCAAAGAGATGGTTAGATAAGCAACTAGAGGGTACGATTACCTTTTGGGAGATTTTGATGGATAAGTTTTTATCGAAGTTTTTCCCTGCGTCTCGAGCTGCTAGACTTCAAGTAGAAATTTCTCAATTCAGACAAAAGAGCAGCGAGACACTATTTGACGCTTGAGACCGTTATTCTAATATGCTACGCTCGTGTCCGCAACACGGGTTGAATGATTTACAGAAGGTCTAGATTTTCTACAAGGGTTGTGATATCCTAACTCGTCAGACTATTGATCAAGCAGCAGGTGGTACGTTAATGGATAAGATCGAAGAAGAGGCGCTAGAGATAATTGAAAAGCAAGCTGCTTATTCTCACGAATGGCATCAAGATCATGAGTCATTCCATTCAGCTTCAGTTAAGAGAACCGAAACCCATGGTGCATATGACGATTTTGGGTCTATAAGTGCTAAGTTGGATTCCTTTGGTAGGAATTTGGAGAAGATAAATAAGGATATTCATGGTATGAAGGTTGGTTGTGAGTATTGTGGGGGATTACATCTGGCAAAAGATTGTGATGCAGGTTTGACTATGAATCAGAAGGAAGAGATCGCTTATATTAGTCAACAGAACAACAATCAGTTTCAGGGACGTGCGCAGTTTAATAGGAATTTCAACAATCCCTATAATCCTCAAGGTAATCAAGGTTCGAGGTTCCAGCCAGGTTCTAGTGGAGGATATCAACAGCAAGCTCCCGGGTATTTTCAGAAACCCCAAGCCGAAGAGAAAAAGTCCAATCTTGAAGCTATGATCGAGAAGCTTGTGATTTCTCAAACTCAGCTTGTTACTACTGTTACTCAGAACAATGAGAAGAATGATAAAATGTTTCGAAATCAACAAGCAGCTATTCAGAATCTGGAGAAACAAATTGGTCAGCTTGCTAGTCAGAATAATGTGAGGAAACCGGGGGAGTTACCGAGTAAAACCGATAATAACCCGAAGAATGGGCACGTTAATGCTATCACTACACGCAGTGGTTTAGCATATGATTCACCGAGAGCGCCCGATGAGTATGATTTGCGAGTGCCGTTGGTTAAGGATAGTGAGTCGGTTGTTGTTAGTGAACCAGAGGGGGATAAGGAGCCGGAACAGGTGATTGAGAAGGTTGTGAGGGTACCAGAAACTGTTGCTGCTAAACCGGTAGTTAAAGAGTATCAACCACCGCTCCCATTCCCGAGGAAGCAGAGACTGGAGAAGCTGGAGGCAGAAAAGTCCAAGTTCATGGACTTGATTAAAAAAGTTAACATTAATTTGCCTTTTATTGATGTGATTGCAGGTATGCCCAAGTATGCAAGGTTTCTTAAGGACTTGCTAACTAACAGGAAGAAGCTGGAGAATGTGTCTTCATTCAGGTTGAATGCCGCATGCTCAGCGGTAGTTGCAAACAAGCTTCCCGAGAAGCTTGAGGATCCTGGGAGTTTCACCATCCCTTGTTTACTGGGTAATTTGGATTGTATGAGGGCGTTGGCAGATTTGGGGGCTAGCATAAATTTAATGCCCTATTCTATTTATTTAAAGCTAGACCCCGGAGAGTTGAAACCCACGCGTATGGCTATTCAGCTAGCTAACCGCTCCATTAAATTCCCTCGTGGAATTATCGAGAATATGCTAGTTAAGACCAGGTCATTGGTTTTCTCGGCCGATTTCGTGGTGTTGGATATGGAAGTGGATGAGAGGATTCCACTTATTTTGGGTCGACTATTTTTGAATACTGCTAGGTGTATCATTGATGTTTATGGCCAACAGTTGACCCTTAGGATAGATGATTTGCATGCAACTTTCTCAATTGACCATGCGTTAAAATACCCTGCCTATACTGATGATACATGTTATTTTCTTAACACTGTGAATGTCCAGTCTGAGTTGTTGCAGGAATTCCCAGAGTTACAGGGTTTAGGAGAATGTTCATTGGTTGAAATTGATGAAGAGTTGAAGGTTGATGAGGTGGATATTTTGACCACCTTGATGGAAAACGGCTATGAGCCGACTGAGGAGGAGTTCAAGGAACTCGAGCGTGATGCGGATTACCGGAGCAAGTCTTCAATTGAAGAACCTCCTGAGTTAGAATTGAAGCCACTTCCTGATCATTTGGAATACGCTTATTTGCAGGAGGAATCTAAGCTCCCGGTAATTATTTCTTCTTCTCTTATTACAGGTCAGAAAACTGAGCTTGTAACCATGCTGCAGGCCCATAAACCGGCCATTGTGTGGAAAATTCACGACATTAAGGGTATTAGTCCCTCCTATTGCACCCACAAAATCCTAATGGAGGATAACTCCAAACCTGTGGTGCAACGACAAAGGAGGTTGAACTCGCACATGCAAGAAGTCGTGAAGAAAGAGATCATTAAGCTCCTCGATGCAGGTCTGATTTAACCGATCTCTGACAGTCCTTGGATTAGCCCGGTACACTGTGTACCTAAGAAAGGTGGTATGACTGTTACCACCAACGATAAAAATGAGTTAATTTCCACTAGGACTGTCATGGGGTGGCGTGTTTGTATTGACTATCGAAAGTTGAACGACGCCACACGGAAAGACCACTTCCCGTTACCTTTCATGGATCAAATGCTAGAGAGGTTAGTGGGAAACAGCTTTTATTGTTTTCTTGATGGTTTTTCGGGCTATTTCCAAATTCCTATCTCGCTCGAGGACCAGGAGAAAACAACTTTCACGTGCCCGTATGGCACATTTTCATACCGACGCATGCCCTTTGGCCTTTGCAATGCTCCGGCCACTTTTCAAAGGTGCATGATGGCCATATTCCACGATATGATAGAGGATTGCATGGAGGTGTTCATGGATGACTTTTCAGTCTTCGGTGACACTTTTGATTCATGCCTTCTTAATTTGGAACGGATGTTGGAACGGTGTGAGAAGTCTAATCTTGTGCTCAATTGGGAGAAGTTCCATTTCATGGTTCAAGGGGGCATAGTTCTCGGGCACAAGATTTCTAGGGATGGTATCGAGGTGGATCCAGCGAAGGTAACGGCTATTAAGAACCTTCCACCTCCCACCAATGTTAAGGGTGTTCGGAGTTTTCTCAGGCACGCCGGTTTTTACCGGCGGTTTATTAAGGATTTTTCTAAAATTGCTAACCCGATGAACAAACTCCTTGAAAAGGACACGCCGTGGAATTTCTCCGACGAGTGCCAAAAGGCATTCGATCTTCTTAAGGAGAAACTGATCAATGCACCAATCATAATTGCTCCGAATTGGTCCCTTCCATTCGAGCTTATGTGCGATGCTTTCGATTTTGCTGTTGGCTCTGTTTTGGGTCAAAGGATCGAGAAACACTTCCGACCCATCTACTATGCAAGCAAGACCTTGCAGGGAGCGCAATTGAATTATACTACCACTGAAAAGGAGCTCCTTGCGGTGGTCTTTTCTTTTGATAAGTTCCGGTCCTACTTAGTCTTGTCTAAGACTATTGTTTTTACGGACCATTCTGCTCTTAAGTACCTATTTTTGAAACCGGATGCGAAACCTCGACTACTTAAATGGATCTTGCTTTTGCAAGAATTCGACATCGAGATCCGGGATAAGAAGGGTGCTGAAAATCTAGCGGCTGACCACTTGTCTAGACTCGAGAATCCAAATATCGAAGTCCTTCACGAATCGAGTATCTATGATGATTTTCCTGATGAATATCTCATGGCGATGGACAAGGTGGACGAGCCGTGGTACGTGGACATTGCTAATTATCTCGCTGGGGGATTCTTGGAAAAAGGGTGGTCGCATCAAAAGAGGAAGAAATTCTTCAGTGACCTTAAGTACTATTTCTGGGAGGCTCCCTATCTTTTTCGTTGTTGTCTCGATGGGGTTATCCGCCGGTGCGTTTCTGGTGAGGAGTGTATGCGTATTTTGACCGAGTGCCATAGTGGGCCTACCGGGGGGCATTTTGGACCCCAAATCAAGGGGGAAAGTCTATGATGCCGGCTTCTTTTAGCCGACAATTTTCAAGGATGCCCACCGGATTTGCAAGTCATGCGATTCTTGTCAAAGGGCCGATAAAGTCACCAAACGGGATGAGATGCCTCAACAAAGCATCCAAGTTTGTGAAGTATTTGATGTTTGGGGGATTGACTTTATGGGGCCATTTCCGAAATCTCAGAATTATAGTTACATACTCGTCGCCATTGACTACGTGTCTAAATGGGCCGAAGCTCAAGCTTTGCCCACAAACGATGCACGAGTTGTGATTTCGTTCCTTCAACGTTTATTCTCTCGATTTGGAACTCCTAAAGCTTTAATTAGCGATAGGGGTACTCACTTTTGTAACGCCCAAATGGAGAAGGTATTGAAGCGATATGGAATTCTCCATAAAGTTTCTACTTCATACCATCCCCAAACGAGCGGACAAGTTGAGAACACCAATCGAGCTCTTAAAGGGATTCTTGAGAAAACTGTGGGGTCGAATCCGAAGGAGTGGGCGAATAAGCTCGATGAAGCTTTGTGGGCGTTTCGAACCGCCTACAAAACGCCAATTGGTACCACTCCTTATCGGTTGGTTTATGGGAAAGCGTGCCATCTCCCGTTGGAGATTGAGCACAAGGCTATGTGGGCACTTAAAAAGTGAAATTTAGATTTGAAGGAAGTCGGATGCCTAAGGACGGGGTAATTGAATGAGCTTGGTGAATTACGCCTTGATGCGTATGAAAATTCGTTGATTTATAAGGAGAAAACCAAGCAATGGCATGATAGGAAGTTAAAGGGTCCAAAAGAGTTTAATGAAGGCGATCGAGTGCTTTTGTTTAACTCTAGATTAAAGCTTTTACCGGGAAAACTTAAGTCCCGGTGGACGGGACCATTTGAGGTTGTTAAGGTGTACCCATACGGTACGATTGAGTTGAAAAATGCAAGCGGTACTACTTTTAAGGTTAACCGACATCGTGTAAAGAAATATTTTGATGGTCCGATGGAGATTGATGACGGGGTTCACGTTGAACCCGATCCTAAGGTTACTTGAAGTTGGAAACGAGTTTTGTGAACGACTCGTTAAACATGGTTCACATTGTTGTATAGTTTGTATTAATAGGTTGGATCACGGGTTTGCTGAGTCTTAGATGCTAAATGATTAATTATGATAGATTACTTGTTATTTTGTTGGTTATTTTGGTGTTTAAAGGTATTTGAGTTTGCTGCATAGCTTAAAAAGTCGAGGTACCAGGTCCAGCACATTGCCGATATAACAAAGGTTTTGGTAACAGAAAGTCACTTTAAAATGGTTTTTAAATACGTTAATTTCTGCGTCGCGAGGAATTGGGTCGCGGCGCGAGTTTTCACAGGTTTTGAAATTCACGAAATTTGTAAAAATTAGTATCAGGTGCAGCGTATCGTCGCGGCACGACAATTCTGTCGCACAGGTTCCAAACCGACGGTCAAGGTTTTAAGTCAATTGGGTCAACCCGACCCACTATGTAACCCGACGGGAATATAACTCTTTTTAGGGGTTTTGGATCTGTTTTTCACCCACCATTCTCACACTTACCTCTCAAACAAAGTTAAAGCTCTCAAACCCTAGTTTCAATTAACACTAATTGCTACCTAATTTCTTTAATTCATTGTTCAATCATGCTGGTTAAGGTCCGATTTTGACTAATCTCTTGCTTTTTCTCTCATTTTTCTTGATTAATTGTATTAATTCTAGGGTTCATGTTTGAAATTTTAAGGGTTTTGTTTGATTGAAACTTTTATGCCTATTTATGTTATGAATTGTTAATGAATATGATATTATTATGTTTTCTTCATGAATTCTTGTGTAGATTATGCAATATATTGATTCTTGAGATTTGGGTAGTGTTAAATCCGAATTTGATGTTGAATGTTTGGGGATTTTGTTTGTGAGGGAGATGTTTGCTAATAGATACATGTTTTAAGATAACGTGGGGTGATTTGGGCGGGTCATATGTGATTTTGAAAATTGGTAAAACATGATGGTTTTTGTTATTTGTGAGATGTTTCTTTGGTTGTTGGAATGGTTTATTCTTCTTGGAATTGGTTAATTAACTAGATGAGTTTGTGAAATTGAGTTAAATGGAGGTTGTTTAATGGGAAACTTACATGATATAGTGTTTTGAGAATTGGTTTGAATTTGATACCATGGAACACAAACATATGTTGTGAATACTTGCTTTTGTCTAAATGCCTGATTGAAGTTGAGACGAGTATTAATGGTACTTGGTGCAAGTATGTGGAACATGTTGATTTTCCTAACGCTAACTTTTCAATGTTTTGTGTTTGGTTTGGTTTTTGTTTCATGTGTGTAGAGAAGCAGACTTGATGCTCCATCATCCTCCACGGCTCAATCCCGAAGGGATGAAGAGCGAAGAACTAGTCCAGAGGTTTGGTTGCAAAAAGTTGGGGAGCAATTCTCGGAATATTTTGGATACATTTCAGCTCGGAATATTCAAGCGACTTGGTATTTTAGTTGGGATAAGTTGAATAGTGCATCTAGTGAGGTAAGGGAGGATATTGCTTATATGTTGGTAATGTCGAGACAGGGGGTCGATCTTGGCACTTGGAAACGTGCTTTTTCTTTGAGAGACGATCTTTATCGTGAGTTAATTGTTGAGTTTTTCTCCTCTTTAAGTTTCTGTTCTCGAAGGGATGGGACGGATCAAGCCTTTTTGACATTTCATTTAGGAGGAGAAAGTCGAGCCATGAGTCGAATTGATTTGGCTCGAGCACTAAATTTGTATGAAGAATTGGATGAGAAGTCTTTAATACGCTATTTGAAAAAAGAAACTGAGTTCATCGGGAATCAGGACGATTATAACGAGCGAGACTTTTGGTTTGAAATTTCGGGTTTGACTCCATTTGTGTCTAATGAGTCGAAAGGGTCCGATATTCGAAGCAGAGATCTACGGTTACTCCATAAACTGTTGTCGTGTACTTTTGTGGACGAAGAAATGGGAACGATAAAGTTAATTCTACCGAGTTGTGGATAATGCATCGATTTCGGGCTAATGCGCATGTTGATTTGTGTATGTTAATTGCTACGTATTTATCTAATCAGTCGAGGGAGACACGCTCTACGAGGCCACTGCTGGGTTGTCATTTTGTTACAAAAATTGCACGATTTTTCAACATTAATTTTAGCAGGTGTACAAGATTGACCGACCCATTACAAGTAATGAAACCTTTTAATTTAAGGTTTTATCTTAATGTGCGTTTTGTGATGTGGGATGCGAATCGAGTTGGCTTGGTCGCACATGTTGAGCCACAAGAGCACGAGGCTGGTGGTAATGTTCAAGGAGGTGATGAGGCAGAGCCGGTTGCTCCGAATGTGCCAGCGGGGGGTCAGCCTTGGAGTATTTCCTAAGAAATTTGGGATAACTTGGTTTCGCGGGTTGATAACGTGCAAATCGGTGTGTCAGACAGCTTTGATGAGTTTCGGGGAGAACAACGGTTGCATAATGACCGTATGTGGGAAAGTCAGCAGAGGGTCGATGAGAGGTCGGCTGAGTCTTTGCATGACCAGCAATGGATGGCATATGGAAGCGATTGGCAAAGGCACAATGCTCGTTTTTCTACTATAACCCGGAAAATTATTCTGGTACACAAGCTCAGACACCGGTTTATTATCGTAGTCCAGTTCGGCCCCGAGTGCAGGCCCCGATTTATAGTGAGGAGGAAATGTTTGAGGATGCTCATCAGAGGTTTCAGCAGCAGTATCCGCACGGCAACTGGCCGTATGATGGGTTTCAGTGAGGAGGGCCTGCGAGCCCGTGATTATGTTGTAATTTGTTTTAAACTATTTTCGTTTCGTTGGTTTGTACTTGGATAATTTTATATTTTGCTTATGTACTGTAGATTTATTCGGGGACAAGGCGTTTCGGTACCGGGTGGTGCCACCTTGTCCCATTTATGTAGTTTTTTTATGTTTTTCTTTTCTTAGGTATGTTGGTGAAACAATTTTTTTTTCAAGTCTGGCATTAAGTTCAGCAAAACTACTTGAGTGATGATATTGGTGTGAGGATCGAGAATGGACGATGTTCTTATGCTGGCAGTCAGTTCAGCGCCATCTGTCACTGTCATTCCACGATCAGTGGTTAACTCGATAAGTTTTTATTTTTCTTACCCTTTCGATTTTAATTTATTTTTGATCTCAAGTAATGGGGACATTACTTGGTCTCAAGTGTGGGGTGGGGATGTAAAATCTCTCGGGTTGGTTGTTAATGAAATCTTCATCATACTAGTTTTGATATTAAAAGACTTGACGTTTCACGGGTTTTGGTCGTAAAAAAAAAATTTTGAAAAATTTAGGGTAAAAATAAAAAAAAACAGAAAAGTTAGTTTAAAAATAAAAAAAAAGTAGAAAAACAATTGAAAATTCGGCCAAAACCTTTATTTTGAAAATTGGTTTGGTTTTATGTTATATTTCATGATTTCAAAGAAGCCAAAAGTGTTCCACATGTTCGTTACCATTGGACATGAAATCCTACGAGTTCGGGGAACTCAATAGTAGGTCACCTGTACCAAAACGGGTGTAAATCATGAGAGAGCGGTGATTGCATTGCGTGATTGTGACCGAATCACGTGCCTGATCACAAACTTTTGGTTACTTGGTATAGCAGACTTCCGAAACTATATCATTTTATTATTACATCAACTAATGGTGTGATACTGTGGGAAGAGGAGCCTAGAGCTTCACCAGTGTTGTCCTTTTTAGGAACAATAGCTACGTGCTTGTGTTTGCTTAGACAACACAACCCATAGCCAAAAGCTATGGCACC
This sequence comes from Rutidosis leptorrhynchoides, assembly GCF_046630445.1. Taxonomy (NCBI): domain Eukaryota; kingdom Viridiplantae; phylum Streptophyta; class Magnoliopsida; order Asterales; family Asteraceae; genus Rutidosis; species Rutidosis leptorrhynchoides. The sequence goes on from NC_092336.1 coordinate 27,606,667, forward strand.
CAAAGGTTTTTAGGATTTATTGGAAGGGTAATATCTACTTCTTACCTTTCTTAAAACAAGCAGAAAAGCTTGTCATGTGGGAAGTAGGCAAACCGAGTATCAATTGAAATAGATTGGCATTCCCGAGTGACTCAGATCCACTCATTAAGGAAGTAAAGTCTTCCGACCGTTTCACTTGGTACGTATACCTCTTAAGCGTGCCATTTCATTACCCATCATTTCACGATGAGGTACTGTTAGAGGAGAAAGTCTTGAACTTTCAAAACATGTTCATTATTTTGAATGTGAAATCCTACATGAACATTAAAATTCGTACGTAGGTCATCTGCACCAAGGCGGGTGTCAACCGTATGAATGGTGATAGTGGCGTATAGTCGAAACCGGACCATTCGCTAGATCGAAAACTTAAACAGGGCGATCCTCATTGTTTCTCCTAACAAGGACAATGTTGCACCCGACCACCTAATATAACCACACAGGATGTATCTATTCCATCCTTAAGGGAGTCAAGTCTCCCGAACGACACACTTGCTGATTTGTTTCAGAAGATGTAGTCCAGACCAGTTGTAGGGTGATGAAAAATCTTGAAAAGTCATTGCTAAAATCGACTGGAAATCTACCAGGCCTCAACGTCAAATAGGGAAACTGGTAGGCAAAGCTTATCTCAATGAGGGAGATTTGCTAGCCAAATGGGAAGCGCACCATGATACACAAAATGTCAGTGATTGATCAGATTCCCAGTGGATAACCTCCGAAAAGGTAAGATATCAGCTTTTAAGCCTGATGAACCTCAATCTTTATGGTTGACTTAACGGATTAGATGATCACCTCATGATTATCGATGATATCTGGACGTAATGTGTATCCTCCTAAGCACATTATTTTCTTACCGACATCTTGCGATGTTAGGTACTATGGGAGGCTTGGCTTGACCAATTGCGGGGTAGCCCGTGCGTTCTTTTGGCACATTTGTTCAATTGCTATACTTGTTGGTGCTTGGTTTCCACTTGATTCCCGTTTTCTTTGAAGACTTATTTATGATTCAAGATTCTCTACTTTATCAGTATGGTAGGTTATTCGAGATTATCTTTGGTTACTATATCCATTACATATTGTTTGCGGTTCGGGAAGTTACTTCGGGGGAATGCAAGTGGGAACCATGGTTGTTATTTACTCCAAATCGTGCTCATGCTAGTTGTTTGTGTGGTATCTTGTTCATTTGGTTCTACATACATGTTTGAAGAGTTATTATATGGTAGAAGATTATTATCGAGTTCTATTGCTTGAGAACAAGCAAAACTCTAGTGTGGGGTGGTTTGATATCGCATATTTTATACACGTTTTCCTTATTGATATCGATCATAATTTAGTCCGTTCGGATACAGTTTAGTGTTTATTTTGATGATATTGAGAACGTCCAAGTTTGAAGAGCTAATTGTTGAAAAGTGGTGTTTTATGGAGTTTTTGAGGCATGTTGGTAATCGATTATTATTATTGGTGCTCCTGGGTTGGAAATGTTAAGTAAATATCGGGTAGTTTGGTTTTAAGTTATTATTAGTATTGAAAGAGTGCAAAAGAGATGAAGGAATCAGTTTATGTTGATTGTCGCGGCGCGACAAATGTGTCCGCGGCGCGGCGTTTAACTTATTTCACGAACAGAACAAGGTTTAAAGAAGGTTCCAGTTTATGAGTTGTGTCGCGGCGCAACAATTTAAGCCGCGGCGCGACAAGTCTGTTGGTTCAGGCATATTTGGCAGGTATTTAAGGCACGAAAAATACCCTAATTAACCATTATCGTATTCAGACGTTTTCCAGCAGCTTTTTGACGAACAAAGGTGATTTTTGGGGATTCCCAAGGTCATTCTAAGGCATCAATCATTCCGGAAACAAGTCTCGATCCGTTTATCGTTCAAGATTCAATCATTAATTAGGTTAATCTCTTTATTTAAAACAATGAATTTTTCTATTACTTTGATTGTTATTTTGGTTTTAGCTATGATTTTTGGCTAAGTCTTTAATGTTGGTCTAGATTGAATATTTGCATGTGTTTGGATGATACTTTGTAGTTTTATTGATTAATGCATGATAATTATGAGTTTTGATTAAGAACCATTCTTGTGGGTGTTGATTATTGTTACTAGGTTGATTAGTGAATCTTGTTTGAACAAAGGGAACCCTGTTTCAATTTAGTGATCTAATTTCCAATTGATTTGTCTTAACCGATTGGGTGCTAACTGGACCAAGGGGGTAAACTGGGTAACATTGATTAAACAAAATAGGGGTGAATTGTGTGGAGCGAACGCGTAACCAATTGAATCTTAATCTTATAATTAGCCAATTACTAAGTCATAAACGAAAGAGGTCTTTGGTGAAAGGGAACCCTAAGCCAATAAATCCTAGTTTGACGTGTTTGCTAAAAGAGAACTCTGAGTAAACCGACTATGTAGTTGCGTGCATTGATAAATAGAACTAGTGCTTAATAACAAATCATCCAACACTGCGAATAGGAGATCTAGGCGAACATTCTTTTATCTATTGAATTCAAATATCTTTATTTTCCGTTGAGTCTGCTATTTGATTTACTTAAACTTAAAAACCCAAAAATATTGTCTTTTACTTTTGATCTATCTTTGATTTGGCTAATCGTTAAATAGTCACAAAATAAATATTCTCGTACTTTCGATTTTCATAGATTAACTTAGTTTATTTTATTAGTTACAATCTTAATTCTCACGTTTAAACTGTCCTTGGAACGATTTTGGAATTATTGACTTTATACTATTGCACGATCGGGTCCACTGCCCGTTAGTGTGTAGTAATCATTTAACCGACATTTTCCATTGATAAATAATATACACGATTTTACACATCAGTTCGACTCCGATTATGTTGCGGTTACATTGTACTTAGGGTACCGAAGTGAAACCCTTAGTTACATGAGTGACTGGGTGAAGTTTGACAAGCTATAGTAATTGGATGATTACGAGAGTAGAGTTGTGTAATTTGCGGTACACTTTTCGTTTGAAGTGTTTAAGGATTGGTTGAAATCCTTCGTGTGCTCAAGATTGGAGCAAGATATAGTGATGGGTCGTGTGAACCCAAATTGTTGGTAAAGCCTACCTTTGGTTGCAATGTACGGTTGTACAAAATGCGGTTATGGAACGTAGTCCAAGTGGGGGAGTTACACTCCCGCACGAGGAAGTTTTAGTGTGAGATTTCGGATGATGCATTGGATAGATCCGGAGTTCGTGTCAGGACCTAGTTTTGGTAAATTTGTGGTAGAGTACAATTTTGGTTAAATTGTACTTATGATGTTGGATTTGGAAATTATCACCGAGGTGGTAATGTGGTAAATCTCGTTGAGAGATAATGGACGTGTTTGGCGAGCAAGGTGAAATCTGTAGTGACCCGAACTTTTCCATGTTTATATATATATATATATTAAATGAAATTGTTATTTACATGATTAAGTGTTTCCAACATATTAATCAATCAAACTTGTTAAGACTTGATTAATTGAAATAGGTTTCATATAGACAATTGACCACCCAAGTTGACCGGTGATTCACGAACGTTAAAACTTGTAAAAACTATATGATGACATATATATGGTTATATATATAGTTAACATGATATTATGATAAGTAAAAATATAATTAAGTATATTAATAATGAACTACATATGTAAAAACAAGACTACTAACTTAATAATTTTGAAACGAGACATATATGTAACGATTATCGTTGTAACGACATTTAATGTATATATATATCATATTAAGAGATATTCGTACATCATAATATCATAATAATATAATAATTTAAAATCTCATTTGATATTATAAACATTGGGTTAACAACATTTAACAAGATAGTTAACCTAAAGGTTTCAAAACAACACTTACATGTAACGACTAACGATGACTTAACGACTCAGTTAAAATGTATATACATGAAGTGTTTTAATATGTATTCATACACTTTTTAAAGACTTCAAGACACTTATCAAAATACTTCTACTTAACAAAAATTCTTACAGTTACATCCTCGTTCAGTTTCATCAACAATTCTACTCGTATGCACCCGTATTTGTACTCGTACAATACACAACTTTTAGATGTATGTACTATTGGTATATACACTCCAATGATCAGCTATTAGCAGCCCATGTGAGTCACCTAACACATGTGGGAACCATCATTTGGCAACTAGCATGAAATATCTCATAAAATTACAAAAATTTGAGTAATCATTCATCACTTATTTACATGAAAACAAAATTACATATCCTTTATATCTAATCCATACACGAACGACCAAAAACACCTACAAACACTTTTATTCTTCAATTTTCTTCATCTAATTCATCTCTCTCAAGTTCTATCTTCAAGTTCTAAGTGTTCTTCATAAATTCTACAAGTTCTAGTTTCATAAAATCAAGAATACTTCCAAGTTTGCTAGCTTACTTCCAATCTTGTAGAGTGATCATCCAACCTCAAGAAATCTTTCTTATTTATAGTAAGATATCTTTCTAATACAAGGTAATACTCATATTCAAACTTTGATTCAATTTCTATAACTATAACAATCCTATTTCGAGTGAAAATCTTACTTGAACTGTTTTCGTGTCATGATTCTGCTTCAAGAACTTTCAAGCCATCCAAGGATCCTTTGAAGCTAGATCCATTTTTCTCATTTCCAGTAGCTTTATCCAGAAAACTTGAGGTAGTAATGATGTTCATAACATCATTCGATTCATACATATAAAGCTATCTTATTCGAAGGTTTAAACTTGTAATCACTAGAACATAGTTTAGTTAATTCTAAATTTGTTCACAAACAAAAGTTAATCCTTCTAACTTGACTTTTAAAATAAACTAAACACATGTTCTATATCTATATGATATGCTAACTTAATGATTTAAAACCTGGAAACACGAAAAACACCGTAAAATCGGATTTACGCCGTCGTAGTAACACCGCGGGCTGTTTTGGGTTAGTTAATTAAAAACTATGATAAACTTTGATTTAAAAGTTGTTCTTCTGGGAAAATGATTTTTCTTATGAACATGAAACTATATCCAAAAATCATGGTTAAACTCAAAGTGGAAGTATGTTTTCTAAAATGGTCATCTAGACGTCGTTCTTTCGACTGAAATAACTACCTTTACAAAAATGACTTGTAACTTATATTTCCGACTATAAACCTATACTTTTTCTGTTTAGATTCATAAAATAGAGTTCAATATGAAACCATAGCAATTTGATTCACTCAAAACAGATTTAAAATGAAGAAGTTATGGGTAAAACAAGATTGGATAATTTTTCTTGTTGTAGCAACGTGAAAATTGGTAACAAATCTATATTAATCATATCCTAGCTAACTTATATTGTATTATACATGTATTCTAATATATTATGTAATCTTGGGATACCATAGACACGTATGAAAATGTTTTGACATATCATATCGACCCATGTGTATATATTATTTGGAACAACCATAGACACTCTATATGCAGTAATGTGGGAGTTAGCTATATAGGGTTGAGGTTGATTTCAAAAATATATATACTTTGAGTTGTGATCTAGCCTGAGACGTGTATACACTGGGTCGTGGATTGATTCAAGATAATATATATCAATTTTTTTTCTGTACATCTAACGTTGGACAACTAGTTGTAGGTTACTAACGAGGACAGCTGACTTAATAAACTTAAAACATCAAAATGTATTAAAAGTGTTGTAAATATATTTTGAATATACTTTGATATATATGTACATATTTGTTATAGGTTCGTGAATCGACCAGTGGCCAAGTCTTACTTCCCGACGAAGTAAAAAACTGTGAAAGTGAGTTATAGTCCCACTTTTAAAAATCTAATATTTTTGGGATGAGAATACATGCAGGTTTTATAAATGATTTACAAAATAGACACAATTACGTGAAACTACATTCTATGGTTGAATTATCGAAATCGGATATGCCCATTTTTATTAAGTCTGGTAATCTAAGAATTAGGGAACAGACACCCTAATTGACGCGAATCCTAAAGATAGATCTATTGGGCCTAACAAACCCCATCCAAAGTACCGGATGCTTTAGTGCTTAGAAATTTATATCATATCCGAAGGGTGTCCCGGAATGATGGGGATATTCTTATATATGCATCTTGTTAATGTCGATTACCAGGTGTTCACCATATGAATGATTTTTATCTCTATGTATGGGATGTATATTGAAATATGAAATCTTGTGGTCTATTGTTACGATTTGATATATATAGGTAAAACCTATAACTCACCAACATTTTTGTTGACGTTTAAAGCATGTTTATTCTCAGGTGAATATTAAGAGCTTCCGCTGTTGCATACTAAAATAAGGACAAGATTTGGAGTCCATGTTTGTATGATATTATGTAAAAACTGCATTCAAGAAACATATGTCGATGTAATATATTTCTATTGTAAACCATTATGTAATGGTCGTGTGTAAACAGTATATATTAGATTATCATTATTTGAAAATCTACGTAATGCTTTTGAAACCTTTATTGATAAAATAAAGGTTATGGTTGTTTTAAAAATGAATGCAGTCTTTGAAAAACGTCTCATATAGAGGTCAAAACCTCGCAACGAAATCAATTAATATGGAACGTTTATAATCAATATGAACGGGACATTTCAGTTGGTATCCGAGCGTTGGTCTTAGAGAACCAGAATTTTGCATTAGTGTGTCTTATCGAATTTGTTAGGATGCATTAGTGAGTCTGGACTTCGACCGTGTTTACTTGAAAAATGATTGCTTAACAAATTTTGTTGGAAACTATATATTTTTAACGTGTGAATATTATGTGATATATTAATCTCTTAACGCGTTTGATATTATGTGATAGATGTCTACCTCTAGAACAAGTCCCATTGACTTACCTAATAATAATGAAGAGTCAAATGTAAATTGAAATGATTCGTGGACTGATTCACAAGTTCCCGAAGAGGAACCGGAAGAAGAGTCGGAACCGGAAGAAGAATCGGAACTGGAAGAAGAAATAGAACCAGTGGGGGAAATAATAAAACAGTTAAGTAGAAGAAAATCCTCAACCAACCGACCAAAGTTAATTATGGTTAATGGTGTTTTCGCCAAGGAAGCAAAGTATTGGGAGGATTACCAATTCTCCGATGAATCGGATCCCGACAAGGATTCCGATGATGTTATAGAAATTACCCCAACACAATTTAATAAGGCAAAAGAGAACAATAAGGGAAAGGGCATAAAAATAGAGAAATTTGATTCCAAACCCGATGAACTTTATATGTATCGTCAACACCCGTATTTCTTAAGTTGTGACAATAACCCGGGAACCTCTAAACCACCAGGTTTTTCTAAACCAATGTGGAAAATGACGGCTCGTATTAGGGGAACATCATATATCCCTAGAAACTTGGCAAAACGAACCAAAACCGAAGAAGAAGAAACGAGCGAGTCGGAATAAGATAGTTGTATTCGTGTGGTGTAATATAAGTAATATAGTGTGCTTATGCTTTATGATATATGTAAAAATTGCTTGTATTAATAAGTATTTTTTTTATGAATCTAACTCTTGTCTATTTTACAGTATAAAAACACAAAATGGATAGACAACCCAATATTTTAAGAGACCTACCCGGAGACATGATTGATGAAATCTTGTCTAGAGTCGGTCAGAATTTCTCGGCACAACTATTTAAGGGGAGATCAGTTTGTAAGATATTCAAAGAACGTTCTAAGAATGCCTTGATTTATAAAAGACTTTCGTTCGAAAGATGGGGGATATCACATTGGGAAATCCATAAGTTACGATGTGTTTACTTTGACGCATATATTGCGGGGAACCTAAATGCTATTTTACGCAACGGGTTAAGAAATTATTTTGACTCAATATATCCGAATATAGGACTTCGTGTTTTAGAAAAAGCGGCTAACATGCAACATAAAGAAGCATGTTATGCTTACGGGTTAGTAATGTTCGCTTCTCACCAAAGTGAGAACAAGAACATCGGGCTACAACTATTAAACAAAACGTTCCCACAAGTGACGGAGTCGGTAATTGGGGTAAGAAATGAGGTTTTTAGGTTATTACGAGACTGTTGGTCATTACGTAACCTTCATCCTTTTGACGACGTTACAACACATTGTCTTACTATCGGTCACAACGGTTATGTTCCACAAAACCAAGGATGGGAAGTGGTATTAGTAAAACCAGAATGCATGACTTGTTTCTGGACGTATGAATTACGTGTCTTTATTGCCTTTGCTGAACGCCTTATTTATTAACTAGAATTATCTTCGCAACTACTTTGTATCAAAGTTTTATGTGCTATATTTCATGCTATATGTAAAAAAAAGCGGTATTGTAAGTTTGCAAGTTATTGTATAAAGGTTTGAATATGATATTTTTTTTTGTGATTAGTTTTTCATATAGAATTGTAGTAGTTGAAATGGTATGTTAGCTACTAAGTATGAACTTAACGGGTAGGTACTACCCGAATTAAAGAGTATAAAACGCTAATATGAAGAAAGATCTTTTATAAATAAGTTCATATTACGCTACGAAATACTATTGACTACTCTTGATATTCTATATGATTAACTCGTTTCATTTGACTATTTTGAAGGAAATGGCACCGACTACTCGACACACCTTGAATATGAGCGAAGAGGAATTTCGTGCCTTTCTTGCTTCAAACATAGCTGCAGTACAGGCTACGCTACATACCAACAATAACCTTGGATCTAGCAGTACAGGAAATCGTGTAGGATGCACCTACAAAGAATTCACTGCCTGCAAACCTTTGGAATTTGATGGAACCGAAGGACCAATCGGATTGAAACGGTGGACCGAGAAGGTCGAATCGGTGTTTGCCATAAGTAAGTGTACTGAAGAGGACAAAGTGAAGTACGCTACGCATACCTTCACAGGTTCTGCGTTAACATGGTGGAATACCTATCTAGAGCAAGTGGGACAAGATGATGCTTACGCACTACCGTGGTCAGCATTCAAGCACTTGATGAACGAGAAGTACCATCCCAGAACCGAGGTCAATAAGCTCAAGACAGAACTTAGAGGGTTACGAACCCAAGGATTTGATATTACCACGTACGAAAGATGATTCACATAATTATGCCTATTGTGTCCGGGAGCGTTCGAAGATGAGGAAGAGAAGATCGACTCGTTTGTGAAAGGATTACCGGAAAGAATCCAAGAAGATATAAGTTCACACGAGCCCGCCTCCATACAACAGGCATGTAGAATGGCTCACAAACTAGTGAACCAGATTGAAGAAAGAATTAAAGAACAGACTGCTGAAGAGGCCAATGTGAAGCAAGTCAAAAGAAAGTGGGAGGAAAACGGTGATAAGAATTACCAATACAACAACAACAGCAATTACAACAATAATCGCAACAACTATCCCAACAATCGCAACATCAATCGCAACTACAACAAACGGCCCAAAAACAACAACAACAACAACAACAACAACAACAACAACAACAACAACAACAGCTGCAACTACAACAATCATCCCAACAACAATAATAACCTCAATAACAACAACAATCAGAAGCAGCTATGCCAAAGGTGTGAAAAGTATCACTCGGGGTTCTACACCAAATTTTGCAACAAGTGTAAAAGAAATGGTCATAGCGCGGCGAAGTGTGAGGTCTACGGACCAGGGGTTAACAGAACGAAAGGAACAAATGGGGTCGGAACGAGTAATGGCGGAGCAAGTAGTGTCGGAGCAAGTTATGCCAATGTAGTTTGTTATAAATGTGGAAAACCGGGCCACATTATTAGAAATTGCCCGAACCAGGAGAACACGAATGAACAAGGCCGCGGAAGAGTTTTCAATATTAATGCGGCAGAGGCACAGGAAGACCCGGAGCTTGTTACGGGTACGTTTCTTATTGACAATAAATCTGCTTACGTTTTATTTGATTCGGGTGCGGATAGAAGCTATATGAGTAGAGATTTTTGTGCTAAATTAAGTTGTCCATTGACGCCTTTGGATAGTAAATTTTTACTCGAATTAGCAAATGGTAAATTAATTTCAGTAGATAATATATGTCGGAATCGAGAATTTAAACTGGTTAACGAAACATTTAAGATTGACTTGATACCAGTAGAGTTAGGGAGTTTTGATGTTATAATCGGTATGGACTGGTTGAAAGAAGTGAAAGCAGAGATCGTTTGTTACAAAAATGCAAATTGCATTATACGAGAAAAAGGAAAACCCTTAATGGTGTACAGAGAAAAGGGCAACACGAAGCTACATCTTATTAGTAATTTGAAGGCACAAAAACTAATAAGAAAAGGTTGCTATGCTGTTCTAGCACACGTCGAGAAAGTACAAACTGAAGAAAAGAGCATCAATGATGTTCCCGTCGCAAAAGAATTTTCTGATGTATTTCCGAAAGAATTACCGGGATTACCCCCACATCGATCCGTTGAATTTCAAATAGATCTTGTACCAGGAGCTGCACCAACAGCTCGTGCTCCTTACAGACTTGCACCCAGCGAGATGAAAGAACTGCAAAGCCAATTACAAGAACTTTTAGAGCGTGGTTTCATTCGACCAAGCACATCACCGTGGGGAGCTCCTGTTTTGTTTGTCAAGAATAAAGATGGTACATTCAGGTTGTGTATCGACTACCGGAGTTGAACAAACTTACCATCAAGAACCGCTACCCACTACCGAGAATCGACGACTTATTTGATCAACTACAAGGCTCGTCTGTTTATTCAAAGATTGACTTACGTTCCGGGTATCATCAAATGCGGGTGAAAGAAGATGATATTCCAAAGAATGCTTTCAGAACACGTTACGGTCATTACGAGTTTATGGTCATGCCTTTTGGTTTAACTAATGCACCAGCTGTGTTCATGGACCTTATGAATCGAGTGTGTGGACCATACCTTGACAAGTTTGTCATTGTTTTCATTGATGACATACTTATTTACTCAAAGAATGACCAAGAACACGGTGAACATTTGAGAAAGGTGTTAGAAGTATTGAGGAAGGAAGAATTGTACGCTAAGTTTTCAAAGTGTGCATTTTGGTTGGAAGAAGTTCAATTCCTCGGTCACATAGTGAACAAAGAAGGTATTAAGGTGGATCCGGTAAAGATAGAAACTGTTGAAAAGTGGGAAACCCCGAAAACTCCGAAACACATACGCCAGTTTTTAGGACTAGCTGGTTACTACAGAAGGTTCATCCAAGACTTTTCCAGAATAGCAAAACCCTTGACTGCATTAATGCATAAAGGGAAGAAATTTGAATGGAAGGATGAACAAGAGAAAGCGTTTCAGTTATTGAAGAAAAAGCTAACTACGGCACATATATTGTCATTACCTGAAGGTAATGATGATTTTGTGATTTATTGTGACGCATCAAAGCAAGGTCTCGGTTGTGTATTAATGCAATGAACGAAGATGATTGCTTATGCATCTAGACAATTGAAGATTCACGAACAAAATTATACCACGCATGATTTGGAATTAGGCGCGGTTGTTTTTGCATTAATGACTTGGATGCACTACTTATATGGGGTCAAAAGTATTATATATACCGACCACAAAAGTCTTCAACACATATTTAATCAGAAACAACTGAATATGAGGCAGCGTAGGTGGATTGAATTGTTGAATGATTACGACTTTGAGATTCGTTACCACCCGGGGAAGGCAAATGTGGTAGCCGACGCCTTGAGCAGGAAGGACAGAGAACCCATTCGAGTAAAATCTATGAATATAATGATTCACAATAACCTTACTACTCAAATAAAGGAGGCGCAACAAGGAGTTTTAAAAGAGGGAAATTTAAAGGATGAAATACCCAAAGGATCGGAGAAGCATCTTAATATTCGGGAAGACGGAACCCGGTATAGGGCTGAAAGGATTTGGGTACCAAAATTTGGAGATATGAGAAAAATGGTACTTAGAGAAGCTCATAAAACCAGATACTCAATACATCCTGGAACGGGGAAGATGTACAAGGATCTCAAGAAACATTTTTGATGGCCGGGTATGAAAGCCGATGTTGCTAAATACGTAGGAGAATGTTTGACATGTTCTAAGGTCAAAGCTGAGCATCAGAAACCATCAGGTCTACTTCAACAACCCGAAATCCCGGAATGGAAATGGGAAAACATTACCATGGATTTCATCACTAAATTGCCAAGGACTGCAAGTGGTTTTGATACTATTTGGGTAATAGTTGATCGTCTCACCAAATCAGCACACTTCCTGCCAATAAGAGAAGATGACAAGATGGAGAAGTTAACACGACTGTATTTGCAGGAAGTCGTCTCCAGACATGGAATACCAATCTCTATTATCTCTGATAGGGATGGCAGATTTATTTCAATATTCTGGCAGACATTACAGCAAGCATTAGGAACTCGTCTAGACATGAGTACTGCCTATCATCCACAAACTGATGGGCAGAGTGAAAGGACAATACAAATGCTTGAAGACATGCTACGAGCATGTGTTATTGATTTCGGAAACAGTTGGGATCGACATCTACCGTTAGCAGAATTTTCCTACAACAACAGCTACCATTCAAGCATTGAGATGGCGCCGTTTGAAGCACTTTATGGTAGAAAGTGCAGGTCTCCGATTTGTTGGAGTGAAGTGGGGGATAGACAGATTACGGGTCCTGAGATAATACAAGAAACTACCGAGAAGATCATCCAAATTCAACAACTGTTGAAAACCGCCCAAAGTCGACAAAAGAGCTACGCTAACATTAAAAGAAAAGATATAGAATTTGAAATTGGAGAGATGGTCATGCTTAAAGTTGCACCTTGGAAAGGTGTTGTTCGATTTGGTAAACGAGGGAAATTAAATCCAAGGTATATCGGACCATTCAAGATTATTGATCATGTCGGACCAGTAGCTTACCAACTTGAGTTACCTCAACAACTCGCGGCTGTACATAACACTTTCCACGTCTCGAATTTGAAGAAATGTTTTGCTAAAGAAGATCTCACTATTCCGTTAGATGAAATCCAAATCAACGAAAAACTTAAATTCATTGAAGAACCCGTCGAAATAATGGATCGTGAGGTTAAAAGACTTAAGCAAAACAAGATACCAATTGTTAAGGTTCAATGGAATGATCGTAGAGGACCCGAGTTCACCTGGGAATGAGAAGATCAGATGAAGAAGAAATACCCGCATTTATTTCCAGAAGATACGTCAACACCTCCAACTGCTTAAAATTTCGGGACGAAATTTATTTAACTGGTAGGTACTGTAGTGACCCGAACTTTTCCATGTTTATATATATATTAAATGAAATTGTTATTTACATGATTAAGTGTTTCCAACATATTAATCAATCAAACTTGTTAAGACTTGATTAATTGAAATAGGTTTCATATAGACAATTGACCACCCAAGTTGACCGGTGATTCACGAACGTTAAAACTTGTAAAAACTATATGATGACATATATATGGTTATATATATATAGTTAACATGATATTATGATAAGTAAAAATATAATTAAGTATATTAATAATGAACTACATATGTAAAAATAAGACTACTAACTTAATGATTTTGAAACGAGACATATATGTAATGATTATCGTTGTAACGACATTTAATGTATATATATCATATTAAGAGATATTCGTACATCATAATATCATGATAATATAATAATTTAAAATCTCATTTGATATTATAAACATTGGGTTAACAACATTTAACAAGATCGTTAACCTAAAGGTTTCAAAACAACACTTACATGTAACGACTAACGATGACTTAACGACTCAGTTAAAATGTATATACATGTAGTGTTTTAATATGTATTCATACACTTTTTAAAGACTTAAATACACTTATCAAAATACTTCTACTTAACAAAAATTCTTACAATTACATCCTCGTTCAGTTTCATCAACAATTCTACTCGTATGCACCCGTATTCGTACTCGTACAATACACAGCTTTTAGATGTATGTACTATTGGTATATACACTCAAATGATCAGCTCTTAGCAGATCATGTGAGTCACCTAACACATGTGGGAACCATCATTTGGCAACTAGCATGAAATATCTCATAAAATTACAAAAATATGAGTAATCATTCATGACTTATTTACATGAAAACAAAATTACATATCCTTTATATCTAATCCATACACGAACGACCAAAAACACCTACAAACACTTTTATTCTTCAATTTTCTTCATCTAATTGATCTCTCTCAAGTTCTATCTTCAAGTTTTAAGTGTTCTTCATAAATTCTACAAGTTCTAGTTTCATAAAATCAAGAATACTTCCAAGTTTGCTAGCTTACTTCCAATCTTGTAGAGTGATCATCCAACCTCAATAAATCTTTCTTATTTATAGTAAGATATCTTTCTAATACAAGGTAATACTCATATTCAAACTTTGATTCAATTTCTATAACTATAACAATCTTATTTCGAGTGAAAATCTTACTTGAACTGTTTTCGTGTCATGATTCTGCTTCAAGAACTTTCAAGCCATCCAAGGATTCTTTGAAGCTAGATCCATTTTTCACATTTCCAGTAGCTTTATCCAGAAAACTTGAGTTAGTAATGATGTTCATAACATCATTCAATTCATACATATAAAGCTATCTTATTCGAAGGTTTAAACTTGTAATCACTAGAACATAGTTTAGTTAATTCTAAACTTGTTCGCAAATAAAAGTTAATCCTTCTAACTTGACTTTTAAAATCAACTAAACACATGTTCTATATCTATATGATATGCTAACTTAATGATTTAAAACCTGAAAACACGAAAAACACCGTAAAACCGGATTTACGCCGTCGTAGTAACACCGCGGGCTGTTTTGGGTTAGTTAATTAAAAACTATGATAAAATTTGATTTAATAGTTGTTCTTCTGGAAAAATGATTTTTCTTATGAACATGAAACTATATCCAAAAATCATGGTTAAACTCAAAGTGGAAGTATGTTTTCTAAAATGGTCATCTACACGTCGTTCTTTCGACTGAAATAACTACCTTTACAAAAATAACTTGTAACTTATATTTCCGACTATAAACCTATACTTTTTCTGTTTAGATTCATAAAATAGAGTTCAATATGAAACCATAGCAATTTGATTCACTCAAAACGGATTTAAAATGAAGAAGTTATGGGTAAAACAAGATTGGATAATTTTTCTTGTTGTAGCAACGTGAAAATTGGTAACAAATCTATATTAATCATATCCTAGCTAACTTATATTGTATTATACATGTATTCTAATATATTATGTAATCTTGGGATACCATAGACACGTATGCAAATGTTTTGACATATCATATCGACCCATGTGTATATATTATTTGGAACAACCATAGACACTCTATATGCAGTAATGTGGGAGTTAGCTATACAGGGTTGAGGTTGATTCTAAAAATATATATACTTTGAGTTGTGATCTAGCCTGAGACGTGTATACACTGGGTCGTGGATTGATTCAAGATAATATATATCAATTTTTTTCTGTACATCTAACGTTGGACAACTAGTTGTAGGTTACTAACGAGGACAGTTGACTTAATAAACTTAAAACATCAAAATGTATTAAAAGTGTTGTAAATATATTTTGAATATACTTTGATATATATGTACATATTTGTTATAGGTTCGTGAATCGACCAGTGGCCAAGTCTTACTTCCCGACGAAGTAAAAATCTGTGAAAGTGAGTTATAGTCCCACTTTTAAAAATCTAATATTTTTGGGATGAGAATACATGCAGGTTTTATAAATGATTTACAAAATAGACACAAGTACGTGAAACTACATTCTATGGTTGAATTATCAAAATCGAATATGCCCCTTTTTATTAAGTTTGGTAATCTAAGAATTAGGGAACAGACACCCTAATTGACGCGAATCCTAAAGATAGATCTATTGGGCCTAACAAACCCCATCTAAAGTACCGGATGCTTTAGTACTTCAAAATTTATATCATATCCGAAGGGTGTCCCGGAATGATGGGGATATTCTTATATATGCATCTTGTTAATGTCGGTTACCAGGTGTTCACCATATGAATGATTTTTATCTCTATGTATGGGATGTATATTGAAATATGAAATCTTGTGGTCTATTGTTACGATTTGATATATATAGGTTAAACCTATAACTCACCAATATTTTTGTTGACGTTTAAAGCATGTTTATTCTCAGGTGAATATTAAGAGCTTCCGCTGTTGCATACTAAAATAAGGACAAGACTTGGAGTCCATGTTTGTATGATATTATGTAAAAACTGCATTCAAGAAACATATGTCGATGTAATATATTTCTATTGTAAACCATTATGTAATGGTCGTGTGTAAACAGTATATTTTAGATTATCATTATTTGATAATCTACGTAATGCTTTTGAAACCTTTATTGATAAAATAAAGGTTATGGTTGTTTTAAAAATGAATGCAGTCTTTGTAAAACGTCTCATATAGAGGTCAAAAGCTCGCAACAAAATCAATTAATGTGGAACGTTTATAATCAATATGAACGGGACATTTCAAAATCCCTCGGTTAAGGGATGTGTGTGTCGGATTCTCTTTTAGAGAATTATTGTTTTGTACCTATGTTTGATATATGTGGTTCTTGCTCGATTGTGTGGATGGTTAGTGGTATCCGTAAGGGTCACTATAGTGTAGCAGAGCGCGATGTTGCACTACTCATTGTTCGAGGCCAAAAGTGTGTATGTGACTGGTGAAGCATGACCGTTCGGGGTCCGTTGACTTCATCATAGGAGTAGTGATATATCGGTGAAGCATGACCGTTGACGGGGTCCGCTGACTTCATCCGATGTTGAGTGATCTATCGGTTATTTTATACACCGATGGTGGGGTCGTAAGGACCGTGCGGTGTGATCTATCAGTTGTTTTATACATCGATGGTGGGATCGTGAGGACCATGTTGTGTGATTAGTGATGCGATAGCCGTGTTTCGCTCACATATTGTTACGGGTGTGACAATAGTCGATTTTGTACACCTTAGGATTAGCGTTGCCATAGTCGTTTTGGGCGCTTTTGGTTTTAGCCGTTGCTTATGATGTTAGGATAGTGGCGTATTGGTGGTATTGCGCACTACAAAGGATGTTTAGTGGTAAGTGTAATCCATAAGGATTCATGTGGTTCGATCTTCAACGTTTGGATTGTTGATTTTAGGTTGAGACTTGGTCGCTTTTAGCGTTGCCCATGGTAAAGGTACGCTAAGGAATTGATATCTCGGTACGAGATTGGTTGAGTTTTTCCCGATATGGGGAATTGAGCAGGTTAGTGCTCGGATTGTAGTTTTGATAAATCTCGAATGATGATTTAGTTGTTAAGGGTAACTCTATGAGAAGAATTGCCTAGAGGAGTTGGAAGGATACATGGCGGATTCGCGGATTCCAAGTGATCGTTGTAGACTTCGGATATTGTGTGGATTGTACGTTTCGGAATGCGTGCGAGTGTGTATTTAGTTAATGGATTTATCTTCGGGTTAATGAGTAATGTGGTGGAAGTCAGATTAGAACGATTGTTTGGGAACCATAGCGTGTAGGTTCGGATTGGTTAAGTGACTAGGATCAAGAGGACGTGATCGAATCTAAGTGGGGTCGAGTTGTAACACCCCGTTTTTCCCCGTACAAGATTTACAGGTGTATCGCGTATGTACGATAGGTGTATGGAGGAATTGAGACATGTTCGTGCATTGAAATTCTTGTATGCGAAAAGTGATCAGACCAAGTTAAAGATCGCAGCGCGGAGGTATGGGTCGCGGCGCGACATTTCAAGCAAATCAGGATCAGGAGGCACGGTAAGGAAGGCACCAGACCATGCCTTGGGTCGCGGCGCGACAGAAAGGGCCGCGGCGTGACATTCAGCTGATTTCAATTCCAGGAAGCATGTTAAGGAAACCACCAGAATACGTTATAGGTCGCGGCGCGACGATTGTGGCCGCAGCGCGGCATTCTGGGCGAGCTGGTACCAGATTTGCAATTTTAAAGGAGATTCGAGGGCATTTTGGTCATTTCGCGTATGTGCCAAATTTGGGATCTTAAATCCCATCCATTCATTTCATTTATCTTTTTCTTTTCCATTTTCTTTCCCACTTTCCTCTCAAAACATAAATACTTCAAATCACTCAAGTGGGATTTTGGAAAGGAAGATTCGGGTTTTGATCGAAGGCGTAAGAGGCAACTTTGTTCTCCTCGTTCTTAGCTACAAGGTGATACTAACGGTAAGCCCTAACTCCGAATTTCGTTTTCGTGTTCTTCATCCAAACTTAGGGTTTTTAATTGTATGTTCATAAATGGAACCCATTTAGTTGTTAATTGAAGATTAACACCAAGATTCGGGTTATTGTTGATTTTGGTGGGTTTTGGGTTTGATGAGCAAGTGTAAGCTTGTAAGACTAGTAAATGGTGTATAATCACTAGTGTTAGTGATTATGGAAGTGTTGGAACTCATTTGGGTGTGTTGGTTGACTAAATTTGAAATGGGTCAAAATTAGGGTTTTTGGTGTCAAATTGGGCAAGACAAGTGTTTAACACTTGTGTTCGGGTTTAATTGGCTTATTAGGACCATTGTCACTAGTGTTAGTGATTATTGGTTAGTTTGGGCGCGGTTTGCGCTTGGAGGTGCAATTGGGTCGAGATTGCACTAGTTGTCAATTTGGGTTGGTTTGTAAATCCTCCCTAATTGTGTTGTTTGTGATTGTGATAATGGAATAGGTACATTCCATAGACGGTTTGCGGATTTTGGTTTGGCATCCATCAAGACTTCAAGGTGAGTGTTAATATCCTATATGCATATGTATGTATAGGATGGGTGCGAGTCGGGTGAAGGGGTTCTCGTTTATAGAGCTCACTCCTCGTATAGGTGGAATTGTTGGACTTGTGTATAGATCCAATTGGCACGGTTGTGCGTTTTAGTTGACCACCTTGGCGAGGTGCACACTTTGTGTGTACGTTATCACATGGGCGTGTGACGTGGATTATATAACCCCAATGGCGAAGGGTTAATATTGTGATGTGGACTTATATAACCCCAATGACGAAGGGTTAATATTGTGAGTCGAATAATTATACGCGTAGGTATATAACGTATCTATTTATTGTAGCGTGAGATGTGAAGTGTAGAAGTGTTAAGACACCACGTTTCACGTGACGAGTGAAGTGTCGAGGTGTTAAGACGCCACTCGGAGTGAAGCATCGAGGTGTTAAGATGCCACTCTAAGTAATTGACGGGTGAAGCATCGAGGTGTTAAGATGCCACTCGGGGTGAAGCATCGAGGTGTTAAGGTGCCATCTAGGAGTGAAGTGTCGAGGTGTTAAGGTGCCACTCCATAAAATAAAGAGTGAAGCATTGAGGTGTTAAGATGCCACTTGGGGTGAAGTACCGAGGTGTTAAGTTGCCACCCTAGGGTTTAGTGATACGAGGTGTTAAGTACACTAATGGATGTTATGAACAACGATGGCATTTTCGTGAGCGCCATTCCCTTGTACGATTGGTTAACCATGGTTATTGTGTTGTAAGCGTGAGCATATTATATTTTTCGAGTTATATATATATATTGTATACGTATAATGTTGTATTGTCGGTATGTAGCTAACCCACCGGGTGTAGCTTCTTGGCGTTGTTCACATCGTCGTTGGTGAACTTATGTTTGTTGATGCATATTTAGCTTGTTGCTTAGTGATCGTACGGTATATTTAGATTAGCTTGCCTTTATGCTTGGATGCTCCGGTATGCGGTATTTGTTTATTTACGTGGCGTGTCCATTTTATGTATATATATATATATATATATATATATATATGCATGTAGTATATTTTCACTCACTAAGCGTTAGCTTACCCTCTCGTTGTTTACTTTTTTATAGATGTGCATGGATGCGGTGGCTCGAGTAAGCATGGGAATTAGTGGACTTGCGTAGTTGCTTAGAAGACTTGCTTTTGAATTTGATTAGGATTGGGTAGCGTATATCCCCAATCGCCATGCTCGGCTTTATTTTGTATTAAAAGTCATATGGTCGAAGTTTGCATTTTGTACAAAAAGGGAAATTTGGGCATATGTGGGCCCAGTGTCGTATAACTCATTTTATTATTGAAACGTGTTAGTTTTATCTATTATTAAATGTTGTGAAAACCGTTTCGTCTAAAAGTGTCGGGAAGCAGGAGATATTTTTACGGGAAAATGACTTTTGGGACAGCAGGGATCGGAGCGGCGCGCCCCTATATGGAGCGGCGCCTCATTTGCCTGTAAACTTGATCTTTGTAAAAAAAAAATGTAAGCGTGTTTTGGTTGGATAACGGGTTGGGATGTTACAAGTGGTATCAGAGCATGGTCTAAGGGATTTAGGTGACTTGAGATAGGTGCCTAGACTTAGACTTTTGTGTGTTCTAAATTTGTTGCGGGACTTGTAGGATTACGGGTCAGAATGGGTTATAGTTAGTGCCTTGTTGTAGGTGGACTAACGTTTATATTAGTAATGCGGATATTATTAATATATTATTGTGTTGTGATAATAATTCTCGCGTGTGTTTATATCGCGTAGAATTTTGTTTGTGTTTGTTTATATCATCGAGCCAGGTGGTCGTTGTACTAACGAGTCGATACGGCGTGTGCACGTAATAAGGACTTGCAAACCTTATTACGGGTGCAAATCGTGTCTAACAAGTGATGTACGACGAGTGTTTAGCAAGATGGGGCGGTGTTGTGTGTGTGCTTTATACGTTCGTGATCTAATCGCTTTTGCATTCCTTAGAATGGCGACGGGAAACGGGTTCGAGACGAACGATTTGGAGTTTAATGTTAGAGTTGCGGCTGCCGTTGCGGAGCAAATGCGTGCGTTTCGAGAAGAAATGGATAGGAAGTATTCCGAATCCCGAACTAGTGGTGAAATGGAGCGTTGTCTTAAGAGCTTCGTGAGGACTAAACCCCCGATGTATGACGGAAAACCGGATCCTTTGGTAAGCACCACATGGAACACGGATGTCGAAGGGTGTTTTCGCACTATTGAATGCCCTCCCGAGAAAAAGACGAGACTCGCTACTAGTTTGTTGCGGGGTAGGGCGAGGGATTGGTTGGATGGTAAGATTGACCTTGTCGGTGGCGAAGCGTTTATGACTTTATCGTGGGACGAATTTAAGGAGGAATTCTTCGAGGAGTTCCGGACTTCAGTCGATTTGGGGGAGTTACGTAATGAGTTGCGAAATTTGCGACAAGGATCTATGGATTTGAATACTCACAAGACGACCTTTGTGGCAAAGGCTCGCCTTTGCCCGGAGTATTTGGGGAACGATCGTTTGTTGATGGGGGATTTCTATCGGACCTTGAATGATGACTTGAAGGATAAAATTTGCCGGGGTCAAGCAAAATTGTTTTCAGAATTATTCGACTTGGCTAAGAGTTTCGAGTCGTACTCGCAATCGAAGATAAGTGAGCCTTCAAGTAGGAGAAGTGTTGTTTCGTATGGTGCTCCAAGTAAGAGGACTTAGGGTCCGAGTGCGAGCACGGGTGGTACACGGACGGGTATATCGGACTCTAGTGCGCCTAAGTGTTACAATTATGGCGTGAGGGGTCACAAGTCTTGGGAATGTTCGGTGCTAAAGGGTGATGGCATGGGGTGCTTCGTTTGCCAAGAGGAAGGACATCGTAAGTCGGAATGTCCCGAGTTAGCGGGGATAGGTGCGACAAGGAGACGTTAAGGTACGTTTCGTTTTAATAAATATGTCATTTGATTATTTATTATGTGCCGTTGAGTTTGAGTTGGTTAAATGCATGGTGTTGTGCATGTTATTGATATGGGTGACGTTCTTAATGGAAGTACCCTATGGTGACGTTTTGATTTATGGGCGAAGGGCGTAAGACTTGGTGCAACCAAGCATTCTTTAGTATTGGAAAATGTTTCTACCAAGCCATGTGTGTGGGCTTTGGTGTTCGGATGTTAGAGCGTGTTCGCTCTCGTGTTGAAGTTGATGAACCGTGAGGTTCGTCGGGTGGATGAAACCTTTGAGATCGAGTGTTTGATCTCGATGTATATTGGTAAAGGAGTCTACATGATGCGACATTAGGTGCCTCTTTTATACCTACTAGCGTGGTGTTCGACTCCGATTATGTTGCGGTTACATTGTACTTAGGGTACCGAAGTGAAACCCTTAGTTACATGAGTGACTGGGTGAAGTTTGACAAGCTATAGCAATTGGATGATTACGAGAGTAGAGTTGTGTAATTTACGGTACACTTTTCATTCGAAGTGTTTAAGGATTGGTTGAAATTCTTCGTGTGCTCAAGATTGGAGCAAGATGTAGTGATGGGTCGTGTGAACCCAAATTGTTGGTAAAGCCTACCTTTGGTAGCAATGTACGGTTGTACAAAATGCGGTTATGGAACGTAGTCCAAGTGGGGGAGTTACACTCCCGCACAAGGAAGTTTTAGTGTGAGATTTCGGATGATGCGTTGGATAGATCCGGAGTTCGTGTCGGGACCTAGTTTTGGTCGATTTGTGGTAGAGTACAATTTTGGTTAAATTGTACTTATGATGTTGGATTTGAAAATTATCACCGAGGTGGTAATGTGGTAAATCTCGCTGAGAGATAATGGACGTGTTTGGCGAGCAAGGTGAAATCCCTCGGTTAAGGGATGTGTGTGTCGGATTCTCTTTTAGAGAATTATTGTTTTGTACCTATGTTTGATATTGGTGGTTCTTGCTCGATTGTGTGGATGGTTAGTGGTATCCATAAGGGTTCACTATAGTGTAGCAGAGCACGATGTTGCACTACTCGTTGTTCGAGGCCAAAAGTGAGTATGTGATTGGTGAAGCATGACCGTCCGGGGTCCGCTGACTTCATCATGGGAGTAGTGATATATCGGTGAAGCATGACCGTTGACAGGGTCCGCTGACTTCATCCGGTGTTGAGTGATCTATCGGTTGTTTTATACACCGATGGTGGGGTCGTAAGGACTGTGCGGTGTGATCTATCGATTGTTTTATACACCGATGGTGGGATCGTGAGGACCATGTTGTGTGATTAGTGATGCGATAGCCGTGTTTCGCTCACATGTTGTTACGGGTGTGACAATAGTCGATTTTGTACACCTTAGGATTAGCGTTGCCATAGTCGTTTTGGGCGCTTTTGATTTTAGCCGTTGCTTATGATGTTAGGATAGTGGCGTATTGGTTGTATTGCGCACGACAAAGGATGTTTAGTAGTAAGTGTAATCCGTAAGGATTCATGTGGTTCGATCTTCAATGTTCGGATTGTTGACTTTAGGTTGAGACTTGGTCGCTTTTAGCGTTGTCCTTGGTAAAGGTACGCTAAGGAATTGATATCTCGGTACGAGATTTGTTGAGTTTTTCCCGATATGGGGAATTGAGCAGGTTAGTGCTCGGATTGTGGTTTTGATAAATCTCGAATGACGATTTAGTTGTTAAGGGTAACTCTATGAGAAGAATTGCCTAGAGGAGTTGGAAGGATACATGGCGGATTCGCGTATTCCAAGTGATCGTTGTAGACTTCGGATATTGTGTGGATTGTACGTCTCGGAATGCGTGCGAGTGTGTATTTAGTTAATGGATTTACCTTCGGGTTAATGAGTAATGTGGTAGAAGTCGGATTAGAACGATTGTTTGGGAACCATAGCGTGTAGGTTCGGATTGGTTAAGTGACTAGGATTACGAGGACGTGATCGAATCTAAGTGGGGGAGAGTTGTAACACCCCGTTTTTCCCCGTACATGATTTATAGGGGTATCGCGTATGTACGATAGGTGTATGGAGGAATTGAGACATGTTCGTGCATTGAAGTTCTTGTATGCGAAAAGTGATCAGACCAAGTTAAAGGTCGCGGCGCGGAGGTATGGGTCACGGCGTGACATTTCAAGCAAATCAGGATCAGAAGGCACAGTAAGGAAGGTACCAGACCATGCCTTGGGTCGCGGCGCGACAGAAAGGGCCGCGGCGCGACATTCAGCTGATTTCAATTCCAGGAAGCATGTTAAGGAAACCACCAGAATACGTTATAGGTCGCGGCGCGACGATTGTGGTCGCAACGTGGCATTCTGGGCGAGCTGGTACCAGATTTGCAATTTTAAAGGAGATTCGAGGGCATTTTGGTCATTTCACGTATGTGCCAGATTTGGGATCTTAAATCCCATCCATTCATTTCATTTATCTTTTTCTTTTCCATTTTCTTTCTCACTTTCCTCTCAAAACATAAATACTTCAAATCACTCAAGTGGGATTTTGGAAAGGAAGATTCGGGTTTTGATCGAAGGCGTAAGAGGCAACTTTGTTCTCCTCGTTTTTAGCTACAAGGTGATACTAACTGTAAGCCCTAACTCCGAATTTCGTTTTCGTGTTCTTCATCCAAACTTAGGGTTTTTAATTGTATGTTCATAAATGGAACCCATTTAGTTGTTAATTGAAGATTAACACCAAGATTCGGGTTATTGTTGATTTTGGCGGGTTTTGGGTTTGATGAGCAAGTGTAAGCTTATAAGACTAGTAAATGGTGCATAATCACTAGTGTTAGTGATTATGGAAGTGTTGGAACTCATTTGGGTGTGTTGGTTGACTAAATTTGAAATGGGTCAAAATTAGGGTTTTTGGTGTCAAATTGGGCAAGACAAGTGTTTAACACTTGTGTTCGGGTTTAATTGGCTTATTAGGACCATTGTCACTAGTGTTAGTGATTATTGGTTAGTTTGGGTGCGGTTTGCGCTTGGAGGTGCAATTGGGTCGAGATTGCACTAGTTGTCAATTTGGGTTGGTTTGTAAATCCTCCCTAATTGTGTTGTTTGTGATTGTGATAATGGAATAGGAACATTCCATCGACAGTTTGCGGATTTTGGTTTGGCATCCATCAAGACTTCAAGGTGAGTGTTAATATCCTATATGCATATGTATGTGTAGGATGGGTGCGGGTTGGGTGAAGGGGTTCTCGTTTATAGAGCTCACTCCTCGTATAGGTGGAATTGTTGGACTTGTGTATAGATCTAATTGGCACGGTTGTGCATTTTAGTTGACCACCTTGGCGAGGTGCACACTTTGTGTGTACGTTATCACATGGGCATGTGACGTGGATTATATAACCCCAATGGCGAAGGGTTAATATTGTGATGTGGACTTATATAACCCCAATGACGAAGGGTTAATATTGTGAGTGGAATAATTATACGCGTAGGTATATAACGTATCTATTTATTGTAGCGTGAGATGTGAAGTGTCGAAGTGTTAAGACATCACGTTTCACGTGACGAGTGAAGTGTCGAGGTGTTAAGACGCCACTCGGAGTGAAGCATCGAGGTGTTAAGATGCCACTCTAAGTAATTGACGGGTGAAGTATCGAGGTGTTAAGATGCCACTCGGGGTGAAGCATCGAGGTGTTAAGGTGCCACCTAGGAGTGAAGTGTCGAGGTGTTAAGGTGCCACTCCATAAAATAAAGAGTGAAGCATCGAGGTGTTAAGATGCCACTCGGGGTGAAGTACCGAGGTGTTAAGGTGCCACCCTAGGGTTTAGTGATACGAGGTGTTAAGTACACTAACGGATGTAGCTAACCCTCCGGGTGTAGCTTCTTGGCGTTGTTCACATCGTCGTTGGTGAACTTATGTTTGTTGATGCATATTTAGCTTGTTGTTTAGTGATCGTACGGTATACTTAGATTAGCTTGCCTTTATGCTTGGATGCTCCGGTATGCGGTATTTGTTTATTTACGTGGCGTGTCCATTTTATGTATATATATATGCATGTAGTATATTTTCACTCACTAAGCGTTAGCTTACCCTCTCGTTGTTTACTTTTTTATAGATGTGCATGGATGCGGTGGCTCGGGTAAGCATGGAAATTAGTGGACTTGCGTAGTTGCTTAGAAGACTTGCTTTTGGATTTGATTAGGATTGGGTAGCGTATATCCCCAATCGCCATGCTCGGCTTTATTTTGTATTAAAAGTCATATGGTCGAAGTTTGCATTTTGTACAAAAAGGGTAATTTGGGCATATGTGGGCCCGGTGTCGTATAACTCATTTTATTATTGAAACGTGTTAGTTTTATCTATTATTAAATGTTGTGAAAACCGTTTCGTCTAAAAGTGTCGGGAAGCAGGAGATCTTTTTGCGAGAAAATGACTTTTGGGACAGCAGGGATCGGAGCGGCGCGCCTCTATATGGAGCGGCGCTCCATTTGCCTGTAAACTTGATCTTTGTAAAAAAAAATGTAAGCGTGTTTTGGTTGGATAACGGGTTGGGATGTTACAAACGTCAAGTTCAATGGGTCCAGCATTCGAATCTTTAAAGCGACGGTTAGGTCTCTTAAGGTTGATGGGATGGAATCCAAAGAATTCAGCAAACCCCAACAGCATGGAAACACTTCAATGGTTTTTTTCAAGGAGTAAATAAGTTTCGTGATGAAAGGAGATTTAGCGATGTTATGGGGAACAAGGGTGAAGATTTGAGGGATAGGCTTAACTCCAAAAAGAAAGTGGCGGAGGTTAATGGTGTCAATGGAGGAGTTGATAACAAGAAAGAAAAAGTAATAGTGGTAGATGAAACATCCGCGACTAATCCTCCCGGACGGAATCTTCAGCAGTTGGTCCCATTGCGTTGATCGAATCCTAATAATGTCCTTAACATAAGCTTATGCACAGCGGAAGACTTAATTCGTACCTGAGAATAACATGCTTTAAAACGTCAACATAAAGTTGGTGAGATATATAGGTTTAATGCTAGCAGCGTAATAACAATGGACCACAAGATTTAATATATAAACATTTAATAAAAATATTCTAAGTGGTTGAGCACTTGGTAACCATACTTAACAATTAATCACGTCGCATATTCCCTTTATTATGAAATCTTACTACACTGTACCAAGTGTAGTCACGAAACGAAGTACTGTGCAACCGTTGAATACTGGTCGTCCAGTCCGGTTGGGGTTGTCAGGCCCGATAGATCTATCAACAGGATTCGCGTTTACAATACCGCTGTAAATATTAGTTACCAAGCTACAGGGAAGTATGCCAGTGGTACAACTTAACGTAGAATATATTTTTCAGTTACTTGTGTCCATAGCGTAAAACATAAAATACATGTATTCTCATCCCGAAATATTTAGAGTTTAAAAGTGGGACTATATACTCACCTAATGTATTTTGTAGTAAAAATACATATAACATCATTGAACACGTATAAGGTTGGCCTCGGATTCACGAACCTATATCATTCGTATATTTATCAATACACATAGTCGTAATCAAATAAGTTTGTATATATAACTTATTAGTTATATCATTTTATTTTAATAATATATGTATGTTTCATATATTCATTATATATATAAAATACTTTGTTATGTTATTATATATAATAACAATTAACAGGATAATAAGTAATATTAATATAGTTGTATGTAAGATATATATTTTTATACAAATATCATTTGTTTGTTATTAATAATTATAATACAAAAATAATGATAATAATAATTATGATAAAATTGATAACAAAATCACTAAAAATAATACTACTTATAATAATAATAATAATAATAATAATAATAATAATAATAATAATAATTTGTACTAATTGTTAACTAAAGTTGAGATAATAATATTAATTATTATAATGCTTATGGTAATAACATTAATTAATAATAATAATATCAATAATCAATAATCAATAATCAATATATATGATATTAATAAGTTTTAAAAATAAAAATTACCTTCAAAAAGGGTCTTAAAAAGAAAAGCCCATGCTGGGTCTCGAACCTGAGACCTCTCGTTACCACACTCACTCCCAAACCGTCCAGTCTGTTTCTGTCTTTCTGATTTTAACTGTTTTTATTTCTTTATAACCCGTTTTCTATATGTATCTTCTTCTTCTTCGATTAAATTAACCAGAGACAAACAATCAATCAAAACCAGCAACTCAAAGTTTCTAATTCAGACTAACCCTCGAAGTATACTTGACCTGTTTGTGGGATTTGGTTAACAGCCAGACAAAATAACAAAAAGATGAACCGTCGTGATGAACACAACAAAACTGAAACACTGATTTTGGATTTTAGATCGTTTCAGTTTATAATTCCAACATGAAATGAGTTAGAAAACATTCATGGAAGCTTTCTGAATCGTTAATTTCATCAACAACTGAAAAACGATTTCATATTTTAGATTAAACACATTCTTTGACTTTTTCTTCTTATATTTTTACTTCGAGAATTCAGAGTAATTAGAATGAACTGAAAATTAGAAATTTGCAGATAGTTTGGATATGTGATTCCTAACAGTTTTTCATTTATAGATTCTGAAATTTCGTTATGAAATCGGATTTTTATGATTTGAGTAATAACAGAGGGTAGCGAACTTTGTTCATATATTTTGTTTAAAAACTCAATTTAATTAACAGGTACAGTTAGGTATTTGATGATATTAATCGATGACAGAATACTTCCTTCTTAAACCTAGGATTTCGATCGCTTTAAATAGATAAAGAGGCGACACCATATCTCCCACAGATATGAAATCGAATAAAAATAAAATAAGATAAGGATAGTTGTTGGACGTTTCTGATTTGTAAAGGAATTTGAAATTGACAGAAGTTCACGGATCAACATTACTATCAGAAAAAAAATAAAAAAAATAAAGCAGATAAAGGAATAACGCGTTTAAATATGTAGCTGCCTTTTATTACGGATTAAATTACAATATCATTAATAATAATAAATACTAATATTACCATAATAATAATAATAATAATAATAACATTAATAATAATAATATTAATAATTAATACTTTTAATAATAATAATAAGATTAATAAGAGTATTAATAATATTATGTCATAATGATGAAAATTTTAGTATAATTGATTATAATACTAATGTTTTTAATAATAATTATAATAATAATACTAATTATATTATTTTATATATCTGATTTCATTATTTATTTATTATTATTATTATTTTTATATATATATATATAATGCTAGTATTAATATTAATGATAACAATATTATTATAACAACTATATTATTACATATTGTCGGTTATATAATACATGTTATATCATAATGAGTACTACACATTTAATACTTTGTTAATCATTGTATATTTAACTTACCCTCTATATGTATGAGCAGTTAAACAAGTAATAATTAAATAAATAAATAAATTTAAATATTATTTCTAAATCACATAATGATTCATTAATACATTTATAGTATATAAATTATTTGCATGTGCAGTTAATTATATATATACTTTTCTATTTACAATTAAATGGTTCGTGAATCGTCAGGCATAGTCAAAGGGTAACTGCTTATCCGAATATAGATTTCAAACTTTCTAGACTCAACATTACAGATTTTTGCTTATCGTGTCGGAAACATATAAAGATTAAGGTTTAAATTTGGTTGGAAATTTCCGGGTCGTTACAGTACCCACCCGTTAAAAAAAATTTCGTCCTCGAAATTTGATAGAGGTTGTCACAGATAACAATGGGAATGTTTTCATGACGAATATGAGGTAATAATAGAGTTTTATCTCTATTGAAAGACATAGATAAAACGATTCGATCATATGAAGCGTACGAGTGAAGTTATCACAAAATAGTGAAATGAGTAAATATATTTATTCGTTTCGACCGATAACGTAGTTACTGTTGATTTTCGGAATTTAAGGGATTCAAAGAAAATCTGACGTAATAAGATTTGGTTCTTCGGCGATCAGGATCTTCTTTGATTTAATGCGGCAATCTGTTTCGATTTCACTGTCGGTTATTTCACTATAAATCCACCTTCTTTCCTTCCTTACTCCCATACCTCACATCTTCTACTCTTTCTCCTTAATTCCTACTTTAAGAC
The DNA here is from genome assembly GCF_046630445.1 of Rutidosis leptorrhynchoides. Lineage (NCBI taxonomy): Eukaryota > Viridiplantae > Streptophyta > Magnoliopsida > Asterales > Asteraceae > Rutidosis > Rutidosis leptorrhynchoides. The sequence goes on from NC_092336.1 coordinate 27,636,576, forward strand.
ATTCGTCAATATGCTCCATCTCATTCTAATCCTTGATATACTCTAAATTTTCACATCTGTTATTCTTCTGTTTCATCTACCACAAGAAGAATTTATTTACTCCTACTATACTCTTGTGTTCATAGTGTTTCTAGTTCTCCCGTGTCTTTACGTTGCAATACGTATTGATATTCACGGTTTGTAGTTTCAAGGTTGTTATCGGGTTTTCTATCTTCCCGTCCTCGAGTCAAACGGGAAATGGTCCGAAATTCGTAGATATGAAATTTGAAATGAACATAGCTAATGCTCTTAGAAAGAAATGGTAACAGCACGATTTTGATTTGTCAAATTACCAGAATATCTTGGAAAAGACCGAATCATCAAGAGAATATTTTCTTGATATGTTTAGAGATTAGATAGAATGTAAGAGCAGTGTAACATGGCACATGATTACGGTACTGTGAATGATCACATTCCATTAGAAACTTAACATGACTTACTGTAATATAATGAAGTTGATCAAGTTTCATTATATTATACTAATTCATGTATCAGTTCCCAACACTACTTCAATGCATTCATATTTTAAACTCGAAAGGTTCAGAATTTAGAAACTGGCACAGTTTCTTTTATGTTGTAACGCAGATATCACGAAGAGATACATGATCTCAGATAAGAATAGCTGTGAAAATATCTCCAGAAATATGAAGAACATGTATAACGGAAGATATGAAGATATCTTATAATATCTAAGATAAGATGATGATAAAGAATATCATTTGGAAAGGTTTAGAATAAGGAGTAGGGTTCTTACTAACGGTTTCAGCAGGCACTGAATCATTTGGATTCTTTGAAGGTAGGTTCAGTCCTTGTATTTGTTCTTTGTTTCCTTCACGGTTAACTCAATCAATTTTTCAGTACCAAATTTTCTCTCGAGCGTTCCTAACACTCCCTTCTTTATCATCAAACTTTTGGCCATTTAGGCCATCTACAATTTTACTGTTTCCTCTGCATTTAATGCAGCCATATCTAAATCGTCGGTTATCAATCCAAGGTGTTTTCGGGCGAATTGTGTTTTTAGATGATTAAACGCTTATGGTAGTATGGTGGAATATAAAAGGTTCTCCGGTAACGATGGTGAAAGAACAACGTGTATATATCAAAGTTGTAATAAGAGTAGTCTTACTGAGATGTCGAAGTGATGCTGTAACAAAATTGGCTATTTGAAAAGGGATTACAAAGTTATTTTGAGTAATAATGACACTAAAGAAATTAACACTGCTGCGTGTTAAACGTTGACTCAGTCTCCGAGAGTTTTCGAGTGCATAACTATATGCAAGAATCTTTTCTTCCAGAGATGAGGTGCGGTTGGTTCATTATCTCGATCGAAATGTTTTCAAGAATTATGAAAGGTTTGAACGCGAATTGTAATTGTCGAGATACAAATGAGGTTTAGAATGAAATCAAGTGGCAAACTTGAAGAATTGTTTAGTTTCATATGTTATAATCAATATTTTAATTCATTTTAATTGTCCAAAGTTAGCAGTCCAATAGTCCGATGGTTCAATGATTCATATATAATTTAATATATAATATTCGAATTAAATAATACGTATCGTGACCCGTGTACCGGTCTCGGTGTCGATCACAACTCAAACCATATATATATTTTGGAATCAACTCCGACCCTGTATAGCCAACTCCCACCTTCACATATAGAGTGTCTACGGTTGTTCCGAAATATATATATAGATGGGTCGATATGATAAGTCGAAACCTTGCATACGTGTCCCGTTATTTAAAGTGCGTAAAATAAATAAATATATATCATGACCCATGCACCGTGTTGTCTCAGAATTAATCCGACGTATTGCGTACATGTGTCCCGACTTAAAAATGCATAAAAGTAAATAACAGAAATTAAATGACGATAAATAAAAGTGCGAGAATGTAAATTGCGATAAATTAAATGTTAATCAGTTAGCTGGGAACAGTTAGCCGGAACAGTTAGCGTGGAATCCTTAACAGATTTTCAATTAGTTAATTCGTATGTTTCTATCAATTTTTAATTTGTCCAATGTTTTCTTCTTTATGCCACTTGTTGGATTCTGATAGGTCAAAATCCAAATATGAAATTTGAATGAAAATGGTTGTTCTGCGGTGAACGGATTCATATATCGGTGATTGTAAGTAGAATAGTAAATGACCGTTGAATCAGATTCGAAGAATATGTACAGTGTAACTTATTAATGTGAAATCTAAATATTTCTCGGGTGCTACCCACCCGTTAAAATATTTTCCTCATTAACAGTTTGTACGAAAGGATTTTTAATTACCATCTTTATAAAAATATACTTGCATATATATTTTCTTCGGATGTAATTACGGATCTAATGAGTCAAATAGGTATTAAACTCATTTGATTTATTGTTAATACTGGATTACATGATCTCTAAAACATTAGAGATTACATAATTACCATGTCGAACGAAAATATATGAAGTAGAGCGTTACGTAAAGCGAAGGTAATCGATGTAGAACGATATATAGAACGAAAATCATACTCGAAGTACAGATGAGGTTATTGAGGCGTGTGAGGTTGATATCCGAGATACAGATTGTGATGTTGAGGTTACGACGCGGTTGTGGTTTGGGGTGATAAGGGTACTGTTGATGTTGATGCTGGTACCGAAGATTGCGATGTTGATGTTACTGGAGGTACTGGTTATGCTGCCGGTGCTGCCGCCGGTGTTTGTAACCTTCGCACCAGGTTCTCCAAAACCATCACACGAGCGTGTAGTTCATTAACTTCTGCTAGTACACCGGGATGATTGGCGGTCGAAGCGAGCGGATGAACAAGATTTGTGATATGGGATATTATGTAATCGTGACGAGATAATCTAGCAATGAGTATGATGTTTCGAATAGGTTCGCCGGTAAGTGCTTCAGGTTCATCGCCAAAGGGTAATTGGATGGATGGAAAGGATCTTCAATGTGAAATGATTTCCGAATATCGGATGATATTCTAACTATATAGAATATCTATATGTAATACTAAGGATTTCGTAGGCTACAAAGGATGTTACGGCATATATCAGGCAAATCTACAGATACGTCAAGACAGGAATTATCAGATACGCTAAGATATGAATTTCGTCTATACACTATCGATGCACTAAATGCAGTAAGAAGTGTCTAGACTTTTGAATGATAGGCAGGCAATTTCCTAAGGATGATAAGCAGATGGTTTCCGACTAGAAATGATAAGCAAAACTTTTTGACAGGTAGACACGGTCAAAGTCCAGACTCACTAATGTATCCTAACAACTACCAGTCAGACACACTAATGCAAGGCCTGGTTCGCTAAGACCAACGCTCTGATACCAACTGAAACATCCGCGACTAATCCTCCCGGACGGAATCTTCAGCAGTTGGTCCCATTGCGTTGATCGAATCCTAATAATGTCCTTAACATAAGCTTATGCACAGCGGAAGACTTAATTCGTACCTGAGAATAACATGCTTTAAAACGTCAACATAAAGTTGGTGAGATATATAGGTTTAATGCTAGCAGCGTAATAACAATGGACCACAAGATTTAATATATAAACATTTAATAAAAATATTCTAAGTGGTTGAGCACTTGGTAACCATACTTAACAATTAATCACGTCGCATATTCCCTTTATTATGAAATCTTACTACACTGTACCAAGTGTAGTCACGAAACGAAGTACTGTGCAACCGTTGAATACTGGTCGTCCAGTCCGGTTGGGGTTGTCAGGCCCGATAGATCTATCAACAGGATTCGCGTTTACAATACCGCTGTAAATATTAGTTACCAAGCTACAGGGAAGTATGCCAGTGGTACAACTCAACGTAGAATATATTTTTCAGTTACTTGTGTCCATAGCGTAAAACATAAAATACATGTATTCTCATCCCGAAATATTTAGAGTTTAAAAGTGGGACTATATACTCACCTAATGTATTTTGTAGTAAAAATACATATAACATCATTGAACACGTATAAGGTTGGCCTCGGATTCACGAACCTATATCATTCGTATATTTATCAATACACATAGTCGTAATCAAATAAGTTTGTATATATAACTTATTAGTTATATCATTTTATTTTAATAATATATGTATGTTTCATATATTCATTATATATATAAAATACTTTGTTATGTTATTATATATAATAACAATTAACAGGATAATAAGTAATATTAATATAGTTGTATGTAAGATATATATTTTTATACAAATATCATTTGTTTGTTATTAATAATTATAATACAAAAATAATGATAATAATAATTATGATAAAATTGATAACAAAATCACTAAAAATAATACTACTTATAATAATAATAATAATAATAATAATAATAATAATAATAATAATAATAATAATAATAATAATTTGTACTAATTGTTAACTAAAGTTGAGATAATAATATTAATTATTATAATGCTTATGGTAATAACATTAATTAATAATAATAATATCAATAATCAATAATCAATAATCAATATATATGATATTAATAAGTTTTAAAAATAAAAATTACCTTCAAAAAGGGTCTTAAAAAGAAAAGCCCATGCTGGGTCTCGAACCTGAGACCTCTCGTTACCACACTCACTCCCAAACCGTCCAGTCTGTTTCTGTCTTTCTGATTTTAACTGTTTTTATTTCTTTATAACCCGTTTTCTATATGTATCTTCTTCTTCTTCGATTAAATTAACCAGAGACAAACAATCAATCAAAACCAGCAACTCAAAGTTTCTAATTCAGACTAACCCTCGAAGTATACTTGACCTGTTTGTGGGATTTGGTTAACAGCCAGACAAAATAACAAAAAGATGAACCGTCGTGATGAACACAACAAAACTGAAACACTGATTTTGGATTTTAGATCGTTTCAGTTTATAATTCCAACATGAAATGAGTTAGAAAACATTCATGGAAGCTTTCTGAATCGTTAATTTCATCAACAACTGAAAAACGATTTCATATTTTAGATTAAACACATTCTTTGACTTTTTCTTCTTATATTTTTACTTCGAGAATTCAGAGTAATTAGAATGAACTGAAAATTAGAAATTTGCAGATAGTTTGGATATGTGATTCCTAACAGTTTTTCATTTATAGATTCTGAAATTTCGTTATGAAATCGGATTTTTATGATTTGAGTAATAACAGAGGGTAGCGAACTTTGTTCATATATTTTGTTTAAAAACTCAATTTAATTAACAGGTACAGTTAGGTATTTGATGATATTAATCGATGACAGAATACTTCCTTCTTAAACCTAGGATTTCGATCGCTTTAAATAGATAAAGAGGCGACACCATATCTCCCACAGATATGAAATCGAATAAAAATAAAATAAGATAAGGATAGTTGTTGGACGTTTCTGATTTGTAAAGGAATTTGAAATTGACAGAAGTTCACGGATCAACATTACTATCAGAAAAAAAATAAAAAAAATAAAGCAGATAAAGGAATAACGCGTTTAAATATGTAGCTGCCTTTTATTACGGATTAAATTACAATATCATTAATAATAATAAATACTAATATTACCATAATAATAATAATAATAATAATAACATTAATAATAATAATATTAATAATTAATACTTTTAATAATAATAATAAGATTAATAAGAGTATTAATAATATTATGTCATAATGATGAAAATTTTAGTATAATTGATTATAATACTAATGTTTTTAATAATAATTATAATAATAATACTAATTATATTATTTTATATATCTGATTTCATTATTTATTTATTATTATTATTATTTTTATATATATATATATAATGCTAGTATTAATATTAATGATAACAATATTATTATAACAACTATATTATTACATATTGTCGGTTATATAATACATGTTATATCATAATGAGTACTACACATTTAATACTTTGTTAATCATTGTATATTTAACTTACCATCTATATGTATGAGCAGTTAAACAAGTAATAATTAAATAAATAAATAAATTTAAATATTATTTCTAAATCACATAATGATTCATTAATACATTTATAGTATATAAATTATTTGCATGTGCAGTTAATTATATATATACTTTTCTATTTACAATTAAATGGTTCGTGAATCGTCAGGCATAGTCAAAGGGTAACTGCTTATCCGAATATAGATTTCAAACTTTCTAGACTCAACATTACAGATTTTTGCTTATCGTGTCGGAAACATATAAAGATTAAGGTTTAAATTTGGTTGGAAATTTCCGGGTCGTTACAGTAGAAGAGGGTAAAACTGGAAACAATCTGGAACTACTTCAGAAGGTTATTGTAGCATAGGCAAATAGTCAAGATATCCTAGACAATCTAGAGGAAATACTCGGTGCAGAAGGATTGGCAGATTGTCAGCTTAAACTACTACGTGGTTTGGATGTAATGGTTATTTTAAATCAATTGAGAGTGCAAAGATGGTTATAAGGGAAGATCATTCTATTAACAAATGGATTCGTAAAATTTTAAACTTTGGAACTTCGATTATTGGTCTGAAGGTCGAACATCGTGTCTCAAAATCAGCGGTGTTCCACCACCATGTTGGACGGAGGATACGTTCACCACCATAGCAAGTTGGTGGGGGAGCGTTTACGTGCTAGAAAACTGTTCGTTATCGGGGAATCAAAGTTTGTCATACGGTAGGGTTCTTGTAAAGTTGGATGATCCAGAATTCATCAACGATTCAATCAAACTTATGTACAAGTCCAAAGTCTATTTCATCAACGTAGAAGAAGAACGTAAAGGTTTTCAAGTCAACAAAGCATGTTCGTATGAGCATGGGTCAAGTAGTTATTATTCTGATGCTTTAACTGACATTATTGATTCTGACGACCTCTCATACAGTGATGTATATGAAAACTACAGAGTTTCCAATGATTGCTTCGGGGGTAAGGATTTTAATGGCGGTTCAAATGAAGATTCTCAATCTGAAGATAGTGATTCGGGCAAGAGTACAGGAAGGTGCAAGAAGAAAAATCCCTTGATTGAAGATGAAGAGCCGGGGTGTATCGGTATCAACAAGTTACTTAATGAAGAGGAAGAAGTTATGGCGTAGACCGAGGAGCGTGCATGCGATAACCATGACTTTTTCTTGGAGCAAATCAATGGCAATATTGATAACCCTAATTCCAAGACTAAGGTGAATTCAAATAAGGGAAACAAATCGGCAGATTCTGAATTTATAGTGATGGGTAAAAACCCAAAGAATGCCTATAAAGTTGGGCCTAAAAGCCCAAAGGGTAGCCCAGATGAGGTGCAGAACAACAACACTAACGGGCAAAATAAGGACTCTAGTTGTGATATGGGCCATGATAATCCCAAAACAAAATATCAACCCAATGTTGACAACAATGGTTACAGTTCTCATCATGTTGGGCCTAATGTTACTGAATTGAACTCAAATGAGTTGAATTATAAGTGCGAACATGGCATTGATAAAATAGTGATGGAAGACAGTGGACACATTGGAGAAATCAAAAGCAAACACCCACAAGGCAAAAGTTCATCTAATTGCACCAAGAAATTGATTGAGATCTCTGCGTGTAGTGAATGTTACTGGAAATCAATGGGGAATTGTAGAGACTCTTCTCGTATCATGCAATTTAAGAACCTGGCAAGACAAGGGTCAAAGGTCAAAACGGTGTCAAATCTCAGGTGTAAATCGTGCAGGCAAAAGAGAAAACCGATGCCTAGAAAAGAGGGTGGTCGATGTAATAGGAGACAGACTGTCAACACCTTGATCAATATCGAAGAACTGAAAAATTATGGGGAACAAATTGGATTGAGGTGGTCCACCTCCAATTCACAATAAGTTCTTCATCCTGCTCGTTTTCATTTTTTCCTATTTAATTATGAAGATTCTGTCTCTTAATGTACGGGGGTTTGCGGTCGAAGGGAAATTTGGGTGGGCAAAAAATATTTGCGTTAATGAGAGACCTAGTATTGCGACTTTTCAAGAAACAAAATGTCGTGTACTTAATGATATGTGGGTACAATATCTATGGGGTAACAATGAATTCGGTTATGTTCAAAAGGATGCGGAGGGTAATTCGGGGGGTTTGTTGATGATTTAGCGCACAACATGTTTTGAGGCAATTGAAGCTTTTGGTAATGAGTTCTTCGTGGTAGTTAGAGGTTTATGAAAATCATTGGGTATCGAATCGGTGATTGTAAATGTATATGGTCCTCATGGTGATTGTGACAAGAAGATATTGTAGGATTCATTAGATGGGTTATTGAAAAGTCGTGATACTTCATGGTTACTTTGTGGTGACTTCAATGAAGTGAGAGATCGTTTGGATAGTCTAAATTGTGCTTTCCATTAGAAGCATGCGGATAGATTTAATCACTTTATTCTCAAAAATAATTTTTTGGAGATTCCGATCAGTGGTAAGAAATTTACAAGGATAAGTGATGAGGGCATAAAATTGAGCAAACTAGATAGATTTTTGGCCTCGGATAATTTCATCCAACTTTGGGATGATCTCTCTGTCATCGCCAGTGTTGTAAAAGTCAGCCGACTTGGCCGACGCGTTGGCCGATGCGTCGTTTTTTTGGGTTCTCCGTCCCGTTTTTCTGAAAACGACTCAAAAGACGGTCAAAGCTAAAAGTTCGGTCAAAGATGGTCAAAGTTGGTCAAAACGGTCAAAATCAGTCAAATTTTCATCCAGATGTGATATGTTTTAAAATTAGGGTTTGTTTTCATTTTTAGGGCCACTCTTTTCTCTATGTCCTTACTAATTATGCACTCGGTAACATTAATTGAGTTTGAAGTTTGATTGTATTTAAATTCAAGTTCTTATTTAAGAAATTTATGGTACAAAATCAACTATTTTATACATATATAAATATATATTTAAGTAATTATTAATAAAGTCAACGTTGGTCAACGACCGATGCGTCCCCGACGCGTCCGCCGACTTGGCTGACGTGTCCTTTTTTGGTCTCGACCGATGCGTCCCCGACTCGTTACTTTTACAACCTTGGTCATTGCATTAGATAGAAGGTTATCGGATCAGTGTCCACTCTTACTCCTGGACAAAGTTATTGATTATGGACCTATATCGTTTAAGGTCTTTGACACATGGTTTGATCATGATGGGGTGGAACAAATCATTAAAGAAGCATGGAACAAACCAGTAAGAGGGTCGAGAAAGGATTGTAATTTTTGGGATAGACTCAAGAATGTTAATGTTGGTTAAATGTGGATTAATGCACTAAACGATAAACTTAAGTATGATTAACCAAAGTATGATTAACCAAAGAATATGTTTTGATGATGACACATACATATGCATAAGTGATGACTGACATCTTAACATAAAATACGCAAGGTCACTAATCCATACTTTATCTTGCAAACGACCAAGTCAAACATAGGTTAAAGAATGAAATCAAAAGTTCAGCTAAACACACGGTCTAGGTACGGTCGACCGCATAGTTAACTGTGAAACCCCAAACTGAATTGCAACGTAGTTTTGTGAAAATAAGTTGCATGGTCGCCACCACGGTCAACCGCAGTGCGACCGCAGTTTTCTCTGTTAACATTTTTGACCAAATAAAGTTTGACTAGTTCCCGACATCTATAATTCATGAAACCTTTCTCAACATGCTTAGAATAGATGCCTTCTCCATACTCAATTGAGTTTTGGTCATAAAAAACACTAATTGTGATTAATTACGCATAATGACATCTTAATGACAAATTAATCAAGATTAGGCATAACACATAAGTGTTAATCAAAAACTTGTGATCTTAATTCTTATCTAGATATCCTTAGTATGATCATCAAGTACCAACACACTTAAGCCAATGTCACTAGAACAATGATTGCTATTAGAAATGACTTAGTGATTAATTAAGGCTAAATGAGGAACAATGCTCTCAAGATTAACTAGTAATGACTTGTAATCCTAAAACACACTTAGATACATTTAGGATGGTCACCAAGTCCCAACTAGATATTGCACTTCCCTTGTGCATGTGTTGGACATTAATGTGTGCTTACACATTAATCAAGTAATATGTTATATTGTAAATTAAACTTTTTAAGTGCTTGAATTATAAGTTGTGCAAGTATCTATATGATTGATCCTAGAATAACTATCTCTTGCTATGTGAGTATTACTCGCTACTTGTCAATATGGTTAATACTCATAAACTTTTCAACTTGATTAATATGTTTACTATGTGCTCATTAGTTAGGATTCAAGTACTAACCTACTCCAATAGATTAAGTGTAAAATGGTTCTCAATGAAATTATAGTCAATTGTCTATTTGGTCTAGTCTAAGTAACTAAGTGTGATTGTTTATTCAAAGAATAGATTAACCTTAATGTCTCTACATACTTCATGATTATCTTATAGAGACATCATTCAATTAATCTCTAATTAAACTCAAAGAGAACATGACTTGTGATTAATTGAAACTAGGAAGTTAATGACATAGTGACTAGTCTTTAGAATTGAACCAAGGTCATTAAAGTGACTAACTAAGTCTTGACCAAATTGAGATTTCCCAAAATATCAATCAAGACACTTCTCCAAGAATGTTGGGTTTACCACTTTTGGAATGATTAGTCACTTTCATGCATTAAGACCAAATCTCACACACTTAATGCATATAGTACTTGTATAGGATGTTTGATTTCTTTTGCAGGTGCTAGAAGGAGTAAAGGTGCCAAAATGTAGTGTTCATATTTGAGTCAAACGTCTATACAACAGATACCAAATTTGGACTGAAGCACGCACGGTCGCACCACGGTCGACCGTGATGTCAACCGTGTGTCAACGGCTACTTTTTGAATCTCACTATAAAAGGCAAACATTTAAGAGCATTTGAAGCCGACCCTCTTGCATATTTCAAAGGCTTATTTCCAGTTATCACAAGTGCATCAATTACTACTCAAATGTGATCAAGCAATAGAAGATTCTATGATCTTATAGATATAGAATTGGGTTGTTGTAAACTTACTAATCAAAATCATTTATCTTGTGAGTTTACTTAATGTAATGTATGTCCTAGTATTGTGTTAGGATCATCATTGCAAAGTGTATAAGACTTGTAACTTCAATTAGTAGAAGCATAGGCTAGCTTAGTGATCTACTTCCTTAAAGGGACTTAGGAAGTTGATTAATCTTATTTGGAGATTAATACTTGTCCAATGTGAAGACAAGTTGATCTAGGTTAGAGTTGATCTTTCAAAGAGATAGAAAGATTAGGTTTGTTGTCTACCAAAGAAGTTGAAGACTTGTAAATCAGATCTCCACCGGGTTTGGAGAAAAGTGCTTAGTGAAGCAACAAATCCTGATTAGTGTAATCGGGGAGTGGATTAAGGTAGATTAGTTAACATCCACCCGAACCACTATAAATCCTTGTGTCTATGTTCTTTACATTACTTCATTTATCATTTTGAACATATACACTACACACATCAAGTTTGAGCTAAGTAGGTTGATCAAAGTTGAATCGAATTTGGTGATCAATCGAAAAAGTGTTAAAAACGTATTAAGTAACTATTCACACCCCCCTCTAGTTACTTACAGTTAAAACTGATTTAAAAGTGTGGAGTGCATCCACATTTGGGAAGATTGATGGTGATGTGTGCAGCGGATGTGTACGAAATACTATTATTGTTTACTACGAAATACGACAAAATATTACACAAGTTTTATTTAATTTATTTACGGATGGGATATACCTAAACCTTGCTACAACACTATAGGCAGTGTACCTAATCGTAGAGTAGTGTAGTTTTTAGTAATTCTGGTTCGTTCCACAGGGAGCTAGTGATTACGTACTATATTTTTAACAACTATATTTATATAAAATATAAATAATTATATATAGTAATATTATTATTATAAAAGGGGGTTTTACCGTTTAATGACCGGTTTGTCTATTTTTAATAAAGCATAAAGATAAATGATGATAATTAAAGTGCGTAAAATAAATAACAATATTTAAATAACGATAAATAAAATAACAGTAAATGAAATTGCGATAGAATGTGAAATAAAAGAATTATGCTTATTTAAACTTCCGTAATCATGATGTTTGACGCTTTGATTTTAATTTATTACTCTGGGTTAATTGTCCTTTATCCTGGATTATTTGAAACCTATCTGGTTTTGCCCATAATAGTCCATTGGTCATAATTATAAAATGCTTGTCAAATTAACCTTATTCCCGAAGTCAAATATTCCAACTAATTAGGGATTTAGACTGTAATAAGGTTGTAATACTTTGTTAATAATTACACCAGGTTATCGACTGCGTGTAATTCAAGGTTTTAATACTTTGTTAACAATTACACCAATTACCCTTGTATGTAATCCACCCATGTTTTAATGAGATATGAATATTAATTTACCCACTTGATCAATTTTAATAATCAATTACCCAACCCGAATAATTAATTAAATGATTGTAAAGGATGTCGTATAAACGTCACTAAATAGGACATTCATAATCATCTAATAATTATTAGATTAACTAGTTTGAAAATAGGTTCGACAGATTCCAATGAGTTGTCATTCGATTAGACAATACCCTCCATCTGTTAATAGTCCATAGTCCAATGTCCACAAGTGTCGGTCTTTTGTCCAAACCCGAATTATGGTACAAAATCCAATAACCCCGTCTTAATATTTATTCTAACATCACGATTACTTCGGCTCAAATAAGCATAATAATAACTTAGTTACGAGACATTAATTTAAAAAGGAAGAACATAGCTTACAGTGGTTATTAATCGCGTAGCGTTACACGGACAGAGTTTCGACTTTAAAACCCGTAAAACATTTCTTACAATAACCCAATTATTATTAATCTTAACTTAAACTTAATATTATAAATAATAAATATAAATATAGTTTACAGAAAGAAAGAAAGAAGAGTGTGAAGGTGTAGTATCATTCGTCGAATTCGTTGGCTATTTATAGCACTTGGCCTGACATTTGCCGCCATGCGATCGCATGGAATTTGTGCCTCCAGGCCATGCGATTGCATGGCCTCCTGATCCAGCTCATATGCTTGCCAAAAAGGTAGGCGGCTCTTATATTTAATATATATAATATAATATATATAATTTTAGATAATTATATATATATTATATTATATTCTTGTGCAATGTTAACTTGTAATTTTAACTCCGTTGTCTCGTACGTTTACGCCCGGTTTATGTCTCGGTTCCGGATTTTTGAACGTCTTTTCGTATGCTTAGATAACTTGTACTTTGCGTTCTGCAGCTTGTACTCTTGTCATTTTTAGACGTTTCTTATCAATAAATTGAATCATTTGGATTGTAACTTGTACGTTTGAGCTTTTTGGTCATTTGCGTCTTCAAATCGTCGTCTTCTCCTTTTGTCTTCGCACATATTTATTTAAACGAATATTACTTGAAAATAGAACATTGCAACTGAAAACTTTACATATTGGAAGGATATTCCGCCTAAATATATGTTCATTTGGAGCACTATCAAATATCCCCACACTTGAACGTTGCTTGTTGTAGTGACCCGAAATTTTTCATGTTTATATATATTAATTGAGATTGATATTTACATGATTAAATGTTTCCAACATGTTAAGCAATCAAACTTGTTAAGACTTGATTAATTGAAATATGTTTCATATAGACAATTGACCACCCAAGTTGACCGGTAATTCACAAACGTTAAAACTTGTAAAAACTATATGATGACATATATATGGATATATATATAGTTAACATGATACTATGATAAGTAAACATATCATTAAGTATATTAACAATGAACTACATATGTAAAAACAAGACTACTAACTTAATGATTTTTAAACGAGACATATATGTAACGATTATCGTTGTAAAGACATTTAATGTATATATATCATATTAAGAGATATTCATACATGATAATATAATAATTTAAAATCTCATTTGATATTATAAACATTGGGTTAACAACATTTAACAAGATCGTTAACCTAAAGGTTTCAAAACAACACTTACATGTAACGACTAACGATGACTTAACGACTCAGTTAAAATGTATATACATGTAGTGTTTTGAAAATTCATTCTAGCTTTTACCCTAGATAAGTTTTCCAGAATAACCCTTCATCGGTGTTTGTAAATTGTTTTTGTGGGTTGTGTGGGTTTCATATTTTAAAATTTTAGCTCAAAACTTGTGGTTTTGTGTCACCCACTTGCTAACTTTGTATTAGGAAAGCAACACGTCCAGTATACTTGCTCCGTATATTACCTTTCGGTAAACTACCGTCCGGTTGTAAAGGAAAGCAATGAACAAGCAACTGTTAAGGCAATGTCTAATGACATGCAGATGATTATGGTCCACAACGTGTCGGATGCAATTACTATCCTTTGTAGGAGAAATAGTAAAGATCACCCTATAATTTTTCGGTCTGGCACAAGGTCCTGTCTTCGACCATGCTATGCAACCACCGTTCTTAATGTTGACACCCAATTTTGGTTCAGGTGACCTAATGAATTCCGGTGAATTCTCAGGATTTTACGTTCACTGGTAATGAACGCAATGAAAATATGTTTTCAGAAAACAAATCGGTTTTAATTTTTGATCAAAATATTTTCTCGTTCAAGCTCGAGTTTAGATATCATCGAATTCCATGAATTTTTAATTCTCAATCTTTTAAAGTCAATCTCAAGGATTGAGTAATATCAGGCTTAAAAGCTTATTTTTAGTCTTTAAGGAGATTATTCTTTTCTGGGGGTCTGATTCATTAGCCTTATCAAGCTAATTTGCACGGCGCCCTCCCCATTTTACGAGACAGATCCTCTCATGGATAGAATAAGTCTGACCACATGGCGACCCTGTTTGATGCTGAGGTCCGTGGATTTCCTGCTGATTTTAGAAATGACTTTTCTAGATTTTTCATCAACCTACAGCTGGTCTGAACGACAACTTCCTGACCTAAATCAAGAAGACGTGTCTTTTTCGGAAGACTTTACTTCCTTTAATGATGGAATTGATTCATCGTGTAGATCCAACTTTCTTTCAAATATATTACAGTAAATCGGGTAAAACTGATTAGTTTAGTCCAAAACAAAAGTACCTGCAATACTCTGTACAAAAATATGTGATATATGTTTTAAAGAACTTGATAAATTCTTACCACACTTAGCTTTTATTTATTTATTCTTTTCTTTGCCTTTTTATTCTTCTTTATTCCATTTTAAATGAATTCAAGCATTTTTGGTTGTTTCTCAATTTATGTCCTTTCCGAGGTAACAATAATTTCGGTATTATTACCTAGTTTCATCATTTATAAATATGTAAAAACATGATTTTGAGTTCATTTAGTTGAAAATTTTTCAAATTTTCACAGAATTTGGCAATTAAACCAAGTGTAACCCCGAGAGAATTTATAACCCTTCCCCACACTTGAGATCATGCAATGCCCTCATTTGCATGAAATCGGACTATAATTATAAATTCATGAGGGTGATTAGTGTAGAAAAGTGATTAAAAATACCCAGTTTGCAAACATATTGTTTTATATCACATTTGATATTTTACGTCTTGTCGTTAAAATTAGTAGCTTTTGCTGAACTTAATGCCAGTTTTTTTTAAAGTGCGCTGTTTTAACCTGTTTTGTACATAACATAAAATAAAAACATATATATACATATTTTTGAAGTTTGGTATATAACCCCACGTTCATATAATATTTTTGGCATACTTTAGATCAATAATATTAAAATAATGATAACAAAATTTTTCGCCCCGTCCTTGGGTAAAGCAATTTCGGTTCCATGACCTAGTCTTTAACTTACGACGAATTTTAGAAATCATTTTTTAAACTTAATGAAATAAAGAAAATTTTTGTTTTTTAAATTCACACAAAACATAAATTTAAAAAGCATATTAAATTCATACAAAACCTACAAAATAAAAATTCAGAATGGAGGGAGAAAACTAGTTCTTTAGTGTCTGTTAGTGGAAAAGACCAATCGGATTCCATTCTCGGAACTACACGAGAACAGAACATCTAACTCTAGACATCATTTTTTTAAGAACATTTGAATTTCCCTATACTTAGGTAGCTGTGTTGTCGAAATTGTGATTAACTTCATCGTCAATTTCTTTTTGACCATAATCAACTTGCATATCTGTGACTTTTGCTTTAAGCCATTGGTCGGATTCCAGTGTAATAACCACAAATTCAACTAGTTTCGCCTTTTCTTTAGGCGATAGATTGGATACTAACCGGTTACATAACTTAGAGTTCCCCTTGGTTCTAGCATCGCGAATCCGTTTAATAAGTTTCTTCATTGAACTGTTAATAACGGGGTCATTTAATTTTGTATCAACAATGGGGTTCTTTGTTATCAAGTCATCATTAGGTGTTACTTCATCTTCCCCACACTTAGGCGTTTTATTATTGTTAAGCACTACCGCCGGAGTTGGTAAAACAACATGGTTCTTACCAATCGTCTTTATTGGTTCAACGGTTTTGGTTGGTGGAGATTTAGACTTTCGAATCACAAAGGTGACTGATTTGTCACCATCACTAAGTGTCATTCTACCCTTTCTTACATCAAATAACGCCCCGGTGGACGCTAAGAATGGTCGACCTAAAATTAGAGGAATGTTTGAGTCCTCTTCTATGTCAATAACAACAAATTCGACTAGAAAAGTTAAATTACCCATTTGAACGGGTAAGTTGTCAGCAATTCCAACTGGGTGCCTAATGGTTTAATCAAAGAGTCGAACATTCATTTCCGTTGGACTTAACTCACCTACTCCTAATCTCTTATATAATGAAAGAGGCATAACACTCACACTCGCACCTAAATCTGCTAGTGCATCATACATGACACAATCACTAAATAGACAAGGAACAATAAATTCACCTGGATCACCCAATCTTGGTGGAAGTTTTGGTGGAACTGTCTTTACCGAGTTTATTTTATGGTTTTTGTTTCTTGTACCTTCTTATTCTTCTTCTTCTTTCCAAAGGTATCACAAACTTTATTACATATCACTTGCTCATACTCAACTCCTTTTCTTGGAAACGAGATGGGTGGTCTGTATGGTGCCACCACTGGCTTTACATACTCGGGTGGTGGTGGTAGTAGTGTAACTTCTTCATCGTTACTCACATCTAAAACCTTCCCATCTTCTGGTGCTGGTTTTTCAGAATTTGTTGACACCATATTAACATTCTCATTTCGAGGATTTACTTTAGTATTACTCGGTAGCTTTCCTTGTTTTCTCTCACTCATCATGCTAGCAAGAGTACCTACGTGTTTTTCTAGATTCAAAATGAAAGCTTGTTGAGTTCTTAATGACTGATCAAACCTCTCATCTGTTTGGGTTTGAGTTGCAATAAATTGTGTTTGAGATTCAACTAGCTTTTGTACCATTTCTTCCAGATTTGACTTTTTCTATTCGGTTTGTTGTGGTGGTTTATACAAACCAGGTCTTTGTTGATTGAAAGTGTTGTTTTGAGTTGGTTGGTTATTCGGACCTTATTGGTTATACGAGTTATTGTTTAGTCCATTTGGGTTGTAAAGAATGTTTTGATTTCGATTGAAGTTTGGCCTTGGCGGTTGATAATTATTTTGATAATTATTTCCCGGCCTTTGATTCATGTAGGAAACATTCTCGCGTTGTTCCATCGTTTGCTCAATGTGAAAATCTTTCGTTAAGTGTGGTCCACCGCATTGCTCACAACTGATTCGTATTGAGTGAATATCTTTAGTCATCTTTTCCATTCGTCTCTCGAAAGCATCTATTTTTGCGGAAACGAAATCAAAGTCATGGCTAGAATCGACTCTAGCCGCTTTAGATGAACGAAAAATATCTTTTTTCTGGTGCCACTCATGTGAGTGGGAGGCTGTGTTATCAATAATTTTGTGAGCTTCGGTTGCGGTTTTCTTCATAATGGAACCACCAGCTGCTGTGTCGATGTCTTTT
The DNA here is from genome assembly GCF_046630445.1 of Rutidosis leptorrhynchoides. NCBI lineage: Eukaryota > Viridiplantae > Streptophyta > Magnoliopsida > Asterales > Asteraceae > Rutidosis > Rutidosis leptorrhynchoides. The sequence goes on from NC_092336.1 coordinate 27,654,568, forward strand.
CGTGTAGCAACGTCGACACCTTGGTAAAATATTTGTACTATTTGATAAGTGTCTAAACCGTGTTGAGGACATCCTCTCAACATATAACGACCCTCATTTTTTCCATTCTATATTTTTCCAATATTAAAAGCCCAAACAATATAATTAAAACTTAATGATTAAACTTTAATCAACAATTGTTAAGTGTTAAGAGTTAGAAAACATATTAATTAACTTTGTACAAAAATTGACAAGTTAATAAAAGATGAAAATAATAAACTGTTAGTCGACACTCACTGCTAATTAAAATTTATGCATTTATGTAATATTATAACTAATAACCTATAAGTAATAAATAAAAAGTGACATTTATATAAATAATAAAACAATTGGGAACTAAATATATACAAGTCATGAATTAGTAAAAAAGAAAATAATACTTATCATGTAGTAAATGTAAAAATAATAATAATAATAATAGTAATAATAATGAGACTAAAAAAATCTTACATCCTTATGTTGACTAAAAATAAAGTGTAAACTAGTACATCCTTATGTTGACTAATTATAAACTAGTACCACCTATTGTTGACTAAAAATTATAAAACAAAATAAAATCATTAATTAGAACATCCTTATGTTGACTAACACTCTAATACTTGCACTATATAAACACCTAGTTTCTCATTCACAAATCACACCAAAATCCTCTCTCAAAAACAATCTCTCCCTCTCCCTCTCTTGTGGTATTCGGATATTCAAGCTTGTTCTTCGTGTTCTTCAAGAATCTTCAAGGAGTTCTTCAAGATTTTCAAGGCTTTGATCTTCCATCTTCATCGTGTTCATCTTTTCTTTGTTAATTATCTTGAATCTTCAAAGGTATAACATAAACCCTAAACTATTTACATAAACTTTGATCTTTGATAATTCATATTCATATTATAAACTTGTTATTCATAAGTATATACATAAACACACCTAGATTTATATATACATATATACATGTAAAAAAAAAATATTTTTATATATATATATATACATATATATACGAATTATATATACATATACATATTAAAACCTTAAACCCTAATTACACCTAAACTATAATTCTTAAACCCTAATTAATTAAACTCTAAACATTTATGAAACCCTAGGACATTAATTACTAAACCCTAGTTATTAATTACTACTTTAATTAACTAACCCTAATTAATGAAACCCTAATACTACTTATACTAGTACTTAACATGTATACACTATTACTATTACTAGCACCTATAACCTACTAATTATATTGTAGCACAAAAACATTTTGGGATATGTATTAGAGATGTATAGATCTTCGAACTTTCTTGACGAATGGTTTCTACGAGATTCTAGGCAGAGGGTTTGGATTTCCGATTTAAAGGGTCCTATGGCTCAAGCCCCTAGATCTAAATTAGCCATTCGAAGGGAAAGGGGTGATTGGAAGCTTATCTAATACGGCAAGTTTCCTAAAATGGAAACACTCATAAAAGTAGAAACTCTCTAGTCATAGAAACTTAGTAAAATAAGAAACTTTCTAAAAATAGAAACTTTATACAAATAGTAACTTACTAGGAATAGAAACTTAGTAAAACAAACTATACTTAAACACATACTTAAACTTAAACATGGGCAAAACACTTAACTACTCTTAAATGTCAATAGGTTGACTTTCCTGCTCACTCGTTCAACTCTCTATTCCGAGGAATAACTCTCTCTAATTACTAAGGTGAATTCATAGCCCCACTCTTTATTGCTAGCAAACTTATTTAACTTTTTGGGGTGAGACACATGCTGGTTTTACTATTTACAATTTAGACACAAGTACCAACTGTTAAAACTATGCTATACCCGGCTATGTCCGACTAAGTCCCTACAGTGATATTTTTAAGTGCTGCGGCATGCTTATTTATTGGGGGTAGGCCTATCGGGAGTAACGTCCCCGATACATTTGACTAAGTCTTTGTATTACTTGATAATGAAATTAAACCGACAAGGACAGACACAACTTGTCATGGGGCAAACTTGAATGTTTAGTCTAAATATCACGCACTGGCATAACTTTTGGATCTGCGAGATCTACTTTTTGATCCTGCGGGAGATCAACTTTACAACTAAATCTTGTGGTCTAAAAACAACGATAACTACTTTTGTTAAACCTATGAACTTCAGTCAACCTTTTTGGTTGACACTTTAGCATGTTTTGTCTCAGGTGATGCTTAATTCAAGCTTTCCTATCTACTGCTTATGTGATGCTACTTGGACATAGGATCAAGAGATTATCGCATTTATTACTACTGCATTTAAACAATTACATATTTCTTTTGTAACGACATTTCATTTTCCGCTGCGTACTCATTCCAGTTAATTTTATCATTTAGTATTGTTCTCGTATTATAATATGTTGGTTTATTTGATATTAGTAACGTTTCTTCCAGACCCTATTGGGAGGACGTTACAGATTGGTATCAGAGCATAACCAGGCTGTTATAGAGAACCAGGATTGCAATTTTATGTGTGCCTTACTTGCTAGCTAGGGTGCCTTAGCAATCTAGGAAACTATAACCTTTCCTGCCTTACACTTAAAGCACTTAGGATTGCCTTATAATCTTAACAATCATGCTTTACCAAACTTGACTTAAAGATTCTAATCAAAGTCTCTTTCCTAATGTAGGACTACAACTTTTCTTGACCATAGTGCCTTTAATTGTTGCCTTTAACTGTTAAATGCTACACTATACTTTAGAAACTTTACTTATCTTAGAATGACGAGCTAATCTAAGAACTCTGCTCACTTTCCTGAGTACTATCCAATTACACCACCGCATCTAAATGCGACACAATGATTTCAGAAATTCTTGACATTCATAAGTCATCTATCATGGTTATGTGTATTACATATGTATTACATGAAATATTATCCATGATTTTGAAACTCTTATAATTGTTACTACTCACACACAAACGTATATAACTCCCTGTTATATCACGTACCTATATGCCTTATGCCTTTATGCATCGGTTTATGAATCGAAAAATGTCATTGGGTTATCACAGTATACGAATTGAAAGTCTTTAATCAAAAGATTATTAGATTACATACTTATCACTTTATGATCTCGACACGTCATACTGCCATTATTAAAGTATAGACACATCATATCTTATTATATCTTATCGTATCTATCCCAATAGATTTTGTCTAACACTTTTCCTAAATTCCCTCCGTAAATTACGGAAATATTTTTGCTATATACACGTATTCGAGGAGACGAATATATCATCCAGTATTCAACACTAATCTCATATCAAAAACCCTAATTCCAAACACATAATATGGATTCCTCGAACTCTTCGAGCTCCAATGGAAGCGTAACCGGAATGAACCAACCAATCAGCCATCATCTATTTTGGATGAATTGGGGATGGGTTCGTAGTAAACTTAATCAATGGAGACAAGAAGAAGGTGATCCCTTCCACCAACCGAATTCACCTCTTGGTGAAGAACCTGAAGCACTTACTGGCGAACCCGTTCGGAACACTATTTTCACCCTCATTTCCAGGATATCCAGTCACGAATATATAATATCTAAAATTTTAGATCTTATTCATCCACTTGTCCGAACCGCCAATCATCCCGGAATAATAGAAGAAGTCAACGAGCTTCGCGCTCGAGTAGTGGCTCTGGAGAATATGGTGCGAAACCTACGAACACCAGCAGCAGCACCAGCAGCATAACCAGTACCACCAGTACCATCGGCATCACCACCAACATCACCACCAACATCACCAGCTTCACCAACGACAACATCCGCATTCCACGCCTCAACATCGCACTCAGTACCTCAAACATCAACATCATACGCCCCATAGATACCAAGGAATATTATTAATAATGAGTTAAGATGTATTGACTCATTCTTCCTGAAGAATTACATATGTATACTTTATATATATGGATTGGAACAATAATAAATCTTTTCGTACTAAGCTATTACGTGTGAATCTTAACTAGTATGTACTACATGGTTAATTCATATCACAATATGCTATGATGTACATCTTTTGTTAATAACTTAACAATCGTTAATCATTGCTTCAATACAATAAACTCCATTTCGTAATAAACCAAGTGTATTACTCAAATATATGATTGATTGTATACTTTAATTTTCGATGTACTCGAAACTTTCTAGAAAATATCATTAGTGCCTTATGAATTTCACAAGAATTCCAAGAGCACCAACATCATATACCGAAGTATATCAATAACAATGAACGATGAAGTATTAATTCATAACTTCATTAGCGAAATATTTCACGACAATTATGAAATCTCTAAGGTTTTGGAGATTATTTATTCTCGTTTCAACAGCAAATCAAATGAGTTTAATATTATATTAGCTCATTAAAACCATGATTACATCTGAAGAATACATATATGAACGTATATCTTCTCTTTTGTACAAACTGTTAATTGTAAAAAATATTTTAACGGGTAGGTAAAACCCGAGAGATATTCATATCTCATATAAATATGTTACATTGTACATTCTTCCATTCTGATTCAGCAGTTGTTAACTATACTACTTACATTCACATGATATATGTATATGTTCACCAAAGAAAAACCATTTTCATACAAATTCAGTTACATACTCTGATTTTGACATATCGGAACTTAAGTAAAGCTTTAGCAAGTGTTATCTTCCTAAAGATCACTACATTCATGAATTATATTCATTCGTATTCTATGATGAATTATCAAATCAAACCACCGAACTTACCATTCCTTACTTTTGAAAATCACAACATTTCTTCGTCAACCGTTAGATCCATTGATGGATGTATCTTACGCTTAAACACTTCAAATTTAAAATTCTTGAAAACATCCTTTGAATCTTGACGATCGCAATCAGCGTTTAATCATCTAAAAATGAAATTTCTTGAAACCATTTCGGATTGATAACCGATGATTCAAATATGGCTGCATTAAATGCAGAGGAAAAAGAAAAATTGTAGATGGTCTTAAGGGCCAACAGTTTGATAATAAAGAATGGTACGTTGGAAAAGCTCAAAAGAAAATTTTGAACTGAAAAACGGATTGAGCTAACCATGGAGGAGACCAAGGACAAACACAAGGGCCAAACCCTATATTCAAAGAATCCAGGTAATTCTGGATCCGGTGAAATCTTTAGAGAATATCTTGCTCCGAAGTCATGTTAAAAGCTTGCGGAAAATTTTTCTTCATCAACTTTCAAACTTAGAAATTTCAAAATATCATCATAAATATCCTCTATATTTCGGAAGATATCTTCATAACGATTCATGTCCGCAATTAAGTATCTCTTTGCGATATCTTTATAAAGGAAACTGTTTTAGTTTCTATATTCTGTAAAATTCGAGTTTAAATTATAAATGCTTTGAAGAAGTGTTGGGAATTGAAGCATGAGTTAGTATAATAAAATGACGTCAGGCCAACGTGATTATATTACAGTAAGTCATGCTAAGTTTTTAATGGAAGATGATGATTCATAGATTTTATAATCATTATTTTCCATGTTACACGACTCTTACATTCTATTTAACCTCTAAACATATCAAGAAAATATTTTTCTTGATGATTCGGTCTTTTCCGGATATTCTGGTAATATGACAAATCAAATCGTGCTATTACCTTTCCTTTCTACTTTATATATTATGATCATTTTAAACTTCATACCTATGAATTCTGGACCATTACTCGCTTGACTTGAAGTCGAGAAGAAGAAACAAAAGCATAAAGCTCCGACATATAAGGGAAAATATAAAGCCCGATAACGACTTCGAAATTACAAACCGTGTATATCAATGCGTATAGCAATATAAAGACACGGGATAATTAAAAACACTATAACCCCAAGAGCATAGTAGAAGTAAACAGATTCCTCTGGCGGTAAAAGAAAAAGAAGAATGACTGCATATATGGTCAATATAATAACCAGGATCAGAACTGGATTAAGCATTTTCTTAATCTTTTGGAAGTTTGAATTGAGAAAGAAAGTATAGAAGTGGTGAAGATAATGAAACGAAGGAAGCTAATTTATAGCAAAATTCCAAACACATCAATCGAGGCAAATCACCGCATTTAATCAAACAAATCTCAAAATTTCGTAAATACCGGAGAATCAAATCTTATAGATTACGAAGATTTCCTTTAATTCCTTGAATTCCGGAAATCAATCGTGACTACGTCAAAAGTTAAGGCGAACATTTAATTTTCTCATTTCACTCTTTTATGATAGCTTCATTTATACTCTTCCTATAAACGAATCGTTTTATCCATATTATTCAATAGTGATAAAACTTTATTTTTCAACTTATATTCATCATTAAAATATTCTTGTTGTAAACAATGAAGATCTCTATCAAATTTCATGACTGTGATTTTCACGAACTCCTCTTTGTTTGTCTGCCCTAATATTGTGGCATAAAATGCTCAAGGTTTTAAATGAGCTCAGTACTATTCATAACACATTTCATGTATCCAATTTACTGAAATGACTTGTATAACATCATCATTTTGAATGATATTCGCATTAATGATAAAATGCACTTCGTTGAATAACCTATAGAAATCATGGAAGGAGAGGTCAAACAAACGCGTAAAAGCAATATACCTATCGTTAAAGTCCGTTGGAATTCGCGTAGAGGCCCCGAATATACCTGGGAACGCAAAGACCATATGAAACGAAAATATCCCCATCTCTTCTCAACTGCTGATGCAAACGAGGAAACTACCTAAAAACTTCGGGACGAAGTTTTCAATAACGGGGAGGTACTATAACGACCCTCATTTTTTCCATTCTATATTTTTCCAATATTAAAAGCCCAAACAATATAATTAAAACTTAATGATTAAACTTTAATCAACAATTGTTAAGTGTTAAGAGTTAGAAAACATATTAATTAACTTTGTACAAAAATTGACAAGTTAATAAAAGATGAAAATAATAAACTGTTAGTCGACACTCACTGCTAATTAAAATTTATGCATTTATGTAATATTATAACTAATAACCTATAAGTAATAAATAAAAAGTGACATTTATATAAATAATAAAACAATTGGGAACTAAATATATACAAGTCATGAATTAGTAAAAAAGAAAATAATACTTATCATGTAGTAAATGTAAAAATAATAATAATAATAATAATAGTAATAATAATGAGACTAAAAAAATCTTACATCCTTATGTTGACTAAAAATAAAGTGTAAACTAGTACATCCTTATGTTGACTAATTATAAACTAGTACCACCTATTGTTGACTAAAAATTATAAAACAAAATAAAATCATTAATTAGAACATCCTTATGTTGACTAACACTCTAATACTTGCACTATATAAACACCTAGTTTCTCATTCACAAATCACACCAAAATCCTCTCTCAAAAACAATCTCTCCCTCTCCCTCTCTTGTGGTATTCGGATATTCAAGCTTGTTCTTCGTGTTCTTCAAGAATCTTCAAGGAGTTCTTCAAGATTTTCAAGGCTTTGATCTTCCATCTTCATCGTGTTCATCTTTTCTTTGTTAATTATCTTGAATCTTCAAAGGTATAACATAAACCCTAAACTATTTACATAAACTTTGATCTTTGATAATTCATATTCATATTATAAACTTGTTATTCATAAGTATATACATAAACACACCTAGATTTATATATACATATATACATGTAAAAAAAAAATATTTTTATATATATATATATACATATATATACGAATTATATATACATATACATATTAAAACCTTAAACCCTAATTACACCTAAACTATAATTCTTAAACCCTAATTAATTAAACTCTAAACATTTATGAAACCCTAGGACATTAATTACTAAACCCTAGTTATTAATTACTACTTTAATTAACTAACCCTAATTAATGAAACCCTAATACTACTTATACTAGTACTTAACATGTATACACTATTACTATTACTAGCACCTATAACCTACTAATTATATTGTAGCACAAAAACATTTTGGGATATGTATTAGAGATGTATAGATCTTCGAACTTTCTTGACGAATGGTTTCTACGAGATTCTAGGCAGAGGGTTTGGATTTCCGATTTAAAGGGTCCTATGGCTCAAGCCCCTAGATCTAAATTAGCCATTCGAAGGGAAAGGGGTGATTGGAAGCTTATCTAATACGGCAAGTTTCCTAAAATGGAAACACTCATAAAAGTAGAAACTCTCTAGTCATAGAAACTTAGTAAAATAAGAAACTTTCTAAAAATAGAAACTTTATACAAATAGTAACTTACTAGGAATAGAAACTTAGTAAAACAAACTATACTTAAACACATACTTAAACTTAAACATGGGCAAAACACTTAACTACTCTTAAATGTCAATAGGTTGACTTTCCTGCTCACTCGTTCAACTCTCTATTCCGAGGAATAACTCTCTCTAATTACTAAGGTGAATTCATAGCCCCACTCTTTATTGCTAGCAAACTTATTTAACTTTTTGGGGTGAGACACATGCTGGTTTTACTATTTACAATTTAGACACAAGTACCAACTGTTAAAACTATGCTATACCCGGCTATGTCCGACTAAGTCCCTACAGTGATATTTTTAAGTGCTGCGGCATGCTTATTTATTGGGGGTAGGCCTATCGGGAGTAACGTCCCCGATACATTTGACTAAGTCTTTGTATTACTTGATAATGAAATTAAACCGACAAGGACAGACACAACTTGTCATGGGGCAAACTTGAATGTTTAGTCTAAATATCACGCACTGGCATAACTTTTGGATCTGCGAGATCTACTTTTTGATCCTGCGGGAGATCAACTTTACAACTAAATCTTGTGGTCTAAAAACAACGATAACTACTTTTGTTAAACCTATGAACTTCAGTCAACCTTTTTGGTTGACACTTTAGCATGTTTTGTCTCAGGTGATGTTTAATTCAAGCTTTCCTATCTACTACTTATGTGATGCTACTTGGACATAGGATCAAGAGATTATCGCATTTATTACTACTGCATTTAAACAATTACATATTTCTTTTGTAACGACATTTCATTTTCCGCTGCGTACTCATTCCAGTTAATTTTATCATTTAGTATTGTTCTCGTATTATAATATGTTGGTTTATTTGATATTAGTAACGTTTCTTCCAGACCCTATTGGGAGGACGTTACACAACAACTTTCCGAATCTTGTCCACGCCTCATATAATGTTTCATTTGGCTTTTGCGCGAGAACAATCTCTTCTTGAAGTCTCACAGCTTTAAATGCCAGAAAGAATCTTTTAAGAAATTTTTCAACTAAGACATCCCATGTGTCAATCGCTCCTTCAGGTAACGATTCTAACCAATCTTTGGCTTCTCCCTTTAAAGTCCAGGGAAACAACATGAGATAGATCTGTTCATCCTCAACTTCTCTGATTTTGAATAGAGTACAAATCCTATTAAAGGTTCGAAGATGTTCGTTTGGATCTTCTTTTGGCGTACCACTATATTGGCATTGATTAGTTACCATGTGTAGGATTTGTCCTTTGATTTCATAATCTGGCGCATTAATGTCTAGTCGCGTAATGGCATGTTCTTGGCCAGTGCGTGTGGCTCTCATTCGATCTTCCATACTTTGAGGTTCCGTTATTTTCATAATTGAATTTGTTGAATCCGAATCACTAGAAGATTCTGATTTAACAGTTTGTGGTTCAGGAGGAATGATTAGTTGTTCAGGATCTTGGAATTGTCCTTGAATATCCTCCGGGTTCTCAATTGTGAAGTCGGGTTCAAAAAATGGATTATCGGAAATTTGAGTTGGAGTACTTGTTCGACTAAATGATGTTTCTAAAGAAAAATCAACGGTGACAATATTGGCTAGATATCTTGATCGGGTTACAGGTGGTGAACGTATGAAAGGCGGTGAACGTTTTGCTCGGTGCATTCACTGAATATCCTATTAGTTATAAAAATAAAAATTATAATTAATAGACTTTTCTGATTTTGCCCATGTTTAGAATAGCCAATAGATGCAGCAGGTAGCCAGGACCCTTTAAATCGGAAGCCCACAACTCGCCACTAACATATTCAACTATTACTACGAACCAGAAAATTTTGGATGTCTATCAATTTAATCGATTAAAATAATTTTTCGTATAGATTTAAAGAAGATAAAAATCTATGTCCTAAAAAACTAGAGCGTAGAAATGAAAAAGAAAAAGCGCGTCGAAAAACGTCGAAAAATAAAAATAAGAAAGACAAACGTCGAAACTTACAAGTCTAAAAACTAAATCTAAAAAGTTGTGCCTAAAGGTATTAAGGCTTAAAAGGAATTCTATTTCGAAAACGGAAATAAACTTAATTTAGGCACTAAAATATATAAATTGCGTCGCAAAATTCTAAAGCGCCTAAATCTTAATTCTAAAGAAAAAGTACTTAAGGGATTTTACGGCAAAACCTAAAGACTAGAAATATAAAAATGACTGCGGCAAAATACTAAACTTAAAACTATATAGCGAACGATAAATATTACGAAATAAATGATAAAAATACAAATTATAACTAAAATGATAAAAATACAAATTTTATAAAGATATTATTTTTATATTATTATTTTATAAAAGTATTAATTTATAAATTAATAAAACTAATTAAAACTTAAAATACAAAATTAATTAAAACTAAAACTAGTTATTATTAAATTAAACCCTAATTCTAATTAATTAATAATAATAATAATTAAAAACAAACCCTAATCCGTACTGCAGAGGATTCGGGTCCTATCACCTCAGCTCATGCGAACACATGAGTTTGAGGTTATAAATCCATGCGATCGCATGGTATGTGCAGGTTCAGATTATTTGCAGGCTTAAATTTGTTCCATTTTTTTTTATAGAAAAGATTTATAGAATATTTATATAAAATATAATAAACTTATATTTTAAAATCTTAAAAATAAAAATACTTTTTAATTTTATAAATAAAGTCTTAAAAATATATATTTATTTATTTTATTTTTATTTTTTTATTTTATATTTTTTTACACTTATTATAAATACAAAATACTTTTACGAAATAAGAAATAATATATTTTTACAAAAATATAGTTTTAATAAACTATAGCGTTTTTCACCGAGTCACTGGCAGCGGCACCAAAAATACTTGATGTGTGCAGCGGAGGTGTACGAAATACTGTTATTGTTTACTACGAAATATGACAAAATATTACACAAGTTTTATTTAATTTATTTACGGATGGGATATACCTAAACCTTGCTACAACACTATAGGTAGTGTACCTAATCGTAGAGTAGTGCAGTTTTTAGTAAGTCCGGTTCATACCATAGGGAGCTAGTGATTACGTACTATATTTTTAACAACTATATTTATATAAAATATAAATAATTATATATAGTAATATTATTATTATAAAAGGGGGGTTTTACCGTTTAATGACCGGTTTGTGGATTTTTAATAAAGCGTAAAGATAAATGACGATAATTAAAGTGCGTAAAATAAATAACAATATTTAAATAACGATAAATAAAATAACAGTAAATAAAATTGCGATAGAATGTGAAATAAAAGAATTATGCTTATTTAAAATTCCGTAATCATGATGTTTGACGTTTTGATTTTAATTTATTACTCTGGGTTAATTTTCCTTTGTCCTGAATTATTTGAAACATATCTGGTTTTTGCCCATAATAGTCTATCGGTCATAATTATAAAATGCTCGTCAAATTAACCTTATTTCCGAAGTCAAATATTTCAACTAATTAGGGATTTAGACTGTAATAAGGTTTTAATACTTTGTTAATAATTACACCAGGTTATCGACTCCGTGTAATCCAATGTTTTAATACTTTGTTAACAATTACACCAATTATCCTTGTATGTAATCCACCCCTGTTTTAATGAGATATGAATATTAATTTACCCACTTGATCAGTTTGAATAATCAATTACCCAACCCGAATAATTAATTAAATGATTGTAAACGATGTCATATAAACGTCACTAAATAGGACATTCATAATCATTTAATAATAATTAGATTAACTAATTTGAAGGTAGGTTCGACAGATTCCAATGAGTTGTCATTCGATTAGGCAATACCCCCATCTATTAATAGTCCATAGTCCAATGTCCACAAGTGTCGGTCTTTTGTCCAAACCCGAATTATGGTACAAAATCCAATAACCCCGTCTTAATATTTAGTCTAACATCACGATTACTTCGGCTCAAATAAGCATAATAATAACTTAGTTACGAGACATTAATTTAAAAAGCAAGAACATAGCTTACAGTGGTTATTAATCGCGTAGCGTTACACGGACAGAGTTCCGACTTTAAAACCCGTAAAATATTTCTTACAATAATCCAGTTATTATTAATCTTAACTTAAACTTAATATTATAAATAATAAATATAAATATAGTTTACAGAAAGAAAGAAAGAAGAGTGTGATGGTGTAGTATCATTCGTCGAATTCATTGGCTATTTATAGCACTTGGCCTGACATTTGCTGCCATGCGATCGCATGAAATTTGTGCCTCCAGGCCATGTGATCGCATGGCCTCCTGATCCAGCTCATATGCTTGCCAAAAACGTGGGCGGCTCTTATATTTAATATATATAATATAATATATATAATTTTAGATAATTATATATATATTATATTATATTCTTGTGCAATGTTGACTTGTAATTTTAGCTCCGTTGTCTCGTACGTTTACGCCCGGTTTATGTCTCGGTTCCGTATTTTTGAACGTCTTTTTGTATGCTTAGATAACTTGTACTTTGTGTTCTGCGGCTTGTACTCATGTCAGTTTTAGACGTTTCTTATCAATAAGTTGAATCATTTGGATTGTAACTTATACGTTTGAGCTTTTTTGTCATTTGCGTCTTCAAATCGTCGTCTTCTTCTTTTATCTTCGCACTTATTTATTTAAACAAATATTACTTGAAAATAGAACAATTGCAACTGAAAACTTTACATATTGGAAGGATATTGCGCCTAAATATATGTTCATTTGGAGCACTATCAGATGCCGAAATAAATTATCTCAAAAAGAAGGCTTTGGAATGGGAAATCAAGGCTGAGTCTGGTTTGTTAAATGATGATGAACGACTAGAATGGCTTGAGTGTAGGTGTAGATGGACCGAGAAAGAAAAAGTGAAATCGAGTATGCTATAACAGAAGGCAAGAATCCGTTGGATACTAGAAGGTGACGAAAATTCGAAGTTTTTTCACTCTACCATTCGAAGAAAACATAATAAATCAAATCCACGAGGGTTGCATATAAACGGGGTGTGGAGCGATAGACCTGATGAAGTTAAAGATGCGGTATACAGCCATTTTTGTGTCCAGTTTCGGAATAACAACAGCAGCAGACCCATTCTGTTGGGCCTGCAACATTCGACAGCCCACCTGAGCATGGATTGGCGACAAGTGAAGCAACAACGCTCGAGGTTCGGTCTAGTGATGCAAAAATTTGGGACGCGATTAAAGAGTGTGGTAGTATAAAACCCCCGGCCCGGATGGTTTTAATTTAAGATTCTCTAAGAAGTTTTGGGAAATCATTTGGAAGGATCTCATCGTTGCAATAAATGATTTTCGGGAGAATGGCGAAATCACAACAAGTTGTAATGCTTCCTTTATTACTTTGGTCCCAAAAAGGTGTGATCCTATATGCTTAAATGATTATAGACCTATTAGTTTGCTTGGGAGTTATTATAAAATCATTGCGAAGTTGCTTGCAAATCGATTGAGAAAAGTTGTCCCCAAATTGGTCGGTTTTGAGCAAAGTGCTTTCATAAAAGGAAGAAACATAATTGATGGGGCGTTAATTGCAAATGAAACGCTTGGTTTTTTAAAACAAAAAAGTTTAAAAAGCTTTATTTTCAAAGTAGACTTCGAGAAAGCTTTTGATTGCTTGTGGGAATTTCTCCTTGAAATTATGAATATTATGGGATTTGGGAAAAAGTGGAGAAAATGGATCCTTTCATGTCTAAAGTCGGCTTCTATTTCAATACTTGTTAACGGTTCCCCCACAAAAGAGTTTAATCTTGAGCGGGGTATTCGACAAGGCTACCCATTATCTCTTTTTCTTTTCATTCTCATAACGGAGGGTTTAAATTGGCTAACTAAGGCTTCGTTGAGCAAAAGTTTATATCAAGGAGTGGAAATTGGTAATAATAAAATTCCAATCTCTTTGTTATAATACGCGGATGATACGATTTTTTTTTTGGACATGGAGTATTCATAATTTTGAGAACCTCATGAAGTTGTTGAAATGTTTTGAATTAACATCGGGCTTGAAAGTAAATTACAATAAAAGCATTCTATATGGTTTGGGGGTGAACTCGAGTGAGATAGTGGAAATGGCAAGTATATTCGGGTGTAATATTGGTTCCTTCCCGTTTTCTTATCTTGGGCTTCCCATATGTGCTAAAATGAATAAATAGGATAGTTGGAAACAAGTGATTGATAAGTTTGAAAAGAGATTAGCGGATTGGAAAGCGCGTTCGATGTCATTTGGTGGGCGTTTGACTCTTGTCAAATCGGTGCTTAATAGTTTTCCATTGTGAGACGACCCGTCCTAATCCATAAGGACGAATACAATAACATATGATTACATTGCGAGGTATTTGACATCTATATGATACATTTTATAAACATTGCATTCGTTTTAAAAGACAAACTTTCATTTCATCGAAAGTTGGTAGGTATGCATACCATTTCATAATATCCAACTATAAATGATCTAATCTGTCATTTACTTAATCATAATCTTTATTTAACTCAACGACTTGAATGCAACGTCTTTTAAAATATGCCATGAATAACTCCAAGTAATATCTTTAAAATGAGCAAATGCACAGCGGAAGATTTCTTTCAATCCTGAGAATAAACATGCTTTAAAGTGTTAACCAAAAGGTTGGTGAGTTCATTAGTTTATCAACAATATTCATTTCCATCATTTTTAATAGACCACAAGATTTTCGTTTCCATTTCTCACAAATATACATCCCATACATAGAGATAAAAATCATTCATATGGTGAACACCTGGTAATCGACCTTAATAAGATGCATATAGAATATTCCCATCATTCCGAGACTCCCTTCGAACATGATAAAATCGAAGTACTAAAGTAGTTCAAATTCTCTGACTGGGGATTGTTAGTGTCCATAGATCTATCTTTAGGATTCGCGTCAATTAGGGGCCAGTTCCCTAATTCTTAGGCTACCAAGCTAAAAGGGGCATATTCGATTCGATAATTCAACCATAGAATGTCGTTTCGATTACTTGTGTCTATTTCGTAAAACATTCATAAAAGCAGCGCATGTATTCTCAGTCCCAAAAATATATATATTGCAAAAGCATCTAAAAAGGGAGCAAATGAAACTCACGATACTGTATTTCGTAGTAAAAATACATATGACGGCATTGAACAAGTGCAAGGTTGGCCTCGGATTCACAAACTTATAATAAGTATATATATTTATATGTTGATCAATATCTTTCTAACAAATTAGGTCAGGTCATAGTGTATCACAATCCTAATGTTCGAGATCGATATGCAAAAGTCAACAAAAGTCAATTTGACCCAAAATGATTTACAAAAAAATTATTATGTGTTTATTATGTAAATTAAATAGTCGTTTTATATATTTAAATATATTTGTCAGATTTTATTAGAGTAAAATAATACAAGTCAATAAATAAAAATGTATATTAAAATTTTATATGTGATAAAAATATGCTTTTATATATCTTAAGTAATATAGTTTATATAGTTCACTTAATATTATAAAAATATAGTAGTACGTATTATTATACTGCGTGTGGTAAAAATATCTTTGTATCACATATTTATTTGATAAGATAATATTAATAATAATAAATAAAAGTTGTATTATTTTGTAATAATAATAATTATTATTATTCTACTAATAATAATAACAATATTTATATTTACTAATGAGGATATTAATTATAATAAAATGATTATTCTAATCATGATAATTTTAATAATAACATTACTTTTTATTATTAACTGTAATGATAATAGTATTTTATAAAAATAATAATTCTATTTAAAATGATAATTTTTAATAATAATAATAATACTAAAATGAAAATAATAATGATATTTAATGATAACAATAATATTTCTATTCAAATCATAATTTTAATAAAAATGATAGTTTTAATATTAATGATACTTTTAATAATAATAATGATAAAAATAGTAAAATGATAGTTTTGATAAAAATATTAATTATTTTAATAATAATAATAATAATAATAATAATAATAATAATAATAATAATAATAATAATAATAATAATAATAATCATAATAATAATAATAATCATAATAATAATATTGATTATTAGATAATAATAATAATGACGATAATAACGACGATAACGATAACGATAACAATAACGATAACGATAATAATAATAATCATTTTAACAATAATACTTAAAATTATAGACAATTCAATTGACGATATCTTTTAATCCATTCATCGAAATCATACGCTTTCTAAATGAAAAGTTAATAATTTTTCGACAGCTTTCCAACGACATGCATATCATATACCTTATCTCAGTAGCATATGTATTAAATTCATGATTTATTATAAACTATATAATGACGAAAATAAACATACCAGCATGCATAATCATATATACTCGAGCACTAGTAAGGGATACACTATTAATATATAAAAGTTAAGTTATGAGTGCTCACGTATCAATATTGTGATTCAATATTGCAGGAAAGTATGTAGACGTGAAGGAGATGATAAATACTAGGTTGACCTCACGAGTATACCCTCGAACCATACCCATAACCTCCATAGCTATAACCCATAATTTCCTTAGCTCTATCCCTCTCGAAAAACCCATTTTGAAAACATGCGAGCAGAACCTTGTCGCAGTATTTTATGTATAAATAATAATAATAACGCTACCTAATAATACTAATAATAAGATTGATACTAATAATCTTAATATTAATAATAATATTAATATTAATAATATATATATTTATATATGTGTGTTTGTGTTTGCGGAGTATGAAATGAATGACAGAAACTAGAGAAATCGTTCGTTTTATAGGATGTCACTTGTACCCACTCACCATGCGATCGCATGGGCTTGAAGGTGTGTGGCCATGTGATCGTATGGCCACCTTTTACAGCTCATGTTCGCTTAACTTCTTGTGTCGACGGTTTTGATTTAATATTTTATATATAATATATTTAATTTATATAATTAATTATATATTAAATTAAATTTACGTGTATAGTTAACTTATAATTTATCACCAATGACTCGTACATTGTCAGTCAACTTATGTCCCGGTTCCGGTTTCTCGAACGCATTTTCGTACGCTTAGAAAACTGGTACTTTACGTTTCGCGATGTGTACCTTTAACAAAATATAGACTTAAGCTATTAATAAACTATATCACTCAAAATGTAACTTGAACGTATAAGTGTTATGGTCATTTGCTTCTATAAATCAACGTCTCGTTATATATACATATGATAGTATTAATTTAAATCCAAAACATTTTGTATTAAGTTAATATTATAATTAATCACTTTGTAATATATATTATATATATATATATATATATATATATATATATATATATATATATATATATATATATATATATATATATATATATATATATATATATCATTTTGTACATATCATATAGAATTAAAATATTATATTTTTGTTTTTCAAAAATAATTATATTTCGAAGTTCATTTATAATCGTTTAAATAATAGAAAATATATTATGTCGTATTACGTTTTTGTTTTTGAAACACTATATATATATATATATATATATATATATATATATATATATATATATATATACTTGTAATTTATAATATAAGCTTTAATTAAAATCCTTCAAAATTCATAAACAAATTATCTTATAAAATGTTTTAATAATAACGTTCTTTTTATACTGAAAACGTTTTGTACGTTTGAAACTATATGAAATAAATATAAAGATATAGTTTTCCAAAACTAACTGTATTTAAGAATCATTTTGTTTAAAAGTTAAAATAATGGAAATCGTTATATCATAAAACATATTAAGAAAATAAAATTATAAATACTTATAATAGGTTTCAAGTTTTTAAATTACCATTTGATGATGAAGTGTGAGATAAAGTTCAGAGGTTAAAGGAACGTATGAAATTATTTTAAAATAAAACGTCGATATTTATTTTCTAAGTTATCTATATTCCATAATATTACTTTCACATTAAATATTATGAAAGCTAATAATTACCGTATTAAAAGTCACTAGGATAATATTGTAAATCATGAATTGAAATTCAAACAGAAATCTCCACTAACCCTTGTCTAATTTTCGTTAATTGACACATTTTTTCTTACTTGTAAATCACTTTACCAATAATTCCGAATACCGTTAAAAAGGAAAGGTTTCCTAAATTAAAGTGGACCTCTCAACAGAGACTCGTAATCATACAATGTATCTGCTAAATCAATCATTTGATATTATCTTCTAATTTCATCGATAATCATATTGAAACAAATACGTTCATGTAAAGTATTATACGTTTAATACTTTGTTAATATTCTCAAGTTATAATATATATATATATATATATATATATATATATATATATATATATATATATATATATATATATATATATATATACAATCATATCCATGTATATAATGGTTCATGAATCGTCGGAGTTTGGTCGAGGTTAAATGAATGTATGAACATAGTTTAAAATTTTTGAGATTCAACATTACAGACTTTGCTTATCGTGTCGGAAACATATAAAGATCAAGTTTAAATTTGGTCGGAAATTTCCGGGTTGTCACAGTACCTACCCGTTAAAGAAATTGTATCCCAAAATTTGATTAGGATGGTCATGGTCGACATTAAGTATGTTTTCATGACACATACGAGCTGAAATTTAGAATTTTATCATCATCGAGTAATATAGACAAAACAATTTGATTTTGTGAAGAGTACGAGTGAAGCTATCACAAAAGAGTGTAATGAGTAAATGTAGATTCGGCATATCTTTTGATGTAGATAGGATTGACTTCTAGAGTTCAAGGGAGTTGGAGAAAATCTTCGTAATAAGATTTGATTCTTCAGTAATTAAGGAAATTAGGATCCACTTTAAATGCGATCTTCCATTTTTGATTGCTCTGTCGGATATTTTACTATAAATCCACCCCCTTCGTTTCCTTACAACTCACACCTTATATTCTTTCTCCCTCAACTCATACTTTAAAGCATTCGTCAATATGCTTCATCCAGTTCTGATTCTTGATATACTCCTAACTTCCATATCTGTCATTATTCTTTTTCATCTGCCGCCAGAAAAATCTATTTACTTCTACTATACTCTTGGGTTTATAGTGTTTTTAGTTCTCCCGTGTCTTTATGTTGCAATACTTATTGATATACACGGTTTGTAATTTATGTGTCGTCGTCGGCCTTTATATCTTTCCTTATTTTTCAGAGTCCCTGCTTCTGTCTCTCTATAATCATCGACATCCACAGCTAATGCTATCTCCTATTTGCTACGATTTATACTCCAATTTCTATTTTGGAGCTTCATGCTTTGTTTTCTCTTCTATCTATTAAGCACCGCGGATAATAGTCCAGAATTCGTAGTTATGAATTTCGGAATGAACATAGTTAATGTTCTAAGAAGGAAATCGTAATGGCACGATCTTGATTTGTCAAATTACCAGAATACCTCGGAAAAGACCGAATCATCAAAAAAATATTTTCTTGATATTTTTAGAGGCTAAATAGAATACAAGAGTCGTGTAACATGGCACATGATGACGGTATGGTCTGTGAATCGTCATGTCTCATTAAAAACTCAGCATAACTTACTGTAATATAATCACGTTGATCAAGTGTCATTATTTTATACTAACTCATGCTTCAGTTCCCAACATTACTTCAAAAACATTCATATTTTAAACTCGAAGGTTTTGGAATTTAGAAACTAAAATAGTTTCTTTTATGATGTAACACAGATAGCGCGAAGAGGTAAATAATCTCAGATAAGAATAGTTATGAATATATCTTCAGAATTATCGAAGATATTTATGATGAAAGATTCGCTGATGTTTTAGAATTTTAAAATATCTGGAATCAAAGGATGATGCGGGAAATTTGTCTGTGAAGGTTTAGAATAAGGAGTAAGGTGTTTGCTAACGATTTCAACAGACACTGAACCATTTGGATTCTTTGAAAGTAGATTTCGCCTTTGTGATTTGTCCACAGCCTCCTTCATGGTTTGCTCAATCCGTTTTTCAGTTCCAACTTTTCTGAGCTTTTCTAGCATACTATTCTTTATCATCAAAATTTTGACTGTTAAGGTCGTTTACAGTTTTTGCTGCTTCATCAGCATTTCGAGAACTAGTTCGCAGTTCAGGGTGTTTTTCATAAACTTCACATTCAAAGTATGTAAGTCTAGGAGATGGACGTTATATGTATATATATAACTATTGATGTAGACATGCTGTGAGATTTCAAAATATTGATTGCTGATTCTCGATAATTGGTATGGCAATTCCCGTTACAAGGTACGGATGAGTATATGATAGGGTTTCAATGAATATAATGATTTTTCTTAAAGTCAAAGATTAATGAAGTTATTGATATGTTTACTGTTAATATGTTGGAATGTAAAAGGTTCTCCGGTAACGATGGCGAAAGGGCAACATATCTATTGAGGTTATAATAAGGGTAGTCCGACTGACAAGTTGAAGTTGACTTGCTAGAGCCGTGACAAAACTGGCTATCTTGAAAATAAATTGCAAGGTTATTTTCGACAACAACAACGCTAATGGCTCACAGATTTGTGTTAAACTTGTACTTAGGTTCCGGGAGTTTTCCAGATGCATGATTGTGGATAACCTGTGGTTGGATCATCATCTCAATTGTTTCTTAATTGGAGTGTTTTCAAGAATCATGAAGGGTTTGAATGTAGATTGTAATGAATTTTTGAATAATACAAAAATTGTTTTATGGGTTTGATGAATAGGAGTGATGTTTTAGCATAGTTTTGAATTCAAAGTATGTCTTTGAAAGATGTAGAAATTTAAGAGTTGTGACGACCCGAAAATTTCCAACCAAATTTAAACTTAATCTTAATTTGATTTTGACATGATAAGCAAAGTCTATTTAATTGAATCTTAAAAGTTGTGAACTATATTCAGGAAATCATTTGACCTTTGACTGTGCTCGACGATTCACGAACAATTGTGTAAATAAAAATGTGTTTATATATAAATATAAATATAAAAGTAATTGTAAATATATATAATAATGTGAAATAATAAATACAATTGAAATATTAGAATTAAATGAAATAATGTATCAGATAATTAAGATTTATGTCAATATATATACATACATATATATATATAATAATATATATATACATATATAAATATATATATAATTCTTAAACATAATTAATTAATATTATATGTACTTTGTAACACATATAAATATATAAAATGGATAAATATTAAATATTGAATATAAGTTATTAAATATCATATAGTTGATGGTGTGTAAAAGTAACATATTAAATTAAAAGTATAAGTTAAAAATAATTGTTATAGTAATATTATTTTCAATATTAATATCAAAAATTAGTAACTATAAATATAACCTACAAATATGAAATTTAATATATATAAATTGATGTATTACTAATAATATTATTACCGTTAATAATGTAAATTATTAGTATAGTATTATGATTATTATCATTTATATTATTATTATCATTATTGGTAATTATCATTGTTGTTAGTATTAACATTACTATATTATTATTTATCATTTATCATTATTGGTCTTTATCAATAAGGTTTTTATTAGAAATATTAATTATTAATAGTATTAATATATTTATAATGGCTAGTTTTAAAAAGAATTAAGAATTTGATATATATATATATATATATATATATATATATATATATATATACACACAAGATATATAATTATAAATATATATAAATACATATATACATACATAAAATACGGATTTATATACCAAATTACATACAAATATGGACATATATATATATATATATATATATATATATATATATATATATATATATATATATATATATATACGGATATATACACTTATATACGCAATTGGATTCACATAGCTATTAAACTGTTATCACTTTTGTTTTCTGTCTTCAATTATGGTACCAGTCGATTCTAGTTTACAATACAACCAAAATCTGTTTGATTTCACTATCAGATGAATGTAAAAGGGTATTAATTATTCAAAGTTGTTTTAGGTCACTATCTGTTATTATCTTCCTGTCTGCTGAAGAAATTAACAACGAATCTTTCCCTGCTATAAAACAAATCGGCCATTTACATATTGTAATCAAAGTCATTTGATTGTCCACCCTCGATATCAATTTACCCTTTTATTTCCTATTAACTGTAGGATTAAATAGAAAATAAATAAAAATGCTCGACACACTCTGTACGCGAATCCTTTTTATCCAAAGCTCGATTTCAAATCATTTTTTTATTTTAAATCTTGAAATGAAATCTTATTAGGAACCATATTAACAAACTTCCTACAAAATTTCAACTTCCAATTTCAATTATCTAGCTCGAATTTTTGAGTCAAAGTTTGATATTGTAAAAGTCAACAAATGTTCTTCATTCAAATTCGACTTTTTTGTTTTGATTTGAATTAAATTAATGGTTCCTATAGTTTCTAGGAGGGATTTTAAATATGTTTCATGTTTTGATTACAACCTAAAAGTGTCTGAATTTTCGAAATGGGATTTGAGTTCATATGGTATTTTAGCGACTGCCGCTGCTATTACTTTTATTTTTTTTTCTCTTTAAATCCATCTAATAACTCCTTAGCATTTCTGAGTTTATTTTAAGTTTCAAGACTGAACAAACAGTTTTTGGTTTGAGTAAGAATCATTGGGTCGACTTGGTTATATGAAGAAGAAGGTGAATAAGAACTGAAAAAAAGTACGAGTTATATAATAATATTTTCTGTTATATTTTGGAAAAACGGGCACAGCCCACTGGTTCAAGGTGTTGTCGGGTGTCCGAGAGGTCGTGGGTTCGAGTCTCGTTCTTGGCAATTCTTTTTTAGAAAAAGGATTTTTAAGGGTATACACTTTTGAATGTTTATTTCAATTATTATTATTATTATCAATAATTATTATTGTTATTATTATTATTATTGATAGTATAAATCATTTTATTATGTTATTATTTGTAATATTAGGAAATAGAATTATTATTATTACAAATGTAATTTATATTATTATCCCTATTAATACTAGTATTATCATTAAAAATTTATTAGTATTATCATAACTAATATTATTATTATTAGTATTATTATCATTGTATTATCATTACTAGCATTATATTATTATTATGACTTCAAAGATATGAAACATGTTAATGACGTAATTGTATAATAAAAGATAATATGATAAAAATTATAGAAGTTGAATATAATTATACGAATACGAGTAAAATTATGATTTCGATTACGAATATCATTATTATTATTATTGTTATTACGAAAATAATACAAACTATTATTATTATCATTTATATTAGTATTAGTATCATAGTAAAACTATTATTATTAATATTAATAAAAGTATTATTATTAAGATTATCATTAGTAATAAGACCGTTATAATAGTTATTATTATTAAGTATTATGTATTATTATCAAAATTATTATTTTCATTATCATTACTATTAAACTTTTCATTTTATTAAAAACTACTGTTATTATCATCATTATAAAATTTGTCATTTAAAACTATCATTAATATTACTAATAAGATCAATAATATTATTATCATTATTATTAACACTAGTATTATCATTATCATTATTTTAATCACTACTAATATTATTGTAGTATTAATATAATTACAATTTTAACAAACAAATGAAATATATATATATAAAATATTTGATACATAACAAATGTTATATTTTTATATAATAATAATGAAACACATAAATTAATAATATAAAAATTGTATCACTAATAATAAAATATACATTTGTTCGATTACAAGTATATGTTTTAATATATATACGAATGATATAGGTTCGTGAATCCGAGGCCAACCTTGCATTGTTCAATTGTTCAATATCGTCATATGTATTTTTACTACAAAATACATTATGGTGAGTTCATTTTCTCCTTTTTACTCTTTACATTTTTGGGACTGAGAATACATGCGCTGTTTTTACAACTGCTTTATTAAATGCTTTTGAGATATATTCTGAACTGAGAATACATTAAATGCTTTTATAAATGTTTGACGAGATAGACACAAGCAAACCATTCCTCGAATGAATTATTATGCAGACAGAAGTTCTGTGGATTATTATTGAATTAGTTGGACGTGATAATTGCCACTAATTGTTGTGAATATTTCCCCTGATTATTATTGCTTGGTAACCTAAGAATTAGAATCGGGTATGGCCCTAATTCACGCGAATCCTAAAGGTATCTACCGGGTTTAACACCCCCACCCAGAATGTTCACTAGACGGAAGAGCTAGTGGGCGTGGTGTTTAGTACTTCGAAGTTTATATGATTATTATACAGACGAGATGTTCTGTTTTGGGGATATTATTTATGCGCATTATATGTTAAGGTCGGTTACCAAGCCAAGCTATGAAAGCAATGAAAAGTGAATGTTATGTATCGAGAGAATGATTTTGTACACAGGTTATGTGTATGTTATTTTTTGGTGCACGAGATATGTGTACGGTTACTAAGATTTATGAAAGATGATTTCGTACACGAGAAAGGTGTACTGTATTTAAAAGATATCGCATGTACATTATAGGTGGGTATAGAATTCGGTCCCATTTGTACCATGCAGGATTTAAATCTCGTGGTCTATCAAAATGATGAATTTTATTGTTTTATGATAAACCTATGAACTCACCAACCTTTTGGTTGACACTTGAAAGCATGTTTATTCTCAGGTATGAAAGAAATCTTTCGCTGTGCATTTGCTCATTTTAGAGATATTACTTGGAGTCATTCATGACATATTTCAAAAGACATTGCATTCGAGTCGTTGAGTTCATCAAAATTATTATTAAGTCAATTATAGTTGGATATATTATGGAATGGTATGCATACTGTCAACTTTCGATGAAATGAAAGTTTGTCTTTTAAAAATGAATGCAATGTTTGTAAAATTTATCATATAGAGGTCAAGTACCTCGCGTTGTAACCAAAAGTAATGTATTCGTCCAGATGGATTAGGACTGGTCATGAAAGTTGGTATCAGAGCGATGGTCTTAGCGAATTAGGTCTGGCATTAGTGTGTCTAACTGATAGTTGTTTAAATGCATTAGTGGGTCTGGACTTCGACCATGTCTACATGTCAAAAGTTTTGCTTATCATTTAGTGTCGAAAAATTATTTGCTTATCATCCTTAAAGTCTAGACACGTCTTACTGCCTCTATTGCATAGACAGTGTATAGATAAATTCATATCTTAGCGTATCTGTCATTGTTACCTTTGCCTGACAACTTCCGTAGATTCCTCCATAACTTATGGGATTTTTGTATTATATATGCATATGTAAATTATGTATTGAAGAGTACTAATCTACATCCTATAATCTATTTCTATTCAAAAATCCTTCATCTGATCGTACGGGATGAATCCCTCAACCAGTTCGAATTCCTCGGATTCCGACAGCTATTCCGATATGGAGTTTCACCTAAGCTCCGAAAGCAGTGTCACCAGAATGAATCAACCAATCATCCATCCCCAATTCATCTGATGGGTTCGTAGTCGACTTAATCAATGGAGACGCACAGAAGGCCATCCCTTCCACTAACCGAATTCACCTCTTGGCGAAGAACCTGAAGCACTTACCGACGAACCTGTTCGAAACACCATTTTCTCCCTCATTACCCGAATATCTCGCCATGATTATATACTATCTCAAATTCAAAACCTTATTCATCCGCTCGTTCTGACCGACAATCATCCCGGAATAATAGAAGAAGTCAACGAACTTCGCGCTCGAGTAATCAATTTGGAGAATATGGTGCAAAACTTACCAGCTTCAGCAACATCACCGGCACCAACATTACCATCAGTAATAGCACCAGTACCATCAACAATCCATACCTCAACATCTCATTCTGTACCTCGAGTATAATCATCGTTCTACATGACGTTCTACATCATTTATCTTCGTTCGACATGGCGATTATGTAATCTCTAATGTTTTAGAGATTATATATTCTTGTTCTAACGGTAAATCATATGAGTTAATATCATATTGACTCATTAAATCCATGATTACATCTGAGGAAAATATATATGTAAGTATATTTTCATAAAGATTGTAATTAAAAATTCTTTTGTACAAATTGTTAATGGTGAAAATATTTTAACGGGCAGGTAATACCCTAGAAATATTTAGATTCACATTAATAAGTACACTGTACATTCTTCGAATCTGATTCAACAGTCATTTACTATCCTACTTACATCCACAGATATATGAATCCGTTCACCACAGAATAACCATTTTCATTCAATTTTATATTTGGATTTTTGACTTACCAGAATTCAACAAGTGGCATAACGAAGAAAACATTGGATAAAAATAAAATTTGTTAGAAACAAACAAATTAATTATGAGAAAAATTTTGTTAAGAATCCACGCTAACAAAATCCTAGCTAACTGTTCCTAGATAACTGTTACTTCCTTATTACATTTAATTATCGCAATTTATCGCAATTTTAATTCTCGCAATTTTATTTATCGTCATTTAATTTCTGTTATTTATTTTACACACTTTATTTATCGTCATTTAAATACTGTTATTTACGCATTTAAATATCGGGACACGTATACAAGGTTTTGACATATCATATCGACGCATCTATATATATTATTTGGAATAACCATAGACACTCTATATGCAGTAATGCTGAAGTTAGCTATACAGGGTTGAGGTTAATTCTATAATAATATATATACTTTGAGTTGTGATCGAGTCCGAGACATGTACACGGGTTACGATACGTATTAATTAATTCAAATATTATATATTAAACTATATATGAATTATTGGATTGTTAACTGTGGACTATCGACTGTGGACTAATAATATTGGACAATTAAAATGAATTAAAATATTGATTGTAACATATGAAACTAAACATTTCTTCAAGTTGCCCTTGATTTCATCTTAAACCTCATTTGCATCTTGACGATTCCAATCTGCGTTCAAACCTTTCATGATTCTTAAAAACACCTCAATCGAGAGGATGAACAAACCGCACTTCATCTACGGAAGAAAAGATTGATGTATATAGTTATGCATCCGAAAACACTCAGAACCTGAGTAAACATTTAACACGTAGCTGTGCTAATTCCTTTAGCGTTATTATTATCGAAAATAACTTTGCAACTCCTGTTCGAAAATAACTAATTTTGTCATAGCTCCAGCAAGTCAACTTCGACTTTTCGTTCGAAACAACCTTATTATAACCTTGATATATATGCGTGCACTTTTATTGTTACCGGGGAACCTTTTATATTCCACCATAGTACCATCAGCGTTTAATCATCTAAAAACACAATTCTCCTGAAACCATCTCGGATTGATAACCGATGATTCAGATATCGTAGCATTAAATATAGAGGAAACAGAAAAATTGTAGATGGTCTAAACGGCCAAAAGTTTGATGATAAAGAAGGGAGTGTTAGTAACGCTCGATAGAAAATTTGGTACTGAAAAACAGATTGAGCAAACCATGAAGGAGACCAAGGCCAAATACAATGACCATACCATATATTTAAAGAATCCAGATAATTCTGGAACCGATGAAACCTTCAATGAATATGTTGCCCCGTACTCATGTTAAAATCTTGCGGAAAAATCTTTCTTCATCAACCATCAAACTTAGAGATTCTAAAATATCATCATAAATATCTTCGATATTTCTGAAGATATGTTCATAAATATTCTCGTCCGAAATTATTTATCTCTTCGTTCTATCTATATTATATCATAAAGGAAACTACTTTAGTTTCTAAAATTTCTTTAAAATTCGAGTTTGAATTATGAATGATTTTGAAGTGGTGTTGGAAATTGATGCATGAGTTAGTATAATATAATGACACTTGAGCAACGTGATTATATTACAGTAAGTCATGATGAGTTTTTAATGGAACGTGATGATTCACAGATCATAACGTCATCATGTGCCATGTTACATAACTCTTTCATTCTGCTTAATTCTGAACATATCAAGAAAGTATATTCTTGATAGTTCTATTCTCAGTGATTCTGGTAATTTGACAAATTAAATCGTGCGATTACGTTCTTTCTTGTTTAGAACATTAAGTTCATTCGAAATTCCATATCTACGAATTCTAGACCATTATTCGCTTGACTTAAAGTCGAAAAGAGAAAATGAAAAGATGGAACTCCAAAATATAAAGGAAACAAAGGGAGTAGATTTATAATGGAAATATCAGACAGAGTAATCGAGGCAGATCGTCGTATTTAATTATAGAGATCTTAATTTCCTTATTCGCTGAAGAATCAAATCTTTTAGATTTCGAAGATTTTCTTTAAATCCCTCGAACTCCGAAAATCAACCATATCTACGTCAAAGGATATGACGAAACATTATTTTCTCATTTCACTATTTTGTGATAGCTTCATTCATGCTCTTCGAATAATCGAATTGTTTTATCCATATTACTCAATGATGATAAAACTCTATTTATTAATTTAGATTCCTCATGAAAACATTTCTATTGTTAGCCATGACCACCTCACTCAAATTTCGGTTCGAAATTTCTTTAACGGGTAGGTACTGTGACGACCCGGAAATTTCCGACCAAATTTAAACTTAATCTTAATTTGATTTTGACACGAAAAGCAAAGTCTATTTAATTGAATCTTAAAAGTTGTGAACTATATTCAGGAAATCATTTGACCTTTGACTGTGCTCGACGATTCACGAACAATTGTGTAAATAAAAATGTGTATATATATAAATATAAATATAAAAGTAACTGTAAATACATATAATAATGTGAAATAATAAATACAATTGAAATATTAGAATTAAATGAAATAATGTATCAGATAATTAAGATCTATGTCAATATATATACATACATATATATATATATAATAATATATATATATACATATATAAATATATATATAATTCTTAAACATAATTAATTAATATTATATGTACTTTGTAACACATATAAATATATAAAATGGATAAATATTAAATATTGAATATAAGTTATTAAATATCATATAGTTGATGTTGTGTAAAAGTAACATATTAAATTAAAAGTATAAGTTAAAAATAATTGTTATAGTAATATTATTTTCAATCAATATTAATATCAAAAATTAGTAACTATAAATATAACCTACAAATATGAAATTTGATATATATAAATTGATGTATTACTAATAATATTATTACCGTTAATAATGTAAATTATTAGTATAGTATTATGATTATTATCATTTATATTATTATTATCATTATTGGTAACTATCATTATTGTTAGTATTAACATTACTATACTATTATTTATCATTTATCATTATTGGTCTTTAACAATAAGGTTATTATTAGAAATATTAATTATTAATAGTATTAATATATTTATAATGGCTAGTTTCAAAAAGAATTAAGAATTTGATATATATATATATATATATATATATATATATATATATATATATATATATATAGATTTACATATATATATATATATATATATATATATATATATATATATATATATATATATATATATATATATATATGTATATATATATACACAAGATATATAATTATAAATATATATAAATACATATATACATACATAAAATACAGATTTATATACAAAATTACATACAGATATGGATATATATATATATATATATATATATATATATATATATATATATATATACGGATATATACACTTATATACGCAATTGGATCCACATAGCTATTAAACTGTTATCACTTTTGTTTTATGTCTTCAATTATGGTACCAGTCGATTCCAGTTTACAATTCAACCAAAATCTGTTTGATTTCACTATCAGATGAATGTAAAAGAGTATTAATTATTCAAAGTTGTTTTAGGTCACTATCTGTTATTATCTTCCTGTCTGCTGAAGAAATTAACAACGAATCTTTCCCTGCTATAAAACAAATCGGTCATTTACATATTGTAATCAAAGTCATTTGATTGTCCACCCTCGATATCAATTTACCCTTTTATTTCCTATTAACTGTAGGATTAAATAGAAAATAAATAAAAATGCTCGACACACTCTGTACGCGAATCCTTTTTACCCAAAGCTCGATTTCAAATCGTTTTTTTTATTTTAAATTTTGAAATGAAATCATATTAGGAATCATATTACCAAACTTCCTACAAAATTTCAACTTCCAATTTCAATTATCTAGCTCGAATTTTTGAGTCAAAGTTTGATATTGTAAAATTCAACAAATGTTCTTCATTCAAATTCGACTTTTCTGTTTTGATTTGAATTAAATTGATGGTTCCTATAGTTTCTAGGATGGATTTTAAATATGTTTCATGTTTTGATTACAACCTAAAAGTGTCTGAATTTTCGAAATCGGATTTGAGTTCATATGGTATTTTAGCGACTGCCGCTGCTATTACTTTTATTTTATTTTCTCTTTCAATCCATCTAATAACTCCTTAGCATTTCTGAGTTTATTTTAAGTTTCAAGACTGAACAAACAGTTAGTGGTTTGAGTAAGAATCATTGGATCGACTTGGT
This sequence comes from Rutidosis leptorrhynchoides, assembly GCF_046630445.1. Lineage (NCBI taxonomy): Eukaryota > Viridiplantae > Streptophyta > Magnoliopsida > Asterales > Asteraceae > Rutidosis > Rutidosis leptorrhynchoides. The sequence goes on from NC_092336.1 coordinate 27,685,544, forward strand.
TATATGAAAAAGAAGGTGAATAAGAACTGAAAAAAAGTACGGGTTATATAATAATATTTTCTATTATATTTCGGAAAAATGGGCACAGCCCACTGGTTCAAGGTGTTGTCGGGTGTCCGAGAGGTCATGGGTTCGAGTCTCGTTCGTGGCAATTCTTTTTTAGAAAAAGGATTTTTAAGGGTATACACTTTTGAATGTTTATTTCAATTATTATTATTATTATTATCAATAATTATTATTGTTATTATTATTATTATTGATAGTATAAATCATTTTATTATGTTATTATTTGTAATATTAGGAAATAGAATTATTATTATTATAAATGTAATTTATATTATTATCCCTATTAATACTAGTATTATCATTAAAAAAAATTTAGTATTACCATAACTAATATTATTATTATTAGTATTATTATCATTGTATTATCATTACTAGCATTATATTATTATTATGACTTCAAAGATATGAAACATGTTAATGACGTAATTGTATAATAAAAGATAATATGATAAAAATTATAGAAGTTGAATATAATTATACGAATACGAGTAAAATTATGATTTCGATTACGAATATCATTATTATTATTATTATTGTTATTACGAAAATAATATAAACTATTATTATTATCATTTATATTAGTTTTAGTATCATAGTAAAACTATTATTATTAATATTAATAAAAGTATTATTATTATTAAGATTATCTTTAGTAATAAGACCATTATAATAGTTATTATTATTAAGTATTATGTATTATTATCAAAATTATTATTTTCATTATCATTACTATTAAACTTTTCATTTTATTAAAAACTACTGTTATTATCATCATTATAAAATTTGTCATTTAAAACTATCATTAATATTACTAATAAGATCAATAATATTATTATCATTATTATTAACACTAGTATTATCATTATCATTATTTTAATCACTACTAATATTATTTTAGTATTAATATAATTACAATTTTAACAAACAAATGAAATATATATATATATATATATATATATATATATATATATATATATATATATATATATATATATATATATATATATATATATATATATATATATATATATATATATATATATATATATATATTAAAATATTTGATACATAACAAAAGTTATATTTTTATTTAATAATAATGAAACACATAAATTAATAATATAAAAATTGTATCACTAATAATAAAATATACATTTGTTCGATTACAAGTATATGTTTTAATATATATACGAATGATATAGGTTCGTGAATCTGAGGCCAACTTTGCAATGTTCAATTGTTCAATATCGTCATATGTATTTTTACTACAAAATACATTATGGTGAGTTCATTTGCTCCCTTTTATTCTTTACATTTTTTGGGACTGAGAAACATGCGCTATTTTTACAACTGCTTTATTAAATGCTTTTGAAATATATTCTGAACTGAGAATACATGAAATACTTTTATAAATGTTTGACGAGATAGACACAAGCAAAACATTCCTCGAATGAATTATTATGCTGATAGAAGTTCTGTGGATTATTATTGAATTAGTTGGACGTGATAATTGCCACTAATTGTTGTGAATATTTCCCCTGATTATTATTGCTTGGAAACCTAAGAATTAGAATCGGGTATGGCCCTAATTCACACGAATCCTAAAGGTAGCTACCGGGTTTAACACCCCCACCCAGAATGTTCACTAGACAGAAGAGCTAGTGGGTGTGGTGTTTAGTACTTCGAAGTTTATATGATTATTATACAGACAAGATGTTCTATTTTGAGGATATTATTTATGCGCATTATATGTTAAGGTCGGTTACCAAGCCAAGTTATGAAAGCAATGAAAAGTGAATGTTATGTATCGAGAGAATGATTTTGTACACAGGTTATGTGTATGTTATTTTTTGGTGCACGAAATATGTGTACGGTTACTAAGATTTATGAAAGATGATTTCGTACACGAGAAAGGTGTACTGTATTTAAAAGATATCACATGGTCATTACAGGTGAGTATAGGATTCGGGCCCATTTGTACCATGCATGATTTAAATCTTGTGGTCTATCAATGTGATGACCCGGAAAATTTCGACTAATTTAAACCAATTCTCTATATGATTTAATATTATGTAAACCGGTATATATATATATATATATATATATATATATATATATATATATATATATATTATAAGGTGTACAAGTAAAACACTAATTGCTACCGTAAAAACGACTTTGCTACAGTAAAACACTATTTGCTACAGTAAAAACGACTTTGTTACAGTAAAACACTATTTGCTACAGTGAAAACGACTTTGCTACAGTAGCTACCGTGAAAACGACTTTGCTACAGTGAATTGCTACAATGAAAACGACTTTGCTACAGTAAACACTATTTGCTACAGTAAAACACTATTTGATGTCGACGAACTAGCAAACAAAAACGGATAAGGCGGTCATGCGATCGCATGGCAAAAACACTGAAAACTCATTCGATCGCATGAGCTGCAGTAAATGAAAAAGTAATATAAATATGCCAGTTTGCTCGACGAATTTTACTTAAAAATCTCTTCTCTGTAATCAATATTTATATTTAAATTATAATTATAATTTTAAATTTAAGTTTAATAATAATAATATGGTACATACGAGGGTGTTTTTAATTAGAATTTCAAACAGCTTTAAGCTAAGGAAATATTGGGTATTGTTCGAGGTATTGTTCTTGAATCCAAGGCCAACCATACAGTCGTCTACCATCATTACGTCTACGCAATTTGCCTACAATATTGAGTCTCAATATTGAACTGTGAGTTTATAGTCTCCCTTTTTAAATACTTTAAATATTTTTGGGCTGAGAATACATGCAATTTATTTTAAACGCAATAAGACACAAGTACATACTAAATTCTACACTGAGTTAAACTGAAAATCCCTTAGCTTTGGTGACTAGTAGCTGCCAGTACATAGGATATGGACTGGTGGGCACGAATAATTGTATATGGATCCATAGGGCTTGACATCCCCGTCCAAGCTAGAGCGCTAGCCTTTTAACGGACGTATGTTATTTGAGTTTATGAGACGTTGGTTTGCGTGTTTTAAAACGAATGGGGTAATTATCATTATAATGTTAAAGTTTAGTTACCAGGGTGCTCTGTTACGTAGAATCTATTGATAAAGTTTTGATGAAATCTTGTGGTCTATCTTTATATATTTATGACTCGAGCAATTAAACCTATAACTCACCAACATTCGTGTTGACTTTTTAGCATGTTTTATTCTCAGGCCCTTAGACTGCTTCCGCTGTGATGTGCTTATTGCCTGCATGGAGTCTCTCATGCTTTATACAAAGTTTATTGCATTCAAAATAAAATTGCGTTGTGTAATAAATAATTGGACTGTGTTGTCAACCTGTAAATTAAAGACTTATGTATTTTGGGGTTTTGCTTATACCTAAGCACTCGCCTGCATGTTTATAACTTTCTATGTTTAGAAAGTCACTTATTTTAATGAATGCAATATTTTATCAAAACGTATCATATAGAGGTCAAAACCTCACTGTGGAATCAATGATTAACGTGCCGCGTCAATAGCGATTTTGACGGGTCGTTACAGTTGGTATTCGAGCTTGAGGTTATAGGGAACCAGAATTTACATTAATGTGTTTAACTGGTAATTGTTATTATGCATTAGTGAGTCTGGAATATGACCATATCTGTTTTTACCGATTTTTGCTTATCATTTTGTCAAAAACATTATATGTGATATATTTATATACTAACATAATTACTGTTTCAATTATGTGATAGATGACTTCTTCTAATCCTATCATTTTGTACGACTCGGAATCAGACACTGAATCTATTCTATCCACAACTGAAAAGAGCTTTCCAATACATATTAAAGAAGAAATTGTGATAGCTGGGGAATCTCAACTTCAGGTTAACCCAGAGGAGGTCCCAGCTCCACCCAGCTTTAGTTTTCCGAAGCCACAGTATCGTTGGCATGGACCCATGATCCCTGGAGTAAACGAGGATCGTCCATTTCTAAACGAACATGGACATTGGGCCAAATACACCGCCGACGGGCGGGTTGTGCCAATTACGCCTGGCAGATTTCAGTTCATGACCACTGGTACATATTCTCGTACACATGATTCAGACAGTTCATCATCATATTCTCTTACACATGACTCAGACAGTTCGTCATCAGACGAGATCAGTGAGGAAGAGGATTTTGCTAATGAAATAAAAGAAGTCACTAAGGAGAAATTCCAACTTGCTATAGATAATAAAAACAACCACAATAATAAAAAGTCCTTAATTATTAAAAAGGAACAGGACCATTCGACCCGTAACCACCCTTATTGTATTAAACCCACTGAGGCAACGGGTACCTCAAAACCCCAACCAAAAATTAAATACACTGCTAGAATGTCTGTCGAACCATGCACACATAAACAATTGGCAGAGAGAACCAAATGGGAAGAAGTTTCTGATAGTTCTGAATAAACGACCTCGCAACCATAAATCTTCCATGCGCTATTCTATTGCTTATGTGTGATACTCTATCTTGTTATGTAAAATAAGCATATGTAAAATATCGGTATTGTATTATTTTCGTTTATTAATAATAAATGCATGGAATGAATATTTGTATTATTACTACTTATTATTATTATTATTATTACATAATAACGTAGTAACTCGCTATAATTTTTTATAGTGGAATATTATTAGGATTTTAGTAGTTAATTCCTTGTACTAGCTATTATGTATGAACTTAACGGGTAGGTAATACCCTAGAAATGATTATAAAATGCTAATAAGAAGAAAAGGCTTTTATAATAATTGGTTCAAATTATTAATATGCTACGATTAACTATTGACAACTCATTTTACCTATAATATTCTATATGATTAAATTATCTCTGTTGTATTTATTGAAGAAACATGTCTCAAATGTCGGATGCTGAGTTTGAGGAACTAGTCGAGAAACGTGTGAATGAAAGAATTGCTGCAGCTGAGGCAGCAAAAGCAACAGCCGAAGCAGCAGCCAAAGCAGCAGCCGTAAACACCAACTCACAAAACGGATGCTCATACAAAACTTTTTAAGGATGCAAACCACAGACGTTTAGTGGAACCGAGGGACCAGTCGGTCTAACCCGATGGTTTGAAAAGATGGAGTCCGTTTTCAAAATCAGTAATTGTGCGGACGGAGACAAGTCAAAGTATGCTTCGTGCACGTTGCAAGATGGTGCACTTACTTGGTGGAACAATTATGCTAAAGCAGAAGGAGTAGATACGGCATATGATATCTCTTGGGAAGAACTGAAAAAGATGCTAATCGAGGAGTACGGTCCTTGAAACGAGATCAGAAAAATGGAATCTGAGTTACGTAATCTGAAGGTTTTCAGTGCGAATCTCAATAACTATGAAAAGATTTTCATGGAACTAGCCTTATTGTGTCCCGAATTGGTGCCAAACGAGAAACGAAAGATAGAAATGTATATCGACGGTTTATCGATCAATATCAAAGGAAATGTTACATCATCCAAACCGAATACGATGCAGGAAGCCATGACAATGGCACACCAACTCATGGACCAGATCACAGAGAGTTCAATTAAGGCACCAATTGCCGAAGTCAAGACAACTGAAGGAAAGAGGAAATGGGAAGACTATAAGGGCAAAAGTACTCACCTGAAGAAACAAGAAACTTTTAAAGGTAAACAAGATGAGGCAACTGCAACTCCAAACTATAAGGGACCCCATCCATTCTGCAAAAGATGTTACACACATCATGCAGGTTATTGCCAAGTGGTCTGTGATAAGTGCAACAAGAATGGACATGTGGTGAAAGATTGTTATGCCACCGTTTCTAAAGTAAAGACAAAACCGACCGATGTCAAGAAATGTTTTGGATACGGGAAGTCTGGTCACTTTATAAATCAATGCCCTAATAAGGAGAATAACAAAGAACCCACACGTGGGAGGGCATTTAATGTTAGTACCAGTGAAGCACGTAAGGATCCTAATCTTGTCACGGGTACGTTTACCGTTAATAATCAACTAGCTTCTATTATGTTTGATACGGGTGCTGATAGAAGTTATATGTGTAAAGACTTTAGTTCTAAACTAAAATGTGCATCATTTCCTCTAGACGATAAATATACTATTGAATTAACTAATGGTAACTGATAAAAGCCAATAAAATTTGCCATGGTTGCGAAATAAATCTCGCTGGTGAAACCATCAAAATCGATTTGATACCCGTAGAATTAGGAAGTTTTGACGTAATCGTTGGCATGGACTGGATGTCCAAAACAAGAGCGGAAGTTGTTTGCGCTGAGAAACCAATCCGCATCCCTCGTAAGGATGAAACGTCATTAATGATTTATGGGGAGAAGAGAAACTCGAAGCTAAACCTTATCAGCTGTATGAAGGCCCAGAAACTTATAAGAAAAGGTTGTTATGCTATTCTCGCACACGTAAAGAAGATCGATACTGAAGAAAGAAGCATTGATGACATTCCGGTTGTAAGAGAATATCTCGGAGTATTTCCAGAAGAATTACCGAGGCTACCTCCACACAGATGTGTAGAATTCCAGATTGATCTCGTACCAGGAGCCGCACCTGTAGCCCGATCCCCATATAGACTTGCACCTTCATAAATGCAAGAATTATTAAAGACCAGTTGCAAGAATTATCAGACCGTGGATTTATTCGTCCCAGTTTTTCACCTTGGGGTGCTCCTATTCTGTTCGTCAAGAAGAAGGATGGATCTATGAGAATGTACATAGATTACCGAGAATTAAACAAATTAACGATCAAGAATCGGTACCCATTACCGAGGATTGATGATTTGTTTGATCAATTGGAAGGATCAAGTGTTTATTCTAAGATTGATCTACGCTCCGGATATCATCAGCTGAGAGTGAAGGAAGAAGACGTTCCTAAAACCGCGTTCAGAACCCGTTGTAGCGACCCGACCAAATCATGTTTGACGGCGCCATCTTCGTAGGTCCCATTACATGGTCATAAGTCTTTAAGACAAAGTTTGACCGAAAATATGTCGCATTCATTTCATAAGTGTGGATGTTTCAAAGTTTACAAAAGTAGTTTCCATAACTAGTACATAACGATGTTTAAAGTACAAATGAAACAAGTGCGACACAGTTTAAAGTAGTCAAAAGACGCTCCACATATGCAAGTGTACTCGACATCCAAAGCAAGTATTAAAAAGAAAGTGCAGAAGCATGTATCACCTAATGATCAAGGACCTGAGAAAAACATAGAAATCTGTCAACGAAAAACGTTGCTGAAATCATAGGTTTAAATAAATAAGTGAGTAAAAGTAAGTCGAACCACAAGATTTGCAACATTGATAAATAGTAATACATTCTAAAAGTTAATATTCACGAGCACCCAATTATTAAGGCTTAACGTTTCCTTCCATAGTATCCCATCACAATAGTGTTAGAAGATACACTGTTTCCCGAAAATATATTTCATATGTGGACGGTAGCGAACCGTCCGAGATGAGGGTTTGTCAAACCCATATGGCCATACAACATAAGTTCACGCCTACACTTACACCCTGCAAGTGTAACTAATGATAATCAAATTGAGGCTTTCGTTCTAAACTCGTATGTAGAATGTTTGTTTTCATGTACTTGTGTTCACTTAGTTAAAAAGAAACGTTTATGTTTTCTCATCCCAAATATAAGTTCAAAAAGAGTAAAAGTGGGACTATGATCTCACCTTGAGCGCAAGAGTAAATAAGTACTTCGACAAGTGACGTGTGCAAAGGATAATGCTAGTCTTGACCTAAACAAATAGGTCGTATCAATAACAGTAAACACGATAGGTCAAAGATGTTCAATTATTCCTATGGCTCGTTATGACTTGATTATGTAGCATGCGAATCAAATTGTCAAGTTTCATGCAAGATACAAGTATAGAAACAAGTTAGAAAGATTGCATAATCATTTGGTTAAGTTTGACAAAAAGTCAAACTTTGGTCGGTCAAAGTCAACGAAAAAGTCAACACGTTCGGGTCGGGTCCCGAACTATTTTTCTGAAGTTTTTATTCATATATAAGCATGTTAGAACAAGTCTCATATGAATCGGAGGTCCATAGCGTGCCAAACATTTTCCATATTTTGACCATGGAGGTCAGAACCTGGACACGTTATATGTCGCGCCGCGACCCAAGGCTGCCGCGCCGCGGCATATAACGGGTGCTGGTACCTGGTCAGTCTCAAATGTTCAAGTCTTTTTCCAAACTTCGAACAAACACAAAACACAAACCGTAAACACTTATGACTCGCACCTTATGTCGTTGAAAAGCTCTTTTGACAAGGAAGACAACTAAGCACATTTCACCAACCGAAAACATTAATTGCAATACCCGACTTTTCAAATCGAAAGATCAATCAATGCACACATTTAATACTCAAATTTGATAAGTGCACATTTATGATTTGGGCATTTAATGCATACATACAACACGCCGTTTTATGGGTAATCGAGAATACAATACAACTAACTACTTACTAACAATAATTCGTGGCATTCAATGCATCAAATATTCATTTCAAGCTTATCAAACCCTAACCCAAATTCACCAAAATCACTAATCAAGTTTATGGAGTTTTCTCAAGCAACCTACACATCAAATTAAAGCTAGTGATACTAGGAACACATTTAATACATGCATTTATAACATTTAACATCATTCAAACAACCAAATCACCAAATCAAACACACCAAAGTTTATGTTCATGCTAGTTACTTCAAATAACAAAATCGAACATATAAATCATATATTCATGTTAGACTTGAGCCATAGACACTAATTAACAACTTTATAAGTTAAAAACATCAAGAACACAAAATCTAGTGATTTTAGAAAGTTACCCAAGTGTAATGAAATCGGTATGGAATCGAAGAGGAAGTTGCAAGGATTCCAAATATATAATTTGTTTTGGTTGAAGCTTGATCGATTTGTTTTAGATGATGAATTCTTGTTTGAAGATTTGAGAGAAACTTTGAAAGTAATTAGAGAAAATGGAAAAGAAAAGGAAAAGAAATGGGGAGGTGGGTTTGACTAGTCAAAAGCTAGTCACCTCTTTGGCATTTTGGCAAAACTAGTCCCTCGAGTTCGGTTTGCGGGTGCGTAAAATTACCTAAACAAGATAATTTAAAACGCGTAATAACGGGAGATGTTATAAACATATAACAGAGTTTAAAATAGTATAACAGAAAGAAAAAAAGGCGGTATGTTACACCCGTTACGGTCACTATGAATTTTTAGTCATGCCTTTTGGATTGACTAATGCTCCAGCAGTATTTATGGATCTAATGAATCGCATCTGTAGACCGTATTTAGACAAATTTGTCATTGTTTTTATCAATGACATATTGATTTACTCGAAGAACAAGAAAGAACATGAGCAACACTTAAGACTGGTACTAGAGATACTCAAGAAAGAAGAATTGTAACCAAAATTTTCAAAGTGTGATTTCTGGTTACAAGAAGTACAATTTTTGGGCCATGTTGTCAGTAAACATGGAATTAAAGTTGACCCTGCCAAGAACGAAGCCATTAGTAAATGGGAAACACCGAAGACTCCAACACAAATCCGCTAATTCTTAGGTCTTGCTGGTTACTACCGAAGATTCATTCAAGATTTATCTAGAATTGCCAAACCCTTAACTGCATTGACTCAAAAGGGAAAGAAGTATGATTGGTCCACAGAACAGGAATCCTCATTCCAGTTATTAAAGAAGAAGTTAACGTCTGCACCCATTTTGTCATTACCAGAAGGAAATGATGATTTCGTGATCTATTGTGATGCTTCGCGCCAAGGTTTAGGAGGTGTATTAATGCAACGCACAAAAGTTATCGCATATGCCTCACGACAACTAAAAATTCATGAAAAGAACTATACGACGCACGATTTGAAACTTGGAGCAGTAGTTTTTGCACTCAAAATATGGAGACACTATCTATATGGCACCAAGTGTACAGTGTACACTGACCATAAGAGTCTTTAGCATATTTTTAATCAAAAACAATTCAATATGAGACAACGTCGCTGGGTAGAGTTGTTAAACGATTACGATTGTGAAATCCGTTACCACCCCGGAAAGGCTAATGTTGTAGCTGATGCCCTAAGTCGGAAAGAAAGAGTAAAACCTCTTAGGGTCTGAGCTTTGAACATTACAATTCGTACCGATCTCACAAAACAAATTCAAGCAGCACAGTTAGAAGCTTTAAAAGAAGAAAATGAAAAAGGCGAAATGAGCAAAGGATTAGAAAAACAGCTTGAAGTAAAAGCCGATGGAACCCTGTATTTTGCTGGTAGGATATGGGTACCAAAACATGGTAACCTAAGGCAACTAGTACTGGATGAAGCACATAAAACGAGGTACTCAATTCACCCAAGAAACGGTAAAATGTACTACGATCTTAAGAAGTTCTATTGGTGACCTAATATGAAGACAGAAATTGCTACTTATGTAAGCAAATGTTTGACATGTGCGAAGGTCAAAGCTGAGCACCAAAAGCCGTCAGGATTACTGCAATAACCAGAAATTTCGCAGTGAAAATGGGAAAGAATAACCATGGATTTCATTACGAAATTGCCAAGGACTGCAAGTAGTCATGATACTATTTGGGTGATAGTTGATCGTCTAACTAAATCAGCTCACTTCCTACCAATAAAGGAGACAGACAATATGGATAGATTAGCACGCCTATATTTGAAGGAAGTAGTTTCCAGGCATGGTGTACCTATCTCCATCATATCTGATCGCGACACCCGATTCACATCATGTTTTGGCAGTCATTACAAAAAGCATTGGGAACTCGATTAGATATGAGCACCGCTTATCACCCACAGACAGATGGTCAAAGTGAAAGAATAATACAAACATTGGAAGACATGTTATGGGCATGCGTGATTGACTTTGGAACCAGTTGGGATCGACAATTACTGTTGGCAGAATTTTCATACAATAACAGCTATCATACGATCATTAACGCAGCGCCATTTAAAGCACTTTATGGTAGAAAGTGCAGATCTCCTATCTGTTGAAGTGAAGTAGGAGAAAGACAACTTACTGGACCAGAAATTATTCATGAAATCACCGAAAAGATCATTCAAATACAACAGCGATTGAAAACGGCCATGAGTCGCCAAAAGAGTTATGCTAATGTAAGAAGAAAACCGCTAGAATTTCAAGTGGGCGACAAAGTCATGTTGAAAGTGTCACCCTGGAAAGGCGTTGTACGATTCGGTAAACGAGGAAAGCTAAGTCCTATGTACGTAGGACCCTTTGAAATCACCGAAAGAATTGGAGCAGTTGCTTATCGATTAAAGCTACCGCAAGAACTTAGTAGTGTTCATGACACATTTTACGTGTCAAATTTAAAGAAATGTTTAGCTGAAAAGGATGTCGTAATTCCTCTTGACGAAATACGAATCAATGATAAACTCCATTTTATCGAAGAACCTGTTGAAATCATGGACCGTGAGGTCAAACAATTAAAACAAAGCAAAATACCGATAGTTAGGGTTCGTTGGAATGCTAGACGAGGACCCGAGTTTACTTGGGAACGTGAGGATCAAATGAAGCAAAAGTATCCACATTTGTTCACTGATATCGCTCATAAAACAGGTACTACTCAAAATTTCGGGACGAAATTTTCTTTAACGGGAAGGTTATGTGATGACCCAGAAAATTTCGACTAATTTAAACCAATTCTCTATATGATTTAATATTATGTAAACCGGTATATATATATATATATATATATATATATATATATATATATATATATATTATAAGATGTACAAGTAAAACACTAATTGCTACCTTAAAAACGACTTTGCTATAGTAAAACACTATTTGCTACAGTAAAAATGACTTTGTTACAGTAAAACACTATTTGCTACAGTGAAAACTACTTTGCTACAGTAGCTACAGTGAAAACGACTTTGCTACAGTAAACACTATTTGCTACAGTAAAATACTATTTGATGTCGACGAACTAGCAAACAAAAACGGATAAGGCGGCCATGGGATCGCATGGTAAAAACACTGAAAACTCATGCGATCGCATGAGCTACAGTAAATGAAAAAGTAATATAAATATGCCAGTTTGCTCGACGAGTTTTACTTAAAAATCTCTTCTCTGTAATCAATATTTATATTTAAATTATAATTATAATTTTAAATTTAAGTTTAATAATAATAATAAGGTACATACGAGGGTGTTTTTAATTCGAGTTTCAAACCACTTTAAGCTAAGGAAATATTGGGTATTGTTCGGGGTATTGTTCTTGAATCCAAGGTCAATCATACATTCGTCTACCATCATTACGTCTACGCAATTAGCCTACAATATTGAGTCTCAATATTGAACTATGAGTCTATAGTCTCCCTTTTTAAATACTTTAAATATTTTTGGGCTGAGAATACATGCAATTTATTTTAAACGCAATAAGACACAAGTACATACTAAATTCTACACTGAGTTAAACCGAAAATCCCTTAGCTTTGGTAACTAGTAGCTGCCAGTACATAAGATATGGACTGGTGGGCGCGAATAATTTGAAATGTCCCGTCTTATTGATTAAAAACGTTCCATATTAATTGATTTCGTTGCGAGGTTTTGACCTCTATATGAGACGTTTTTCAAAGACTGCATTCATTTTTAAAACAAACCATAACCTTTATTTCATAAATAAAGGTTTAAAAAGCTTTACGTAGATTATCAAATAATGATAATCTAAAATATCCTGTTTACACACGACCATTACATAATGGTTTACAATACAAATATGTTACATCGAAATCAGTTTCTTGAATGCAGTTTTTACACAATATCATACAAACATGGACTCCAAATCTTGTTCTTATTTTAGTATGCAACAGCGGAAGCTCTTAATATTCACCTGAGAATAAACATGCTTTAAACGTCAACAAAAATGTTGGTGAGTTATAGGTTTAACCTATATATATCAAATCGTAACAATAGACCACAAGATTTCATATTTCAATACACATCCCATACATAGAGATAAAAATCATTCATATGGTGAACACCTGGTAACCGACAATAACAAGATGCATATATAAGAATATCCCCATCATTCCGGGACACCCTTCGGATATGATATAAATTTCGAAGTACTAAAGCATCCGGTACTTTGGATGGGGTTTGTTAGGCCCAATAGATCTATCTTTAAGATTCGCGTCAATTAGGGTGTCTGTTCCCTAATTCTTAGATTACCAGACTTAATAAAAAGGGGCATATTCGATTTCGATAATTCAACCATAGAATGTAGTTTCATGTACTTGTGTCTATTTTGTAAATCATTTATAAAACCTGCATGTATTCTCATCCCAAAAATATTAGATTTTAAAAGTGGGACTATAACTCACTTTCACAGATTTTTACTTCGTCGGGAAGTAAGACTTGGCCACTGGTTGATTCACGAACCTATAACAATATATACATATATATCAAAGTATGTTCAAAATATATTTACAACACTTTTAATATATTTTGATGTTTTAAGTTTATTAAGTCAGCTGTCCTCGTTAGTAACCTACAACTAGTTGTCCACAATTAGATGTACAGAAATAAATCGATAAATATTATCTTGAATCAATCCACGACCCAGTGTATACGTATCTCAGTATTGATCACAACTCAAACTATATATATTTTGGAATCAACCTCAACCCTGTATAGCTAACTCCAACATTCACATATAGAGTGTCTATGGTTGTTCCGAAATATATATAGATGTGTCGACATGATAGGTCGAAACATTGTATACGTGTCTATGGTATCTCAAGATTACATAATATACAATACAAGTTGATTAAGTTATGGTTGGAATAGATTTGTTACCAATTTTCACGTAGCTAAAATGAGAAAAATTATCCAATCTTGTTTTACCCATAACTTCTTTATTTTAAATCCGTTTTGAGTGAATCAAATTGCTATGGTTTCATATTGAACTCTATTTTATGAATTTAAACAGAAAAAGTATAGATTTATAGTCGGAAAAATAAGTTACAAGTCGTTTTTGTAAAGGTAGTCATTTCAGTCGAAAGAACGACGTCTAGATGACCATTTTAGAAAACATACTTCCACTTTGAGTTTAACCATAATTTTTGGATATAGTTTCATGTTCATAATAAAAATCATCTTCTCAAAATAACAACTTTTAAATCAAAATTTATCATAGTTTTTAATTAACTAACCCAAAACAGCCCGCGGTGTTACTACGACGGCGTAAATCCGGTTTTACGGTGTTTTTCGTGTTTCCAGGTTTTAAATCATTAAGTTAGCATATCATATAGATATATAACATGTGTTTAGTTGATTTTAAAAGTCAAGTTAGAAGGATTAACTTTTGTTTGCGAACAAGTTTAGAATTAACTAAACTATGTTCTAGTGATTACAAGTTTAAACCTTCGAATAAGATAGCTTTATATGTATGAATCGAATGATGTTATGAACATCATTACTACCTTAAGTTCCTTGGATAAACCTACTGGAAGAGAGAAAAATGGATCTAGCTTCAATGGATCCTTGGATGGCTCGAAGTTCTTGAAGCAAAATCATGACACGAAAACAAGTTCAAGTAAGATCATCACTTGAAATAAGATTGTTATAGTTATAGAAATTGAACCAAAGTTTGAATATAATTATTACCTTGTATTAGAATGATAACCTACTGTAAGAAATAAAGATTTCTTGAGGTTGGATGATCACCTTACAAGATTGGAAGTGAGCTAGCAAACTTGAAAGTATTCTTGATTTTATGAAACTAGAACTTTTGGAATTTATGAAGAACACTTAGAACTTGAAGATAGAACTTGAGAGAGATCAATTAGATGAAGAAAATTGAAGAATGAAAGTGTTTGTAGGTGTTTTTGGTCGTTGGTGTATGGATTAGATATAAAGGATATGTAATTTTGTTTTCATGTAAATAAGTCATGAATGATTACTCATATTTTTGTAATTTTATGAGATATTTCATGCTAGTTGCCAAATGATGGTTTCCACATGTGTTAGGTGACTCACATGGGCTGCTAAGAGCTGATCATTGGAGTGTATATACCAATAGTACATACATCTAAAAGCTGTGTATTGTACGAGTACGAATACGGGTGCATACGAGTAGAATTGTTGATGAAACTGAACGAGGATGTAATTGTAAGAATTTTTGTTAAGTAGAAGTATTTTGATAAGTGTATTGAAGTCTTTCAAAAGTGTATAAATACATATTAAAACACTACATGTATATACATTTTAACTGAGTCGTTAAGTCATCGTTAGTCGTTACATGTAAGTGTTGTTTTGAAACCTTTAGGTTAACGATCTTGTTAAATGTTGTTAACCCAATGTTTATAATATCAAATGAGATTTTAAATTATTATATTATCATGATATTATCATGTATGAATATCTCTTAATATGATATATATACATTAAATGTCTTTACAACGATAATCGTTACATATATGTCTCGTTTAAAAATCATTAAGTTAGTAGTCTTGTTTTTACATATGTAGTTCATTGTTAATATACTTAATGATATGTTTACTTATCATAGTATCATGTTAACTATATATATATATATATCCATATATATTTCATCATATAGTTTTTACAAGTTTTAACGTTCGTGAATCACCGATCAACTTGGGTGGTCAATTGTCTATATGAAACATATTTCAATTAATCAAGTCTTAACAAGTTTGATTGCTTAACATGTTGGAAACATTTAATCATGTAAATATCAATCTCAATTAATATATATAAACATGGAAAAGTTCGGGTCACTACAGTACCTACCCGTTAAATAAATTTCGTCCCGAAATTTTAAGCTGTTGAAGGTGTTGACGAATCTTCTGGAAATAGATGCGGGTATTTCTTGTTCATCTGATCTTCACGCTCCCAGGTGAACTCGGGTCCTCTACGAGCATTCCATCGAACCTTAACAATTGGTATCTTGTTTTGCTTAAGTCTTTTAAACTCACGATCCATTATTTCGACGGGTTCTTCGATGAATTGAAGTTTTTCGTTGATTTGGATTTCATCTAACGGAATAGTGAGATCTTCTTTAGCAAAACATTTCTTTAAATTCGAGACGTGGAAAGTGTTATGTACAGCCGCGAGTTGTTGAGGTAACTCTAGTCGGTAAGCTACTGGTCCGACACGATCAATAATCTTGAATGGTCCAATATACCTTGGATTTAATTTCCCTCGTTTACCAAATCGAACAACGCCTTTCCAAGGTGTAACTTTAAGCATGACCATCTCTCCAATTTCAAATTCTATATCTTTTCTTTTAATGTCAGCGTAGCTCTTTTGTCGACTTTGGGCGGTTTTCAACCGTTGTTGAATTTGGATGATCTTCTCGGTAGTTTCTTGTATAATCTCCGGACCCGTAATCTGTCTATCCCCCACTTCACTCCAACAAATCGGAGACCTGCACCTTCTACCATAAAGTGCTTCAAATGGCGCCATCTCAATGCTTGAATGGAAGCTGTTGTTGTAGGAAAATTCTGCTAACGGTAGATGTCGATCCCAACTGTTTCCGAAATCAATAACACATGCTCGTAGCATGTCTTCAAGCGTTTGTATCGTCCTTTCGCTCTGCCCATCAGTTTGTGGATGATAGGCAGTACTCATGTCTAGACGAGTTCCTAATGCTTGCTGTAATGTCTGCCAGAATCTTGAAATAAATCTGCCATCCCTATCAGAGATAATAGAGATTGGTATTCCATGTCTGGAGACGACTTCCTTCAAATACAGTCGTGCTAACTTCTCCATCTTGTCATCTTCTCTTATTGATAGGAAGTGTGCTGATTTGGTGAGACGATCAACTATTACCCAAATAGTATCAAAACCACTTGCAGTCCTTGGCAATTTAGTGATGAAATCCATGGTAATGTTTTCCCATTTCCATTCCGGGATTTCGGGTTGTTGAAGTAGACCTAATGGTTTCTGATGCTCAGCTTTGACCTTAGAACACGTCAAACATTCTCCTACGTATTTAGCAACATCGGCTTTCATACCCGGCCACCAAAAATGTTTCTTGAGATCCTTGTACATCTTCCCCGTTCCAGGATGTATTGAGTATCTGGTTTTATGAGCTTCTCTAAGTACCATTTCTCTCATATCTCTAAATTTTGGTACCCAAATCCTTTCAGCCCTATACCGGGTTCCGTCTTCTCGAATATTAAGATGCTTCTCCGATCCTTTGGGTATTTCATCCTTTAAATTTCTCTCTTTTAAAACTCCTTGTTGCGCCTCCTTTATTTGAGTAGTAATGTTATTATGAATCATTATATTCATAGATTTTACTCGAATGGGTTCTCTGTCCTTCCTGCTCAAGGCATCGGCTACCACATTTGCCTTCCCCGGGTGGTAACGAATCTCAAAGTCGTAATCATTCAATAATTCAATCCACCTACGCTGCCTCATATTCAGTTGTTTCTGATTAAATATGTGTTGAAGACTTTTGTGGTCGGTATATATAATACTTTTGACCCCATATAAGTAGTGCCTCCAAGTCTTTAATGCAAAAACAACCGCGCCTAATTCCAAATCATGCGTCGTATAATTTTGTTCATGAATCTGCAATTGTCTAGACGCATAAGCAATCACCTTCGTTCGTTGCATTAATACACAACCGAGACCTTGCTTTGATGCATCACAATAAATCACAAAATCATCATTCCCTTCAGGCAATGACAATATAGGTGCCGTAGTTAGCTTTTTCTTCAATAACTGAAACGCTTTCTCTTGTTCATCATTCCATTCAAATTTCTTCCCTTTATGCGTTAATGCAGTCAAGGGTTTTGCTATTCTGGAAAAGTCTTGGATGAACCTTCTGTAGTAACCAGCTAGTCCTAAAAACTGGCGTATGTGTTTCGGAGTTTTCGGGGTTTCCCACTTTTCAACAGTTTCTATCTTTGCCGGATCCACCTTAATACCTTCTTTGTTCACTATGTGACCGAGGAATTGAACTTCTTCCAACCAAAATGCACACTTTGAAAACTTAGCGTACAATTCTTCCTTCCTCAATACTTCTAACACCTTTCTCAAATGTTCACCGTGTTCTTGGTCATTCTTTGAGTAAATAAGTATGTCATCAATGAAAACAATGACAAACTTGTCAAGGTATGGTCCACACACTCGGTTCATAAGGTCCATGAACACAGCTGGTGCATTAGTTAAACCAAACGGCATGACCATAAACTCGTAATGACCGTAACGTGTTCTGAAAGCAGTCTTTGGAATATCATCTTCTTTCACCCGCATTTGATGATACCCGGAATGTAAGTCAATCTTTGAATAAACAGACGAGCCTTGTAGTTGATCAAATAAGTCGTCGATTCTCGGTAGTGGGTAGCGGTTCTTGATGGTAAGTTTGTTCAACTCTCGGTAGTCGATACACAACCTGAATGTACCATCTTTCTTCTTGACAAACAAAACAGGAGCTCCCCACGGTGATGTGCTTGGTCGAATGAAACCACGCTCTAAAAGTTCTTGTAATTGGCTTTGCAGTTCTTTCATCTCGCTGGGTGCGAGTCTGTAAGGAGCACGAGCTATTGGTGCAGCTCCTGGTACAAGATCTATTTGAAATTCAACAGATCGATGTGGGGGTAATCCCGGTAATTCTTTCGGAAATACATCGGGAAATTCTTTTGCAATGGGAACATCATTGATGCTCTTTTCTTCAGTTTGTACTTTCTCGACGTGTGCTAGAACAGCATAGCAACCTTTTCTTATTAGTTTTTGTGCCTTCAAATTACTAATAAGATGTAGCTTCGTGTTGCCCTTTTCTCCGTACACCATTAAGGGTT
This sequence comes from Rutidosis leptorrhynchoides, assembly GCF_046630445.1. NCBI lineage: Eukaryota > Viridiplantae > Streptophyta > Magnoliopsida > Asterales > Asteraceae > Rutidosis > Rutidosis leptorrhynchoides. The sequence goes on from NC_092336.1 coordinate 27,704,458, forward strand.
TTCCTTTTTCTCGTATAATGCGAATTGCATTTTTGTAACAGACGATCTCTGCTTTCACTTCTTTCAACCAGTCCATACCGATTATCACATCAAAACTCCCTAACTCTACTGGTATCAAATCAATCTTAAATGTTTCGCTAACCAGTTTAATTTCTCGATTCCGACATATATTATCTGCTGAAATTAATTTACCATTTGCTAATTCGAGTAAAAATTTACTATCCAAAGGCGTCAATGGACAACTTAATTTAGCACAAAAATCTCTACTCATATAGCTTCTATCCGCACCCGAATCAAATAAAACGTAAGCAGATTTATTGTCAATAAGAAACGTACCCGTAACAAGCTCCGGGTCTTCCTGTGCCTCTGCCGCATTAATATTGAAAACTCTTCCACGGCCTTGTCCATTCGTGTTCTCCTGGTTCGGGCAATTTCTAATAATGTGGCCTGGTTTTCCACATTTATAACAAACTACATTGGCATAACTTGCTCCGACACTACTTGCTCCGCCATTACTCGTTCCGACACCATTTGTTCCTTTCGTTCTATTAACCCCTGGTCCGTAGACCTCACACTTCGCCGCGCTATGACCATTTCTTTTACACTTGTTGCAAAATTTGGTGCAGAACCCCGAGTGATTCTTTTCACACCTTTGGCATAGCTGCTTCTGATTGTTGTTGTTGTTGCGGTTATTATTGTTGTTGGGATGATTGTTGTAGTTGCTGCTGTTGTTGTTGTTGTTGTTGTTGGGCCGTTTGTTGTAGTTGCGATTGATGTTGCGATTGTTGGGATAATTGTTGCGATTATTGTTGTAATTGCTGTTGTTGTTGTATTGGTGATTCTTATCACCGTTTTCCTCCCACTTTCTTTTGACTTGCTTCACATTGGCCTCTTCAGCAGTCTGTTCTTTAATTCTTTCTTCAATCTGGTTCACTAGTTTGTGAGCCATTCTACATGCCTGTTGTATGGAGGTAGGCTCGTGTGAACTTATATCTTCTTGGATTCTTTCCGGTAATCCTTTCACAAACGCGTCGATCTTCTCTTCCTCATCTTCGAATGCTCCCGGACACAATAGGCACAATTCTGTGAATCGTCTTTCGTACGTGGTAATATCAAATCCTTGGGTTCGTAACCCTCTAAGTTCTGTCTTGAGCTTATTGACCTCGGTTCTGGGACGGTACTTCTCGTTCATCAAGTGCTTGAATGCTGACCACGGTAGTGCGTACGCATCATCTTGTCCCACTTGCTCTAGATAGGTATTCCACCATGTTAACGCAGAACCTGTGAAGGTATGCGTAGCGTACTTCACTTTGTCCTCTTCAGTACACTTACTTATGGCAAACACCGATTCAACCTTCTCGGTCCACCGTTTCAATCCGATCGGTCCTTCGGTTCCATCAAATTCCAAAGGTTTGCAGGCAGTGAATTCTTTGTAGGTGCATCCTACACGATTTCCTGTACTGCTTGATCTAAGGTTATTGTTGGTATGTAGCGCAGCATGTACTGCGGCTATGTTTGAAGCTAGAAAAGTACGGAATTCCTCTTCATTCATATTCACGGTGTGTCGAGTAGTCGGTGCCATTTCCTTCAAAATAGTTAAATGGAACAAGTTAATCATACAGAATATTAAGAGTAGTTAATAGTATTTCGTAGCATAATATGAACTCATTTATAAAAGCTTTTTCTTCATATTAGCGTTTTATAAGTTTAAATTCGGGTAGTACCTACCCGTTAAGTTCATACTTAGTAGCTAATATACAATTCAACTACTACAATTCTATATGAAAAACTGATTATAATAATATTTTGCGTTCAAACTTTTATACAATATTTTACAAACTTACAATACCGCTTATTTTACATAAAGCATGAAATATAGCACACAATAACTTTGATACAAGATAGTTGTGAAGACAATTCTAGCTAGTACACAAGTCGTTCAGCAAAGGTAATAAAGACACGTAATTCATACGTCCAGAAACAAGTCATGCATTCTGGTTTTACTAGGAGTACTTCCCATCCTTGGTCTTGTGCAACATAACCGTTATGGCCGTTGATAAGACAGCGTGTTGTAACGTCATCAAAGGGACGAGGGTTACGTAATGTCCAACAGTCCCGTAATAATCTAAAAACCTCATTTCTTACCCCAATTACCGACTCCGTCACTTGTGGAAACGTTTTGTTTAATAGTTGTAGCCCGATGTTCTTGTTCTCACTTTGGTGAGAAGCGAACATTACTAATCCGTAAGCATAACATGCTTCTTTATGTTGCATGTTAGCCGCTTTTTCTAAATCACGAAGTCCAATATTCGGATATATTGAGTCAAAATAATTTCTTAACCCGTTGCGTAAAATAGCATTTGGGTTCCCCGCAATATATGCGTCAAAGTAAACACATCGTAACTTATGGGTTTCCCAATGTGATATCCCCCATCTTTCAAACGAAAGTCTCTTATAAACCAAGACATTCTTGGAACGTTCTTCGAATGTCTTACAAACTGATCTCGCCTTAAATAGTTGTGCCGAAGAATTCTGGCCGACTCTAGACAAGATTTCATCAATCATGTCTCCGGGTAGGTCTCTTAAAATATTGGGTTGTCTATCCATTTTGTGTTTTTAAACTGTAAAATAGACAAGAGTTAGTTTCATAAAAAAAATACTTATTAATACAAGCAAATTTTACATATATCATAAAGCATAAGAACACTATATTACATATATTACACCACACGAATACAACTATCTTATTCCGACTCGCTCGTTTCTTCTTCTTCGGTTTTGATTCGTTTTGCCAAGTTTCTAGGGATATATGATGTTCCCCTAATACGAACCGTCGTTGTCCACATTGGTTTAGAAAAACCTGGTGGTTTAGAGGTTCCCGGGTCATTGTTACAACTTAAGGACTTCGGGGGTTGACGATACATATAAAGTTCATCGGGGTTGGAATTAGATTTCTCTATTTATATGCCCTTTCCCTTATTATTTTCTTTTGCCTTTTTAAATTCAGTTGGGGTAATTTCTATAACATCATCGGAATTCTCGTCGGAATCCGATTCATCGGAGAATTGGTAATCCTCCCAATATTTTGCTTCCTTGGCGGAAACACCATTGACCATAATTAACTTTGGTCGGTTGGTTGAGGATTTTCTTTTACTTAACCGTTTTATTATTTCCCCCACCGGTTCTATTTCTTCATCCGGTTCCGATTCTTCTTCCGGTTCCGATTCTTCTTCCGGTTCCGACTCTTCTTCCGGTTCCTCTTCGGGAACTTGTGAATCAGTCCACAAATCATTCCAATTTACATTTGACTCTTCATTATTATTAGGTGAGTCAATGGGACTTGTTCTAGAGGTAGACATCTATCACATAATATCAAACACGTTAAGAGATTAATATATCACATAATATTCATATGTTAATAGTTTCCAACAAAAATGTTAAGCAATCATTTTTAAAGAAAACACGGTCGAAGTCCAGACTCACTAATGCATCCTAACAAACTCGATAAGACACACTAATGCAAATTTTCTGGTTCTCTAAGACCAACGCTCGGATACCAACTGAAATGTCCCGTCTTATTGATTAAAAACGTTCCATATTAATTGATTTCGTTGCGAGGTTTTGACCTCTATATGAGACGTTTTTCAAAGACTGCATTCATTTTTAAAACAAACCATAACCTTTATTTCATAAATAAAGGTTTAAAAAGCTTTACGTAGATTATCAAATAATGATAATCTAAAATATCCTGTTTACACACGACCATTACATAATGGTTTACAATACAAATATGTTACATCGAAATCAGTTTCTTGAATGCAGTTTTTACACAATATCATACAAACATGGACTCCAAATCTTGTTCTTATTTTAGTATGCAACAGCGGAAGCTCTTAATATTCACCTGAGAATAAACATGCTTTAAACGTCAACAAAAATGTTGGTGAGTTATAGGTTTAACCTATATATATCAAATCGTAACAATAGACCACAAGATTTCATATTTCAATACACATCCCATACATAGAGATAAAAATCATTCATATGGTGAACACCTGGTAACCGACAATAACAAGATGCATATATAAGAATATCCCCATCATTCCGGGACACCCTTCGGATATGATATAAATTTCGAAGTACTAAAGCATCCGGTACTTTGGATGGGGTTTGTTAGGCCCAATAGATCTATCTTTAAGATTCGCGTCAATTAGGGTGTCTGTTCCCTAATTCTTAGATTACCAGACTTAATAAAAAGGGGCATATTCGATTTCGATAATTCAACCATAGAATGTAGTTTCATGTACTTGTGTCTATTTTGTAAATCATTTATAAAACCTGCATGTATTCTCATCCCAAAAATATTAGATTTTAAAAGTGGGACTATAACTCACTTTCACAGATTTTTACTTCGTCGGGAAGTAAGACTTGGCCACTGGTTGATTCACGAACCTATAACAATATATACATATATATCAAAGTATGTTCAAAATATATTTACAACACTTTTAATATATTTTGATGTTTTAAGTTTATTAAGTCAGCTGTCCTCGTTAGTAACCTACAACTAGTTGTCCACAATTAGATGTACAGAAATAAATCGATAAATATTATCTTGAATCAATCCACGACCCAGTGTATACGTATCTCAGTATTGATCACAACTCAAACTATATATATTTTGGAATCAACCTCAACCCTGTATAGCTAACTCCAACATTCACATATAGAGTGTCTATGGTTGTTCCGAAATATATATAGATGTGTCGACATGATAGGTCGAAACATTGTATACGTGTCTATGGTATCTCAAGATTACATAATATACAATACAAGTTGATTAAGTTATGGTTGGAATAGATTTGTTACCAATTTTCACGTAGCTAAAATGAGAAAAATTATCCAATCTTGTTTTACCCATAACTTCTTTATTTTAAATCCGTTTTGAGTGAATCAAATTGCTATGGTTTCATATTGAACTCTATTTTATGAATTTAAACAGAAAAAGTATAGATTTATAGTCGGAAAAATAAGTTACAAGTCGTTTTTGTAAAGGTAGTCATTTCAGTCGAAAGAACGACGTCTAGATGACCATTTTAGAAAACATACTTCCACTTTGAGTTTAACCATAATTTTTGGATATAGTTTCATGTTCATAATAAAAATCATCTTCTCAAAATAACAACTTTTAAATCAAAATTTATCATAGTTTTTAATTAACTAACCCAAAACAGCCCGCGGTGTTACTACGACGGCGTAAATCCGGTTTTACGGTGTTTTTCGTGTTTCCAGGTTTTAAATCATTAAGTTAGCATATCATATAGATATATAACATGTGTTTAGTTGATTTTAAAAGTCAATTTAGAAGGATTAACTTTTGTTTGCGAACAAGTTTAGAATTAACTAAACTATGTTCTAGTGATTACAAGTTTAAACCTTCGAATAAGATAGCTTTATATGTATGAATCGAATGATGTTATGAACATCATTACTACCTTAAGTTCCTTGGATAAACCTACTGGAAGAGAGAAAAATGGATCTAGCTTCAATGGATCCTTGGATGGCTCGAAGTTCTTGAAGCAAAATCATGACACGAAAACAAGTTCAAGTAAGATCATCACTTGAAATAAGATTGTTATAGTTATAGAAATTGAACCAAAGTTTGAATATAATTATTACCTTGTATTAGAATGATAACCTACTGTAAGAAACAAAGATTTCTTGAGGTTGGATGATCACCTTACAAGATTGGAAGTGAGCTAGCAAACTTGAAAGTATTCTTGATTTTATGAAACTAGAACTTTTGGAATTTATGAAGAACACTTAGAACTTGAAGATAGAACTTGAGAGAGATCAATTAGATGAAGAAAATTGAAGAATGAAAGTGTTTGTAGGTGTTTTTGGTCGTTGGTGTATGGATTAGATATAAAGGATATGTAATTTTGTTTTCATGTAAATAAGTCATGAATGATTACTCATATTTTTGTAATTTTATGAGATATTTCATGCTAGTTGCCAAATGATGGTTTCCACATGTGTTAGGTGACTCACATGGGCTGCTAAGAGCTGATCATTGGAGTGTATATACCAATAGTACATACATCTAAAAGCTGTGTATTGTACGAGTACGAATACGGGTGCATACGAGTAGAATTGTTGATGAAACTGAACGAGGATGTAATTGTAAGAATTTTTGTTAAGTAGAAGTATTTTGATAAGTGTATTGAAGTCTTTCAAAAGTGTATAAATACATATTAAAACACTACATGTATATACATTTTAACTGAGTCGTTAAGTCATCGTTAGTCGTTACATGTAAGTGTTGTTTTGAAACCTTTAGGTTAACGATCTTGTTAAATGTTGTTAACCCAATGTTTATAATATCAAATGAGATTTTAAATTATTATATTATCATGATATTATCATGTATGAATATCTCTTAATATGATATATATACATTAAATGTCTTTACAACGATAATCGTTACATATATGTCTCGTTTAAAAATCATTAAGTTAGTAGTCTTGTTTTTACATATGTAGTTCATTGTTAATATACTTAATGATATGTTTACTTATCATAGTATCATGTTAACTATATATATATATATATATCCATATATATTTCATCATATAGTTTTTACAAGTTTTAACGTTCGTGAATCACCGATCAACTTGGGTGGTCAATTGTCTATATGAAACATATTTCAATTAATCAAGTCTTAACAAGTTTGATTGCTTAACATGTTGGAAACATTTAATCATGTAAATATCAATCTCAATTAATATATATAAACATGGAAAAGTTCGGGTCACTACATAATTGTATATGGATCCATAGGGCTTGACATCCCCGTCTGAGCTAAAGCGCTAGCCTTTTAACGGACGTATGTTATTTGAGTTTATGACACGTTGGTTTGCGTGTATTAAAACGAATGGGGTAATTATCATTATAACGTTAAAGTTTAGTTACCAGGGTTCTCTGTTACGTAGAATCTATTGATAAAGTTTTGATGAAATCTTGTAGTCTATCTTTATATATTTATGACTCGAGCAATTAAACCTATAACTCACCAACATTCGTGTTGACTTTTTAGAATGTTTTATTCTCAGGTCCTTAGACTGCTTCCACTGTGATGTGCTTGTTACCTGTATGGAGTCTCTCATGCTTTGTACAAAGTTTATTGCATTCAAAATAAAACTGCGTTGTGTAATAAATAATTGGACTGTGATGTCAACCTGTAAATTAAAGACTTATGTATTTTGAGGTTTTGCTTATACCTAAGCACTCACCCACATATTTATAACTTTCTATGTTTAGAAAGTCACTTATTTTAATGAATGCAATATTTTATCAAAACGTATCATATAGAGGTCAAAACCTTACTGTGGAATCAATGATTAACGTGCCATAGCGATTTTGACGGGTTGTTACAATCAAAATGATGAATTTTATTGTTTTATGATAAACCTATGAACTCACCAACCTTTTGGTTGACACTTGAAAGCATGTTTATTCTCAGGTATGAAAGAAATCTTCCGCTGTGCATTTGCTCATTTTAGAGATATTACTTGGAGTCATTCATGACATATTTCCAAAGACGTTGCATTCGAGTCATTGAGTTCATCAAGATTATTATTAAGTCAATTATAGTTGGATATATTATGGAATGGTATGCATGCCTTCAACTTTTGATCAAATGAAAGTTTGTCTTTTAAAAATGAATGCAATGTTTGTAAAATGTATCATATAGAGGTCAAGTACCTCGCGATGTAACCAAAAGTAATGTATTCGTCCAGATGGATTAGGACGGATCATGAAAAGAGTGATGTCTTTTGTTAAATCTTGACTTGGATTTTGATTTGTCAAAATCAGAAAATGTAATCAAATTTGGATGAGAATAGTTGTTTTGATTTCTATGAAAGAATGTATATTGTTGTGAAAGTAGTGAGTATAGTTGATGATTGCTGAATCAGATTCAAAAAATGTAACATATTAACTGTGAATTTATATATCTCTCGGGTATTACCTACCCGTTAAAAAAAATTTCACAAGTAACATTTTTGTTCAAATGAATTTTATTACAGTCTCTATGAAAATATATATGTATGTATATTTTCTTCAGATGTAATACAGATATACTGAGTTAATATAATATTAAACTCATTTGATTTTCGGCTGGAATTGGAAATGAATAATCTCTAAAACATTAAAGATTACATAATTTTCGCAGAGTGTTTCACTAATGTAATTATTACTTCATTATCGATACTAATTGATATTCCTCAGTGAAGGATGTTGATGTTCGTGGAATTCTTGTGAACTTCGCAAGATACGATGATGTTTTCTAGTGAGTTTCGAGCATATCGAAAATGAAAGTGTAAAATCAAACATATAATTGAATAATACACTTGGTTTGTTATGAAATGGAATATATTGAGTTGAAACAGAGATTGTAGTTAACGATGGTTAAGTTGTTAACGAAGGATGTACATTATAGCATATTAGTAATATGAATATGAATTAATCCGAGTAGTATTGTAACATCCCGCCTTTTTCCGTTTACTTTCCGTTTATTCATTTTAAAGTCCGTTACATAATTATGACATCTTCCGTTAATACGCGTTTTTTAAATTATCTCGTTTAGGTAATTCACGCACCCGTTTTAAACTTGAGGGACCAATTTTGCCAAGAGACCAAAAGTGTGACTTGGTCAAATGGTCAACACTTTCCTCATCCATTCATTCATCTCCTAACTCTTCCAATACTTCCACTTTTTACTCTCAAACCTTTAAACATAGAATCATCATCTATTTCAAATCGAGCAAGCTTCAATCCAAACAAATTACATATTTGGAATCCTTGCATCTTCCTCTTCGATTCCATACCGATTTCATTACATTTGAGCAACTTTCTAAATTCACTAGATTTTGTGTTCTTGATGTTTTTAACTTATAGAAGTGTTAATTAGTGTCTATGGCTCAAGTCTAACATGAATATATGATTTGTATGCTCGATCTCGTTATTTTAAGCAACTAGCATGAACTTGAATTTTGGTGTGTTTGATTTGGTGATTTGGTTGCTTGAATGTTGTTAAATGTTATAAGTGCATGTTTAAATTGTGTTACTAGTATCACTAGCTTCAATTTGATGTGTACGTTGCTTTAGAAAACTTCATAAACTTGATTATTGATTTTGGTGATGATTGGTTAGGGTTTGATAGAACTAAATGTGAACATTTGATGCATTAAATACCATGAATTATTTTGGTAAGTGTTTAGTTGGATTGTATGCTTGTTTACCTACGAAATGACGTATTGTAGGTAGGTAGTAAGTTCCCAAATCACCAAACCGCATTTATGAACTTGAATGTAATAAATGTTGAGCATTCAATGTGATTTTGGTTGTTATAAGTGGTAGATTGATTGATGAAATGTGCTTAGTTGTTTTCCTTGTCAAAATACCTTTCCGATGATATAAGATACATGTTTTAAGTGTTTGCGGATCATAAATTGTGTTTGGTTGCGTTTTGGTTCGTGCACTTACGTGTTTTCAGCATAGCAGACCTGTAAACCAATCTGGATGTCCAGATTATTGGACGCCGTCCAGGCCTTCAATGCTGGACGCCGTCCTACAAATCTGGACGCCATCCAGATTCACTGCCAGTGAATGTTTTGATTTGCCATTTTACGAAAAATGTTTGCTATGCTACCACCTCCGATTCACATGTAACTTGTTCTAACATGCTCATATATGATTAAAAACCTCAGAAAAATAGTTCGAGACCCGACCCGAACGTGTTGACTTTGACCCGACCAAAGTTGAATTTTAATCAATCTTAACCAAATGTTTGTGCAATCATTCTAACATGCTTTTATACTTGTATCTTGCATGAAACGTGACAACTTGACTCACATGCTATAGTAATCAAGTCGTAACGAGCCATAGGACTAATTGAACACTTTGACTGACCGTGTTTACCGATATTGATACAAACCTATTCGTTTAGGTCAAGACTAGCATTCGTTCATGCACACGTTTACTTGTTGAAGTACTTTTACATACGTGCACTCAAGGTGAGGTCATAGTCCCACTTTTACTCTTTTGAACTTACATTTGGGATGAGAAAACATAAACGTTTCTTTTTACTAAGTGAACACAAGTACAGGAAAACAAACATTCTACATACGAGTTTAGAACAAAATCCTCAATTCGATTATCATTAGTTACACTTGTTGGGTGTAAGCGACAACTTATGTTGTATGGATCCATATGGGTTTGACAAACCCTCATTCGGACGGTTCGCTACCATTACTTCGGATGAAATATATTTTCGAGAAACAGTGTATGTTCTAACACTATTGTGATGGGGTTCTATGGATGGAATGTTAAGCATTGATAATTGGGTGCTCGTGATAATAATTTTTGGAATGGTTAACTATTATTTTAATGATATAAATCTTGTGGTTTATTTGTACTTAATTACTTAAACCTATGATTTCACCAACGTTTTCGTTGACAGATTTTTATGTTTTTCTCAGGTCCTTGAACGTTTTGTGATACATGCTTCCGCTCATTACTTTTGATACTTGCTTGGATGTTGAGTATACATGCATACGTGGAGCGTCTTTTGGCTACTTTTAAATTGTGTCACATATGTTTCAATTGTACTTTAAACTTTGTAATGTAACTAGTTGTCGAACTACTTTGTAAACCTTGAAACATCTTTACTTTTGAAATGAATGCGACATACTTTTGGTCAAACGTTGTTTTAAAGACTTATGACCACGTAACGGGACCTAAGTAGACGGCGCCGTCAATGACGATTTTGTCGGGTCGCTACAGATGGTATCAGAGCGTTGGTTGTAGGGATTTAGAGTTCATTGGTGTCAACCCCGAGTCATAGGGTACATTAGTGAGTCTAGACTACAACCGGCATATAGACTTGAAGTAGGAATTACTTGACTACTTGTGCATTTATACTCGAACGTTTCTACTCACATCTACTCTTATTTCATCTTAATCTCACATTGTTTAATTTGATTGACCCACCACCTTGACTTAGTGAAATAATGTCGAATGCACATATGAATTAGGGTAATATAATTTCCGGGATTATATTACGGTGACTCATATGAACGTTCCGACATTATGACATAACGAATTTAAGGCGAGTCAAGGAAAATTTTCTCTCTATCCTTTCTCTCTATCCTTATTCCATATCATGGTTAGTATTATTGAAAATACTAATCGACGGTATTCTTGTGTTTTGAAGGAACAATGCCTCCTCGCCGTGTGCCACGCCATGAGACTCCTGAACAAGCCCTTCAACGGATGATAGCCACCACCGTGGATGCAGCCATGGCCGGTCACTCTTCCAACAACAACAACAATAACAACAACAACAACAACAACAACAACAATGGAGCCGGTAATTCAAACGAGGGATGCTCCTATAAAGCTTTCATGGGGTGCAAACCTCATACTTTTGATGGGATCGGGGGACCGGTTACTCTCACTAGATGGTTCGAACAAACGGAGGCCGTTTTTAGCATAAGCGGTTGTCGGGACCAAGATAAGGTCAAATACTCCACTCACACTTTCGCCGGTGTCGCCCTCACATGGTGGAACACCTATGTACAATCGATGGGTACCGATGAAGCTCACGCCCTCTCTTGGGCCGACTTAAGGGAAAAGATGATCGTCGAATATTTCCCTCGTGAAGAAACCTGAAGGCTCGAACAAGAGCTAAGAACTTTGAAAGCGGTCGGAAACGATCTCAAGGCCTATAATCAACGATTTTCTGAAGTAGCCTTGATGTTCACAAACCTTGTGAACCCCGAATCTCTAAGGGTTGAACTTTACATGGATGGTCTTCCAAAGAGCATCAAACATGGAGTAATGTCATCCAAACCCACTAATCATCAAGAAGCTTTGAACATGGCCCGCAAATTGATAGAAACGGTGGACGAAATTGTAGTGCCGGCACCTAAAGCCGAGGATAAGTCGGGTAACAACAAAAGAAAATGGGAAGCCCCCCAATCAAGCAACAACAACTTTTCCAAGAAGCCTTTCGCCTCCGACGGCAAGAAGGGTTATGCCGGAAACCTACCTCTTTGCAACAAATGCAACAAGCATCACTTTGGTGAATGTGGCAAGCTAATTTGCCATCGGTGCCAAGGAGTTGGTCATAAGGGCAACGAATGTAAAAGTGTCGCCCCCATCGCTCGAAAGGGGCCCAATGCACCAAAGACGGTCACTTGTTACGAATGTGGCCAAATGGGCCATTATAGAAATGCATGCCTGAAGAAGAAAGATAACCCCAATACGCGCGGCTGAGCTTTCAACATCAACATCGAGGAAGCCCGAGATGACAATGAATTAGTCACAGGTACGTTTCTTCTCAACAACACTTATGTTACTTGTTTATTCGATTCGGGTGCCGATAAGAGTTTTGTATCCAAGACTTTGATTCATTCTTTTAGCACTCCACCACTTCCACTAGATACCACTTATACCATTGAAGTGGTTAACGGGAAACTATTGAGTGCCGACACATATTACCGGGGGTGTACGTTAAACATTTTGGGTAATGACTTTGAAATTGACTTGATACCCATGGAACTAGGAAGCTTCGATGTAATAATTGATATGAATTGGTTAGCCAAAATGAAATCTCACATCCTTTGTGATATTAATGCAATTCCAATTCCTATCGAGAATGGTGAACCCTTGATTGTTTATGGCGATAAGAGTTGCACCGGACTCAACCTCGTCTCGTGCCTTAAAGTTAGAAAACTACTCCGTAAGGGTTGTTTTGCGATCCTTGCCCACGTTAAGAAAGTCAAGTCCGATAAGAAGCATATCGATGATGTACCAATTGTTAGTGACTTTTCTGATGTATTTTCTGACGAATTGCCGGATCTTCCACCTCATCGACCGGTAGAATTCCAAATCGATCTTATTCCGGGAGCCGAACCCGTAGCACGTGCACCATATAGACTTGCTCCTTCCGAAATGCAAGAATTGCAAAGTCAAATCCAAGAACTACTTGACCGTGGTTTTATCCAACCTAGCCATTCACCATGGGGCGCTCCGATTTTGTTTATTAAAAAGAAAGATGGATCCCTACGAATGTGCATCGATTATCGTAAACTAAATAAATTGACGGTTAAGAACCGATATCCTCTTCCTCGCATCGACGACCTCTTTGATCAACTACAAGGATCTCGTGTATATTCGAAAATCGATCTCCGCTCGGGTTATCATCAATTAAGGGTTAAGGGGGAAGATGTCTCCAAAACCGCTTTCTGGACTTGTTATGGTAGTTATGAATTTCTTATTATGCCATTTGGTCTCACTAATGCACCGGCAGTGTTCATGGACCTTATGAACCGCGTGTGCAAATCGTATCTCGATAAATTCATTATTGTGTTCATCGATGACATCTTGGTCTATTCTAAAAGCGAAGAAGAGCACGAGCAACATCTTCGACTTGTGCTTGAACTCTTGAGACAAGAACGACTCTATGCCAAATTCTCCAAGTGTGAATTTTGGTTGAAGGAAGTTCAATTTCTTGGTCATGTTGTAAGTGATCAAGGTATTAAAGTCGATCCCACGAAAATCGAAGCCATTAGTAAATGGGAGACTCCTACCACTCCTAATCACATTCGTCAATTTTTGGGTCTCGCCGGATACTATCGTAGATTCATCAAGGATTTCTCTTTGGTTGCTCGTCCTCTAACCGCGTTAACTCACAAGGGAAAGAAATTCATTTGGTCAACCGAGCAAGAATCCGCATTTCAAATCTTGAAGACAAAGCTAACCACCGCTCCTATCTTGTCAATTCCCGAAGGTAATTATGATTTTGTTGTATATTGCGATGCCTCGAAACATGGTTTTGGGTGTGTATTGATGCAACGAAAGAAAGTCATTGCTTATGCCTCTCGAAAATTGAAAATTCATGAACGGAACTATACGACACATGATCTCGAACTCGGAGCCGTTGTCTTTGCACTTAAATTGTGGAGACACTATCTTTATGGAACCAAAAGTACCATCTTCACCGATCACAAAAGCCTCCAACACATCTTCGATCAAAAGCAACTAAACATGAGACAACGACGGTGGATTGAAACTTTAAATGATTATGATTGCGAGCTTCGTTACCATCCGGGAAAGGCAAACGTAGTAGCCGATGCCTTAAGTCGAAAAGAAAGGACGGTGCCTCTTCGTGTCCGAGCTTTAAACATCACCGTTCACACCAACCTCAATAGTCAAATTCGTGTAGCCCAAGACGAGGCTCTCAAGGATGAAAACATCTCTCTCGAACACTTGAATGTCCTCACCTCTCGATTCGAAGTTAAAGAAACCGGACTCCAATATTTCGTCGGAAGAATTAAGGTACCTAGTTATGGGGACTTGCGAAGCATTATTTTAGACGAAGCCCATAAGTCAAGATATTCGATTCACCCCGGTGCCAATAAGATGTACCACGACCTCAAAGAACAATATTGGTGGCCGAACATTAAAAGAGACGTCGCTACTTATGTTGGAAAATTCCTAACTTGCTCCAAAGTCAAAGCCGAACATCAAAGACCGTCCGGACTACTTCAACAACCCGAAATCCCACAATGGAAGTGGGAAAGGATTACGATGGATTTTATCACCAAACTACCAAAGACGGTTGGCGGTTATGATACTATTTGGGTCATTGTTGATCGACTCACCAAATCCGCGCACTTCCTAGCCATGAAGGAAACCGACAACATGGAGAAACTCGCACAACTTTACATTAAAGAAATCGTAGCCCATCACGGTGTACCCTTATCGATTATCTCTGACCGAGATGGCCGTTTTGTTTCTAGATTTTTGGCGTACTTTACAAGAAGCGTTGAGAACGCGTTTAGACATGAGCACCGCATATCATCCACAAACCGACGGACAAAGCAAACGCACAATTCAAACTTTGGAAGACATGCTACGAGCTTGTGTTATCGACTTTGGAAAAGCTTGGGATAAGCACTTGCCTCTCTCCGAATTCTCCTACAACAATAGTTATCACGCGAGTATTAACGCCGCACCATTCGAAGCTTTATATGGCCGAAAATGCCGTTCACCTCTTTGTTGGGCCGAAGTAGGCGACACACAAATCACCGGACCCAAACTCATTCATGAAACAACCGAGAAGATCGTTCAAATCCGAGATAGGCTTAGGACGGCCCGGAGTCGTCAAAAGAGCTATACCGACAAACGAAGCAACGACCTTGAATTTCAAGTCGGTGATCGCGTAATGTTAAAAGTCGCACCTTGGAAAGGTGTAATCCGTTTCGGGAAACGCGGGAAGCTAAATCCGTGATATATTGGTCCTTTCGAAATCTTGGAGCGTGTTGGAACCGTTGCTTATCGTTTAGATCTTCAACCTCAATTGAGCTCCGTTCATCCTACTTTCCATGTATCCAACTTGAAAAAGTGCCTTGCCGAACCCGATATCGTCATCTCTCTCGAGGAGCTTACCATTGATGACAAACTTCATTTCGTGGAGGAACCGTTGAAATTGTGGACACCTCCGTCAAAACGTTAAAACAAAGCCGAATTCCAATTGTCAAGGTCCGTTGGAACGCCAAAAGGGGACCCGAGTTTACTTGGGAAAGACAAGACCAAATGCAAAGGAGGTACCCTCATCTATTTGCGGATGCGGAAACGTAAGGTCTCGAGAAAGAAACAACGACTACTATGCCTACTTAAATTTCGGGACGAAATTTCTTTTAAGGAGTAGGTAATGTAACATCCCGCCTTTTTCCGTTTACTTTCTGTTTATTCATTTTAAAGTCCGTTACATAATTATGACGTCTTCCATTAATACGCGTTTTTAAATTATCTCGTTTAGGTAATTCACGCACCCGTTTTAAACTTGAGGGACCAATTTTGCCAAGAGACCAAAAGTGTAACTAGGTCAAATGGTCAACACTTTCCTCATCCATTCATTCATCTCCTAACTCTTCCAATACTTCCACTTTTTACTCTCAAACCTTCAAAAATAGAATCATCATCTATTTCAAATCGAGCAAGCTTCCATCCAAATAAATTACATATTTGGAATCCTTGCATCTTCCTCTTCGATTCCATACCGATTTCATTACATTTGGATAACTTTTTAAAATCACTAGATTTTATGTTCTTGATGTTTTTAACTTATAGAAGTGTTAATTAGTGTCTATGGCTCAAGTCTAACATGAATATATGATTTGTATGCTCGATCTCGTTATTTTAAGCAACTAGCATGAACTTGAATTTTGGTGTGTTTGATTTGGTGATTTGGTTGCTTGAATGTTGTTAATTGTTATAAGTGCATGTTTTAATTGTGTTACTAGTATCACTAGCTTCAATTTGATGTGTACGTTGCTTTAGAAAACTTTATAAACTTGATTATTGATTTTGGTGATGATTGGTTAGGGTTTGATAGAACTAAATGTGAACATTTGATGCATTGAATGCCATGAATTGTTTTGGTAAGTGTTTAGTTGGATTGTATGCTTGTTTACCTACGAAATGACGTATTGTATGTAGGTAGTAAGTTCCCGAATCACCAAACCGCATTTATGAACTTGAATGTAATAATTGTTGAGCATTCAATGTGATTTTGGTTGTTGTAAGTGGTAGATTAATTGATGAAATGTGCTTAGTTGTTTTCCTTGTCAAAATACCTTTCCGATGATATAAGATACATGTTTTAAGTGTTTGCGGATCATAAATTGTGTTTGGTTGCATTTTGGTTCGTGCACTTGTGTATTTTCAGCATAGCAGACCTGTATACCAATCTGGACACCGTCCAGATTATTGGACGCCATCCAGGCCTTCAAAGCTGGACGCCGTCCAGCAAATCTGGACGCCGTCCAGATGCACTGCCAGTGACTGTTTTGATTTGCCATTTTACGAAAAATGTTTTCTATGCTACGCACCTTCGATTCACATGTAACTTATTCTAACATGCTCATATATGATTAAAAACCTCAGAAAAATAGTTCGAGACCCGATCTGAACGTGTTGACTTTTTGTTGACTTTGACCCGACCAAAGTTGACTTTTAATCAAACTTAACCAAATGTTTGTGCAATCGTTCTAACATGCTTTTATACTTGTATCTTGCATGAAACATGACAACTTGACTCACATGCTATAGTAATCGAGTCGTAACGAGCCATAGGACTAATTGAACACTTTGACCGACCGTGTTTACCGATATTGATACAAACCTATTTGTTTAGGTCAAGACTAGTATTCGTTCTTGCACACGTTTACTTGTTGAAGTACTTTTACATACGTGCACTCAAGGTGAGATCATAGTCCCACTTTTACTCTTTTGAACTTACATTTGGGATGAGAAAACATAAACGTTTCTTTTTACTAAGTGAACACAAGTACAGGAAAACAAACATTCTACATACGAGTTTAGAACAAAATCTTCAATTCGATTATCATTAGTTACACTTGCCGGGTGTAAGCGAGAACTTATGTTGTATGGATCCATATGGGTTTGACAAACCCTCATTCGGACGGTTCGCTACTGTCACTTCGGATGAAATATATTTTCGAGAAACAGTGTATGTTCTAACACTATTGTGATGGGGTTCTATGGATGGAATGTTAAGCCTTGATAATTGGGTGCTCGTGATAACAATTTTTGGAATGGTTAACTATTATTTCAATGATATAAATCTTGTGGTTCATTTGTACTAACTTATTAAAACCTATGATTTCACCAACGTTTTCGTTGACAGATTTCTATGTTTTTCTCAGGTCCTTGAACGTTTTGTGATACATACGTCCGCTCATTACTTTTGATACTTGCTTGGATGTCGAGTATAAATGCATACGTGGAGCGTCTTTTGGCTACTTTTAAATTGTGTCGCATATGTTTCAATTGTACTTTAAACTTTGTAATGTAACTAGTTGTCGAACTACTTTGTAAACCTTGAAACATCTTTACTTTTGAAATGAATGCGACATACTTTTGGTCAAACGTTGTTTTAAAGACTTATGACCACGTAACAGGACCTAAGTAGACGGCGCCGTCAATGACGATTTTGTCGGGTCGATACAAGTATCTACCCTTTTTCAATTCATACATAATAGCTTAGTACGAAAAGATATATTGTGTTTTTTTTTAAAAAAAAAATTTCATATGTATATAAAATATACATATAAGTTCTTCAGAGGAAATGAGTTAATACTTCATAACTCGTTGATACGATATACTCGTTGTTGATTTGTGATGATGTTCACGGTGATTAAGGATCTGGCGGAGCTTGTGATGTTGTAGGTGCCACTGGTGCTGATGATGTCGGTACTGTTGGTGCTGTTTGTATAACAAGTCTATTTTGTAATGCACGCACCATCCCTGTCAGGGTTTCTATTCTTCCCTGTATTATCTTCATCCATCCACTCATCTTGGTTTACGGTTATGATTAGAATAAATAATCTCTAAAACTTTAGAGATTACATAATCACCGTAGAATATTTCTCCGATGAAGTTATGAATCAATACTTCATCGTTTGTTGTTGTTGGTACTCCTTGGTATCAAATGTGTGTGTGACGTTGATGCTCGAGGTACCGATTGTGATGTTGAGATGTGGGATGCGGATGTTGCTGTTAGTGGTGGTGATGGTACTGTTGGTGTTGTTGATGGTGGTGTTATTGCTGCCGGTGTTGCTGCTGGTGCTCGCGACCTTTGCACCATATTCTCCAAAGTCACTATGCGAGCGCGAAGTTCGTTGACTTCTTCTATTACACCAGGATGAATGAGATCCAGAATTTGAGATAATATGTAGTCGTGACGAGATACTCTGGAAATGAGAGAGAAAATGGTGTCTCGAACAGGTTCGCCGGTAAGTGCTTCAGGTTCTTCGCCAAGAGGGCAATGTGGTGAATGGAAGGGATCACCTTCTTCTTGTCTCCAATGATTAAGTAAACTATGAACCTGATGTGCAGCGGGGTGTATATAAAATAGTTATTAATTTTAGCAGGAAATACTATTGAATACGATACATTTTTACACAAGATATTTATTTATTTAGAGAATGGATATACTTAAACCTTGCTACAACACTTATAGGCAGTGTACCTAATCGTACAGTAGTGTAGTTTTTAGTAAGTCCGGTTCGTTCCACAGGGAATCTTTTTTAAACAAAGCTCAACGTTATATTATTTTACTTTTATAAAAATACAAACATATATATAAGTAATATTATTATTATAAAAGGGGGGTTTTTACCGTTTAATGACCGGTTTGTCGATTTTAAAACTTTAGTCGCAGTTAAAACCTAATGTAAAATATTAAATAAATAAAAGACTTAATTTAAAGCGTAAAATAAATAACGATAATGAAATTGCAATAAAAGTGCGATAAAATAAACTTGCGATAATTAAAAAGTACGATAATTAAAAGTGCGATTAAATAGCAATAAATAAAAGTGCGAAAATTAGAAGTGAAATTAAATATAAAATAAAGGAAATTAAATATGAAATAAAAGAATTATGCTTATTTAAACTTCCGTAATCATGATGTTTGACGTGTTGATTTTAATTTTATGCCCATGGGTTAATTGTCCTTTGTCCTGAATTATTTAATATGTCCGTTTGGTTTTTGTCCATAACAGTCCATCAGTCATAAATATAAAGTGCGAGTGTCCTCATCAAATTATTCTTATACCCGAAGTTAAATATTCCAACTAATTGGGGACTTAAACTTTAACAAGATTTTAATACTTTGTTTAATAATTACACCAGGATGTCGACTGAGTGTAACCCAAGGTTTTAATATTTTGTTATCAATTATACCAAGTGTCCTTGTACATAATTTCACCCCTGTTTTAATTATTCTAGTGGCTATTAATCCATTCCCGTGTCCGGTTAAATGAACGATTATTCGTACATATAAATACCCTGCCCATCGTGTCCGATTGAGTGTATATGGTAATTTATAGGGACGCCCAATTGTAAATCTTTATATTAACATTAACAAACTATCATTTAGTTAAACAAATATAAAGCCCATTAATAGCCCATAGTCTAATTTCCACAAGTGTCGTTCTTTTGTCCAAACCCTAATTATAGTACAAAGCCCAATTACCCAATTTTAGTAATTAGCCCAACATCATGATTACTTCGTTTTAAATAAGCATAATAATAACTTAGCTACGAGACATTAATGTAAAAAGGTTGAACATAACTTACAATGATTAAAAATAGCGTAGCGTTACACGGACAGAATTTCGACTTACACCCTTACAACATTCGCTAACATACCCTTATTATTAGAATTATAATTAAAATTAAAATATAAATTATAAATATATATATATATATATTTTACGTATGAGAAGAAGAAGAAAAAGATTATTTTTTGCGATCAGAATTCGGTTGCTTTTATAGGAAAAGTCGACTTTTGGGGCTCCGCGACTCGCGGCATTTTTGCCTTCAAACTCCGTGAGTCGCGGAGAATGAAATTACAGCTCAGTCCCTTGGAGCCTTTCTCTGCCGACGGTTTTTATTTATAAATATAATATATATATAATTAATATAATTAATTATATATTATATTATATTTATATACATAGTTAACTTGTAATTTTTAGTCCGTTGCGTCGAGCGTTAAGAGTTGACTCTGGTCCCGGTTCCGGATTTTCGAACGTCCTTGCGTACAATTTTATATTTTGTACTTTGCGTTTTGAATCTTGTACTCTTGTAATTTCGAGACGTTTCTTATTAATAATTGGAACCTCTTTGATTGTCTTTTGTTCTTTTGAGCTTTTTGGTCGTTTGCATCTTCAATTCGTCGAATTTGTCTTTTGTCTTCACCTTTTATTATTTAAACGAATATCACTTGTAAATAGAACAATTGCAACTAAAAGCTTGTCTTTCTTGAGGAATAATGCTATGAAATATATGTTCGTTTTTAGCATTATCAAATATTCCCACACTTGAGCGTTGCTTGTCCTCAAGCAATATCGTCTTGAAATACTAGAATCACTTCTTTATTCTTCACACTTTGTACATCAGTGATTTTTTTATACTGCGGTATAAACAATGGTAGTAACGATATGGTTTACAGTCCCACATGACTATAAAAATTTAGATCCATTAAGGAAATTGGATCTTTATGAAAACATTTGATCTTTTGAAAATTAAATCTAGTTTTTACCCTAGATAAGTTTTCCGGAATAACCCTTTACCGGTGTTTGCAAAATATTTTTGTGGATTTGGTGGGTTTCAGATTTGAAAATTTTAGCTCAAAACTTATGGTTTTGTGTCACCCACTTGCTAACCTTGTATTTGGAAAGCAACACGTCCAGTTTACTTGTCCCGTATATTACCTTTCGGTAAACTACCGTCCGGTTGTAAAGGAAAGCGTTGAACAAGCAACTGTTAAGGCAATGTCCCCTGACATGTTTTTAATTATGGTCTATAACGTGTCGGACGCAATTACTATCCTTGGTAGGAGCAATAGTAAAGCTCACCCTTATAATTTTTCGGTATGGCACAAGGTCCTGTCTTTGACCACTATGCAACCACCGTTCTTACGGTTGACACCCGATTTAGTTCAGGTGACCTAATGAATTCCAGGTGAATTCCTAGGATTTTACGTTCAATGGTAATGAACGCATTGAAAATAGGGTTTTCAGAAAATAAATCGGTTTGTAATTTTGATCAAAATATTTTCTCGTTCAAGCTCGAGTTTAGATATCATTGAATTCCATGAGTTTGTAATTCTCAGTCTTTAAGGTCAATCTCTAGGATTGAGTAATATCAGTCTTAAAAGCTGATTTTTAATCTTTAAGGAGATTATCCTTTCTGGGGATCTGATTCATTAGTCTTGTCCAGCTAATTTGCATGGTGCCCCCCATTGTACGAGATAAATCCTTCTCATGGTTAGGATAAATCTGACCACTTGGCGACCCTGTTTAATGCTGAGGTCCGTGAATTTCCTGCTGATTTTAGAGATGACTTTTCTAGATTTTTCGTCAACCTACAGCTGGTCTGGACGACAACTTCATGACCTAAATCAAGAAGCGCGTTTCTTTTTCGGAAGACTTTACTTCCTTTTAATGATGGAATTGATTCATCGTGTAGATCCATCTCTTCTTTTCTTTCATCGGGTAAAACAGTTTAGTTTAGTCCAAAGCAAAAGTATTTTTATTTGTTACAGATATATGTGACATATGTTTAAGATAACTTGGTAAATTTTCCCACTCTTGGCTTTTATTTTCCTTTTTATCGTCCTCTATTCCATTTTAAATGAATTTTAACATTTTGGTTTGTTTCTCAATTTATGTCCTTTTTGAGGTAACAATAATTTCGGTGTTAAAAACCTAGTTTTATCGTTCATAAATATGTATAAACATGATTTTTAGCTCATTTAATTGAAAATTTTGAAAAATTTTACTAGAATTGGGTAGTCAGTATATAAGACCAGGGCTGTTCTTTATTATCAGAGAGCACTAGATTCTAATACAACTACTGCTTTACTAGTATTTTTAATGGTAACCAAGTGTATAAAGTAAAAAAAATTTTAAAATCCGAAAGAATTTAACCCCTTCCCACACTTAAGATCTTGCAATGCCCTCATTTGCAAAAAATCAGTAACAATTTAAATTATTGAGGGTGATTTGTGTGAAAATGATTAAATTTTTACCAAAGTTTTCAAATATATTGGCGTTTGTTTGCTGAATGATAAATGGTGCACATCATTTGTTCATTCCGTCTTGTTGTTATTTCACATATATTTTGCATCTTGTCGTCAAAATTAGTTGCTTTTGCTGAACTTAATGCCAGTCTTTGAAAATGCGTTGTTTTACCCTGTTGTGTACATAAGATAAACTGCAAACATATATACATATTTTTGAAGTTTGGTATATTACCCCACATTCAAAAATTATTAAAATCTAAGAATAAAAGTTAGATAATTATAAAAATGATTACAATATTAACAAAAGTATTAAACGTATCAATAATTACAAATTATAAAATAAATAAAACTAAGTATACTAGGGATGATACTGGTACCAATAGGGGTTCCAGGCATAACCATAGGTGCTATAGAATGCTTCGGCAGGGTCATACGTAGGATACGGTGGCTGCATCTCTATAGACCAGGGAGGGAAGATGGGTTTCGGTGTAGGAATATAGTTTCTACCTATATGTTGGCAATGAGCTATGATTTGGTTCTGATAAACTTGCCAATCTTCAAATGCTCTCTGTCTAGCATTTTCGTATTCCTGAGAAGCTATAAACCTTTGCATTTCTTGCATCTCATTCCCCCCTCCTACATTACCTTGCTGTTGGTTTCTCTCCACCTGTGGATGTCTACCATGGTATCGTACTGCGGCATTATTTCGCCTCTTCAAAACTTTCGCACCATGGTATACATTTAAACCTATAGTATCGCGGGGTTCCGGTTCTTCTACTAATAATCCCCCCCGACTTATATCCACACCGAGATATTCACCAATCAAAGTAATAAAAATACCACCTCCTATTATGCTATGCGGTCGCATCCCCCGAACCATAGCTGATAAATAATAACCCACACAATATGGTATACTTACAGCGCTTTGTGGGTCTCGAATACACATATGGTAAAACAAATCCTGTTCATTTACTTTTTCCTTGTTCTTACCCCTTTGTGTAATCGAATTAGCTAAAAACCTATGTATCACTCCTAATTCGGCTCTATCTATATCCAAATAAGAGTAATTTCCCCCTTTGAAACGGTGATGGCTTGTCATTTGACTCCACACACCGTGTGTATCAAAATTTTCATCTATCTTTCTACCGTTTAGTATCAACCCTCTACAATCAGCGGATGCTAACTCCTCAGGCATATATATACGTAAAGCCTGAGCCATGTCCAGTAAAGACATGTGGCGCATCAAACCGCCTAACAAAAATCTAATAAAAGAACGATCGGTTAAACTAGCTACCCGATCATTCAACTCTATACTACATAACAATTCTTCACACCATACTTTATATACAGGTCTACGTATGGTGAATAAACGTACCCAGTCATTAAAAGTAGAATTACCATACCTCTGTACAAGTAATTCCCTAATTGGCCCGGCCAATTCTACAGCTTCTAAGGGTCCCCATTCTATGACCCTCGGTACCTCAACAACCTTAGAATGAAGAGTATGCAAACCCCTTTGATATTTTGGATAATCTATCCAAAGTCTGTCAAATCTCAGGTTCGGGTGCAACTCTTCCAAGTGCATATCAGAAAAGGTCATGACTGGATGAGGTATATCCTGCTTGTAGTAGTTATCCACCTCCTGTTGTTCCATATTCTCAGCAGGAGCATTGCGGGCTTGGGATGAAGATTCACCCCTTTCAGTCTGCAAAACACATCAAACACAATTTTTGTGCATCCAAATATGCATTAGTGTCAGCAAAATCATCAATCAAAATAATTACAATGACATGATCAATTTATATCAAACTTAAGCTCATTTTCACATTTTTATCAAATCTACACTTTTGCAAATAAGCATATACGAAAATGTTCGCCAAGTTCATAAGCATTCAACTCAAATAACATGTCAAAATAATCATTACTAGCAATTAAACAAGTATCAAATGGCATTATCTTTCAAAAATCAAGTTCATGAATTTTAGACTTGAAAAAGTCCACTTTAATTCTCAAATTCATATTTATGCTCAAAGTTTGGATCATTTAACTACCTAAACATGTTACACTACTTATTTTAGCAACAATTCATGACAAAAATCGGCCATAACCTGTTTATATCAAAAAGCCCCAAATTTGCTCAAGAACACAAACCCTAGATTACTCAAAATTTGAAGTTTAAGGCTTCTAATCATATTAAACAGCATCAATCTAGGTTATACAAGCATAATACATAAACAATTTAAGCCTAATTACACTAAAAAGCATCAAAATCAAATTGGGAAAAAAATGACTCAAGAACACTAATTTCGGATTAAATGGTGTTTAGGTGTAGAAATTTACCGTTTTTCTTGAGTAATTCTTAGATAGCATCCTTCTCAACATGATTTTAGCAAAAGATTTGATGATTAACGGTTAAAAATTGTGATTTTGGGGTGTATTTTTCGGGTTTTTTCGTGAGTATTTCGCTGTGTTTTTGAGTTTTGGGTTGTGTGGACTGAAACTGATCGTTCAGCTCTTTTTATTTTTTTTATGATTTTCGGTCCCTCCGCGACTCGCGGTGAATAACCCTTCAAACTCCGCGAGTCGCGGAGTTTGATATATATATATATATATATATTTTTTTTATAATCAATAACTTATAAAACAATTAAGTACTTAATTTTAAAATTTTGTTTCCTTTGTTATTTAGGACGAGGTCGTTTCGGATCGATGTCCTAGTCCGTCCCTCGACAAAATTTTAAAATTTGTCTTTTTGTAGCGATTGTTTTAAAAGCTAAGATTTTTTGGTTTTTTAATGTTTTTGGCATACTTTAAATTAATAAGATTAAAAATAATGATAATAAAAGTTCTCGTCTCTACCTTGGGTAAAGCAATTTCGGTTCAAAGACCTAGTCTTCAACTTACGACGAATTTTAAAAATCATACTTTTAACTTAATGAGATAAAGTAAATTTTTGTTTTTAAATTCACACAACTTAGATATAAAATTCAAAATTAATATTAAAAATTCACACCAAACTTAAAATTTGAAATGCATAAAATTAAAAATTCATACTTTAAAAATTCACACCAAACTTAATTTAAAAATTCAAATATTTACAATTTTAAATATATTGTTTTTACAAAGTTTACAATATTAATTTAAGATTTAAATATTAATTTTAAAAACATGGTAAAAATAAAATTAAAAATCTTTTTGTCTTTTTATCCCACTTTAATCAATAAAATATTATCAAAAATATGCGCCTCTCTTTTCGGTAAAGTAATTTCGGTTCCAAGACCTAATTTAACTCATGACGAATTTTTGAAATATTTTGGGTTGATTGTTTAAAGATATTTATACCTTAAGAATAAACGTTAAATTTCGCAGTGATGTAATAAATTTTTGAATGATATCAATAATTTCGGTCGCCAAACCTAGTTTTATTCAATACCAATTTAATACTTTTTAGCGAACAAATTAGCTTTTATTATCAAAAGGTTAAAAATAAAAGTAAAAATAAAAACTGTACAAACATACCTGTGAAATAGATTTCTTAGTTATATGATCTATCCCATTCATAAGATAGTCGGTTTAATTGGTTTTCCATTGCTACATAGGCGTAACCTCGAGCATTCAGTGTCTTTTCTTCTAAACATATGAACGGTCCGTCTCTGCATAAAGTAACAAATTCGGTATTTGAATAGGTTTGATTATTTGAACATTTACCTCCATGTGACCATTTTCCGCATTTGTGACATCTTTCTAGGTGTCGTGCTCTTCTTTTTGCTGCGGATTTTGATTTTTCTTTACCAAATTGTAACTTATTATCTTTGCATCTGGATTCTCTTCTAACTCCGTCCATTCTTTCTCTGATTACTGATACTAATTCACTCGGGAGTATGTCATTATTACGTTTAGTGATCAAAGCGTGTAGCATTAGACCATGGTTTAGTTCACAGGCAGTCTTCATTTCGTAAAAACCTAAAAAAAAATAAAAATTCAGAATGGGGGGAGAAGACTAGTTCTTTAGGGTCTGCTAGGGAAAGACCATTCGGGTTCCATTTTCGAGAACTACATGAAAACAGACAATCTAACTCTAACAGAAATACATATTATCCTTTAAAGACTTGATTCTCCCCACACTTAGTTAGCTGTGGTATCGAAATTGTGATTAACTTCGTTGTCGACTTCCATCAGACCATGTATGTAATGTTTAACTCTGTGACCATTAACTTTAAATTCAATCCCATTTGAATTTATTATTTCTATCGTTCCGTATGGGAAAACTCTTTTGACTATGAATGGTCCAGACCATCTTGATGTCAATTTTCCAGGAAATAGCTTGAATCGTGAATTGAAAAGAAGAACTCTGTCTCCTTCTTTAAATTCTTTTGAACTTCTGATTCTTTTATCATGGCATTTCTTCGTTCTTTCTTTATAGATTAACGAATTTTCGTATGCTTCATGTCTTAATTCTTCTAATTCGTTTAGTTGACTTAATCGTAGACGTCCGGCTTCATGTAAATCAAGATTACATGTCTTCAAAGCCCAAAATGCTTTGTGTTCAATTTCTACTGGAAGATGACATGCTTTTCCATAAACAAGTCTAAAAGGTGTGGTTCCAATTGGAGTTTTGTAGGCTGTTCTAAAAGCCCAGAGTGCATCCTCCAATTTAATGGACCATTCCTTCGGATTTGATCCTACGGTTTCTCTAGAATACGTTTTAAAGCTCGGTTGGTATTTTCAACTTGTCCACTTGTTTGTGGATGATATGCGGTGGAGATTTTATGAGTTACTCCATATCTTTTAAGAACTTTCTCAAGTTGATTATTACATAAATGAGTACCCCGATCACTTATTAAAGCTTTCGGTGTTCCAAACCTTGCAAAAAGACGTTTTAAAAAGTTGACTACAACTCGTGCATCGTTAGTTGGGAGAGCTTGTGCTTCCGCCCATTTAGATACATAATCAATGGCTACGAGTATATATAGATTATTATGAGATTTTGGAAATGGACCCATAAAGTCAATACCTCAAATGTCAAATACTTCACATACTTGGATGACATTTTGTGGCATTTCATCACGTTGACTTATTTTTCCGGCCCTTTGACATGCATCACAGGATTTGCAAAGAAGGTGTGCGTCTTTGTAAATTGTTGGCCAATAGAATCCAGCATCATAAACTTTTCTTGCTGTTAGTTGAGGCCCATAATGCCCTCCTGTTGGTCCTGTGTGACAATGGTTTAATATTTTACTAGCTTCATCTCCAAATACACATCGGCGTATTATTCCATCAGGACAACTTTTAAACAGATGTGGATCTTCCCAAAAATAGTGTTTTATATTACTGAAGAATTTCTTTCGTCTTTGGTACGATAATCCTTTTTCAAGGAATCCACAAACTAAGTAGTTTGCATAGTCTGCAAACCATGGGATTTCTTTATAATCTATTTTCAATAGATATTCATCAGGAAAGTTGTCTTTTATGGCTGATTCATTTAGAACTTCTAAATCGGGATTTTCAAGACGAGAAAGATGATCAGCGGTGAGATTTTCTGCTCCTCTTTTATCTCGGATTTCAATATCAAATTCTTGTAAGAGTAAGATCCAACGGATTAATCTTGGTTTAGCATCTTGTTTTGAAAATAGGTATCTAAGAGCAGAATGGTCGGTATAGACCACCGTTTTTGCTAGAACGAGATATGATCGAAATTTGTCAAAAGCAAAGACAATAGCAAGGAGTTCTTTTTCAGTAGTTGTATAGTTCGTTTGTGCTCCTTGTAATGTCTTACTAGCATAATATATAGGTTGAAATCATTTTTCAATCCTTTGTCCTAAAACGGCTCCCATTGCAAAATCACTTGCATCGCACATTAGTTCAAATGGTAGATTCCAATTTGGTGTTATCATGATCGGCGCATTAGTGATTTTCTCTTTAAGAATATTAAAAGATTTGATACACTCATCTGAAAAGATGAATGGAGCATCCTTTTCTAGGAGTTTATTCATAGGAGTGGCAATTTTAGAAAAATCTTTTATGAAACGTCGGTAAAAACCGGCATGCCCTAGAAAACTCCTAACTCCTCTAACATTGGTGGGATGTGGAAGTTTAGCAATTACATCTACTTTAGCTCTATCCACTTCAATTCCTTCTTTTGAAATTTTATGTCCAAGAACGATGCCTTCTTTAACCATGAAATGGCATTTCTCCCAATTAAGTACTAGATTTGATTGTTCGCATCTAAGAAGCATTCGTTCCAGATTAACTAGACATGATTCAAATGTATCACCGAAGACTGAAAAGTCATCCATGAAAACTTCCATGCATTCTTCTATCATGTCGTGAAAAATCGCCATCATACACCTTTGAAAGGTTGCAGGGGCGTTGCAAAGTCCAAATGGCATGCGTTTGTAAGCAAAAGTACCATAAGGGCATGTGAATGTGGTTTTCTCTTGATCTTCGGTTGCTATTGGAATTTGAAAATATCCGGAAAATCCATCTAGAAAACAATAGTAACTATTTCCGGCTAATCTTTCCAACATTTGATCTATGAAAGGTAAGGGAAAGTGATCTTTTCTGGTGGCGTCATTTAATTTTCTATAATCAATACACACATGCCATCCTGTTACGGTTCTAGTAGGAATAAGCTCATTTTTCTCATTTGTAATGACAGTCATGCCACCCTTCTTAGGCACGCATTGAACTGGGCTTACCCATGAACTATCAGAAATTGGATATATTAAACCTGCATCTAGCAGTTTAATAATTTCTTTCTTAACTACATCTTGCATATTAGGATTTAGTCTTCGTTGGCGTTGCACATACGTTTTATGACCTTCTTCCATAAGGATTTTATGTGTGCAATACGAAGGACTTATTCCTTTAATATCATGAATCTTCCATGCAATGGCTGGTTTATGAGCTTTCAACACAGAAATGAGTTGTGATTTCTCATTTTCAGTAAGAGAAGACGATATTATTACAGGTAATTCAGATTCACCATGTAAATAAGCGTATTCCAAATGGTTTGGAAGTGGCTTTAACTCTAATTTCGGAGGTTCTTCTATCGATGATTTGTATTGATATCTGTCTTCTTCTTTTAGCATTTGGATTTCTTCTGTTTTTGGTTCATATCCATTAGTTATAAGTGTAGCTAACATTTCAGCTTCATCAATTGGTTCATTACCTTCTCCTAAAGAACATTCTCATGTTCCTTGTAATTCTGGAAATTCTTCTAATAATTCTGCATGTGCATCTATAGTTTGAATATAATAACATGTATCATCTGCAGATTGCGGTTGTTGCATTGCTCTATCAACTGAAAAGGTAACACTCTCATCCTCTATACTTAGGGTCAGTTTCTTACCGAACACGTCTATCATTGCTTTAGCCGTGTTTAAGAATGGTCTTCCTAATATGAGAGGAACTTGAGAATCTTCTTCCATGTCCAGAACAACAAAATCTACTGGAAATACTAAAGTACCAACTTTAACTAGCATGTTCTCCATTATCCCTCTAGGATATTTTATTGATCTATCGGCTAGTTGTATGCTTATTCTGGTTGGTTTTAATTCTCCAAGGTCTAGTTTAGAGTATAGTGAATACGGCATTAGATTTATACTAGCACCTAAGTCTGCCAATGCTTCTATTGAACTAAGACTACCCAGAAAACATGGAATTGTGAAACTTCCTGGATCAGATAATTTTTCTGGTATCTTATTCAACAGCACTGCTGAACAATTAGCATTCATAGTAACAGCCGAGAGTTCTTCCATTTTCTTTCTATTTGAGATTAGATCTTTCAAGAATTTACCATATCTAGGCATTCCTGAAATCACATCAATGAAAGGAAGATTTACATTTATCTGTTTAAACATATCCAAGAATTTGGATTGCTCGGCTTCAAGTTTCTCTTTCTTCATTTTACTCGGGTAAGGAAGTGGTGGTTGGTATGGTTTAACATAAGGTTTATCCTTAACTGTGTTATCTTCATTAACCTTTTCAACTACCGGTTCTTTTTCCTTATCTTGATCAGGTTGTGGTTCTTGTAGAGTAGGAATAGCTTCATCAGAAGTTACAGGTATTTCAGGTGGTTTAAGTGTTGTACCACTTCTTGTGGTAATAGCTTTAGCTGTTTCATTCCGGGGGTTAGCATTTGTATTACTAGGTAGACTTCCCGGTTTTCTTTCACCTATTAACCTTGCTAGGTTACTTACTTCTTGTTCTAGATTTTGAATAGAAGCTTGTTGATTTCTAAATGCTTGAGCATTTTGTTCATTGGTTTGTTTTTGAGATGTAAAAAATTGCGTTTGAGTTTCAACTAGCTTCGTCATCATATCTTCTAAATTTGGCTTTTTATCATCGGTTTGTTGTGGTGGTTTGTTTTGAAAATTAGGTCTTTGCTGATTATAAGTATTATTGGATACTTGTTGATTGGTAGGACCTTGTTGGTTGTTGTATGGAATATTTCTGTTATAATTCTGGTTTTGATTGTAAATCGGTCTTGGCGGTTGATAATTATTCTGATAATTATTTCCAGGCCTTTGGTTTATGTATGAAATATTCTCTCTTTGTTCCATTGTTAATTCAATACTGAGACAATCTTTTGTCAAATGTGGTACTCCACACTGCTCACAACTAATTCGTATTGAGTGAATATCTTTAGTCATCTTTTCCATTCGTCTTTCCACAGCATCTATCTTTGCGGAAATAGAATCTAAGTCATGGCTAGAATCGGCTCTAGCTGCTTTAGATGATCTAATGATATCTTTTTCTTGGTGCCACTCATGTGAGTGGGAAGCAGTATTATCAATAATTTTGTAATCATCAGTTTCGGTTTTCTTCATAATAGAACCACCAGCTGCTATATCTATGTCTTTTCTTGTAGTGATGTCGCATCCTTGGTAGAATATTTGTACTATTTGACAGGTGTCTAAACCATGTTGCGGACATCCTCTTAACAACTTTCCATATCTTGTCCATGCCTCATATAGAGTTTCATTTGGCTTCTGTGTAAACGTAACAATTTCTGCTTGAAGTCTTACGGCTTTAGATGCAGGAAAGAATTGTTTAAGAAATTTGTCAACTAAAACGTCCCATGTACCAATCGCCCCTTCAGGTAACGATTCCAACCAATCTTTGGCTTCTCCCTTTAAAGTCCAGGGAAATAACATGAGATATATCTGTTCATCCTCCACTTCTCGGATTTTAAATAGTGTGCAGATCCTATTAAAGGTACGTAGATGTTCATTTGGATCTTCCTTCGGCGCACCACTAAATTGGCATTGATTAGTCACCATGTGTAGAATTTGTCCTTTAATTTCATAATCTGGCGCATTAATGTCTGGATGAGTAATTGCGTGACCTTGGCCAGAGCGTTTAGCTCTCATTCGGTCTTCCATACTTAGAGGTTCCAGATTCTCCATAATTGAATTTGTTGAATCGGTATCACTAGATGATTCTGATTTAATGGTTCGTTCCTCAACAATCTCTGTTTGAATGATTGGTGGCTCCGCAGGAAAGTTTAATGGTTCAGGATCTACGAACCATTCCTGAATATTTTCCGGATTCTCAATTGTGAGGTCGGGTTCAAAAAATGGATTATCGGAAATTTGAACTGAAGTACTTGGTCGACTGGATGACGATTCTAAAGAAAAATCAACGGCGGTTATATTTGCTAAATGTCTTGATCTAGTTACAGGTGGTGAACGTACAAAAGGTGGTGAACGTCTTGCTCGGTGCATTCACTGAATATCCTATTAGTTTTTAAAAGGAAAGAAAAATTATAATAAGTTATCCAACCAATAGACTTTTCTGATTTTGCCCACGTTTCGAATAGCCAAAAGATGCAGCAGAGGGGCAGGATTCGTTTGGTCTCAATATAATTGAGGACTGTTTGGCTCCAATAACCCGGTCCACGTACAAATCCAACTATTACTACGAACCAGAAAATTTTGATGTCTATTAATTTAACCACTCAAAATAAATTTTCGTAATTTTAAGAAATTTAGATAAGAAGTAGAATAAAAATCTATGTCCTAAAAACTAGAATAGCGAGAAATAAGAAAGAAAAAGAGTTCGTCGAAAAAGGTCGAAAAAGAAAAAATGGTTGAAAAATAAAAGGTGACGAAAAAAATAAAAGAAACTTATAAAACTTAAAAATACTTGACTAACCTAACCTTATTACTACAACTAACTTAAAATTATAATCGCAAATTGAAATTACTAATTGGAATGATAATTGATACATAGGTAAAAGTTGTCTAAAAATATTAAAGCTTACAAGAAAAACTAAATCCCAAATGGAAATAACTTAAAAAGAAACTAAAACTTAAAAAGGCGTCGCAAAATTCTAAAGCACCTAAATCTTAGTCTAAAGAAAAAGCACTTAAGAAATTCTACGGCAAAGCCTAAAAATCTAGGAGTAAAAATGACTATGGCAAAAACTAAGTTTAAAATTAAATATGAGCGAAAAAATACAAATATTACGCTACAACGATTAAAAAGGGACAAAATATAAAAATATACAAAAAGTTGTAAAAATTACAATTTTTATAAAAATATTATTTTTATATTATTTATTTAATAAAACTATTAATTTTACAATTTAATTAAACTAATTTAACTAAAATATAAATTAAATAAAACTTAAATTAAAAATAAACTTAATTATAATAATAATAATAATTATGGTTAATAATAATAATAATTAATAATAATCCGTAATAAATGCAGGATTAGGGCTTCCTGTCCGTGTGTCAGGTCCCCTCCGCGAGTTGCGGTATTTAAAACATCAAACCCCGCGAGTCGCGGGGTTCAGAAATTCAGATGACAGCTTATTTAAATTCAACGCGTTTTTTTTTTTTATTTATTTTTTTAATTTTCTGTTTTAATATAAATAAAAGATATTTAAATAAAACTTATATTTTTATAAACTAAAATAAAAATAAAGAAACTTATAAAACTTTTAACAAACTCTTAAAAATATATAAATTTTTTGTTTTTCTTTTTATATTTTCGAATATTCAAAACGTATTTTTACAAAAGCGAATTTTAATCAAAGTAAACAAAAAATCTTTTTTTTTTTATATAGCGTTGCGCTTCCGGCTTTTAAGAAGATGTCCCCGGCAGCGGCGCCAAAAATACTTGATGTGCAGCGGGGTGTATATAAAATAGTTATTAATTTTAGCAGGAAATACTATTGAATACGATACATTTTTACACAAGATATTTATTTATTTAGAGAATGGATATACTTAAACCTTGCTACAACACTTATATGCAGTGTACCTAATCGTACAGTAGTGTAGTTTTTAGTAAGTCCGGTTCGTTCCACAGGGAATCTTTTTTAAACAAAGCTCAACGCTATATTAGTTTACTTTTATAAAAATACAAACATATATATAAGTAATATTATTATTATAAAAGGGGGGTTTTTACCGTTTAATGACCGGTTTGTCGATTTTAAAACTTTAGTCGCAGTTAAAACCTAATGTAAAATATTAAATAAATAAAAGACTTAATTTAAAGCATAAAATAAATAACGATAAGTAAATTGCAATAAAAGTGCGATAAAATAAACTTGCGATAATTAAAAAGTACGATAATTAAAAGTGCGATTAAATAGCAATAAATAAAAGTGCGATAATTAGAAGTGCAATTAAATATAAAATAAAGGAAATTAAATATGAAATAAAAGAATTATGCTTATTTAAACTTCCGTAATCATGATGTTTGACGTGTTGATTTTAATTTTATGCCCATGGGTTAATTGTCCTTTGTCCTGAATTATTTAATATGTCCGTTTGGTTTTTGTCCATAACAGTCCATCAGTCATAAATATAAAGTGCGAGTGTCCTCATCAAATTATTCTTATACCCGAAGTTAAATATTCCAACTAATTGGGGACTTAAACTGTAACAAGATTTTAATACTTTGTTTAATAATTACACCAGGATGTCGATTGAGTGTAACCCAAGGTTTTAATATTTTGTTATCAATTATACCAAGTGTCCTTGTACATAATTTCACCCCTGTTTTAATTATTCTAGTGGCTATTAATCCATTCCCGTGTCCGGTTAAATGAACGATTATTCGTACATATAAATACCCCGCCCATCGTGTCCGATTGAGTGTATATGGTAATTTATAGGGATGCCCAATTGTAAATCTTTATATTAACATTAACAAACTATCATTTAGTTAAACAAATATAAAGCCCATTAATAGCCCATAGTCTAATTTCCACAAGTGTCGTTCTTTTGTCCAAACCCCAATTATAGTACAAAGCCCAATTACCCAATTTTAGTAATTAGCCCAACATCATGATTACTTCGTTTTAAATAAGCATAATAATAACTTAGCTACGAGACATTAATGTAAAAAGGTTGAACATAACTTACAATGATTAAAAATAGCGTAGCGTTACACGGACAGAATTTCGACTTACACCCTTACAACATTCGCTAACATACCCTTATTATTAGAATTATAATTAAAATTAAAATATAAATTATAAATATATATATATATTTTACGTATGAGAAGAAGAAGAAAAAGATTATTTTTTGCGATCAGAATTCGGTTGCTTTTATAGGAAAAGTCGACTTTTGGGGCTCCGCGACTCGCGGCATTTTTGCCTTCAAACTCCGCGAGTCGCGGAGAATGAAATTACAGCTCAGTCCCTTGGAGTCTTTCTCTGCCGACGGTTTTTATTTATAAATATAATATATATATAATTAATATAATTAATTATATATTATATTATATTTATATACATAGTTAACTTGTAATTTTTAGTCCGTTGCGTCGAGCGTTAAGAGTTGACTCTGGTCCCGGTTCCGGATTTTCGAACGTCCTTGCGTACAATTTTATATTTTGTACTTTGCGTTTTGAATCTTGTACTCTTGTAATTTCGAGACGTTTCTTATTAATAATTGGAACCTCTTTGATTGTCTTTTGTTCTTTTGAGCTTTTTGGTCGTTTGCATCTTCAATTCGTCGAATCTGTCTTTTGTCTTCACCTTTTATTATTTAAACGAATATCACTTGTAAATAGAACAATTGCAACTAAAAGCTTGTCTTTCTTGAGGAATAATGCTATGAAATATAGGTTCGTTTTTAGCATTATCAGAACACATCCCCAATTCATCCAGAATAGATGATGGCTAATTGGTTGATCCATTCCGGTCACACTGCTTTTGGAGCTTGAATGAAACTCCATGTCGGAATCCGAGGGACTTGAACTAGTGGCGAATTCCATTTTGTACGATTGAATAAAGGATTTTTTTTCGATATGAAATGATTTTCGACTATCGGATGGTATTCTAATTATATAGAATATCTATATATATAGAACAAAAGATTTTGTAGATTACGGAGAAATTTACGGAATATGTCAGGCAAAGTTTACAGTAACAGATACGCTCGGATATGAATTAGCAGATACGCTAAGATATGAATTTTGTCTATACATTATTCATGCAATCAATGCAGTAAGATGTGTCTAGACTAAGAATGATAAGCATGTAATTTCCGACAAGAAATGATAAGCAAACTTTTTGACATGCAGTTAAGGTCGAAGTCCAGACTCACTAATTCATCCTAACGACTATCAGTTAGACACACTAATGCAGACCTGGTTCCCTAAGACCACCGCTCTGATACCACATGAGGCAACCCGTCCTAATCCATAAGGACAAATACAATAACATATGATTACATTGCGAGGTATTTGACCTCTATATGATACATTTTACAGACATTGCATTCGTTTTAAAAGACAAACTTTCATTTCATCGAAAGTTGACAGGCATGCATATCATTTCATAATATCCAACTATAAATGATCTAATCTGTCATTTACTTAATCATAATCTTTATTAAACTCAACGACTTGAATGCAACGTCTTTTGAAATATACCATGAATAACTCCAAGTAATATCTTTAAAATGAGCAAATGCACAGTGGAAGATTTCTTTTAATCCTGAGAATAAACATACTTTAAAGTGTCAACCAAAAGGTTAGTGAGTTCATTAGTTTATCAACAATATTCATTTCCATCATTTTTAATAGACCACAAGATTTTCGTTTCCATTTCTCACAAATATACATCCCATACATAGAGATAAAAATCATTCATATGGTGAACACCTGGTAACCGACCTTAACAAGATGCATATAGAATATCCCCATCATTCCGGGACTCCCTTTGGACATGATAAAATCGAAGTACTAAAGCAGTTCAAATTCTCTGACTGGGGCTTGTTAGTGCCCATAGATCTATCTTTAGGATTCGCGTCAATTAGGGGCCAGTTCCCTAATTCTTAGGTTACCAAGCTAAAAAGGGGCATATTCGATTCGATAATTCAACCATAGAATGTAGTTTCGATTACTTGTGTCTATTTCGTAAAACATTTATAAAAGCAGCGCATGTATTCTCAGTCCCAAAAATATATATATTGCAAAAGCATTTAAAAATGGAGCAAATGAAACTCACGATACTGTATTTCGTAGTAAAAATACATATGACGGCATTGAACAAGTGCAAGGTTGGCCTCGGATTCACGAACCTATAATAAGTATATATATTTATATGTTGGTCAATATCTGTTCAACAAATTAGGTCAGGTCATAGTGTATCACAATCCTAATGCTCGAGATCGATATGCAAAAGTCAACAAAAGTCAATTTGACCCAAAATGATTTACAAAAAAAATTATTATGTGTTTATTATGTAACTTAAATAGTCGTTTTATATATTTAAATATATTTATCAGATTTTATTAGAGTAAAATAATACAAGTCAATAAATAAAAATGTATATTAAAATTTTATATGTGATAAAAATATGCTTTTATATATCTTAAGTAATATAGTTTATATAGTTCACTTAATATTATAAAAAATATAGTAGTACGTATTATTATACTACGTGTGGTAAAAATATCTTTGTATCACATATTTATTTGATAAGATAATATTGATAATAATAATAATAATAAATAAAAGTTGTATTATTTTGTAATAATAATAATTATTATTATTCTACTAATAATAACAACAATATTTATATTTACTAATGATGATATTAATTATAATAAAATGATTATTCTAATCATGATAATTATAATAATAACAATACTTTTTATTATTAACTGTAACAATAATAGTATTTTATAAAAATAATAATTCTATTTAAAATGATAATTTTTAATAATAATAATACTAAAATGATAATAATAATGATATTTAATGATAACAATGATATTTCTATTAAAATCATAATTTTAATAAAAATGATAGTTTTAATATTAATGATACTTTTAATAATAATAACGATAAAAATAGTAAAATGATAGTTTTGATAAAAATATTAATAATTTTAATAATAATAATAATAATAATAATAATAATAATAATAATAATAATAATAATAATAATAATAATAATAATAATAATAATAATAATAGTAAAAATCATAATAATAATATCAATTATTAGATAATAATAATAATGACGATAATAACAACGATAACGATAACGATAACGGTAATAATAATAATCATTTTAACAATAATACTTAAAATTATAGATAATTCAATTGACGATATCTTTTAATCCATTCATCGAAATCATACGCTTTCTAAATGAAAAGTTAATAATTTTTCGACAGCTTTCCAACGACATGCATATCATATACCTTATCTCAGTAGCATATGTATTAAATTCATGATTTATTATAAACTATATAACGATGAAAATAAACATACCAGCATGCATAATCATATATACTCGAGCACTAGTCAGGGATACACTATTAATATATAAAAGTTAAGTTATGAGTGCTCACGTATCAATATTGTGATTCAATATTGCAGGAAAGTACGTAGACGCGACGGAGATGATAAATACTAGGTTAACCTCACGAGCATACCCTCGAACCATACCCATAACCTCCATAGCTATAACCCATAATTTCCTTAGCTATATCCCTCTCGAAAAACCCATTTTAAAAACATGCGAGCAGAACCTTGTCGCAGTATTTTATGTATAAATAATAATAATAACGCTACCTAATAATACTAATAATAAGATTGATACTAATAATCTTAATATTAATAATAATATTAATATTAATAATACATATATTTATATATGTGTGTTTGTGTATGCGGAGTATGAAATGAATGACAGAAACTAGAGAAATCATTCGTTTTATAGGATGTCACTTGTACCCACTCACCATGCGATCACATGGGCTTGAAGGTGTGTGGCCATGCGATCGCATGGCCTCCTTTTACAACTCATGTTCGCTTAA
The DNA here is from genome assembly GCF_046630445.1 of Rutidosis leptorrhynchoides. Lineage (NCBI taxonomy): Eukaryota > Viridiplantae > Streptophyta > Magnoliopsida > Asterales > Asteraceae > Rutidosis > Rutidosis leptorrhynchoides. The sequence continues at coordinate 27,743,448 of NC_092336.1, forward strand.
CTTCTTGTGCCGACGGTTTTGATTTAATATTTTATATATAATATATTTAATTTATATAATTAATTATATATTATATTAAATTTACGTGTATAGTTAACTTATAATTTTAACACCAATGACTCGTACGTTGTCACTCAACTTATGTCCCGGTTCCGGTTTCTCGAACGCATTTTCGTACGCTTAGAAAACTGGTACTTTACGTTTCGCGACGTGTACCTTTAACAAAATATAGACTTACCTTTAACAAAATATAGACTTAAGCTATTAATAAACTATATCACTCAAAATATAACTTGAACATATAAGTGTTGTAGTGACCCAAACTTTTCCATGTTTATATATATATTAAATGAAATTGTTATTTACATGATTAAGTGTTTCCAACATGTTAAGCAATCAAACTTGTTAAGACTTGATTAATTAAAATAGGTTTCATATAGACAATTGACCACCCAAGTTGACCGGTGATTCACGAACGTTAAAACTTGTAAAAACTATATGATGACATATATATGGATATATATATATATATAGTTAACATGATATTATGATAAGTAAACATATCATTAATTATATTAACAATGAACTACATATGTAAAAACAAGACTACTAACTTAATGATTTTGAAACGAGACATATATGTAACGATTATCGTTGTAACGACATTTAATGTATATATATAATATTAAGAGATATTCATACATCATAATATCATGATAATATAATAATTTAAAATCTCATTTGATATTATAAACATTGGGTTAACAACATTTAACAGGATCGTTAACCTAAAGGTTTCAAAACAACACTTACATGTAACGACTAACGATGACTTAACGACTCAGTTAAAATGTATATACATGTAGTGTTTTAATATGTATTCATACACTTTTGAAAGACTTCAATACACTTATCAAAATACTTCTACTTAACAAAAATGCTTACAATTACATCCTCGTTCAGTTTCATCAACAATTCTACTCGTATGCACCCGTATTCGTACTCGTACAATACACAGCTTTTAGATATATGTACTATTGGTATATACACTCCAATGATTAGCTCTTAGTAGCCCATGTGAGTCACCTAACATATGTGGGAACCATCATTTGGCAACTAGCATGAAATATCTCATAAAATTACAAAAATATGAGTAATCATTCATGACTTATTTACATGAAAACAAAATTACATATCCTTTATATCTAATCCATACACCAACGACCAAAAAAACCTACAAACACTTTCATTCTTCAATTTTCTTCATCTAATTGATCTCTCTCAAGTTCTATCTTCAAATTCTAAGTGTTCTTCATAAATTCTACAAGTTCTAGTTTCATAAAATCAAGAATACTTCCAAGTTTGCTAGCTTACTTCCAATCTTGTAGAGTGATCATCCAACCTTAAGAAATCTTTCTTATTTACAGTAAGATATCTTTCTAATACAAGGTAATACTCATATTCAAACTTTGATTCAATTTCTATAACTATAACAATCTTATTTCGAGTGGAAATCTTACTTGAACTTGTTTTCGTGTCATGATTCTACTTCAAGAACTTTCAAGCCATCCAAGATCCTTTGAAGCTAGATCCATTTGTCTCTTTTCCAGTAGGTTTATCCATAAAATTTGAGGTAGTAATGATGTTCATAACATCATTCGATTCATACATATAAAGCTATCTTATTCGAAGGTTTAAACTTGAAATCACTAGAACATAGTTTAGTTAATTCTAAACTTGTTCGCAAACAAAAGTTAATCCTTCTAACTTGACTTTTAAAATCAACTAAACACATGTTCTATATCTATATGATATGCTAACTTAATGATTTAAAACCTGGAAACACGAAAAACACCGTAAAACTGGACATACGCCGTCGTAGTAACACCGCGGGCTGTTTTGGGTTTGATAATTAAAAACTATGATAAACTTTGATTTAAAAGTTGTTCTTCTGGGAAAATGATTTTTCTTATGAACATGAAACTATATCCAAAAATCATGGTTAAACTCAAAGTGGAAGTATGTTTTTCAAAATGGTCATCAAGACGTCGTTCTTTCGACTGAAATGACTACCTCTTACAAAAACTACTTGTAACTTATATTTCCAACTATAAACCTATACTTTTTCTATTTAGATTCATAAAATAGAGTTCAATATGAAACCATAGCAATTTGATTCACTCAAAACGGATTTAAAATGAAGAAGTTATGGGTAAAACAAGATTGGATATTTTTTGATTTTTGTAGCTACGGGAAATATTAACAATTCTATACAAATCATATCCTAGCTAACTTATATTGTATTATACATGTATTCTAATATATTTTGTAATCTTAGGATACCATAGACACGTGTGCAAATGTTTTGACATATCATATCGACCCATGTATATATATTATTTGGAACAACCATAGACACTCTATATGCAGTAATGTTGGAGTTAGCTATACAGGGTTGAGGTTGATTCCAAAAATATATATACTTTGAGTTGTGATCTAGCCTGAGACGTGTATACACTGGGTCGTGGATTAATTCAAGATAATATATATATATATATATATATATATATATATATATATATATATATATATATATATATATATATATATCGATTTATTTCTGTACATCTAACTGTGGACAACTAGTTGTAGGTTACTAACGAGGACAGCTGACTTAATAAACTTAAAACATCAAAATGTATTAAAAGTGTTGTAAATATATTTTGAACATACTTTGATATATATGTACATATTTGTTATAGGTTCGTGAATCAACCAGTGGCCAAGTCTTACTTCCCGACGAAGTAAAAATCTGTGAAAGTGAGTTATAGTCCCACTTTTTAAATCTAATATTTTGGGATGAAATACATGCAGTTTTATAAATGTTTTACGAAATAGACACAAGTAATTGAAACTACATTATATGGGTGAATGATCGAAGCCGAATATGCCCCTTTTGCTTGGTAGCCTAAGAATTAGTAAACCGATCTACTAATTGACGCGAATCCTAAAGATAGATCTATTGGGCCTAACGAACCCCATCCAAAGTACCGGATGCTTTAGTACTTCGAATTCGTTTTTATCATGTCCGAAGGATTTCCCGGAATGATAGGGGATATTCTTATATGCATCTTGTTAATGTCAGTTACCAGGTGTTCACTATATGAATGAATTTTATCTCTATGTATGGGATGTATATTGAAATATGAAATCTTGTGGTCTATTATTATGATTTGATAATATATAGGTTAAACCTATAACTCACCAACATTTTTGTTGATGTTTTAAGCATGTTTATTCTCAGGTGATTATTAAGAGCTTCCGCTGTTGCATACTAAAATAAGGACAAGATTTGGAGTCCATGCTTGTATGATATTATGTAAAAACTGCATTCAAGAAACTTATTTTTGATGTAATATATTCTTATTGTAAACCATTATGTAATGGTCGTGTGTAAACGGTATATTTTAGATTATCATTATTTGATAATCTACGTAATGTTTTTTAAACCTTTATCGATAAAATAAAGGTTATGGTTGTTTTAAAAATGAATGCAGTCTTTGAAAAACGTCTCATATAGAGGTCAAAACCTCGCGACGAAATCAATTAATATGGAACATTTATAATCAATATGAACGGGACATTTCAGTTGGTATCCGAGCGTTGGTCTTAGAGAACCAGAAAATTTGCATTAGTGTGTCTTATCGAGTTTGTTAGGATGCATTAGTGACTCTGGACTTCGACCGTATTTTCTTTAAAAATGATTGCTCAACATTTTTTTTGGAAACTATATATTATTAACATGTAAATATTATGTGATATATTAATCTCTTAACATATTTGATATTGTGTGATAGATATCTACCTCTAGCACAAATCCCATTAACTCACCTAATAATAACGAAGAGTCGAATATATATTGGCAAGATTCACAAGTTCCCGAAGAACCGGAAGAAGAGGAAACAGAACCGGAAGAAGAGGAACCGGAAGAAGAGGAACCAGAAGAAGAGGAACCGGAAGAAGAAGAGGTTCTGGAGGGGGGAATAGTAGGAACCACAAAAAACCGGTCAAATAAAAGAAAATCCTCAACCAATGGACCAAAGTTAATAATGGTCAATGGTGTTTCCGCTAAGGAAGCAAAATATTGGGAAAATTACCAATTTTCCGATGAATCGGATCCTGATGAGGATTCTGATGATGTTATAGAAATTACCCCGACCCAATTTAATGAGGCAAAAGAAAATAATAAGGGAAAAGGCATCAAAATAGAGAAATCTGATTCCGACCCCGATGAACTTTATATGTACCGTCAACACCCGTATTTTCAATATCGTGACAATAACCTGGGAACCTCTAAACCACCAGGTTTTTCTAAACCAATGTGGAAAACGATGACTCATATTAGAGGAACATCATATATCCCTAGAAGATTAGGAAAAAGAACCAAGTCCGAATAAGAAGAAACCAGTGATTCAGATTAAAGGGGTGTGAGCATGTTGTGTAATAAATGTATTGTAGTGTGCTTGTACTTTTATGTTCTATGTAAAAATTGCTTGTATTGTTTGTTATTACGAATCTAATCCTTGTCTATTTTACAGTATAAAAACAAAATGGACGTTAAGGTTAGACAACCGAATATTTTAGAAGACCTACCAGAGGATATGATTGAGGAAATCTTGTCTAGAGTCGGTCAGAATTCATCAGCACATTTAGTTATGGCAAAATTAACTTGTCAAACATTTGAAAGACTTTCCGGAAATGCCTTAGTTTATAAAGGGCTTTTCTTTGATAGGTGGGGTATATCACATTGGGGAGACCGTAAGTTACGCCATGTTTTCTTTAAAGCATTAAATGCGGGGAACCCAAATGCAATTTTACGCTACGGGTTAAGAACCTATTTTGACTCAACATATCCCAACATAGGATTTCGTGAATTAGAAAGAGCTTCTAACATGCAACATAAAGAAGCATGTTATGCTTACGGGTTAGTGATGTTCGCTTCTTACCAAAGTGAGAAAAAGAATATCGGATTGCAACTTTTAAATAAAACCTTCCCACAAGTGACGGATTCAGTAGTTGGGGTGAGAAATAAGGTTTTTAGATTATTACGGGGCTGTTGGACATTACGAAACCCTCGTCCTGTTGATGACGTTACAACATGCTGCCTAGCCAATGGTCATAAAGGTTATTTTCCATAAGACCAAGGATGGGAAGTCGTCTTAGTAAAACCAGAATGCATGACTTGTTTCTGGACTTATGAATTACGTGTCTTTATTTCCTTTGCTGAACAACTTGCGTATTAACTAGATTTATCTTCAAAACTGTCCTGTATCATAGTGTACTATATTTCATGTTATATGTAATATAGCGAAGTTGTAAGTTTGAAGAATATTTGTATGTAGTATATTATTATAATCAGTTTTTCATATGGAATTGTAGTAGTTGAATTGTATATTAGCTAATAAGTATGAACTTAACGGGTAGGTAGTACCCGAATTTAAACTTATAAAACGCTAATATGAAGAAAAAGCTTTTTTAAATGAGTTCATATTATGCTACGAAATACTATTGACTACTCTTAATATTCTGTATGATTAACTCGATTCAGTTGTCTATTTTGAAGGAAATGGCACCGACTACTCGACACACCATGAATATGAATGAAGAGGAATTTTGTACCTTTCTTGCTGCAAACATAGCCGCAGTACAGGCTGTGCTACATACCAACAATAACGCTAAATCTAGCAATGCAGCTAACGGCGCAAGAAATCGTGTAGGATGCACCTACAAAGACTTCACTGCCTGCAAACCTTTGGAATTTGATGGAACCGAAGGACTAATTGGATTGAAACGGTGGACTGAGAAAGTGTTTGCCATAAGTAAGTGTACTGAAGAGGACAAAGTTAAGTACGCTACGCATACCTTCACAGGTACTGCGTTAACGTGGTGGAACACCTATCTTGAACAGGTAGGACAAAATGCTGCTTACGCACTACCGTGGCCGGCATTCAAGCAATTGATGAACGAGCAGTACCGTCCTAGAAACGAAGTCAATAAACTCAAGGCAGAACTTAGAGAGTTACGAACACAAGGGTTCGACGTTACCACATATGAACGACGATTCACAGAGTTGTGCCTATTGTGCCCGGGAGCATTCGAAGATGAAGAAGAGAAGATCGACGCGTTTGTAAAAGGGTTACCAGTAAGGATTCAAGAAGATGTAAGTTCACACGAGCCCACTTCTATACAGAAGGCAAGTCGAATGGCTCATAAACTCATAAATCAGATTGAGGGAAGAATTAAAGAGCATGCGGCCGAAGAAGCCAACACTAAACAACTCAAGAGGAAGTGGGAGGAAAACGGTGACAAGAGTCACCAGTACAACAACAATAACAATTACAACCACAATCGCAACAACTATCCCAACAACCGCAACAACAATCGCAACAATAACCGCAATCCTAACAATAACTACAACAAACATCCCAACAACAACAACAACTACAACAACCGTTTCAACAACAATAACAATCCCAACAACAACCTCAATAACAACAACGGCAACAAAAACCAAAAACAGCCATGTCATAGGTGTGAAGAAAATCACCAAGGGTTTTGCACGACATTTTGCAACAGGTGTAAAATAAATGGTCATAGCGCGACAAAGTGTGATGTCTATGGACCAAAGTTTAACATAACTAAGGGAGCAAATAATGCCGGAACAAGTAATGCCGAAACGAATAGTGTCGGAGCAAGTAATACCAACGCTGTTTGTTATAAATGTGGAAAACCGGGCCACATTATTAGAAATTGCCCGAATCAGGGGAATACTAATGGGCAGGGCCGTGGAAGAGTTTTCAATATTAATGCGGCAGAAGCACAGGAAGACCCGGAGCTTGTTATGGGTACGTTTCTTATTGACGATAAATCTGCTTATGTTTTATTTGATTCGGGTGCGGATAGAAGCTATATGAGTAGAGAATTTTGTGCTAAATTAAGTTGCCCATTGACGCCTTTGGATAGTAAATTTTTACTCGAATAAGCAAATGGTAAATTAATTTCAGCAGAACGGAATCGAGAAATTAAACTGGTTAGCGAAACATTTAAGATTGACTTGATACCAGTAGAGTTAGGGAGTTTTGATGTGATAATCGGTATGGACTGGTTGAAAGAAGTGAAAGCAGAGATCGTTTGTTACAAAAATGCAATTCGCATTATACGAGAAAAAGGAAAACCCTTAATGGTGTACGGAGAAAAGAGCAACGCAAAGTTAAATCTTATTAGTAACCTGAAGGCACAAAAACTAATAAGAAAAGGTTGCTATGCTGTGCTAGCACACGTCGAGAAAGACAATTCCGAAGAAAAGAACATCAATGATATTCCCGTCGCAAACGAATTTCCCGATGTATTTCTGAAAGAATTACCGGGACTACCTCCACACCGATCCGTTGAATTTCAAATAGACCTTGTAGAGGGAGCTGCACCAATAGCTCGTGCTCCATACAGACTCGCACCTAGCGAAATGAAGGAACTTCAGAGCTAATTACAAGAACTTTTAGAGCGTGGTTGCATTTGACCAAGCACATCACCATGAGGAGCTCCTGTTTTGTTTGTCAAGAAGAAAGATGGTACATTCAGGTTGTGTATCGACTACCGAGAGTTGAACAAACTTACCATCAAGAACCGCTACCCACTACCGAGAATCGACGACTTATTTGATCAACTACAAGGCTCCTATGTTTATTCGAAGATCGATTTACGTTCTGGATATCATCAAATGCGGGTGAAGGATGATGATATTCCAAAGACTGCTTTTAGGACGCGTTACGGTCATTACGAGTTTATGGTTATGCCATTTGGATTGACTAACGCACCAGCTGTGTTCATGGACCTCATGAACCGAGTGTGTGGGCCATATCTTGACAATTTTGTCATTGTTTTCATCAATGACATACTTATTTACTCGAAGAATGATCAAGAGCACGAAGAACACTTGAGAAAAGTGCTAGCGTTATTAAGGAAAGAAAAACTATACGCTAAGTTTTCAAAGTGTGTATTTTGGTTGGAAGAAGTGCAATTTCTCGGTCACATAGTGAACAAAGAAGGTATTCAGGTGGATCCAGCAAAGATTGAAACCGTTGAAAAGTGGGAAACCCCGAAAACTCCGAAACACATACGCTAGTTTTTAGGACTAGCTGGTTATTACAGAAGGTTCATCCAAGACTTTTCCAGAATAGCAAAACCCTTGACTGCATTAACGCATAAAGGGAAGAAATTTGAATGGAAGGATGAACAAGAGAAAGCGTTTCAGTTATTGAAGAAAAAGTTAACTACGGCACCTATATTGTCATTACCTGAAGGGAATGATGATTTTGTGATATATTGTGATGCCTCAAAGCAAGGTCTCGGTTGTGTATTAATGCAACGAACGAAAGCAATTGCTTATGCTTCTAGACTATTGAAGATTCACGAACAAAATTATACGACTCATGATTTGGAATTAGGCGCGGTTGTTTTTGAATTAAAGACTTGGAGGCACTACTTATATGGGGTCAAAAGTATTATATATACCGACCACAAAAGTCTTCAACACATATTTAATCAGAAACAACTGAATATGAGGCAGCGTAGGTGGATTGAATTGTTGAATGATTACGACTTTGAGATTCGTTACCACCCGGGGAAGGCAAATGTTGTAGCCGACGCCTTGAGCAGGAAGGACAGAGAACCCATTCGAGTAAAACTATGAATATAATGATTCACAATAACCTTACTACTCAAATAAAGGAGGCGCAATAAGGAGTTTTAAAAGAGGGAAATTTAAAGGATGAAATACCCAAAGGATCGGAGAAGCATCTTAATATTTGGTAAGACGGAACCCGGTATAGGGCTGAAAGGATTTGGTTACCAAAATTTGGAGATATGAGAGAAATGGTACTTAGAGAAGCTCATAAAACCAGATACTCAATACATCCTGGAACGGGGAAGATGTACAAGGATCTCAAGAAACATTTTTGGTGGCCGGGTATGAAAGCCGATGTTGCTAAATATGTAGGAGAATGTTTGACGTGTTCTAAGGTCAAAGCAGAGCATCAGAAACCATCAGGTCTACTTCAACAACCCGAAATCCCGGAATGGAAATGGGAAAACATTACCATGGATTTCATCACTAAATTGCCAAGGACTGCAAGTGGTTTTGATACTATTTGGGTAATAGTTGATCGTCTCACCAAATTAGCACACTTCCTGCCAATAAGAGAAGATGACAAGATGGAGAAGTTAGCACGAGTGTATTTGAAGGAAGTCATATCCAGACATGGAATACCAATCTCTATTATCTCTGATAGGGATGGCAGATTTATTTCAAGATTCTGGCAGACATTACAGCAAGCATTAGGAACTCGTCTAGACATGAGTACTGCCTATCATCTACAAACTGATGGGCAGAGCGAAAGGATGATATAAACGCTTGAAGACATGCTACGAGCATGTGTTATTGATTTCGGAAACAGTTGGGATCGACATCTACCGTTAGCAGAATTTTCCTACAACAACAGCTACCATTCAAGCATTGAGATGGCGCCGTTTGAAGCACTTTATGGTAGAAAGTGCAGGTCTCCGATTTGTTGGAGCGAAGTGGGGGATAGACAGATTACGGGTCCGGAGATAATACAAGAAACTACCGAGAAGATCATCCAAATTCAACAACGGTTGAAAACCGCCCAAAGTCGACAAAAGAGCTACGCTGACATTAAAAGAAAAGATATAGAATTTGAAATTGGAGAGATGGTCATGCGTAAAGTTTCACCTTGGAAAGGCGTTGTTCGATTTGGTAAACGAGGGAAATTAAATCCAAGGTATATTGGACCATTCAAGATTATTGATCGTGTCGGACCAGTAGCTTACCGACTTGAGTTACCTCAACAACTCGCGGCTGTACATAACACTTTCCACGTCTCGAATTTGAAGAAATGTTTTGCTAAAGAAGATCTCACTATTCCATTAGATAAAATTCAAATCAATGAAAAACTTCAATTCATCGAAGAACCCGTCGAAATAATGGATCGTGAGGTTAAAAGACTTAAGCAAAACATGATACCAATTGTTAAGGTTCGATGGAATGCTCGTAGAGGACCCGAGTTCACCTGGGAATGAGAAGATCAGATGAAGAAGAAATACCCGAATTTATTTCCAGAAGATACGTCAACACCTCCAACTGCTTAAAATTTCGGGACGAAATTTATTTAACGGGTAGGTACTGTAGTGACCCGAACTTTTCCATGTTTATATATATATTAAATGAAATTTTTATTTACATGATTAAGTGTTTCCAACATTTTAAGCAATCAAACTTGTTAAGACTTGATTAATTGAAATTGGTTTCATATAGACAATTGATCACCCAAGTTGACCGGTGATTCACGAACGTTAAAACTTGTAAAAACTATATGATGACATATATATGGATATATATATAGTTAACATGATATTATGATAAGTAAACATATCATTAAGTATATTAACAATGAACTACATATGTAAAAACAAGACTACTAACTTAATGATTTTGAAACGAGACATATGTGTAACGATTATCATTGTAACGACATTTAATGTATATATATCATATTAAGAGATATTCATACATCATAATATCATGATAATATAATAATTTAAAATATCATTTGATATTATAAACATTGGGTTAACAACATTTAACAAGATCGTTAACCTAAAGGTTTCAAAACAACACTTACATGTAACGACTAACGATGACTTAACGACTCAGTTAAAATGTATATACATGTAGTGTTTTAATATGTATTCATACACTTTTGAAAGACTTCAAGACACTTATCAAAATACTTCTACTTAACAAAAATGCTTACAATTACATCCTCGTTCAGTTTCATCAACAATTCTACTCGTATGCACCCGTATTCGTACTCGTACAATACACAGCTTTTAGATGTATGTACTATTGGTATATACACTCCAATGATCAGCTCTTAGCAGCCCATGTGAGTCACCTAACACATGTGGGAACCATCATTTGGAAACTAGCATGAAATATCTTATAAAATTACAAAAATATGAGTAATCATTCATGACTTATTTACATGAAAACAAAATTACATATCCTTTATATCTAATCCATACACCAACGGCCAAAAACACCTACAAATACTTTCATTCTTCAATTTTCTTCATCTAATTGATCTCTCTCAAGTTCTATCTTCAAGTTCTAAGTGTTCTTCATAAATTCTACAAGTTCTAGTTTCATAAAATCAAGAATACTTCCAAGTTTGCTAGCTTACTTCCAATCTTGTAGAGTGATCATCCAACCTCAAGAAATCTTTCTTATTTAAAGTAAGATATCTTTCTAATACAAGGTAATACTCATATTCAAACTTTGATTAATTTCTATAACTATAACAATCTTATTTCGAGTGAAAATCTTACTTGAACTTATTTTCGTGTCATGATTCTACTTCAAGAACTTTCAAGCCATCCAAGATCCTTTGAAGCTAGATTCATTTGTCTCTTTTCCAGTAGGTTTATCCACAAACTTGAGGTAGTAATGATGTTCATAACATCATTCGATTCATACATATAAAGCTATCTTATTCGAAGGTTTAAACTTGAAATCACTAGAACATAGTTTAGTTAATTCTAAACTTGTTCGCAAACAAAAGTTAATCCTTCTAAATTGACTTTTAAAATCAACTAAACACATGTTCTATATCTATATGATATGCTAACTTAATGATTTAAAACCTGGAAACACGAAAAACACCTTAAAACTGGACATACGCCGTCGTAGTAACACCGCGGGCTGTTTTGGATTTGATAATTAAAACTATGATAAACTTTGATTTAAAAGTTGTTCTTCTGGGAAAATGATTTTTCTTATGAACATGAAACTATATCCAAAAATCATGGTTAAACTCAAAGTGGAAGTATGTTTTTCAAAATGGTCATCAAGACGTCGTTCTTTCGACTGAAATGACTACCTCTTACAAAAACTACTTGTAACTTATATTTCCAACTATAAACCTATACTTTTTCTGTTTAGATTCATAAAATAGAGTTCAATATGAAACCATAGCAATTTGATTCACTCAAAACGGATTTAAAATGAAGAAGTTATGGGTGAAACAAGATTGGATATTTTTTGATTTTTGTAGCTACGGGAAATATTAACAATTCTATACGAATCATATCCTAGCTAACTTATATTATATTATACATGTATTCTAATATATTATGTAATCTTGGGATACCATAGACACGTATGCAAATGTTTTGACATATCATATCGACCCATGTATATATATTATTTGGAACAACCATAGACACTCTATATGCAGTAATGTTAGAGTTAGCTATACAGGGTTGAGGTTGATTCCAAAAATATATATACTTTGAGTTGTGATCTAGCCTGAGACGTGTATACACTGGGTTGTGGATTGATTCAAGATAATGTATATATATATATATATATATATATATATATATATATATATATATCGATTTATTTCTGTACATCTAACTGTGGATAACAAGTTGTAGGTTACTAACGAGGACAGCTGACTTAATAAACTTAAAACATCAAAATGTATTAAAAGTGTTGTAAATATATTTTGAACATACTTTGATATATATGTACATATTTGTTATAGGTTCGTGAATCGACCAGTGGCCAAGTCTTACTTCCCGACGAAGTAAAAATCTGTGAAAGTGAGTTATAGTCCCACTTTTCAAATCTAATATTTTGGGATGAGAATACATGCAGTTTTATAAATGTTTTACGAAATAGACACAAGTAATTGAAACTACATTATATGGGTGAATGATCGAATCCGAATATGCCCCTTTTGCTTGGTAGCCTAAGAATTAGTAAACCGATCTACTAATTGACGCGAATCCTAAAGATAGATCTATTGGGCCTAACGAACCCCATCCAAAGTACCGGATGCTTTAGTACTTCGAATTCGTTTTTATCATGTCCGAAGGATTTCCCGGAATGATAGGGGATATTCTTATATGCATCTTGTTAATGTCGGTTACCAGGTGTTCACCATATGAATGAATTTTATCTCTATGTATGGGATGTATATTGAAATATGAAATCTTGTGGTCTATTATTATGATTTGATAATATATAGGTTAAACCTATAACTCACCAACATTTTTGTTGACGTTTTAAGCATGTTTATTCTCAGGTGATTATTAAGAGCTTCTGCTGTTGCATACTAAAATAAGGACAAGATTTGGAGTCCATGCTTGTATGATATTATGTAAAAACTGCATTCAAGAAACTTATTTTTGATGTAATATATTCTTATTGTAAACCATTATGTAATGGTCGTGTGTAAACGGTATATTTTAGATTATCATTATTTGATAATCTACGTAATGCTTTTTAAACCTTTATCGATAAAATAAAGGTTATGGTTGTTTTAAAAATGAATGCAGTCTTTGAAAAACGTCTCATATAGAGGTCAAAACCTCGCGACGAAATCAATTAATATGGAACGTTTATAATCAATATGAACGGGACATTTCAAGTGTTATGGTCATTTGCTTCTATAAATCAACGTCTCGTTATATATACATATGATAGTATTAATTTAAATCCAAAATGTTTTGTATTAAGTTAAAATTATAATTAATCACTTTGTAAAATATATATATATATATATATATATATATATATATATATATATATATATATATATATATATATATATATATATATATATATATATATATATATATATATATATATATATATATATATATATCATTTTGTACATATCATATAGAATTAAAATATTATATTTTTGTTTTTCAAAAATAATTATATTTCGAAGATCATTTATAATCGTTTAAATAATAGAAAATATATTATATCGTATTACGTTTTCGTTTTTGAAACACTATATATATATATACTTGTAATTTATAATATAAGCTTTAATTAAAATCCTTCAAAATTCATAAACAAATTATCTTATAAAATGTTTTAATAATAACGTTCTTTTTAAACTGAAAACGTTTTGTACGTTTGGAACTATATGAAATAAATATAAAGATTTTGTTTTCCAAAACTAACTGTATTTAAGAATCATTTTGTTTAAAAGTTAAAATAATGGAAATCGTTATATCATAAAACATATTAAGAAAATAAAATTATAAATACTCATTATAGGTTTCAAGTTTTTAAATTACCATTTGATGATGAAGTGTGAGATAAAGTTCAGAGGTTAAAGGAACGTATGAAATTATTTTAAAATAAAACATCGATATTTATTTTCTAAGTTATCTATATTCCATAATATTACTTTCACATTAAATATTATGAAAGCTAATAATTACCGTATTAAAAGTCACTAGGATAATATTGTAAATCATGAATTGAATTTCAAACAGGAATCTCCACTAACCCTTGTCTAATTTTCGTTAATTGACACATTTGTTCTTACTTGTAAATCACTTTACCAATTATTTCGAATACCGTTAAAAAGGAAAGGTTTCCTAAATCAAAGTGGACCTCTCAACAGAGACTCGTAATCATACAATGTATCTGATAAATCAATCATTTGATATTATCTTCTAATTCCATCGATAATCATATTGAAACAAATACGTTCATGTAAAGTATTATACGTTTAATACTTTGTTAATATTCTTAAGTTATAATATATATACATATATATATATATATATACAATCATATCCATTTATATAATGGTTCGTGAATCGTCATAGTTTGGTCGAGGTTAAATGAATGTATGAACATAGTTTAAAATTTTTGAGATTCAACATTACAGACTTTGCTTATCGTGTCGGAAACATATAAAGATCAAGTTTAAATTTGGTCGGAATAAACCGAAACGAATAACTTTGACAGAACTCGAACAGCTCACGGCCATCCTAGACGATGCTGTAATCAGTCCCGAATCTGTGGATAGTTGGCGTTGGTCTATGAGTGGTATGGGCGTTTCATAACTAAGGTATTATCCGATAAAATAAATGCAATTATTTTAGGTCCCGATACAAATAACTTTGAAAAAATGAGGAATAATTTTGTTCCAAAAAAAGTAGAGGTTTTTGTATGGAAGGCCAAAAGGAAAAGATTACTAGTGTTGTTGGAACTCGATAAGAGAGGTATAGACCTTCATTCCACCCGTTATCCTATTTGTAATGATTGTTTTGAGAAGGTGGACCATGCTCTTTTACTTTGCAATGATAGTTTGGCTATATGGGATAAGATCTACAAGTGGTGGGATATTCATGGTACTACAAATTTGAGTATTAATGAAGCCTTTCGTGGGGTCTCTTCTCATCAAGTGTCGAGATTGGGTGCGAAGATTTGGTAAGCGGTGGAATGGACGTGTTAATATCTAATATGGAAGAACCGAAATCAAAAAGTCTTCTCAAATAAAGGATGGAATCCGCCGGTCGCACTAAATGAGATACAAGTTAAGAGCTTTGAGTGGATCGCGAAACGTTGCAAAAGTATAAAGATCGATTGGCACAACTGGCTACACAATCCGCAAGTCTTTTTGTCATAAGTTGTAATTAGTCGAGATATGTAAAACTATGTTACTATGTTGCAACCTTTGCATCATGGTGATTTGGTTTCCTTCAGTGAGTCTTGCTATGATGTAAAAACATTGTGAGGTTAATAAAATTCTATCTGCCTTTCATAAAAAAAAAAAAGTGTTGCTGCACATGCCCAACTATTATGCGCCCAAAATATTCAGCACAGTTAACTGATTATTATGTTATGCTGTAACTACCCTTTTCAAATAGGGGGATGATTCTCACACACACTTTTTTGATCCTCACACACCTATTTTAACATTTTACTCTTCTAATAATACTCAATTAGTGTGTGAGGATCAAAAAAGTGTGTGTGAGAATCATCCCCTTTTCAAATATTAACGGCGAACATGATTATATTAATAATTGAACCAGGACAGCCTTTTGTTTTAATACAAGTTTCTTTTTAACCCCTAAAAGCTTGAAGGAAGTTTTAATTTATTGAAAGTTTTATTTTTTAACCTCTGAAGTTTGGAATTATTCACAATAGTATCCTGTACATTGTATTGTTGAGCTCCAAAAACTTATACTTTCTCAATCATAAGTTAAAATTAATTAATAAAATAATAATCACACAGGTTTATTGGTATTAATTATTAAATCAAAATTACGAGTGATGTACTAGCATAAATTTGGGAGGGATGGAGTGTTAATAAGTGTAGTTTCAACCGCGCTTCATTGCGAGTATAAATTGCTACGTATGTAAAATTCATTTATTATTGAACCTATTTTTCTTTTCATATTAATATATATATGTAATATGTAATATATGTAATATGTAATGTAAAAGTTTGGTATACAAAAGGTCCACAATTTATTTTTGAGCAGGATCTATAAAATTGACTAGGACGACCCTAAATGGTGCAAATGAATCTAATGTAAATGGGTCAAAATTCAAGACATGGACACGATAGAATGTATATCTAAATTAATAGTTGTATAGTGCAAATGAGTCAAATGTAAATGGAACAGAACCCATACATAATAGAAAATGAGTCAAATCAATTACATGGGCAACATGTTCAAAACTGATATTATCATAAAGAGTTGTTCAGAAGGCCATTCCAATTAAGAAGCTTTTATCTTGAACAACTTAATATAATCATAAAATCGAATGTAAAAGTGCACTACATAAGATGGTCATACCTTTAGTATAACAAAAGTACTCACACAAGAATCAACACTTACGCACTAAAATACACTTACACACCAACATCAAATAGCTTATTGTCATCAACCATAGATCTTCTTAGCTGCAATAAGAAAACAAACTGATAGTATAAATTATTTAAAGAAAATTAGATAATGACGAATGAAGCTTAAACTCTAAATTCTAAATCGGCTAAAAAAAATTTCATTTTTGATTATCATACATCATTTTTGGTTATTTAATTTTATCTAAACAATAAATACTACCCAGTTAAACCTTAAAACTCTAAACCCTAAATTTTAGGGTTTAATTTAGAAAACAATATGTGCTTATTGCCTTAAACCTCAAAAAAACAATGAATGTTTTTGTGAATTAGGGTTTTTAAAATTTACGGTTCTTGTTCTTTAAGGGGGCGAAGATGAAGATGAAATTGTAAGAAGAAAGAAGAGGAAAATATGTAAATTGAAAAATGTACTCTCACTTAACGGAATAAAACTAGTGTATAGTTAAAGATTGGACTATCCACGAAAGAAATGCAAACTAATGAATTTTTTTTTTTTTTTTTTTTTTTTTGGTAAGCGAGGAAACCCTCCTATGAGGAAAGCACATTGGCTCCCCCATAGAAGGTAAAACCTCGGGTAATCAAGCCCCCCGAGCGCGAGACCTGGTATCGGATGAATTGCGCATTATGCGCACCCTCTAGTCACACTCTCTTTTTGAACAATTTGGCATAGTCAGGAATTGAACCCGGGTGGTGTGCTTCATTGGGCAACTCGGTGGCCACTCAGGCAAGCCTGAATGGTTAAACTAATGAATTGTTCATGTCAAAACATAAAATTTGGACTATCTACAAAATGTTTGACAAACTACAAGGACTATTCGTGTAATTTTGTCATTTAACTTTGAAGAATTTTCATTCTGCAGAATAAACCGAAACGAAAAAAATGAACTAAATTTTAAATAAAGCCAAATTTATTTATGATGTACTCCGTTTAAGATATGTTGATGTCTATTCCGGTTTAGCTCTTGGTATATTTATGTTTATATGCTGTTAGATTGAAATTAAGGGTGCGTTTAGGTGCCTAAAAGTCGAAAACTCATATAATCATTTTAAAAAATTTATATTGAGTTGAAAATTATCAGTGTATTCAAGTCAATATTTTGTGAAGAAGTTTTTCAAGAAACTGAAAGTACTAGTAATCAGTTAGCTAACTACAAATGCATTAGCTGTCCATTCTGGGATACAAAGAATTCAAAAGCATATATTTATTTTGGTACTAAGATCAAGGTATAGAAGTACTCCGTAATATATATGATGAAACTCGTATTGTGTAATCATGTTGCTAGCTAGTATTTAATAGCACCCAAGTTCTTCAACCAAGGAAGAACTTCTTCTACACCTTCAGTTAAGCTTCTTGGTTTGTAGTTCAGTTCTCTTATGGCCTTCTCACACGAATAAGCCCACTGGTGTCTCATAACATACGCAACCTGCAGTTTCAAATTACAACTTATAAACATCACTTATAATCAATCCTTCTACCCAGAAGTGGTGAACCGGTTAATTTGGGTATCGGGTCATCATAACATATTTGTTCCTTTTCGGGTAAGGTTTAATTATCTGGTCGGGTTGGGTTCGTTTGATCTGACGAGTCAACACTTTCCTATCAATTTTCATCGTTTTTGCCGTTAGAAAAAAAAGTGATTTACTAATATTTGGATTTGCTAACGAGACTATCGTTAAACTGCAAAAAATACTTGTAAACTTCAATAACTGCGTTACAAAAGTCAAAACTATACCTTCATGTACAACTCATTGATTCACATTAATGACAACCCTAAGGACTATCGTTAGAAAAATCTTTAATAATTTTATTTTTGCAAGTGATATACAAGGAATTATATGCACACAATCTGAACTGACCCATCTTTCTTTAAAAATGGGTCAGACACTCATACTTGCAACTTCTAGTTCTTCAATAGGATAAAGCATAAAAGTGGAAGTACGTACCGAGGGGCTGATCGATGGAAGTTTTCCGGTAATTACTCTAGAGATTAGTACACCTAACCAGCCATAAAGCTCGACCACGAACATAGAAATGTTAAACCAAGGCTTTCTTGTGTTAGTGATAGCGGCAGCTATATCCAAAACTTGATTTAAAGATACATTTTCTCCAGTAAGAAGGTATCTTTCGCCTAATTGACCTTTGTTTAAAGCTGAAATGAAACCATCTACCACATCATCTACATGGCAGAACGAGAACTTATCGTTTCCATGACCTATGTACCCAGGCAAGCGCCCATTAAATCGTTCAACAAGCTGATAAGATGGAATAAAAAGTTAAAAATTAAAACCATCAACATTTTCATAGATGAAAGTTGAACCAGATAACACATAAATAAGTTTGTTTATGAAAATTACCAAATTGGACACAAAATTCCCTCCTGTAACTTTACCAGGTCCATATATTAATCCAGGATAAACAGCAATTATAGGTACCCCTTCCTTCGCAGCATCTAAAGCAATCTTGTCAGCTATAACTTTTGATTTCTCGTACTCGGTACAAAAATATTTGGTTGAATGCATCTATGTAAAACATATTCAAAAACTCGTTGGAAATGATTTTCTTTTTCTGTTTTTCATATTGTTTACCTAGTTAATTCTTTACTTATCGACCTTCAAAGACATAATTACAAAAACAGTCACTGTGGTTTGTTCTAAATTTCAAGTTAAAAAATAATTTCTTTGACAAGGACAATCATTGTGGCTTGTATATATTATAACAGTCCATCCGTCAAATGAACATTAAACAATGCCGTTAACTTTCATCATATGCCTTGCACATTAGGGTATTTTTTTCGTTTACTCTTTTTCCTCACCTCCTTCATACCTTTAATTTCTTCACCTTCTTTTCCAAAATAGTAAGCCCTAATTTTTTTCATCTTCTTCATAACATGTATAAACAAAGATTAATCAAATACAAAATAAAAATAAACCAGATATGAAACAAAAGGTAGTAATTGTAATTACTGTTAGAAATAGGAGGTTATGTGTATATTATTTGTGGAAGAGAGGATTAATGATTTAGATGTTTGATTGATCTTGAAGACTTTGTTTATTACTTGATTTGCTTGATTACAAATGAGGGGTGAAGCCCTCTATTTATACTACTCAATGGAGTAGTCTAGAACTCTTCATCAACTAAAATCTAGATATTTCCTAAGTATTTTCTAGACTTAGATATTTTTACATGATTATTCTACACACATTGACTACTACACATTACATGAAGTTTCTAGATATTGGACTACAATCTTGATCCATATACTTGTATACTTGCAAGCCCATATCCAAAACAAATAGCCCAAATCAAGTTTAGTTTCCAACAGCCCCCCTTAAACTTGATTTCTTCACTCCGAGCATATTCCGTAATCTCTGAAAAGTCTCGTGTTTTAGAGGCGTTGTGAAAATATCAGCAACTTGGTCGAATGACTTCGTGTACTTTATCTGCACCTCTTTATTTGTAACACACTCCCTGATGAAATGGTATTTCGTATCGATGTGCTTGCTTCGATCATGGAAGACTGGATTCTTTGCTAGAGCAATCGCAGACTTGTTATCCACATATATCTCCGTAGCTTCCTTTTGGAAAAACTTAAGCTCATTTAGTAACTTCCTGAGCCATATTGCATGACAGGTGCACGATGTTGCTGCTACAAACTCGGCTTCACACGTTGACAGAGTCACAATGGGTTGCTTCTTCGAGCTCCATGTGAACGTTGTATCTCCTATATAGAACACGAAACCACTCGTACTCTTACGATCATCTATGTCTCCAGCCCAATCACTATCACTGTATCCAACTAACTTGAAGTGATCAGAAGGCGAATAAAACAGGCCATAGTCAATCGTACCTTTGATGTAGCGAAGTATCCTCTTGGCCGCCTTCAAGTGATTTATTGTAGGTGCTTCCATATATCGACTTACTAGTCCAACTCCGTAGAGAATATCTGGCCTCGTGCATGTTAGGTACCTCATACTTCCAACCAAACTCTTGTATTGTGTTGGGTCCACCAAGTATCCTTCATCATCTTTTGACAATTTGAGATTGCAATCCACCGGTGTGTTCATTGACTTGCAGTCATTCATCTTAAACTTCTTGAGCACCTCATTCGCATAACCTTCTTGGGATATAAATATTCCTTCTTTCTTTTGTTTTACCTCGATCCCAAGATAGTAAGCCATAAGTCCAATGTCGGTCATCTCGAACTCCCGAACCATTGCTTTCTTGAACTCCTCAAACATTTTGGGATTACTACCGGTGAATATCAAGTCATCCACATATAGGCACATAATCATAACATCTCCATCATTGCTAACTTTGGTGTAGAGGGCATGCTCATGGGGGCATTTCGTAAAGTCATTCTGCTGGAAATACTTGTCTATCCTGCTATTCCATGTCCGAGGCGCTTGCTTCAACCCGTATAAGGCCTTTTTCAATTTTAGCACCTTATTCTCTTGGCCTTTCACGATGTATCCCAAAGGTTGTTCTATATAGACTTCTTCTTCTAAATGGCCATTAAAGAACACGGATTTGACATCCATTTGATAAATCTTCCAATTATGTTGAGCCGCAAGTGAGATTATCAATCTTATAGTTTCTAGACGAGCGACGGGAGCAAATACCTCGTCATAGTCTATGCCGGCTCGTTAACTATATCCCTTCGCCACCAACCTTGCCTTATATCTTTCAACTTCACCTTTGGAATTCTTCTTGGCCTTGTACACCCATTTTACACCAATAGCCTTATGTCCCTTTGGTAGTGTGGCAAGATCCCACGTATTATTCTTCTTGATTGCTTGAATCTCTTCGTCCATAGCACGTTTCCACTTTTGGCTTTTTGCTGCGTCTTCATAACTTATTGGCTCACAATCGGCAAGAAGGCAGAACAATGATAGATCCTCCATAGGCTGGGTTACCTCGTACAACTCCCTAATGCTCCTTGTGGGATGTTGTAGCCTACTTGATTCTCCTCCTGATGTTGGTGTCACTTCATTAGGTGTAGTGGTTGGAGTACGTAGAGAGTGCGGAGGTGGTGTACTAGAAGGTTCTTGAACTTCAAGATATTCTTCGTTCCTTGCAGTACTCTCGAATGGATAAGGGAGAAAGTCGTAGTTCTCCTCTTCGGGAACATTCCAATCCCATGTTGCTTCTTCGTCGAACACCACATCTCGACTTGAGATTACTTTACCGGTCTTGGGATTGTATAACTTGTAACCCTTCGAACTTGAGTCATAGCCCACGAATATGAGTTTCTCTCTTTTATCATCGAGCTTTATCCTCTTCTGATCTGGCACATGAGCATATGCCACACTTCCGAACACTCGAAGGTGTGAGATGTCGGGCTTCCTTCCACTCCAAGCTTCAATGGGCGTTTTGTTCTTGACGCTTCTAGTGGGCGAGCGATTTGCTAGATAGATTGCACAGTCCACTGCCTCAGCCCAAAACTCCTTAGGCATCCTTTTGCTCTTTAACATACTCCGAGCCATATCAAGAATGGTCCTATTTTTTCTTTCCGCAACACCATTTTGCTGAGGTGAATACGGAAGGGTTAGAGGACGTCGTAACCCATTGTTGTCGCAAAATTCCTTGAATTCCTTGGATGTGAACTCTCCTCCACGATCGGATCTCATCGCCTTTATGGTGAGACCGCTTTGATTCTCCACAAATGCTTTAAACTTCTTGAACATTACAAAAGCTTCCGACTTCTCTTTTAGAAAATAAACCCATGTCTTTCGACTAAAATCATCAATGAATAGAAGAAAATATCTATTTTTACCCAAAGAGGGTGGGCTGATGGGTCCACACACATCCGTGTGAATAAGTTCTAGAGGTTTCTTCGCTCTACTAGAAGCTTCTGTTGGAAAACTGTTTCGGAAGTGCTTTCCTAGAAGGCATCCCTCACATATTTGATCCGGATGATTAATTGGAGGCAAACCCTTCACCATTCCTTTACTTGATAATAATTTTAAGCCTCTAAAATTTAAGTGCCCGTATCTCATGTGCCAAAGCCAAGAATTATCTTTGAAACATGCTTTTAAACATCTTGGAATGTCATGTTGAATATTTAGCATGAACATCCTATTCGTTGACATTGGTACCTTAGCAATCAAACCTCATTTTTGGACTCTTAAAGAAAGGGTACGATTTATCATGTGAATATCATAGCCTTTCTCTAAGAGTTGTCCAATACTCAGTATATTCGTCTTCATATTGGGCACAAAATACACGTTAGAGATAAATTGATGCCTTCCATTTTTCAAGCGGATGAGAATCTTACCTTTGCCTTTAACCAGGACTTTAGAGGAATCTCCGAAGGTGATATTTCCACTAATTACCTCGTCTAACTCCACAAACATGTTTTTGTCACCGCACATATGGTTGCTTGCACCCGTGTCGAGATACCACAAATTTGATTCTCCGTTATCTTCACCTTTGCATGCTAGTAACAAAGTGTTTTTCACGGCTTCGGTATCTTCTTGCACTAAATTTGCTCTTTCTTGCACGTAATTGTTTGACTTCCCGCATTCCAAAGCATAGTGGCCAAATTTATGACAATTATAGCATTTGGTTTGAGAATTGTCATACCTTGGCCTTCTACTTGTGTCGCCTCTTCCGTGACCTCTTGTCGGGTGAAAATCTTGACTTCTTTCTTCATTTTTATAAGAACTATAACCTCCACGTTTGATATATCCTTGCCCTCGTCCTCGGCCACGTACTTGACCACGACCTCGTTGACTCGTTTGATGAGTCTTTTCACTGCTCTCTTCCTTGAAAGAGAGTTTTGCTTGTAAAGCTTGCTCCAAAGGCTCCTTATTTTTCTTATTGAACATCTCTTCATGGGCTTGTAGTGAACCCATGAGTTCATCGATAGTCATTGATTCTAGATCTTTAGATTCTTCGATGGCTACGACTATATAGTCGAATTTTGAATCTAATGATCTAAGAATCTTCTCAATGACTCTTACATCACTTAGAGTTTCACTATTCCTCTTTAATTGATTGACAACCGTCAAGACTCTTGTAAAATAATCAGAAATTGATTCTGAGTCTTTCTTATTTAAGGATTCGAACTCACCTCGTAGTGTTTGTAGTCGAACCCTTTTCACCTTATCAACTCCCTTATAAGAATTCTCCAAGATCTCCCATGCTTTCTTGGCGGTGGTTGCACTTGCAATTTTCTCAAAAGCTCCATCATCTACACTTTGTTGGATGATGGAAAGAGCCTTTTGATCGTTCGTCTTCATTAATTTTTTCTCCTTGCCGAGAGGACCTTTTTCTGCAGGTTCCTCATAGCCTTCCTCCACAATCTCCCATAAGTCTTGTCCACCTAGGAAGTTCTTCATTTAGATGCTCCATCGATCATAATTATCCTTTGTGAGGCGAGAAAACGTGATGACATTGTTGGCCATCATCTTGTCGAACCAAGCTCTTGATACCAATTTGTTAGAAATAGGAGGTTATGTGTATATTATTTGTGGAAGAGAGGATTGATAATTAAGATGTTTGATTGATCTTGAAGGCTTTGTTTATTACTTGATTTGCTTGATTACAAATGAGGGGTGAAGCCCTCTATTTATACTACTCAATGGAGTAGTCTAGAACTCTTCATCAACTAATATCTAGATATTTCCTAAGTATTTTCTAGACTTGAATATTTTTACATGATTATTCTACACACATTGACTACTACACATTACATGAAGTTTCTAGATATTGGACTACAATCTTGATCCATATACTTGTATACTTGCAAGCCCATATCCAAAACAAATAGCCCAAATCAAGTTTAGTTTCCAACAATTACTTACTGTTTTTGCAACAATTGCAAATCATAATGACCGTTCTTATTAAAATAAAAGTTTAGAGACTGAATAGAACAAACCACATTGACTATTTTTGTAATTATGTCACACTCAAACAACAAACAATAGTAATTACTTGACTTTCATCGGCAATATATCCATCAGTTGATCCCAAAGCAAAAAACGATGACGTATAAATGATCTTTTCTATTGTATCCGTCTCTTTACACGCTTCAAGTACGTTCTTCAAACCTCCAACATTTACCTACTCATTGCGTATTAATTGCGTACTGTTTATTAAGATAATATTAAACTGGTAAAACATATATGAAATTATGAATGTTACCTTGAGTTTCAAAGCTTACATTGAAAAACTTTGAAGGATCTGGAAGCCATGATTCGACTATAGCAGCGACATGAAACACCACACTGCAACCTGAACAAGCGGCTAGAATCGAAGGATAATTAGTCATGTCACCATACGCAAGCTCTAGATCTATGTTTTCCGACAACATAGGAAGGAAGGAAAGATCACTAGTTTGACGGACAAAAGCGCGAACAGAATGACCATGTTGGATTAACCCATGGCAGAGTCTTCCACCCAAGTAACATGAAGCACCAGTCACCAACACTTTCATACTTCTAATTAGTCACACATTGCCTCGATCCTGTAGGCTTTGATATTTATACACTAACACAAATAACTTTGTTAAAAGGGCAGTCCTACAACCTATTAAACCTATGTACACCATAGGTACAACCTATCAAACCTATGCGTACACCATGGGGTCGCCTATCCACCACGATTGAAATATTAATTGGCGTACTAATTATACGTGAGCTTAGTGTAAGTCTATATGAAATATTTGCTCTGGTTAAAGAGTGAAGATAAGAAAAGAGAATTTAATATTGAAGAAAAGTTTGATGTTCTCACTTACTGTAGTAATTAACATCAAATTAGGCTATTATCTAGTAATTACAAGGGTTTAACAAATACCTTGTATACTTGTGAAGGTTAACACGTAAAGGTCTATGAAGGTTGTTTTTATTTGGGTATATATATATATATATATATATATATATATATATATATATATATATATATATATATATATATATATATATATATAGTGGTTTATACTTTGTAACACATTATGTTATTTCATATCTTGATCACTAAAGATTTTAGACTTGTAAAAAGTTGTAGTCAACTTCTTCATTATAATAAATGTTCTTACTTTAGGCGACAAATGAAAACGTTGCAGCAAAGACATGAATAGTTAACAAAATTAAGTTCATGGAAGGCTACGATCTTCTTCTAAGCCTCTTTGATCATGCGGGCAAAGCGGACAATAATGTGATCGTGGTAAGACGGGATGTTACAGATGGTAGCCTCTCGGGGTGTGACGGGCACTCGGCTCGTGCATCTCCTGAGGTATAGATCCTGGGTATCAATTTGTTTCGGCCTGACAAGGACGTCAGGATTCTAAGTGGGGGAGTTTGTAATAACCCGTCCCACATCGGATAGAATTTGTAAGTTTGAGTCACTTATAAAGTAACTCACATCCTTACCAGACACAATGCGTTTTGGGGCTACAAGCACATCAGATCTCAATGGACAATATTGTGATTTCCATTTCATAGTTATTCAACATGTTTGAGGACGGATGGTTTGCTTGTACTTTTAGGCTTCTTACTTGTACATTTGTTAATTAAATACAATAATATAGTAGGTCTTTCATAGTACATTGGTTAATTCTGATGAGGAAATATGGCATGGTTGAGAATAGTCTTAGACGTGGGTGTCTATTATTGTGGTTTATAGTCTGGTGTGGATATTGGCATCAATCAATTGAAAGTTTAGCATGTACTCGTATTTATGAACGCAAATCTATATCTATATATATAATTAAAAACTGACTCCCATCTTCATAAATGAGCCAAATAAAATTTAAAAGTAAAGAAAATATATGTTCTTTTAATAAAAACTATTTTTCTTTATAAAATCTTTTAAGTGTACCAGCCATTAAAACCATCAACTCTTAATTTTCCACCCCTTTCATATCCCTTACTCTTACGTTTCTTGATCAATGCCTCCTAATATCCCTGGAATTAATCAACCTTCATTGTTTTATATAAAATGTTGAATATGATCATTTATTCAAGTGCTTTACTGTAAGTTAAGTTTCAATCTTTTAAATCTACCAACCATTAAAACCAACAACTCTTAATTTTCCACCCCTTTCATATCCCTTATTCTTACGTTTCTTGATCAATGCCTCCTAATATCTCTGGCATTAATCGACCTTCATTGTTCCATATAAATTGTTGTAACTTACACCAACCATCATCAATCAATCAAAAAAAAAAACATGGTTCCTCCATATGGCTAAACCTACTGAAACCTCTACCCCACAAGTTGACAAAAAAGAAAACCTATGTATCTCTTAATGAACTACAAGAAGGCAAGGATGCAGAGGTCATGATCATGGTATGTCGTTGATGGGACACCCACAATGCCTATGGTAAATACTCGAGCACCGATTTTATCATCTCATAGTAAGGTATAAAAGTCCTACTTATATATTATATTTGAACTTTAGGTTGATTAAGATCCAAAAAGATGACAACTAAAAAACATGGTCAAAAATATCGATTGTGCGATCTGGAATTTTTTTAGCATCTACACTATCGATTAAAACATTATTTATCAATTTTATATTTACTTTTATAGACATTTGCAATTGCAATATTTTATCGCTAGGTCCAAATTTAATCAAATATTGGTCATGGTTCAACTGTTAACATTCATTTTACGCAGGGGAATGTTATCCAATGCACGACCAAGAATAATATTGCACATTGTTACATTCAGAGGATAATGGAAGGATGTGTTTATTTGATTGGTAACTTTCAAGTTATACCAAATCGATCTATCTATATCTATACAAATATTCAATTTCAGATCATTAAGTATGATTTACCCATTTTTATTTTTATGGTGGTATAAAAGCTAAAAATCTCATAAAAACTCTTTGATACAGAATAATAAATATGGTTTACCATGACTTGGTAATTTTCATCTTGAGACAATAAATATGATTTACCTCTTAATAAAAATAGTATGCATTCATGAAGGGATGTGAAAAGATGATTACTTTTAATGCTACATTTGGCATGAAACTTATACCGACATTTGCTTATAATACACATTAATAACAATAGTATGCATGTGAAAAGATGATCGCTTTTAAAGTTCATTTCGCATTGCATTGAAAATTCTGTGACTTATAGCATGAGGTATAAAAAGGAAATAGAAGAGTGAAAGTAAGCATGGGATTCTTGATGGGTTTTCTTGACCGGACAAAAAAGGAAAGTATGTTAAAGATAATAATATGTTGAAATGCCTTTCTGCTTATTTGAAATTTCTTCGTTTAAGGTGAGTTTTCAAAATCCGAAATCGTTTAATGTTTATGTTCTTATATATATATATATATATATATATATATATATATATATATATATATATATATATATATAT
Source organism: Rutidosis leptorrhynchoides (assembly GCF_046630445.1). Lineage (NCBI taxonomy): Eukaryota > Viridiplantae > Streptophyta > Magnoliopsida > Asterales > Asteraceae > Rutidosis > Rutidosis leptorrhynchoides. Next base: position 27,771,615 of record NC_092336.1, read on the forward strand.
ATATATATATATATATATATATATATATATATATATATAATTATTACTTTTTTAATGACTTTATGGTTGAAACTTCATATTTTGACTTTTGTGTTAAATTTGTAGAGTTAAAGACAATCTATGGTTAGTGTTGGTAAGATGATCACATTTAAGGTTACATTTGACATGTAGAAATGCCGTTTTGCTTATTCGAAAATTCTTTGTTAACGGGGGTTCCGAAAATTCATCGTTAACGGGAGTACCCAAAATCCAATATCGTTTTATGTTTAAGTTTTGATATATATGTAATTATTTCTTCTTTAATTGGTATGTTAAATTTGACTTTTGTGTTGAATTTGTAGAGTTATGACGGAATCTATGGTTAATTTATGAAGATACATGGCTATAGAAATCAATATTAGCCTTTAAGTGTTTTAGATGGAAAAAGATATAAAAAAAATTTAAATAAATAAATAAATAATCACATTTTCCTAAATATCTTTGTTTAGTCCACATTAACAACAACAATATGCATTTATGAGGAAATATAAAAAGATGATATTTTAAGTTATATTCAATTTCATTTTCTGTTTATATAAGCTATCGATATATATTCTTACCTATTCAAAAGTCAAGCCTTAGAAAAAATAAATAATTTTATCTCATAATACTTTATAGTATAATTGATAATAAAAAAAAAAAAAAAAAAAAAAAAACTAACCACAATAGTTAAATAATTTTCTTTAATTCATATTAACAATAACAATAGTATGCATTCATGTAATACTAAAAGCAATTTGTATCATATATTGGTTAGTGTATGCTTTCTATTCATGCTACAAAAATGTTGTTCACTTTACATAGACACATAGCACCGAAGACCAATTACTACATTAAACAATCTCAATTACAAGTGCGACACAAGAACCATAACCATTTTCGTGCAACGCACGGGCAATACACCTAGTCTTTAATTAAAACCTAACTAATCATACTCCGTATTTATATAAGAATGAGCTATGGGCTTAGGTCATAGGACATAGGGTGGGATTTGACTTTTGAGGATTAACAAACATTATGAAGCAACTAATTATAAGACCTATGGAAATATGGATATATATAATATTCAACTAATTGTATATCTTGTGCAAAATTCTCATATACTATATACTATATACTATATACTATACTATTTAAAATAATATTAAAACACCAATGACTGAAAGAAGCAAAGTTGAATTGACATTACTGTTTTGGACATTCATACAAGTCACACCAACAGATTCTTACTTGACTTCAACATTTCAATAGGTTCTAAGCGACAATCAAAACGTCAATAAATCGACGCTTGTTGTTGACTCGATTAATAGAGCCATCATCTTGTAGTATACATTGTGCTCTAAAAACTTTGTTATAGTTCATACCATTTCATATACCTAGAATGTAACTAATGAGTTCACCGATCACCGTCTCCGATGAAAAACGACTAACTAAACATACAAATTGATGTTTAACCATTCATATGCAATCATATTCTTGTCACAAATCCAATAACATGATCAATTTAATTAATGCTACTTACAAATGAACTTGTACACTACCTAACCTGTCAAAATGTAGCATCTTTCATATGCTATAACAGAATAATGTAAATGTCAAATGATACTAATACGTACATTTTAAATGTGAAAATGAGAACTATACTAAAAAACATCAATCCATAAAAACCCCTCTCCTCCCATCCTTTTTAAAACCAACTTTCCAGCCAAACCGCAACAAACTCCAGCTGAATGCATAAAGTTGAAATTTATTGCAATTTATCTAATGCTGATTAAGCTGGGTTTGTTACTGTATATTTTTTTCTTAGGCTAACACTTACAAACAAAAATCAATCTTCCGTACATTTACAACTCAAGTTTAGTAATAGTTAAAAAGAGTATTGACACTTACTGAGTTACTGGTACTGGACTTTAAATGAACAAATCTTGATGCAACAAGAACAATGTGAAAACACCATTTTTTATTATAGAAAGATAGTTCTACAAAACAGCATTTTGAATATTTATGTATGCACTTTTCATGTTACAAACCTCATTATTCAGACCACCTCTTTCCCCTTAAAAAAGAAACTAAAGCCTCGATCTTCGGATGCATTTTATAGGATTAAAATGTGAATTTCTCCGGGCTGAATTAAATTTACACGAGGAAGATGATGGCAACGACCTTAAATCCCAATCTTCAACGTTCTCTGGTACACAGACATCAAACAGGATTTGACCTAGAATTCCATGAGCGTTGACCACTTTTGGGGTTGACCTTGGAATTAAATTTTCTTTAGGTGCACCGTGAATGGACCCCACTTCTCTACCTTCATGGTACTCGACTGAGCCAGGAACAACCAAGTGGTCGTTTAAATCGAGCGTGATTTTGTGGCAGCTCCGGTATTGGTTTGAGCTGGAAACCGCTTCCCTTAGGTGGCGTAACGGTTCTGACGTATGGCGGGACCCACATGTATGTTGGGTTCTTTGCGAGTAAACGAATGTTGCCTTCGTTAGGAGGTCAGTCACAGCAGCCTTGTACTCTTCTCGATGATGCTGATAATGACCTGCACTAGTGTTTGTTAGGTTCTTCAATTGGAAATGCGCTTTAGGAGTGATTATATCTTATTGAATAATCAGAATCAAATAATTGGTTAAAACAAAACGGGTCGTAGGCGACAAGGTGCTCATAGGAACTTTCTATGTAATATTTGGATAGGTCAAAGGTTGTCCTAAAAGTGCAACTAGAATCAAACATTCCCTAAAAGCACCAAAACAGAGAACATGTTCTTACTAGAGGGGAATGGGTCCTATATATACGGTTGCTCAAAACACATAAAAAAATAGGAGTGCTAACTACTACTAGAAAGTAGCTTATTCTGTATGAGGAGATTTGATATATTTTGAGGTCCACATATGGTTGCACAAGTTGTATAGGTCCTAATAGGGCTTATTATTGGGATTACACTTTTAAGTGATAAATCTTAGGTTAATTTAAGGTATTTCTTCTATTGATAAGGTAATTATGAACTGATGATGATATTAATATGATACTTACCTCATTTAGGTTTTTGATTGACTAACGACTAACCTTGTATTAACTTCTAGCTATTACAACAGGAGATATATCGAATTGGAGGCTGCTAATTGGTCAATTCTCAAAGATTATATTTGGGTTTTGTTTTGAAATTCTGATATGAACATTCTCCATATTCACCATCTTTAGTTATATCCTTGTTTACCAAATCAAGTTTTTTTTTTTTTTTTACCTCTTTTGTTTTTTGCCATGTGTTATATTCCTTTTCGGCATGGTTCGAAAGAGGAAACATTCATTTGATTTTATATTGCACTCTGCATAGGTATGACATCCTCTTGTTTGATCATATATCTTCCAATTACAAAGTAGTACATTCTTTAATAAGCAAAGATCTAATAGTACCGATTACTATTAAAGTAGATTTGTTTTGCTCATATATGTAAAATAAAATAACAATGTGGTTTGCGCTTATATTCAAAGTGATTGTCATTTTATTGCAACATGATATAATTTTATCATGGGACGACCGCAAAAGTAAGATTTTCGAAGTGCTCATTTTTTTTGGTAACAAATTAACAGGTGCAGTTTCGTTTTCTAGAATGCATGCATATGGGAGTTTAATATATTCTTATAAAAAACCAATTACCGCGTACAAAGTTAGAACGCGGAAATGTCGAAAGGTTCAAACTGATGATTATGACGAGTTTAGTCAGATAATCACACAGGTAATGCTAAACTTATTGACTTGGATAAGATTACACAAGGATGTTGGAAAACATTGGTTTTACATGGCGCATGTGGGAAAGATATGACCAACCTGTGATAAACCAATACCATTTGGAAAACAAAAATGACGTCATGGATTGAGTATATGTGGTGTCGAAAGTGTTTAAAAAAAGTAGTATTTGTATTTTCAATAAAAAAGATATAAGCACTAACGTTTTAAACACTTTCAACACTATATAGTATCCATGACGTCTTTTCCATTTCCCAAATAATATTGGTGAATCACCCAGTTGGTCTTTATTTTTTCACCCGCGTCATGTTGAGCCACTTATGCATCCCCGTGTAGTGGCATCTAACTCAATATGTTTAGCGTTGCCTGCGGTTCTCCAACTAAACCCGTCATGATTATCAATTTGGGCATTTCACGTTTCCTCGTTCCAACTTTGAAAGCGGTAATCGGTTTGTTAAAAAAGTATATTGAACTCCCATCTACTTCCAAGCTTGAAAACAATATTTAACTGTTTACTTTTTAACCAAAAAAATGAGAACTTCGAAAATCCTACTTCCACGTTTATCCCATTATAAAACTATATCATCTTGCATTAATACAACAATCACCTTGAATATAAGTAAGAACTCGCCCTATTATTAGTTGTTTATAATTTCTAGACATATATTAGCAAAACAAGTCGACTTTAATGGTAATCGGTACTATTAGATCTTTGCCTACTAAAGAATGTAGTAAAACATTTCAATTATAAGCGATGATTAAAGATGAGGATGCCATACTTATGCGGAGTGCAATACAAATATCAAATGAATGTTTGCTTGTGTAAACCGTATCGAAAAAGCATATAACACATGTCAAAAAGCAAAAGAGGATCAAAAAAGTTGATTCTGTAAAATTAATAAGGATATAATTCATAATAGAATTTTCAAACAAAAGGCCAAATATTTTTAGAAATGCAAACTTTGAGAACCAACCAATTAGCAGCCTCAAATTCGATATACTATCCGTCATAACAATTAAAAGTTAATACACGGTTAATTAATCAATAACCTAATTGAGGTAAGTATCATATTAACATCGTCATGAGTTCACAATCACTTCTATGAATAGGTGTTAGGGTATTAGAGTTGGCTTTTAATTTAATAGGTGTTAGGGTATTAGAGTTGGCTTTTAATTGACGATTACTATTCACGTACGCATTTTGAAGTTAATAGGTGTTAGGGTATTAGAGTTGGCTTTTAATTTAAGAAAGCTTTTTCACAAAAGCTTTGGCTCTATTAATCGAGTTAACAGCAAGCATCGATTGATTTGGGACTTGACTGCCGCTCAGAGCCAAAATTGAACTTCATGCAGATTTAAAACCCGTGTAAATTTGATTCTACCATTTTCATGGTGTCTCACACTATTTTTTTTAACCTATCTATTGGTCGGAGGTCCATTCGGAAGCAATCTCTCTATCCATAGAACAATGAGAGGGAGGACTTTCTCTACTCCTGTGGTGTTTCACTTTGGGTAGAGAAATGACTTGTCTTTATTCTAGGATAGGAGAAGGGTTGTCTACATCTTACCTCCCCATAACCCACTTTTGTGGGATTGGGTTTTGTTGTTGTTTTTCACAAAAGCTACGTGATTTTGAGGGGTTTTGCATGTATTTTGTATGTGAAACAGCCCCCTATTCACTTTCACTTACATAATTACTAAACATACTTTACTTACTTTTAAACTCCTAGGAAATATATTTAACCATTAAATTTTGTCGCACAACTAGGAAACTTACTAGTAATATTATAGAGAGGCATTCTATTAATGATCAGCTTTTAGTATTGATTTTATATAGTACTTCGTTTATTATTGAAAGAGAATTATTATATTCAAAGTTATAGTCTTTATGTTTATTTACTAGGATTAATTATTGATTATCGATCCCAATATGTTAGAAAAACCGCAAATTTAACCCTTGCGCATACCTACATGAGGAGAGCTACTCCATTTCACCATTTTAACATCGCCACCAAGACTTTGTAACCGTTGAGCAAAGTTGCATATGGTTTGGTAAGGGGCAAGATCGTCATTTTCTGAGCAAAATATTAAATATGGTGCTTTGATCCCCTGGCATTATTTTAAACATGAGTGTAAAAAAAGAGAGAGATTAAATGAATCAACTTTAAGTAGAAACTTACTATAGTTGAGTACAAAGTCTGCCAATATTCTGCACGTTGCGACTCAAATTTGCTAAGGAATAAACCATCAAGGCTCGATGATATACCGCTTGCAATCCATTTTGCTATTGTGGGAGGACGGGACAGTTTAAGAACGCTCGGGTGAAGAGCAAATCGGGTGCCCAAATCACTTGTGAAATCTATAGGAGCAGAATCGAATATGTGTCCAGAAAGACAGTCTCTAACGAGTCGATACTCACCCTTCACCATCAAACACAAAGCAAGTTTAAAATAATAGTAAAGTGCAAAAAAGAATGAGTGAACTGGCTGACCCACATTACAAGTTCAAGTATTTTTATACCCATTAAATTAGATATGAGAACAGGTTTTAGTCAAATATAACCTGTCTGACCTATTCATTAGTATAATGGGTCGAAAGTACCACCTCTAGAATATTTAAAGAAATTGATACATCGGAAAATAAAGGATAGATATAGACATCTTACCAGATCTCTTTGAGATACACACTTTGAGTCGATTATCTACACCAAACGATACCAAAGTAAACAACCAATAGGAATCTAAGAAACCTAAGTAATCCAATATCAAAAAGGTCAAATTTAAAAGAATATTGCAAAATTGCTTTACCCATCACAGCTTTATATCTAATTCACAATAGATGTTTGTACCTTTGTTTCTATGGTAATAAGCACTATATAATATAACACCATATATAAACATGTAAGTTATATTACCTGCAAAGCTTTGTACATGCAAGCTTTTGGGCCACCAGAGAAAGGCGCGAACACGACAGGGCATGGCCTTTTTCTTAGTTCCTTCGTGTACAAACGAACATAAATTAGTTTTAAACCTATTGTTGATAATGGGTCGATCCTGCTTTTATTTTATCTCGAGCGGGTCACACAATTATAGGGAAATAACTTGAAAGGAATGGGGTCAAATGGGTCAAACTGGTCAAACGGATCGAAAGTCACCCCAAAGAGTATTTTGAACGAATAACACCCTCTGAATTCAGTTCACGAAAACTTAGCCTTTTCTTGATAATGTAACATGATATAATATATTAAGGTATTTTTATCATGTTTGACAAACTAATTATTTAAGATATCATGAGACAATGGAAGATTTTCAAGTAACTTGGACCCATTTCAACCCTTACAAAACATCCCCTAATTTCACACATTTACCAACCCGCCAGACCCACCCATTTTATCACCTCTAATGAGTAGTAAAATGTTACGGAACTGACCTTAACAAGCTCATTAAGAATGTCAAAGGCCAACATATTAGCCTTATCTGGGAAGAACCTGTGTATCAATTCATGTCCATAAATAAATAAATCCAAAAACTCTAATAAATTAAATAAATGAAAATAACAAGAGAAGAGCATTTATGCATAATGGTGATCAAGAGGTTCAAGAGTTCCTTTAATCCCATTTTTAGTTTAAATCTGTCTCTCTTGATCACAATTCATTCTTAACCATCATTGTTCAATTTTAGGGTCCAAATTTTTTTACCTTAATTTAACAACCACATCACCTAATCTACAAGTACCGAGTCAAAATACAGTAATTTAGCTTATTGTGGGACCCGTTGGGATGGAGCAGGTGGTCTACACACCCTTTTTGACATCACAACGGAAAAAATGCTAATAATAATGTTTAAATTTAAAGTTCCAGTACCACACGCTACATCTTATTATTATTATTACTGCTACTCAAAAGAACACCGTAATGATATCTTCCCATATTAATTGCAACTTTTTAGCAACTTTTTAGCTGAAATGACCTAATTGCAACATGTTCGATCGAAAGTACCACACGCAAACGATTACTCCATCCCACCTAAATCAAAACCAATATTGATTCCTCCCATCTTAAATGCAACAATTATAGCAACTTTGAAGTAAAATGTATTACTTGTGACACTAATTTTAATCACCATATTTTACTTCCATTTTTTTAACCATGATTAATCTAATACAGAAGTCTTACAAATATCCAAATTATCATGTAAAATCAATCATACCACCAAAAGAGTACTAACTGTACTAACTTATCAACTACAAACAAAAACTAAATTTCAAAATCAAACCTTTTCAAGAACACTGAATTCCCATATTTCCCAAATACAAAAATTGGCAAAAAATATGTAGGTGCTAGTAATGATTTCATATCTCTTCTTAACTCTTGTTTGAAAAAACACCCAAAGAAGAATAATTAAGTGTTTCAGTACACTTCAATTTCAAGTTTGTTATCAAATTTCAAACTTGTAATCTAATTCAGTTGACATAAGAATGTAAAGTCTAAGTTAAGTAACAAACAAGACAGTAAACAAAAACAAGAAATCAAGCATAAGATAAGATGAAAGTTGAAGGGTTTACACAAAAAAACATAAAATTAATTTAATTTAATTTAATTAGGGCATGAAAAGACATACAGATTAAGAAATTGGGAATGGCAAATAAGTGAACTCCAACCAAGAGATGAATAAAGATCAACATAATTCTTCAAATGTTTATCTTGACTTGACATCCATGCAAATACCACCACAATTCCTTTACTTGATTCATTATAATTATTACCCCAGTAGAATCTGCCCCCAAATCCCCACATTCTTGAAGACTTGATTTATTTTCAAGAAGCCAAATTTTAGAGATGAAATTGAAGGGTATATGATATGGATATGATAGTAGTAGAAATCAAGAAGATGAGCAAAGATATGGGTTCTTTTTTGGGGTTGGGGAGAGAGGATTTTTAGTTATGGGTGGTGATTATTTTATTACAGTAATTATTTGTATCTAATATATATACAGGGTGAGGATACATGTAGAACTCATAGTAGTAGAGACTCATGGAACTCGTGCAGATTCACTAAATCTGCGTGCAGATTTACATAATTTTTTTTTTTTGCAGATTTTTTTTTCTGTTCAGAATTTTTTTTTTTTGCAGATTCAGTCAATCTGCATGCAGATTGACGATTTTTTCCATTTTTTTTTTTTTTACAGATCGACTTTTTTTCAGTTTTTTTTATGCAGATTGAGTCAATCTGCGTTTTTTTTTTGCAGTTTTTTTTTTTTTTTTTGCAGATCGACTTTTTTCTGTGCAGATTTGACTTTTTTTTATGCAGATTGAGTCAATCTGCGTGCAGATTGACGTTTTTTTTTGCAGTTTTTTTTTTTTTTTGCAGATTCACTTTTTTTCTGTTCAGATTCGCTGTTTTTTTTTTTTTTGCAGTTTTTTTTTCCAGATTGTATTTTTTTTTCCAAAATTGAAGCTCAATCTCCACATAGATTGAAGTTCAATCTATGAGTTCTATGGGTTCTCTACATACTCTAGTTCTCTAGGGATCCTTTCAATATATATATATATATATATATATATAGAAGAAGATATATATTTCTATATTAGTTTTTCGTTCGTTTTTGGCAAAAAAATAAATAAATAAAAAGATAGAAGAAGAAGAAGATGTATATTAGTTTTTCACTGGATGATCACGATGACAGATGATAATGAGTTTTAAATGGGAGAAATTTTACACAAGCTGTTAAACTAATCTGATCTAATATACTTTTAATATCTAATACTCCGAATAGTGAATAATAAGATTATAGATTATAGATTATTTGGTGTAGTCTAATTATTTTTATTTATTCTTTTTTTAGGTGTAGTCTAATTATTATTATTATTTTGTTTTAATATTTATCATAGAGAAACAGTTGGGTAAAAAGGTATATTATATGCTAGGTTAGCACTAGTACAATACTTTTTACCTAAATAACTACCTTTTAGTCTAAAGAGACCTCGCTTTGCGTCGGGGGTTCCGTTTTAAATGTGAGTTTAAAAAAAGTCTTGATCTATTTTGTAAAAAAGAATTTTTTTCTACATCTAACATTGAAGGTTGTTCCTTTTGTGAAAGTTGCTTCTTTTAGCGTTCATTTTTTTTTAAGTTAGTTGATCTATTTTGTAAAAAAAGAATGTTTTTCGACATCTTTTGGTAACATTGAGGTTTGTTCCTTTTAAAAAAGTTGTCTCTTTTATCGTTGAGGAAGTAAAGAAGAAGAAAAAAAAGTTAGTTGATTTTTTTGTAAAAAAAAAAAATTTCGACATCTTTTGGTAACATTGAAGGGTTAGTTCTTTTACGAAAGCTGCTTCTTTTATCGTTGAAAAAAAAGGTGAAATAACGAAAATACCCCTGGTTACTATTGGTTACATTTTAGGCGTCAAATGATGTGTCACGGTTTGATGAAAGTAACGCTCCTAAACCAGCATCACCATCTGACAGATAAGGGCGTTAGTCACTTTGATTAAGAAAAGGTGGCGTTTGTTTTTTTTTTTTTTTACGAATCAGATTTTGACACATATTTATATATATTGTTAACTTATTTTTTTCCACCAAACTTTCAATCAAATTTTATCATATCACTCAAAAATTTTCCACTCAAATTTAACACTCACCACTAAATAACTTCATTTCATGACATTATCACATCATCAAAAGGTACATCATTTACGTGTGATGTCACAATTGAGGTTAAAATAGTCTTACTATCATGTCAAAAGAAAATCTTATCTTGCAACTTAAACGTTGTATGTGACGACCCGGAAATTTTCAACCAAATTTAAACTTAATCTTTATATGGTTTCGACATTATAAGCAAAGTCTATTAACTTGAATTTCAAAAATTTTGAACTAGTTTATGAAATCATTTGACCTTCGACTGCTCTCGACGATTCACGAACAATTAATTGTAAATAGATATGTGTGTATGTATATATAAATAATAATTCGAAATATAATTTGAAGTATTATATGTTGTTATTAAAAATTAATAAAATAAAAATATGATATTATAATAATTATTATTTAAAATATATCTCTATATATAAATAAAGTATATTAAAAATAAATATTAAATAATTGTAATACTTGTTTGATGTTTCGATTGATATTAAGCAAGTTAAATTCAAACTTATGTAATTTTAAAATAAACGGTGATACGAAAATGAGTTCTATAAATTTTAGGCTTATTAAAAATGTATTTATGAACTATTTGTTAAGTTTTAACACTTTTTATATTTTACCCAGAATTGAGAGGGACAGTTGATGTAATTTTTATTTAACAAATTAAAGATCGAATTTTATACCATAATGACCAAAATAAATAAATATATTTAATGTAAAATTTTGGGATTTTTCCGAATACTTTTATCCCTCACTAATTATCAACGGAGCACGATATTGTACCCAATTGAGAGTGTCGGCAGAACTAATAGTTTAACACCCGTGTTATTTGAATATTGATTTGGGATTACTGTAGCACTTTTCTATCTATCTTAATTTCTATTTATATTTGATATATGTGCATATAAGATGTATATACATATACATATGTTGAATCTTCTTCTCCCTCATGTCACCCTAGTCCACCGTCGGCTTCAACCCAAACCACCACTCCACCATGGACGCCACCCTACCATTAAGAACAACTACCGCTCTTTTACAATCATCACCAAAAACCACCTTCATCTAAACCATCACCAACAACCCATCTACTCGTTACTAGTTCTGATCCTCACCATCGATTGCAACTACAAAACTGTTGCTCAGTTGTTATTATTAATTTTATCGTTTTAGTATTATTATCATTTTTTATTTTTATTATGATTATTATCAAAGCAATACAATTTATTATTATTTTTATAAATATTAACATTAGTATCATTTTTAGTACTATTATTATTATTATTATTATTATTATTATTATTATTATTATTATTAACAAAAGTATTATTAATATGATTATCATTATTAGTATTGTTATTATTAAAAATTATTATCATTTCTATAAAATTGTTATTTTGTTATCATTATAATTATATAATTATTACTATTATCATTTTTACTATTATTATTATTATTATTATTATTATTATTATTATTATTATTATTATTATTACTACTACAATCTTTATTATAATTATTATTATCATAAGTAATGTTATTATTAATTTTATCATTATAATCAAATACAACTTTTAGTTACTATTATTAATATTATTATGTATATAAAAATATACTTATTAGTAATACTACATATAAGTATAAATTAATTATATTAACAATCTTATATAAATATTCATATATAACAAATTAGGTATTTTTAAAAAAAATATATATATATATATATATATATATATATATATATATATACAAATTAAATCTATAATATATAAAGTTATAATATATGAAATTGTTCAATTACGATTATATGTACTAATATATATATAAATGATATAGGTTCGTGAATCCGAGGTCAACCCTGCATTATTCAATTTGTCGTATGAATATTTTTACTACAAAATATTGTAGAGTGAGTTTCGTTACTCCCTTTTTAAATGCTTTTGCAATATATATTTTTGGGACTGAGAATACATGCGCTTTTATAAATGTTTTACGAAATAGACACAAGTAATCGAAACTACATTATATGGTTGAATGATCGAAGCCGAATATGCCCCTTTTTGCTCGGTAGCCTAAGAATTAGGTAACATCACTAATTTTGAGAATTAGTGCACGCCTAATTGACGCGAATCCTAAAGATAGATCTATTGGGCCTAACAAACCCCGTCCAAAGTACCGGATGCTTTAGTACTTCGATGTTGTTTTATCATGTCCGATGGATGTCCCGGAATGATAGGGGATATTCTTATATGCATCTTGTTAATGTTGGTTACCATGTGTTCAATCCATATGAATGAATTTTGTGTCTATGCATGGGACGTATATTTATGAGAAATGAAAATCTTGTGGTCTATTAAAATGACGAAAATGATTATTTATGTTAAACTAATGAACTCACCAACATTTTGGTTGACACTTTAAAGCATGTTTGTTCTCAAGTATGAAAGAAATCTTCCGCTGTGCATTTGCTCATTTTAGAGATATTACTTGGAGTCATTAATGGCATATTTCAAAAGACGTTCCATTCGAGTCGTTGAATTCATCAAGATTATTATTAAGTCAATTATAGTTGGATATATTTTGAAATGGTATGCATGCCATCAACTTTCGATGTAATGAAAGTATGTCTTTTAAAAACGAATGCAATGTTTGTAAAATGTATCATATAGAGGTCAAGTACCTCGCGATGTAATCAACTATTGTGAATCGTTTATAATCGATATGAACGGGTCCTTTCAGTTGGTATCGGAGCGGTGGTCTTAGCGAACCAGGTCTTGTATTAGTGTGTCTAACTGATAGTTGTTTAGATGCATTAGTGAGTCTGGACTTCGACCGTGTCTACATGTCAAAAGTTTTGCTTATCATTTCTAGTCGGAAATCATCTACTTATCATCTGTAGGAAATTACCTGCTTATCATTCTTAAGTCTAGACATCTTACTGCATTGATTGCATGAATAGTGTATAGACAAAATTCATATCTTAGCATATCTGCTAATTCATATCTTAGCGTATCTATTAGTGTAAACTTTGTCTGACATATTCTACAAATTCCTCTGTAATCTACGGGTTCTTCCTTACTATATATAAGTATTTTATGTAATTAGAATATCATCCGACATCCGAAAATTATTTCATACCGAAAAACCCTTTACTCAACATTACGAAATGGAACTCGTCACTAGTTCAAGTTCTTCGGAACCCGACAACTATTCCGACACGGATGTTCACCTAAGCTCCGGAAGCAGCGTCATCAAAATGAATCAACCAATCAGCCATCCCCAATTCATCTGATGAGTTCGTAGTCAACTAAACCAATGGAGACAAGAAGAAAGCGATTCTTTCCATCCACTGACTTTCTCTCTTGGCAAAGAACCGGATGCACTTACCCATGAACCTGTTCATGATACTATTTTCTCTCTCATTTCCAGAGTATCTTGCCACGATTATATTCTATCTAAAATTCTAAACCTTATTCATTCGCTCATTCCGACCGACAATCATGAAATGTCCCGTTCTTATTGATTAAAAACGTTCCATATTAATTGATTTCGTTGCGAGGTTTTGACCTCTATATGAGACGTTTTTTCAAAGACTGCATTCATTTTAAAGCAAACCATAACCTTTATTTCATCAATAAAGGTTTAAAAAGCTTTACGTAGATTATCAAATAATGATAATCTAAAATATCCTGTTTACACGCGACCATTACATAATGGTTTACAATACAAATATGTTACAACGAAATAAGTTTCTTGAATGCAGTTTTTACACAATATCATACAAGCATGGACTCCAAATCTCGTCCTTATTTAAGTATGCGACAGCGGAAGCTCTTAATAATCACCTGAGAATAAACATGCTTAAAACGTCAACAAAAATGTTGGTGAGTTATAGGTTTAACCTATATATTATTAAATCATAATAATAGACCACAAGATTTCATATTTCAATACACATCCCATACATAGAGATAAAAATCATTCATATGGTGAACACCTGGTAACCGACATTAACAAGATGCATATTTAAGAATATCCCCATCATTCCGGGACACCCTTCGGATATGATATAAATTTCGAAGTACTAAAGCATCCGGTACTTTGGATGGGGTTTGTTAGGCTCAATAGATCTATCTTTAGGATTCGCGTCAATTAGGGTGTCTGTTCCCTAATTCTTAGATTACCAGACTTAATAAAAAGGGGCATATTCGATTTCGATAATTCAACCATAGAATGTAGTTTCACGTACTTGTGTCTATCTTGTAAATCATTTATAAAACCTGCATGTATTCTCATCCCAAAAATATTAGATTTTAAAAGTGAGACTATAACTCACTTTCACGGATTTTTACTTCGTCGGGAAGTAAGACTTGGCCACTTGTTGATTCACGAACCTATAAGAATATATACATATATATCAAAGTATGTTCAAAATATATTTACAATACTTTTAATACATTTTGATGTTTTAAGTTTATTAAGTCAGCTGTCCTCGTTAGTAACCTACAACTAGTTGTCCACAGTTAGATGTACAGAAATAAATCGATAAATATTATCTTGAATCAATCCACGACCCAGTGTATACGTATCTCAGTATTGATCACAACTCAAACTATATATATTTTGGAATCAACCTCAACCCTGTATAGCTAACTCCAACATTCACATATAGAGTGTCTATGGTTGTTCCGAAATATATATAGATATATCGACATGATAGGTCGAAACATTGTATACGTGTCTATGGTATCTCAAGATTACATAATATACAATACAAGTTGATTAAGTTATGGATGGAATAGATTTGTTACCAATTTTCACGTAACTAAAATGAGAAAAATTATCCAATCTTGTTTTACCCATAACTTCTTCATTTTAAATCCGTTTTGAGTGAATAAAATTGCTATGGTTTCATATTGAACTCTATTTTATGAATCTAAACAGAAAAAGTATAGGTTTATAGTCGTAAAAATAAGTTACAAGTCATTTTTGTAAAGGTAGTCATTTCAGTCGAAAGAACGACGTCTAGATGACCATTTTAGAAAACATACTTCCACTTTGAGTTTAACCATAATTTTTGAATATAGTTTCATGTTCATAATAAAAATCATTTTCACAGAATAACAACTTTTAAATCAAAGTTTATCATAGTTTTTAATTAACTAACCCAAAACAGCCCGCGGTGTTACTACGACGGCGTAAATCCGATTTTACGGTGTTTTCGTGTTTCCAGGTTTTAAATCATTAAGTTAGCATATCATATAGATATAGAACATGTGTTTAGTTGATTTTAAAAGTCATGTTAGAAGGATTAACTTTTATTTGCGAACAAGTTTAGAATTAACTAAACTATGTTCTAGTGATTACAAGTTTAAACCTTCGAATAAGATAGCTTTATATGTATGAATCGAATGATGTTATGAAAATCATTACTACCTCAAGTTCCTTGGATAAACCTACTGAAAATGAGAAAAATAGATCTAGCTTCAAAGGATCCTTGGATGGCTTGAAAGTTCTTGAAGCAGAATCATGACACGAAAACAATTTCAAGTAAGATTTCCACTCGAAATAAGATTGTTATAGTTATAGAAATTGAATTAAAGTTTGAATATGATTATTACCTTGTATTAGAAAGATAACCTAATGTAAGTAACAAAGGTTTCTTGATCTTGGATGATTACTTGGAATGGATTTAGAAAACTTGGAAGTAAACTTGCAATCTTGGAAGTATTCTTGATTTTATGAAACTAGAACTTTTGGAATTTATGAAGAACACTTAGAACTTGAAGATAGAACTTGAGAGAGATCAATTAGATGAAGAAAATTGAAGAATGAAAGTGTTTGTAGGTATTTTTGGTCGTTGGTGTATGGATTAGATATAAAGGATATGTAATTTTGTTTTCATGTAAATAAGTCATGAATGATTACTCATATTTTTGTAATTTTATGAGATATTTCATGCTAGTTGCCAAATGATGGTTCCCACATGTGTTAGGTGACTCACATGGGCTGCTAAGAGCTGATCATTGGAGTGTATATACCAATAGTAGATACATCTAAAAGCTGTGTATTGTACGAGTACGAATACGGGTGCATACGAGTAGAATTGTTGATGAAACTGAACGAGGATGTAATTGTAAGCATTTTTGTTAAGTAGAAGTATTTTGATAAGTGTCTTTAAGTCTTTCAAAAGTGTATGAATACATATTAAAACACTACATGTATATACATTTTAACTGAGTCGTTAAGTCATCGTTAGTCGTTACATGTAAATGTTGTTTTGAAACCTTTAGGTTAACGATCTTGTTGAATGTTGTTAACCCATTGTTTATTATAACAAATGAGATGTTAAATTGTTATATTATCATGATATTATGATATATAATATATCTTAGTATGATGTATATACAGTTAAATGTCGTTACAACGATAATCTAACGGAATAGTGAGATCTTCTTTAGCAAAACATTTCTTCAAATTCGAGACGTGGAAAGTGTTATGTACAGCCGCGAGTTGTTGAGGTAACTCAAGTCGGTAAGCTACTGGTCTGACACGATCAATAATCTTGAATGGTCCAATATACCTTGGATTTAATTTCCCTCGTTTACCAAATCGAACAACGCCTTTCCAAGGTGCAACTTTAAGCATGACCATCTCTCCAATTTCAAATTCTATATCTTTTCTTTTAATATCAGCGTAGCTCTTTTGTCGACTTTAGGCGGTTTTCAACCGTTGTTGAATTTGGATGATCTTCTCGGTAGTTTCTTGTATTATCTCCGGACCCATAATCTGTCTATCCCCCACTTCACTCCAACAAATTGGAGACTTGCACTTTCTACCATAAAGGGCTTCAAACGGCGCCATCTCAATGCTTGAATGGTAGCTGTTGTTGTAGGAAAATTCTGCTAACGGTAGATGTCGATCCCAACTGTTTCCAAAATCAATAACACATGCTCGTAGCATGTCTTCAAGCGTTTGTATCGTCCTTTCACTCTGCCCATCAGTTTGTGGATGATAGGCAGTACTCATGTCTAGACGAGTTCCTAATGCTTGCTGTAATGTCTGCCAGAATCTTGAAATAAATCTGCCATCCCTATCAGAGATAATAGAGATTGGTATTCCATGTCTGGAGACGACTTCCTTCAAATACAGTCGTGCTAACTTCTCCATCTTGTCATCTTCTCTTATTGGCAGGAAGTGTGCTGATTTGGTGAGACGATCAACTATTACCCAAATAGTATCGAAACCACTTGCAGTCCTTGGCAATTTAGTGATGAAATCCATGGTAATGTTTTCCCATTTCCATTCCGGGATTTCAAGTTGTTGTAGTAGACCTAATGGTTTCTGATGTTCAGCTTTGACCTTAGAACACGTCAAACATTCTCCTACATATTTAGCAATATCGGCTTTCATACCTGGCCACCAAAAATATTTCTTAAGATCCTTGTACATCTTCCCCGTTCCAGGATGTATTGAGTATCTGGTTTTATGAGCTTCTCTAAGTACCATTTCTCTCATATCTCCAAATTTTGGTACCCAAATTCTTTCAGCCCTATACCGGGTTCCGTCTTCCCGAATATTAAGATGCTTTTTCGATCCTTTGGGTATTTCATCCTTTAAATTTCCCTCTTTTAAAACTCCTTGTTGCGCCTCCTTTATTTGAGTAGTAAGGTTAGTGTGAATCATTATATTCATAGATTTTACTCGAATGGGTTCTCTGTCCTTTCTGCTCAAGGCGTCGGCTACCACATTTTCCTTTCCCGGGTGGTAACGAATCTCAAAGTCGTAATCATTCAACAATTCAATCCACCTACGCTGCCTCATATTCAGTTATTTCTGATTAAATATGTGTTGAAGACTTTTGTGGTCGGTATATATAATACTTTTGACCCCATATAAGTAGTGCCTAAAAGTTTTTAATGCAAAAACAACCGCGCCTAATTCCAAATCATGCGTCGTATAATTTTGTTCGTGAATCTTCAATTGTCTAGACGCATAAGCAATCACCTTCGTTCATTGCATTAATACACAACCGAGACCTTGCTTTGATGCGTCACAATAAATCACAAAATCATCATTCCCTTCAGGCAATGACAATATAGGTGCCGTAGTTAGCTTTTTCTTCAATAACTGAAACGCTTTCTCTTGTTCATCCTTCCATTCAAATTTCTTCCCTTTATGCGTTAATGCAGTTAAGGGTTTTGCTATTCTGGAAAAGTCTTGGATGAACCTTCTGTAGTAACCAGCTAGTCCTAAAAACTGGCGTATGTGTTTCGGAGTTTTCGAGGTTTCCCACTTTTCAACAGTTTCTATCTTTGCCGGATCCACCTTAATACCTTCTTTGTTCACTATGTAACCGAGGAATTGAACTTCTTCCAACCAAAATGCACACTTTGAAAATTTAGCGTACAATTCTTCCTTCCTCAATACTTCTAACACCTTTATCAAATGTTCACCGTGTTCTTGGTCATTCTTTGAGTAAATAAGTATGTCATCAATGAAAATAATGACAAACTTGTCAAGGTATGGTCCACACACTCGGTTCATAAGGTCCATGAACACAGCTGATGCATTAGTTAAACCAAATGGCATGACCATAAACTCGTAATGACCGTAACGTGTTCTGAAAGCAGTCTTTGGAATATCATCTTCTTTCACCCGCATTTGATGATACCCGGAACGTAAGTCAATCTTTGAATAAACAGACGAGCCTTGTAGTTGATCAAATAAGTCGTCGATTCTCGGTAGTGGGTAGCGGTTCTTGATGGTAAGTTTGTTCAACTCTCGGTAGTCGATACACAACCTGAATGTACCATCTTTCTTCTTGACAAACAAAACAGGAGCTCCCCACGGTGATGTGCTTTGTCGAATGAAACCACGCTTTAAAAGTTCTTGTAATTAGCTTTGCAGTTCTTTCATCTCGCTGGGTGCGAGTCTGTAAGGAGCACGAGCTATTGGTGCAGCTCCTGGTACAAGATCTATTTGAAATTCAACGGATCGACGTGGGGGTAATCCCGGTAATTCTTTCGGAAATACATCGGGAAATTCTTTTGCGACGGGAACATCATTGATGCTCTTTTCTTCAGTTTGTACTTTCTCGACGTGTGCTAGAATAGCATAGCAACCTTTTCTTATTAGTTTTTGTGCCTTTAAATTACTAATAAGATGTAGCTTCGTGTTGCCCTTTTCTCCGTACACCATTAAGGGTTTTCCTTTTTCTCGTATAATGCGAATTGCATTTTTGTAACAAACAATCTCTGCTTTCACTTCTTTCAACCAGTCCATACCGATTATCACATCAAAACTCCCTAACTCTACTGGTATTAAGTCAATCTTAAATATTTCGCTACCTAGTTTAATTTCTCGATTCCGACATATATTATCTGCTGAAATTAATTTACCGTTTGCTAATTCGAGTAAAAATTTACTATCCAACAGCGTCAATGGACAACTTAATTTAGCACAAAAATCTCTACTCATATAGCTTCTATCCGCACCCGAATCAAATAAAACGTAAGCAGATTTATTTTCAATAAGAAACGTACCCGTAACAAGCTCTAGGTCTTCCTGTGCCTCTGCCGCATTAATATTGAAAACTCTTCCGCGGCCTTGTCCATTCGTGTTCTCCTGGTTCGGGCAATTTCTAATAATGTGGCCCGGTTTTCCACATTTATAACAAACTACATTGGCATAACTTGCTCCGACACTACTTGCTCCTCCATTACTCGTTCCAACACCATTTGTTCCTTTCGTTCTGTTAACCCCTGGTCCGTAGACCTCACACTTCGCCGCGCTATGATCATTTCTTTTACACTTGTTGCAAAATTTGGTGCAGAACCCCGAGTGATGCTTTTCACACCTTTGGCATAGCTGCTTCTGATTATTGTTGTTGTTGCTGCGGTTGTTATTGTTGTTGGGATGATTGTTATAGTTGATGTTGTTGTTGTTGTTGTTGTTGGGCCATTTGTTGTAGTTTCGATTGATGTTGCGATTGTTGGGATAATTGTTGCGATTATTGTTGTAATTGCTGTTATTGTTGTATTGGTGATTCTTATCACCGTTTTCCTCCCACTTTCTTTTGACTTGCTTCACATTGGCCTCTTCAGCAGTCTGTTCTTTAATTCTTTCTTCAATCTGGTTCACTAGTTTGTGAGCCATTCTACATGCCTGTTGTATGGAGGCGGGCTCGTGTGAACTTATATCTTCTTGGATTCTTTCCGGTAATCCTTTCACAAACGCGTCGATCTTCTCTTCCTCATCTTCGAACACTCCCGGACACAATAGGCATAATTCTGTGAATCGTCTTTCGTACGTGGTAATATCAAATCCTTGGGTTCGTAACCCTCTAAGTTCTGTCTTGAGCTTATTGACCTCGGTTCTGGGACGGTACTTCTCGTTCATCAAGTGCTTGAATGCTGACCACGGTAGTGCGTACGCATCATCTTGTCCCACTTGCTCTAGATAGGTATTCCACCATGTTAACGCAGAACCTGTGAAGGTATGCGTAGCGTACTTCACTTTGTCCTCTTCAGTACACTTACTTATGGCAAACACCGATTCGACCTTCTCGGTCCACCGTTTCAATCCGATAGGTCCTTCGGTTCCATCAAATTCCAAAGGTTTGCAGGCAGTGAATTCTTTGTAGGTGCATCCTACACGATTTCCTGTACTGCTAGATCCAAGGTTATTGTTGGTATGTAGCGCAGCCTGTACTGCGGCTATGTTTGAAGCTAGAAAAGTACGGAATTCCTCTTCATTCATATTCACAGTGTGTCGAGTAGTCGGAGCCATTTCCTTCAAGATAGTCAAATGGAACAAGTTAATCATACAGAATATTAAGAGTAGTTAATAGTATTTCGTAGCATAATATGAACTCATTTATAAAAGCTTTTTCTTCATATTAGCGTTTTATAAGTTTAGATTCGGGTAGTACCTACCCGTTAAGTTCATACTTAGTAGCTAATATACAATTCAACTACTACAATTCTATATGAAAAACTGATTATAATAATATTTCGCGTTCAAACTTTTATACAATATTTTACAAACTTACAATACCGCTTATTTTACATAAAGCATGAAATATAGCACACAATAACTTTGATACAAGATAGTTGTGAAGATAATTCTAGCTAGTACACAAGTCGTTCAGCAAAGGCAATAAAGACACGTAATTCATACGTCCAGAAACAAGTCATGCATTCTGGTTTTACTAGGACTACTTCCCATCCTTGGTCTTGTGGAACATAACCGCTATGGCCGTTGATAAGACAGCGTGTTGTAACGTCGTCAAAGGGACGAGGGTTACGTAATGACCAACAGTCTCGTAATAACCTAAAAACCTCATTTCTTACCCCAATTACCGACTCCGTCACTTGTGAGAACGTTTTGTTTAATAGTTGTAGCCCGATGTTCTTTTTCTCACTTTGGTGAGAAGCGAACATTACTAACCCGTAAGCATAGCATGCTTCTTTATGTTGCATGTTAGCCGCTTTTTCTAAATCATGAAGTCCTATATTCGGATACATTGAGTCAAAATAATTTCTTAACCCGTTGCGTAAAATAGCATTTGGGTTCCCCGCAATATATGCGTCAAAGTAAACACATCGTAACTTATGGGTTTTGTAACGACCCGTCAAAATCGCTATTGACGCAGCACGTTAGTCATTGATTCCACAGTGAGGTTTTGACCTCTA
Organism: Rutidosis leptorrhynchoides; assembly: GCF_046630445.1. Classification (NCBI taxonomy): domain Eukaryota; kingdom Viridiplantae; phylum Streptophyta; class Magnoliopsida; order Asterales; family Asteraceae; genus Rutidosis; species Rutidosis leptorrhynchoides. The sequence continues at coordinate 27,793,745 of NC_092336.1, forward strand.
TATGATACGTTTTGATAAAATATTGCATTCATTAAAATAAGTGACTTTCTAAACATAGAAAGTTATAAACATGTGGGCGAGTGCTTAGGTATAAGCAAAACCCCAAAATACATAAGTCTTTAATTTACAGGTTGACTTCACAGTCCAATTATTTATTACACAACGCAGTTTTATTTTGAATGCAATAAACTTTGTACAAAGCATGAGAGACTCCATGCAGGCAACAAGCACATCACAGTGGAAGCATTCTAAGGACCTGAGAATAAAACATGCTAAAAAGTCAACATGAATGTTGGTGAGTTATAGGTTTAATTGCTCGAGTCATAAACATATATAAAGATAGACCACAAGATTTCATCAAAAATTAATAGATTCTACGTAACAGAGCACCCTGGCAACTAAACTTAACGCTATAGTGATAATTACCCCATTCGTTTTAATACACGCAAACCAACGTGTCTTAAACTCAAATAACATACGTCCGTTAAAAGGCTAGCGCTCTAGCTCGGACGGGGATGTCAAGCCTTATGGATCCATATACAATTATTCGCGCCCACCAGTCCATATCCTATGTACTGGCAGCTACTAGTTACCAAAGCTAAGGGATTTCCGGTTTAACTAAGTGTAGAATTTAGTATGTACTTGTGTCTTATCGCGTTTAAAATAAATTGCATGTATTCTCAGCCCAAAAATATTTAAAGTATTTAAAAAGGGATCTATAAACTCACAGTTCAATATTGCGATTCAATATTGTAGGTAAATTGCGTAGACGTAATGATGGTAGACGACTGTATGGTTGGCCTTGGATTCAAGAACAATACCCCGAACAATACCCAATATTTCCTTAGCTTAAAGCGGTTTGAAACCCGAATTAAAACACCCGCGTATATACGTTATTATTATTAAACTTAAATTATAAATTATAATTATAATTATAATTATAATATGAATGTAAGAATGAGCAAAGAGATATAGATTGTATTACTTCGTCGAGCAAACTGACCTTTTATAATACTTTTCCATTTACTGTAGCTCATGCGATCGCATGAGTTTTCAGTGTTTTTGCCATGCGATCGCATGGCCGCCCTTTCTGTTTTTGTTTGCTAGTTCGTCGACATCAAATAGTATTTTACTGTAGCAAATAGTGTTTACTGTAGCAAATAGTGTTTACTGTAGCAAATAGTGTTCACTCTAGCACTGTAGCAAAATACGGTTTCACTGTAGCAAATAGTGTTTTACTGTAGCACTGTCATTTTTACTGTAGCAACTAGGGTTTTACTGTAGGAAAGTCATTTTTACTTGTACATATATATATATATATATATATATATATATATATATATATATATATATATATATATATATATACATACATATAATTGTTCATGAATCGTTGAGAGTAATCAAAGGTAATTGTATATATGAACAGTTCTAAAATTTTGAGACTCAATCTAACAGACTTTGTTTAACGTGCCAAAATAATAAATCGTATAGAGAATTGGTTTAAATTAGTCGAAATTTTCCGGGTCATCACAGTACCTCCCCGTTAAAGAAAATTTCGTCCCGAAATTTTTGAGTAGTACCTGTTTCATGAGCGATATCAGTGAACAAATGTGGATACTTTTGCTTCATTTGATCTTCACGTTCCCAAGTAAACTCGGGTCCTTGTCTTGCGTTCCAACGAACTCTAACTATCGGTATTTTGCTTTGTTTTAATTGTTTGACCTCACGGTCCATGATTTCAACAGGTTCTTCGACAAAATGGAGTTTATCATTAATTCGTATTTCGTCAAGAGGAATTACGACATCCTCTTCAGCTAAACATTTCTTCAAATTTGACACGTGAAATGTGTCGTGAACACTACTAAGTTCTTGCGGTAGCTTTAATCGATAAGCAACTGCTCCAATTCTTTCGGTGATTTCAAAGGGTCCTACTTACCTAGGACTTAGCTTTCCTCGTTTACCGAATCGTACAACTCCTTTCCAGGGTGACACTTTCAACATGACTTTGTCGCCCACTTGAAATTCTAGCGGTTTTCTTCTTACATCAGCATAACTCTTTTGGCGACTCATGGCCGTTTTCAATCGTTGTTGTATTTGAATGATCTTTTCGGTGGTTTCGTGAATAATTTCTGGTCCAGTAAGTTGTCTTTCTCCTACTTCACTCCAACAGATAGGAGATCTGCACTTTCTACCGTAAAGTGCTTCAAATGGTGCTGCGTTGATGCTCGTATGATAGCTGTTATTGTATGAAAATTCTGCCAACGGTAAGTGTCGATCCCAACTGGTTCCAAAGTCAATCACGCATGCCCGTAACATGTCTTCCAATGTTTGTATTGTTCTTTCACTTTGACCATCTGTCTGTGGGTGATAAGCGGTGCTCATATCTAATCGAGTTCCCAATGCTTTTTGTAATGATTGCCAAAAACGTGATGTGAATCGGGTGTCACGATCAGATATGATGGAGATGGGTACACCATGCCTGGAAACTACTTCCTTCAAATATAGGTGTGCTAATTTCTCCATACTGTCTGTCTCCTTTATTGGTAGGAAGTGAGCTGATTTAGTTAGACGATCAACTATCACCCAAATAGGATCATGACTACTTGCAGTCCTTGGCAATTTCGTAATGAAATCCATGGTTATTCTTTCCCATTTCCACTGCGGAATTTCTGGTTGTTGTAGTAATCCTGACGGCGTTTGGTGCTCAGCTTTGACCTTTGCACACGTCAAACATTTGCTAACATAAGTAGCAATTTCTGTCTTCATATTAGGCCACCAATAAAACTTCTTGAGATCGTGGTACATTTTCCCATTTCCTGGGTGAATTGAGTACCTCGTTTTGTGTGCTTCATCCAGTACTAGTTGCCTTAGATTACCATGTTTTGGTACCCATATCCTATCAGCAAAATACAGGGTTCCATCGGCTTTTACTTCAAGCTGTTTTTCTAACCCTCTGCATATTTCGCCTTTTTCATTTTCTTCTTTTAAAGCCTCCAACTGTGCTGCTTGAATTTGCTTTGTGAGATCAGTACGAATTGTAATATTCAAGGCTCGGACCCTAAGAGGTTTTACTCTTTCTTTTCGACTTAGGGCATCAGCTACAACATTAGCCTTTCCGGGGTGGTAACGGATTTCACAATCGTAATCGTTTAACAACTCTACCCAGCGACGTTGCCTCATATTGAGTTGTTTTTGATCAAAAATATGCTGAAGACTCTTATGGTCGGTGTACACTATACACTTGGTGCCATATAGATAGTGTCTCCATATTTTGAGTGCAAAAACTACTGCTCCAAGTTCCAAATCGTGCGTCGTATAGTTCTTTTCATGAATTTTTAGTTGTCGTGAGGCATATGCGATAACTTTTGTGCGTTGCATTAATACACATCCTAAACCTTGGCGCGAAGCATCACAATAGATCATGAAATCATCATTTCCTTCCGGTAATGACAAAATGGGTGCAGACGTTAACTTCTTCTTTAATAACTGGAATGAGGATTCCTGTTCCGTGGACCAATCATACTTCTTTCCCTTTTGAGTCAATGCAGTTAAGGGTTTGGCGATTCTAGAGAAATCTTGAATGAATCTTCGGTAGTAACCAGCAAGACCTAAGAATTGGCGGATTTGTGTTGGAGTCTTCGGTGTTTCCCATTTACTAATGGCTTCGATCTTGGCAGGGTCAACTTTAATTCCATGTTTACTGACAACATGACCCAAAAATTGTACTTCTTGTAACCAAAAATCACACTTCGAAAATTTTGCGTACAATTCTTCTTTCTTGAGTATCTCTAGTACCAGTCTTAAGTGTTGCTCATGTTCTTCCTTGTTCTTCGAGTAAATCAATATGTCGTCGATAAAAACAATGACAAATTTGTCTAAATACGGTCTACAGATGCGATTCATTAGATCCATGAATACTGCTGGAGCATTAGTTAATCCAAAAGGCATGACTAGAAACTCATAGTGACCGTAACGGGTTCTGGACGCGGTTTTAGGAACATCTTCTTCCTTCACTCTCATCTGATGATATCCGGAGCGTAGATCAATCTTAGAATAAACACTTGATCCTTGCAATTGATCAAACAAATCATCAATCCTCGGTAATGGGTACCGATTCTTGATCGTTAATTTGTTTAATTCTCGATAATCTATGCACATTCTCATAGATCCATCCTTCTTCTTGACGAACAGAATAGGAGCACCCCAAGGTGAAAAACTAGGACGAATAAATCCACGGTCCGATAATTCTTGCAACTGGTCTTGTAATTCTTGCATTTCTGAAGGTGCAAGTCTATATGGAGATCGGGCTACAGGTGCAGCTCCTGGTATGAGATCAATCTGGAATTCTACACATCTGTGTGGAAGTAGCCCCGGTAATTCTTCTGGAAATACTCCAGGATATTCTCTTACAACCGGCATGTCATTAATGCTTCTTTCTTCAGTATCGATCTTCTTTACGTGTGCCAGAATAGCATAACAACCTTTTCTTATAAGTTTCTGGGCCTTCATACAGCTGATAAAGTTCAGATTTGAGTTGCTTTTCTCCCCATAAATCATTAATGACGTTTCATCCTTACGAGGGATGCGGATTGCTTTCTCAGCGCAAATAACTTCCGCTCTTGTTTTGGACATCCAGTTCATGCCAACGATTACGTCAAAACTTCCTAATTCTACGGGTATCAAATCGATTTTGAAGGTTTCACCAGCGAGATTTATTTCGCAACCATGGCAAATTTTATCGGCTTTTATCAGTTTACCATTAGCTAATTCAATAGTATATTTATCGTCTAGAGGTAATGATGCACATTTTAGTTTAGAACTAAAGTCTTTACACATATAACTTCTATCAGTACCCGTATCAAACATAATAGAAGCTAGTTGATTATTAACGGTAAACGTACCCGTGACAAGATTAGGATCCTCACGTGATTCACTGGTACTAACATTAAATGCCCTTCCACGTGCGGGTTCTTTGTTCTTCTCCTTATCAGGGCATTGATTTATAAAGTGACCAGACTTCCCGCATCCAAAACATTTCTTGACATCGGTTAGTTTTGTCTTTACTTCAGAAACGGTGGCATAACAATCTTTCGCCACATGTCCTTTCTTGTTGCACTTATCACAGACCACTTGGCAATAACCTGCATGATGTGTGTAACATCTTTTGCAGAACGGATGGGGTCCCTTATAGTTTGGACTTGCAGTTGCCCCATCTTGTTTACCTTTAAAAGTTTCTTGTTTCTTCAGGTGAGTACTTTTGCCCTTATAGTCTTCCCATTTCCTCTTTCCTTCAGTTGTCTTGACTTCGGTAATTGGTGCCTTAATCGAACTCTCCGTGATCTGGTCCATGAGTTGGTGTGCCATTGTCATGGCTTCCTACATCGTATTTGGTTTGGACGATGTAACATTTCCTTTGATATTGATCGATAAACCGTCAATATACATTTCTATCTTTCGTTTCTCGTTTGGCACCAATTCGGGACACAACAAGGCTAGTTCCATGAAACGCTTTTCATAGTTATTGAGATTCGCGCCGATAACCTTCAGATTACGTAACTCAGATTCCATTTTTCTGATCTCGTTTCGAGGACAGTATTCCTCGATTAGCATCTTTTTCAGTTCTTCCCAAGAGATATCATATGCCGTATATATTCCTTCTGCTTTAGCATAATTGTTCCACCAAGTAAGTGCACCGTCTTGCAACGTGCACGAAGCATACTTTGACTTGTCTCCGTTCGCACAATTACTGATTTTGAAAACGGACTCCATCTTTTCAAACCATCGGGTTAGACCGACTGGTCCCTCGGTTCCACTAAACGTCTGTGGTTTGCATCCTTGAAAAGTTTTGTATGAGCATCCGTTTCGTGAGTTTGTGTTTACGGCTGCTGCTTTGGCTGCTGCTTCGGTTGTTGCTTTTGCTGCCTCGGCTGCAGCAATTCTTTCATTCACACGTTTCTCGACTAGTTGTTCAAACTCAGCATCCGACATTTGAGACATGTTTCTTCAATAAACACAACAGATATAATTTAATCATATAGAATATTATAGGTAAAATGAGTTGTCAATAGTTAATCGTAGCATATTAATAATATGAACTGATTATTATAAAAGCCTTTTCTTCTTATTAGCATTTTATAATTATTTCTAGGGTATTACCTACCCGTTAAGTTCATACATAATAGCTAGTACAAGGAATTAACTACTAAAATCCTAATAATATTCCACTATGAAAAATTATAGCGAGTTACTACATTATTATGTAATAATAATAATAATAAGAAGTAGTAATAATACAAATAATCATTCCATGCATTTATTATTAATAAACCAAAATAATACAATACCATACAATACTGATATTTTACATATGCTTATTTTACATAACAAGATAGAGTAGCACACATAAGCAATAGGATAGCGCATGGAAGATTTATGGTTGCGAGGTCGTTTATTCAGAACTATCAGAAACTTCTTCCCATTTAGTTCTCTCTGCCAATTGTTTGTGTGCACATGGTCCGAGAGACATTCTGGCAGTGTATTTTATTTTTGGTTGGGGTTTTGAGGTACCCGTTGCCTCAGTGGGTTTAATACAATAAGGGTGGTTACGGATCGAATGGTCCTGTTCCTTTTTAATAATTAAGGACTTTTTATTATTGTGGTTATTTTTATTATCTATAGCAAGTTGGAATTTCTCCTTAGTGATCTCTTTTATTTCATTAGCGAAATCCTCCTCCTTACTGATCTCGTCTGATGACGAACTGTCTGAGTCATGTGTAGGAGAATATGATGACGAACTGCGAGAATATGTACCGGTGGTCATGAACCGAAATCTGCCAGGCGTAATCGGCACAACCCGCCCGTCGGCGGTATATCTGGACCAATGTCCATATTTGTTTAGAAATGGACGATCCTCATTTACTCCAGGGATCATGGGTCCATGCCAACGATACAGTGGCTCCGGAAAACTAGAGTTGGGTAGAGCTGGAACCTCCTCTGGGTTTACTGGGAGTTGAGATTCCCCGGCTAACACAATTTCTTCTTTAATAGGTATTGGAACGCCCTTTTCAGTTGTGGATAGAATAGATTCAGTGTCCGATTCCGAGTCGTACAAAATGATAGGATTAGAAGAAGTCATCTATCACATAATTGAAACAACAATTACGTTAGCATATAAATATATCACATATAATGTTTTTGACCAAATAATAAGCAAAAATCAGTAAAAACAGATATGGTCATAGTCCAGACTCACTAATGCATCCTAACAATTACCAGTTAAACACACTAATGTAATTTCTGGTTCCCTATGACCTCAAGCTCGGATACCAACTGTAACGACCCGTCAAAATCGCTATTGACGCAGCACGTTAGTCATTGATTCCACAGTGAGGTTTTGACCTCTATATGATACGTTTTGATAAAATATTGCATTCATTAAAATAAGTGACTTTCTAAACATAGAAAGTTATAAACATGTGGGCGAGTGCTTAGGTATAAGCAAAACCCCAAAATACATAAGTCTTTAATTTACAGGTTGACTTCACAGTCCAATTATTTATTACACAACGCAGTTTTATTTTGAATGCAATAAACTTTGTACAAAGCATGAGAGACTCCATGCAGGCAACAAGCACATCACAGCGGAAGCATTCTAAGGACCTGAGAATAAAACATGCTAAAAAGTCAACATGAATGTTGGTGAGTTATAGGTTTAATTGCTCGAGTCATAAACATATATAAAGATAGACCACAAGATTTCATCAAAAATTAATAGATTCTACGTAACAGAGCACCCTGGCAACTAAACTTAACGCTATAGTGATAATTACCCCATTCGTTTTAATACACGCAAACCAACGTGTCTTAAACTCAAATAACATACGTCCGTTAAAAGGCTAGCGCTCTAGCTCGGACGGGGATGTCAAGCCCTATGGATCCATATACAATTATTCGCGCCCACCAGTCCATATCCTATGTACTGGCAGTTACTAGTTACCAAAGCTAAGGGATTTCCGGTTTAACTCAGTGTAGAATTTAGTATGTACTTGTGTCTTATCGCGTTTAAAATAAATTGCATGTATTCTCAGCCCAAAAATATTTAAAGTATTTAAAAAGGGATCTATAAACTCACAGTTCAATATTGCGATTCAATATTGTAGGTAAATTGCGTAGACGTAATGATGGTAGACGACTGTATGGTTGGCCTTGGATTCAAGAACAATACCCCGAACAATACCCAATATTTCCTTAGCTTAAAGCGGTTTGAAACCCGAATTAAAACACCCGCGTATATACGTTATTATTATTAAACTTAAATTATAAATTATAATTATAATTATAATTATAATTATAATATGAATGTAAGAATGAGCAAAGAGATATAGATTGTATTACTTCGTCGAGCAAACTGACCTTTTATAATACTTTTCCATTTACTGTAGCTCATGCGATAGCATGAGTTTTCAGTGTTTTTGCCATGCGATCGCATGGCCGCCCTTTCTGTTTTTGTTTGCTAGTTCGTCGACATCAAATAGTATTTTACTGTAGCAAATAGTGTTTACTGTAGCGCTGTAGCAAAATACGGTTTCACTGTAGCAAATAGTGTTTTACTGTAGCAAATAGTGTTTTACTGTAGCACTGTCATTTTTACTGTAGCAGCTAGGGTTTTACTGTAGGAAAGTCATTTTTACTTGTACATATATATATATATATATATATATATATATATATATATATATATATATATATATATATATATACATACATACATATAATTGTTCATGAATCGTTGAGAGTAATCAAAGGTAATTGTATATATGAACAGTTCTAAAATTTTGAGACTCAATCTAACAGACTTTGTTTAACGTGCCAAAATAATAAATCGTATAGAGAATTGGTTTAAATTAGTCGAAATTTTCCGGGTCATCACAGGTTTCCCAATGTGATATCCCCCATCTTTCAAACGAAAGTCTCTTATAAACCAAGACATTCTTGGAACGTTCTTCGAATGTCTTACAAACTGATTTCGTCGTAAATAGTTGTGCCGAAGAATTCTGACCGACTCTAGACAAGATTTCATCAATCATGTCTCCGGGTAGGTCTCTTAAAATATTGGGTTGTCTATCCATTTTGTGTTTTTATACTGTAATTTTTAATACAAGCAATTTTTACATATATCATAAAGCATAACTACACTATATTACATATATTACACCACACGAATACAACTATCTTATTCCGACTCGCTCGTTTCTTCTTCTTCGGTTTTGGTTCGTTTTGCCAAGTTTCTAGGGATATATGATGTTCCCCTAATACGAGCTGTCATTTTCCACAACGGTTTAGAAAAACCTGGTGGTTTAGAGGTTCCCGGGTCATTGTTACAATTTAAGGGCTTCGGGGGTTGACGATACATATAAAGATCATCGGGGTTGGAATTAGATTTCTCTATTTTTATGCCCTTTCCCTTATTATTTCCTTTTTCCTTTTTAAATTCAGTTGGGGTAATTTCTATAACATCATCGGAATTCTCGTCGGAATCCGATTCATCAGAGAATTGGTAATCCTCCCAATATTTTGCTTCCTTGGCGGAAACACCATTGACCATAATTAACCTTGGTCGGTTGGTTGAGAATTTTCTTCTACTTAACCGTTTTATTATTTCCCCCACTGGTTCTATTTCTTCTTCCGCTTCCGATTCTTCTTCCGGTTCTGACTCTTCTTCCGGTTCCTCTTCGGGAACTTGTGAATCAGTCCACGAATCATTCCAATTTACATTTGACTCTTCGTTATTATTAGGTGAGTCAATGGGATTTGTGCTAGAGGTAGACATCTATCACACAATATCAAACATGTTAAGAGATTAATATATCACATAATATATACATGTTAATAATATATAGTTTCCAACAAAAATGTTAAGCAATCATTTTTAAAGAAAATACGGTCGAAGTCCAGACTCACTAATGCATCCTAACAAACTCGATAAGACACACTAATGCAAATTTCTGGTTCTCTAAGACCAACGCTCGGATACCAACTGAAATGTCCCGTTCTTATTGATTAAAAACGTTCCATATTAATTGATTTCGTTGCGAGGTTTTGACCTCTATATGAGACGTTTTTTCAAAGACTGCATTCATTTTAAAGCAAACCATAACCTTTATTTCATCAATAAAGGTTTAAAAGCTTTACGTAGATTATTAAATAATGATAATCTAAAATATCCTGTTTACACGCGACCATTACATAATGGTTTACAATACAAATATGTTACAACGAAATAAGTTTCTTGAATGCAGTTTTTACACAATATCATACAATCATGGACTCCAAATCTCGTCCTTATTTAAGTATGCGACAGCGGAAGCTCTTAATAATCACCTGAGAATAAACATGCTTAAAACGTCAACAAAAATGTTGGTGAGTTATAGGTTTAACCTATATATTATCAAATCATAATAATAGACCACGAGATTTCATATTTCAATACGCATCCCATACATAGAGATAAAAATCATTCATATGGTGAACACCTGGTAACCGACATTAACAAGATGCATATTTAAGAATATCCCCATCATTCCGGGACACCCTTCGGATATGATATAAATTTCGAAGTACTAAAGCATCCGGTACTTTAGATGGGGTTTGTTAGGCCCAATAGATCTATCTTTAGGATTCGCGTCAATTAGGGTGTCTGTTCCCTAATTCTTAGATTACCAGACTTAATAAAAAGGGGCATATTCGATTTCTATAATTCAACCATAGAATGTAGTTTCACGTACTTGTGTCTATCTTGTAAATCATTTATAAAACCTGCATGTATTCTCATCCCAAAAATATTAGATTTTAAAAGTGGGACTATAACTCACTTTCACGGATTTTTACTTCGTCGGGAAGTAAGACTTGGCCACTGGTTGATTCACGAACCTATAACAATATATACATATATATCAAAGTATGTTCAAAATATATTTACAATACTTTTAATACATTTTGATGTTTTAAGTTTATTAAGTCAGCTGTCCTCGTTAGTAACCTACAACTAGTTGTCCACAGTTAGATGTACAGAAATAAATCGATAAATATTATCTTGAATCAATCCACGACCCAGTGTATACGTATCTCAGTATTGATCACAACTCAAACTATATATATTTTGGAATCAACCTCAACCCTGTATAGCTAACTCCAACATTCACATATAGAGTGTCTATGGTTGTTCCGAAATATATATAGATGTGTCGACATGATAGGTTGAAACATTGTATACGTGTCTATGGTATCTCAAGATTACATAATATACAATACAATTTGATTAAGTTATGGTTGGAATAGATTTGTTACCAATTTTCACGTAGCTAAAATGAGAAAAATTATCCAATCTTGTTTTACCCATAACTTCTTCATTTTAAATCCGTTTTGAGTGAATCAAATTGCTATGATTTCATATTGAACTCTATTTTATAAATCTAAACAGAAAAAGTATAGGTTTATAGTCAGAAAAATAAGTTACAAGTCATTTTTGTAAAGGTAGTCATTTCAGTCGAAAGAACGACGTCTAGATGACCATTTTAGAAAACATACTTCCACTTTGAGTTTAACCATAATTTTTGGATATAGTTTCATGTTCATAATAAAAATCATTTTCCCAGAATAACAACTTTTAAATCAAAGTTTATCATAGTTTTTAATTAACTAACCCAAAACAGCCCGCGGTGTTACTACGACGGCGTAAATCCGATTTTACGGTGTTTTTCGTGTTTCCAGGTTTTAAATCATTAAGTTAGCATATCATATAGATATAGAACATGTGTTTAGTTTATTTTAAAAGTCAAGTTAGAAGGATTAACTTTTATTTGCGAACAAGTTTAGAATTAACAAGTATAAATATTAGTACTCCATACATATTATTTGGTACAGAAAATAAATAATAGACGAACCTTTTTGATCAGGTTTTACTCAGTTAATGACCGGAATAAACAAATGTATGTAATATAAAAATTTGGGATTTTTAGGAACACTTTTATATGTTAACTGTTTAGCAATGGACGCAATATAATAGTGCATGAAAATAGTGTCGGCACAATAATCCAATATGTGTGGCTACTATACTGTTAAAGGGTACTATTTGTAGTTGATTCTTTTCCTCACACTTACATATTACATTAGAGAGTATATATGATTATAGATGTAAGATATATAGAGAGTGAATATATATATATATATATATATATATATATATATATATATATATACATGAAACATACAATCACCACATCATCTTGTGATCTTCTTCTTTCCTCCTTCATTACAATCCATCACCACCATCACTTCTACCTACGGCAACCATCACCATATCTCTCTATCTTTCACTCTCTCCCTCTCTTCTTCAACCGTGACCAACACCACCTTTTGAACACTCTAAACCACAACCTATCACTTTAACGCGTTTCTGTTTAAACCGTAGCACCACCTACCATTAGATCAACCTCAGATCACCATGAAATCTCCTACCATGGTAAACCACTGTTGCTACAGCTACTTAATTCTGTTTCGATTCACAAATCACCCAAACAACTTCCTGTCTGCTGTTGCTATGCTTATACTTCTGTTTTGGTTTAACACCACTACAAACACCACTTGAACATCACCATTCAAAACCACTAACGCCACCTTCATCATACTCGTTAACCATCAAACTCACCATTTAACCCAAACCACCAATCATCTTTGTCTGTTTTCTGTCCGCCATCGAACCACCCAGTTGATCACCATGACCACCGTCTACAACCACATCACTCTCTCTCTTCCTCTCTCTCCTAGTCGCCCACCATGGCCATTACAACCAAATCGGCTACTCATCTGTTACTCCATTCGTAATAAACGAGCACCAACCTTCACCTGCTGTTACTACTACTACATCTTCGTTTATTTCTGGTTACTTGTTGAACATCCACTATCAAACCACCATCGTTATATTTTTTTTTCTCTCCTTCTTTCTGCAATCCGAAATCCTTGAGTTTATTCTTTCTGATGCACACCTATTATATATTCTTAATCCACAATGGCAAATAATGCAGCAGCCTTTATTCCTATATTTTTTTTTATATATAATTAAGTTATCTATTACATAACCTCATGGATGGCCGACCAAAGGGATCCCAAGGTGAGTGTCACATTATTAATTACAACCACATGTATTTGTTTGAACCATGCGATGCTTTTGTGGAAATAGAATAAGCCAACAGAAAATTCGGTGGGATAGAATTTATCTTGGGCCAAGTGAGGAAGTTATAGAATTAGTAGGAAAAGGTGGTCAAATGGGTTAGGAACATGTGGGACAACATACACATAATGGGTGAGGTATGAATGATGATTTACCGAATTCCTTGTGAGTGTTTTAGTTCTTTTCTGCCGACGTTAACCACAATTGAGCTACCATATGTCCCATGTGAGCCGAATACCACTGAATCCTTTATAGGGCCGAAAAACTTATGAGTGTTGGGCCATATTCCATTTTAGCTATTGAGTCAACCAAGTAGAGAGACTAATCAAATAATTGGACCGAACTCAATTTTTATTAGGATTATTAAAATCGTGATTTTTATGATAAAACCAAGAGTGATGGTAATTGGTAATGAAATGACGATGAACGAGTGAAGATTAAATGGTGATGATGATTTTGTGACAAGGCAAATGATGATGAGAAGCTTAATGATATAAGATAATGATCGATTAGGACGGTAATGATGAGGATGATCACGGTTAGGTTTATGATGTTAATGAGGATAAATGATTAACGAATTAGGATATAGTTAATGATGATGATTAAACAATATTAGGGTCGTGAGATGATGACGTTATGATCATGATATGGATGGGTTACATATTGATGCCGATGGTATTATGATCATTATGATATAATTACGATTATGATTATAATTTGATTATGATATTAGAATGATGATGATATTAGATCATGATAAGAATAATGAGACGATAAGTGTTTGATGAAGATGAACTAGTTAATCATGCGAGTTAATACCAAAACAAATTGTTGGTTCGTTGGTTTAAGGGTGTTTACGGGTTAGCGGGACGTCGCGGGTTCAAACCCGGACTTGGGCATTTTTAAAGAGCTACTGTTGTGAGGTAGTTATTTATTTATTTATTTACTTATTATTATTATTACCTTATTATTATTATTATTATTATTATTATTATATTATTATTATTATTATTATTATTATTATTATTATTATTATTATTATTAACATTATTTATCTAAGAAATATTAGACACATAAAAATATATTTGATACATAATATATTAGTATTACATAAAATTATAGAATAAACGTATTAACACTAATTATATAAATATTTGCATATAACAAATTATTGATTTTCAACATAATACTAATCACATATATATATAAAACTATCTAAATATTAATTATCTCAAATGGATATACAAACTAAATATATAAGATATATAATTTAAGATATAATATATAAATTTGTTCGACTACAATTATGTGTGTTAATATATATATATATATATATATATATATATATATATATATATATATATATATATATATATATATATATAGGTTCGTGAATCCAAGGCAAATCCTGCATTGTTCAATGTCGTCATACGTATTTTTACTACAAAATACAGTATTGTGAGTTCATTTGATTCCCTTTTGCTCTTTACATTTTTGGGACTCAGAATACATGCGCTGCTTTTACAACTGCTTTATTAAATGCTTTTGAAATATATTTTGAACTGAGAATGCATGAAATGCTTTTCTAAATGTTTGACGAGATTAGACACAAGCAAAACATTCCTCGAATGAATTATGTGAACATGATAATTGCCACCATTGAATTATGTGGACGTGATAATTGCCACCATTGATATGAATATTTTTTCCCTGATTATTATTGCTTGGTAACCTAAGAATTAGAATCGGGTATGGCCCTAATTCACTCGAATCCTAAAGGTAGCTACCGAGTTTAACACCCCCACCCAGAATGTTCACTAGACGGAAGAGCTAGTGGGCGTGGTGTTTAGTACTTCGAAGTTTATATATTTATACAGACGAGATGTTATGTTTTGGGGATATTATTGATGCGCATTATATGTTAAGGTCGGTTACCAAGCCAAGCAATGAAAGTAAAGTGAATGTTATGTATCGAGAGAATGATTTTATACACAGGTTATGTGTATGTTATTTTTGTGCACGAGATATGTGTACGATTATTAAAAATCGCGAGGCAACCTACGGGGGAGAAAAGGATACGAACCTACTCTGCTAAGCATTATGAAAAATGGTTTCGTACACGAGATAGGTGTACTGTATTTACATCTTGTGGTCTATCAAAATGATGAATTTTATTGTTTATGATAAACTTATGAACTCACCAACCTTTTGGTTGACACTTTAAAGCATGTTTATTCTCAGGTATGAAAGAAATCTTCCGCTGTGCATTTGCTCATATTACATGGAGTCGTTCATGGCATATAGAGGTCAGAACCTCGCAATGGGACCAGCTGTTGAAGACTTCGTCCAGATGGATTACGACGGGTCACTACACTTTAGTACTTCGATGTTGTTTTATCATGTCCGATGGATGTCCCGGAATGATAGGGGATATTCTTATATGCATCTTGTTAATGTCGGTTACCATGTGTTCAATCCATATGAATGAATTTTGTCTCTATGCATGGGACGTATATTTATGAGAAATGAAAATGAAAATCTTGTGGTCTATTAAAATGATGGAAATGATTATTTATGTTAAACTAATGAACTCACCAACCTTTTGGTTGACACTTTAAAGCATGTTTATTCTCAGGTATGAAAGAAATCTTCCGCTGTGCATTTGCTCATTTTAGAGATATTACTTGGAGTCATTAATGACATATTTCAAAAGACGTTGCATTCGAGTCGTTGAATTCATCAAGATTATTATTAAGTCAATTATAGTTGGATACATTATGAAATGGTATGCATGCCGTCAACTTTCGATGTAATGAGAGTATATGTCTTTTAAAAACGAATGCAATGTTTGTAAAATGTATCATATAGAGGTCAAGTACCTCGCGATGTAATCAACTATTGTGAATCGTTTATAATCGATATGAACGGGTCCTTTCATTGTACTACTACCAAACAAATGAAAAAACATAACTATAATCAGTGGCGGACTTATGTGGGGGTAGGGTGGGACGCCCGCTCCCAGTGAATTTGCAATTTTCAGTGTAAAAATTTTGAATTTTTTGACTTTGCCCCCGGTGGATTTTTTTGCCCCAAAACCTACATATTTTGCTCTAAAACCTTCAAATTTTGCCCAAAATTCTCCAAATTTTGTTCAAAAACCTTCAAATTTTACCCACAAACCTTCAAATTTTGCCCCAAAACCTCCATAATTTGCCTAAAAACCTCCAAATTTTGCAAAAAATTCCATATTTTACCAAAAAAAAAAATTGCTATAGTTTAAATTTTTTTTATCCCCAGTGAAAAAAAAATCCTGAATTCGCCACTGATTATAATGTATCTATTATTAATGATTAAATTATATTTTTCAATATAAAGTATATAGTATATAGTAAATAAAAAAAAAGATAAAACATAAGAATTTGTGGCCTTAATCACTAGTTATTCCTCTAACTAGTTTTATTACTCTAATTTATTGTCAAAAATGAAAATAAAATAAAAATAGAAAAGGATATGTTTGTATTTTTCTTAGAAGGGCATAAAAATGATGCAAATTTGGTACTTATACGCTTATAGTTGGCACATAGAAACGTAGAGTCAATAGGGGTGTCTATTTTTATTAAGAGTTAATGAAAACTAATAACAAGCATGTTTATTTTAAAATAAACGAATTATAATAGTTCTTTTTAACCATAGTTAAATCTTGAAAAATGTAAATAAACTAGTGAAATGACCCGTGAAATCACGGGTTTATTTAAACGAAACAATTTAATGACATATTTTAGGTATTAAGTGAATGTAAATGTTAAAGTCATTTGTTTTAATGACCCGTTTGACTAAGAAACTTGTCGTTGTTTTTACAAATATATAGAGACATGTATTTTCGCATACACATGTAACGTAATTAATTTCGTAAAAAGAATCCATATTTGAATATTAATAATATAATAGTTATAATTATAATTATAATTCTTATATCAAAAGTAAATAATAATAATAATAAAGTTCGCTCAAAGTTAAATATTTATATTTTAATAATAATTATTATTATTAGTAATAATAAATGTCTTTTAAATTTTTTTAGAAAATTAAAATTTACAATTTAGGAGAGATTAATATTTTCTTTTATAAAAGATTTCGTATTATTTATTTAATTAAATTAATATATAATTATGACATCATCATTATAAAAATTAAAAAAGTAATTAGCTTTAAAATAATATTATTTATGACATCATCAACATGGCCTAAAAATTTTTCTTTTTATTTTTTGATTTTCTTTTGTAAAGGAAAAAGCTTATTTATGATGTCATCATTTTAAGAATATAATAGAATCTATAGATAGATAGATAGATTGAACAAATTTGAGTCGCAATATTGATTCATGAAAATACCTTTACAGCTTTATTTGATATCATTCATTATGTAAATAAAAAAGGAAAAGAACTTGAAAACAACTACTTCGATTCTTAAATAAGTGCTCACATGGGCGCTGTTGACAGCGAGCCACCCAGGTCAGCCCAGCCCTCCGCCCTCCACTTCGTCCGATTGAATGTCTTCGTCTGAAATGTTGCTGGACGGATACATATGTATATTAAGTTGTACTTTTTGCTTTTTTACGTGTACACTTAATTAATTAATTAAAAATAATATAGTAGAACCTAATTTTTTTAGAAGGTATGTCACTGTTAGTAGTGTTTAGTCCTGAGTTAGTACTAGTAAGAAAGTGTTGATGTGACAGCTAGTCCTGGAAAATAAGTTTGTCACCATTGAGAGCACTCTTGCAAAATTATATTGGTAGTGATATTCTCACCACACTTTTCAATAAATCTGTTACATGTATTAATGAGTTATACAATACAACTATTTAATACATTTATTATATATATCGTATGACTCTATTAATCGAGTCAACAGCAAACGTCGATTTATAAACAACTTGACTGCCGCTTAGAGCCTAAATTGAACGTTAGACAGGTTTAAAACTCGTGAAAATTTGATTCTACCATTTTTATGGCGTCCAAGGTTGTAAAAGTCGCGAGTCGGGGACGCATCGGTCGAGACCTAAAAAGGACGCGTCGGCCGAGTCGGGGACGCATCGGTCGTTGACCAACATTGACTTTATTGATAATTTCTTAAATATATATTTATATATGTATAAAATAGTTGATTCTGTACCATAAATTTCTTAAATAAGAACTTGAAATTAAATATAATCAAACTTCAAACTTAATTAATGTTACCGAGCACATAATCAGTAAGGACACAGAGAAAAGAGCGGCTCAAAAAATGAAAACGTACCCTAATTTTAAAACATATCACATCTTGAAAAAAATTTGAATGATTTTGACCGTTTTTGACCAACTTTGACCGTCTTTGAACGAACTTTTAGCTTTGACCGTCTTTTGAGTCGTTTTCAGAAAAAAGGGGAAGGAGAACCCAAAAAAACGACGCATCGGCCGACGCGTCGGCCAAGTCGGCCGACTTTTACAACACTGATGGCGTCACACGCTTTTTTAACCTATTTATTGACCAGAGGTCCATTCGGAAGCAATCTCTGTATGCATTGTCAAGAATTGTGTAGTGTATTTATTACAATTATGTATCGTGCGGGCTTTGGTACTAGTACCTATATATTAACTTCTAGTTAGTTTCATTAGCAAATGACACATGGGCTCTATTATGTTAATGCTCTTATCCCATTTTCATATCTCAATCATTCTAGGCAGCTTAGTATGAAACGGGAAGTTTAGGCTTAACCTTACCTTACCTAACTAGTTTGGTTCTAGGGAGGTTAGTATGTTCCACAAGGTCCTGATCACAGTTTCTAGTAAGGTGATGAAACCAACCCAAACCAGTAAATTACTACAAGTCTACACCTAATCCAAACACATTCAATCCCACGCTAGACAATGTACCCGTAAATGGTTCGAAAGTAGGAATGTAACCATCGGCGGATCTTGAAATTTACTATTGAGAGGGCGAAAATGTTCCAACATAAATCAAAACACATAAATATGCATATAAAGAGTTCATACATGTACCATGAAATAAGACAAAGACATAGTCACATAGACGTTAAAGCAAAAAGAAATTACAACTCGGCTCGACGACCTTTCAGGTCTTTAAAGTCACTTATGACACAAATCTTTTTGCAATATCTTTTTCAATGTAAATCATCAAGCTAGATGCAATAAAACAGGGGTGAAAATTAGAAGGGGCAGAGGGGGGCAACCGCCCCCAGTGGATTTTCAATTTTTAGTGTAAAAATTTTGGGTTTTTCGATTATGCCCCCCGTGAAAAATTTTTTGCCCCAAAGTCTCCATATTTTGTCCCAAAACCTTCACAACTAACCCAAAACCTCCACATTTTGCCCAAAAACTCTCAAATTTCGCCCAAAAACCTTCATATTTTGGGTAAAAAAATGTACGTCTTAAAAAAAAAAAATTCGCCCCCGGTGGAAAAAATTTCTGCTTCCGCCACTGCAATAAAATCCAGAATTTTTAAATGGGATGGGGCTACGCTAATAACTCAACTTCACATGAAGCTTGAGAGGGCTGGGCTGGACTAATCTTTTGGATGGGCTAATTATAAATTTTTGGAAGGGTTAATTTATAAAAATTCTATTTTTTAAAGTTATATAATATCAAACTTATACTAATAATGCAAAAGACTGGAAGGGCTAGCACCCTGCCACGCCTCCCTTGAAGTTCCGCCTCTGAATGTAACAAACAAAATGGTCCATCAACTGGTCACTCATTGTACGCTGAAAGTAGCAATGTAACTAACACATGGTCCCTCTAATGCTCAATAAAAGACTTAATAGCTTCCATCATTGTCAACTAACATTACAACAACAACAACAACAACAACAACAACAATACCCAATCCCGCGCCTGCGGGGTATGGAGGAGGTAAGATGTAGACAATCCTTCCTCTACCCTAAACTAGAAGAGAAGTCGTTTCCTTTACCACGAGTCGAGAAAAGGAATTCTCCACCCATAGGAAAGGGAAATTCATCCCCCTCTCTACTCCAGGTAGAGAGATTGCTTCCGTGAGGACCTCCGGCTAAAAAGAATTTTTTTTTTTTTTTTTTTTTTTTTTTTTTTAAGATAAGTTAAAAAAAAATAAATAAATAAATAAATAAAATAGAAAAATAAAAATAAATAAATAAAAATATAGATAAAAAAATAATAAAAAAAAAAAAAAAAAAAGAAAAAAAAAAGGGAGACGCCATGAAAATGGTAGAATCAAATTTTCATGGGTTTAAAGCACGCATGAGAAATCAATTTAGGCTCTGAGCGGCAGTCAAGACGCCACTAAAACGGCGCTTGTCGTTGCCTCAATAAAAATAGCCAAAAGACCTTGTGGACAGCAACTCGAGGGCATGCCGGGTGGAAGTTGTTGCGCAAGCAAAGAGCCAACCACCCTTAGCAAACCAAAAACCACTCATGCACCTTTACGGTAGACACCCCCGAAACCACCCAACTAAAAGAAACCAACCAAGCTCTAGAGCAAGGGAAGTCGTCCTCAGCCATAATGGTCCCAAGATGCACCGAGCGATGCGAATCACCTGATCATACATACATGCATACATACGTACATACATACACACATACATAAACCTACATACAACCATACACCAGACATACCTACGTACATACATGAGACATACCTACGTACAAGAAAGGACCAACCTACGTATAAAGCCACACAAACAACCATACATACATAGCAAAAACACCCAGTCCTACATAAACCTAATAGCAAAACATACATACATGAGTGAATATACCACACCTACAGACAAGTAAAAACATGCATACATACATACCTAACACCATATAAACATACATAAAAAACAAACATACAAAAACGTGTGTAACTACATCATACTTTCATTACAAAACCTACATACATGCATGCAAGCATGCATGCATACAAACATACATGGACCTACGTGCATACGTACAAACAACCCAGCAAGCATGCATACATCCAAAACCAAAGATACCGAAAACATACTCATTTAATGATAATAATAATAGTACATAAAACTAATAAAAACGATAGTAATAGTAATACAAATAATAGTAATAATAATAGTTCATATAAATATTAATAGTAATATATATTTGTAAAACAAATACTAATACACTAATAATTAATAGTGAAACAAATAATAATAATAATAATAATAATAACAATAGTAATACTAATAATAGTAATAGTAAGAATAATAACAGTAATAAAACAACTAAAAATAATCCTAATCCTAATTATAGTACAAATAGGAAATAATAATAATAATAATAATAATAATAATAATAATAATAATAATAATACATAAAAGAAAGTAATCCTACTCGACTATTCTTATTCTAGCCCTCCACGCATCCCTATCAGAAGTCATGTCCTCGGTCAACGAAAGCTCCCTCATGTCGAGTCTTAGTCTATCCATCCACCTACGAGTAGGTCTACCCCTTCTCCTTACACCATCGACCGTGAGTGCCTCAACTCTCCTAACCGGGGCAATACGTGGTCGTCTCATCACATGCCCAAACCAACGAAGTCGTTCTTCTCTTAGCTTGTCGATGATGCTACTGATTCCAAGTTTTTCCCTAAACACACCATTTGGGATCATATCTAGCATGGTTTTACCACACGTCCACCTAAGCATCCTCATTTCTGCCACCTCCATCCTTCTCTCTTGGGCCTTCGTCATAGGCCAACATTCTGATCCGTACAACATGGCGGGTCTGATTGCCACCTTGAGGAATTTCCCTTTCAATTTGAGTGGTATCTTCTTGTCGCACAATACCCCTTTCGCTGCCCTCCACTTCAACCAACCTACCTTAATACGATGGGTCACATCATCGTCTATCCTCCCCGATTTGTGGAGGACCGAGCCTAGATATCTAAACGAATCTTGTGGATGCAAGATCTGGCCTCCAATGCTGATATTTACTCCAGAATTTTGTTCATCTTCAACCCTGCCGAAATCACACCTAAGATATTCCGTCTTTTGCCTGCTGATTCGTAGGCCATTTTGTTCTAAGGCCTCCCTCCATTGTTCTAGTCTTCTATTAAGCTCTTCTTTGGAATCCGCAACAAGCACAATATCATCGGCAAAAATCAGACTCCAAGGGATGTTCTCTTGTATTCCTCGAGACAGCTCGTCGAGGATCAAAGCGAAAAGGAAAGGGCTAAGGGCAGATCCCTGGTGCAGACCAACTGTTATTGGAAAATACTCTGTGTTTCCCACAGGTGTCCGAACGCACGACTTCGCCCCTTCGTACATATCCATAATAGCTCTAATATATCTACTTGGAATACCTCTAACATTAAGGGTCTTCCAGATCAACTTTCGCGGAACACAGTCATAGGCCTTTTCTAAGTCTAAGAAGGCCATCTCTAAGTTCTTTTGTTTTTCCCTATACTTCTCCATAACGCTTCTTATAATATGAATTGCCTCCATCGCGGAGCGTCCTGGCATGAAACCAAATTGGTTTTCTGAAACTGTAGTTTCGCGTCGAAGTCTAGTCTCAATTACCCTTTCCCAAAGCTTCATGGTATGACTAAGTAATTTTATGCCTCTGTAGCTACCGCAGATTTGGGCATCCCCTTTATTTTTGAAGATGGGTATAATCTCGCTGCGTCTCCATTCTATGGGCATTTTATAGCTTCTAAACGTCTTATTGAAAAGACACGTTAGCCACCTAACACCATCCTCGCCGAGGCACCGCCACGCCTCTATTGGGATCTGGTCTGGTCCAACAGCTTTGTTTCTACCCATCTTTCGTAGTGCCAATCTTACTTCTTCATGCCTGATCCTCCTACAGAAACTGTTGTTCTGGAATTGTCCTATACCCGAGTCTCGCGGGTCCTCTTGGCGCCCGGGTCCTCCACCAACGAAAAGAGATGAGAAGTACCATTCCCATCTTTTCCTTATTTCGTCTTCCTTCACAATGGTGTGACCGGATTCATCTTTGATAAACTTGATGTTATCTATATCCCTCCTCCTATGCTCTCTAGCTTTTGCAATCCTGTAGATATCATTAGCTCCTTCTTTAGAGTCTAGTTTCTTATACAAATCTTCATACGCTTTATCTTTTGCACGTGCAACAGCCTTCTTAGCTTCCCTTTTGGCTTCTTTATATCTCTCTTCAGCCCTAGTTCTATCCTCAAGTGTTCCCTCCCTGCAAGTAATGAGCTCCCTAAACCTTAGTTGCTTAAGCGCGATTTTGGTTTGGACCTCATCGCTAATCCACCATGATTCTCTACCAGGTTTGTGTCCTCGCGATGTCCCTACTACCACACCTAAGGCTTCCTTGGCTACATCTCTAATAGTGGAAGCCAGACTATTCCACATCTGATCCGCGTCACCATGAGTAGCAATTTCCACTCCTGCCTCTACTCTTTCCAAAACCAAAGCTTTAAAAGTTTCGGCTTTCACTCCATTTAGATTCTTCCATAGGATCCTAGGTTGGACGGGTCTCGCGCTCCTGGTAGCCCGTCTCTGCAGGGCCAGGTCCATGACCAATAATCTATGTTGGGTGGAACAGGTCCAGGTGGTCAGAACTCTACAGTCTCTGCAAGCCCTAAGCTCCCCTTTGCGAAGCAGCAAATAGTCAATCTGGGTACTATGGCCCCCACTGTGGAAAGTAGCTAGTTGAGCTTCCGTCTTCCTGAAGAAAGAGTTTGCAAC
The DNA here is from genome assembly GCF_046630445.1 of Rutidosis leptorrhynchoides. Lineage (NCBI taxonomy): Eukaryota > Viridiplantae > Streptophyta > Magnoliopsida > Asterales > Asteraceae > Rutidosis > Rutidosis leptorrhynchoides. Next base: position 27,817,681 of record NC_092336.1, read on the forward strand.
AACCAAATCATGGGCAACAGCGAAATCGAGAATGGAGCGTCCTTCTTCATTTCGAACTCCGTACCCAAAGCCCCCATGGACACCCGTATATCCTTCTGAATCCGTGCCTATATGACCATTAAGGTCACCCCCAATAAGTAAGCGATGGTCAGCGGGGCAACTCCTCACGACTTCATCTAACGAATCCCAAAAGCTTCTTTTTTCATCTTCACCCAAACCAGCGTGAGGTGCATAAGCGCTAATGACCATGTAAGTCCCTTCCTGGATAACTAATCTTATTGACATAATCCTATCACTAACTCTACCTACGCCCACAATATTATCCTTATACGGATGTCCTAAAATGACTCCTACCCCGTTTCTAGCTACCTTGGAACCCGAAAACCACAACCTATAGTCGTCAATGTCAACCGCCTCTTGACCCTTCCATCTGGTTTCTTGAACACACAAAATATCCACTTTACTTTTATGTAAGGTCTCAACAAGCTCATAGGATTTGCCAGTCAAAGATCCTACATTCCAACTACCTACTCTAATCTTAACCGGGTTCGCTAACCTATTGCCAACTCTAAACCCTCTAGATCTAACCGCCCCTAAGTAAGAAGGACATGACCTCACGTGACCATCTCTACGACCCGAGTCTATCTTGCACTATATATTAAACAGAGGGTATAAAGTAGGGGAGGTAATATAATATAACTAGATATAATAATTTAATAATAATAATAATAAAGTAAAAATATTATTAGTATCAATAGTAATAAATCGATAAAGTAATAAAAAATAGAGATAATGACTAAGGGTAATAAAAACACGTTATAACAAAATAGTCAATAAAAGTGGGTGAAGAATCTTTCCTATTACCACCCACACAGAAAACGAGTAAACAGACGAACAGTGTAGTAATAAAGTACTCCTACTTGTTTATAGTCTTAAAATAATTAATTATATCAGTCAATATTCAATATAAATATATATAAGCACGAGGATCAGAGTTTAACACAGAAAATAACATGTAACAGCGAAGAAGAAGAGAGTGAAAGCTGTAACCGGCAGGAGATCTTACTTCCGGCAGAGTTGCCGGCGTTCGTCCTCCCAGCGACTGTTCGGGTACCTGCAAAAAACAATAAAAGAGTTGATCCGTACACTGATTCGTTCGCGGTGCTGTAGTACTCGCTGAACCAGGCCGGAAAAGCTTGAAAAAGGCCGGCAGAAAAGATTGATTTTCGGTAATAGGCAGCGGCGGCGTCGGCGGAGATGTTTATAGGAAATATCTAGGATTGGTACTTTCCTCCGACGGTTGCTCTTGGCGGCGCGTGGGATCTCCGACGCCGGTGGGACTGGTCTCGTTCTGATCGTTAGGTAAAATCAAGTAAAAAGGTAGTGGAGGTGACTTACTATAATCCTCAGATTTGATGAAATTTTACAGGCAATATGATGGCTGCTTTTGGTGGTTTTGTGGACGTTGGGAGAAAACAGAGAGAAGAGAGAGAAAATATCTGCAAGCAAAAATATTGTGTACCAAACCTGACCATCACATTAATTTTGTGTCCACATCACATTCATACACACCAACAATTTCATCCAAAAGATGATTCCTCATACTTAACTCTAATAAATAATGACAACCAAACTAGATGTTTTTTGTCCAAAAAAGACCCAACAGGTCATATCTATCAAAGTGAACTGCTGAAACGTTTTCAGGTTATAAGAATGTAAACCACGTGAACAGTTGGTGGTCTCTAATTGGTCGATCTCTTCTCAAACCCTTTGTTGCCTTTGGCAACCCACCAAACCTGAACATAATACATCAATGGGCATTCTTGAATAAAAGCAAAAAATGTTTTTCAATATAAATCACAATAATCATAGAATTTCAATCTCTAATCTTCTGACACAACGCTTGATAGGTTGAATGCATTAAAATTTGAAATAAACTTGGGTTACTTTTGGTCTATATGACCCATTTATTCCTAATCACAGTTTTTGAATTTACCTCCAGGTAAAATGCCACAACTAGAATCAAACCATTAATAACTAAATGAGTTGACTTTGGCACCTGTCGTTCCTCTAAAAAACAAAAACAGCATTACAGATTTACAGATAGTTCTCAAAACAAACTATAACGAATAAGTTGATTCACTTACTAAAGTCAACCACCATAACTGGAGATGACAATTCAAACTCACTTACTTATGAGGTCAACTTGGGTAAAAGTTTACGTCTGACGTGTAAAATGGATAAAAAACAAGAATAAGGTACAGAGGAAATGATTTAAAAGACACGCGAGGTGCATTGTTCTAACAGATATCCTACTCATTGCATTGATCAAAAACTAGTTTTTATACTCTTTGACAGATTTAAAGAATAAACTATTAACAAAACAAAAAATAGCTCTGATAATTTTGGACAAAAAGTGTTTCGGATCAACCCAAGCCGTCAGTTTTGATCCGTACTAAAAAGACTTGTTTTGATCCGAACCTATTTTGACCTGATACCAACCCACCAATTTTACCGATCAAAGCTATCTTTTAACTAATATATCCACTTTTATCAGTTGGATCAGTCTCCTTCATGAGCATTAATACATATTAAAATTACTATTAACATGAGCTCTAGATCATAAACAAAAGTCAATACGGGCTACATTACCTACTTGGGTTATGTTACAAACATATGTGTAACGATCAAACAGATAAATTACATAAATATACATATTTATATATTTTATCATAACTTTTTGTAATCATATTTGGCACGCTAAGTATTAATGGATAGTGAAACAGTGTTTCAAGTCAGTACGACCTGACCCGCAAGGTTTTAAACTTTGACTGCCACCATAAGAATAATTAGCAAATACCTGAGACCGTAAGATGCCCACTTAACTACCTTTGAAAAAGGGTCAACTTTAAGATATATCATGAATGAATGATTTTTGATCTCGTAGTACTTCAGCCATTGCCATAGTTACCTGCATATTAGACCTTCATTAAAAACAAATAAATAATAGTAAGCTGAATAACCCAATATCATCAAAGCATAGCAAGCCATTTTTTTTTTCCTTTTTTAATGTCCTAATAGCATCCATAGTTCCTGTATGAAAAGAAAGTCACATTTTGTATATGCTTCAATGGCGTATTAAGCAGGTTCGACAAAGAGAACCATAAAAGGGTCATATTTTGTATTGACCGTGTAACAAATAGCAGCATAAAAATTAACAAAGAACGTATAAAGGAACACAAAAAGTTATCAAATTTCACCCTGCTTGGACTGCATAACGACACTTTCTTCGAGTTCCACTACAAACACATAAAATTGTTTACGGGAATCATATATATCAAAGTAAATATAACAAACTAAAAATTTAAACTTTTATTAACACATGTATTCTTACTTTTAACTTGTAACGATAAAGGGTAAAATGTAGAAGGTTTTTCCCTGTTCGGGCTACCAGGGAGGGGGAGTAATCCGACCCCAGACTCTGACGTACGCAGCCTGGCGGGATTACTCCCTCGCTGTTAAGTGGTACTGGCGAACCTATACTAATCCTAGTGCACCTTGGGTGAGAATTTTAAAGGGCATTCATGGTGACGATTTGGGGTTTAATGATAGAGGCTGTAGATATTGAGCCACATGGAGTGCAATTGTTGACTCTGTTAAGTTTTTAAAATTGCAGGGGCTACTTCCTGACAATGTTATTCAGCGACATCTTGGTAATGGCATGAACACACGGTTCTGGATCGATATATGGATTGGTTCTTCTCCATTATCCGTTTCTTTTAATAGATTATTTCGTCTTGAAACGAACAAAAATTGAAGTGTTCGGGAAAGATTTAATGGGTCGGTTTTCTCATGGTCACGCACCACATCACCTTCGTGCAACATTCTCGAGCTTCAGGAAATGGTTAGAAATGCAACCATAAACGATGATGATGATGATACATGGAAGTGGTCGATTGAGGATGATGGTGTCTTTCGGTTAAAGGTACCCGCACATTCTTTGATGAAGTGTTACTTCCTTCGGTTTCGATTAAAACTAGATGGGTAAAAGTAGTCCCAATCAAGGTCAATTTATTTGTTTGGAGATTGCTATTAAATCGCCTTCCGAACAGATTAAACCTTGTGTTTCGAGGTATTAATGCTGACTCTATCATATGTCCAACTTGTAGTATCGGGGTCGAAGAGCGAGATCATGTTTTTATGTTTTGTAACACCATATCGAGACTCTGGCAGCAGATAAGAGATTGGACGCATATTACTTGGCCTATGTTCTACACGACGGAGGACCTTTTTACTTGGATCGACGCTTTCCAAGGCAACCGTATTCGTTTTCATCGACTCTATTGCATTATCACGGCAACTTTATGGTGGATTTGGCGACACAGGAACGATTTTACTTTTGGGGCTTGTAGTATTAAATTAGCTAATGTATTTGATGCTATCAAACTAACTTATTTTTATTGGTTACAGTCTAGGAGCAAGTTCGCATCAAACTGGGCAACTTGGCTTGATAATCCTATGTAATTTTCTTTTCTTGTTTGTTTCTGTTGTCTAGCTCCTTGCTAGTCTTTTACTCCGTATTATTTATAAAATTGTCAGCCGTTCCAAAAAAAAAATAAAAAAAAATATACGAAGCTGAATTACCAAATGAGCATCTTTTTCAGACAGACTAGATCAACAAATATACATCATAAGGTAATTAACAAATGCATACATACCTCAACTCAAATACCCACTTATTATACAAGCATTTGTAACTATTGATCAATGAAGAAATTTCCTTCACGTGCTTCGTTTGGTATTGAACACCTCAGCTCGAAGAACATGCCTTATTTTACAATCCAAAAGGAAATAAATATGACACCGTTTCTAAATGACATCTTTTTATTTATTTTTCAAACACAACATCATATTTTTCTCCTATATCTAATTATCGATATGCATTTGAAATGACCTACAACCGTATAATAACAATATCTATTAACACTATAACCGTAATTCAAACATTATTTCTTTATACTCCCTTAATACTTGATTTATAGATTATACTCTATAAATAACAAGATTGTAGTTAAAACTGTAATAAATAATAAAATATTGGAGATATTATATAATGACCTGTTCATCAGCGACATCGATTTTAGGTTACGAGCAGATTTCTTCCCTGATTTTCCAGTTCTTTTGCCGATAATAGTTTCTCGAGAACTCAAATTCCTCTTGATCGACATCATTTTCATCCATTGTAAATGAAAGTAAAATACATGCCTGTACTTGCAAAGAGAAGAAGAAGAAGAAGATCAATTTCGTAGAAAAGAGGTTATGTGTTTATTTGTGCCCTAACTACGCTACCTTTTGCGCCAATCTTTTTGCAAAATAAGGACCAAGTTAAATACTCCGTAGCTAATTTACATTTTTCGTCGTCCTTACAAAAGACACCCGTCAACATTTATACAACGCCCTGTTAAGAGGCATTGTTTTTTGAAAACAACACCAAATCAGTTTTTGACACATTACTTTATATTGTTAATTTTTTTTTTTACCAAACGTTCAATCATATTTTGTTGATCCCTTAAACATTTCAATAACGCTTTGTTGGTAATTTTAGTGTCATCCAACGTTCATTTTAGCTGATTGCGATTTTCCAAAATACAAGCATTAGCTAGTCATACTTAACAATGAGTCGGAGAGTGTGGAGTACACGCCCGTAAGAGTTGGTTACTAACTGCCGCGTAATTACGAGGGTCAAGGGGGTTGCGCCCCTTGCGAGGTCCAATGGGCAGCACCCCGAACCTCAACCAAAATACACTATACGTTATGATGTGAAAATGTATTCCAGCCCTGTGGTATAACAGTTTTTTCTAGCCCGAAATGAAATGTTACATCCTTTCAAATCCTAACTGCCGAATTTAACAGTTTCTTAATTTCGATTTTGGCATTCTGCATTACACAACAACATAAACATACAAAATCTCTTTGATATTTTTGATTAGTGATTTCATTGCCAAAAATACTAATTGCGTTATTGTCATATCACTGTAAAGATTTCGTGAAACCAAGACAATCGTTGGGTCGAAATACTTTACAGAGAAAGTGAATACACGATTCAAGAATCAATCCGGACAGTCAAATCATACCCTATTTCTAACACGCTTCTCACAAAATCACATACACACACCTCCAAAAAGTTACTATTATTAGCATATATTCGCTATGTAATTTCATTACAAGAAAAACATAAATCCCGACAACATAGTGTCGTTCGCAAAAGCTAACTAAATGACAAAAAAGTATGCTTTTTGGTCAGCTTTTCTGAAAAGTTTGAATGTGATCATTTTCGGATGACATGTTGTCTGAAAACGTCTATTGAGACCAATGGCGGATTTAGCATTCGTAGTCAGTGGTGTCACTAGTTAATAGCTCAAAAAAAAATTACATTATCGAGTGTTCCACAAAAAAAATTTACTCTTATCAAATATCATCACCAGTTAAAAGTGGGAAAAAATTTCTGCCGCATTACGTATTCAGTGGTAGTGCGTGCTATCAGCGGAGTTAAATCGGTCCGCCCTTGATTAAGACGAAAAATCGTTTGAAAAAGACGAAGAATGTAGTCTCAAAAAGTGTCGTTTCTTGTTGTGTTTCGATTTGACACATGTTTCTTCTCATTTTTGTATTACTGATGCAACATTTTCTTAACTATATAACTAATTTCTTACAAATATTGAATTTGTAATTTTAATTTTCTAACAAATTTAAGCTGTAAAATATATTTACTTTTCAAACTTAAAAGAAGGGTAAACTGTATATATTGGTTCAAAACATGAGAAATATAATTTGGCTTTCTGGTTGAACAAAAAAAATCTTTAGGGTAGATAATGAACACATTACTCCAATGGTCCAACTTAACAGTCTTCTATTAACAAGTATATATGAAGGTATTTCTAAACATTTTAAGTGACCAACAAACGACAAAGGAGAAGCAAATAAAAGGCCTCTTGTTTGTTGTTATACAAAATGACACATCAAACCAAATATTCAAATATCAACAACAGCAGAAGTACACAAACGTAACCATATATTTAAATACTTAATTTCACTTTAATCTCCACAAATTTCTTCTATTTAAATGCTGATTATTTCTATTATCTCCTCATCAACCTTCAACACAATCACTCTCCTCTCTAATGAAAATGAGCTTTTCTAAACTTTTCGTCGTTCTTTTCACGGTACAAGCTCTTTTAGTTATGGGATCAACACATATTACACTACCAAAATCAGACCTTTTTCGAGAATACATCGGAGCAGAGTTCAACAATGTTAAATTTTCAGACGTACCCATCAACCCAAACGTCGAGTTCCACTACATACTATCTTTCGCTATTGATTACACCTCATCATCTTCTGCGTCTCCAACCAATGGCAAATTTAACGTGTTTTGGGATACAGATAACCTTAGCCCATCTCAAGTTTCTTCGATCAAGAATCAACATTCAAATGTCAAAGTAGCTTTAAGTTTAGGTGGGGACAGTGTAAATGGTGGAAGCTGTTACTTTAGCCCTTCATCGGTTGACTCATGGGTGTCTAACGCTGTTTCTTCGCTTACAAAAATCATCCAAGAATATAACTTAGATGGAATCGATATCGATTATGAGCATTTTCATGCAGATCCTGAAACATTCTCTGAATGCATAGGGAAACTTATAACAACCCTTAAGAACAATGGAGTCATTTCGTTTGCGTCTATTGCTCCGTTTGATGATGATGATGTTCAGAGCCATTATTTGGCTCTTTGGAAGAATTATGGTCATGTCATAGACTATGTCAATTTTCAATTTTACGCGTATGATGTGGGGACCACCGTGGCGCAGTTTATGAAGTATTTTGAGACGCAAAGGTCTAATTATGAAGGAGGTAGTATATTGGCTAGTTTTATTAGTGATGGAAGTGGAGGTTTATCACCACAAAACGGATTTTTTACTGCGTGTCGTAGGCTTAAAAGTGAAGGGAAGCTCGGTGGGATATTCGTTTGGTCTGCAGATGATTCGAAAGCTTTAGGTTTTAAATATGAGAAACAATCACAGGCCTTGCTTGCAGTCCCTCAGTAGTTTGTTTATACTGTATCATTTGTTGTATATATTTGTCATTTTGAGTCTGGTTGAAAGATTGTATGTACAAATTACTATAATTATGATTGTGATATATATGATTATTATCTTCTAGTGAAATGCTTATATATTGTGATCTAAGTTAAGTAATTACATCTCATAGCTCAAGACTTTTTCATGTCTAATATTTCGTTCATTGAATTTTTAAAAATAAACGTTAAATACTATTGTGTACCCGTAAATTGAAGACAACATACGATTATGAGGAAAGAAAGAAACTTTATGAGAGATTGCATATATTTCTTGATCTAGATCAAAGCCAAATGGACATATATTAAAATAAATCGTACAGTATATATTTTTGCTGACAAATAACATAACAAGGGTTAATTTGGACAAACTTGTAATTTATTGGGTTAATTTCGGCAATCTGATATAACCAAAGGATAATAAGTGTTATTACAGAAACAAACGAAAAAGCTCCTAATTTGTTCTTCTGTTAATCGCCCCTAATTCCCCCAAAACTCCTCTCGGATCGTCTTCTCGCTGGCTCAAGGTATCATCATCATCATCCCATCTTTTGCAACTATAATTCTTCAGTCTTCAATTAATTTAATTGTTTCTGTTAGTTAATGCATACCTGTTTGTACCATTTTAAGTTGTTGTTTCCGGTTCATTATTCTGTTTATGATGCCATTAAATTAATTGAATATTAAATAGGAGCAGATATAATTCGTAGTTGGTGTACTCTAATCATCATAAGATAATCATGCAATACTTAGGTTTTGCAGTAAATGTGTGTGTGTTTTTTTTTTTAATAATTTATTTATCTTCACAAAAAATAAATGAAGACCTAGTAATTTAGTATTAGTATGTATGCCCTAGATGCGGAGTAATAAAAAAGAGTTAACTGCATTAATAATGCAAACTAAGGTCTGATTATCACAGTAGGTATCGAACTACGTTTCAATTGTAATTGATGAACTTGTTATCCATTGTTGTATGTAATTTAATTTCTTGCTTATTCTCAAGTGTCATCTATATAAGGTGCCATGGCTCTAATATACATACAATAGCAATTAATATAAAATATATCACACACAATGGAAGGCTGGATAGTTCGATAAACGTTATGAAAGTTGGACTTTAGTTCGATACATTATGAAGCACTTAATAAGTAAGTCTTTTATAATCGAAAAGAGATATTTATCCAAGTTGTTGTAGAACTTAAGACCTAAAATACTAAAAAGCTATTTCCATTCAAAAAGCGAATATTCTATTGATTACACTGAAGTGTGTTATACTTTTGTAGGATATTTGTTTAATTATGAATGTTATATATGTCTCTTTCGGTTACTTAATACCATCTGACCAATCTGACTATTAAGGAGCCTTTTAGCAAGCCACTATCTTGTGTTCTACAAAATACAATTCAAGTTATCAGATTAGTCACTATTACTAATCCCAGGCAGTTTCAATTGATGTAACAAGAAAACATTTTCTAATCCAAGTATAATTTAACTTCGTTCTAAAATGTTGGTCCAATAATTAGCTTGCATTCATTATATCTGTTAGGTCTGGTATTGCACTTTTCTTTATTACAATGTGGTCATGAGGACCTCATATACCTCCTGAATTTTAGTACTATGTACATTAATTATATAAAAACTTGCAGCTGTGATCCGCATACGAAGGTCTTCTTTTAGGTCTAACATTTAGGTGGCGAGCCAAGAAAACTAATGACCATGACCCCTAGCATTAGTTAATACGGAGTATTAAGAAAAAGATTATTGTGTGCCCATCACTTTTAGTTACACACATTTAGTTGATGAGGCAGGATAATGACATATCATCTGCTGTTACTTCAATTTTGTCTTCCAAACGATATGAATATTGACTAATGAAACTGGTCGTTGTTATTTGTTAATTTCATTAGTTTGTGTTGAAATGGTGCAAAATATACTGATAGAGAACAAGCCCAACAACTCTAAGCCCAATCCCATGAATGAAGGCTCTTATAAATAGTGTAGGTTAGGGTGAATGAAAGGAGTAATGTATTTTGTATGTGCTTAGTGTATTAGCTTTTGAGAGCTTGGGCAGAAAGATAGCAACTGTGCTTTTTCTTTGATTCGGGCAGAGGATTCTCAGGTTTTTAAGATCCTTCTAAATTACTTTTCATGTATTCCTTTATCATTCAATAAAATCATCATCTATTTATCTGTTTCCTATTTACCGTTCTTCAATAATATTGTTCATATCAGAAAAATACTGCAAGTTGACTATTCATATAATTATTTTTATGACCAGTATCCAACCATTCATACAAGATATAGTCTGCAACTTGTCGATGTATTTAAGTTAAAAACTTTTTATTAACATGCTATGAAATTTATACGGTGATACTTTCTTCCATATATTTCAGGAAGAAGATTTTTAAGAATGCAATTAGCTAACAACACGATCCATAGAACTCACTACAACATCTTGAATGTAAAAGAAGATGCAAATCAAGAAGAAATCCGCACACGCTACAAATCGGCTCTTCTAACTTCACATCCAGATAAGCTACAGCAGACCACAAATTCTAACCACAATGATGACCCACAGTCAACATTTCTTGAAATCCTAACGGCTTGGGAAATATTAGGAGACATAAAGTCACGAGCTCTATATGACGTGGAGCTTCGAGTTCAAAGACAAGAGGGCGTAATTGCTGATGAAATCGAGATAGAAGATTTGACTGTGGAAGCTAGCGGTGATAATGCTGTAGTGGAGCTTTTATATCAATGTAGATGTGGTGATTACTTTTCTGTTGATTCTTTAGAATTGGGAGAGATGGGATTTATAGTATTTATGGAAGGTAACAAGTTGTCTTTACGAGCACAAGATAGTGCTGACATGGCTTCAATCGTGCTACCTTGTGGATCTTGTTCATTGAAAATTCGCTTAATGATTAACCAAGATACGAGTTGATTCTTGAGAAGCTGTTCTTGGTTCTGATTAAATTTTGGCAATATATGTGTACCGAAACGGCGATAGGGAATATGTAATGTATATTTCTGAAATGTGATGAAAAAGCTGGTGATTTGTTGTTTTTTATTTTCTTTTGCCTTCAACATTACTAGTTATTCATGTTAATGTGTCACTACCAGCAAGCAAAATGACGTTTGTACAACAACAACAAAACTCAATACCACATAAGTGGTGTATGTGGGAGGTGGGATGTAGACAATCCTTCCCCTATCCGAGAATAAAGACAAGTCATTTCTCCACCCAGAGTGAAAACACTCTCAAAAGTAGAGTAAGTCATCCTTATCTTTATTCGACAGATAGAGAGATTGCTTCCGAGTGGATCTCCGACAATTAAGTAGGAAATTTAAAAAAAAAAAAAAAAAAATTAAATTAAAAATAAAAATGAGATGCCATGAAAATGATAAAATCAAATTTTCATGAGTTTTATATCCTGCATGAAATTTAATTTAGGCTCTAAGAGTCAGTTAAGTCGCCAATAAATCGACTCTTGCTGTCGACTCAATAACTAAAGTCGTAAGAATCATATAGATTATACGCATATCTACTATCAACCATACATTGTTTGAGAAAATAGTTTGTTTAGCATCCAGATGGCATTGTATCATCTGCATCATAGTTTTGAGTTGATTTGTATGATTAAATGTATCTAGTGGCCAGTTTTGAGATGTAAAATCGTTACAAAGATGGTAACCTCAAATCATTACATTGTCTAAATTGAACTAGTTATGCAGTTGGTTCCACTATAGTGTGATTGTGAGTTGAGAAGGAAAACGAATAACACGAACACAAACCTAAGTATAAGAAATTAATTACAGAATGAAGAATAATCAGTTGCCAAATGCACCAAACTAGTGAAATGACCCGTGAAACCACGGGTTTATTTAAACGAAACAGTTTAATGATATGTTTAAGGTATTAAGTGAACGTAAATGCTAAAGTTATTTAGTTTAATGACCCGTGGAACCACATAGTTCGACTAAGAAACTCGTCAGCTGAACATTTCATCAAACACCTAAAATGCATATTAAACAATCCACATCCATTTATAAGAGATAATATTGGTTGTCATTTTTTTTAAAAGTGTAAATTAAAATATAAATGTAGAATTGGTTTCCTTCTACCTAACTTTTATACCTTCTCGTACTCAATTCAAAATAATTAACTAAAATAATTTAAAATTATTTAATTTTAATAATTAAAATAATTATTAATAAGATTTAATAATAATAATCAATAATCAATTAATAAGATTTAATTTTAATTCAAAATTATTTAGATTAATGACATCACCCAACATGCTTAGATTTTTTTCTTTTTCTTTTTAATTTTTTCTTAACAAAGAAATTAGCCTAATAATGAAATAATCATTTTAGAAATATAATAGAAACTATAGGTAGCTAGATTGGTATTGAAACACTGTTTTCTTTTAGTTAAATATGCTCGTTGAACTTGAGACCCTGTGCAATAAATTTGCCAATTCTCGATCTAAGTCCAAAAGTATGTTAACAATCCATTCAAGGCTTCTAGAAGATGATAGAGTGATGCAAGCGAAGCGTAGTAGTACCACTTTTAAAGTAACGGTTTAAAAAATAAAGTCATGCAGGCCTGTTGTGTCAAAAATATTAGTTGAATAATGTGCGATTATTTTAGTTTGGGACCAGATTTTTTCTTAAGGTCAAGTGTGTGGCTAAAAGATCATTATTTACATATTACACGCTCCGTAATCCGGATTACATGTCAAACATCAAATTATTTAATTTAAAATTAAATTAATTATTAACATTAACATTAACATTAAGACTTACATACTAAAAGTGGTGGCGAATGTCATCGTTTCAGATTGTCGTTTTGAGTGTGCGTTCACATTACAAACAGTCTATCAACGACTATATTTACACAACGGCCCCTCAAATTTACACTTTTTCAGAGGTAAAAAGTGTAAATATATAATTTTATTAAAATAAAATAAATTAATTCCACCCGAATTTATAACGGGCTATATCTTCTCGCTCGGTGCGAGTTAAATTTTTCAGAGACCACCGTTCAACTCGAAAAAATCTTACGAACCCAACGAGACTAACTATACGTAAAACGGACACTTTTCAAAAAACTGCTAAACACAACGACAACCTGTATCTTCCCGCTCGCCACGAGTTAAATTTTTTCGACGGTAGCGTCAGACTTCAAATAATTTTGCGAACAAAACGAAACTAACCACGTTCGAAACAGACACTTTTTAAAAAACGCTAAACACAACGACAGCCCGTATTTTTCTGTTCGCGGGGAGTTAAATTTTTCCGACAGCACCGTTACACCCGAAAAAATTTATTTAACAAAACAAAACTAACTATGTTAGAAACGGATACTTTTTTAAAAACGCTTAACACAACGAAATCTAAAACGGCGCTTAACACATGGGCCATGTTCCCCTCTATAAATACACAACGCTACGTTAAATATGAATACGCAGACCGAAAGCACCCGCCGCAACGCGCGGGCCGATCCGGACTAGTTCATACTAAAAATAAAAGAATAAAGAAATTATCGGAGTTGGGCCTCATTTATATGGGCTGGCCCATGAGTATCAATAGGATAAAGAAAAACATTTCTTTAGAGTCAGGTATGGACAGACACACAGCTCCGTAAACCAACAAGAAAAAAACTGGGGGAACAGAAGGGGATAAGGAGTCTCACAAACACACACTGTCACCGTTCAATTTTCCGGCTGTTTACTCATCTCCGGTAAGTCTTTCTTACTACCCATTATTTCCTTTGATACACTCTATGAACTTTGTGATAGACTACCGGTCCAGAATTTGAATTGCTAATTTGTGTATTGTTTGGATTACTACCTATTTCAATTAGTAGCTAAACCGATAAACAAATTAATGCAAACAGATAACTAGTGGTTTAAATTTTAGGATAAATTTCAATTGATGTTAAATTTGGGGAATAAAGTACCTAATTTTACGGAGACAAATTGATAGTTAGACCATATGATAATTAGGACTAATAGTTCAGTAATTTTATTTCAACCCATATGCATAGCCATGCCAGAATGATGACTTACTGTAGCAACTGAAGTCTTTTTTGTATTATTAATTATATGTAATTAAAAGATTATGATGTTTTGCCCAACTTTATCAGGACATATGGACATCAGTAACAGCCACAACAACAGCATTTTGTGGTTTTTCAAGCACAAAGGTTTCGACGACCAAAATATTCACGAAATTTTCAAAAAATGCAAGCGCCTCGAAGGTGTCCAAAAAGAAAACTTAAACGAAAACTGGGATTACTTGAAAAAAATCGGCATCCATGAGAGAAAGCTTCCGTCCATCGTCACAAAATGCCCTCGAATTATGACCCTTAATTTGAACGAGAAACTCGTTCCCATGGTACAATGTTTACAAACCCTAGCGACAAAACCAAATGAAGTAGCTTCCGCCATAACCAAATTTCCGCACATATTAACCCACAGCGTTGAAGAAAAGCTTTGCCCACTTCTCGGTTTCTTCGAGTCACTCGGTGTGTCAGGAACTCAACTCGGTAAAATGCTTCTTTATAACCCACGAATAATCAGTTACAGCATTGACACGAAGCTTTCGGGGGTAGTTGACTTTCTTGCTAGCATTGGGTTGACCAAAGAAGGGTTAATAGGTAAAATCCTCGTTAAAAACCCGTCAATTATGGGTTACAATGTTGAGAAAAGATTGCGGCCCACAACCGAATTCTTGCTTTCTATAGGTATAACGAAACCCGATCTTCAAAAAATAGCTATTAATTTCCCGGAAGTTTTATGCAGAGATGTTGACAAGATTCTGAAACCGAATCTTGATTACCTTAAAACCCGCGGGTTTGATTCCCGACAGGTAGCAACTTTAGTGGCTCGTTATCCGCCTATTTTGATTAAAAGTGTTAAGAACTCATTGGAACCGAGGATTAGGTTTTTGGTAGAGGTAATGGATCGGAGAATTGAAGAGGCTGCGGATTATCCTGAGTTTTTTCAGCACGGTTTAAAGAAGCGGCTTGAAAGGCGGGAAAAGCTTTTGAAGCAGAGGAACATTTCTTGCAGTTTGAGTGAAATGTTGGATTGTAATCATAAAAAGTTTCTTACTAGGTTCGATTTGGTTGAGAGATTTGTTTGATTTGGCTTTAGAGATCTTATTACTTGTATTTGATGTAATATTAGCTTGATTCAGTTCAATTGAATAAGTTATTTGGTTTCCTGTGTTAGTTGTATACATGAAAACAGTCAACTATTCAACTCATTAACTATCAGGTAATCACCTCCAATAATTACGTGACTAACATTAACCTTAATGTATAATTATTTATGCTTAGATTATTTTGGTAAGTATAACCTTTTTACTATCATTAGATAACTCTAATGAAAAAATATATAGATGAGTGATTTTAATTGTAATATTTTACTCCCTCTATCGTATATAATTTACTATTTCATTACGTGTTGTCCCAATAGTTCACTTCAATAAATAAATAAGAATAATAAGTTAAAGGGTTTTTAATGTCCTTAACTTTTTAGGTATAAAACAAAAAGATATATTTAAAGTAAGAGATAAAAATCAAAGATAAAGTAAAGTGTAATGACTACATTTTTTAATTATGTTTATTTTGTCTATGAACTACTTGGTATTAATATGGCACAAAGTGAGTATATATTTTCTTTTGAATTTAAAGATGTTATTTTATTTAACCATGATTGTAAGTGACCTAAGAAGAAAATAACTTAGTTAACATAATGTTAGTTAAATTAAGGTAAATTTATCAATTTTTAAGTTTTTTCAACGACCATCGTTAATACGAATAAATGTACTCTACCTACAGTTAATATTGACTTTTTTTTTTTTAAGCAAGTATATTATATTCAACGAGAAAGACCCACGATTACAAGGAGGAAAACTATAACTAGGAGTCTAACCTAGCCAAAATAAAATACAACCCAACGAGGAGACTATATACAATTTTTAATAAAAAAAAAAATAAACGGGGCTAATCAACCAATTCCCGATCTTGTAGATGTTGTGACATACGAGCATGGTTTGATGAGCCATTGATGCCAATCGAGATGCTTTTTTTAAACGTTTCGAGATCCAAAAGAAAGATGACGTTTGGATATTGTTGAGAATGTTTGGAATACACCACGGAACTTTGTTGAACACCAAATCGTTTCTCGCCTTCCATAAAGAGTAACAAACAACCCACTTGAGACCTTGCCAAATAGATTTTCCAATAGAAGTCATTGGAAGTGGAACAAACGCGCAATCATCTACCACTTGATCTATGGATATGTTATTAACTTCGGGAAGATTCCACCATTTTAGAACTTGACTCCATAATTCAATAGTATATGAACATTGAGAAAGGATATGATCTACGGATTCGACATAGTTGTTGCAAAAAGGGCAAAGCACGGTATCCAAATCAATACCCAATTTATCGAGTTCAACCCTAACCGGAAGTATAGATTGCTTAGCTCTCCATATGAAAATTTCCACTTTGAGTGGGATAGCCTTGTTTTTGAGAGTTTTCGAGAGAGGTACCGAGTTAGAGGGTGATAACGAGACATCAATAAGATTTGACAATCCCTTTGTTTCAAAAATTCCGTCCGGTTCCAATATATATTTCCAAGAGTCGCTTGCTTTACTATTAAAATCGATAGCTGAGATCATCGAAATTAGGACCTGTAGACCGCTTTGAGATCGGCCCCGAACCTCACTGAACCAATTCCAACAGTTGGTTAGAAGCCCGTTTTCTTTTATCACCCGAGTTGCAACCGAAACATCTTTGGAAGCTTCCGATGCGAAAAGTCTAGGGAATTTATCTTTTAGCTTGAAATCACCTAGCCGAGGGTCATGCCAGAATTTAATTGTCTGTCCATTACCGATTACTTTTATGAATGATGATGTGAATTCGACTCCCTTTGCATCGATAGAAAGACCTGCTCTAATGATACTACATCAGGTTGTGCTTCCAAATCGAGACATGTCCACGTTAGTTTCAACCAACCCCCCATCCGCCCCATAAATACTTGAAATAATCCTAACCCAAAGTGAGTTTTGGTTCGATTTGAACCGCTCGGAAGAGAGAGAAGAAGTAGAGAGGCAAGCTATTTAGAACCGACTTCCAAGGGTTAGACGACCACCAAAGGAGACCGATTTAGATTTCCACTCCGAGAGTCTTTTTTTGAACTTATCAATGACCGGTTGCCAAAAGTTAGCATTACTCATTTTAACGCCGAGTGGAAGACCTAAATACTTCAACGGGGATAAACCGGGGGAGCAATGGAATCTTTCGGCCATGATGCTAAGTTCGGAATTATCGACACCAACACCATAAAGGCTACTCTTTTGGAAGTTTACTTTGAGACCCGAAAGCTTTTCAAAACATCTTAAAAGTTTCATGATGTTACCTAAGTTTATTGAGCTCCATTCACCAAAAAGAATCATATCATCGGTGTATTGTAAATGAGAAACTATCACCCTTTCGCGTCCAACTTGAATACCTTTGATTTCACCCATGTTAATGGCTTTTTGCACTAGCAAGTTTAACCCTTCAGCTACAGTTATAAATAGAAAAGGAGATAGGGGATCTCCTTGCCTAACACCCTTTTCCGGATTGAATTCGCATGTTGGTGAGCCATTGACAAGGACTGAGATAGAGGTAGAAGTAAGACATGCCGAAATCCAATTGACCCACTTATCACCAAACCCTAAATTCTTCATCGTGTCGATTATGAACTCCCATTTAAGTCGGTCAAATGCCTTCTCGAAGTCCACCTTGAAAATAAGACCTTTTTCTTTTTTCTCGTCTCAACTCATCAATAACTTCATTTGCAATTAATACACCATCGAGGATATATCTCCCACCTATAAAAGCGTTTTGTTCTACCCCGATCACTTTATGTATGACTTTTGATAATCGGATACAGAGA
Organism: Rutidosis leptorrhynchoides; assembly: GCF_046630445.1. Lineage (NCBI taxonomy): Eukaryota > Viridiplantae > Streptophyta > Magnoliopsida > Asterales > Asteraceae > Rutidosis > Rutidosis leptorrhynchoides. Next base: position 27,835,771 of record NC_092336.1, read on the forward strand.
ATTTTTGAGATAACTTTGTAAACACTTCCAATAAGGCTAATGGGACGATAATCCATGAGATCGAGAGGATGTCATTTTTAGGAATTAGGGTAACAAATGATGCATTTTTAGAAATTAGGTATTGGTTTTGTTGTTGTTGTATTACTTTAAGTAGACTTTAACGACAACTTTAAATTTCATCGTTAATAAAATTCTAATTTTTAAACTAATTTCAAGTTTGTAATTTTTTGTGTTTTTTAATTTAATAATAAATAATAAATAAAAATTAAAGTGATACGAGGGATAAATAGGAACTATGTCCGAGGAGGCTTTCGCGACTTTTGATGAGATGATGACACGTTTAGCCGATGAGGGCATACCGGGTGATGGATTCGCTAATGTGTTATCCTACAAAATAGAGAATCGGTCCGGCAAAAATACTTTGAAAGAGACTGTTAATGGCAAATTGAAAAGGGCGGGACCTAGAGGTTGATCGTTGAGGTTCGTCTTGTGTAATTCGTTTCATTTGGTTCTTACTTTTTTCATGTAGTTTTCGGTTTTGTTTGGTTAGTTTGTTTGTAAGGTTTTCGGGATGTTAGGGGAGCCTCGGCTATAGATAGTGTTCGAGATGGTCGGTTTCTAGGTGCGAGCTTTCCCGTTTCTCCTGTATTTTAGTAATTCTTGTTGTGGGCGTTTTCCTTTGGAAAACGTCCCCGGTTATATATAAGTTTTCGTTTTTCGCAAAAAAAAAAAAAAAAAAAAAAAAAAAAAAAAATTTGTCACCACTAAAAATTACATTGCGTTAGTATTTCACTTTACTGAAAGTGTATAACGGGTGAATCTCTTCATTCAGCAAAATTTCATCTCAAATTGTGACCACTAAAAATGCCTAAAATGCAGAGAGTAAAGTGTAACCGTTTTTTTATCGTATCAAACTGCATGTTTGGGAGAACACTGAACACCCTTCTTCCATCAGCCTCCCACCGCCACCGCCACCGCCACCGCCACCGCCACCGCACCGCATTGGTTCGTAACACGTGTCAATTTTCACTTTGTAATTTCAACCTCCACATATACCACATACTTATATACACAGTTTAATTAACTGAAGTTTACTTAATTTCCTGCATTTTACCAGTTACCCGATTAGGGATTGATGTGCTTCTTTCTTGGTATGAACTTAAATTAGTTACACTATTTTATTGTTTTTTGTTGTTATTAAGAGCTTAAAATTGCCAATTTATATGCTTTTCAAAAAAATAAAAAAATTGCCAATTTATATAAGCTAATATAATATAATTTATGTTGCTTGTTACGCCGTTATATTGTTATGCATTTGTAGATTGAAAGTAAATCAAAATTGTTTTCTTTCTAAACATATGAAAACTCTATGAATCAATTGCAGATGTTTATATATGGTCCCTATCGATATACTCGGATCTTTTTACATAAATGTTAAGGTGCAGACTAATCTTCAAGTTGAAAAGGGAATCAAAACTAAAATCATCATTAGGAAATTTTGTTATGTAGCACATTTGTAAGTTCAGTCTTCTCAAAAAGATATAGTCATGTTTCACCATGCCAGTACTGGATATTGATCATGTTGACATGGATATATTTGAAACAGGTTATATATTTGGGAATTGATATTTCCAAACTTGTTTTTGATAATCCAAACAAATTCACTAAAGTACCCTTAATGATGTGTTATACAGATTTTTCATTTTCAAATTATTGTAGGGTATAACTGGAAATTAACCACAAATATGTGTGGATCTATCAAATAGATGTTTGAAAATATCACCTCCCGTTATATTTGCCCCAACCACATATACTTTTTTGTACTTTCTTTACTGAATATACATTGCATATATATTGTATATATTTAGAAGTGTTTCAAGCCATTACGAATATTATAGTACTTCATACATTTTTAATACACGGTTGGGTGATTTTTGACCCGTTTCAACCTGTTTTCATTTTATGCAAATTTCTAAGTTTACACACATGTTAGTCAGGGGAATATTTATACCGAGATCAGCCCGATTGCAGCCTTAATACCATACTAAACTTGATTGATTATTTGATTGAAAGATACTCAGTGTATAACTATAATATAACTCACATTTACCTTTTTTTTTCCAATGAAACATATAGCAAAACGACATTGAACAACCAAGATGGGTTCTGGGGATAGAATTCCCCATTGGTGTGTTTATGACGGCATCAAGATACCCACAAAGCCCGATGCTTTAATGGCTGAGATCAACTCGGCTATTTCATCTTTAGAGTATGCCACGGCAACAAAGCTTTTGAATTCTCCTACTCATTTTTCAAAGAATACGACGAGCATTGATGATGTAAACCCTAATGCTTCTTCAATATATGATGCCCGAAAGGCAGATGAAGCTTATAAAGCTGGGCTTGCATATTTGACTGCTGGTAATCTTGAAGAGGCATTTCAGACATTGAATGTGGCTCTCTCTAAATGCCCACCCAATAAGACTTCAGCTGTAGCTAAGCTTCAATCTCTCATCGCTCTTACGGCTCAACGGCTTAAAAAAACCCAGGGCGAGTTAGATTTGGTACCTTTATAACCATAAGCTGGATAGATATAGTGCAGTTGCCGAATCAAGTTGCATTAATCGATAATATTGATAGATACTGTTCATATATTCTATGAATGTCTGTTTTTCAAATTGGCTATTTTCTCTGGTTTCTTGTTAACAAGAATGTTTAAAGTTGTATATAAGAATATGTCAGATTGTAAAATAATAATGCTGAACAGGTAAATTTCCATCTTCTTCATCCTCTGCAATATTTAATTTTTGTACTCTCGACTTATATGCTTGTCAGCTTGTATCATATAGTGCAACTATTACAAGTTTTACAATTTTATAATTCCAATTTTCGAGTGGTTGAATAGTAATCAAAGATTATGATCACTAATTCTAATGGTAAACTGGTCACTAGTTCCAATGATAACCTGATAGTAGTTATCAACTTATTCATAAGGATCAATATGTTTGTGTTACGAAGCTTGCCATCAGTCAACTTGGCTTTAGCCATAAAACCATGGTTATCTTTTTACGCTGCTAACATAATTGTCTGAATTTTGGTTACTGTGTACTGAACTATATGTTTTGCGTTTTATCATCTTTATAGAATTTCAATGACTTTGGTTTTCTATTTGAAATGGAAGAAACTATGCATACAAATTTCTTCAACCTGAAATGAATATACTCCAAGTTTAGTTGGTTTTTCTGCTATTATTCAAGTTGACGTGCAGAAAACAAAATCCAACCAAACTAACGTTGGTGAAAACAAACGGAAACATTGATCGGAACAATAAGAAGCAACCTATATCAACAATGTTTCTGAAAACAACAAACAAGATAAGAGGTCATGATCTCACATGATGATATTTAAGCTCTGTGCTCAATATATGAACCAGAAATTCCAGACGTTCCAAGAACAGTCACCTGCAATCAGAGAGAAACGTAGTTCAAACAGTTATTTTGATATCAACCATCGATATATCAAGTTGCAATAACTAACCCAATAACATAGAAACTACTTCAAAGCTTTTCAATACATAAACCAAGAAAACGGTATATAAAAACCAAAATTTTCCACCCCAGTAGTCTGTGTGTGTGTGTGTGTGAGAGAGAGAGAGAGAGAAAGAGAGAGAGAGAGAGAGAGAGAGAGAGAGAGAGAGAGAGAGAGAGAGAGGATATACCTTTCCCCAATCACCACCGAGACCACTGCATCTCATTTTCAGGTGTATCAGCTTCATTCCCAACTCATTCTCAACTTTTTTCTTCAAATAACCCTCATCTGGTCCAAAAGATTCCAAGTACGCGTAGTAGCGTCCAAACGCTACATTTAATGCATTAGCAACATCATCAGATAAAGGCTTTACATCCTGCAACATATTTCAAAACCAGTTACAATAAACTTACTATAACATTCACATAATGACATAAACACATATTTCCTTCTTAAAAGGTAATCCTACCTCGCCACTCATCCCAACACTGTCATCAATTTCCATTTTCAAAGTTACAAGGAACCCGCTGAACTCTTCAACTGCCTCTGCAGCACGTAATAAGTTCGCTAATGCCTCTTGACTAGCCTTGTCTTCAGTGTTTCTAGACAACGCCCGCTTGGTTTTGTTAACAACAGTGTCCGGAAGTTCAGCCCAGTTAACAGCCATAAGTTCCTTAAAAGCATTCTTAATATCGCCATCTTTTATGTCTGGCAAGTGTGTCAAGCCATCACTGAAACAACGGGCACTTCCAATTCTCATTGCAAAAGGAGAACGATTGTCTATAATTCAGAACATTTAAATCAGTTTTTCATATCCGCATCACTATGATAAGAAATTAGGAATTGTAATAAACATAGGTATCTTAGAAAAAAAAATATGTCATCATTTACCTAGAGTGCATAATTACAGAAAATATGCTAATGAGCGAACATTAACAAAAAAAGAGCTCACAAGATTGTTGATTTGTAATAACTGAAGTATACACAAACTTACATAATAGAGAACAAATATAAGTGGAGGACTTTGTGAATACTAATCTAAGTACTAGACTACTAGCATTAATAAACTTGACAGTGATTAAAATTATAAGAGTTTCAGCCATCATCCACAGTTTTCTATTTCTCCTTGCAAGACTGTACACAGTTCCAACTAGCGAAATGTCATTTCAACCCTTTGATTTGATCACTTTGTTTAAGTTAAATTGACGCAATAGTTTGAAACTCAAGGACCACCATTACTAGATGGTCCAGCACTCAACATAAATTTATTCTAACGCGTGATAGTTTATGAGAGACACTCTTTGATAAATATACAACGCTCAAATCTGGTAAGTTCACAATCCACAGCCTAACTGCCTAGCTTGATAGCTTCACTCATTTAACTTAGTGGCATCATCATCATCATGCATATGCATCTCTACTCATGCAGTTGCTGACATTACTCATTACATACATTGCTTTCTGATTATAACAGCAACAATTTTGCCAGCATTTGAGAAAACAAAAACAGCAATAAACTAATCTAAGATAGGAGTATAAAGTAGCATATTTCAGATTATCATGTAGATTATTTTGATATTGATATTAGCCATTTCCAAAAGTCAATCAGCATTCACCAGCACCAATATTTGATGTAATTCTTTCTCAAATCATACCTTATGATTTTTGTTTTTAAATCACATTACTAAAGATCTAAACAGAATTTTAACCAAACATAATAGTACAGGAACCCTAACATACATAATTAGCCCTAAAAACATATAGTATCTTAATACCATGCAAATTCCACAAATCAATTTCAAAGAAAATCTTAAAAGAAAATGTTACTGGATATCAAAGACGACGCGGAGCAGTGGATTCCACGGCGGAGGGATTGGTGAGCGGCGGTGCTTACAGCAGCAGCGGTAGAGATGGAACTAAACGATCTCCTTGAGATCGAACGGTAGAGAGATCTCATCATCACTAATTTTTCCATATAGCTAGCTGTTTGAATGCGTGAATTTTTTAGCCCTTTTTGCTCCTTATGATGAAGAATGATGATGATGATGATGCAAAATTGTGTTTCGTTGTTACAATGACATAAAAAGGACCTAGATGTTAATTTTCATATTTAGAAGAGAACTTACACTTTAAGTCCCTTATGTATCTAACATATATCAAATTTAACCTTAATTATCATTTTATGTGTAATTTGAAACAGACGGAAGTTAGTTGATCATGCGAATTGATGCTTCTGAATAATCTGTTAAATTAACATTAACATGTATGATTGTATTCCCTGAAAAATTGATCAATAAACACTTATGTGTATAAACGTTCAGACCAAAAGAGAATAGTAACACGAATAAACTGCCTAACGATGTATAAAAGTTAGTTGTTAGAACCATTTAACATATAGGACTAGGGAGCGAGTGTTTTTAGTTTTTTACTCACATGTACACCGCCTACACGGGTTATCTGTGACCGTTTCCGGCCTTAAAAGTTAGTTGTTAGAATGTCAAAAAACCTATAACTGAATTAACAAACTAAAAACTATTATAATCGAACTAGTGACACATTATTAGTTCAGTATAATTTCATAGGTATAATGTAGTACGGTACAGTAGTATTTTGCAGTATCTATCTAGCAAATAAAATGGATATTGATTGCCCATTTACGGATACATTTCCGACATTATTATGAGTATCATCTCTTCCAGTCTCTGCATCAAACCTCTCAATGAAGAACGCTGGTCGCTTTGGCTCAGGAAGATGCATATTTTCATTTGTGAGCATCGATACAACTTCGGACATAGTCGGTCTATCCATGACATTATCTTGAACACATAAGAGACCAACATGAATGCATGTCATTACTTCTTTTGGAGTACATGAATCTTCAAGTACTGGATCCATCAGCTCCAAACCTCTGCCTTCATTCCACAGTTCCCAGGCCTAAAGTTGTTTAAACATATACTCTATTTAATTTTGAAGTACTGGACCCATTTGACCCATTACCCGTTTCGACCCGTTACCCAACCCAATTGGACCTGTTTAAAAATATGACCCGTTTGACCTATGACCCATTTCAGCCCAAAACCATTTTGACCTGTTACTTAAACCGACCCAACCTGACCTGTTTGTCAGGTATAAATTTACAAATAATGGATGCCCATAGGTCGATGCACATAATGTAAGTCAAACACTAGTTTGAACATATAAATAACTTACAAGTCCTAGAAGGTTGAGTGGGTGTTCGACATCATAGCTCCCACGATTCATTTTGCTGCTAACGATCTCTAGCAATAGAACACCAAAACCAAAGACATCGATCTTGGTTGAAACAATGCCATCTATTAGATACTCGGGTGGCATATAACCACTAGATGATGAAATCAAATTAGTAGTTAGAGTATGGAAGTTTGTTGGAATTGTATTTGACACAAGAAAAGGCTTTGAAATAAGTTACCGTGTTCCAACAACTTTGCTTGTATTTGCTTCGGATTCGTTGATCCCAAATAACTTAGCCATACCAAAATCTGATATTTTTGGCTTTAAATAATCATCTAGCAAGATATTACTGGCTTTTAGATCTCTATGTATTACCCTCAACCTTGAAAACTTATGGAGATATAGAAGTCCTTGAGCAATGCCGTCAATGATTACAAAGCGATTATTCCAATTCAGTAATCCTTTCTTACTGGGATCTGTTAATAATCGAGTAACTAATGAATTACGAGAATATGTAAATTTTGACGTAAGAATGTACGTAGTATTTAGAGTGTTGGATCATACCAAATAGAAAGAAATCCAAGCTATTATTAGGCATGTACTCGTATACAAGGATTTTTTCTTGTTTTTCAACACAACACCCTATAAGTCTGACTAGATTAGTGTGTTGAAGTTTAGCAATGAGTTCGATTTCGTTCTTAAATTCCTTGACACCTTGTCCAGAGCTTTTTGAAAGTCGTTTCACCGCAACTTCTTGCCCATCAGCTAATTTACCCTGTGAAGTCTATCACACATGAGGTTTTGTTATTTGATATATATTTTTTAAAATAGTTGCTTTTGAACTTTACCTTATAAACAGTTCCAAAGCCTCCTTCTCCAAGCTTATTTGTGGTTGAAAAACTGTTTGTTGCAGATGAGATGCTTTGAAAGGTGAAATAATGTACTTCAACATATACATTCTTACTAGTTCGTACGTAATGGTAGAGACGTCTCATCTGAAGCAGCGCCAACTTTTTCATTTTTTTAGCCTTCCCTGTTTTGTTATTAAAAAAAAGTAGTTACATATCTAACATTGTCAACTTCTGAAGTCACAAGATGCACAGTAAAAAAGTCACTGTTCGAACGAACATATATTATTTGTTCTATAAAATTTGCTCATTGGATAGATTTTCTTAATATCAAGTTTCTTATGTAACATTGACAAGCATAAACGATGATAGGATCATTTGACCCGTTGTTGTAATCTATATGGATGATAAGCCACTACCGTATTTAATAGTTACAGCCCTAAGGGTTGTCGTTAATACGCTTCAAAAACTTATACATGGTAGTTGGTTATTAACTTTATGATGGTGGTTACCAAATTGTACAAGTGTTTTATGCGTCTTAAGGGTTTGTCATTAACACGCTTAAAACACTTGTACAAGGTAGTTGGTTACTAACTTTATGCTGGCGTTACCTGATTGTACAAGTGTTTTATGTGTAACGACAACCCTAAGGGCTGTCATTAACAAAATCCTTATAGAAATGGAGTAAAAAGTTGAGTTTGATACCTTTAATATCGTACTTCTTGTATGCTGCATATGCCAGATAGGTTAATAGGAGCAGAGCTAAGGGTACAATCATGATGATCAACCCAATTACTAAGGTCTTACTTTTCTTCTTTTTCTTCCTTTCTTCTTCTGATAGTTCTGATCCACCTATAAAAGAAAAAATGAACCTTGTATAAATGACTATCTGAGTTTAATTTCTATATGGTAACATTGTCATCCATTTTCTATATGCAAAGCATCAAGAGTAGTAAATTTTCTGACCTCCATAGTACGCGAAGGCATAATACTTCCCGTATGGGTTATGTTGAGCTTCTTCTGGATTATATATTATTTGACCAAAAGTCCTACACTTGTCGTTGGCATGAGTATAAGCTACGCAAGAACAATTACTCCAACATAATCTTTTGCAATCATATAAACTCAAGTTATAGCTTTCGTCATATACATACTCATACCGAAAAATGTAATAGCCTGACGAATAATAAAATTCATCTATATAATGTTTTCTACATTCTAGTTTCTCAAATTCGGCTTCAACACAACCAGGAGGCCGATTAACTGCTAGGCAATACGTGTCTAACGTTAAAGTTGTAGCCCAAAGATCATTTTCAAGCATCCTTAGCACGGGTAACGAATCATATGTTTTCGTTATATATGCGAACAATTTCTCAGTCGCGTTAGACACATAGTACACACGAACATCTGAACCAGACGGTTGTAGATTAGTATTTTTAAATTCACTGTTCACCCATGGCCCACTCCTCCAGTGTGTATTTCCGCGCCACATCATCACTAGTTGATCTGTGCCGTTTGGGTCTATTGTTAATGTAAATGACCCGTCGGCTGGTAGCTGTGGGCTCCACCAAGAACTGAGTGACCATCTATGCCCAGTCTCCAGATTAATTCCCAGTTTCATCCCGGGTAGAAGTGTGTCTGTTGGGTAATCAAAGCTTTGCCATAAAACCTGCTTAACCGACATATTTGGATACAGTTGTTGTAATACCAAATTCCCCGAATCCAAAAGTGTAAGACTTGCGTTACGTGTAACCAAACTAGGAGTAAATAGATCAAGAACAGTGCCTCCATTAGATAAAATGCTAAGCTTTCCATGGGCATCTATGATCAGCTTGCCATATACATCCGGAATAGGATTGTTTCTGTTTGCTACCCAAACAGGCATACCAGTCGACTCGTCTGAATCACGATATCTGATTTTGTTATTGTAGTTGTCATTGTACGTATTCTTGTTGTAAAATATCCCTAAATAAGGGCTCACCATTGTACCAAAGCTGAAAAACTTTAGAGTGAAGACCTTGTTGGATGAAATTAGTTCATAATGATACCGCAACCCGCAGGCGCACCGCAAATGTATGCGGACAATCACTATTGTGCGTATGCGTGTTCTTGTGTGCGGTATGCGGCGTGCGAATGCCTTTGTTCCCGGTACGGCGGTTGCTTAGCTGTCAAGTAAATATCTTTTCCATAATTATATCCGTGATTCGGGGTAGTCAGTTATGGATGAGATTAACGTGATCTGGGACGGTTCTAGAATTAGGGTTTGCCTATAAATACAAACCCTAATCATCATTTACCAGACACAGCATATTACGTAACCATCACCTACGATACAAAAGCATCATTCGGCATCTTTTCAAGGTTAACAGGTTAGTCTTTCGTAAGCTAGTACCTACGACCTTATTTGGGGCCTCTTGATCGACGACCGTTATCGGAGGTGGACTTAATCACTTGGCCACCCCGCCGACATCATGATGTCGGCCAGGGTTATTCACGGTAGCCGGACCGGAGAGCCACGTTCTAAGATCCTTAAACCCCTCTTTATGTATTGAGCAGACATATTAAACCCCACGGTTAAAATATGCATGATCAGTTCATCCCAGTCCTTGAACTGTTGACCTTGTTGCAAGGTTGATGTTTTTATTTCGGCGTAACAAGGATTTCGGAATACAGTGAGGATGAGGAAGAGTAATATGTCTCTGTTTGCCATTGTTTCAGGGTAGAGAGAAATGCTAATGTGGTGGTTTGAAAATATTGGCAAAACTCATAGTGTTTTGTATAAGTCACACTTGACTTGGTCAATAAAAATAGACATCCTTTCATGTTTTCTTTCTGCGTTGTAGTTGCCAGGAAACTCATTTAGTGGGTCAGAAATTGCTTAGATTTTGTTATCAACATATTTGTGAAAGCAGCTACAAGTTGCTAATTTCAATCCAATGGTAATATTTTTTTTTAATACTCCCTACTATATTAAAACATTAAATATTTATACAGTACATATACTTAAAAATAATACTATAATTGATAATTATGAAAAATTGATTCATTAATTGAATAAGACTCGCAAAAGAAAAACAATCAACCACAAAATGTGATGGGAAGTTTTTTTATGAAAGCTCTCAGTTTTTATTTAATGCAAGTCGCTATTGTTGAATATTTAATTCACTAAATTCTGCAAGACCCATTCAATTTATATACAATTCCAAATGTATTAACTGTACAACTAAAGTTTCTTTTACCGAAAGAATATTATTTTTGTTATATATGTGCCAATAATTTAACTGGACACAAAAGTCTATAGATGTGGATGAAAAGTCCATAGATGTTGTATTAGTCAATATTGGCTAACAATTTTTTAATACTTGTATAGTGAGAATATGTAGTATATATACTCCCTCTTGAATTAGCAAATAATGCACTCTTGAATATATTTCACATATATATAAACTCTCTCTTTTCTTACTTATACATATAAGTCTCTAATTAGTAAATAAGCCAAGGGTAGTTATAAACTACTAAATTACAACACGTTATCAGCACGAAGTGCTCTGTATAATCAAGGTTTATCTAAGTAAGTACAAGTCACTAATCAAGGCAAGTGTTCAAGTCCGGCAGTACGCTGCTCAGACCGGTGTACCCTGGGAACAGACGTCGAATTTGTTTAAGGGGTTTGTGTCAAACACAAGCCCAGTTCAACCTTCAATTTCGGTTCAACCTTAATATCGGTTAGATCGTTTTAACTTTCTCTTTTTGGTTGATTATATGCTCGGCTATTTCAGTTTCGTATACATATATTCCTACAAACTTAAACATATTCAAGTTCCACGAAACTAAAAATTAAACATAACATATATTCTGTTGTTAACTAATTTGCTGTAACATGTTCTCATATGATCTCGATATGTACTGCCTGTGTTTCAGTTCATAATTGTTATGCGAATTTATATGAATAATAAGATACTATTAGCTGCTCATTGTATACACTGGTTAATAGGTTTGTTTAATATGTGTATTGGTTTCGTATTACGCTAAACATTTATTTTAATATATGGTTCTGATGTGTACAATATATAATCTACTCTGCTGCGATGATTTTAAATTTATAAACTGATTTAGTTCGATCAGATTGTTATGTTTGTATATTAAGAATCTGACTTATTAATTTGCAATATGTATTATGATTGTTAATATCTTGCTACACTCTGTTGTTGCTTTTAACCAGTTTAATTGGACTTAATATTACATACATATTCTAGAAGAAATTATGATATGCTTATCTACATACATATTTAGTGTTAATTACATATTGCTTCAAGAAATACCCATGTGAGCTTATAGAATATGGATTGCTTGCCGTGATTATATATATTGTTATATATGTTTGGTGTGATCATATATATCGGAATCTAACTTGATAATTAAGGGTTCTAAATTTATTCTGGAATATATTTTCTTATTTAATCGTTGTATGCTTAAATGCTCTGATCTTGATTGTTAGTTTATACACTTTTATTGATCAAGTATTGTGATTACATATGAGGATATTTGTGAAACATAACTATGTTATTGAATCTTTTATTTGATGCACTAAAGATTAGCGCTATTCAGATATAATATAACATGATGATGAAACATAATTACATTTACAAAACTATATAAGCCAATCAATACAAAATAGTAATTCTATATTAGTACACATGCTATAAAATAAAAAAAAAATCACAGGTACTTGTGCTATATATAACAATCAGCAATCCATACATAACATCAATACACTTCCATACAAACATAGTATATTATAACATATAACTTCAATCATCACTTGCATACAAAGCATACAAACATATAGCTTCACTATATAAAAATAATCATAACATAAATTAAATTGTGTAAGAAACCGAGAGCCTTTAACAACTCCATATATAACAACTCCATACACATGTGAATATAACAAATTCAATAATGGCAGTCTATATTAATTAATGCTTGAAATTATTGAACTAAAGGATAAAGATTAAACCACAAATACACCTATACATATATGTATAACATGACAAATGGGCTTACTTTATATAGTTGAGGTGGTGGGGCTGATTATTTTACTTCGAAAGCAACAACAAGTGGTACACAGATAATTAATATTCTTGTTATCTAGCATTTTGTCTATCACAAATAAGCATATGTCAAAACCATAAAGTAATACTCCACAATTCAGTACACATGGATCAAATAAATCATAAAGCCATATCACTATCCAAAAAAGAATTCAAACAGTACACATATAGCCCAATTCCAAATACGGTTTTAATCATGTTGAGAAACTTTAAACGATTGACAGTAAAAGATGTTCTTTTAGCTGACCACGTTGAACCTTGCGAGGTTCTTGACTGAACCTTGCGAGGTTCTTGGTTGAACCGCTCCCCAAGTTAATGAAAGGGAAGATGATGCTCAAATTGTGAGCGCGATTAAAGTTTGGAATCATTTGAATTCCTTGTGCGTAACTATTTCTTGAATATATGAACATCTTATTTAGCTCTACAAATAAGTCCCAAAAAGAAAAGAAAACCAGAGTGAATCTGTTGAAAAATCTTGATTAAATAAACCCTGAGCTACCTTGAGACTTGAATGTTTTGAATTTTCTAATATGTCTAGCTTGTTATGTATCACTCATAAATAAATGGTTTTAGACCATAACGCATATATTTATTAAGTGTTATCTTTTATGTACTTCAAATTGTAACTTATTTGTAGGTAATATAATTTGATTATCTTGCTGAAATATAACTCATTATTTGCTTATCTTATTTGAAGTTTTAGTATGAATCCTGCTGAAATACAACATCAATTAAATGGTAAAGACCTATGTATTGTAGATAGTGGTAACATACACACTATGATCAAATCTAAGAAATATTTCATTGATTTAAATCAAATGAAGGAATTATAAATACTATATCAGGTCTTGCAAAATTGATATAAGGAACGGAAAAGGTAAAAATTCATATTACCAAATGGTACGAATTTTCTGATAAACAATGCCTTATTTTCTCTCAAATCAAAGAGAAATTTGTTAAGTTTCTCTGATATATATCATAATGGATATGATTATCAGTCAATGATAACCGGAAATGAGAAATATCTATGTAGCACCAAAAAGCGCATATGATAAAAAGCGCATATGTTGAAAAGCGCAGTCCATATGATTAAAAGCGCATATGATGAAAAGTGCATGTGATGAAAAGCACAGCGCATATGATTAAAAGCGCATATGGTGAAAATGATATATAATGAAAAGGCACATATGGTGATTAATGAAAAGGCACATATGGTGATTAATGAAAAGCACATATGGTGATTAATGAAAAGCACATATGGTGATTAATGAAAAGCATATTGAGAAAGAATCACCAATGTTTCTTGAAAGAATTCACAGTGATATATATGGGGACATGCAAATTTACATGCTGCGATATTATTTCACATTAGACAAAGTGCAACTCATAAATATTCTCCCCTACAACTTGATTTTGGCCGAGAGCCAAATATTTTCCACCATTAGAACATTTGATTGTGCAGTATATGTTCTAGTTGCACAACCACAACGCACTAAATGAGCTCTCAAAGGAGGATGGGGATATATATATTGTATATGAAACATCTTCAATTATAAGATATATTGAACCCATGACGGGTGATGTTTTTACAGCACGTTTTGCTGATTGTCATTTTAATGAAAAATTGTTCCCTGGATTAGGGGGAGAAATGAAAAATAAATAAAATGATGTTTCATGGTGTGAACATCAATTAAGGTATCTTGATCCTCGCACAAAAGAATGTGAAACGAAAGTTCAAAAATAATGCATATGCAAGAACTTGCAAATCGATTACGTGATGCATTTAAAGATACAAAAAGAGTGACTAAATCATATATAATAGCAGTAAATGCTCCAGCTCGAATTGAAATTCCAAAAACTGGCAATAATGTCACTCTTGAGTCTTTGCCACGCATGAAACGTGGAAGATCAATTGGTTCCGAAGATAAAAATCCTCGAAAATAAAATCAGCTGATAATGAGGTAAAATAAAGTGTTCAAGAAGAACCAAATATCAATACTCCTTCTGCAGAGGATATTGATAATAAATACATAAATTGCAATAAATTATGCAATATTATGGAACCGAAACGGAATGATAAATATTGATGAGAATTTTTCATATAATGACATCATGAATAAAGATGATGACCTAGAAACAAAATTTGTCATTGAGTGTCAAAATATACATGACTGAGCTCAATTGAAAGGAGCAATACGAACTGAATTACAATCGCTCAATAAAAGAAAAGTTATCGGATCAATCGTTATCACTTTTAAAGATGTGAAACGTGTGGGATATAAATGAATTTGAATTCGAAAAGGAAATAAGAAAATGAACTTACAAGGTCAATTCAGACTTGTAACTCAAGATTTCTCTCAAAGACCAAGAATGGATTATGAGAAAAACTTATCCTTCTGTAATAGATGCAATTACTTTTAGATACTTAATCAACGTGGCAGTTTCTTAAAAAATGCATCTCATGGATGTTGTTACTACTTATATATATGGATCACTTAATACTGATATATATATATATATATATATATATATATATATATATATATATATATATATATATATATATATATATATATATATATATATATATATATATATATATATATATATATATATATATATATATATATATATATATATATATATACCTAAAGGGTTTAAGGTATCAAAAGCATTTAATCAACCAAGGAAATGTATTCCATTAAATCATAAAGATCTTTATATGGGTTGAACAATCGGGTCGCATGTGGTATACCCGACTAAGTGATTATTTGATAAGAAAAAGGGTATACAAATAATCTTATTTTCACGTGTGTTCTTATTAAGAAAACAATGTTCGAATATGTGATTGTAAGTTGTTTATGTCAATGATCATAACATCATATTAACAAATAAAGAGATCTATGAAATCATTCAACTTCTTAAAAAAAAAATTAATAAATAAATAAATAAAAAAATGATTTGAAATGAAAGATCTTGAAAAACCAAGTATTACATTGGATTGCAAATTAAGTATATGCCTAATGGTTTATTTGTACATCGAACAACTTATACAGAAAAGATGTTAAAACATTTTTAAAGACAAAACCATTGGTTGATATATCACTCAATATTGACACTGATCCATTTCATCCCCGTGAAGATCATGAAGATCTTATTGGATCAGAAGTTTCATATCTTAGTGAATTGAGGCTCTTATGTATCTTACAAATTATACAGAACTGACATTTCTTTTATAGTTAATTTGTTAACAAGGTTCGGCTCAATTCCTTCTAAAAAGACACTGGAATAGGATCAAACACATGTTTTGATACCCTTGAGGAACTACTGATTTATGATTATTTTACTCTAACGATTCAAAACAAGATTTGGTTGGTTATATAGATGCAGGTTATTTATCTGATCCACATAATGCTAAATCTCAAACTGGATATGTATTCCTAAATGGATGTACCGCAATATCATGGCGTTCTCCAAAACAAACACTTGTTGCAACATCATCAAATCATGCCAAAGTGATTGTATTACATGAAGCTACTCGGGAATGTTTTTGGTTGAGATCAATGACACAACTCATTACTGATTCTTGTGAACTAGAACGCGATAAAAGTCCAACAACTATCTATGAAGATAATGCAGCTTGCATAGCACAGATGAAAGAAAAGTATATCAAAAGTGACCGAACAAAACACATACCTCCTAGATTCTTCTCATACACTCAAGATCTCATTAAGAATAACCAGATTGAAATGAGATATGTTCAATCCAGCAAAAACTCTGTTGATATTTTCACCAAAGCACTCCCAACTGCTATTTTCAGAACACACGTTCACAATATTGGCATGAGACAAGTTCAAAAGATGTGACGACTCAACGATGTCTACTTGAGGGGGAGTCAACTCTATACTGCACTCTTTTTCCCTTGACTAAAGTTTTTATCCCACTGGGTTTTTCTTTAGCAAGGTTTTTAACGAGGCAGTACTAGTTGCTCTCTAATAAAATTGTCATCCAAGGGGGAGTGTTATATATGTGCCAATAATTTAACTGGACACAAAAGTCTATAGATGTGGATGAAAAGTCCATAGATGTTGTATTAGTCAATATTGGCTAACAATTTTTTAATACTTGTATAGTGAGAATATGTAGTATATATACTCCCTCTTGAATTAGCAAATAATGCACTCTTGAATATATTTCACATATATATAAACTCTCTCTTTTCTTACTTATACATATAAGTCTCTAATTAGTAAATAAGCCAAGGGTAGTTATAAACTACTAAATTACAACAATTTTTTCCTTATTACCACTTAAGAACAATATCGGTCAAGAAAAGTTGTCAAAAAGTTTGTTTAAAACTAATGACGTAGGTGCCCTAGCGTTCCACATGAAAAAGGTTTGCTAAATTCGATAGACAAAACAAAGAGAGAAAAAAATTGAAGCGAAAGCTAGGGCACCTACATCATTAGTTTTAACTCCTTTCTTGATACATGAGCTTTATGGTTCAACAAGATCAGACAACTTCACTCATACAAGATATGAGTTTTTCATTTAACGAAAGCAAGTTGATATCAAAGAAAACTTTGAAGAGCAATATCCAGAATTTGTACCATAACATAACAATTACAAATAAAAAGTCATAGCCTGATAAACAAAGACCTTATCTAGAAAGTCGTTAAGGTACACGATACGTTTGAAAACATAAGTGACATTTAGAAGACAACTGTGTCGAGCATGGTACCGAGTGTCTGAATGATGTTGGATGACATTAAGTTAGATACATGCTCTTCCAGATGCTTCTTGGCATCCTGCCTTCCAACGTTTGCAATTGCAAGTTTCTCTGGGGATAATTCGTCCTCTTCCTGAACCGCTTTGTTATACTTAATAGCTAGACCCAACATTTCCTGCACAACCAATCTTTCATTACTTTTTGACCCAACAACAGAATTATGAGCAAAACATCCACAAAGGTAGCACATAAAGGTTGCAAAATAGGCGGATAGGATGTCCCAAAATATGTTCTTTTCCAAATACTTCATATATAATTAATGTCAGATGTGATTACATCGTCTTTCCTAATGTTAATATGAATCCTATATAATGATTTGTGAAGTATTGTGTATTTGTGGTAATGTTTGATAAATCAATGATAAAACCAAACCTCAATCGACCCATTCATGAGCAAATGGGTCACAACTGTCTTCAGTTGTACAACAGCTTTACAAATTCAAGAATCGATACACGACTTTGATTCTGGGATTCAAAATATTTTATCACAATATCTTTGTAGGCCAGAAAGGTTATACAGTAAACAATTGTAGTTATATAAGGTAAGGGACTAAATGGGTCATAGGTGACCCACAGTAGTGATGAATACAATATGGTAAGTTGCTTTTATCTAGGTGAACCAAGATTATTATTATGAAAATCAAAAGGCAATTTAGTAAAATACCTGGACAGTCTGCTCATTAGTTTTCGAATGTGTATCAAATGGTTCAAGTGTAAGTCCATCTGTCCACTTTTTCTTGTGCAGGTTCAATAGCATCTTTTCCTCAAGTTCATTTTTCCTATAATTGATGGCTATCGAGTAATAATGCCTGTTCAAACCATGGATCAGTGCCTGCAAAAAATAAACCACATTGGTAAGATGACAACTATACACAAACCATTCACTAAAAATAACCAAGTAGGGTTATTTAAGAAGTACTGACTTGGATAGATGGTTTATTGAGGTGGCCAAGATTGGATGTTGTCTGGCGAGGCTCTTGTCCAAGCATCATGGTTTGAGGGTTAATTAGGCGAAAGGCATCTATCACAACCTTCCCTTTAACACTCTGAATTGGATCCACCACCACTGCAACCGCTCGTTGATTTAGAGCTTCAAAACTCTAAAAATTTGAACATGCAACAATGTCAGGTTCATAGTAATTAATTTTTTTTATATAAGAAAAATTTTAAGATATCATTATGATATCAAATGCATGTAGAATTAATAGATAGGAGGTGTGAAAAAAGTACCAATTAAAGCTACGAATAGCATCTCAAAGGAAGATAAGATAGATGGATTCAATAAGTTCGATTGAAAGTTCAAAAAATGCTGTAAAAATTATTCAATATGACTACAATATAAGTTACTATACTTGCACGGCTGCCAACGGTACGTTGTCAAACCTAAACATGCTCTGGAAGGTCAAGCATTTTTTAAGACTACGTTTATAAAATGCACAAAAGATATTGTAATGAAGCAACAAATAATTGAACAAAAAACAGTACCTGCTGTGTGTTTATGTCAACTCCAGATAACCAACAACCAAATCCGGGATGTGAATGGTACCATCCGACTACCATTTCAGGTCTGACAACAAGTAAATAAACCAATCAAGGCTCAGTAATATCTATATCTAAATTTGCAGATTAAACAGCATTAATAAATAGAGGATGGACGAGACAAAATATGATTTCTGGAGAACCAATAATACAAAAATTAGGATCATGTTTCGAATATGTATTAAAATTTATACTTTTACTATTGTATGCATCAATAACCATTATATTATAAGTTCTTTTGTACGTATTAAACTTTTTAAAATATCTAATGTATGTCTTTATGTTGATTTCTGATACACACAATAGAAAGTTTTTGGAAACGTTGGTACACACATTAGAAACTATAACTGATACATTAAAAATTCTAGAAACTTCCGTACATACAATAGAACTTTAAATACTTGGGTACAATAGTACAATACAAACAATGGAAAAAGTGGAAACTTAAATAAATTCTCGGCACATTGACCCCAAAAAATGCAGCAGTTAAAACCTCATAACTTAAACCGGTGCGGGAAACATACAGATTAAACCAAAAGGTATCAACAATGGCTAGTGTTGCAGGAGGAGACCAGAAAGAACCTTATTATTACAATCATCCTACTATGAAATTTGCAACGCAAGACGTCCTTATGCATGTTGCAATTCAAACTAATCCATCTTAAGTTCTTAACCCCATAATTAGAATCACGCCTAACAGACCTCATTATGTTTCATATCACTACACCATTATCATTCATCATGCAAAACATAAACCTCTCTTCATAAATCATAAATGGTTATCAAATCAAAGTTTTAAAACCCTAATATAAAGTCATATTAACAACTACCTGCAACAAAATTATCCATCTTGAATAATCCTAAACCAAATAGCATTAGCAACAGATTTCCAAGACACCTCTTAACTTAAATCGACACTGTAATACCAATTTCTCAATTTAAACATCAAATACATTCATAAACACAAACAAAATCAAAAATTGTAAACATAATAATAACAAAACACACACCTTCCGGTTTGTTTAAGCATATCAAGCATATTAGTTTGAAAAACATGATCAACAGCTTCAACACTAACACCAGTACCACTCTGCGGCATCGCAAATACATCGACAACACGAACCGTATATTCATCCACAAATTCCCCAAGCATCAATCCCATCACTTCCATAGGCACTCCAGCTCTCCCTACAAAATACACACAAACAGTCCATTTAACAACATACTCAAACCCTAAATTTTTCAAAATTTAACATATCAAAAATTCAAACCCTAGAAATTAAAATTATACCGTGTTTGAGCATTTTTAATAAAGCGAGTGAAGAGATGTAAACTTGTTCTGATGTATCCAAAGACGGTGAATCTGGCGGCGGGTGACCTAAAGAGCCGCCGGCGCCACCGAACATTCGCTGTAGTCGTTCCATTCCTGACATTTTCTTCACCGATTTATTTTTTCTGATCAGAAATTTGATTTCTTTGGTAACAAGATATAGGATTTGCAGATATTTATATATAGGCAGCAATTTTTTTCATTTGCATCCTTCATCTATGTCTTATTTCGGTTTTTGCCCCATTAGTTTGACGCAACTAGGCTATTTTTTGAAGGGCTTAGTTTGTTTAGTAAATATGCGTTTAACCCAAATTAAAATTAAAACGGCCCACATCACAAATACGTTGCACTTTAGAAATCTGGATAATAACGGTTTTTAAACCACGATTTAAATTTTATTACTCTTGCCGTCTAAAAAAAGGATTCCGTTTCACTTTTTGTTGAATTTAATATATTATTAAGTTATTTAATTTGTCCCTCATCTATCTATAGATTCTATTAAAATTTTAAAATAATAACATCATAAATAAATAAACCTTTTTTTCATTAATAAAATTCAAAAAAAAAAAAAAAAATCTAAGTAAATTATGCGACATCATTTATTATTTAATTTATAATTAAAAATATAATCTTTACATCTTACTGTACCTTAAAAGAAAACTTTTATTAACAAATAAGTCTTGTTAATCTATTCTTTAATCACAATTAGATCAACATTGGACTTTTATCTACCCTTTGATCTAACGCTTCAAATTCATCCCGTAAAACCATTACTTAATCTAGAAATTACCTACTTAGTGGTACAAATAATACCCTTTTTTAAATAAATCTATATCAATTTGAATTTTGAATTTTAAACAAGTAATTAAGTAATTAAATGCATCCTATAATTATGGATTGTTGACCAAAATTTTAAGTCTTCATCTGAACCATCCAATATCCCTCCCATTTAAGTCAATTATCGGATATTCAACACACCCTTTCTTGTAGGTTTTGCTTCCCATCCTATTATTTTTTGGCCAATATCCCTTCCAAATCTCATTTTTGAACACCCACATCCCATTCTTTAAAATCGATGCAACAGGATCTGAAGAACTCGATTTCTTCCACGCGATTCTTCACAAACGATTCAATCTATACAGCAGATCTAACCCTAATCAAATTTGCGTCCCTATTTTGTTGCGATTAAGATAAGGTAAATAATCGCCAACTAATTAATGAATTTTGAAATTCTTTTATCAGTGATTCTTGAGATTGATGTTCCAATTTGATTTTGTGCTATGCATGTGTATGTTATCAATTAACGTTTTATAATTTTTAAGTTTACATTTGCTTTTCTTTCCGGATTTAAAACAGAAAAGACATAAATCGGGATTGGATCAGAGCTTGGAAAGAAAGTGTATTCAGCTGTAAGTCAATTCACCAAACAAGTGTATTCATTATCTTTTTATATCGATAAACAAAGTTCAGAATATCATTGTACAGTCACTGACTAAAAGTTCAACTAAACTTCGAAGGTAAGTTAAGAATTCTTTATCGTGCTTCAAAGTTTAATTTAATTCTTCAATAGCAACATGTTAAGTTTGGTGCTTCTGCAATTTATGTTGCTGTTTTGTGCTTCAAAGTTTAATTTATTACTAATTTTGATTTGATGTTGGCCTATTTTACAATAGCAACATGTTAAGTTAGTGCTTTAAATGTTTGATCAATGCTAAATGTGCTAATTTTGTTGCCCATAACCAGGGAAGGTTAGCACTTATGGTGACTACTGTGTTGGGACAATCAAGGCCATGACAAACTAAAAGGTCAATGATAATGTGGAAATAACAACCTGATATGTACACGTTTTATAAAATTGTAAAATAACAATGTTACATTCTATTATGTTAACTTAAACTTAGCTAATTAAAAGACTATTATTTTAAACTTGATATCCTAAAAATTGTTATGAGTTTGTTGACTCAAATATATCTAAGCAGCATCTATCAGCATATGGAGCTTGAGAGAACGACATATAGGCATAGTAAGAGGCCAACATCTACTAACGTTGGTGTCAACTAACTTGCAGGTAACAGGCAGCACGATACATATATTGATCTTTTGTGCTTCCCAAATTGACTTAATGCTACGTTCTATAAGCAGCCTCCGGTTACTTTCTAACTTCCAAGGTAACATGGTACTATTAGGTTAGTTTGTAGAAAAACTTTTACACCAATGAGAGGCGGGTTTGTATGTGATGAGTGTCACTGAATACACATACTAAAAGGTATTAGTAACTTTTAATAGTAACATTATAAGTTTTGTGCTTCAAATATTTGATTAATGCTAACTGCGGTAACCTATTTATTATGTTCATAAAAAGGGAAGATGGAAGAATGGCAATAATGGCTATTTCCACGTTGGAACATGGTTGCTTTGACAAACTAAAAGGTCAAAATTGAGTTGATCAAAGGTAACCTGACATGTACAAGTCAGATAAACATTCAACATAACAATAGTACAAGTCAAATGGATGGGTTGGCTAATGGGTCAAAAGGACCAATTTTTTGGGGTGGGCCATGTTAGGTTACATTAGGTGAGCATGACTTTTTGGTGGTTGTTGTTCATGCATGTAGGTTCAGTAGAGTGCATGAGGTTGGATGACAATGATAATCCCAAAGTTAATGAATTTCTCAGAATGGTTGTTAGCAGTCTCAAAAAAATACATTTATTATTCAAGTCTTGACCTGAAGAGGTAAATTACTTTTACATGTCATAATTTATATTGTTAGAAGTGGCAGTTCGCTTCATTTAGAAGTCGATCTTGGTTATAACAGGTAAATAGGATGATTATAAAAGAATGACATATTTCATAAAAAAGAAAAAGGAAGGTTCCAAAAAAGCTTGATGTTGGTATAATTTTTCCAGTTTATGTGCTTCTTTGTTTTGTTGAATTTATGATATCTTTTTCATATGATTCATATATAAGCGGACTTTTTATTCTAAATAAATAAAAATGTAAGTGCCATAATACTCTACAAGTATTAAACCTTTTTAATTGTCGGGTATGAAATCAAATTTCCACCTAATAAAGCTTAGATCATATCATTTTAAAACTTATTATTATATTTAGGCACGATAATTACAAACTCCAGTAATGTGATTTCTTTGTAGGTTTTGTGTTCTACACGTCTAACACAATGACAAATGTTTACTCCAAGGAAAGTGATCCTCGAATGTTTGCAGAATCTGATGCATTGAGTTTTTGACTAGACAAGTCTTGACAAAACTCTGACTGGGACACGTTTTCAACCCTAAGTGTACAACCGTATAAGTGATTAATTTGTTCGTATATATGCACCTTCTCTAAAGTAAGAATTACTCGAGTTCGTATTATCATAGTTAGTAGCTGGATATTAAATTTTAGTAATATAGTACTCTGTATTAAATTTTAAGTATCAGGGTGATTAGCTGTTATTTATTTTAGAAAATTTTAACTTCATAAATAGTTGCACAAGCTATATGCTTTTGTTAACTTATCAGGTGCGTAATCCTATCTTTAAAAAAGACAAAGCAATCAATGATTTTATATAGTATATGTTTTCACGTGGTTATCGTTTTGTAATAAGTTATGAACATGTTAATTGTTGTCAATTTATGTTCTATCGACCAACTTAAATATTCTATTGACCAATTTATATTCATTGAGCTTTGCTTTAAGTTATCATCACGAATTTTGAATTTCGGCTCTATATCCCAATTTTTGGGCTTTGTGTGTGGTAAGAAAGCAATAGGTTGCAGCTGCATAGGTGGAAGAAACAAGTGATGTTTTCATGATTGTGTTACCTGGCTTTAACGATGCTACAAATCAGGATTTATCTTACTAATTAAACTGCAAGTTCTTGCAACTATATAAAAATTGTGTTTGTTGGTTTAGTTTGTTAACTTTTTATTATTCAGAAGTTGTGGTCCAGAAAGAGAACTGAATAGTGCGAATCTGGGTGAGCTGCAGTTCACTATTTCTTGTGGATAATTTGGGTTATTAGTATATCAAGGTTAGTTTTCTTGATCTCATTTTGGTTCGAATCCGTGCATTTATGTATTTATTTTGTTAATGTATTGAACGTTAATGATGAATTTCATGTTCGAACAGGATGTTTATATAAAGCACAAATGTGAGATGTGAAGTATTACACAGGTATTCCTTAATCACAATGATATTTAATAAGTTGTGTTTTGTAAGTATAAGAATTCATTCGTTATCTATGTTTATGTGTCAATAAATTATTAACTGTGATTTTAGTGTGCAAATGGGTGTTACATGCTTATTTGGGTCAGAATTACCCCTATATTCTTGGTTTGGATCAAAGTTGCTATGTGATAGTTAATTTGGGTCAAATTTTATACAAGTATAATTGTTATGCGCAGAGTTTGTAAATGTATTAGTGGTTTGGGTCAGTATTGTTGCACCAACAAAGGAATGAGTTAGGATTGCCAATGTTCGGGTCAGCTTTGATATGAAATTCAAAACTATAAATCCTAAAGATAGTTATAGATGTGGTGGCTTTCTTAGTCATATAAATATTCAAAGTAGATTAATCCTTATGGATTCTTAAAGCTCAAATGGGTCAAATACTCTTTTTATTTATACGTTTTGGATTTAGTTTAGAATACATTTAGTTTAAACTAGAAAAACATCGGCCCGCGCGATGCGGCGGGGCCTTTCGGGTTGCATATTCTTATTTTACGTAACGTTATGCATTTACATAATTTAAAACACGTTGCTACGGTATGTTTGAAAGCACGTGGTTAGTACCTAGTATGCCTAATGTATTGCGCATTTTTTACGCCAGAAAATTCGCGTAACAAAGGGAACATAACCATCGATACGAGGTGGTTAGTTTGGGTTGTTTGTTATACGTGTATGTATATGTATAAAAAGTAGTCTGAAATTATTAACGTTTTAAAAAAGTAGTCCGTTTTGCCATAGCTAGTTGTGTTGCGTTCGTAAAATTATTTCGAGTTGAAGGGTGAAGTCGGAAAATTTTAACTCGAAGCGAGTGGAAAGATACGGCCCGTTAAAAGTTTGGGTGAAGTTTTTTTTTTTTTAGTTTGTTAATTAGTTTTGGGTTTATATTTTACCCCCTTTGTTGGGGGTTGAAATTATACATAGAGGGTAAGTTTAGGGGATGAGTTTGTAAATGTTTTTAGAATGTCGTTTTGGTTTGAGGCAACGGCCAAAAGTTGGACCTCAATTAGTTATATAGGTATGATATTCAATTTTGACCCATAAACTGTTTTTAGAATCTAAAAACAATTTAGAAAAGAAGTGATTCTGATAATGACTGAAGATAAAAAGTTGCTATAGGTTGATTCACTTGATTTTAAATTTGAATTCTAGACTGCTTTGTTTCTTTAAGTATTGAACATGGAAATTTGTTGTATGTATGAATGCCAATTAATAAAACTAACGTTTG
Source organism: Rutidosis leptorrhynchoides (assembly GCF_046630445.1). NCBI lineage: Eukaryota > Viridiplantae > Streptophyta > Magnoliopsida > Asterales > Asteraceae > Rutidosis > Rutidosis leptorrhynchoides. The sequence goes on from NC_092336.1 coordinate 27,861,584, forward strand.
AATTATGTGTGATTGTCATGGTAGCATGGGTCCTGTTTATGATGTGAAAATATTTTGGTTTGGAAATGTTAAAAGTTGTGGGTGGATTTTGGTACATGCAGTTGTGATTTGTTAGGAATTTTTAGTATATGTGCAAATTGACCAAATTCGTGGTTTTGGGTCATTAAGTTATGGTTGATCAAGATGGATTATGGTGAACTGGATCAGAGTGATTCGAGCTACATAATATGGGACTGGTACTTTTATTTTCCAACAAAAGTTGCTACTGAAGTTTTTGTGTTGAATGATGTTGAAAAATTGACTTTTGAAAGTCAACAGTCAAGAGATTAAGGACTATGTGTATTGATTTGGGCTTGGAGGTATGGGATCAGGATGTTGTTATTTCAAAAAGGTGTTCGAGTAATAAAGGTTTAGATGGTGGCACAAATCATCACACTTAGAGAGAGACTCTGATCTCAATTTGTTTTACCTTGTAATTCAGAGAATACAAGATTATGAAAATTAACTTGAAATTATTTCTATATCCCACATCTTATTACAACCGGTTATACGGGTATTTATAGACCCGGTGAATACAAGAACAACTGTCAATTTAATTGTAACAACCCAACCCGTTAACCAACCAATAACGCGGAATAAAAAAAAATTTCTTTGTGCAGCAAATGGCGCGGCGCACCATGACCCCGCGCGGCGCGCAAAAGGGCCTGGACAGGCTGCTGTCCCAAAAAGTCCCAAATGCGAAAATGTTTGACCACTTCCCGACACATTTAGACTAAACGGTTTTTACAACATATTATAATAGTTAAAACTAACACGTTTCATCAATAAAAAGGGTTTTACGACACCGGGCCTACATATGCCCAAATTATCCTTTAAGTACCAATTTCAAGTTTTCGACCACACGACTTTTAACACAAAATAAAGCCGAGCATGGCGATTGGGGATACGCTACCCAATCCTAATCAATCCAAAAGCAAGCCTTCTAAAGCAACTACGCGAGTCCACTAGTCCCACGCTTACCCGAGCCACCGCATCCTTGCAAATCTATAAAAAGGTAAACAACGAGAGGGTAAGCTAACGCTTAGTGAGTGAGAATATACTACATACATATATATTCATAAAATGGACACGCCACACAAAACCAAATACCGCATACCGGAGCATCCAAGCATAAAGGCAAGCTAGTCTAAGCATACCGTAAGATCACTAAGCAACGAGCTAAAGATACATCAACAACATATAAGTTCACCAACAACGATGTGAACAATGCCAATAAGCTACACCCGGAGGGTTAGCTACATCACGACAATACAACATTATATGTATACAATATATATATATATCTCGAATAACATAATTTGCTTACGCTTACAACACAATAACCATGGTTAACCAAATCTTCGCAAGGGAATGACTTCGCGAAACAAGTCATCGATGTTCATAACAACCATTAGTGCACTTAACACTTCGTACACTAACCCCACGGGTGGCATCTTAACACTTCGATACTTCACCCCGGGTGGCGTCTTAACACGTCGACACTTCACCCCGAGTGGTGTCTTAACACTTCGACACTTCACTCTTCATTTTACTTGAGGTGACATTTTAACACGTTGATACTTCACCTCAAGTGGCGCCTTAACACATCGGCACTTCACCCGTTATTCTCTTGGAGTGGCATCTTAGCACATCGATACTTCACTCCGGGTGGTGTCTTAACACATCGACACTTCACCCCGGGTGGCGTCTTAACACATCGACACTTCACCCGTCACATTACTTTGAGTGGTGTCTTAGCACATCGACACTTCACTCGTCACGTGAAATGTGGTGTCTTAGCACATCGACACTTCACATCTCACGCTACAACAAATAAATACATTATATACCTACGCATATAATTATTCCACTCACTATATTAACCCTTCGTCATTGGGGTTATATAAGTCCACATCACACGCCCATGTGATAACGTACACACAAAGTGTGCACCTCGCCAAAGTGGTCAACCAAAACGCACAACCGTGCCAATTGGACCTATACACAAGTCCAACAATTCCACCTATACGAGAAGCGAGCTCTACAAGCGAGAACCCCTTCACCCGACCCGCACCCATCCTACACATACATATGTATATATGATATTAACACTCACCTTGTCGCCTTGATGAACGCTTCCAAATAATCCGCAACTCGTCAATGGAAAGTACCTATTCCATTATCACAATTACAACAACACACAATTAGGGTTGACTTACAAACCAACCCAATTCGACACTTAGTGCCATTTCGACCCAATTGCACTTCCAAGCACAAACCGTGCCCAAACTAACCAATAATCACTAACACAAGTGATAATGGTCCTAATATGCCAATTAAACCCGAACACAAGTGTTAAACACTTATCGTTCTCAAAATCGCCCATAAACCATAAGTTTGACACATAAAGTCAAAATCTCACCAATTACAAGTTTTGACACCAAAACATATTTAACTCAGTTTTATACTTCAACTTAATCCATTTTAAGTTTATAAACCTCATCGAATCGACATTCGGGTCATAATCATCAATAAACCCTAATTTTGACTCTAGTCAAAATTAGTCAACCACAAGAACCCTAAAGGTCTCCAATACATCAATAATCACTAATACTAGTGATTATACACCATTCTCAAGTCTTAAACATGGTTAAATCATTAACCAACCCAAAACCCGCATTTAACACTTATAAACCCGAATCTTGGTGTTAATCTTCAATTAACAACCAAATGGGTTCCATCTATGAATCATACAATCAAAAGCCCCAAATTTGAATGGTGAACACAAAAAACGAAATTCGGAGTTAGAGCTTACCACTAGTATCACCGTGTAGCTAAGAACGAGGAGAACAAACTTGTCTACTGCGCCAAAGATCAAAACCCGCTTCTTCCTTTCCAAAAATCCCTTAGAATCAGATGGGGTGTTTGAGTTTTAGAGAGAAAATGAAAAGAAAAGGAAAAAGAAATGAATAAATGAAATGGGTGGATGAGGTTAAGTCCACAAATCTGGCTCAAACGCGAAAAGACCAAAATGCCCTTTTAAAACCCTTAAAATAACAAGGGAGTCTGCCAGCGACATATGGCGCGGCGCGCTACCAGGTGGCGCGGCGCGCGACTTGCCAGAATCAGAATCCTGGGTCTTACAACTCTCCCCCACTTAAAATCGATCACGTCCTCGTGATCTTCACCACTTAACCAAACGGACCACACTCCACGGTCCTCAAACATAAGTCCCAACCGACTTTCCTAAGCAATTCTTCCCAATGAATCGCCTTTACCAAATAAATCGTCACCCGCGATTTATCAAATCCACAATCCGAGCACTAAAACCATGCTCATTCCCTAACATCGGGAAAACTCAACTAATCTCGTACCGAGATATCAATCCCTTAGCGTACCCTTACCGAGTACAACGCTAAAAGCAACCAAGTCTCAACCTAAGGTCAACAACTCGAAATGATGAAGACCGAACCAAACGAACCCTTACGGATAACACTTACCACTAAACATCCCTTGTAGTGCGCAATACGACCAATACGCAACTACCGTAACATCGTAAACAAACGGCTAAAACCGATAGCGCCCAAAACGACTATGGAAACGCTGATCCCAAGGTGGACAAAATCGACTATCGTCACACCCGTAACAACATGTGAGCGAAACACGGCTATCGCATCACTCAACACACAACATGGTCCTCACGACCCCACCATCGGTGTATAAAACAACCGATAGATCACTCAACACCGGATGAAGTCAGCGGACCCCGTCAACGGTCATGCTTCACCGATATATCACTACTCCCATGATGAAGTCAGCTAACCCCGAACGGTCATGCTTCACCAATCAACAATACCATGATGAAGTCAGCGGACCCCGAAGGTCTTGCTTGACCAATCAACAATACCATGATGAAGTCAGCGGACCCCGAAGGTCATGCTTCACCAATCAACAATACCATGATGAAGTCAGCGGACCCCGAAGGTCATGCTTCACCAATCAACGCCCTTTTGGCCTCGAACAACAAGTAGCGTAACATCGCGCTCTGCTACGCCATAGTGAATCCTAACGGATACCACTAACCATTCACACAATCGAGCAAGAACCACCTATATCGAACATAGGCACAAAACAAAAATTCTCTAAAAGAGAATCCGACACACACATCCCTTAACCGAGGGATTTCACCTTGCTCGTCAAACACGTCCATTATCTCTCAACGAGATTTACCACATTACCACCTCGGTGATAATTTTCAAATCCAAAATCATAAGTACAATTTAACCAAAATTGTACTCTACCACAAATCGACCAAAACTAGGTCCCAACACAAGTTTCGGATCTACCATAAGCATTATCCGAATTCTCACCCTAAGGATCTCCTCGTGCGGGAGTGTAACTCGCCCACTTGGAACTACGTTCCATATCCACAACTCGTACAATGCTACCAAAGGTAGACTTTACCAATAATTGGGCTCACACGACCCATCACCACATCTTGCTCCAATCTTGGGCACACGAAGGATTTCTATCAATCCTTAAACACTTCGAATGAAAAGTGTACCACAATTACACAAACCATACCCTCACAACCATCCAATTGCTTTAGTTTGTCAAATTCCACCCGATCACTCATGTACCTAAGGGTTTCACCTCAGTACCCTAAGTACAATGTAACCGCAACACAATCGGAGTCGAACACCACGCTAGTAGGTATAAAAGAGGCACCTAATGTCGCGTCATGTAGACTCCTTTACCAACATACATTGAGATCCAAAACACTCGATTTCTCGGGTTTCATCCCAACCGTCGAACCTCATGGTTCATCAACTTCAACACGAGAGCGAACACGCTCTAACATCCGAACACCAAAACTCATTTCCATGGCTTGGTAGAAACATTTTCCAAATACTAAGGAATGCTTGGTTACGCCAAGTCTTACGCCCTTCGCCCAACAATCAAAACGTGACCATAGGGTACTTCCATTAGGAACGTCACCCATGACGATAACATGCACAACACGATGCATTTAACATACTCCAACTCAAACGGCACATAATAAATAATCAAAGGACATATTTATTAAAACGAAACGTACCTTAACGTCTCCTTGCCGCCCCCGTCCCCGCTAACTCGGGACATTCGGACTTACGATGTCCTTCTTCTTGGCAATTGAAACATACTGTGCCATCACCCTTTGGCACCGGACATTCCCAAGACTTGTGACCCCTCACGCCACAATTGTAACACCTAGATGCATTAGAATCCGATATACCAGTCCGTGTACCACCCGTGCTCACACTCGGACCCTTAGTCATCCTACTTGGAGCACCAAAAGAAACAACCCTTCTCTCACTTGAAGGTTCACCAACCTTCGATCGCGAATACGACTCAAAACCTCTAGCCGTGGCGAATAACTCCTCAAACGATTTCGCCTGAACTCTGCTAATCTTACTCCTCAAGTCATTATTCAAGGTTCGATAGAAATCTTGCATCAATAAATGAGCATTCCTCAAATACTCCGGGCAAAAACTAGCCTTCGCCATAAAGGTCGTCTTGAGAGTATTCAAGTCCATAGAACCTTGTTGCAAATTTCACAACTCATTAAGCATTTCCTACAAATCGGCTGAAATTCGGAACTCCTCGAAGAATTCCTTCTTAAATTCGTCCCACGACAAAGTCATAAAAGTTTCGCCACCGACAAGATCAATCTTACCATCCAACCAATCCTTCGCCCTACCTCGCAACAAACTAGTAGCGAGTCTTGTCCTCTTCTCGGGAGGGCATTCAATAGTACGAAAACACCCTTCGACATCCGAGATCCAAGTTGTGCTCACCAAAGGATCTGGTTTTCCGTCATACATTGGGGGTTTAGTCCTTATGAAGCTCTTAAGACAACGCTCCATTTCACCACTACTTTGAAGTTCAAAATACTTCCTATCCATTTCTTCTCGAAACGCACTCATTTGCTCCGCAACGGCGGCCGTAACTCTAGCGTTAAACTCTGCGTCGTTCGTCTCGATCCCATTTTCCGTCACCATTCTAAGGAATGCAAAGCGATTAGATCACGAACGTATAAAACCACACACACAACACCGCCCCATCTTGCTAAACACTCGTCGTACATCACTTGTTAGACACGATTTGCACCCGTAATAAGGTTTGCAAGTCTTTATTACGCACACACACCGTATCAACTCGTTAGTACAACGACCGCCTCGCTCGATGATATAAACAAACACAAACAAAATTCTACGCGATACAAATGTAGTGACCCGAACTTTTCCATGTTTATATATATTAATTGAGATTGATATTTACATGATTAAATGTTTCCAACATGTTAAGCAATCAAACTTGTTAAGACTTGATTAATTGAAATATGTTTCATATAGACAATTGACCACCCAAGTTGACCGGTGATTCACGAACGTTAAAACTTGTAAAACTATATGATGACATATATATATATATATATATATATATATATATATATATATATATATATATATATATATATATATATATATATATATAGTTAACATGATACTATGATAAGTAAACATATCATTAAGTATATTAACAATGAACTACATATGTAAAAACAAGACTACTAACTTAATGATTTTTAAACGAGACATATATGTAACGATTATCGTTGTAAAGACATTTAATGTATATATATCATATTAAGAGATATTCATACATGATAATATCATGATAATATAATAATTTAAAATCTCATTTGATATTATAAACATTGGGTTAACAACATTTAACAAGATCGTTAACCTAAAGGTTTCAAAACAACACTTACATGTAACGACTAACGATGACTTAACGACTCAGTTAAAATGTATATACATGTAGTGTTTTAATATGTATTTATACACTTTTGAAAGACTTCAATACACTTATCAAAATACTTCTACTTAACAAAAATTCTTACAATTACATCCTCGTTCAGTTTCATCAACAATTCTACTCGTATGCACCCGTATTCGTACTCGTACAATACACAGCTTTTAGATGTATGTACTATTGGTATATACACTCCAATGATCAGCTCTTAGCAGCCCATGTGAGTCACCTAACACATGTGGGAACCATCATTTGGCAACTAGCATGAAATATCTCATAAAATTACAAAAATATGAGTAATCATTCATGACTTATTTACATGAAAACAAAATTACATATCCTTTATATCTAATCCATACACCAACGACCAAAAACACCTACAAACACTTTCATTCTTCAATTTTCTTCATCTAATTGATCTCTCTGAAGTTCTATCTTCAAGTTCTAAGTGTTCTTCATATATTCTACAAGTTCTAGTTACATAAAATCAAGAATACTTTCAAGTTTGCTAGCTCACTTCCAATCTTGTAAGGTGATCATCCAACCTCAAGAAATCTTTGTTTCTTACAGTAGGTTATCATTCTAATACAAGGTAATAATCATATTCAAACTTTGGTTCAATTTCTATAACTATAACAATCTTATTTCAAGTGATGATCTTACTTGAACTTGTTTTCGTGTCATGATTCTGCTTCAAGAACTTCGAGCCATCCAAGGATCCGTTGAAGCTAGATCCATTTTTATCTTTTCCAGAAGGTTTATCCAAGGAACTTAAGGTAGTAATGATCTTCATAACATCATTCGATTCATACATATAAAGCTATCTTATTCGAAGGTTTAAACTTGTAATCACTAGAACATAGTTTAGTTAATTCTAAACTTGTTCGCAAAGAAAAGTTAATCCTTCTAACTTAACTTTTAAAATCAACTAAACACATGTTCTATATCTATATGATATGCTAACTTAATGATTTAAAACCTGGAAACACGAAAAACACCGTAAAACCGGATTTACGCCGTCGTAGTAACACCGCGGGCTGTTTTGGGTTAGTTAATTAAAAACTATGATAAACTTTGATTTAAAAGTTGTTATTCTGAGAAAATGATTTTTATTATGAACATGAAACTATATCCAAAAATTATGGTTAAACTCAAAGTGGAAGTATGTTTTCTAAAATGGTCATCTAGACGTCGTTCTTTCGACTGAAATGAGTACCTTTACAAAAATGACTTGTAACTTATTTTTTCGACTATAAACCTATACTTTTTCTGTTTAGATTCATAAAATAGAGTTCAATATGAAACCATAGCAATTTGATTCACTCAAAACGGATTTAAAATGAAGAAGTTATGGGTAAAACAAGATTGGATAATTTTTCTCATTTTTGCTACGTGAAAATTGGTAACAAATCTATTCCAACCATAACTTAATCAACTTGTATTGTATATTATGTAATCTTGAGATACCATAGACACGTATACAATGTTTCGACCTATCATGTCGACACATCTATATATATTTCGGAACAACCATAGACACTCTATATGTGAATGTTGGAGTTAGCTATACAGGGTTGAGGTTGATTCCATAATATATATAGTTTGAGTTGTGATCAATACTGAGATACGTATACACTGGGTCGTGGATTGATTCAAGATAATATTTATCGATTTATTTCTGTACATCTAACTGTGGACAACTAGTTGTAGGTTACTAACGAGGACAGCTGACTTAATAAACTTAAAACATCAAAATATATTAAAAGTGTTGTAAATATATTTTGAACATACTTTGATATACATGTATATATTGTTATAGGTTCGTGAATCAACCAGTGGCCAAGTCTTACTTCCCGACGAAGTAAAAATCTGTGAAAGTGAGTTATAGTCCCACTTTTAAAATCTAATATTTTTGGGATGAGAATACATGCAGGTTTTATAAATGATTTACAAAATAGACACAAGTACGTGAAACTACATTCTATGGTTGAATTATCGAAATCGAATATGCCCCTTTTTATTAAGTCTGGTAATCTAAGAATTAGGGAACAGACACCCTAATTGACGCGAATCCTAAAGATAGATCTATTGGGCCTAACAAACCCCATCCAAAGTACCGGATGCTTTAGTACTTCGAAATTTATATCATATCCGAAGGGTGTCCCGGAATGATGGGGATATTCTTATATATGCATCTTGTTAATGTCGGTTACCAGGTGTTCACCATATGAATGATTTTTATCTCTATGTATGGGATGTGTATTGAAATATGAAATCTTGTGGTCTATTATTATGATTTGATATATATAGGTTAAACCTATAACTCACCAACATTTTTGTTGACGTTTTAAGCATGTTCATTCTCAGGTGATTATTAAGAGCTTCCGCTGTCGCATACTTAAATAAGGACGAGATTTGGAGTCCATGCTTGTATGATATTGTGTAAAAACTGCATTCAAGAAACTTATTTTGTTGTAACATATTTGTATTGTAAACCATTATGTAATGGTCGTGTGTAAACGGGATATTTTAGATTATCATTATTTGATAATCTACGTAAAGCTTTTTAAACCTTTATTGATGAAATAAAGGTTATGGTTTGTTTTAAAATGAATGCAGTCTTTGAAAAATGTCTCATATAGAGGTCAAAACCTCGCAACGAAATCAATTAATATGGAACGTTTTTAATCAATAAGAACGGGACATTTCAGTTGGTATTCGAGCGTTGGTCTTAGAAAACCAGAATTGTGCATTAGTGTGTCTTATCGAGTTTGTTAGGATGCATTAGTGAGTCTGGACTTCGACCGGGTTTACTTGAAAAATGATTGCTTAACAAATTTTGTTGGAAACTATATATTTTTAACATGTGAATATTATGTGATATATTAATCTCTTAACGCGTTTGATATTATGTGATAGATGTCTACCTCTAGAACAAGTCCCATTGACTCACCTAATAATAATGAAGAGTCAAATGTAAATTGGAATGATTCGTGGACTGATTCACAAGTTCCCAAAGAGGAACCGGAAGAAGAGTCGGAACCGGAAGAAGAATCGGAACCGGAAGAAGAATCGGAACCGGATGAAGAAATAGAACCGGTGGGGGAAATAATAAAACGGTTAAGTAAAAGAAAATCCTCAACCAACCGACCAAGGTTAATTATGGTCAATGGTGTTTCCGCCAAGGAAGCAAAATATTGGGAGGATTACCAATTATCCGATGAATCGGATTCCGACGAGAATTCCGATGATGTTATAGAAATTACCCCAACTGAATTTAAAAAGGCAAAAGAAAATAATAAGGGAAAGGGCATAAAAATAGAGAAATCTAATTCCAACCCCGAAGAACTTTATATGTATCGTCAACCCCCGAAGTCCTTAAGTTGTAACAATGACCCGGGAACCTCTAAACCACCAGGTTTTTCTAAACCAATGTGGAAAACGATGGCTCGTATTAGGGGAACATCATATATCCCTAGAAACTTGGCAAAACGAACCAAAACCGATGAAGAAGAAACAAGCGAGTCGGAATAAGATAGTTGTATTCGTGTGGTGTAATATATGTAATATAGTGTGCTTATGCTTTATGATATATGTAAAAATTGCTTGTATTAATAAGTATTTTTTTTATGAATCTAACTCTTGTCTATTTTACAGTATAAAAACACAAAATGGATAGACAACCCAATATTTTAAGAGACCTACCCGGAGACATGATTGATGAAATCTTGTCTAGAGTCGGTCAGAATTCTTCGGCACTGATGTTGCGAAACGTAACCTTTATTTATGAACGGATTTGAGTTGTTTTGTTACACGAATTGATTTATTGTATATGTGGTATTTTATTGAATTTAGGTTGATTTCACACATATATAGGCAACTAGTCCTATCCGTGTAGTTTAGTTTGTCGGTAAATCCGATTCGTTCCACAGGGAGATGGAGTGTTTAATGGTTTTTAATAGTCTTTGATGTCAAACTTAATTAAAGGGGGTTTTGGATTAGGAATTTATAAAATAACAGTAAAATAAAATAACTTAAACTAATTTACTAAATAAAATTACAAGATTACAATAATTAACTTAAAAAGGAACTAAATGAGATTATACTAATTATGTAGCATTAATTATATTACTAAATGGTAATTAGTAAAATAGTAACTTTTAATAAAACTATATGTTTAGAATTTTGTTTTGAGCAATTATAATATAAACTTATTTAAATTAACTAAATGACATGTTTAAAAAGATTAATACAAATTAAAAGGAATTAAAATGATTAACTAATTGTAAACTAATTTCTAATTATAAAGTATTATAATTAACACTAATTATTAGGATTTAACATGTATTAAAGTATTTTATAAGAACTAAAATAAATTATATAGTAATAACCTAAATATAATAGTAAAAAGGCTAAAACCCTAATTTTAAACTAATTAAATAATTAAAACCCTAATTTTAACCCTACTGGTACTGTAGCCGGGTTTAAGGCTTACGCGTTTCGCGTATACATACGCGATTCGCGTATGTGTAATACGATGTGACAAAACAGTTTCGTACAGAATTAAGTATTTTTATGTATTCTTTTATATTTTTTTACTAATAATTCGTAAATAATGATAATAATAAGTTTACAAGAAATAATAATGGGATAAATGGGAGTGTTTACTTAAATGTGTCACCCCTAGGTCCATGGATTGTTTTAAGTTTTCGCCCTATTTAAAATGTTTTAGTAATAAACTTTATATTTTTCTTTCGAATAAATATATGGTTACAACTAACTAAAATAAATCTAATTTTCATCGGATTCTTTTTTTTTAGATAGCTACTATTCCCTAAGTATTTAAATTGAGACCTAGCCTAGTTTTGACTTTCGCCAATACCCAAATTATAACGGTTTCCCTTTTTATAATTTCACTGTCATATAATTATTGATATTACCCAAACCACCGAAGTTTATTTCTAAATTGGTGTTAATAACTTATCCATAAATTCGTCTAGATCATTTTTAATGTTGAAGCTTAATTTATTTAAATAAAAACAACTTTCATTATTTAAACTTAATAAATTAAGTGGCAAGGGTCAAATACCTAATTACATAAAAATGGTTCTTTTAACTAGGCTCAATATTAAAAATACTAAAGTTACATTTTAATTTTTACAAATGGTAACAATCCATTTCACTAGGGGCTCTACATCTAAGCAAACACTATAGAAATTTAGCTATTCATTACACTAGGGTAAACATAAAAATATAGATATGCAAACATAATAACAACGCTAATTTTAACAGAGTAAACTTACTAAAATATCTTCACTTTCATTAACTTCAAACGGTAGGAAAATTACAATAATAACACCCTTTTTACGCGTACAATAACACCCTTAATCACGAACAGTACACCTTTACTATTTGAAACTAATCCTAATATTTGAACTTTGAAACTGAAATGAAAATAATACAGATAATAATAATGACAATAGTATGTGTATAGTAATAATATGTTGTATATTATGTGTTGTCTCCACCCCCTTGTACACTGACTGCTACTCCGTATTTAACATTGAGGATTAGTGATATAGTTGGTCAAAAAGCCATCCCATTTGCTGTAGCACTAGGAAAAAGAATAGTTTTTAATCTCAAAAGCAGCCGCCCCATTTCTGATCCATGATTAAACTCGGCCTAACATTACGCGTTTCGTGTAGAGGCTACACGATTCGTGTAAGAACAAATTACTACGCGTTTCGTGTAATCCTACACGATTTGCGTATGAGTTGATGGCAGTTTTCTTTATTTTCTTTTTCGTTTGTTCTTTGTTGATCCCGTATCGACGTGTACTGACTTGGCACTTTCCATTTGAACTCTTTTCTTCATCTATCTTGTACTTTCATTCAGATAAACTTTTCTTGATATAAATTTGGTTAAAACTATCGTTTTATCGTCGTTTCTTCAAATAGCAAGCTCTCGTCCACTTTTGTCGTTTTTCTTGAATATTATACGTTGAATGTCTTTTTAAATGATAAAAGCTGATGAAATATAACTGATATTGCGTCGAATAATATGTATGTTTAGAGCAATATCAAAATACCCCACACTGGAACGTTGCTTGTCCTCAAGCAATTACATCTTTTAACAGAATCGGAACATTACATATTTTAGATCACACAACACACACTACACGAAATGAAACACACGCTATATGGAATAGTTTGAAACACTACACAATTTTTATTGAATCACACGCACACCACACGAAACGAAATTCTGACAACAGAAACAAACATGAAACTCGTGATTAAGGTTTAAAAATTTGGATCCTTAGGGAAAATTGGACCTTGTGAAAACGTTTTATGATTTTATAAAATGTCATGCTAGTTTTTACACTAGACACGTTTTCCGGTTTTAACCTCAAATTCCGGTTGAGGGTAACTGAAAACCGAAGTCTCAGTCGGCGATTAGCAAGCTATTCACCCCCATGATTGTAGTATCATGGAACTTGAAGCCGAATGTCCAAAAAAATGGTTTTACACAAATATAATTCATAAAATAGCATAAGTTTTAGAACAAAATTATATCGTGTCCAAATATCATCGGTGAACCATGAGTTTGCACACCTCAATTTGTTATGGCATATGTATGTTGACCGCAGTCAAACATAGATGCGGTTAATCTTTACGGAGATCATCCATCTGGGGATTAGATTCATTAGTCTTAAAAGCTAATTTGCATTGTGCCCCCCCATTGTACGAGACAGATCCATCTCATGGTTAGGATAAGTCTGACCACCAAAAACCCTGTTTGATGCTGAGGTTAGGTGGATTTCCAGCCGATGATAGGGATGACTTTTCAAGATTTTTCGTCAACCTACAGCTGTTCTGGACTACATCTTCTAACATAAGTTAGCAAGTGTGTCAATTTGGAAGACTTTACTTCCTTACGGGATGGACTTGATTCATCCTCTAATACTCGTAATAATGGAGTATTCAGGTTTATACGTTCCAAAGCAATGATATCTGCAATAACTTCATAGAAACATGTGATAAATGGTTCTCAACATAAGGTTTTATAAATTTTTGTTATAATTGGTTTTCTTTTATAAGTTTTAAACAAATATCCTTATGCGTTTTTAATGTATTGAGACGATAATTTCGGTTTTTGACACCTATGCTTTAATCGCTCGTAATTACCTTAAAAATGTATTTGATACATTTGTTTAAAAATTTTATAAACTTTGATAAAAATCACCAAATTATAAGTTTTCGAGAATTTATATATTCCCACCCCACACTTAAGATTATGTAATGCCCTCATTACATAAAATCAGATAATAATGTATAAATTTGAGAGGACAAAAAGTGTAAAGTATTTGGAACATCCTTTGTTAACCGTTTTGGATTTTCAAATTGTTTTACCTATGATTATATCCATCTTTTGTATCACAATGCATATCGGTGTTTTGTTGTGTTTAATTGCATTTTCGTCTGTACCTGTCAAAACCATGTTAAAAAAAAAAAAAAATACAAAACATGGGGTTGTACTTCAATCGTACAAAACAATTTTACCCCACACTATTTTCTTGCTAATATATAATAAAACATAAGAAACATAAAAAGTATCAATACACACCATACAATTATGTTATTACAAACCATAAAAATAAAAATGTTTTAAAGAATAGAACTAGTTAAATGGATTCCAAAACGGGCCTCCCTGTTCGCCTTCTTCCTGTTGCTGTCGCTGCCATTGTTCGTTTAGGCGTTGTTCCTCGTAGAAACGCCTATATGCATCCTGAATCGCGGCTATGGCGGCGTTATTGTCATATGGTAGAGGTAGAGGGTCATTGGGTGTCTGCCATTGGGGGTATGAAGGATAGGCTGAGGGTGCGTAATTCTGCGGGTTAGACGCGTATAAATATGCCTGATGATGCGCCCACTCTAATTGTGCTCCCTGACCCCTCTGATCGTATCGGATGTTAGACAGAATATTATACTGATCTAGTTGGGTATGCCTAATATCCCCCAATTGTCGAGACAAAGCAGTATACTGGTCTTCTGATCTCACTCCCCAGTTTTGATATGAGTTACGTACATCTAAACTCAATGCGTTAAAAGAATTTTGGAGCATATCGAAATCAGAAGTACCTGTATGAGATGAGCTAGCCTGATCTGTCTCTCTGCGTCTCCTCCTAGCTTCCCTCGCGGGTTCATCATCCTCCTCCATAGGTGCGTGAGCAGCAACTTCCTGTTGCCTTAAACTACGTACCCCACCCCTCACACGTATAGCCTTAGCTGTCTTATACACCTCCAATCCTAAAGTACGAACCCGTTGATCTATCGGCTGGATTGGAGGATCTAATTCATTCGGGTTGAGACCGAACCAGGCTACCAAACATGTGACATAGTGACCCCCCGACATGTCACTGGATCCTCGAGCACCCTTACCTATATGGGCCAAAAAGTAGGCCACTCCATAGGGTATACTAATAAATGTATCACTATCTCTGATTGCATCTAAATACCAAAGGTCAACATAATTAATCTTATCTGTATTAAGGAATGCCCTTTGGTTAATTGTGTTCGCTATAAATTTATGAATTATTCGATAGCGAACATCAGTGATCTTAAGGTATGATTCTTGGCCTGCTACATATGTATTCTTTTGGGAAAAAGAACGCCAGACGCTCAAAGAATCATAATCTCCTGTATACCTAGCTCCTGTAAAAATATATTCCCAAAAACCTGGAGCATTTATCTCATTACCGTCGTAAATCCCTAAAGCCAAAGTCATGTCGCCTAGGGACATTACTCTATCTACCCCACCCAGTCGAAATTGTAGAAATCTAGTATCTTCAATATTTTTAGGGTGTATATTCATCCTGACGGTAGAATAGAATTCCAAACACAATTCTCTATATACAGGAGAATTCAACCTAAACAATCTCTCAAAGTCATTATAATACGTAATTACCCCAAATTCATCCGTGAAACTTTGGGTTAAAATTTCCCTTATCGGTGTATCTAGGTTGACTGGGTCTCCTAGGGGAGCCCAATCAACAACGTAAACTGGAGAGATGGTTCTATTTACCAGAATGAGCAAATCCTTAACCTTTTGTACCCTTTGATGTAATTCGTTAGGAAATTGGAGGATCGGGTGTAGGTTCAAGAGTTGTTGTTCCATTTCGGGTGTAACCTGATTTTCTGCTTGTTGTTGGTTAAATGCCCTCATTCTAATTGGTCCCTGCATAACATTTTAAATCAAGAAAATCATCCCAATAGGATGTGTTAATGTTAGCAAAGAGTCTAAATTCAACATACAAGCTTGTTTTCAATCCACAGGAATCAACTTGTTTAAGCAACAACGGAATTTTTAGTTCTATGATTCAAAACAAAGCAGAAACAAACCAAAAATCATAAATCAAAAATCAAGTTTCTTATGCAAAGTCTAATTCACAAGTGAAAACATGCAATTTATCTAATATATCTAATTCAATTCAATCACATTGCGTGCATTTCAGCTTCTAAATAATCCTTAATAGCATGAAAGTTCATACTTGATTCATTTAAAATGACAAAAAAAACTATCAAATTCAAACCAAAATTAAAAATCACTAAATCAAACAAACAAAATCATGTTCAAGAGTTCTAACTACTAACAAAGTACTTAAAAACATCTAATTACAACCAAAATAACACACCTCAGTAGCAATTTCACAATTATCCCCAATTTGTATAAACCCTAATTTTTTAATAACCAATTAAACATCAATTTTTCATGCTAATCGGGTTTAATATCATACTAACAACAATAATATAGCAATAATCAAGCAAAAATCAACAAGAACATGTATATACTTCGGATTAAAGCTATAAAGAAATATAATGAAAAATTGGAAGAACACTAGGTAAAATGGATTTAGGACCCTTACCAATCTAGGCATGTTGAAAGATTGAAGAATTGGAGAAGATTGGAAGTGTTAATTTAAGTTTTGGGTGTGATTTTGGCGATTTTTGGGGTTTCTTCTCGTTTACAGCAGCCTAAATAATGAAAAGAGTGTGTAAAGAACAGACTGCTGCCCGTCTGTTATGTTCAGCTATTTTTGACCTTACGCGTTTCGTGTAGGTCTACACAATTCGCGTAAGCTTTGTCTTTTTTTTTTTTTTTTTTGTATAACTTAAAATCAATTGAATTTTTAAAATATCTTTTATAAATTTATATTTGTAACGGAAATTCGGTTGTTACACCTGATCTTAATCCGTTTATAAATTTGTAATAAAATGACACTATATTTCTGTATAGTAATTGATTTTAAATTAAAGTTTTTTAAATCTTTTTCGAAAACAAATTTAAAATAAAATAAAAACACTCTATTTTTTGTGTTAAAAATATTAACATTTTTAATTTTTAGAACAAGTACATGAAAAATAAAAATTACACAAATTAAAATACACTCTATTTTTTTGTATACCCCTAAATCAACTAATTTTCAAACTTAAAACTTTGTTTCCTATCGATTAGGTAGAGATAAATTCGGTCGTCAAACCTATCATTATCCACGACAAAGATTTACAAGTTATATATTTTTACGGTTATTGATAAAAAGGTATATTTTGCAATCTACTGTAGACTTTTATAATTTAACAAAAAATTTTGTGCAATTTGAAGAATGAAAATTCAGTTGTGACACCTAAACATTTTCATTTTCAAAGAAACAAGTTAAACTCAAGGCGTTTCACCTTCAATTTAGTAGAAAGGATTTTTTTAAATTTTTATTTTGTTTTCGTGGTTTACTATTTAACAGATATCTTATGAATCCAACAAGAAATTTCGAGCAATTTGAAAAACGATAATTCAGTTGTAACACTTAACATTTATCGTTTTCAATGAAAACATATTGAACTCAAGGTTCATCACTTTTAAATGGTAGACTGTTTTAATAGAACATACAACAAACAAAAACAAAACAAACACACCAAAACATTACACACAAAAATGCACAAATACACAATTGGCGAGAAAAAGATTTAAAGAGTGAAGCCTCGTTGGCTCGCCTCGTAGTGGAGTCGCATTATTTCGCTCCCCATTGCTTCGTAGGCGTAACCTCGCTGGTTTAAGAGGTTTTCTTCTGCACATTTTAAAGGCCCTTCTCGGCATAAGGTTACGTACTCGTAATTAGAGTCCGTTTGGTTCTTTGGGCAATCTCCGGAGTGAGTCGGTTTTCCACATTTCACACATTTACCCAAATGACGTGCTCGACGCCTTTTAGCTGATTTAGATTTTCCTCTTGCATAGTTTGTCTCATTTAGTTTCTGTCTTTCTTCTTTCCTCGCCTTATCGCATCTTTTCTTAATATCTAACACCACATCCCTCGGTAAAATCTTATCGCACTTTAAAATGAAATGGTTGTAGATATACTGACTGCGCATCTTGAAATTACACAATAAAAACAAAAAGAAATTAAAAAGGTAGAATGGAGGGAGAAGACTAGTTCTTTAGGGTCTGCTAGGGAAAGACCAATCTAACCCCACTCTTAAAGATAAGAATAAAAATCGAGAATGGAGTTTAAAACCTTAGAGTTACCCTGAATTTATTTGTCCTTAGGGTAGAAGGTGATTTCGTCTCTTTCCGTAGTATTGATTTCTTCAAAGTATAACTTGAGTCTGTGTCCGTTCACTTTGAAAGTTCCACCGTCTTTACCATACAACTCTGCATATCCAGATGGAAAAACCTGTTTTATTATATATGGCCCAGTCCATCGGGATCTAAGTTTACCAGGTGAAAACTTGAAACGTGATTGGAATACCAATACTTTATCCCCTTGTTCAAATTCTTTCTTTTTTAATCGTGCATCGTGCCATACTTTAGTTTTTTCTTTATATGTTTTAGAATTTTCGTAGGCTTGTAATCTTAATTCATCTAGTTCGTTAAGTTGTAATAACCTATTTTCTCCGGCTTGTACAAGGTCAGTATTACATTCTCTCATAGCCCAGTATGCCTTGTGTTCAACTTCAACAGGTAGATGACACGCTTTACCGTATACAAGTCTAAATGGTGTGGTACCTATTGGTGTTTTATACGCAGTCCTAAAAGCCCACAACGCGTCATCTAACTTGCGTTGCCAGATTTTAGGGTTGTTATTAACCGTCTTCTCAAGTATGCGTTTTAAGGCACGATTCGTATTCTCCACTTGACCACTTGTTTGCGGGTGGTACGGAGTAGAGAAACGATGAGTTACGCCATACTTCTTCAACACCTTTTCAAGAAGGTTGTTGGTAAAATGTGTTCCTCGGTCGGATATGAGTGCTTTTGGGATTCCAAAGCATGAGAAGAGATTTTTCAAGAAGTTTACCACCACCCTAGCATCATTTGTAGGCAAAGCTTTTGCTTCAGCCCACTTGGATACATAATCAACGGCTACTAGTATGTACTTGCACTTATGTGAACTTGGAAATGGTCCCATGAAATCTATTCCCCAAATGTCAAAGATTTCACAAACTTGGATGCCGGTTTGAGTCATCTCATCCTTTTTCGTGATGTTGCCCGTTCGTTGGCATGCATTACAAGTCCGAACGAAATTATGGGCATCTTTAAAGATCGTGGGCCAATAAAAGCCCGAATCAAGGATTTTTCTTGCAGTGTGGTTTGGTCCGAAATGACCGCCGGTTGGCCCTTGATGGCAATGCTCAAGAATTTGTTGAGCTTCT
This sequence comes from Rutidosis leptorrhynchoides, assembly GCF_046630445.1. Classification (NCBI taxonomy): domain Eukaryota; kingdom Viridiplantae; phylum Streptophyta; class Magnoliopsida; order Asterales; family Asteraceae; genus Rutidosis; species Rutidosis leptorrhynchoides. Next base: position 27,881,185 of record NC_092336.1, read on the forward strand.
TGTCCGTACACACAACGGCGAATTATTTGATCCGCACCAACACGAAATAGGTCTGGGTATTCCCAGAAATATGACTTCAAATCTGCAAAAAATTTCTTCTTTTGCTGATAAGTAAGTCCTTTTTGTAGAATGTCTGAAGCAAGATAGTTTGCAAAATGGGCAAACCATGGGATTTCAGATTCTTTTTCAACCCTCATTAGAGATTCGTCAGGAAATGTATCTTTGATGATTGTATCATCAAGTTTATCTAATTCGGGGTTTTCAAGTCAGGATAAATGATCGGCAGCTAGATTCTCAGCTCCTTTCTTGTCACGTATCTCAATGTCAAATTCTTGAAGTAAAAGAACCCAACGTATGAGACGATGTTTTGCATCTAGTTTCGAGAATAGGTATCTAAGTGCCGAATGGTCCGTGTAAACAATGGTCTTGGACAACACCAAATATGACCGAAATTTATCGAATGCATAAACAACCGCTAGGAGTTCTTTTTCCGTGGTGGTATAATTAATTTGGGCTCCTGTTAGAGTTTTACTTGCATAATAAATCGGTAGAAAATGATTATCTTGACGTTGTCCTAAAACAACACCTAAGGCATAATCGCTTGCGTCACACATTAGCTCAAATGGCATACTCCAATCTGGAGATACCATAATGGGAGCTTGTGTGAGTTTTGACTTAAGAATCGAGAATGCATTCTCGCAATTAGTGTCAAAGTCAAATGGAGCATCCTTTTCAAGAAGCTTGGTCAATGGGCGGGCGATTTTAGAAAAATCTTTGATAAATCGCCTATAGAATCCTGCGTGACCAAGAAAGCTTCTAATGGCTTTAACATTTGATGGTTTAGGTAGCTTAGAGATAACTTCAATTTTAGCTTTATCTACCTCTATTCCCGCACGAGATATTTTGTGACCAAGTACAATGCCCTCTTTCACCATGAAGTGGCATTTTTCCCAATTTAGGACCAAGTTTGCTTTCTCACATCGGATAAGCATACGTTCAAGGTTGAAAAGACACGATTCAAAGGAGTCTCCAAATACGGAAAAGTCATCCATGAAGACTTCCATACAATCCTCTACCATATCATCAAAGATTGCCATCATGCACCTTTGAAAGGTTCCGGGTGCATTGCATAAACCAAACGGCATGCGGCGATAGGCAAAGGTACCGAAAGGACAAGTGAATGCGGTCTTTTCTTGGTCGTTGGGATCAATTGGAATTTGGAAGTAACCGGAGAAACCGTCTAGAAAGCAATAATATTCTTTTCCCGCTAATCGTTCAAGCATTTGATCAATAAAAGGTAACGGGAAATGATCCTTTCTAGTGGCATCATTTAGACGTCTGTAATCAATACAGACTCTCCAGCCGGTAACTGTTCTAGTTGGGACGAGTTCGTCCTTTTCATTTAATATAAAGGTTGTACCCCCCTTTTTGGGTACTACTTGTACTGGACTAACCCATGGACTATCGGAGATGGGGTAGATTAACCCGGCGTCAAGAAGCTTGACGACCTCCTTTTTAACAACCTCTTTCATGTTGGGATTTAGCCTACGTTGTCTTTGTACTATGGGTTTGTAGTCATTCTCAAGGAGAATTTTATGTGTACAATAAGACGGGTTTATTCTCGGAATGTCGGTTGTTTTCCAGGCTATAGCCTTTTTATGGGTTTTTAATACAGAAATTAGCTTATCCTTCTTATTATCTGAAAGATGTGAAGCAATAATTACTGGTAATTGAGATGTACCTTCGAGATAAGCATACTCCAAGTGTTTGGGTAGCTCTTTAAGCTCTAGTACGGGTGGTTCTTCTAAGGAATTTTTTATACGAAATCTATCTTCATTTTTGATTTCCTCAAATGATTCCTCTTCCTTGGGAATTTCTTCTATTATGGTCTCGTCATCCGTGACCACCTTCATCAACTCATCAAAATCTTTATCAATATTGAAGTATTCATTCTCACTTACCGGGGCTAACCCCGGGATATCAATTTCAAGTAGCTCCTTCAATTCATTCTCGACACAAAGATCTATAACATCAATTTGAAAACAAGAGTCATCGGTAGAAGTGGGTCTTTTCATGGCTTTGTCAATGTGACAAATTATTCTCTCGTTTCCCACACCTAGACTCAATTGTTCTTTTTGGACATTAATGATAGCATCTGCAGTGTTTAGGAAAGGACGTCCTAAAATGATAGGAACTTTTGTGTCCTCTTGCATTTCTAGAATAACAAAGTCGACGGGAAAGATAAGTGAGCCAACTTTTACAAGTATATCCTCGGCTATACCTATGGGAGTATCAAATGATTGGTTTGCTAATCGAATACCCATCCGGGTTGGTTTTAAGTCTCCTAAGTCAAGTTTTAAATATAATGAGTAAGGCATTAGGTTAACACTTGCACCTAGGTCGGCTAGTGCATCGTACACTACCGAATCACCCATCATACATGGTATGATAAAACTACCAGGGTCTCCTAATTTTGGAGGTACATTTTGTTTCTTTAAGATGGCCGAACATTCCTCATGGAGGAATGTAGCAGAAACATCGTGGTATTTACCCTTCGAGGATATGAGATCCTTTAAAAACTTCCCGTAATTGGGCATATCCCTAAGAACCTCCGCGAGTGGCATGTTAATACTAATTTGCTTAATCATGTCCGCAAATTTCTCATACCGCCTTGCGAGTCTGTCTTTCTTTAATGCTTTTGGGTATGGAATGGGTTCCTTATGCACCTTTACTGGTGGTTCTTCATTTTTCTTTGGTATGACCTCAGGTGGGTCATCTTTCTCTTGTTCTTTGTCAACTTGCTCATTTTCATCAACCGGTGTTTGTAAAACAGAAGGAGATAAAGGAACTTCCGGGGACTTAAGAGTCTCCGGTTTAGTAGTTAAACCACTTCTAGTAGTTATAGCATTTACATGCTCGTTCCTTGTTTGGGGGTTGTTGGGATATACTTGAGTATTTGAGGGGAGAGTACCTGGTGGTCTCTCTGATAGTAACTGTGATATCCTTCCAACATCCCTTTCTAAGTTTTGTATTGTGGCTTGTTGATTTCGGATTTGCTGAGTTTGGAGCTCTGCATTTTGCTCGTGCTTAACCATAAAATCTCTTAAGAGATCTTCTAAACCAGATTTCCTCTCAGGTTGAGGTTTCATAATTGCTAATGGTTGTGGTTGCATAAGTGCTAGTGGTTGTGGTTGATTGTGTTGGAAATTATTTTGATAATTTCGTTGAGGTTGATTTCGGTTAATATAACCTGGTGGTGGATTTCTTTGATTTTGATTTGGGAAATTCCAGTTGTTTTGGTAACCTGGATTTCCTCCTTGATAGTTATTATTATTTTAATAGTTATTATTATTTGATCCTGAAGGTCCTCCTACATGATAGCTGTTTATAGGAGGATATTTTCGGTTGTTTGCTTCTATAGCTGGAAAATCACTGAAGTTCATTTCACCTTTTCGTAAGTAACCTAAGAAATTTGCTTGCTCTTCCATTGTACTTTGATCACAATCTCTAGTAAGATGGGGACCTTGGCATAGTTCACATCCTACTCTGATAGCATGCATTTCCTTGGTTACTTTCTCGATTTGCCTTGCTTGATTTTCTATTTGAACTTTTAAAGAAGCAATTTCATCATTGCTTTCAATACTAGCAACATTTGATGATCTAGAGAATTCTATTTCTTGATGCCAATTATGGGAATGGGAAGCTAAATCAGCAATGATTGTGTGGGCGTCTTCAGGTATTTTCTTCATGACCGAACCTCCGGCTGCAACGTCTATATCTTTTCTAGTAGCTATATTTACTCATTCCAGTTTTCAATATAACCTTCTGGTAATGAGTCTAGCCAATCTCTAGCTTCATCCTTTAATGACCATGGAAAGATTTTTAAACATGCGACATCATCGGTGACATCCTTAATTTTGAATAGTTTGCAAATGCTTACAAACTTACGAAGATGCTCGTTAGCATCCTCATTTGGAGCTCCACCGAATTGGCATGTATTAGTTACCATGTGTAAAAATTGACCTTTTATTTCAAAGCCATCAGTCATCGTGGGTTGGATGATTGCGTGGCCTTGACCTTTCCTTGTTGCCTTCATTAATGCTTCCATCGTTAAATTTGTATCAGCCATTTCTTCTTCTTCTTTAATAATCGGCTCTATGATTGGTTGAATAATTGGTTCAGAGTCGGATTCTAAGGAAAGTGACTCTAAATTTTTAGCAAGAATTTCTACTTCTTGGGCTCTTAAGCGTTCGTGGAATTTTCTTTCGGGTTCAGGATGTGAAGGAGTTAATTCAGCATTGGAGGAACGTAAGTTCATACATTAATTTCTATTATGAGATCACTTCACTAAAGGTTTATCTAAGGTTACCTACTTGTTTATTTTTTTTTTAGTGTTTTTCGGTGTTTCAAAATTACTAGCACTTCCTATTTCTTTTTGTTGTTTTTGTCCTTTATTAATTCTTTGAGGTTCCGGATTAAGTTTAACGAGTTTAGGATTGAACGGATCATACAATTTGGGAAATTGTACAAAGAACTAAAGGATTTATTCAAAAACTTTGAACTTTCTTGGAAATAAATTTCCTCGAGAGGATCGAATAACATAAAAACAATGATAAAAACCTTTAAACAAACTGATTATCCTTCTGATTTGGCCCACGTTTCGAATAGCCAAAAGATGCAGCAGAGGGGCAGGATCCTTCAAAGACCAATAAAATTGGTGATCCAACAACCCGGTCCACGTACAAATCCAACTATTACTACGAACCAGAAAAAAAATTATCTATTTATTTAACTGCCAACTCCTCGGCAGCGGCACCAAAAAGTTGATGTTGCGAAATGTAACCTTTATTTATGAACGGATTTGAGTTGTTTTGTTACACGAATTGATTTATTGTATATGTGGTATTTTATTGAATTCAGGTTGATTTCACACATATATAGGCAACTAGTCCTATCCGTGTAGTTTAGTTTGTCGGTAAATCCGATTCGTTCCACAGGGAGATGGAGTGTTTAATGGTTTTTAATAGTCTTTGATGTCAAACTTAATTAAAGGGGGTTTTGGATTAGGAATTTATAAAATAACAGTAAAAGAAAATAACTTAAACTAATTTACTAAATAAAATTACAAGATTACAATAATTAACTTAAAAAGGAACTAAATGAGATTATACTAATTATGTAGCATTAATTATATTACTAAATGGTAATTAGTAAAATAGTAACTTTTAATAAAACTATATGTTTAGAATTTTGTTTTGAGCAATTATAATATAAACTTATTTAAATTAACTAAATGACATGTTTAAAAAGATTAATACAAATTAAAAGGAATTAAAATGATTAACTAATTGTAAACTAATTTCTAATTATAAAGTATTATAATTAACACTAATTATTAGGATTTAACATGTATTAAAGTATTTTATAAGAACTAAAATAAATTATATAGTAATAACCTAAATATAATAGTAAAAAGGCTAAAACCCTAATTTTAAACTAATTAAATAATTAAAACCCTAATTTTAACCCTACTGGTACTGTAGCCGGGTTTAAGGCTTACGCGTTTCGCGTATACATACGCGATTCGCGTATGTGTAATACGATGTGACAAAACAGTTTCGTACAGAATTAAGTATTTTTATGTATTCTTTTATATTTTTTTACTAATAATTCGTAAATAATGATAATAATAAGTTTACAAGAAATAATAATGGGATAAATGGGAGTGTTTACTTAAATGTGTCACCCCTAGGTCCATGGATTGTTTTAAGTTTTCGCCCTATTTAAAATGTTTTAGTAATAAACTTTATATTTTTCTTTCGAATAAATATAAGGTTACAACTAACTAAAATAAATCTAATTTTCATCGGATTCTTTTTTTTTAGATAGCTACTATTCCCTAAGTATTTAAATTGAGACCTAGCCTAGTTTTGACTTTCGCCAATACCCAAATTATAACAGTTTCCCTTTTTATAATTTCACTGTCATATAATTATTGATATTACCCAAACCACCGAAGTTTATTTCTAAATTGGTGTTAATAACTTATCCATAAATTCGTCTAGATCATTTTTAATGTTGAAGCTTAATTTATATAAATAAAAACAACTTTCGTTATTTAAACTTAATAAATTAAGTGGCAAGGGTCAAATACCTAATTACATAAAAATGGTTCTTTTAACTAGGCTCAATATTAAAAATACTAAAGTTACATTTTAATTTTTACAAATGGTAACAATCCATTTCACTAGGGGCTCTACATCTAAGCAAACACTATAGAAATTTAGCTATTCATTACACTAGGGTAAACATAAAAATATAGATATGCAAAAATAATAACAACGCTAATTTTAACAGAGTAAACTTACTAAAATATCTTCACTTTCATTAACTTCAAACGGTAGGAAAATTACAATAATAACACCCTTTTCACGCGTACAATAACACCCTTAATCACGAACAGTACACCTTTACTATTTGAAACTAATCCTAATATTTGAACTTTGAAACTGAAATGAAAATAATACAGATAATAATAATGACAATAGTATGTGTATAGTAATAATATGTTGTATATTATGTGTTGTCTCCACCCCCTTGTACACTGACTGCTACTCCGTATTTAACATTGAGGATTAGTGATATAGTTGGTCAAAAAGCCATCCCATTTGCTGTAGCACTAGGAAAAAGAATAGTTTTTAATCTCAAAAGCAGCCGCCCCATTTCTGATCCATGATTAAACTCGGCCTAACATTACGCGTTTCGTGTAGAGGCTACACGATTCGTGTAAGAACAAATTACTACGCGTTTCGTGTAATCCTACACGATTCGCGTATGAGTTGATGGCAGTTTTCTTTATTTTTCTTTTTCGTTTGTTCTTTGTTGATCCCGTATCGACGTGTACTGACTTGGCACTTTCCATTTGAACTCTTTTCTTCATCTATCTTGTAATTTCATTCGGATAAACTTTTCTTGATATAAATTTGGTTAAAACTATCGTTTTATCGTCGTTTCTTCAAATAGCAAGCTCTCGTCCACTTTTGTCGTTTTTCTTGAATATTATACATTGAATGTCTTTTTAAATGATAAAAGCTGATGAAATATAACTGATATTGCGTCGAATAATATGTATGTTTAGAGCAATATCAGGCACAACTATTTAAGGCGAGATCAGTTTGTAAGACATTCGAAGAACGTTCCAAGAATGCCTTGGTTTATAAAAGGCTTTCGTTCGAAAGATGGGGGATATCACATTGGGAAATCCATAAGTTACGATGTGTTTACTTTGACGCATATATTGCGGGGAACCCAAATGCTATTTTACGCAATGGGTTAAGAAATTATTTTGACTCAATATATCCGAATATTGGACTTCGTGATTTAGAAAAAGCGGCTAACATGCAACATAAAGAAGCATGTTATGCTTACGGATTAGTAATGTTCGCTTCTCACCAAAGTGAGAACAAGAACATCGGGCTACAACTATTAAACAAAACGTTCCCACAAGTGACGGAGTCGGTAATTGGGGTAAGAAATGAGGTTTTTAGATTGTTACGGGACTGTTGGACATTACGTAACCCTCGTCCCTTTGACGACGTTACAACACGCTGTCTTATCAACGGCCATAACGGTTATGTTCCACAAGACCAAGGATGGGAAGTAATCCTAGTAAAACCAGAATGCATGACTTGTTTCTGGACGTATGAATTACGTGTCTTTATTGCCTTTGCTGAACGACTTGTGTACTAGCTAGAATTATCTTCACAACCAACTTGTATCAAATTTATTGCGTGCTATATTTCATGCTATATGTAAAATAAGCGGTATTGTAAGTTTGTAAAATATTGTATAAAAGTTTGAACGAGAAATATTATTATAATCAGTTTTTTATATAGAATTGTAGTAGTTGAATTGTATATTAGCTACTAAGTATGAACTTAACGGGTAGGTACTACCCGAATTTAAACTTATAAAATGCTAATATGAAGAAAAAGCTTTTATAAATGAGTTCATATTATGCTACGAAATACTATTAACTACTCTTAATATTCTGTATGATTAACTTGTTCCATTTGACTATTTTGAAGGAAATGGCACCGACTACTCGACACAACGTGAATATGAATGAAGAGGAATTTCGTACTTTTCTAGCTTCAAACATATCCGCAGTACAGGCTGCGCTACATACCAACAATAACCTTGGATCTAGCAGTACAGGAAATCGTGTAGGATGCACCTACAAAGAATTCACTGCCTGCAAACCTTTGGAATTTGATGGAACCGAAGGACCGATCGGATTGAAACGGTGGACCGAGAAGGTCGAATTGGTGTTTGCCATAAGTAAGTGTACTGAAGAGGACAAAGTGAAGTACGCTACGCATACCTTCACAGGTTCTGCGTTAACATGGTGGAATACCTATCTAGAGCAAGTGGGACAAGACGATGCGTACGCACTACCGTGGTCAGCATTCAAGCACTTGATGAACGAGAAATACCGTCCCAGAACTGAGGTCAATAAGCTCAAGACAGAACTTAGAGGGTTACGAACCCAAGGATTTGATATTACCACGTACGAAAGATGATTCACAGAATTGTGCCTATTGTGTCCGGGAGCATTCGAAGATGAGGAAGAGAAGATCGACGCGTTTGTGAAAGGATTACCGGAAAGAATCCAAGAAGATATAAGTTCACACGAGCCCGCCTCCATACAACAGGCATGTAGAATGGCTCACAAACTAGTGAACCAGATTGAAGAAAGAATTAAAGAACAGACTGCTGAAGAGGCCAATGTGAAGCAAGTCAAAAGAAAGTGGGAGGAAAACGGTGATAAGAATCACCAATACAACAACAACAGCAATTACAACAATAATCGCAACAATTATCCCAACAATCGCAACATCAATCGCAACTACAACAAACGGCCCAACAACAACAACAACAACAACAACAGCAACTACAATAATCATCCCAACAACAATAATAACCGCAACAACAACAACAATCAGAAGCAGCTATGCCAAAGGTGTGAAAAGTATCACTCGGGGTTCTGTACCAAATTTTGCAACAAGTGTAAAAGAAATGGTCATAGCGCGGCGAAGTGTGAGGTCTACGGACCAGGGGTTAATAGAACGAAAGGAACAAATGGTGTCGGAACGAGTAATGGCGGAGCAAGTAGTGTCGGAACAAGTTATGCCAATGTAGTTTGTTATAAATGTGGAAAACCGGGCCACATTATTAGAAATTGCCCGAACCAGGAGAACACGAATGGACAAGGCCGCGGAAGAGTTTTCAATATTAATGCGGCAGAGGCACAGGAAGACCCGGAGCTTGTTACGGGTACGTTTCTTATTGATAATAAATCTGCTTACGTTTTATTTGATTCGGGTGCGGATAGAAGCTATATGAGTAGAGATTTTTGTGCTAAATTAAGTTGTCCATTGACGCCTTTGGATAGTAAATTTTTACTCGAATTAGCAAATGGTAAATTAATTTCAGCAGATAATATATGTCGGAATCGAGAAATTAAACTGGTTAGCGAAACATTTAAGATTGATTTGATACCAGTAGAGTTAGGGAGTTTTGATGTGATAATCGGTATGGACTGGTTGAAAGAAGTGAAAGCAGAGATCGTTTGTTACAAAAATGCAATTCGCATTATACGAGAAAAAGGAAAACCCTTAATGGTGTACGGAGAAAAGGGCAACACGAAGCTACATCTTATTAGTAATTTGAAGGCACAAAAACTAATAAGAAAAGGTTGCTATGCTGTTCTAGCACACGTTGAGAAAGTACAAACTGAAGAAAAGAGCATCAATGATGTTCCCGTCGCAAAAGAATTTCCCGATGTATTTCCGAAAGAATTACCGGGATTACCCCCACATCGATCCGTTGAATTTCAAATAGATCTTGTACCAGGAGCTGCACCAATAGCTCGTGCTCCTTACAGACTCGTACCCAGTGAGATGAAAGAACTGCAAAGCCAATTACAAGAACTTTTAGAGCGTGGTTTCATTCGACCAAGCACATCACCGTGGGGAGCTCCTGTTTTGTTTGTCAAGAAGAAAAATGGTACATTCAGGTTGTGTATCGACTATCGAGAGTTGAACAAACTTACCATCAAGAACCGCTACCCACTACCGAGAATCGACGACTTATTTGATCAACTACAAGGCTCGTCTGTTTATTCAAAGATTGACTTACGTTCCGGGTATCATCAAATGCGGGTGAAAGAAGATGATATTCCAAAGACTGCTTTCAGAACACGTTACGGTCATTACGAGTTTATGGTCATGCCGTTTGGTTTAACTAATGCACCAGCTGTGTTCATGGACCTTATGAACCGAGTGTGTGGACCATACCTTGACAAGTTTGTCATTGTTTTCATTGATGACGTACTTATTTACTCAAAGAATGACCAAGAACACGGTGAACATTTGAGAAAGGTGTTAGAAGTATTGAGGAAGGAAGAATTGTACGCTAAGTTTTCAAAGTGTGCATTTTGGTTGGAAGAAGTTCAATTCCTCGGTCACATAGTGAACAAAGAAGGTATTAAGGTGGATCCGGCAAAGATAGAAACTGTTGAAATGTGGGAAACCCCGAAAACTCCGAAACTCATATGCCAGTTTTTAGGACTAGCTGGTTACTACAGAAGGTTCATCCAAGACTTTTCCAGAATAGCAAAACCCTTGACTGCATTAACGCATAAAGGGAAGAAATTTGAATGGAATGATGAACAAGAGAAAGCGTTTCAGTTATTGAATAAAAAGCTAACTACGGCACCTATATTGTCATTGCCTGAAGGGAATGATGATTTTGTGATTTATTGTGACGCATCAAAGCAAGGTCTCGGTTGTGTATTAATGCAACGAACGAAGGTGATTGCTTATGCGTCTAGACAATTGAAGATTCACGAACAAAATTATACGACGCATGATTTGGAATTAGGAGCGATTGTTTTTGCATTAAAGACTTGGAGGCACTACTTATATGGGGTCAAAAGTATTATATATACCGACCACAAAAGTCTTCAACACATATTTAATCAGAAACAACTGAATATGAGGCAGCGTAGGTGGATTGAATTATTGAATGATTACGACTTTGAGATTCGTTACCACCCGGGGAAGGCAAATGTGGTAGCCGATGCCTTGAGCAGGAAGGACAGAGAACCCATTCGAGTAAAATCTATGAATATAATGATTCATAATAACCTTACTACTCAAATAAAGGAGGCGCAACAAGGAGTTTTAAAAGAGGGAAATTTAAAGGATGAAATACCCAAAGGATCGGAGAAGCATCTTAATATTCAGGAAGACGGAACCCGGTATAGGGCTGAATGGATTTGGGTACCAAAATTTGGAGATATGAGAGAAATGGTACTTAGAGAAGCTCATAAAACCAGATACTCAATACATCCTGGAACGGGGAAGATGTACAAGGATCTCAAGAAACATTTTTGGTGGCCGGGTATGAAAGCCGATGTTGCTAAATACGTAGGAGAATGTTTGACGTGTTCTAAGGTCAAAGCTGAGCATCAGAAACCATCAGGTCTACTTCAACAACCCGAAATCCCGGAATGGAAATGGGAAAACATTACCATGGATTTCATCACTAAATTGCCAAGGACTGTAAGTGGTTTTGATACTATTTGGGTAATAGTTGATCGTCTCACCAAATCAGCACACTTCCTGCCAATAAGAGAAGATGACAAGATGGAGAAGTTAGCACGACTGTATTTGAAGGAAGTCATCTCCAGACATGGAATACCAATCTCTATTATCTCTGATAGGGATGGCAGATTTATTTCAAGATTCTGGCAGACATTACAGCAAGCATTAGGAACTCGTCTAGATATGAGTACTGCCTATCATCCACAAACTGATGGGCAGAGCGAAAGGATGATACAAACGCTTGAAGACATGCTACGAGCATGTGTTATTGATTTCGGAAACAGTTGGGATCGACATCTACCGTTAGCAGAATTTTCCTACAACAACAGCTACCATTCAAGCATTGAGATGGCGCCGTTTGAAGCACTTTTTGGTAGAAAGTGCAGGTCTCTGATTTGTTGGAGTGAAGTGGGGGATAGACAGATTACGGGTCCGGAGATTATACAAGAAACTACCGAGAAGATCATCCAAATTCAACAACGGTTGAAAACCGCCCAAAGTCGACAAAAGAGCTACGCTGACATTAAAAGAAAAGATATAGAATTTGAAATTGGAGAGATGGTCATGCTTAAAGTTGCACCTTGGAAAGGCGTTGTTCGATTTGGTAAACGAGGGAAATTAAATCCAAGGTATATTGGACCATTCAAGATTATTGATCGTGTCGGACCAGTAACTTACCGACTTGAGTTACCTCAACAACTCGCGGCTGTACATAACACTTTCCACGTCTCGAATTTGAAGAAATGTTTTGCTAAAGAAGATCTCACTATTCCGTTAGATGAAATCCAAATAAACGAAAAACTTCAATTCATCGAAGAACCCGTCGAAATAATGGATCGTGAGGTTAAAAGACTTAAGCAAAACAAAATACCAATTGTTAAGGTTCGATGGAATGCTCGCAGAGGACCCGAGTTCACCTGGGAGCATGAAGATCAGATGAAGAAGAAATACCCGCATCTATTTCCAGAAGATTCGTCAACACCTTCAACAGCTTAAAATTTCGGGACGAAATTTATTTAACGGGTAGGTACTGTAGTGACCCGAACTTTTCCATGTTTATATATATTAATTGAGATTGATATTTACATGATTAAATGTTTCCAACATGTTAAGCAATCAAACTTGTTAAGACTTGATTAATTGAAATATGTTTCATATAGACAATTGACCACCCAAGTTGACCGGTGATTCACGAACGTTAAAACTTGTAAAAACTATATGATGACATATATATATGGATATATATATATAGTTAACATGATACTATGATAAGTAAACATATCATTAAGTATATTAACAATAAACTACATATGTAAAAACAAGACTACTAACTTAATGATTTTTAAACGAGACATATATGTAACGATTATCGTTGTAAAGACATTTAATGTATATATATATCATATTAAGAGATATTCATACATGATAATATCATGATAATATAATAATTTAAAATCTCATTTGATATTATAAACATTGGGTTAACAACATTTAACAAGATCGTTAACCTAAAGGTTTCAAAACAACACTTACATGTAACGACTAACGATGACTTAACGACTCAGTTAAAATGTATATACATGTAGTGTTTTAATATGTATTTATACACTTTTTAAAGACTTCAATACACTTATCAAAATACTTCTACTTAACAAAAATGCTTACAATTACATCCTCGTTCAGTTTCATCAACAATTCTACTCGTATGCACCCGTATTCGTACTCGTACAATACACAGCTTTTAGATGTATGTACTATTGGTATATACACTCCAATGATCAGCTCTTAGCAGCCCATGTGAGTCACCTAACACATGTGGGAACCATCATTTGGCAACTAGCATGAAATATCTCATAAAATTACAAAAATATGAGTAATCATTCATGACTTATTTACATGAAAACAAAATTACATATCCTTTATATCTAATCCATACACCAATAACCAAAAACACCTACAAACACTTTCATTCTTCAATTTTCTTCATCTAATTGATCTCTCTCAAGTTATATCTTCAAGTTCTAAGTGTTCTTCATATATTCTACAAGTTCTAGTTACATAAAATCAAGAATACTTTCAAGTTTGCTAGCTCACTTCCAATCTTGTAAGGTGATCATCCAACCTCAAGAAATCTTTGTTTCTTACAGTAGGTTATCATTCTAATACAAGGTAATAATCATATTCAAACTTTGGTTCAATTTCTATAACTATAACAATCTTATTTTAAGTGATGATCTTACTTGAACTTGTTTTCGTGTCATGATTCTGCTTCAAAAACTTCGAGCCATCCAAGGATCCGTTGAAGCTAGATCCATTTTTTTCTTTTCCAGTAGGTTTATCCAAGGAACTTAAGGTAGTAATGATGTTCATAACATCATTCGATTCATACATATAAAGCTATCTTATTCGAAGGTTTAAACTTGTAATCACTAGAACATAGTTTAGTTAATTCTAAACTTGTTCGCAAAGAAAAGTTAATCCTTCTAACTTGACTTTTAAAATCAACTAAAAACATGTTCTATATCTATATGATATTCTAACTTAATGATTTAAAACCTGGAAACACGAAAAACACCGTAAAACCGGATTTACGCCGTCGTAGTAACACCGCGGGCTGTTTTGGGTTAGTTAATTAAAAACTATGATAAACTTTGATTTAAAAGTTGTTATTCTGAGAAAATGATTTTTATTATGAACATGAAACTATATCCAAAAATTATGGTTAAACTCAAAGTGGAAGTATGTTTTCTAAAATGGTCATCTAGACGTCGTTCTTTCGACTGAAATGACTACCTTTACAAAAATGACTTGTAACTTATTTTTCTAACTATAAACCTATAATTTTTCTGTTTAGATTCATAAAATAGAGTTCAATATGAAACCATAGCAATTTGATTCACTCAAAACGGATTTAAAATGAAGAAGTTATGGGTAAAACAAGATTGGATAATTTTTCTCATTTTAGCTACATGAAAATTGGTAACAAATCTATTCCAACCATAACTTAATCAACTTGTATTGTATATTATGTAATCTTGAGATACCATATACACGTATACAATGTTTCGACCTATCATGTCGACACATCTATATATATTTTGGAACAACCATAGACACTCTATATGTGAATGTTGGAGTTAGCTATACAGGGTTGAGGTTGATTCCAAAATATATATAGTTTGAGTTGTGATCAATACTGAGATACGTATACACTGGGTCGTGGATTGATTCAAGATAATATTTATCGATTTATTTCTGTACATCTAACTGTGGACAACTAGTTGTAGGTTACTAACGAGGACAGCTGATTTAATAAACTTAAAACATCAAAATATATTAAAAGTGTTGTAAATATATTTTGAACATACTTTGATATATATGTATATATTGTTATAGGTTCGTGAATCAACCAGTGGCCAAGTCTTACTTCCCGACGAAGTAAAAATCTGTGAAAGTGAGTTATAGTCCCACTTTTAAAATCTAATATTTTGGGATGAGAATACATGCAGGTTTTATAAATGATTTACAAAATAGACACAAGTACGTGAAACTACATTCTATGGTTGAATTATCGAAATCGAATATGCCCCTTTTTATTAAGTCTGGTAATCTAAGAATTAGGGAACAGACACCCTAATTGACGCGAATCCTAAAGATAGATCTATTGGGCCTAACAAACCCCATCCAAAGTACCGGATGCTTTAGTACTTCGAAATTTATATCATATCCGAAGGGTGTCCCGGAATGATGGGGATATTCTTATATATGCATCTTGTTAATGTCGGTTACCAGGTGTTCACCATATGAATGATTTTTATCTCTATGTATGGGATGTGTATTGAAATATGAAATCTTGTGGTCTATTATTATGATTTGATATATATAGGTTAAACCTATAACTCACCAACATTTTTGTTGACGTTTTAAGCATATTCATTCTCAGGTGATTATTAAGAGCTTCCGCTGTCGCATACTTAAATAAGGACGAGATTTGGAGTCCATGCTTGTATGATATTGTGTAAAAACTGCATTCAAGAAACTTATTTTGTTGTAACATATTTGTATTGTAAACCATTATGTAATGGTCGTGTGTAAATGGGATATTTTAGATTATCATTATTTGATAATCTACGTAAAGCTTTTTAAACCTTTATTGATGAAATAAAGGTTATGGTTTGTTTTAAAATGAATGCAGTCTTTGAAAAACGTCTCATATAGAGGTCAAAACCTCGCAACGAAATCAATTAATATGGAACGTTTTTAATCAATAAGAACGGGACATTTCAACAAACACACGCGAGAATTATCATCACAACACAATCATATATTAATAATATCCGCATTACTAATATAAACGTTAGTCAACCTATAAACAAGGCACTAACTAAACCCATTTCGACCTGTAATCCTACAAGTCCCGCAACAAATTAAGCACACACAAAAGTCTAAGTCTAGGCACCTATCCCAAGTCACCTAAATCCCTTAGACCATGCTCTGATACCACTTGTAACAACCCAACCCGTTAACCAACCAATAACACGGAATAAAAAAAATTCTTTGTGCAGCAAATGGCGCGTCGCGCCATGACCCCGTGCGGCGCGCAAAAGGGCGTGGACAGGCTGCTGTCCCAAAAAGTCCCAAATGCGAAAATGTTTGACCACTTCCTGACACATTTAGATTAAACGGTTTTCACAACATATTATAATAGTTAAAACTAACACGTTCCATCAATAAAAAGGGTTTTACGACACCGGGCCCACATATGCCCAAATTACCCTTTAAGTACCAATTTCAAGTTTTTGACCACACGACTTTTAACACAAAATAAAGCCGAGCATGGCGATTGGGGATACGCTACCCAATCCTAATCAATCCAAAAGCAAGCCTTCTAAAGCAACTACGCGAGTCCACTAGTCCCACGCTTACCCAAGCCACCACATCCATGCAAATCTATAAAAAGGTAAACAACGAGAGGGTAAGCTAACGCTTAGTGAGTGAGAATATACTACATACATATATATGAATAAAATGGACACGCCACACAAAACCAAATACCGCATACCGGAGCATCCAAGCATAAAGGCAAGCTAGTCTAAGCATATCGTAAGATCACTAAGCAACGAGCTAAAGATACATCAACAACATATAAGTTCACCAACAACGATGTGAACAATGCCAATAAGCTACACCCGGAGGGTTAGCTACATCACGACAATACAACATTATATGTATACAATATATATATATATATATATATATATATATATATATATATATATATATATATATATATATATATATATATATATATATATATATATATCTCGAATAACATAATTTGCTTACGCTTACAACACAATAACCATGGTTAACCAAATCTTCGCAAGGGAATGACTTCGCGAAATAAGTCATCGATGTTCATAACAACCATTAGTGAACTTAACACTTCGTACACTAACCCCACGGGTGGCATCTTAACGCTTCGATACTTCACCCCGGGTGGCGTCTTAACACGTCGACACTTCACCCCGAGTGTTGTCTTAACACTTCGACACTTCATTCTTCATTTTACTTGAGGTGGCATCTTAACACGTCGATACTTCACCTCGAGTGGCGCCTTAACACATCGGCACTTCACCCGTTATTCTCTTGGAGTGGCATCTTAGCACATCGATACTTCACTCCGGGTGGTGTCTTAACACATCGACACTTCACCCCGGGTGGCGTCTTAACACATCGACACTTCACCCATCACATTACTTTGAGTGGTGTCTTAGCACATCGACACTTCACTCGTCACGTGAAATGTGGTGTCTTAGCACATCGACACTTCACATCTCACGCTACAACAAATAAATACATTATATACCTACGCATATAATTATTCCACTCACTATATTAACCCTTCGTCATTGGGGTTATATAAGTCCACATCACATGCCCATGTGATAACGTACACACAAAGTGTGCACCTCGCCAAAGTGGTCAACCAAAACACACAACCGTGCCAATTGGACCTATACACAAGTCCAACAATTCCACCTATACGAGAAGCGAGCTCTACAAGCGAGAACCCCTTCACCCGACCCGCACCCATCCTACACATAGATATGTATATAGGATATTAACACTCACCTTGTCGCCTTGATGAACGCTTCCAAATAATCCGCAACTCGTCAATGGAAAGTACCTATTCCATTATCACAATTACAACAACACACAATTAGGGTTGACTTACAAACCAACCCAATTCGACACTTAGTGCCATTTCGACCCAATTGCACTTCCAAGCACAAACCGTGCCCAAACTAACCAATAATCACTAACACAAGTGATATTGGTCCTAATATGCCAATTAAACCCGAACACAAGTGTTAAACACTTATCGTTCTCAAAATCGCCCATAAACCCTAATTTTGACCCATAAAGTCAAAATCTCACCAATTACAAGTTTTGACACCAAAACATATTTAACTCGATTTTATACTTCAACTTAATCCATTTTAAGTTTATAAACCTCATCGAATCGACATTCGGGTCATAATCATCAACAAACCTTAATTTTGACTCTAGTCAAAATTAGTCAACCACAAGAACCCTAAAGGTCTCCAATACATCAATAATCACTAATACTAGTGATTATACACCATTCTTAAGTCTTAAACATGGTTAAATCATTAACCAACCCAAAACCCGCCTTTAACACTTATAAACCCGAATCTTGGTGTTAATCTTCAATTAACAACTAAATGGGTTCCATCTATGAATCATACAATCAAAAGCCCCAAATTTGAATGATGAACACAAAAAATGAAATTCGGAGTTAGAGCTTACCACTAGTATCACCGTGTAGCTAAGAACGAGGAGAACAAACTTGTCTACTACGCCAAAGATCAAAACCCGCTTCTTCCTTTCCAAAAATCCCTTAGAATCAAATGGGGTGTTTGAGTTTTAGAGAGAAAATGAAAAGAAAAGGAAAAAGAAATGAATAAATGAAATGGGTGGATGAGGTTAAGTCCACAAATCTGGCTCAAATGCGAAAAGACCAAAATGCCCTTTAAAACCCTTAAAATAACAAGGGAGTCTGCCAGCGACATATGGCGCGGCGCGCGACTTGCCAGAATCAGAATCCAGGGTCTTACATTAATGCTTCTCCTAACTAATACCAACAACAGAATTAAATTCCACCACCTATATTAAATGCACCAAATGTACCAGTGCACCGAATATATTAAATGATATACATCTACCTACGTATTTATCTACATATTCTAACACTCCCCCTCAAGCTGGAGCATAGATATTGATCATGCCCAGCTTGCCACAAAACTGACGGATACAATTTCCAGGTAATGCTTTGGTGAAGATATCGGCCAACTGTTCATTACTTTTGACGTGAGGTATTCTGATAATTCCTTCTTGTAGCTTTTCTCGAGTGAAATGACAGTCAACTTCTATATGTTTGGTTCTTTCATGAAAGACTAGGTTGTTTGCAATATGAATGGCTGCTTTGTTATCACACCACAAGTTCATTGGCTCGGACTGAGCAAAACCAATCTCGTCAAGAATATTACTAACACATATAAGCTCACAAGTAGTTTGTGCCATGGCTCGATACTCGGATTCCGCACTTGAACGAGATACTACCTTCTGTTTCTTGCTTTTCCAAGATACAAGATTTCCTCCAATAAAGACACAATAACCTGCTGTAGATCGTTTAGTTGCGGGATCACCATTATAATCAGCATCAGAAAAACCCTCAACAGTGTGATAACCATGATTCTGGTACAAGATACCATGACCCGGAGTAGCTTTCAAGTACTTCAAAATATGAGTGACGGCATCCCAATGTGAGGTTCTTGGAGACGATAGGAACTGACTAACAATACTCACGGTGTAGAGACCCCGACAAATCGTCAAGTGACGGCGTCGTCTACGTATGGTCCCATTACATGGTCATAAGCATTTATAACAAAGTTTGACCGAAAATATGTCGCATTCATTTCATAAATGGATGTTTCAACGTTTACAAAAGTAATTCCCAAGGCAAGTACATATCAAAAGTTATAGTTCATATGAAACACGTGCGACATAGTTTAAAGTAGCCAAAATGACGCTCCACGTATGCAAGTATACTCGACATCCAATGCAAGTATCAAAAGTATGTGCGGAAGCATGTATCACCTAAGTTCAAGGACCTGAGAAAAACATAGAGAATCTGTCAACGAAAACGTTGGTGAAATCATAGGTTTAGTAAGTAAGTAAGTGAGTAAGTAAGTTGAACCACAAGTGTTGTCACGTTGAAATAATAATAAACCATTCTAAAAGTTGATATCACGAGCACCCAATTATCAAGGCTTAACTATCACGAAACCCCATTAATATAGTGTCAGAACATACACTTATCCCCGAAAATATATTTCATCCGATTAACGGTCGCGAACCGTCCGAATGAGGGTTTGTCAAACCCGTATGGCCACACAACATAAGTTCTCGCTTACACCCTGCAAGTGTAACTAATGATAATTGAATTGAGGCTTTTTGTTCTAACTCGTACGTAGAATGTTTGTTTTCGTACTTGTGTTCACTTTGTAAAATGAAACGTTTATGTTTTCTCATCCCAAATATAAGTATAAAAGTGTAAAAGTGGGACTATGATCTCACCTTTGATTGCAAGAGTAAATAAGTACTTCAACAAGTAATGTGCGCAAAGGACAACGCTAGCCTCGACCTAAACAAATAGGTTGTATCAATAACGATAGTCACGAAGGGTCAAAGTTGCTCAATTAGTCCTATGGCTCAACACGACTCGATTATGAAGCATGTGAAGCAAATAGTCAAGTTTCATGCAAGATACATGTATAGAAACAAGTTAGAAAGATTGCATAATCAATTGGTTAAGTTTGACAAAAAGTCAAACTTTGGTCGGTCAAAGTCAACGAAAAAGTCAACATGTTCGGGTCGGGTCTCGAACAAATTTTCTATGCTAATTATTCATATATAAGTATATTAAAACAAGTTTCATGTGAATCGGAGGTCGGTAGCTAGTCAAACATTTCACGTGAAATGGGACACGGAGGTCAGAATCTGTCCAGGTTGTTCTGCGCGCCGCGCGGGGTTAGTTGCGCGCCGCGCCACCTGCTGTTCAGCTATTTTCCTGTTTTTCAAAGATATGCACGAACCAAAACCAATTCTAACACAACACTTGACCCGCCAATACATATAACGCTTATCATACATCGTTGGAAAGGTGTTTTGACGAGGAATGCAACTAAACACATATCATCAATCAAACTTCCACTTATAACAACCAAAAACCGCAATTAATGTTCCTCATTCAATGCATACAAGTCATAAATGCCATTTAATGATTCGGTAACCAAATTACATGAACAATATGCCGTTTCGAAGGTAATTAAGCATACAACACAACCTAACACTTACAATTAGCATTTCGTGTCATTTAAAGCATCAAAAGTCCATTTCTAGTTCATGAAACCCTAACTCAAATTCACCAAATTTCATAATCAAGTTTAGAAGGTTTCTTTAACCAAACCATACATCATAACGAAGCTAGTAACACTAGGAATAAGATTAAAACATGAACTCTTAGCATCAAACAACATATGAACACTCAAAACTCAAGATTAAGCATGTGAACTTTCAATATGAACTAGTTACATCAAAATAGCAAGAACAAACATACAAATCACATAACCATACTAGACTTGAGCCATAGACACTAATTAACAACCTTTTAACTCAAAAATCTCAAGAACACATAAAATTAGTGATTTTAGAAAGTTACCCAAATGCAATGAGATTGGTATGGAATCGAAGAGGAGATCACGAGGAGTTCAAATATGTAATTTGTTTGGCCCGAAGCTTGATCGATTGAATATGGATGAAGATTTGCTTTTTGATGAATTTAAAGAAAATATGAAAGTAGAGAATAAAAAGAGAAAAGAAAATGAAAAATGGAGGTGGAAGATGGTTGACTAGTCAAGTGCTAGTCACCATTTTGGGGTTTTGGCAAAACAAGTCCCTCAAGTCGTAGTCGGGTGCGTTAAATTACCTAAACGAGATAATTTGAAACGCGTATTAACGGGAGATGTTATAAACATATAACGGAGTTTAAAATAGTTAAACGGAAAAGTAAACGGAAAAAGGCGGGATGTTACATTACCTACTCCTTAAAAGAAATTTCGTCCCGAAATTAAGCATGCGTAGTAATCGTTGTCTCTTCCTCTGAATCCGACGGTTCCGGAATCGGAAATAGATGAGGGTATTTCTTTCGCATTTGATCTTCCATTTCCCAAGTAAACTCGGGTCCTCTTTTGGCGTTCCATCGGACGTTAACAATCGGGATCCGGCTCTGTTTTAATTCCTTCTCGACGTAGTCCACAACTTCAACCGGTTCCTCCACAAAATGAAGTTTGTCATTAATAGTAAGTTCCTCGAGAGGGACGACGATATCGGGCTCGGCAAGACATTTCTTCAAGTTAGATACATGAAAAGTAGGATGGATGGAGCTTAGTTGAGGCGGAAGATCCAAACGATACGCAACGGTTCCAACACGCTCTAAGATTTCGAAAGGACCAACATACCGCGGATTTAGTTTCCCACGTTTCCCAAAACGGATGACACCTTTCCAAGGTGCGACTTTTAACATGACGCGGTCACCGACTTGAAATTCGAGGTCTTTGCGTCTTTTGTCGGTATAGCATTTTTGACGACTCTGGGCCGTCCGAAGCCTATCTCGAATTTGAAGGATCTTCTCGGTGGTTTCATGAATGAGTTCGGGCCCGGAAATTTGCACGTCACCCACTTCGGCCCAACAAAGAGGAGAGCGACATTTTCGGCCATATAATGCTTCAAAAGGTGCGGCCTTAATACTCGCGTGATAACTATTGTTATAAGAGAACTCGGCGAGAGGTAAGTGCTTGTCCCAAGCTTTTCTAAAATCAACAACACAAGCTCGTAGCATATCTTCCAAGGTTTGTATTGTACGTTCACTTTGCCCATCGGTTTGAGGATGATATGCGGTGCTCATGTCCAAACGCGTTCCCAACGCTTCTTGTAAAGTACGCCAAAATCTAGAAACGAAACGACCATCTCGGTCGGAGATAATCGATAAAGGTACACCGTGTCGGGCTACAATCTCCTTAATGTAAAGTTGTGCAAGTTTCTCCATTTTGTCGGTCTCTTTCATGGCGAGAAAGTGCGCGGATTTGGTGAGGCGATCGACAATGACCCAAATAGTATCATAACCGCCCGACGTTTTTGGTAGTTTGGTGATAAAATCCATCGTGATCCTTTCCCACTTCCATTACGGGATCTCGGGTTGTTGAAGTAACCCGGATGGTCTTTGGTGTTCGGCTTTGACTTTTGCGCAAGTCAAACATTTGGCAACGTATCTAGCAACTTCCTTTTTGATGTTCGGCCACCAATATTGTTCTTTAAGGTCATGGTACATCTTATTGGCGCCGGGATGAATCGAGTATCATGATTTGTGGGCTTCGTCTAAGATGAGGTTTCGTAAATCGCCATATCTAGGCACCCAAATTCTTCCAGCGTAATATCGAAGTCCGTTCTCCTTAACTTCAAATCGAGAGACGAGGATGTTTAAAAGTTCACGTCCGATGTGGTTGTCCTTAAGAGCCTCCTCTTGAGCTACACGAATTTGGCTATTAAGGTTGGAGTGGATGGTGATGTTTAATGCTCGGACGCGAAGAGGTACCGTTCTTTCCTTTCGACTTAAGGCATCGGCCACTACATTTGCCTTTCCGGGGTGGTAACGAAGCTCACAATTGTAATCGTTCAAGGTTTCAATCCACCGTCGTTGTCTCATGTTTAGTTGCTTTTGATCGAAGATATGTTGGAGACTTTTGTGATCGGTAAAGATAGTACTCTTGGTACCAAGAAGATGATGTCTCCATAACTTAAGTGCAAAGATGACGGCTCCGAGTTCAAGATCATGTGTCGTGTAGTTTCGTTCGTGAACCTTGAGTTGTCGAGATGCATAAGCAATGACTTTCTTTCGTTGCATTAATACGCACCCATAACCGTTTTTCGAGGCATCGCAATATACGACAAAATCATCATTGCCTTTGGGAAGCGACAAGATAGGAGCGGTGGTTAGCTTAGTTTTCAAGATTTGGAAAGCGGTTTCTTGTTCGGATGACCAAATGAACTTTCGTTCCTTGTGAGTTAACGCGGTTAGAGGGCGAGCGATTAAGGAGAAATCCTTGATGAATTTACGATAGTATCCGGCGAGACCTAAGAATTGACGAATTTGAGTAGGAGTAGTAGGAGTCTCCCATTTACTAATGGCTTCGATTTTTGCGGGATCGACTTTAATGCCTTGATCACTTACAATGTGACCGAGGAATTGAACTTCCTTCAACCAAAATTCACACTTGGAGAACTTGGCATAGAGTTGTTCTTTTCTCAAGAGTTCAAGCACGAGTCGGAGATGTTCTTTGTGTTCCTCTTCGCTTTTAGAATAGACCAAAATATCGTCGATGAACACGATAACGAATTTGTCGAGGTAAGGTTTGCACACGCGGTTCATGAGATCCATAAACACCGCCGGTGCGTTAGTGAGACCGAAAGGCATGACAAGGAATTCATAACTACCATAACGAGTCCGGAAGGCGGTTTTGGAGACATCTTCCCCCTTAACCCTTAGTTGATGATAACCCGAACGGAGATCGATTTTTGAATATACACGAGAACCTTATAGTTGATCAAAGAGGTCATCAATGCGCGGAAGAGGATATCGGTTTTTAATCGTTAATTTGTTCAATTCACGATAATCGATGCACATTCGTAGGGATCCGTCTTTCTTCTTGACGAACAAAATCGGAGCGCCCCATGGTGAATGGCTAGGTTGAATGAAACCACGGTCAAGTAACTCTTGGATTTGACTTTGCAATTCGTGCATTTCGGATGGAGCGAGTCTATATGGTGTACGCGCTACGGGTGCGGCTCCCGGTATAAGATCGATTTGAAATTCAACAGGTCGATGAGGTGGAAGACCCGGTAATTCGTCGGGAAATACATAGGAAAAGTCACTAACAATTGACACATCATCGATGCGCTTTTCGTCGGCCTCGACTTTCTTAACGTGAGCAAGAATCGCAAAACAACCCTTGCGAAGTAGCTTTCGAACTTTAAGGCACGAAACGAGATTGAGTCCGGTGCAATTCTTGTCGCCATAGACAATCAATGGTTCACCATTCTCGATAGGGATTCGGATTGCGTGAAGATCGCAAAGAATGTGAGATTTATTTTTGACCATCCAATTCATACCGATTATTACATCAAAACTCCCTAGTTCCATGGGTATCAAGTCGATTTCAAATTCATTACCCAAAATATTTAAAGTACACCCCCGGTAATATGTGTCGGCACTTAAGAGTTTTCCATCGGCCACCTCGATGGAGTAAGTAGTATCTAAAGGGTGTGGTGGAGCGGAAAGAGTAGGAGCCAAAGTCTTAGACACAAAACATTTATCGGCACCCGAATCAAAAAAGCAAGTAACATAAGTGTTGTTGAGAAGAAACGTACCCGTGACTAGTTCATTGTCATCTCGGGCTTCCTCGGTGTTGATGTTAAAGGCTCAGCCTCGGTTGTTGGGGTTGGCTTTCTTTTTCGGGCATTCGTTCTTATAATGGCCCGTTTGGCCACATTCATAACAAGTGACCGTCCTTGGAGGATTGGGCCCCTTTCGAGCGACGGAGGCGGCACTTCTACAATCATTGGCCACATGACCATTCTTTTGGCACCGGTGACAAAATAAATTGCCACATTCCCCGTAATGATGTATGTGACATTTGTTGCAAAAGGGTTTATTTCCACCATAAATTTTCTTGCCGTCATTGTTGAAAGGCTTTTTGGTGAAGGTGTTGTTGTTGTAATTGGTTGATGGAGTGGCTTCCCATTTCATTTTGTTGCCACCCGACTTGTCCTCGGCCTTAGGAGCCGGCACTACAATTTCGTCAACCGTCTCAATTAATTGGCGGGCCATGTTCATAGCGGCTTGATGAGTAGTGGGTTTGGATGACATCACCCCTTGTTTGATGCTTTTTGGAAGACCGTGCATGTAGAGCTCAATCATTTGAGATTCGGGGCTAACGAGATTGGGACACATCAAAGATAGTTCGGCGAAGCATAGATTGTAAGCCTTGAGGTCGTTTCCGACCGCCTTCAAAGCTCTTAACTCTTGCTCAAGCTTGCGGGTTTCTTCGCGCGAAAAATATTCAACAATCATCTTTTCCTTCAAATCGGCCCAAGAAAGGGCATGAGCTTCATCGGTTCCCACCGATTGAACATAGGTGTTCCACCACGTGAGAGCAACACCGGAGAAAGTGTGGGTGGAGTATTTGACCTTATCTTGGTCCCGACAACCGCTTATGCTAAAGACGGCCTCGGTTTGTTCAAACCAACGAGTAAGCACAACCGGTCCCCCGGTTCCATCATAAGTGTGAGGTTTGCACCCCGTGAAAGCTTTGTAGGAGCACCCTTCGCTAGAGTTACCGGCTCCTTGGTTATTGTTGTTATTATTATTGTTATTGTTGTTGTTGGATGAGTGACCGGCCATGGACGCATCCACGGCGGTGGCTATCATGCGTTGCAAAGCTTGTTCGGGAGTTTCATTGCGTCGTACACGGCGAGGAGGCATTGTTCCTTCAAAACAAAAGAATACCGTTGGTTAGTATTCTAAATAATACTAACCGTGATATGGAATAAAGATAAAGAGAAAATTATCCTTGACTCGCCTTAAATTCTTTATGTCATAATGTCGGTATGTTCATATGAGTCACCGTAATATAATCCCGGAAATTATATTACCCTAATTCATATGTGCATTCGACATTACTATATATAGTCAAGGTGGCGTGTCAATTAAATTATACCACTCAAGAGTAAGATAGAATAAGAGTAGATATGAGTAAGAGAGTTTGAGTATAATGCACAAGTAGTCAAGTAATTCCTATGTCAAGTCTATATGCCGGTTGTAGTCTAGACTCATCAATGTACCCTATGACTCGGGGTCGACACCAATGAACTCTAAATCCCTACAACCAAGGCTCTGATACCACTTGTAGAGACCCCGACAAATCGTCAAGTGACGGCGTCGTCTACGTATGGTCCCATTACATGGTCATAAGCATTTATAACAAAGTTTGACCGAAAATATGTCGCATTCATTTCATAAAAGGATGTTTCAACGTTTACAAAAGTAATTCCCAAGACAAGTACATATCAAAAGTTATAGTTCATATGAAACACGTGCGAAATAGTTTAAAGTAGCCAAAAAGACGCTCCACGTATGCAAGTATACTCGACATCCAATGCAAGTATCAAAAGTATGTGCGGAAGCATGTATCACCTAAGTTCAAGGACCTGAGAAAAACATAGAGAATCTGTCAACGAAAACGTTGGTGAAATCATAGGTTTAGTAAGTAAGTAAGTGAGTAAGTAAGTTGAACCACAAGTGTTGTCACGTTGAAATAATAATAAACCATTCTAAAAGTTGATATCACGAGCACCCAATTATCAAGGCTTAACTATCACGAAACCCCATTAATATAGTGTCAGAACATACACTTATCCCCGAAAATATATTTCATCCGATTAACGGTCGCGAACCGTCCGAATGAGGGTTTGTCAAACCCGTATGGCCACACAACATAAGTTCTCGCTTACACCCTGCAAGTGTAACTAATGATAATTGAATTGAGGCTTTTTGTTCTAACTCGTACGTAGAATGTTTGTTTTCGTACTTGTGTTCACTTTGTAAAATGAAACGTTTATGTTTTCTCATCCCAAATATAAGTATAAAAGTGTAAAAGTGGGACTATGATCTCACCTTTGATTGCAAGAGTAAATAAGTACTTCAACAAGTAATGTGCGCAAAGGACAACGCTAGCCTCGACCTAAACAAATAGGTTGTATCAATAACGATAGTCACGAAGGGTCAAAGTTGCTCAATTAGTCCTATGGCTCAACACGACTCGATTATGAAGCATGTGAAGCAAATAGTCAAGTTTCATGCAAGATACATGTATAGAAACAAGTTAGAAAGATTGCATAATCAATTGGTTAAGTTTGACAAAAAGTCAAACTTTGGTCGGTCAAAGTCAACGAAAAAGTCAACATGTTCGGGTCGGGTCTCGAACAAATTTTCTATGCTAATTATTCATATATAAGTATATTAAAACAAGTTTCATGTGAATCGGAGGTCGGTAGCTAGTCAAACATTTCACGTGAAATGGGACACGGAGGTCAGAATCTGTCCAGGTTGTTCTGCGCGCCGCGCGGGGTTAGTTGCGCGCCGCGCCACCTGCTGTTCAGCTATTTTCCTGTTTTTCAAAGATATGCACGAACCAAAACCAATTCTAACACAACACTTGACCCGCCAATACATATAACGCTTATCATACATCGTTGGAAAGGTGTTTTGACGAGGAATGCAACTAAACACATATCATCAATCAAACTTCCACTTATAACAACCAAAAACCGCAATTAATGTTCCTCATTCAATGCATACAAGTCATAAATGCCATTTAATGATTCGGTAACCAAATTACATGAACAATATGCCGTTTCGAAGGTAATTAAGCATACAACACAACCTAACACTTACAATTAGCATTTCGTGTCATTTAAAGCATCAAAAGTCCATTTCTAGTTCATGAAACCCTAACTCAAATTCACCAAATTTCATAATCAAGTTTAGAAGGTTTCTTTAACCAAACCATACATCATAACGAAGCTAGTAACACTAGGAATAAGATTAAAACATGAACTCTTAGCATCAAACAACATATGAACACTCAAAACTCAAGATTAAGCATGTGAACTTTCAATATGAACTAGTTACATCAAAATAGCAAGAACAAACATACAAATCACATAACCATACTAGACTTGAGCCATAGACACTAATTAACAACCTTTTAACTCAAAAATCTCAAGAACACATAAAATTAGTGATTTTAGAAAGTTACCCAAATGCAATGAGATTGGTATGGAATCGAAGAGGAGATCACGAGGAGTTCAAATATGTAATTTGTTTGGCCCGAAGCTTGATCGATTGAATATGGATGAAGATTTGCTTTTTGATGAATTTAAAGAAAATATGAAAGTAGAGAATAAAAAGAGAAAAGAAAATGAAAAATGGAGGTGGAAGATGGTTGACTAGTCAAGTGCTAGTCACCATTTTGGGGTTTTGGCAAAACAAGTCCCTCAAGTCGTAGTCGGGTGCGTTAAATTACCTAAACGAGATAATTTGAAACGCGTATTAACGGGAGATGTTATAAACATATAACGGAGTTTAAAATAGTTAAACGGAAAAGTAAACGGAAAAAGGCGGGATGTTACACACGGGAAAGGCAATATCAGGACGGGTGAGAGTAAGATAATTCAACTTGCCGACGATTCTTCTATACTTTTCTGGATTGATGAGTAGTTCTCCGTCATCAGTCTTCAACTTTAAATTCAGTATCATTGGTGATTCGCAAGGTTTTCCGTCAATCACACCGGAATCACTGAGTACATCTAAGCAATACTTTTTCTGAGATAAGAAAATGCCTTTTTTGTTTCGAGAGACTTCAATACCAAGAAAATATTTCAAACGACCGAGATCCTTTGTTTGAAATTGAGTGCTTAAGAATGTTTTCAACCTCTTAATTCCTTCTTTATCATTCCCGGTAATTATAATATCATCTACATAAACAACAAGTAAAATGCACCCAGATCTTTATGAAGCGAAGAATACCGAGTGATCATATGCACTCCTTTTTAGGCCGAAGTCCCTAACTACTGCATTGAACTTTGCGAACCAGGCACGAGGAGATTGCTTCAAACCATATATTGCTTTTCGTAATTTGCATACTTTACCAGACTCCCCCTGAGCAACAAACCCAGGTGGTTGTTCCATATAGACTTCTTCCTGCAAATTTCCATGTAAAAATGCATTCTTCACATCAAGTTGATGAAGTGTCCACTGATACGTAGCAGCTAAGGAGATGAATAATCTGACAGATGTGAGTTTAGAAACAGGAGAAAAAGTCTCAGAATAATCCACCCCATATGTTTGAGCATAACCCTTAGCAACTAACCGAGCTTTCAACCGTGCCAAAGAACCATCAGGATTAACCTTTATTGTGAAAACCCATTTACAACCAATTGCCTTTTTGGTTACAGGTAAGTCAACTAAGGACCAAGTGCCATTATGATCAAGAGCATTCATTTCCTCAATCATAGTGGCACGCCATCCAGGATGAGCTAAAGCTTCACCAACAGTTTTTGGAATAGTGACAGAGTCTAGAGTAGCAACAAAAGCGCGAGAAGATAAGGACAATTTATCATAAGAGACAAAGGAAGTAATAGGATAAGTACATGTATGTTTACCTTTTCTAAGAGCAATGGGTATATCGGAATCTGAAACTTCACTTGGTGATTCTCTGGAATGATTTAGAGTGTCAGGAATATCACCAGAAACATCACTTGATGACTCACCGGAAGGATCTACCGACGAAGATTATGGTACAGGAGCGGGCTCTGATGTAGGACGGGGACGCTGACTGTATACATATTGAAAGTGATCAGATTGTCCAGATGGTATGGGATCTGATGTGGGGTCTGGTGTAGGATTTTGTGTGGGATTTGGTGTGGGAACTGGTGTAGGCACAACATATGCCAATAAGTCATCACTTTCCTGATGATTGCGAGAGGTGGTCATCGGAAAGAAAGGTAACTTTTCTTCAAATGTGACATCTCGAGAAACAACATAACGTTGAAGAGTTGTGGAAAAACATCTGTAACCTTTCTGAAGACGAGAATATCCAAGAAACACACATTTGATGGACTTAGGATCTAATTTAGTGAGGTGAGGTTGAGTGTCCCGAACAAAACAAGTGCTACCAAAAATCTTTGGCTCAATCGGAAATAAAGATTTCGTGGGAAACAAGACTGAATATGGAATATCACCATTAAGGACAGCGGATGGCATTCGATTTATAAGGAAACATGCAGTTGAAACAGCGTCAGCCCAAAATGGTTTTGAAACATTCATTTGAAATAAAAGTGCTCGAGCTACTTTAAGAAGATGTCGATTCTTTCGTTCCGCAACCCCATTTTGGGCTGGTGTGTCAACACAAGATGACTCGTGAAGGATACCATTCTGAAGCATATATGATGAAAATGATTCAGAAAGAAATTCTTTGGCATTATCACTTCTCAAAGTTTGAACCGGAACCTGAAATTGCGTTTTTATTTCAGTAACAAATGAGCAGAAGTGAGTAAATACTTCGGAACGACTTTTCATCAAATAAAGCCACGTAACACGAGAATAATCATCAATGAAGGTAACAAAGTACTTAAAACTGTGACAACCCGGAAATTTCCAACCAAATTTAAACTTTAATCTTTATATGTTTCCGACACGATAAGCAATATTTGTTAAGTTAAATTTCAAGAATTTTAAACTATGTTCATACATTCATTCAACCTCGACCAAGTTCTAACGATTCACGAACCATTAAACGAATATGATTATATATGTATATGTGTATATATATTATAACTTCAAACGTAAACAAAATATTAGATTAAATACTTTATATGATTGTATCTGTTTCAAAATGTTTATCAATGGAATTAGAAGATAAGATCAAATGATTGAATTATCAGATAAATTGAATTATGATTACAAGTCTCTGTTGAAAGGCCCACGTTGATTTGAGAAATCTTTCCATTTTAACAATATTCGGAAAATGGTAAAGTGATTTATAAATAAGAACAAATTATCAATCATTGAGAACTAGACAAAGGATAGTGGAAGATTGAATCTCATAAAGACTCGATTGATCTATTTAGTTTCAAACGTACAAAAACGTTTTCAGTTTAAAAAGAACTTTATTATTAAAACGTATATAACTTTTATAAATATCTAGAACCACTTTTGACAACTCATTACTTAACTAGTATGATAAAGATAACGATATTTATATTTTATTTTATTAAATATATATAACGATTTAAATTAATATTATATATATTTATACGCTTATTATACGTACATAGTTTTATACTTTTACTATACTTAAACTTTAACTTTACTTTATTTTTACTTTACTTTAACTTTAATAATTCACTTTAATAATTCATACTTTAATAATTCACTTTAATAATTCATACTTTAATAATTCACTTTAATAATTCATACTTTAATAATTCACTTTAATAATTCATACTTTAATAATTCACTTTAATAATTCATACTTTAATAATTCACTTTAATAATTCAAAAATCTATTATAAATAGAATTCAATAGGTTTCATTATTTCATAGAAACTTGAAATTATTTTTCTCTAAACTCTCTCAATCGATTTACATATATATATTTACTCCGTATTATTTCAAGATATTATTAGTATACATAAAATATTACGACGGAATGCTGTCCGAGTGATTTCGAAATTGTTTTTCGAGTAGGATAGGATTAAGGAAATTATGGGTTATAGCTATGGAGGTGATTTAGTATGGTTCATGGGTATGCTCGTGAGGTCAATATAGTGTTTATCATTTCCGTTGTGTCTACGTACCTTTCCTGCAATATTGAATCTCAATATTGATACGTGAGTACTCATAATTTAACTTTTACATACTAATAGTGTATCCCTGACTAGTGCTCGAGTATTTAGGATTATGCATGCTTGTACTTTTGATATTGCCCTTAGACAGGTTAGGTTGAATCTTGAATTAGTTATACTTGCGGTTGAGATAAGGTATAAGATATGCATGTCCTTGGAAAGCTAGCGAAAAATTAAGAACTTTTCCTTTAGATATCGAATGGTTTCGATGAACGGATTAGAAGTTATAATCAATTGAATTTTTGATATTTTTATTAAAAATGATTATTATTATCGTCGTTCTAGTTTTATCTTATTATTATCATTATTATTATCTTTATCAATAAAAGGGATTTATCATTAAAAATTATTATTTTTTTTATTATTACTATTGTTATTATCGTTAAAGTTATAATTAGTATTATTATTATTATTATCCAATTATTATTATTATTATTATTATTATTATTATTATTATTATTATTATTATTAGTATTATTATTATTATTATTATTATTATTATTATTATTATCATTATTAATATATATATATATATATATATATATATATATATATATATATATATATATATATATATATATATATATATATATATATATATATATATATATATATATATATATATATATCATTATTTAAAAATGGTTATTGTTATTGTTATTATTATTATTACTATATTATCATTAAGATAATTATTAGTATTATCGTTAATAATGTTATAGTAACTATCATTATTAATTTTAGTGTAATTAAAACAAATATTTGTAACACCTAATTATTTCGATTACTATTATTATCATTATTATGAACACGATATAAAAGGCGATTAAAAGCTATTAAACGAAACGATTAGGAAATAATGAGTAAGAGTATCATGATGAAATTAAAATATTATAAGATATTGATTTAGATAAAATTATCGTTCTTATTATTTTTATCATTACTATTATTATTAAAAGTATCGTTAGTATTAAAACTATCATTTTAACAAAAATTATCATTTTAATAGAAATATCATTGTTACTATAAAATATCATTATTATTATTATTTTAAATAGAAATATTATTTTAAAGATAATATTAAAAATTATCGTAAATATTAAAGTTATCATAATTAGAATTATCGTTTTATCATAATGTCATCTTAGTAATTATAAATATTGATATTTTTATAATAATAATAATTATTACAAAATAATACAACTTTTACTTACTATCATTATAGATATTATTTTATCAAATAAATATGTGATACAAATATATTTTACTACGTGTAATAACTTACTTTAATAATACATATCATATTATCTTTATGATATTAAATGAACCCTATAAATTTTATTACTTAATATATATAAAAGTATATTTTATTATATAAATTTAATATAAAATTTTATTTATTAATAAATAAATTATATTATTTACTCTAATAAATCTTTTAAAAATATTTAAAAATATAAAACGACGATATTTAAACTATATATTAATCATGTATAGATTTTTGAAAATTATTTTGAGTCAAATTTACTTTTGTTGACTTTTGCATATTAGTCTCGAGCATTAGGATTGTGGTACACTATGACATGACCTAATTTGTTAGACAAATATTGACCAACACATAAATATATATAATTAATTTAGGTTCGTGAATCCGAGGCCAACCTTGCACTTGTTCAATGACGTTATATGTATTTTAACTACGAAATACAGTATGGTGAGTTTCATTTGCCTTTTTACCCTTTATATTTTTGGGACTGAGAATACATGAGCTTTTATAAATGTTTGACGAAATAGACACAAGTAATTGAAACTACATTCTATGGTTGAATTATCGAAATCGAATATGCCCCTTTTTATTAAAGTCTGGTAATCCAAGAATTAGGGAACAGACACTCTAATTGACGCAAATCCTAAAGATAGATCTATTGGGCCTAACAAACCCCATCCAAAGTACCGGATGCTTTAGTACTTCGAAATTTATATCATGTCCGAAGGAGGATCCCGGAATTATAGGGGATATTCATATATGTATCTAGTTAATGTCGGTTACCAGGTGTTCACCATATGAATGATTATTTTTGTCTCTATGCATGGGACGTATATTTATGAGAACTGGAAATGAAATTCTTGTGGTCTATTAAAATGATGGAAATAAATGATTATGATAAACTAATGAACTCACCAACCTTTTGGTTGACACTTTAAAGCATGTTTATTCTCAGGTGTTAAAGAAATCTTCCGCTGTGCATTTGCTCATTTTAAAGATATTACTTGGAGTCTTTCATAGCATATTTCGAAGAACGTTGCATTCGAGTCATTGAGTTCATCAAAGATTATTATTAAATCAATTTTTAGTTGGATAGTGGATATTATGAAATGGTATGCATGCCTGTCAATTTTTGATGTAAAGAAAGTTTGTCTTTTAAAAACGAATGCAATGTTTGTAAAATGTATCATATAGAGGTCAAATACCTCGCAATGTAATCAACTATTGTGAATCGTTTATAATGTATATGAACGGGTCCTTTCAGTTGGTATCAGAGCGGTGGTCTTAGCGAACCAGGTCTGCTTTAGTGTGTCTAACTGATAAGTCGATAGGATGCATTAGTGAGTCTGGACTTTGACCGTGTCTGCATGTCCAAAGTTTTGCTTATCATTTTGTGTCGAAAATTAACTACTTATCATCCTCAGGAAATTACATGCTTATCATTTTTAGTCTAAGACACGTCTTGCTGCATTGATTGCATAAATAGTGTATAGACAAAAATTCATATCTTAGCATATCTGCTAAATCATATCTTATTGGATCTGTTACTTTAAACTTTGCCTGACATATCCCGCAAAGTCCTCCGTAATCTACAAAATCTTTTGATATATATATATATATATATATATATATATATATATATATATATATATATATATATATATATATATATATATATATATATATATTCTATGTAATTAGAATACCATCCGTTAGCCAAAATCATTTCATATCGGAAAAAAAATCCTTTATCCAATCGTACGAAATGGAATTCGCCATCAGTTCAAGTCACTCAGATTCCGAAATGGAATCCCATTCAAGCTCCGAAAGCAGTGTGACCGGAATAGATCAACCAATCAGTCATCACCTATTCTGGATGAATTGGGGATGGGTTCGTAGCCTCCTCAATCATTGGAGACAAGAAGAAGGTGATCCCTTCCATCCACCACATTGCCCTCTTGACGAAGAACCTGAAGCACTTACCGGCGAACCTGTCCGAAACACCATTTTCTCGCTCATTTCCAGAGTATCTCGTCACGATTATATATTACATCAAATTTTAGATTTTATTTATCTGCTCGTCCGAACCGACAATCACCCCGGTGTAATAGATGAAGTCAACGAGCTTCGCGCTCGGGTAGTGGCTTTGGAGAATATGGTGTAGAGATTACAAACACCAGCAGCAGCATCAACAGCATAACCAGTACCACCATCATCAACGCCAACAGTACCATTACCACCTCCAACCACAACAGCGTCGTAAACCTCAACTTCACAATCTGTCCCACGAGCATCAACGCCATACGCACCATAGATACCAAGGAGTACCAACAACAATAATTGACGAAGTATTAATTCATAACTTCATTGGAGAAACATTCCGCGGCGATTATGTAATCTCTAAAGTCTTAGAGATTATCTAATCTAGCCCTAACCATAAATCAGTTAAGCGAACCAAAATGATAGAAGGAAGAGTAGAAACCCTGACAAAAATGGTGTGTGATTAACAAGCTAAACTTGCTTTACCAACAGCATCAACAGTACCATCAGCATTACCAGCATCGTCAGTACAGTCAACATCCGAATCAACAACACCGATAACATCACAAACTCCGTCAGTTCAAGAATCACTGTGGACATCATTACGAATCAATAACATGTATATTGTATCAACGAGTTATGAAGAATTAACTCATTCCCTCTGAAGAAATTATATGTATATTATATATATATATATATATATATATATATATATATATATATATATATATATATATATATATATATATATATATATATATATATATATATATATATATATATATATATATATATATATATATATATATATATATATATTGAAATAAATCTTTCCTTGCTAAGCTATTGTGTGTGAATCTTAACTACTCGGTTAATTCATATTACAAATATGTAATAATGTACGTCCTTCGGCCGCAACTTAACCAGCGTTAACTACAATCTCTGTCACAATTCAACAAATTCCAATTTATAATAAATCAAGTATATATTTGATTTTACACTTTCATCATCGATGTACCCGAAACTTTTCAGATAACATCATTCGTACTTTGCGAAATTCACAAGAATTCCACGAACTGAACATCATACATCAACAAATAACTAAGTATTGATTCATAATTTCAATGTCATTAAAGAAATACTGCGTAAAAGTTATGTACTTTTTAAAGCCTTTAGGGATTATTCAATTCTAGTTTCAACCGTAAATCAAATGAGTTTAATTTAACATTAACTCATTAAATCTATGTTACATCTGAAGAATATATATATATATATATATATATATATATATATATATATATATATATATATATATATATATAATTTTTTTTTTTTCATAAAGACTGTAATAAAATTCTTTTGTACAAAATATTAATTGTGAAATTTTTTTAACGGGTAGGTAATACCCGAGAGATATATAAATTCACAATTAATATGTTACATTCTTCGAATCTGATTCAGCAAATCATCCATTATACTCCCTACTTTCACAACAATATACATTCTTTTATAGAAATCAAAACAACCATACTCATTCAAAATTTAATTACATATTCTGATTTTGAAATCTCAAAATTCAACTTGAGATATGACCAAAATAATCACTCTTAGATCCTTACATCTTTCACAAGCTATATTTTGACTTCAAAACTGTGTTAGAACATCAAATGTATGTTAACGATTACAATCTGTGTTCAAACCCTTCGAAAATTTCTAAAGACACTTCGAATGATGAGCAATCGAGATGATGATCCAACCACATGTTACCCACAGTTATGTACCCGAAAAACTCTTGATACCAAAGTAAAAGTTTAAACAACGTATCCGCGTCAGATTCTTTGGCATTTATTAGCAAAAATAACTTTGCGACTCCTATTCAAAGTAGTCAGTTTTGTCACAGCTCCAGCAAGTCAACTTCGACTTTTCAGTCAGACTAACCTAATTATAACCTTGAGATATACACCATCGTTACCAGAGAACCTTTTAAATTCCACCACATTATTAGCAGATGTACCAACAACTTCATTACCCTTTGATTTTAGCCTCTCCAAAAAGTCATTAAAATTATTCGTTGAAACCCCATCATTTACTCATTCGCATCTTGTAATGAGAATTGCCATACGAATCATTGGGAATTAGCAATCAGTATTTTGAAATCTCGCAGCATGTCTACACCAACAGTTATATGTGTATATATAACGTCTATCTTTTGGACTTAATTTGAATGTGAAGTTTCTGAAAAACACTCTGAACTACGAATTGGTTCTCCGAAAATGGAAAAAATGCTGATGAAGCAACAAAAACTATAAACGACTTTAAACGGTAAAAGCTGGATGATAATGATGAAGTGTGCTGGAAAAGCGCGAAAAAGAGAAGTTTTGGAACTGGAAAACGGATTGAGCAAAGTAGGAAGGAGGTTGTGGACAAATTACAAAGACTGAACCTGACTTCAAAGGATCCAAATGATTCAGTACCTGCTGAAGTCATTAACGAATACCTTGCTCCTGACTCTAAACCCCTGCGGACAATATTCTTCATCATCCTCTGATATTAGAAATTCTAAAATATCATCATATCTTTCATTATAAATATCCTCCATATTTCTGAAGATATTTTCTTAATTTTTCTTATTTGAAATCATTTACCTCTTCGCGCTATCTGTATTACATCATAAAAGAAACTATTTTAGTTTCTAAATTCTGAAACATTCAAGTTTAAAATAGGAATATTTTGAAGTAGTGTTGGGAACTGAAGCATGAATTAGTATAATATAATGACACTTGATCAATGTGATTATATTACAGTAAGTCATGCTGAGTTTCTAAATGGAACGTGATTTTGTAACAACCCAAACCATCCAACGACAAAACTACGTGAAAACAGCAAAATAAAAAAAAATTTCCTGAATAGCATGTTGCGCGGCGCGCCATATAGGCCGCGCGGCGCGCCAAAGTGGACTGTCCAAAAAGTTCTTAAATGCGAAAATGTTTGACTAGTTCCCGACGTATTTAGACAAAACGCTTTTAACCGCATGTTCAATATATGAAAACTAGCGCGTTCCATTAATAAAATTTAGTTTACGAATCGGGGCCCACATTGACCCAAATTACCCCTTAAGTACCAAAATACAATTTTTGACCATACGACTTTTAATACAAAACAAAGCCGAGCATGGTGATTGGGGATACGCTACCCAATCCTAATAAATCCAAAAGCAAGTCTCTAAAGCAACTATGCAAGTCTTCTAGTCCCCGCGCTTACCCGAGCCACCGTCCGCATGCAATCTATAAAAAAAGAGTCAACAACGAGAGGGTAAGCTAACGCTTAGTGAATGATAATATACTACATACATATATATGTATAAAATGAATACGCCACACAGATATCAAATACCGCATACTGAACAACCAAGCATAAAGGCAAGCTAGTCTAGGCGTACCGTACAAACACTAAGCACGAGCTAAGATACAACAACAAAATATAAGTTCACCAACGACGATGTGAATCACGCCAAATAGCTACACCCGGAGGGTTAGCTACAACACAACAATACATTAATATATAACAATATAAACGAACAAGGTTAACACCTTAACCCAATACCGAGAACCAAATACCACAATGAAGATTGGCCGAACTAAACAAGCCTTAGTAATCCGAAACCACACGAGATTACTATCTTCACAACATCGAGGTTGGCCGAACTACACGAGCTTTAGTAATCCGAAACCACACGAGATTACCACCTCAATAAGATGACCGAACTACACGAGTCATCGTGAATCCGAATACACACGCGATTCACTTCTCAACATTAAACCTTTAGCCATTGGGGTTATATCAACCACATCACAACCACGTGTGATAATGTACACACGAACGTGTACTTCGCCAAAGATGGTTAACCAAAACGCACAATCGTGCCAATTGAACTCATGCAAAAGTCCATCAAGTCCACCTACATGTGAAGTGAGCTCTATAGCCAAGAATCACTTCACCCGACCCACACCCATCCTACACATACATATGCACATAGGATATTATCACTCACCTTGAAGTCTTGAAGAAAGCTTCCAAGTAAACCGCAACTCGCCAATGGAAAATACCTATTCCATTATCACAATTACAACAATACACTTAGAGTGGATTTACAAATCAACCCAATTCGTCACTTAGTGCAATTTCGACCCAAATGCACTTCCAAGCACAAACCGTGCCCAAAACTAACCAATAATCACTAACACAAATGAGAATGGTCCTAATACGCCAGTTAAACCCGAACTCAAGTGTTAAACACGTGTCATACCCATTTTGACACTTAAACCCTAATTTTGACCCATAAGGTCAAAATCTCACCATTTACAAGTTTTGACACCAAAACACATTTAACTTGGTTTTATACTTCAACTTAATCCATTTCAAGTTTATAAACCTCATTAAATCGCCAAATGGGTCATAATCACCACCAAACCCTAATTTGACCCAAAGTCACAATTAGTCAACCAAATAACCTTAAATGGGTTTCAATACTTCCATAATCACTAACTTAAATGATTAAACTCAATTTCAAGTCCTAAACATGGCCAATTAGTTCACCAACCCAAAATCCACCAACACTAACAATAAACCCGATTACTAGCATCACTAAACCCACTTCATGAGTCTAAATGGGTTTATCAACAAATCAAGTTCAAACCCTAACTTTGAATAGCAAAATCAACAATGAAATTCGGAGTTAGAACTTACCAATACCGCCAAAATGATGCCGTCGACGAGTAGAACAACTTTAATGCTTGAGGTTTGACCCGAAACAACCTCCTTCTTCTCCAAATGGAGTTCTCTCTCACTAGAACTCAATCTCTCTCTAGGGTTTGAGGATGGGAGTGTTTGTGTGGGTGAGAAATGAGCTCCAATGGAGTTCTAGGTCAGTCTTGATGACCCTAAACCGACCCTAATTGAAAAGACCAAAGTACCCCTCATTTAAACCTTTTAAAAAGGCTGAAAATTGCCTCTGCAGCAATCGGCGCGCCGCTCCAAATAACTGGAAATTGTGGTCGAGCCCAAAACAGGTTTCAGCAACTTGTTTTGGCCATAACTTTTCGACCGTAACTCCGTTTTTGATGAATCAAATATCGTTGGAAACGTAATAAGATATTCTATCCAATGGTAAGGCTTTGAAATATCAACTCAAACTTTATTTGGGGTTGAAAAGATACGTACACACCTTGTCACTTCGGACAACGTCCAGTTTCCTTCGACGTTCGAGCAAGCAACACGTACACTTCATACACGCATCATACACCATAAATACATTATGTACAATCAATATTTGGGTCTTACAACTCTCCCCCACTTAAACTCGATCACGTCCTTGTGATCTTCTCCACTTAACCAATTCGGAACTACTCAACGGTCCTCAATTATAAGTCCCAATCCGACTTTTCTAAGCAATTCCTCCCAATGAATCGCCTTTAACAACTAAAATCGTCACCCGCAATTTTATCGAAACTAAAATCCGAGCACTAAAACCTGCTCAATCCCCCATTCATCAGGAAAACTCAACCGATCTCGTACCGAGATATCAACCCTATAGTGTACCCTTTCCAAGTACAATGCTAAAAACAACCAAATATCGACCTAAGGTCAACAACCCGAAACGATGAAGACCGAACCAAACGAACCCTTACGGATTACACCAATCACTAAACATCCCTTGTAGTGCGCCATACGACCAATACACAACTACCGTAACATCATAATCCAACGGCTAGAACCGATAGCGCCCAAAACGACTATGGAAACGCAAAACCCAAGGTGTACGAAATCAACCATCGTCACACCCGTAACAAACATGTGAGCGAAACACGGCTATCGCCTCACTAATCCCACAACATGGTCCTCACGACCCCACCATCGACGTATAAAATGACCGATAGTTCCCGCAACATGGTCCTTACGACCCTACCATTGGTGTATCAAACAACCAATAGATCACACGACACGAAGGCTGGCCGAAAACACACGCGCCCTAGTGAATCCGAACTACACGCAACTCACTACCTTCACCACAACAACAATCGGGAATGGCCGAACTACACGCGCCATAGTGAATCTGAACTACACGAGAGTCACTATCCCGGAGGAATGATCGAACTACACGAGTCATTTGTGAATCCGAACTACACGAGACTCACTCCTCAATACAATGACCGAAACCACACGAGTCATTTGTGAATCCGAACTACACGAGATTCACTTCCACAATACAATGACCGAAACCACACGAGTCATTTGTGAATCCGAACTACACGAGATTCACTTCCACAACATCGAGGTTAGCCGAACTACACGAGCCTTAGTAATCCGAAACCACACGAGATTACTACCTCAATAAGATGACCGAACTACACGAGTCACCATGAATCCGAACTACACGAGATTCATTTAGTTAAGATGACCGAAACCACACACGTCATCGTGAATCCGAAACCACACGCGATTCACAATCTCAACATAGG
The DNA here is from genome assembly GCF_046630445.1 of Rutidosis leptorrhynchoides. Classification (NCBI taxonomy): domain Eukaryota; kingdom Viridiplantae; phylum Streptophyta; class Magnoliopsida; order Asterales; family Asteraceae; genus Rutidosis; species Rutidosis leptorrhynchoides. The sequence goes on from NC_092336.1 coordinate 27,923,349, forward strand.
AATGGTACTCGCATTTCCCACCGGTACTCGCATTTCCCGATAGTGTTACACCATACTGACATAACACTACTCCCTTGATGAAGTCAGCAGACCCCGAAGGTCATACTCCACCAATCTCAACACCGGATGAAGTCAGCGGACCCGAAGATCATGCTTCACCTATATAACACCACGCTCATGATGAAGTTAGCGGACCCCGAAAGTCATGCTCCACCAATCACGTATTCCCATGATGAAGTCAGCGGACCCTAAAGATCATGCTTCATCAAACAACCATACCATAATCGAGCAAGAACCACCTATACCAAACATAGGTACCAAACAATAATTCTCCACAAGAGAACCCGACATACACCTCCCTTAACCGGAGGATTTCACCTTGCTCGCCAAACACGTCCATTATCTCTCAACGAGATTTACCACGTTACCACCTCGGTGATGATTCAAATCCAAACCATAAGTACAATTTATCCGAAATTGTACTCTACCACAAATCGACCCAACCAGGTCTCGGCAACATTTTTCGGATCTACCAATAGCATCATCCGAAATCTCACACTAAAACTGTGACAACCCGGAAATTTCCAACCAAATTTAAACTTTAATCTTTATATGTTTCCGACACGATAAGCAATATTTGTTAAGTTAAATTTCAAGAATTTTAAACTATGTTCATACATTCATTCAACCTTGACCAAGTTCCAACGATTCACGAACCATTAAACGAATATGATTATATATGTATATGTGTATATATATTATAACTTGAAACGTAAATAAAATATTAGATTAAATACTTTATATGATTATATCTGTTTTAAAATGTTTATCAATGGAATTAGAAGATAAGATCAAATGATTGAATTATCAGATATATTGAATTATGATTACAAGTCTCCGTTGAAAGGCCCACGTTGATTTGAGAAATCTTTCCATTTTAACAATATCCGGAAAATGGTAAAGTGATTTATAAATAAGAACAAATTGTCAATCATTGAGAACTAGGCAAAGGATAGTGGAAAGAGTGAATCTCATAAAGACTCGATTGATCTATTTAGTTTCAAACGTACAAAAACGTTTTCAGTTTAAAAAGAACTTTATTATTAAAATGTATATAACTTTTATAAATATCTAGAACCACTTTTGACAACTCATTACTTAACTAGTATGACGATATTTATATTTTATTTTATTAAATATATATAACGATTTAAATTAATATTATATATATTTATACGCATATTATACGTACATAGTTTTATACTTTAGCTATACTTAAACTTTACCTTTACTTTATTTTTACTTTACTTTAACTTTAATAATTCACTTTAATAATTCATGTTTTAATAATTTACTTTAATAATTCACTTTAATAATTCACTTTAATAATTCATACTTTAATAATTCACTTTAATAATTCATACTTTAATAATTCACTTTAATAATTCAAAAATCTATTATAAATAGAATTCAATAGGTTTCATTATTTCATAGAAACTTGAAAATATTTTTCTCTAAACTCTCTCAATCGATTTACATATATATATATATTTACTCCGTATTATTTCAAGATATTATTAGTATACATAAAATATTACGACGGAGTGCTGTCCGAGTGATTTTGAAATTATTTTTCGAGTGGGATAGGATTAAGGAAATTATGGGTTATAGCTATGGAGGTGATTGAGTATGGTTCATGGGTATGCTCGTGAGGTCAATATAGTGTTTATCATTTCCGTTGCGTCTACGTACCTTTCCTGCAATATTGAATCTCAATATTGATACGTGAGTACTCATAATTTAACTTTTACATACTAATAGTGTATCCCTAACTAGTGCTCGAGTATTTAAGATTATGCATGCTTGTACTTTTGATATTGCCCTTAGACAGGTTAGGTTGAATCTTGAATTAGTTACACTTGCGGTTGAGATAAGGTATAAGATATGCATGTCCTTGGAAAGCTAGCGAAAAATTAAGAACTTTTCCTTTAGATATCGAATAGTTTCGATGAACGGATTAGAAGTTATAATCAATTGAATTTTCGATATTTTTATTGAAAATGATTATTATTATCGTCGTTTTTATCGTTGTTCTAGTTTTATCTTATTATTATCATTATTATTATCTTTATCAATAAAAGGGATTTATCATTAAAAATTGTTATTTTTTTATTATTACTATCGTTATTATCATTAAAGTTATAATTAGTATTATTATTATTATCCAATTATTATTATTATTATTATTATTATTATTATTATTATTATTATTATTATTATTGGTATTATTATTATTATTATCATTATTAATATATATATCATTATTTAAAAATGGTTATTGTTATTGTTATTATTATTATTACTATATTATCATTAAGATAATTATTAGTATTATCGATAATAATGTTATAGTAACTATCATTATTAATATTAGTGTAATTAAAACAAATATTTGTAACACCTAATTATTTTGATTACTATTATTATCATTATTATGAACACGATATAAAAGACGATTAAAAGCTATTAAACGAAACGATTAGGAAATAATGGGTAAGAGTATCATGATGAAATTAAAATATTATAAGATATTGATTTAGATAAAATTATCGTTCTTATTATTTTTATCATTACTATTATTATTAAAAGTATCGTTAGTATTAAAACTATCATTTTACAAAAATTATCATTTTAATAAAAATGTCATTGTTACTATAAAATATCATTATTATTATTATTTTAAATAGAATTATTATTTTAAAGATAATATTAAAAATTATCGTAAATATTAAAGTTATCATAATTAGAATTATCGTTTTATCATAATGTCATCTTAGTAATTATAAATATTGATATTTTTATAATAATAATTATTATTACAAAATAATACAACTTTTACTTACTATCATTATAGATATTATTTTATCAAATAAATATGTGATACAAACATATTTTACTACGTGTAATAACTTACTTTAATAATACCTATCATATTATCTTTATGATATTAAATGAACCCTATAAATTTTATTACTTAATATATATAAAAGTATATTTTATTATATAAATTTAATATAAAATTTTATTTATTAATAAATAAATTATTATTTACTCTAATTAATCTTTTAAAAATATTTAAAAATATAAAACGACGATATTTAAACTATATATTAATCATGTATAGATTTTTGGAAATTATTTTGAGTCAAATTTACTTTTGTTGACTTTTGCATATTAGTCTCGAGCATTAGGATTGTGGTACACTATGACTTGACCTAATTTGTTAGACAAATATTGACCAACACATAAATATATATAATTAATTTAGGTTCGTGAATCCGAAGCCAACCTTGCACTTGTTCAATGACGTTATATGTATTTTTACTATGAAATACAGTATGGTGAGTTTCATTTGCCTTTTTACCCTTTATATTTTTGGGACTGAGAATACATGCGCTTTTATAAATGTTTGACGAAATAGACACAAGTAATTGAAACTACATTCTATGGTTGAATTATCGAAATCGAATATGCCCCTTTTTATTAAAGTCTGGTAATCTAAGAATTAGGGAACAGACACCCTAATTGACGCGAATCCTAAAGATAGATCTATTGGGCCTAACAAACCCCATCCAAAGTACCGGATGCTTTAGTACTTCGAAATTTATATCATGTCCGAAGGAGGATCCCGGAATGATAGGGGATATTCTTATATGTATCTAGTTAATGTCGGTTACCAGGTGTTCACCATATGAATGATTATTTTTGTCTCTATGCATGGGACGTATATTTATGAGAACTGGAAATGAAATTCTTGTGGTCTATTAAAATGATGGAAATAAATGATTATGATAAACTAATGAACTCACCAACCTTTTGGTTGACACTTTAAAGCATGTTTATTCTCAGGTGTTAAAGAAATCTCCCGCTGTGCATTTGCTCATTTTAAAGATATTACTTGGAGTCTTTCATAGCATATTTCGAAGAACGTTGCATTCGAGTCATTGAGTTCATCAAAGATTATTATTAAATCAATTTATAGTTGGATAGTGGATATTATGAAATGGTATGCATGCCTGTCAATTTTCGATGTAAAGAAAGATTGTCTTTTAAAAACGAATGCAATGTTTGTAAAATGTATCATATAGAGGTCAAATACCTCGCAATGTAATCAACTATTGTGAATCGTTTATAATGTATATGAACGGGTCCTTTCAGTTGGTATCAGAGCGGTGGTCTTAGCGAACCAGGTCTGCATTAGTGTGTCTAACTGTTAAGTCGATAGGATGCATTAGTGAGTCTGGACTTCGACCGTGTCTGCATGTCAAAAGTTTTGCTTATCATTTTGTGTCGAAAATTAACTACTTATCATCCTTAGGAAATTACCTGCTTATCATTTTTAGTCTAAGACACGTCTTGCTGCATTGATTGCATGAATAGTGTATAGACAAAAATTCATATCTTAGCATATCTGCTAAATCATATCTTATCGTATCTGTTACTTTAAACTCTGCCTGACATATCCCGCAAAGTCCTCCGTAGTCTACGAAATCTTTTGATCTATATATATATATATATATATATATATATATATATATATATATATATATATATACATATATATATATATATACATATACATATATATATATATATATATACATATACATATATATATATATATATATATATATATATATATATATATAGTACGAAATGGAATTCGTCATCAGTTCAAGTCACTCAGATTCCGAAATGGAATCCCATTCAAGCTCCGAAAGCAGTGTGACCGAAATAGATCAACCAATCAGTCATCACCTATTCTGGATGAATTGGGGATGGGTTCATAGCCTCCTCAATCATTGGAGACAAGAAGAAGGTGATCCCTTCCATCCACCACATTGCCCTCTTGACGAAGAACCTGAAGCACTTACCGGCAAACCTGTCCGAAACACCATGTTCTCGCTCATTTCCAGAGTATCTCGTCACGATTATATATTACATCAAATTTTAGATTTTATTTATCCGCTCGTCCGAACCGACAATCACCCCGGTGTAATATAAGAAGTCAACGAGCTTCGCGCTCGGGTAGTGGCTTTGGAGAATATGGTGCAGAGATTACAAACACCAGCAGCAGCATCAGCAGCATAACCAGTACCACCATCATCAACGCCAACAGTACCATTACCACCTCCAACCACAACCGCGTCGTAAACCTCAACTTCACAATCTGTCCCACGAGCATCAACGTCATACGCACCATAGATACCAAGGAGTACCAACAACAATAACTGACGAAGTATTAATTCATAACTTCATTGGAGAAACATTCCGCGGAGATTATGTAATCTCTAAAGTCTTAGAGATTATCTAATCTAGCCCTAACCATAAATCAGTTAAGCGAACCAAAATGATAGAAGGAAGAGTAGAAACTCTGACAAAAATGGTGTGTGATTAACAAGCTAAACTTGCTTTACCAACAGCATCAACAGTACCGTCAGCGTTACCAGCATCGTCAGTACAGTCAACATCCGAATCAACAACACCGATAACATCACAAACTCTGTCAGTTCAAGAATCACTGTGGACATCATTACGAATCAATAACGTGTATATTGTATCAACGAGTTATGAAGAATTAACTCATTCCCTCTGAAGAAATTATATGTATATTATATATATATATATATATATATATATATATATATATATATATATATATATATATATATATATATATATATATATATATATATATATATATATATATATATTTTGAAATAAATCTTTCCGTGCTAAGCTATTGTGTGTGAATCTTAACTACTCGGTTAATTCATATTACAAATATGCAATAATGTTCGTCCTTCGGCCACAACTTAACCAGCGTTAACTACAATCTCTGTTGCAATTCAACAAATTCCAATTCATAATAAATCAAGTATATATTTGATTTTACACTTTCATCATCGATGTACCCGAAACTTTTCAGATAACATCATTCGTACTTTGCGAAATTCACAAGAATTCCACGAACCGAACATCATACATCAACAAATAACGAAGTATTGATTCATAATTTTAATGTCATTTAAAAAATACTGCGTAAAAGTTATGTACTTTTTAAAGCCTTTAGGGATTATTCAATTCTAGTTTCAACCGTAAATTAAATGAGTTTAATTTAACATTAACTCATTAAATCTATGTTACATCTGAAGAAAATATACATATATATTTTTTCATAAAGACTGTAATAAAATTCTTTTGTACAAAATATTAATTGTGAATTTTTTTTTTAACGGGTAGGTAATACCCGAGAGATATATAAATTCACAAATAATATGTTACATTCTTCGAATCTGATTCAGCAAATCATCCATTATACTCCCTACTTTCACAACAATATACATTCTTTTTTAGAAATCAAAACAACCATACTCATTCAAAATTTAATTACATATTCTGATTTTGAAATCTCAAAATTCAACTCGAGATATGACCAAAATCATCACTCTTAGATCCTTACATCTTTCACAAGCTATATTTTGACTTCAAAACTGTGTTAGAATATCAAATGTATGTTAACGATTACAATCTGTGTTCAAACCCTTCAAAAATTTCTGAAGACACTTCGAATGATGAGCAATCGAGATGATGATCCAACCACATGTTACCCACAGTTATGTACCCGAAAAACTCTTGAAACCAAAGTAAAAGTTTAAACAACGTATCCGCGTCAGATTCTTTGGCATTTATTAGCAAAAATAACTTTGCGACTCCTATTCAAAGTAGCCAGTTTTGTCACAGTTCCAGCAAGTCAACTTCAACTTTTCAGTCAGACTAACCTTATTATAACCTTGAGATATACACCATCGTTACCAGGGAACCTTTTACATTCCACCACATTATTAGCAGATGTACCAACAACTTCATTACCCTTTGACTTTAGCCTCTCCAAAAAGTCATTATAATTATTTATTGAAACCCCATCATTTACTCATTCGCATCTTGTAATGAGAATTACCATACGAATCATTGGGAATTAGCAATCAGTATTTTGAAATCTCGCAGCATGTCTACGCCAACAGTTATATGTGTATATATAACGTCTATCTTCTGGACTTAATTTGAATGTGAAGTTTCTGAAAAACACTCCGAACTACGAATTGGTTCTCCAAAAATGGAAAAAAAATGCTGATGAAGCAGCAAAAACTATAAACGACTTTAAACGGTAAAAGCTGGATGATAATGATGAAGTGTGCTGGCAAAGCGCAGAAAAAGAGAAGTTTTGGAACTGGAAAACGGATTGAGCAAAGTAGGAAGGAGACTGTGGACAAATTACAAAGACTGAACCCGACTTCAAAGGATCCAAATGATTCAGTACCTGCTGAAGTCATTAACGAATACCTTGCTCCTGACTCTAAACCCCTGCGGACAATATTCTTCATCATCCTCTGATATTAGAAATTCTAAAATATCATCATATCTTTCATTATAAATATCCTCCATATTTCTGAAGATATTTTCTTAATTTTTCTTATTTGAAATCATTTACCTCTTCGCGCTATCTGTATTACATCATAAAAGAAACTATTTTAGTTTCTAAATTCTGAAACATTCAAGTTTAAAATAGGAATATTTTGAAGTAGTGTTGGGAACTGAAGCATGAATTAGTATAATATAATGACACTTGATCAACGTGATTATATTACAGTAAGTCATGCTGAGTTTCTAAATAGAACGTAATGATTCACAGATCATAACAACATCATGTGCCATATTATACGACTCTTGTATTCTATTTAACCTCTAAAATATCAAGAAAATATTTCTTGATGATTCGGCCTTTTCCAAGGTATTCTAGTAATTTGACAAGTCAAGATCGTGCCATCACAATTTCCTTCCTAGGACATTAACAATGTTCATTCCGAAATTCATATCTGTGAATTCTGGACCATTACAAGCGGTGCTTAATTGCAAGAAGAAGAAACGAAAGGACAAAACTCCGAAATAGAAATTGGGGTATAAATTGCAGCAAATAAAAGAGAGCATTAACTGTGAATGATAATGATTATAGAAGACAGAAGCAGAGACTTTGAAATATAAGGGAACATATAAAGCTCAACGATAAACCAGAAATTATAAACCATATATATCGATGCATATAGCAATATAAAGACACGGGAGAACTAGAAACACTATAAACCCAAGAGTATAGTAGAAGTAAATAGATTCTTCCAGCGGTAGATGAAAAAGAAGAATGACCAGTATGAAAGTTAGAAGTATATCAAGAATCAGAACTGGATGGAGCATATTGATGAATACTTTAAAATATGAGTTGAGGGGGAAAGAATAGAAGGTGATGAAACATGACTAGGAACTTAGAAATCAACAGATTTAACTCACACAATGGCGGAATAAGTGAATCAAACCCTCTAGTGAATAGGTTAAGTTTTTTTTGATTAATTTAGTCAAACCACAACTAAATCAAGTGTGATTAGATCAACACCTAGAGCTATTATTCACTATCGGGGTGATTTGGACTGAGAGAGAATTAGAGGAGCTCACTAGATCTGAGTGTGTGTAACAAATGAAAGGCTTAACCTAAAATGAAGAACATAAGACTTTATATACCCCAGCTGTTCACTCAGCCATACGATTCATTCATCACACGTACGAGTTGGCTTCATCAGCCGTACGGGTGATCACTCACTCGTGTCTTCTCATTTAGGTTGTAATTGTGACTTAGCTCAGCATCAACCGTACGTATGAGTCTGTCAGCCGTACTAGTGAGGCTTCACTCGTACGTCTGACTAAGTCTAACATAGTCAAACATCTAAATCTCGTTCCTGCAGTTCCTGTAACCACATACAAACACGGATAGGATAATAACGAGCAATCATGGTGGCCTGTAAACTGTTCTACCTATAATGGACGTGGGTAGATGTCTAGAGACTTGTATAAAATGCATCAACAGAAGGTGTGAGTTGTAAGGAAACGAAGGAGGTGAATTTATAAGAGAATCTCCGACAGAACAATTAAAATGGACGATCGCATTTAAAGCGGATCCTAATTCCCTTGATTACCGGAGAGTCAAATCTTATTAAGAAGATTTTCTTCAAATCCCTTGAAATCTGGGAATCAATCATATCTACGTCAAATGATAAGATGAATCTACACTTACTCATTTCACTCTTCTATGTTAGCTTCATTCGTACTCTTCATATAAATGGATTGTTTATCCAAATTATTCGCTGATGATAAAACTCTAATTTTCAGCCTGTATGCATCATGAAAACATACTTATTATCATTCACGACCTTTCCACTCAAATTTCGGGACGAAATTTCTTTAACGGGTAGGTACTGTGACAACCCGGAAATTTCCAACCAAATTTAAACTTTAATCTTTATATGTTTCCGACACGATAAGCAATATTTGTTAAGTTAAATTTCAAGAATTTTAAACTATGTTCATACATTCATTCAACCTTGACCAAGTTCCAACGATTCACGAACCATTAAACGAATATGATTATATATGTATATGTGTATATATATTATAACTTGAAACGTAAATAAAATATTAGATTAAATACTTTATATGATTGTATCTGTTTCAAAATGTTTATCAATGGAATTAGAAGATAAGATCAAATGATTGAATTATCAGATATATTGAATTATGATTACAAGTCTCCGTTGAAAGGCCCACGTTGATTTGAGAAATCTTTCCATTTTAACAATATTCGGAAAATGGTAAAGTGATTTATAAATAAGAACAAATTGTCAATCATTGAGAACTAGACAAAGGATAGTGGAAAGAGTGAATCTCATAAAGACTCGATTGATCTATTTAGTTTCAAACGTACAAAAACGTTTTTAGTTTAAAAAGAACTTTATTATTAAAACTTATATAACTTTTATAAATATCTAGAACCACTTTTGACAACTCATTACTTAACTAGTATGACGATATTTATATTTTATTTTATTAAATATATATAACGATTTAAATTAATATTATATATATTTATACGCATATTATACGTACATAGTTTTATACTTTTGCTATACTTAAACTTTACCTTTACTTTATTTTTACTTTACTTTAACTTTAATAATTCACTTTAATAATTTACTTTAATAATTCACTTTAATAATTCATACTTTAATAATTCACTTTAATAATTCATACTTTAATAATTTACTTTAATAATTCATACTTTAATAATTCACTTTAATAATTCAAAAATCTATTATAAATAGAATTCAATAGGTTTCATTATTTCATAGAAACTTGAAAATATTTTTCTCTAAACTCTCTCAATCGATTTACATATATATATATATATATATATATATATATATATATATATATATATATATATATATATATATATATATATATATATATATATTTACTCCGTATTATTTCAAGATATTATTAGTATACATAAAATATTACGACGGAGTGCTGTCCGAGTGATTTCGAAATTATTTTTCGAGTGGGATAGGATTAAGGAAATTATGGGTTATAGCTATGGAGGTGATTGAGTATGGTTCATGGGTATGCTCGTGAGGTCAATATAGTGTTTATCATTTCTGTTGCGTCTACGTACCTTTCCTGCAATATTGAATCTCAATATTGATATGTGAGTACTCATAATTTAACTTTTACATACTAATAGTGTATCCCTGACTAGTGCTCGAGTATTTAAGATTATGCATGCTTGTACTTTTGATATTGCCCTTAGACAGGTTAGGTTGAATCTTGAATTAGACACACTTGCGGTTGAGATAAGGTATAAGATATGCATGTCCTTGGAAAGCTAGCGAAAAATTAAGAACTTTTCCTTTAGATATCGAATGGTTTCGATGAACGGATTAGAAGTTATAATCAATTGAATTTTCGATATTTTTATTGAAAATGATTATTATTATCGTCGTTTTTATCGTTGTTCTAGTTTTATCTTATTATTATCATTATTATTATCTTTATCAATAAAAGGGATTTATCATTAAAAATTGTTATTTTTTTATTATTACTATCGTTATTATCATTAAAGTTATAATTAGTATTATTAATATTATCCAATTATTATTATTATTATTATTATTATTATTATTATTATTATTATTATTATTATTATTATTATTATTATTATTATTATTATTATTGGTATTATTATTATTATTATCATTATCATTATTAATATATATATCATTATTTAAAAATGGTTATTGTTATTGTTATTATTATTATTACTATATTATCATTAAGATAATTATTAGTATTATCGATAATAATGTTATAGTAACTATCATTATTAATATTAGTGTAATTAAAACAAATATTTGTAACACCTAATTATTTTGATTACTATTATTATCATTATTATGAACACGATATAAAAGACGATTAAAAGCTATTAAACGAAACGATTCGGAAATAATGGGTAAGAGTATCATGATGAAATTAAAATATTATAAGATATTGATTTAGATAAAATTATCGTTCTTATTATTTTTATCATTACTATTATTATTAAAAGTATCGTTAGTATTAAAACTATCATTTTACAAAAATTATCATTTTAATAGAAATGTCATTGTTACTATAAAATATCATTATTATTATTATTTTAAATAGAAATATTATTTTAAAGATAATATTAAAAATTATCGTAAATATTAAAGTTATCATAATTAGAATTATCGTTTTATCATAATGTCATCTTAGTAATTATAAATATTGATATTTTTATAATAATAATTATTATTACAAAATAATACAACTTTTACTTACTATCATTATAGATATTATTTTATCAAATAAATATGTGATACAAACATATTTTACTACGTGTAATAACTTACTTTAATAATACCTATCATATTATCTTTATGATATTAAATGAACCCTATAAATTTTATTACTTAATATATATAAAAGTATATTTTATTATATAAATTTAATATAAAATTTTATTTATTAATAAATAAATTATATTATTTACTCTAATAAATCTTTAAAAATATTTAAAAATATAAAATGACGATATTTAAACTATATATTAATCATGTATAGATTTTTGGAAATTATTTTGAGTCAAATTTACTTTTGTTGACTTTTGCATATTAGTCTCGAGCATTAGGATTGTGGTACACTATGACTTGACCTAATTTGTTAGACAAATATTGACCAACACATAAATATATATAATTAATTTAGGTTCGTGAATCCGAAGTCAACCTTGCACTTGTTCAATGACGTTATATGTATTTTTACTACGAAATACAGTATGGTGAGTTTCATTTGCCTTTTTACCCTTTATATTTTTGGGACTGAGAATACATGCGCTTTTATAAATGTTTGACGAAATAGACACAAGTAATTGAAACTACATTCTATGGTTGAATTATCGAAATCGAATATGCCCCTTTTTATTAAAGTCTGGTAATCTAAGAATTAGGGAACAGACACCCTAATTGACGCGAATCCTAAAGATAGATCTATTGGGCCTAACAAACCCCATCCAAAGTACCGGATGCTTTAGTACTTCGAAATTTATATCATGTCCGAAGGAGGATCCCGGAATGATAGGGGATATTCTTATATGTATCTAGTTAATGTCGGTTACTAGGTGTTCACCATATGAATGATTATTTTTGTCTCTATGCATGGGACGTATATTTATGAGAACTGGAAATGAAATTCTTGTGGTCTATTAAAATGATGGAAATAAATGATTATGATAAACTAATGAACTCACCAACCTTTTGGTTGACACTTTAAAGCATGTTTATTCTCAGGTTTTAAAGAAATCTTCCGCTGTGCATTTGCTCATTTTAAAGATATTACTTGGAGTCTTTCATAGCATATTTCGAAGAACGTTGCATTCGAGTCATTGAGTTCATCAAAGATTATTATTAAATTAATTTATAGTTGGATAGTGGATATTATGAAATGGTATGCATGCCTGTCAATTTTCGATGTAAAGAAAGATTGTCTTTTAAAAATGAATGCAATGTTTGTAAAATGTATCATATAGAGGTCAAATACCTCGCAATGTAATTAACTATTGTGAATCGTTTATAATGTATATGAACGGGTCCTTTCAAAAACTTCCTCGTGCGGGAGTGTAACTCCTCCACTTAGACCCACGTTCCATATCCACAACTCGTACAACCGCACAATGCTACCACAGGTAGACTTTACCAACAATTGGGCTCACACGACCCATTACCACATCTTGCTCCAACCTTGAGCACACGAAGGATTTTAACCAACCCTTAAACACTTTGTACGAAAAGTGTACCGCAACACAATCGGAGTCGAACACCACGCTAGTAGGTATAAAAGAGGCACCTAATGTCGCGTCATAAAGACTCCATTACCAACACACATCGAGATTTAAAACACTCGATCTCAAGGGTTCCAACCAACCGACGAACCTCATGATTCGTCACTTCAACATCAAAGCGAACACGCGCTTAACAACCAAACACCAAAACCATTTTCGTGGCTTGGTAGAAACGTTTCCCAAATACTAAGGAATGCTTGGTTGCACCAAGTCTTACGCCCTTCGCCCGTCAATCAATCATCAACATAGGGTACTTCCATTAGGAACGTCACCCATAGCATAACATGCACAACAAAGGCACGCAACTCAAACTCAAACGGCATTTAATAAATAATCAAAAGACATATTTATCAAAATTAAACGTACCTTAACGTCTCCTGGCCGCACCCGTCCCCGCTAACTTGGGACATTCCGACTTACGATGTCCTTCTTTTTGGCAATTGAAGCACACCATACCATCACCCTTTGGTACCGAACATTCCCAAGACTTGTGACCCCTCACGCCACAATTGTAACATCTAGCCGCACTAGAATCCGACATACCCGCTCGCGTACCACCCGTGCTCACACTCGGACCCTTAGCCCTCTTACTCGGAGCACCATAAGAAACGACCCTTCGCTCACTTGAAGGTTCACCCTTTTTCGATCGTGAATACGACTCGAAACCTCTAGCAAGTCGAATAATTCCGAAAACGATTTCGCTTGACCCCGGCTAATTTTACTTTTCAAGTCATCATTCAAGGTCTGATAGAAATCTCCCATCAACAAACGATCATTCCCCAAATACTCCGGACAAAAACGAGCCTTCGCCATAAAGGTCGTCTTGAGAGTACTCAAATCCATAGATCCTTGTCGCAAATTTCGCAACTCATTACGCAATTCCCATAAATCGGCCGAAGTCCGGAACTCCTCGAAGAATTCCTCCTTAAAGTCGTCCCACGATAAAGCCATAAACGTCTCGCCACCGACAAGATCAATCTTAGCATCCAACCAATCCCTTGCCCTACCCCGCAACAAACTCGTAGCGAGTCTCGTCTTTCTCTCGGGAGGGCAATCAATAGTACGGAAACACCCTTCGACGTCCGAAATCCAAGTTGTGCTTACCAAAGGATCCGGCTTTCCGTCATACATTGGGGGTTTAGTCCTCATGAAGCTCTTAAGATAACTCTCCATTTCACCACTACTTTGAAGTTCGGAATACCTCCTTTCAATTCTTTCTTCTAATGCACCCATTTGCTCCGCAACGGCGGCCGCAACCCTAGTGTTAAACTCCGCGTCGTTCGCCTCGGTCTCGTTTCGCGTCGTCATTCTAAAGAATGCAAAACGATTAGTCCACGAACGTGTAAAACCGTACGTACGACACAGCCCCATCTTGCTAAACACTCATCGTACATCACTTGTTAGACACGATTTGCACCCGTAATAAGGTTTGCAAGTTCTTATTACGCATACATGCCGCATCGACTCGTTAGTACAACGACCGTCTCGCTCGATGATATACACAAACACAACCAAAATTCTACGCGGTACAAACACACGCGAGAATTATTATCACAACACAACAACATATTAATAATATCCGCATTACTAATATAAACGTTAGTCAACCTATAGCCAAGGCACTAACCAAACCCATTCCGACCCGTAATCCTACAAGTCCCGCAACAATTTAAGCACACACAAGTCTAAGTCTAGGCACCTATCTCAAGTCACCTAAATCCCTTAGACCATGCTCTGATACCACTTGTAACAACCCAAACCAAACCACGAACAACCCGTGTAAAAATACAAAAAAAAAAAAAATTTTGCTGTTCAGTGAAGTGGCGCGGCGCGCCAGGATGGCCGCGCGGCGCGCCATTCGGGTCTGTCCGGAAAGTCTCAAAATGCGAAAAAGATTGACTAGTTCCCGACACTTTTAGACGAAATGCTTTTTACCATACATCCAAATATGTAAAACTAACCTGTTTCAAATATAAAATCAATGTTTTACAAGCGGGGCCCACATCGGCCGTTTTACGAGTTTAATACAATTTACGAGTTTCGACCACCAAAAAGTTTAAGTTCCAAACTACAAAATGAGCATGGCGTTTGGGATTAAACTACCCAACTATCGGTCAAACTCCAAGAGCTACTAAAGCCAGAAGCGTCCCCGAGCATCAAGCGGGATCTCTAGTCCAAAACGATGCCCTTACCCTTGTCCAAAACCGAACCTATAAAAATAGTAAACAACGAGAGGGTAAGCAAAGCTTAGTGAGTGGAATAATTATATGCGTATGTATATAATGTATCTATTTGTTGTAGCATGAAACGTGTAGTGTCGAGGTGCTAAGACACCATGTTTCACGTGAAGAGTGTAGCATCGAGGTGTTAAGATGCCACTCGGGTGTAGCATCGAGGTGTTAAGATGCCACCTAGGAGTGTAGTGTCGAGGTGTTAAGACACCACTCCGTAAAAATAATGAGTGATGCATCGAGGTGTTAAGATGCCACTCGGGGTGATGTGCCGAGGTGTTAAGGTGCCACCCTAGGGGTTAGTGGTGCGAGGTGTTAAGTGCCCTAACGGATGTTACGAACACCGATGACGTTTTCGCGAGCGCCGTTCCCTTGTACTATTGGTTAACCATGGTTATTTGTGTTGTAAGCGTATTATATTATTCGAGTTATATTCATATGCGGTTGTTATGCTAGCTTGTGGTATTGGAGATTTATAGCTTGTTATTGTGACGATAAGCTAAATGTGTATGCTAGCGTGTTTGCGGTTTGGTGTGTAAGTGTATGCAAGTGGGTATAATTATATATGTATTCGTATAATTATTGCATTCACTAAGCTTTGCTTACCCTCTCGTTGTTTACTATTTTTATAGGTTCGGTTTTGGACAAGGGTAAGGGCATCGTTTTGGACTAGAGATCCCGCTTGATGCTCGGGGACGCTTCTGGCTTTAGTAGCTCTTGGAGTTTGACCGATAGTTGGGTAGTTTAATCCCAAACGCCATGCTCATTTTGTAGTTTGGAACTTAAACTTTTTGGTGGTCGAAACTCGTAAATTGTATTAAACTCGTAAAACGGCCGATGTGGGCCCCGCTTGTAAAACATTGATTTTATATTTGAAACAGGTTAGTTTTACATATTTGGATGTATGGTAAAAAGCGTTTCGTCTAAAAGTGTCGGAAACTAGTCAATCTTTTTCGCATTTTGAGACTTTCCGGACAGACCCGAATGGCGCGCCGCGCCACTTCACTGAACAGCAATTTTTTTTTTGTTTTGTATTTTTACACGGGTTGTTCGTGGTTTGGTTTGGGTTGTTACAGATTTTTTTACAGATCATAACATCATTATGTGCCATGTTATACGACTCTTGTATTCTATTTAACCTCTAAAATATCAAGAAAATATTTCTTGATGATTCGGCCTTTTCCAAGGTATTCTAGTAATTTGACAAGTCAAGATCGTGCCATCACAATTTTCTTCCTAGAACATTAACAATGTTCATTCCGAAATTCATATCTGTGAATTCTGGACCATTACAAGCGGTGCTTAATCGCAAGAAGAAATGAAAGGACAAAACTCCGAAATGGAAATTGGGGTATAAATTGCAGCAAATAAAAGAGAGCATTAACTGTGAATGATAATGATTATAGAAGACAGAAGCAGAGACTTTGAAATATAAGGGAACATATAAAGCCCAACGACAAACCAAAAATTATAAACCATATATATCGATGCATATAGCAATATAAAGACATGGGAGAACTAGAAACACTATAAACCCAAGAGTATAGTAGAAGTAAATATATTCTTCCGGGGGTAGATGAAAAAGAAGAATGACTGATATGAAAGTTAGAAGTATATCGAGAATCAGAACTGGATGGAGCATATTGATGAATACTTTAAAATATGAGTTGAGGGGGAAAGAATAGAAGGTGATGAAACATGACTAGGAACTTAGAAATCAACAGATTTAACTCACACAATGGCGGAATAAGTGAATCAAACCCTCTAGTGAATAGGTTAAGTTTTTTTTGATTAATTTAGTCAAACCACAACTAAATCAAGTGTGATTAGATCAACACCTAGAGCTATTATTCACCACCTGGGTGATTTGGATTGAGAGAGAATCGGAGGAGCTCACTAGATCTGAGTGTGTGTAACAAATGAGAGTGTTAACCTAAAATAAAGAACATAAGACTTTATATACCCCTGCTGTTGACTCACCCATACGATTCATTCATCACACGTACGAGTTGGCTTCATCAGCCGTACGGGTGATCACTCACTCATGTCTTCTCATTTAGGTTGTAATTGTGACTTAGCTCAGCATCAACCGTACATATGAGCCTGTCAGCCGTACTAGTGAGGCTTCACTCGTATGTCTGACTAAGTCTAACATAGTCAAACATCTAAATCTCGTTCCTGCAGTTCCTGTAACCACATACAAACACGGATAGGATAATAACGAGCAATCATGGTGGCCTGTAAACTGTTGTACCTGCAATGGACGTGGGTAGATGTCTAGGGACTTGCATAAAATGCATCAACAGAAGGTGTGAGTTGTAAGGAAATGAAGGAGGTGAATTTATAAGAAAATCTCCGACAGAACAATTAAAATGGACGATCGCATTTAAAGCGGATCCTAATTCCTTTGATTACCGGAGAGTCAAATCTTATTAAGAAGATTTTCTTCAAATCCCTTGAAATCTGGGAATCAATCATATCTACGTCAAATGATAAGATGAATCTACACTTACTCATTTCACTCTTCTATGTTAGCTTCATTCGTACTCTTCATATAAATGGATTGTTTATCCAAATTATTCGTTGATGATAAAACTCTAATTTTCAGCCCGTATGCATCATGAAAACATACTTATTATTATTCAGGACCTTTCCACTCAAATTTCGAGACGAAATTTCTTTAACGGGTAGGTACTGTGACAACCCAGAAATTTCCAACCAAATTTAAACTTTAATCTTTATATGTTTCCGACACGATAAGCAATATTTGTTAAGTTAAATTTCAAGAATTTTAAACTATGTTCATACATTCATTCAACCTCCAACGATTCACGAACCATTAAACGAATATGATTATATATGTATATGTGTATATATATTATAACTTAAAATGTAAACAAAATATTAGATTAAATACTTTATATGATTGTATCTGTTTCAAAATGTTTATCAATGGAATTAGAAGATAAGATCAAATGATTGAATTATCAGATAAATTGAATTATGGTTACAAGTCTCTGTTGAAAGGCCCACGTTGATTTGAGAAATCTTTCCATTTTAACAATATTCGGAAAATGGTAAAGTGATTTATAAATAAGAACAAATTATCAATCATTGAGAACTAGACAAAGGATAGTGGAAGATTGAATCTCATAAAGACTCGATTGATCTATTTAGTTTCAAACGTACAAAAACGTTTTCAGTTTAAAAAGAACTTTATTATTAAAACGTATATAACTTTTATAAATATCTAGAACCACTTTTGATAACTCATTACTTAACTAGTATGATAAAGATAACAATATTTATATTTTATTTTATTAAATATATATAACGATTTAAATTAATATTATATATATTTATACGCGTATTATACGTACATAGTTTTATACTTTTACTATACTTAAACTTTAACTTTACTTTATTTTTACTTTACTTTAACTTTAATAATTCACTTTAATAATTCATACTTTAATAATTCACTTTAATAATTCATACTTTAATAATTCACTTTAATAATTCATACTTTAATAATTCACTTTAATAATTCATACTTTAATAATTCACTTTAATAATTTATACTTTAATAATTCACTTTAATAATTCAAAAATCTATTATAAATAGAATTCAATAGGTTTCATTATTTCATAGAAACTTGAAAATATTTTTCGCTAAACTCTCTCAATCGATTTACATATATATATTTACTCCGTATTATTTCAAGATATTATTAGTATACATAAAATATTACGACGGAGTACTGTCCGAGTGATTTCGAAATTATTTTTTGAGTAGGATAGGATTAAGGAAATTATGGGTTATAGCTATGGAGGTGATTGAGTATGGTTCATGGGTATGCTCGTGAGGTCAATATAGTGTTTATCATTTCCGTTGTGTCTACGTACCTTTCCTGCAATATTGAATCTCAATATTGATACGTGAGTACTCATAATTTAACTTTTACATACTAATAGTGTATCCCTGACTAGTGCTCGAGTATTTAGGATTATGCATGCTTGTACTTTTGATATTGCCCTTAGACAGGTTAGGTTGAATCTTGAATTAGTTACACTTGCGGTTGAGATAAGGTATAAGATATCATGTCCTTGGAAAGCTAGCGAAAAATTAAGAACTTTTCCTTTAGATATCGAATGGTTTCGATGAACGGATTAGAAGTTATAATCAATTGAATTTTCGATATTTTTATTAAAAATGATTATTATTATCGTCGTTCTAGTTTTATCTTATTATTATCATTATTATTATCTTTATCAATAAAAGGGATTTATCATTAAAAATTGTTATTTTTTTATTATTACTATCTTTATTATCGTTAAAGTTATAATTAGTATTATTATTATTATCCAATTATTATTATTATTATTATTATTATTATTATTATTAGTATTATTATTATTATTATCATTATTAATATATATATCATTATTTAAAAATGGTTATTGTTATTGTTATTATTATTATTACTATATTATCATTAAGATAATTATTAGTATTATCGTTAATAATGTTATAGTAACTATCATTATTAATATTAGTGTAATTAAAACAAATATTTGTAACACCTAATTATTTTGATTACTATTATTATCATTATTATGAACACGATATAAAAGGCGATTAAAAGCTATTAAACGAAACGATTAGGAAATAATGAGTAAGAGTATCATGATGAAATTAAAATATTATAAGATATTGATTTAGATAAAATTATCGTTCTTATTATTTTTATCATTACTATTATTATTAAAAGTATCGTTAGTATTAAAACTATCATTTTAACAAAAATTATCATTTTAATAGAAATGTCATTGTTACTATAAAATATCATTATTATTATTATTTTAAATAGAAATATTATTTTAAAGATAATATTAAAAATTATCGTAAATATTAAAGTTATCATAATTATAATTATCGTTTTATCATAATGTCATCTTAGTAATTATAAATATTGATATTTTTATAATAATAATTATTATTACAAAATAATACAACTTTTACTTACTATCATTATAGATATTATTTTATCAAATAAATATGTGATACAAATATATTTTACTACGTGTAATAACTTACTTTAATAATACCTATCATATTATCTTTATGATATTAAATGAACCCTATAAATTTTATTACTTAATATATATAAAAGTATATTTTATTATATAAATTTAATATAAAATTTTATTTATTAATAAATAAATTATATTATTTACTCTAATAAATCTTTTAAAAATATTTAAAAATATAAAACGACGATATTTAAACTATATATTAATCATGTATAGATTTTTGGAAATTATTTTGAGTCAAATTTACTTTTGTTTACTTTTGCATATTAGTCTCGAGCATTAGGATTGTGGTACACTATGACATGACCTAATTTGTTAGACAAATATTGACCAACACATAAATATATATAATTAATTTAGGTTCGTGAATCAGAGGCTGAAGCGACCCGTCCTAATCCATCCGGACGAAGTCCATATCGAGTATAAACGATTCACAACAGATGATTACATCGCGAGGTACTTGACCTCTATATGATACATTTTACAAACATTGCATTCGTTTTTGAAAAGACAATCTTTCATTACATCGAAAGTTGACGGCAGGCATACTATTTCACAATATATGTAACTATAATTTATTTTAAATAATCTTGATGAACTCAATGACTCGAATGCAACGTCTTTTGAAATATGTCATGAATGACTTCAAGTAATGTCTCTAATATGAGCAAATGCATAGCGGAAGATTTCTTTCGTACCTGAGAATAAACATGCTTTAAAGTGTCAACCAAAAGGTTGGTGAGTTCATTAGTTTAACATAAATAATCAGTTCATAAATTTAATAGACCACAAGATTTCATATTTCCAATTCTCATAAACATACGTCCCATGCATAGAGACAAAAATATCATTCATATGGATTGAACACCTGGTAACCGACATTCACAATATGCATATAAGAATATCCCCATCATTCAGGGATCCTCCTTCGGACATGATATAAATTTCGAAGTACTAAAGGATCCGGTACTTTGGATGGGGCTTGTTGGGCCCGATAGATCTATCTTTAGAGTTCGCGTCAATTAGGGTGTCTGTTCCCTAATTCTTAGATTACCAAACTTAATAAAAAGGGGCATATTCGGTTTAATAATTCAGCCATAGAATGTAGTTTTAAGTACTTGTGTCTATTTCGTATAACAGTTATAAAAGCAGTGCATGTATTCTCAGTCCCAAAAATATATATTGCGAAAGCATTTAAAAAGGGATTAATGAAACTCACGCATATAAATATTGTAAAACAGTTAATAAAACATTTGCATGTATTCTCAGCCCCAAAAATGTAAAGAGTAAAAGGGGAGCAAATGAAACTCACTGTACTGTATTTTGTAGTAAAAATACATATGACGACATTTGAACAATGCAGGGTTGGCCTCAGATTCACGAACCTATATCATTTGAATATAAATTAAAATGTGTAAACGTGATCGAACGAATCTATATATTATTCCTTAAATTGTATATTGTACTTATTTAGCTAGTGTATATATTTAAAATGTTTAATATCTATCTTCTTAATTATATTAATATATATATATATATATATATATATATATATATATATATATATATATATATATATATATATATATATATATATAGTTAGTATTATAAAAATATATCATTAGTTTGTTATATATAAGTATTTTTATAACTATTATTATTATGTTGATTTATAGTATATAAACTGTTATTATAATTATAATATATGTATTAAGTATATTTTAAGTACAAAATATATATTTGTAGTAAAAGTGATAGTTTTCGATAATAATGACTTACTAATAATGATAATCTCCTTTGATATTGAAAATACTGATTATAATGATTATATTGTTAGAAGTTATACTTTTGTTTATAATAATAATGGTAATACTACTGATTGCAAGAAATGATATTAATACTAATATTAGCAAAAATAATAATAACTTGCATTATTTTTATAGTAACAACAATAATAACCCTAATCACAATTATAATAATATTAGTAGTCCAAAAATGATCATTCAATAATAAGGATAAAATTATTACTACTTGTAGCGATAATAATAATAATTGTTATATCACTTATTAGGATACTAATAGTAATTATTATAATACTAAAATAATAATAATAATAATAATAATAATAATAACACAACAATAATATTAATCATAGTAATATCACTAATAACAATAACAATAATAATAATGATAATAATAATAATAATAATAATAATAATTATAATTATAAAAGAAATGATAATCAAAGGTGTATACCCTCTTAATTGAATTTCTGGAAAAAAATGCTCCGGGCGGGACTTGAACCCGTGACCTCTCGAAACTCGCTAACACTCTTCACCACCGGACCACTACCATTTTTCTGAAGTAATACAACTCTAATATAAATATAACTCATCCTCTATGTCTCACCTTCTTCTTCCTCTTTCCACAACTCACACAACCCAAATCAATTACAAAACATATAAACCATTTATATGTTGTCTTGAAATTATAAAACCGAACCATAATTCAATTAGATGTTTTCGGGATTAATTAAAACAGAAAAAGAAAGAAAAAAAAATAAATATAAAAGAACCGCTGCTGTTGGTCACGGCTAAAAAAAAAATGATTATGATTTTGGATACGTTTTGGACAAAGTGTATAATACAAACTATGTTTCAAATGTTCTATAACAACGTTTTCAATCATCAAATTCAACAGAAACGTCAAGAAATTTCTCAATTTGATCTTAGAACAAAAGTTGACTTTTTTTATCAAAAACTTTGACTCTAAAATTACTCATCGATTTTGCGAATTGATAAATAATACTTTGCAGAAAGATCGTGTGAACGATTTCTAACAACTTTACATTTATACTTTTTAGATTTTGATTTGAAATCGGCTTTTGATGATTTGAGTTCAAGGCAGGGGAAACCGACGGTTTATAACAAAAAAATAAATAAATAAATATAGAAAATAGAGAGTAGATTGAGATATTTGACAGATTTTTGTAGTATTGAGAAATTGGTGCATCAAGTTGCAGATAGGAACAAGATTATGTACTGGGTGATCGAGATATATAACCTACTCCCATTATATAACAGATTTTATAGTTTATAAAACATAATTAGTATAAATAATATAAATAAGTGTATTAATAATAATAATTCTAATTATCTTAATAATAATAATAATTAGTAATGATAATAAATAAAAAAAATAATAATAATAATATCACTAATGATAATAATATTATTAGTAATATTAATAATATTAATATAATGAATAATAATGATTTCTAATAATATTACTTATTATAATACTAGTTATAATAATACTATTATTAGTGATAATAGTAAGACTTCATACATATACCCATTTTCTTATCTGTAAATAATAATATTAATAATAATAATATCGAAATACAAATAATCATAATACAAATAATTTTGTTAGTAGTAATATTAATGATAATTATTGATGATTATGTAATAATAATATCTGCTAATAATATAATTAATAATTAAGTTATAATAAGTTACATATACCCATTTTTATAGAAAAATAGTAATACAAGTATTGATAATGATACTATAACAATTATATTTTTAAATTATAATTACGTATTATATGATAACACATGTTTGAATAATTAATATTTACCCATTTATATATATTACCATATATTAATAGTTATTAGCAAGAATCACATATATATATATATATATATATATATATATATATATATATATATATATATATATATAGTTTCATATTCATGTACATTATAAGAATACATAATTATTATTATTTTACATTTTTATTTCTAATTGATTAAAGCGTATTTTATTTATTTAAAAAAAAATTATATATACTTATGTTTATATTTATATATATAATTACATTTTTTTTACACACATTTGTTCGTGAATCGTCGAGAGTAGTCAAAGGTCAATTGAATATATAAATCAGTTCGAACTTTTTGAGACTCAGTTAAATATACTTTGCTTATTCTGTCGAAATCATATAAAGATTTAGGTTTAAATTTGGTCGGAAATTCCCGGGTCATCACAGTACCTACCCGTTAAAGAAATTTCGTCCCGAAATTTGAGTGAGGTGGTCATGGCTAACAATAAAAATGTTTTCATGACGAATATGAGTTGATAAATTGTGTTTTATCATTGTTGAGTAATATGGATAAGATAATTCGATTACTCGAAGAGTACGAGTGAAGTTATCACCAAAGAGTGAAATAAGAAAGTAAAGATTCATCTTAACTTTTGACAGAGCTAGGATTGAATTCCGGAATTCAAGGAATTAAAGAAAATCTATAAAATCTATAAGATCCGATTCTTCAGGATTTATGGAAATTAAGATCTCTATAATTAAATGCGATTTGTCTCTCTCGATTGCTTTGTCTGGTATTTTCACTATAAAAGAACTTCTTCCGTTCCATTATTTTCACCACTCCAATACTTTCTTTCTCGATCTATACTGTGAATATGCTTAATCCAATTTTGATTCTTGTTCTTATCCTCACTATCGCAACATTCATTCTCCTTTTCCAACTCCCACCAGAGGCATCTGCTTTCTTCTACTTCGTCCTTGGGGTTATAGTGTTTTTAATTCTCCCGTGTCTTTATGTTGCGATAAACATTGACATACACGGTTTGTAATTTATGTGTTGTTATCAGGTTTTATATTCTCTCTTATATTTCGAAGCTCTATGCTTTTGTTTTCTCTTCTCGACTTCAAGCCAAGCGAATAATGGTCCAGAATTCGTAGATATAGAATTTTGAATGATTACAATGTTCTAAGCAGGAAGGAACGTAATAGCACGATTTGATTTTTCAAATTACCAAAATCACTGAGAATAGAACTATCAAGAATATATTTTCTTGATAGGGTTAGAGGTTAATTAGAATAAAAGAATTATGTAACATGACACATGATGATGGTATGATCTACTGTGAACCATCCTCACGTTTCATAAAAAAAAACTTAGCATGACTTACTGTAATATAATCACGTTGATCAAGTGTCATTATATTATACTAACCCATGCATTAGCTCCCAACATTACTTCAATAATATTCATATTTTAATCTCGAAAGTTTATAGAATATAGAAACTAGCAGTTTCTATATGATGTAACACTGATAGCACGAAGAGAGTATTGATTTCAGATAAGAATAATTATAAAAATATCTTCAGAAATATGAAGGATATTTATAATGATAGATACGATGATATCTTGGAATTTCTAATATCGAAGGATGATGAAAACTATTGTCTGCAAGGGTTTTAGAGTAAGGAGCAAGATATTCACTAAAGACTTTAGTAGACATTGAATCATTTGGATTCTTTGAAGTCAAACTTATTCTTTGTGATCTGTCCACGGCTTTCTTCATAGTTTCGCATAATCTGCTTTTCGATACTAATTTTTCTATTGAATGTTTCCAATATAATGATACACAGGAAGCACTAGGAGGTATATAATTTCGGACGAGAATATTTATGAAAATATCCTCAGAAATATCGAAGATATTGATGATGATATTTTGGGATTTCTAAGTTCGATGGTTGATGAAGAAAGATTTTACGCAAGATTTTAACATGAGTACGGAGCAAGATATTCGTTGAAGGTTTCATCGGATCCAGAATTACCTAGATTCTTTGAATATATAGTATGGTCCTTGTATTTGTCTTTGGTCTCCTTCGTGGTTAGCTCAATCCGTTTTCCAGTTCCAACTTTTCTGAGCTTTTCCAACATACTATTCTTTATCATCATACTTCCGATGATTAAGGTCGTTTACGGTTGTCTACGGTTTCTGCTGCTTCATTCAGCTTTTTCAACATTCAGAGTATTGATTTGTAGACTGGGTGCTTTTCAGAATTTCAGAATGAAAAGTCATAATTCTAAGAGTTAAATGTTATACATATAACTGTTGATGTAGATATACTGTGAGTTCTCAAAGTACTGATTACTGATTCCCGGTAATTGGTATGGCAGTTCTCGTTACAAAATGCGGATGAGTATATGATAGGGTTTCAATGAATAAATATAATGATTTGTCAGAGAGATTTAAGCCAAGAAGTAACGAGATTGCTGGTATGTCTGCTGGTAATATAGTGGAATAAAAGAATTCTCCGGTCTCAAAAGGGTAATCGTATATATCAGGATTATAGTAAGGCTACTTCGAATGAAAAGTCGAAGTTGACTTGCTGGAGCTGTGACAAAACTGGCTACCTTGAAAAGGGATCGCAAAGTTATTTTTGCTAATAAATGCCAAAAGATCTGACGCGGCTACGTGTTAAACTTTTACTCAGTTGCCGAGAGTTTCTCAGGTGCATAACTATATGCATAAATCTTTCCTTCCGTAGATGAAGTGCGGTTGATTCATTCTATTAATTGAGGTGTTTTCAAAAATCATGAAAGGTTTGAATGCAGAATGTAATCATCAAGATACAAACGAGGTTTAAGATGAAATTAAGTGGCAAACTTGAAGAATTGTTTAGTTTCATATGTTATAATCAATATTTTAATTCATTTTAATTGTCCAATGTTGATAGTCCACAGTTGACAGTCCAATAATTCATATATAGTTTAATATGTAATATTCGAATTAATTAATACGTATCGTGACCCGTATACGTCTCAGACTCGATCACAACTCAAAGTATATATATTATTATAGAATCGACCTCAACCCTGTATAGAGAACTCGATCATTACTGCATATAGAGTGTCTATGGTGATTCCAAATAATATATATAGATGTGTCGATATGATATGTCAAAACTTTGTATACGTGTCCCGATATTTAAAGTGCGTAAAATAAATAACAGAAATTAAATGTCAATAAATAAAATTGCGAGAATATAAATTGCGATAAAATAAATTGCGATAATTAAATTGCGATAAATAAAATGTAATACGGAATTAACAGTTAACTAGGAACAGTTAGCTAGGATTTTGTTAGCGTGGTTTCTTAACAAAATTTCATATTGTCAATTAGTCTGTTTCTAATCAATTTTTATTGTGTCCATTATTTCTTCATTATGCCAATTGTTGGATTCTGATAGGTCAAAATCCAAATATAAAATTGAATGAAAATGGTTATTTTGTGGTGAACGGATTCGTATAGCTGTGGTTGTAAGTAGGATAGTAAATAACAGTTGAATCAGATTCGTAGAATGTACAATGTAACTTATTAATGCGAAATCTAAATATTCCTCGGGTATTACCTACCCGTTAAAGTATTTTCACCATTAACAGTTTGTACAATAAAAATTTTAATTACAATCTTTATGAAAACATATATACATATATATTTTCTTCAGACGTAATCATGGATTTAATGAGTCAATGTGATATTAAACTCATCAGATTTACGGCTAGAACTAGAATACATAATCCCTAAAACATTAGAGATTAAATAATCGCCATGAAGAACGAAGATAGTTTATGTAGAACGATTCGTAGAACGATGATTATGCTTGAGGTATAGATTGCGAGGTTGAGACATGTGATGATGTTGTTGTTGTTGGTACTGGTTATGGTGCTGGTGCTGCTGATGGTGGTACTGTTGCTGTTGGTGCTACAAGTGTTGTTGGTGCTGAGGTTGGTGATGATGTTGGTGTAGTAAGTATAGTTTGTAGATCACGCACCATTCTTGTCAGGGTTTCTATCCTACCCTCTATCATTTCTATCCATCCACTCATCTGATTCGATAGATCTTGATTATCAATTCGAAGTTCCCTAACTTCTTCTAATATTCCCCTTTGATTGGTATTCGAAAGTAGAGGTTGAATATTTTCTGAGATTGCAGTAATACGACCTTCGAGGCGGAATATTTTAGCAAGAAGGGTGAATACAGTGTTGCGCATAGGTTCACCGGTGAGTACATCATTTTCTCCGATGTTAGGAGGTAAGTTTGGTTCGCGGTAGGGCTCGCCTTCTTCATTTCTCCATCGAGTGAGTAAGTCTCGAACCCACCGCCATCTCCTCCAGAAAGAAAAATAACTAAATGGTTGAGGCACTTCTGGTTCATTGACTTCGGAGTCTGTTTCAATATACATCTCGAAATGGCTTCCAGAACTAATGGAATCCAAGCTAAGTGTAGGATCCATCTCTCACGATCAGTTAAAGGGTTTTGATATGAAATGATTTTTGAATATCGAATGATATTCTAATTATATATAGAATATCTATACATACTTCCAAAGATCTCGTGAATTACGGAGAAAATTAAGAAAACGTGTCAGATAAGGTCTACAGAGACAGATACACTACGATATAGATTTTTGTCTATACACTATTCATGCAATCATTGCAGTAGGATGTGTCTAGACTAAGAATGATAAGCAGGTAATTTCCTAAGGATGATAAACTGATGATTTTCGACAAAGATGATAAGCAAAATTTTTTTGACATGCAGACACGGTCGAAGTCCAGACTCACTAATGCATCCTAACGACTTATCACTTATACACACTAATGCAGACCTGGTTCGCTAAGGCCACCGCTCTGATACCAACTGAAGCAACCCGTCCTAATCCATACGAACGAAGTCCATATCGAGTATAAACGATTCACAACAGTTGATTACATCGCGAGGTACTTGACCTCTATATGATACATTTTACAAACATTGCATTCGTTTTTAAAAAGACAATCTTTCATTACATCGAAAGTTGACGGCAGGCATACTATTTCATAATATATGTAACTATAATTTACTTTAAATAATCTTGATGAACTCAACGACTCGAATGCAACGTCTTTTGAAATATGTCATGAATGACTTCAAGTAATGTCTCTAATATGAGCAAATGCATAGCGGAAGATTTCTTTCGTACCTGAGAATAAACATGCTTTAAAGTGTCAACCAAAAGGTTGGTGAGTTCATTAGTTTAACATAAATAATCAGTTCATAAATTTAATAGACCACAAGATTTCATATTTCTAATTCTCATAAACATACGTCC
Organism: Rutidosis leptorrhynchoides; assembly: GCF_046630445.1. NCBI lineage: Eukaryota > Viridiplantae > Streptophyta > Magnoliopsida > Asterales > Asteraceae > Rutidosis > Rutidosis leptorrhynchoides. The sequence goes on from NC_092336.1 coordinate 27,953,007, forward strand.
CATGCATAGAGACAAAAATATCATTCATATGGATTGAACACCTGGTAACCGACATTCACAATATGCATATAAGAATATCCCCATCATTCCGGGATCCTCCTTCGGACATGATATAAATTTTGAAGTACTAAAGCATCCGGTACTTTGGATGGGGCTTGTTGGGCCCGATAGATCTATCTTTAGAGTTCGCGTCAATTAGGGTGTCTGTTCCCTAATTCTTAGATTACCAGACTTAATAAAAAGGGGCATATTCGGTTTAATAATCCAGCCATAGAATGTAGTTTTAAGTACTTGTGTCTATTTCGTAAAACAGTTATAAAAGCAGCGCATGTATTCTCAGTCCCAAAAATATATATTGCGAAAGCATTTAAAAATGGATTAATGAAACTCACGCATATAAATATTGTAAAACAGTTAATAAAACATTTGCATGTATTCTCAGTCCCAAAAATGTAAAGAGTAAAAAGGGAGCAAATGAAACTCACTGTACTGTATTTTGTAGTAAAAATACATATGACGACATTTGAACAATGCAGGGTTGGCCTCGGATTCACGAACCTATATCATTTGTATATAAATTAAAATGTGTAAACGTGATCGAACGAATCTATATATTATTCCTTAAATTGTATATTGTACTTATTTAGCTAGTGTATATATTTAAAATGTTTAATATATATCTTCTTAATTATATTAATATATCTATATATATATAGTTAGTATTATAAAAATATATCATTAGTTTGTTTTATATAAGTATTTTTATAACTATTATTATTATGTTGATTTATAGTATATAAACTGTTATTATAATTATAATATATGTATTAAGTATATTTTAAGTACAAAATATATATTTGTAGTAAAAGTGATAGTTTTCGATAATAATGACTTACTAATAATGATAATCTCCTTTGATATTGAAAATACTGATTATAATGATTATATTGTTAGAAGTTATACTTTTGTTTATAATAATAATGGTAATACTACTGATTGCAAGAAATGATATTAATACTAATATTAGAGAAAATAATAATAACTTGCATTATTTTTATAGTAACAACAATAATAATCCTAATCACAATTATAATAATATTAGTAGTCCAAAAATGATCATTCAATAATAAGGATAAAATTATTACTACTTGTAGCGATAATAATAATAATTGTTATATCACTTATTAGGATAATAATAGTAATTATTATAATACTAAAAAAAATAATAATAATAATAATAATAATAATAATAACACAACAATAATATTAATCATAGTAATATCACTAATAACAATAACAATAATAATAATGATAATAATTATAATAATAATTATAATTATAAAAGAAATGATAATCAAAGGTGTATACCCTCTTAATTGATTTTCTGGAAAAAAATGCTCCGGGCGGGACTTGAACCCGTGACCTCTCGAAACTCGCTAACACTCTTCACCACCGGACCACTACCATTTTTCTGAAATAATACAACTCTAATATAAATATAACTCATCCTCTCTGTCTCACCTTCTTCTTCCTCTTTCCACAACTCACATAACCCAAATCAATTACAAAACATATAAACCATTTATATGTTGTCTTGAATTTATAAAACCGAACCATAATTCAATTAGATGTTTTCGGGATTAATTAAAACAGAAAAAGAAAGAAAAAAAATAAATATAAAAGAACCGCTGCTGTTGGTCACGGCTAAAAAAAAAAAAAAATGATTATGATTTTGGATACGTTTTGGACAAAGTGTATAATACAAACTATGTTTCAAATGTTCTATAAAAACGTTTTCAATCATTAAATTCAACAGAAACATCAAGAAATTTCTCAATTTGATCTTAGAACAAAAGTTGACTTTTTTTATCAAAAACTTTGACTCTAAAATTACTCATCGATTTTGCGAATTGATAACTAATACTTTGCAGAAAGATCGTGTGAACGATTTCTAACAACTTTACATTTATACTTTTTGGATTTTGATTTGAAATCGGCTTTTGATGATTTGAGTTCAAGGCAGGGGAAACCGACGGTTTATAACAAAAAAATAAATAAATAAATACAGAAAATAGAGAGTAGATTGAGATATTTGACAGATTTTTGTAGTATTGAGAAATTGATGCATCAAGTTGCAGATAGGAACAAGATTATGTACTGGGTGATCGAGATATATAACCTACTCCCATTATATAACAGATTTTATAGTTTATAAAACATAATTAGTATAAATAATATAAATAAGTGTATTAATAATAATAATTCTAATTATCTTAATAATAATAATTAGTAATGATAATAAATAAAAAATAATAATAATAATCATAATATCACTAATGATAATAATATTATTAGTAATATTAATAATATTAATATGATGAATAATAATGATTTCTAATAATATTACTTATTATAATACTAGTTATAATAATACTATTATTAGTGATAATAGTAAGACTTCATACATATACCCATTTTCTTATCTGTAAATAATAATATTAATAATAATAATATCGAAATACAAATAATCATAATACAAATAATTTTGTTAGTAGTAATATTAATGATAATTATTGATGATTATGTAATAATAATATCTGCTAATAATATAATTAATAATTAAGTTATAATAAGTTACATATACCCATTTTTATAGAAAAATAGTAATACAAGTATTGATAATGATACTATAACAATTATATTTTTAAATTATAATTACGTATTATATGATAACACATGTTTGAATAATTAATATTTACCCATTTATATATATTACCATATATTAATAGTTATTAGCAAGAATCACATACATACATATATATATATATATATATATATATATATATATATATATATATATATATATATATATATATATATATATATATATATATATATAGTTTCATATTCATGTACATTATAAGAATACATAATTATTATTATTTTACATTTTTATTTCTAATTGATTAAAGCGTATTTTATTTATTTAAAAAAAATTATATATACTTATTTTTATATTTATATATATAATTACATTTTTTTTACACACATTTGTTCGTGAATCGTCGAGAGTAGTCAACGGTCAATTGAATATATAAATCAGTTCGAACTTTTTGAGACTCAGTTAAATATACTTTGCTTATTCTGTCGAAATCATATAAAGATTTAGGTTTAAATTTGGTCGGAAATTCCCGGGTCATCACAGTGGCCAACCTTGCACTTGTTCAATGACGTTATATGTATTTTTACTACGAAATACAGTATGGTGAGTTTCATTTGCCTTTTTACCCTTTATATTTTTGGGACTGAGAATACATGCGCTTTTATAAATGTTTGATGAAATAGACACAAGTAATTGAAACTACATTCTATGGTTGAATTATCGGAATCGAATATGCCCCTTTTTATTAAAGTCTGGTAATCTAAGAATTAGGGAACAGACACCCTAATTGACGCGAATCCTAAAGATAGATCTATTGGGCCTAACAAACCCCATCCAAAGTACCGGATGCTTTATTACTTCGAAATTTATATCATGTCCGAAGGAGGATCCTGGAATGATAGGGGATATTCATATATGTATCTAGTTAATGTCGGTTACCAGGTGTTCACCATATGAATGATTATTTTTGTCTCTATGCATGGGACGTATATTTATGAGAACTGGAAATGAAATTCTTGTGGTCTATTAAAACGATGGAAATAAATGATTATGATAAACTAATGAACTCACCAACCTTTTGGTTGACACTTTAAAGCATGTTTATTCTCAGGTGTTAAAGAAATCTTCCGCTGTACATTTGCTCATTTTAAAGATATTACTTGGAGTCTTTCATAGCATATTTCGAAGAACGTTGCATTCGAGTCATTGAGTTCATTAAAGATTATTATTAAATCAATTTATAGTTGGATAGTGGATATTATGAAATGGTATGCATGCCTGTCAATTTTCGATGTAAAGAAAGTTTGTCTTTTAAAAACGAATGCAATGTTTGTAAAATGTATCATATAGAGGTCAAATACCTCGCAATGTAATCAACTATTGTGAATCGTTTATAATGTATATGAACGGGTCCTTTCAAAAACTGAGTTTGGAAGTAACTGAACATGGTCCCCAAACATCAGAGTGAACCAATTCAAATGGAGCTGAAGCAAGTTTATTGACTCTGGGAGGTAAGTGGATTCGATGGTGTTTAGCAAACTGACATGACTCACAATATAGAGACGATAAATTAGAAAATTCAGGACATAATTTCTTCATACTCTGAAGAGAAGGATGTCCCAACCTACAATGCATTTCATAAGGGGAAGATGACTTAGAGCATACCAAAGATCGTGGTATTTGTGTTTCAGGTTCAAGTATGTATAGATCATCGGATACCCGTCCTCTACTAATGATCTGCTTTGTCGATAGATCCTGGAAGACACAAAAATCAGCATAGAGTGAAACAACACAATTCAAATCTTGAGTAATTTTGCTAACGGACAACAAATTAAATGAGAAGTTTGGTAGATTTAAAACCGATGACAACGAAATAGATGGGGTAAGATTGATAGTACCAAAACCAAGGACATGATAGGTAGCACCATTTGCAATTGTGACATGAGATGGTTGTGATTTAAAATTGGATAAAATGTGATGATTACCTGTCATGTGATCTGAAGCACCAGAATCAATGACCCATTTAGAGGCCGATGATAAGAGGCATGTATTAGACTTACCTAATTCAGCAAAATCAGCAATTGGTGATGCGAGTTTTGCAGATCCTTTCAATCGAACAAATTCCTGATATTCCACCGTAGAGATAGTAAAAGTGGAAGAACATTTCACTTGTGATGAGAGTTTCTTTTCATCACCCACTATTATTTGCACGAACCACAAATAAACAGGACCAAATATGTACGGGTATAATAAAAGATTAACAAATAACCAAATCAAAATCCCACCAAATCTATAAACTTCCGACATATCCATAATATTCATTTAATCAGAAAAAAATAGCAGCCACTTAAGACCTTTTTTTTTATACAATTGGCCAGAAGTAGGTCACTTTCTTTCTTTGCTCGTCAACCATAAGAATAAATGAAAGGTTGATTAAATTAAGTGGGAGGGCCCCACTTTTTTTCCCTTTAACTGTGGCTCCTTTTAAGAACCCACTATCTCTTTTCCATTTGTGTGTGAAAGTGGCAGAAAAGAAAAACTCTCTTTATCAGAGATAACAAAACAGAAAGCTGAACAGTACCTCAGATCCGATTTAAAAAAAATTCGACGTGCATACAGAACCAAACTCCAGGGTGTTGATCGGAATCACAAACTAAACACTCGAACAAGGAAAATGGTAGCAAACGACTGTTCACGCGCCCTCACACGCTGGCGATTGAACAGCAGCTGACGGGGATAGGCGGCGCGTGCGGTTGCTGTCCGTTGTCGGAAAAATTTCGTACTTTTCAGGGGTGCAATTCGGGACCTTCTGCAACCTTTAGCGAGGGTGGTGAGATCAAACAATGACTTCGAGGTGACTAATTTCAAAGGACCGCTTGTGATGTGACTGTGGTGTGGCGATGGTGGTGGTGTTGGTGATGGTTGTTGAATTTATGGACTCAAATCATAACAGGTACGCTCTGATACCATGTAATGGGGTGGTGGTGTTGGTGATGGCTGTTGAATTTATGGACTCAAATCATAACAGGTACGCTCTGATACCATGTAATTCAGAGAATACAAGATTATGAAAATTAACTTGAAATTATTTCTATATCCCACATCTTATTACAACCAGTTATACGGGTATTTATAGACCCGGTGAATACAAGAACAACTGCCAATTTAATGCTTCTCCTAATTAATACCAACAACAGAATTAAATTCCACCGCCAATATTAAATGCACTGAATGCACCAGTGCACCGAATATATTAAATGATATATATCTACCTACGTATTTATCTACATATTCTAACATACCTTATTCGTGAAAGGCATAGTGAGTTTTGGTTTTGGTATAGTTTATTTGGTACTTGTAATTTTTACTATGTAATTTAGAACTGGGATGTACATTAATATATCCCTTTAGGTGTAGTTTGGGTCATTCTGGTTTCTGTCTAGCCATTTAATTTTCATTTTGTAAGTGTTTTGGTTGTTCACTAAAAACAACCCCTTGGGCATACCCGTTGTAGTTGTACTTATTTTATCCTTTTCTAATGAATTTTTTCGGGGCACCAGCCCCTTATCCAAAAAAATGATGTAAGCATATGATTTGGTGGTTAAACTTATGATTTAGTTATAGATCTTCTTATGTAGATATACACCATTAATGGGTTAAATTGTCCCCTTAAATGGGTTGAACTTATGATTCCCTTAAATGGGTTAAACTTATGATTTAGTTATAGATCTTCTTATGTAGATATACACGAGTCTTTTAACTAGTTATAATATAATAATTTGAAATAATAATTTTGTATAACAAACAATTTAATTTGATCCTCATATAATATAATAATTTTGTTATAAAGAGTAAGTAATAAATTAATTTTTATATTCAATTTTTAATTTTTAATAATAAAAAAGACATATTAAAACATAAGTGGTTCTTTATCGTTAATTGAAAATAAGAGACTAATTTTGGAACAAACAAAAATAGTAAGGATGTAGATTTTTTGTGACGGGGGAGTAGTACAATTTATTACAATGAGTAAGGTTTGATTGCTTGTTGTATAATTTTTTTTAAAACCATTTAGGGAGTCACTACTTGTTGTATCATTTGTAGGGGGTATGCCTGGAAAACGGGTTGTAACATCCCGTCTTTTTCCGTTTACTTTCTGTTTAATTAATTTAACATCCGTTATTTAATTATAACATCTCTCGTTTACTCTACGTATTTAAGGTAATTCGTTTGGTTAATTCACGTACCGGCTTTTAAACTTGATGGACTATACTTGCCAATGGACCAAAGTTTTGACTAGGTCAAATGGTCAAACCTCATCTCCTCCATTCATTTCACCTCCTCACTTTCTAATACTTTCATCTTTTTCTCTCAACACCAAATTCAAAGAATCATCATCCATTTTAGATCTAACAAGTGTTCATCAAAACAAATTACATATTTGGAATCCTTGCAACTTCCTTTTCGATTCCATACCAACTTCATCTCGTTTGGGTAACTTTCTAAAAACACTAAATTTCTTGTTCTTGATCTTTTAAACTTAAAAGTGTGTTAATTAGTGTCTATGGCTCAAGTCTAACATGAATATGTGATTTATATGTTTGTTCTTGTCATTTTGATGTAACTAGCTTAAACTTGAAATGGGTGTGTCTGATCTTGAGATTTGGTTGCTTAAATGTTGTTAGATGTTAAAAATACATGAATTAAATGTGTTACTAGCATCACTAGCTTCAATTTGATGTGTAGGTTGACTTAGAAAGACTCCATAAACATAATTGCTAAATTTATGATTTTGGGTTAGGGTTTGATAGAAGTAAAATGGATTTTTGATGCATTGAATGCTTTGCAATGTTGTTTGTAAGTGTTTAGTAGTATTGTATGCATAATTACCTACGAAACGGCGTATTATATGTTTGCATTTATTTCCCGAATCATCAATGTGCATTTATGAACTTGAAGCATTTATGATGAACTTTAAATGAGATTTCAACTTGGATTTGATTATTGTAAATGAAGTTTTTGATTGATGAAGCATGTTTAGTTGTGTTCCTCATTAAATTACCTTTCCAACGATGTATGGCATGCGTTTTGAATATTTTCGGTTCATGAGTTATGTTAAATTGAAGTTTGGTTCGAGACTTAACAAAATACTGCAAACAGCACTTTTTTCAGTAAAGGGCGCCGCACAACCTTTAGCGCGCCGCGCAAATGTGATGGTACAGATGATTAACCCCTGTAATAATACCTGGCCTGGTTCCACGCTATAATGCGGGCCGCGCACTCCAGTGCGCACCATGCATTTCCCCAGGCCAATTTTACTTTGTGTTTTGTTTTTCACAAATTCTCTCCCGCTTAACCGCAACTCCGGTTAACATGAAATTTGGCTAACATGCACATATATAATTTCTCATCATGGAAAATTGTCAGATACCCGACCCGACCCCGTTGACTTTGACCAAGTTTGACTTTTAGTCAAACCTAACCAAATACTTATGCAATCGTTTTAACTTGCTTTTATACTTGTACCTTGCATGAAACGTGACAATTTAATTCACATGCTATATAATCGAGTCGTAACGAGCCATAGGACTAATTGACCAACTTTGACCAACTGTGTTTACCGTTATTGATACGACCTACTTGTTTAGGTCAAGACTAGCATTCGTTCTTGCACAAGTTTACTTTGTGAAGTACCTTATTTACTCGTGCACTCAAAGTGAGATCATAGTCTCACTTTTACTCTTTTGTACTTATACTTGGGATGAGAAAACATAAACGTTTCGTTTTACAAAGTGAACACAAGTATGAAAACAAACATTCTACGTACGAGTTAGAACAAAAAGCCTCAATTCAATTATCATTAGTTACACTTGTAGGGTGTAAGCGTGAACTTATGTTGTGTGGCCATACGGGTTTGACAAACCCTCATTCGGATGGTTCGATACCATCAGCGGATGAAATATATTTTCGGGTATAGTGTAGGTTCTAAAACTATGATTCAGAGGTACTATTCAGTTAAGCCTTGATAATTGGGTGCTCGTGATACAACAACATCTTTTGGAATGTAAACGATTTGGATAATCAAATTCTATACTAAATCTTGTGGTTCAATACAATATACTTATTAAACCTATGATTTCACCAACGTTTTCGTTGACAGATTTTTCTATGTTTTTCTCAGGTCCTTGAATGCTAAGTGATTCATGCTTCCGCACTCTATTTTTGATACTTGCTTGGATGTCGAGTATACATGCATACATGGAGCTTCTTTTGGCTTTACTTTAAATTGTGTCGTATAGGTTTAAATTGTACTTAAAACGTTGTAAACTTAATTAGTCGTTGAACAACTTTGTAAACTTTAAAACATCTTTACATTTGAAATGAATGCGACATATTTTGGTCAAACGTTATTTTAAAGACTTATGACCACGTAATGGGGCCTAAGTAGACGGCGCCGTCAATGATGATTTTACCTGGGATGTTACAGATGGTATCAGAGCATTGGTTGTAGGGATTTAGAGTTCATTGGTGTTAACCCCGAGTCATAGGGTACATTAGTGAGTCTAGACTACAACCGGCATATAGACTTGAAGTAAGAATTACGTGACTACTTGTGCATTTATACTCGAACTCTTCTATTCATATCTAACTCATATTCCATCTTAATCTCACATTGTTAAATTTGATTGACACGTCACCTTGAACTTATGAAGTAATGTCGAATGCACATATGAATTAGGGTAATATAATTGCCGGGATTATATTACGGTGACTCATATGGACGTTCTGACATTATGACATAAAGAATTTAGGGAGAGTCAAGGAAAATTTTCACTCTATCTTTATTCCATATCACGATTAGTATTATTTAGAATACTAATCAACGATATTCTTGTGTCTTGAAGGAACAATGCCTCCTCGCCGAGTCCTACGCAACGAAACTCCCGAACAAGCTCTTCAACGAATGATAGCCACCGCCGTAGATGCGGCCATGGCCGGTCACTCCTCCAACAACAATAACAACAACCACAACAACAATCAAGGAGCCGGTAATTCAAGCGAAGGGTGCTCCTACAAGAACTTCATGGGGCGCAAACCTCACACTTTCGATGGAACCGGGGGACCAGTTGTGCTCACCCGATGGTTTGACCAAACGTCAGCCGTCTTTAGCATAAGTGGTTGTCAGGACCAAGACAAGGTCAAATACTCCACTCACACTTTCGCCGGTGTCGCTCTCACTTGGTGGAACACCTATGGGCAATCGGTGGGTACCGATGAAGCCCACACACTCTCTTGGGCCGATTTAAGGGAAAATATGATCATCGAATACTTCCCACGTGAAGAGACCCGCAAGCTTGAACACGAGCTAAGAACTTTAAAAGCGGTCGAAAATGACCTCAAAGCTTATAATCAACGGTTTGCCGAGCTAGCCTTAATGTGTCCGGCTCTCGTGACTCCCGAGTCCCTAAGAGTTTAACTTTACATGGATGGCCTCCCTAAGAGCATCAAACACGGGGTAATGTCATCCAAACCCGCTAATCTACAAGAAGCTTTGAAGATGGCCCGCCAATTGATAAAAACGGTGGATGAAATCATAGTACCGACACCTAAGGCCGAGGATAAATCGGGTAGCAACAAAAGAAAGTGGAAAGCCCCCAATCAAGCAACAACAACAACAACAACAACAACTTCGCTAAGAAGCCTTTCACCTTCGACGGCAAGAAAAGTTATGCCGGAAACTTACCTTATTGTAACAAGTGCTACAAACATCATCTTGGTGAATGTGGCAAACCATTTTGCGTCAAGTGTCAAAGAAGTGGCCATGTGGCCCACGATTGTAGGAATACCGCCCCTGTCGCTCAAAAGGGGCCCAATGCACCAAAAACTGGCGTTTGTTACGAATGTGGCCAACCGGGTCATTATAGGAATGTTTGCCCAAAGAAGAAAGCCAACCCCAATGCACGCGGCCGATCCTTCAACATTAACACCGAGGAAGCCCGAGATGACAATGAACTAGTCACGGGTACGTTTCTTCTCAACAACTCTTATGTTTCTTGTCTATTCGATTCGGGTGCCGATAAATGTTTTGTATCCAATACTTTGGCTCATACTCTTTGCTCTCCACCACTCCCCCTAAATACTACTTATGCCATTGAGGTGGCCGACGAGAAACTATTAAGTGCCAACACATATTACCGGGGGTGTACGTTAAACATATTGGGTAATGAGTTTGAATTTAACTTGATACCCATGGAACTAGGGAGTTTCGATGTAATAATCGGTATGAATTGGATGGTCAAAATGAAATCTCACATCATTTGCGATCTTAACGCAATTCGAATTCCTATCGAGAATGGTGAACCCTTGATTGTCTATGGCGATAAGAGTTGCACCGGACTCAACCTCGTTTCGTGCCTTAAAGTTGGAAAATTACTTCGTAAGGGTTGTTTTGCGATCCTAGCTTACGTTAAGAAAGTCGAGACCGACGAAAAGCATATCGATGATGTGCCAATTGTTAGTGACTTTACCGATGTATTTCCCGACGAATTTCCGGGTCTTCCACCTCATCGACCGGTTGAATTTAAAATCGATCTTATTCCGGAAGCCACACCAGTAGCACGTGCACTATATAGACTTGCTCCATCCGCAATGCAAGAATTGCAAAGTCAAATCCAAGAACTACTTGACCGTGGTTTTATCCAACCTAGCCATTCACCATGGGGCGCTCCGATTTATTCGTTAAGAAGAAAGATGGATCCCTATGAATGTAAATTGATTATAGTGAACTAAATAAATTGACGATTAAGAACCGATATCCTCTTTCACGCATCGATGACCTCTTTGATCAACTACAAGGGTCTTGTGTATATTCAAAAATCGATCTCCGCTCGGGTTATCATCAACTAAGGGTTAAGGGAGAAGATGTCTCCAAGACCGCTTTCCGGACTCGTTATGGTAGTTATGAATTTCTTGTAATTCCATTTGGTCTAACTAATGCACCGCCGGTGTTCATGGATCTTATGAACCGCGTGTGCAAACCATACCTCGACAAATTCGTTATTGTTTTCATCGATGATATTTTGGTCTATTCTAAAAGCGAAAAAGAGCACGAACAACACCTCCGACTCGTGCTTAAACTTTTAAGACAAGAACGACTCTATGCCAAATTCTCCAAGTGTGAATTTTAGTTGAAGGAAGTTCAATTTCTCGGTCACGTCGTAAGTGACCAAGTTATTAAGGTCGATCCCGCAAAAATCGAAGCCATTAGCAAATGGGAAACCCCTACTACTCCTACTCACATTCGTCAATTATTGGGTCTCGCCGGATACTATCGTAGATTCATCAAAGATTTCTCCTTGGTTGCTCGTCCTCTAACCGCGTTAACTCACAAGGGAAAGAAATTCATTGGGCAACCGAACAAGAGTCCGCGTTCCATATCTTGAAGAAAAAGCTAACCACCGCTCCTATCTTGTCTCTTCCCGAAGGCAATGATGATTTTGTTGTATATTACGATGCCTCGAAACACAGTTTTGGGTGTGTATTGATGCAACGAGAGAAAGTCATTGCTTACGTCTCCCGACAACTAAAAATTCATGAACGGAACTACACAACCCATGATCTCGAACTCAAAGCCGTTGTCTTTGCACTTAAAATGTGGAGACACTATCTTTATGGAACCAAGAGCACTATCTTCACCGATCACAAAAGCCTCCAACACATCTTTGATCAAAAACAACTAAACATGAGACAACGACGGTGGATTGAAACTTTGAACGATTACGATTGCGAGCTTCGTTACCATCCCGAGAAGGCAAATGTAGTAGCCAATGCCTTAAGTCGAAAAGAAAGAATGGTGCCCCTTCGTGTCCGAGCCTTAAACATCACCATTCAAACCAACCTCAATAGTCAAATTCGGGTAGCCCAAGATGATGCCCTCAAGGATGAAAACATTTCTCTCGAATGCTTGAACGTCCTCGCCTCTCGATTCAAAGTTAAGGAGACCGGACTCCGATATTTTGCCGAAAGTACCTAGTTATGGGAATTTACGAGGCCTTATCCTAGACGAAGCCCATAAGTCAAGGTATTCGATTCACCCCGGTGCCAATAAGATGTACCACGATCTCAAAGAACAATATTGGTGGCCGAACATTAAAAGGGACGTTGCTACTTATGTTGCAAGGTGTTTAACTTGTTCCAAAGTCAAAGCCGAACATCAAAGGCCGTCCGAGTTACTCCAACAACCCGAAATCCCGCAATGGAAGTGGGAAAGAATAACGATGAACTTCATCACAAAACTACCAAAGACGGCGGGCGGTTATGATACCATTTGGGTTATTATTGACCGTCTCACTAAATCCGCCCACTTCCTCGCTATGAAAGAAACGGGCAAATGGACAAACTTGCACAACTTTACATCAAAGAGATTTTAACCCGTCACGGTGTACCCTTATCGGTCATATCCGACCGAGATGTTCGTTTTGCTTCTAGATTTTGGCGTGCCTTGCAAGAAGCCTTGGGAAGGAGTTTGGACATGAGTACCACATACCATCCACAAACCGACGGACAAAGCGAACGCACAATTCAAACTTTGAAAGACATGCTACGAGCTTGTGTTATCGACTTCGGAAAAGATTGGGAAAAGCATTGTCCACTAGTCGAGTTATCTTACAACAATAGTTATCACGCGAGTATTAAAGGCGCACCTTTTGAAGCGCTATATGGCCGTAAATGTCGTTCTCCTCTTTGTTGGGCCGAAGTAGGTGATAAGCAAATCACCGGACCCGAACTCATTCACGAAACAATCGAGAAGATTGTTCAAATCCGAGACAGGCTTAGGACAGCCCGTAGTCGTCAAAGGAGCTATGCCAACATTAGATGCAACGATATTGAATTCCAAGTAGGTGACCGCATAATGTTAAAAGTCGCACCTTGGAAAGGTGTAATCCGTTTCGGGAAACGCGGGAATCTAAATCCACTATATGTTGGTCCTTTTGAAATCTTGGAGCGTATTAGACCCGTTGCTTACCGTTTGGATCTCCCGACTCAATTGAGCTCCGTTCATCCTACTTTCCATGTATCAAACTTGAAGAAGTGCCTTGCCGAACCCGATGTCATCGTCCCTCTCGAAGAGCTTACTATTGATGACAAACTTCATTTCGTGGAAGAACCGGTTGAAATTGTGGACAACTCCGTCAAAATGCTAAAACAAAGTAAAATCCCGATCGTTAAAGTTCGTTGGAATGCCAAAAGGGGGCCCGAGTTTACTTGGGAAAGACAAGACCAAATGCAAAGGAAGTACCCTCATTTATTCGTGGATTCGGAAACGCTAGATCACGAGGAAGAAACAACGACTACTACGCCTACTTAAATTTCGGGATGAAATTTCTTTTAAGGAGTAGGTAATGTTGTGATGACCCTGGAATTTCCGACCAAATTTAAACTTAATCTTATATGATTTTGATACGCTAAGCAAAGTATGTAATGTTGAGTCTAGAAAATTTTGAAACTATTTCATGAATTCATTTGACCTTCGACTGCTCTCGACGATTCACGAACAATTAATTGTAAATAGATATGTGTGTATGTATATATAAATAATAATTCAAAATATAATTTGAAGTATTATATGTTGTTGTTATTAAAAATTAATAAAGATTTGAAATTATAATAATTAATATTTAAAATATATCTCTATAGATAAATAAAGTATATTAAAAATAAATATTAAATAATTGTAACACTCATTTGATGTTTCGATTGATATTAAGCAAGTTAAATTCAAACTTATGTAATTTTAAAATAAACGGTGATACGAAAATGAGTTCTATAAATTTTAGGCTTATTAAAAATGTATTTAGGAAGTATTTGTTGAATTTTAAAACTTTTTATATTTTACTTAGGGTTGGAAGTGAATAATTAATGTAATTTTTATTTAACAGTTAATGACCAAATCTTATACCATAATGACCAAAATAAATAAAGATAGTCACTGTAAAAATATGAGGTTTTTCAAAAGACTTTTATCCGCCACTGAATTACAACGGAGTATGATTTAACACTCCGTAGAAACTGTCGGCAGAATAATCAATCAATGATTCACGAGAATCTTAAATTGGTTACTGTACTTGTTTTATGCACATTTCTGTTTCCTATCTTATCAATATAAAATACATATATATATATATATATATATATATATATATATATATATATATATATATATATATATATATATATATATATATATATATATATATATATATATAAAATAATAATAATTAAAACATGTCGAACAAGTTGTGATTGAATTATGTGTTTTGATTACTGTGGATAATTGTTTGACTTAATTAGTCAAATATATGTGTATTACATATACACGTACTTAGTGAATCACACACCTACATCTTTTAACAAATAAAAGCTACAACATCTATATCACCATCACTTCTAATCTTTTCTTTCTTTCTCTGCATAGCCATCCTTGATCACCCGTAACACCCACTTCACCTCCTTACTAAATCCATCCGCCACCTCAATCAACCATTTTATTGTTGCTTGTACTCTTGAACACCATCACCAAACTTTTGCTTCCTGCTATAAACCGTAACCATTATCCACGATTTATAATGCTTCATTCCTGTTCTTGGTCGCGTACCAACATCAATTGACACCATCATCGAATGTTATCATCATCATCATCCCTTACTCACTGTTGCTATGTTCCAATCATAACCCACATATACACTAACATAAGATCATTAAGAATCACTATATGATCGATGTTGTTATACTTGTGTCATTATTTCTGTTTGAGTAAAACTCTAACTGGAAACTCACCCGAGGTATTCGACTGCTACTACTATACGAAAATCAAGAACCACTAAACCATACGACTTGTATGTTTGTTGCCGTTAATTTTGTATTCGAAAACCACCAACCGTAATCACCTCAAATGCAACCTTCTCTCTCTACTCTCACTCTTATTTTCTGTTCAGTCGACACCAAACACCCCTCGTTATATTTTTCTCTTGAAATTAAAACCTTAAGATAATACAGAGTGAAGATGACTCGAACATGCATATTATGATTTTATGATGTTGTTGCATTATTTTTCCTATTTCTTCTTGTTTTCTTTGTAATCCCAACTCGAACAAACAACCTCAAACACCAAGATTTCACTCTCTTGTTTTTCCTGTCAACCGTAAATCACCATAAACATTCACCTTTACTATCGTGATCTACCTGTTTTCTATGTTCCTGTCCGATTAAACCACCCTAACACCACCTTTAAAACTTCCGGGAACAACCTCCAAAACATCCCCAACGAGCCACCACCTTTGTTCATTACTAAACTGCTGTTGTTAATTTTTTTTTTCGGACATTTTAAGAACATGAAAAGGTTGGTTACCACCTCTCTATTGCCACGTTATCATCCATACAATTTTTTTTTTTAAAAAAGCAATCGGGTGACTTTAGTTAGAAAGTGATGGTTAAAATAATATAGGGTGGCATGTTTTTCCACTATGTATATGGTTTCTGTTTCCTGTACGAATTGCAAGCTGGAAATCATTGATTGTTGATTGGGCCATCGAGTAATTTTTGTTATTGTTTGGGCCGTTTGGTTTAAAGGGTTGTTGGGCCGAATTCCTAGTTGGACTCCTAATATACTAGTTGTGGTTTTTGAGTGGATTTGGGATTAATTGATAGTTGGGCCGTAAACCTTATTGTGTTATTGGGCCGACTAATAATTAATGAGAAGTTGATAGTAACCGATAGATAAAGAAGATATTAAGAAGTTGATTATGGTTATGAGTAGGATTTAGATGATGATGATGTTAAAAGAATGATGATGAATGATATCATTAGCTAAAAATGATGATGATGGAAATATGATCTAGATGATAAATGTTTCGTGCAGTTTAAATAACAAAAAGACGCGAGTTATTACAATAAGTAACTGGAAGATCAATGGTTTGGAAGTGTGTTTGACAAGCGAGAGGTCGTGGATTCGAACCTCGGTTGTGGCATTATTTTTTTTGAAAAAGAAAAAGAAAGGGAAACAGGAAGAAAAGGGGTTATACAAACATAAGTATCATATTTATCAGAGAAAAACAGACATAGATGAATGGTTAAGGTTGTTTTCGGGTAAGCGAGAGGTCGCGGGTTCAAATCTGGGCATTGGAATTTTATTTTTAAAGCTTGTTTTCTTCAAAGGTTCGTGAATTCGAGGCCAACCCTACAGTGTGCAATATAGTCATATGTATTTTTACTACAAAATACATTAGGTATGAAAGAAATATTCCGCTGTGCATTTGCTCATATTAGAGATGTTACTTGGAGTTATTCATGACATATTTCAAAAGACGTTGCATTCGAGTCATCGAGTTCATCAAGATTATTATTAAGTCGATTATAGTTGAATATATTATGAAAGAGTATGCATGCCGTCAACTTTCGATGTAAATGAATGTTTGTCTTTTAAAAACGAATGCAATGTTTGTAAAATGTATCATATAGAGGTCAAGTACCTCACGATGTAACCAACTATTGTGAATCATTTGTAATCGATATAGACTTCGTCCGGATGGATTAGGATGGGTCTCTACAAATGTAACATCCCGTCTTTTTCCATTTACTTTCCGTTTAATTAATTTAACGTCCGTTATTTAATTATAACATCTCTCGTTTACTCTACGTATTTAAGGTAATTCGTTTGGTTAATTCACGCACCCGCTTTTAAACTTGAGGGACTATACTTACCAATGGACCAAAGTTTTGACTAGGTCAAATGGTCAAACCTCATCTCCTCCATTCATTTCACCTCCTCACTTTCTAATACTTTCATCTTTTTCTCCCAACACCATATTCAAAGAATCATCATCCATTTTAGATCTAGCAAGTGTTCATCAAAACAAATTCCATATTTGGAATCCTTGCAACTTCCTCTTCGATTCCATACCAACTTCATCTCGTTTGGGTAACTTTCCAAAAACACTAAATTTCTTGATCTTGATCTTTTAAACTTAAAAGTGTGTTAATTAGTATCTATGGCTCAAGTCTAACATGAATATGTGATTTATATGCCTGTTCTTGTCATTTTGATGTAACTAGCTTAAACTTGAAATGGGTGTGTTTGATCTTGAGATTTGGTTGCTTAAATGTTGTTAGATGTTAAAAATGCATGTATTAAATGTGTTACTAACATCACTAGCTTCAATTTGATGTGTATGTTGACTTAGAAAGACTCCATAAACATAATTGCTAAATTTATGATTTTGGGTTAGGGTTTGATAGAAGTAAAATGGATTTTTGATGCATTGAATGCTTTGCAATGTTGTTTTTAAGTGTTTAGTAGTATTGTGTGCATAATTACCTACGAAACGGCGTATTATATGTGTGCATTTATTTCCCGAATCACCAATGTGCATTTATGAACTTGAAGCATTTATGATGAACTTTAAATGAGCTTTCAACTTGGATTTGATTATTGTAAATGAAGTTTTTCATTAATGAAACGTGTTTAGTTGTGTTCCTCGTTAAATTACCTTTCCAACGATGTATCACAAGCATTTTGAAT
The DNA here is from genome assembly GCF_046630445.1 of Rutidosis leptorrhynchoides. Taxonomy (NCBI): domain Eukaryota; kingdom Viridiplantae; phylum Streptophyta; class Magnoliopsida; order Asterales; family Asteraceae; genus Rutidosis; species Rutidosis leptorrhynchoides. Next base: position 27,971,246 of record NC_092336.1, read on the forward strand.
GTTTTCGGTTCATGAGTTATGTTAAATTGAAGTTTGGTTCGAGACTTAACAAAATAATGCAAACAACACTTTTTCCAGTAAAGCGCGTCGCGCAACCTTTAGCGTGCTGCGCAAATGTGAAGGTACAGATGATTAACCCCTGTAATAATACCTGACCTGGTTCCACGCTATAATGCGCGCCGCGCACTCCAGTGTGCACCGCGCATTTCCCCAGGCCAATTTTACTTTGTGTTTTGTTTTTCACAAATTCTTTCCCGCTTAACCGCAACTCCAATTAACATGAAATTTGGCTAACATGCTCATATATAATTTCTCATCACGGAAAATTGTCGGATACCCGACCCGAACTCGTTGACTTTGACTTTGACCAAGTTTGACTTTTAGTCAAACATAACCAAATACTTATGCAAACGTTGTAACTTGCTTTTATACTTGTACCTTGCATGAAACGTGACAATTTGATTCACATGTTATATAATCGAGTCGTAACGAGCCATAGGACTAATTGAACAACTTTGACCAACCGTGTTTACCGTTATTGATACGACCTACTTGTTTAGGTCAAGACTAGTGATGTTATGCGAGGTGTATACGAAATATTTATATTTTTATTACGAAATACTATTAATTACGATACAATTTTACACAAGTTATTTATTTATTTATAGAGTGGATATACCTAAACCTTGTTACAACACTTATAGGCAGTGTACCTAATCGTACAGTAGTGTAGTTTTTAGTAAGTCCGGTTCGTTCCACAAGGAGCTAGCCAAGTTTAACGCTATATTTTATTTTAAACTATATTTGTATATATATATATATATATATATATATATATATATATATATATATATATATATATATATATATATATATATATATATATAAGTAGTATTATTATTATTATAAAAAGGGGGTTTTTACCGTTTAGTGACCGGTTTGTCGATTTTATGTCTTAAGTCGCAATTAAAACCTAATGTAAAATATTAAATATAAATACAACTTAATTTAAAGTGTAAAGTAAATAACGATAATTAAAAGTGCGATAAATTAAAGTGCGATAAATAAAATGATGGTAAAAAAAATTGCGATATTTAAAAAGTACGATAATTAAAAATTACGATAATTAAAAAGTACGATAATTAAAAGTGCGATAAGATATTATATAAAGGAATTATGCTTATTTAAACTTCCGTAATCATGATGTTTGACGTGTTGATTTTAATTTATTACCATGGGTTAATTGTCCTTTGTCCTGGATTATTCGATATGTCCATCTAGTTTTTGTCCATAACAGTCCATCAGTCATAAATATAAAGTGCGAGTGTCCTCGTCAAATTATCCTTATACCCGAAGTCAAATATTTCAACTAATTGGGGACTTAAACTGTAATAAGGTTTTAATGCATTGTTAATGATTACACCAGGTTATCGACTGTGTGCAATCCAAGGTTTTAATACTTTATTATCAATTACACCAAGTGTCCTTGTATGTAATCCACCCCTGTTTTAATGAGTTCATTGACTATTAATCCATCTCCGTGTCCGGTTAAATGAACAATTATTAGTATTTATAAATATCCCGCCCATCGTGTCCGATCGAGTGTATATGGTTATTTATAGATACGTCAAATTGTAAATCTCTATATTAAATTAACGAACTATCATTCAGTTAAACAAATATAAAGCCCATTAATAGTCCATAGTCCAATTTCCACAAGTGTCGGTCTTTTGTCCAGACCCCAATTATGGTACAAAACCCAATTATCCCGTCTTTAATATTTAGCCCAACATCATGATTACTTCGATTTAAATAAGCATAATAATAACTTAGCTACGAGACATTAATTTAAAAAGGTTGAACATAACTTACAATGAGTATTAATCGCGTAGCGTTACACGGACAGAATTTCGACTTACAAACTTAAAACATTCGCCACTATAACCTTATTATTATTAACTTAAAATTAAAATTAAAATTATAAATATAAATATATATATATATATATATATATATATATATATATATATATATATATATATATATATATATATATATATATATATATATATATATATATATATATATATATATATATATATATATATATATATATATTGAGAGATAGAGAGTAGATAGAAAAAGATGTCTAAAATTCGTCGACCAAACGTTGCAATCTATAGGACCTGAGCTGCTACAGTATACCATGCGATCGCATGGTTTTAAGCCTTCCTGGCCATGCGATCGCATGGCCTCCTTTTCCTGGTCACAAAGCACCAAAAACGTGGGCTGCGCGTATTTATTTAATATATAATATAATATATATAATTTTATATAATTAATTATATATTATATTATATTCTTGTACTCCGTTGACTTGTAATTTTAGCTCCGTTGCGTCGCGCGTTGATATTTGGTTCATGTCCCGGTTCCGGATTTTTGAACGTCCTTGCGTACAATTTAATATCTTGTACTTTGCGTTTTGCGGCTTGTACTCTTGTAATTTTGAGACGTTTCTTATCAATAAATTGAACCACTTTGATTGTACTTTGTACTTTTTATCTTTTTGGTCGTTTGCGTCTTCAAATCGTTGAATCTGTATTTTGTCTTCACCTTTTATTATTTAAACGAATATCACTTGTAAATAGAACAATTGCAACTAAAAGCTTGTTGATGTTTGCAGAGGTGTAGTACGAAATAGTTATATTTTTATTGGGAAATACTATTAAATACGATACAATTTTACACAAGTTATTTATTTATTTAATTGAATATACCTAAACCTTGCTACAACACTTATAGACAGTGTACCTAATCGTAGAGTAGTGTAGTTTTTAGTAAGTCCGGTTCGTTCCACAGGGAGCTAGCTGAATTTAACGCTATATTTTTAACAACTATATTTGTATAAAATATATATAATTATATATAGTAGTAATATTATTATAAAGGGGGTTTTACCGTTTAATGACCGGTTTGTCGATTTTATATTTTAAGTGTAAAGATAAATGACGATAATATAAATGCGTAAAATAAATAACAATATTTAAAATGACAAATAAATAAATGATAGTAAATAAAAGTACGATGAGATATAAAATAAAAAAATTATGCTTATTTAAACTTCCGTAATTGAAATGTCCCGTTCTTATTGATTAAAAACGTTCCATATTAATTGATTTCGTTGCGAGGTTTTGACCTCTATATGAGACGTTTTTCAAAGACTGCATTCATTTTTAAACAAACCATAACCTTTATTTCATCAATAAAGGTTTTAAAAGCTTTACGTAGATTATCAAATAATGATAATCTAAAATATCCTGTTTACACACGACCATTACATAATGGTTTACAATACAAATATGTTACAACAAAATAAGTTTCTTGAATGCAGTTTTTACACAATATCATACAAGCATGGACTCCCAATCTCGTCCTTATTTAAGTATGCGACAGCGGAAGCTCTTAATAATCACCTGAGAATAAACATGCTTAAAACGTCAACAAAAATGTTGGTGAGTTATAGGTTTAACCTATATATATCAAATCATAATAATAGACCACAAGATTTCATATTTCAATACACATCCCATACATAGAGATAAAAATCATTCATATGGTGAACACCTGGTAACCGACATTAACAAGATGCATATATAAGAATATCCCCATCATTCCAGGACACCATTCGGATATGATATAAATTTCGAAGTACTAAAGCATCCGGTACTTTGGATGGGGTTTGTTAGGCCCAATAGATCTATCTTTAGGATTCGCGTCAATTAGGGTGTCTGTTCCCTAATTCTTAGATTACCAGACTTAATAAAAAGGGGCATATACGATTTCGATAATTCAACCATAGAATGTAGTTTCACGTACTTGTGTCTATTTTGTAAATCATTTATAAAACCTGCATGTATTCTCATCCCAAAAATATTAGATTTTAAAAGTGGGACTATAACTCACTTTCACAGATTTTTACTTCGTCGGGAAGTAAGACTTGGCCACGGGTTGATTCACGAACCTATAACAATATATACATATATATCAAAGTATGTTCAAAATATATTTACAACACTTTTAATATATTTTGATGTTTTAAGTTTATTAAGTCAGCTGTCCTCGTTAGTAACCTACAACTAGTTGTCCACAGTTAGATGTACAGAAATAAATCGATAAATATTATCTTGAATCAATCCACGACCCAGTGTATACGTATCTCAGTATTGATCACAACTCAAACTATACATATTTTGGAATCAACCTCAACCCTGTATAGCTAACTCCAACATTCACATATAGAGTGTCTATGGTTGTTCCGAAATATATATAGATGTGTCGACATGATAGGTCGAAACATTGTATACGTGTCTATGGTATCTCAAGATTACATAATATACAATACAAGTTGATTAAGTTATGGTTGGAATAGATTTGTTACCAATTTTCACGTAGCTAAAATGAGAAAAATTATCCAATCTTGTTTTACCCATAACTTCTTCATTTTAAATCCGTTTTGAGTGAATCAAATTGCTATGGTTTCATATTGAACTCTATTTTATGAATCTAAACAGAAAAAGTATAGGTTTATAGTCGGAAAAATAAGTTACAAGTCGTTTTTGTAAAGGTAGTCATTTCAGTCGAAAGAACGACGTCTAGATGATCATTTTAGAAAACACACTTCCACTTTGAGTTTAACCATAATTTTTGGATATAGTTTCATGTTAATAATAAAAATCATTTTCTCAGAATAACAACTTTTAAATCAAAGTTTATCATAGTTTTTAATTAACTAACCCAAAACAGCCCGCGGTGTTACTACGACGGCGTAAATCCGGTTTTACGGTGTTTTTCGTGTTTCCAGGTTTTAATTCATTAAGTTAGCATATCATATAGATATATAACATGTGTTTAGTTGATTTTAAAAGTCAAGTTAGAAGGATTAACTTTTGTTTGCGAACAAGTTTAGAATTAACTAAACAATGTTCTAGTGATTACAAGTTTAAACCTTCGAATAAGATAGCTTTATATGTATGAATAGAATGATGTTATGAACATCATTACTACCTTAAGATCCTTGGATAAACCTACTGAAAAATAGAAAAATGGATCTAGCTTCAACGGATCCTTGGATGGCTCGAAGTTCTTGAAGCAGAATCATGACACGAAAACAAGTTCAAGTAAGATCATCACTTGAAATAAGATTGTTATAGTTATAGAAATTGAACCAAAGTTTGAATATGATTATTACCTTGTATTAGAATGATAACCTACTGTAAGAAACAAAGATTTCTTGAGGTTGGATGATCACTTTACAAGATTGGAAGTGAGCTAGGAAACTTGAAAGTATTCTTGATTTTATGTAACTAGAACTTGTAGAATATATGAAGAACACTTAGAACTTGAAGATAGAACTTGAGAGAGATCAATTAGATGAAGAAAATTGAAGAATGAAAGTGTTTGTAGGTGTTTTTGGTCGTTGGTGTATGGATTAGATATAAAGGATATGTAATTTTGTTTTCATGTAAATAAGTCATGAATGATTACTCATATTTTTGTAATTTTATGAGATATTTCATGCTAGTTGCCAAATGATGGTTCTCACATGTGTTAGGTGACTCACATGGGCTGCTAAAAGCTGATCATTGAAGTGTATATACCAATAGTACATACATCTAAAAGCTGTGTATTGTACGAGTACGAATACGGGTGCATACGAGTAGAATTGTTGATGAAACTGAACGAGGATGTAATTGTAAGCATTTTTGTTAAGTATAAGTATTTTGATAAGTGTATTGAAGTCTTTCAAAAGTGTATAAATACATATTAAAACACTACATGTATATACTGTAGCGACCCGACCAAATCGTCATTGACGGCGCCGTCTACTTAGGTCCCGTTACGTGGTCATAAGTCTTTAAAACAACGTTTGACCAAAAGATATGTCGCATTCATTTCAAATGTAAAGGTTGTTCAAGTTTACAAGAATAATTCCACCACAAGTTACGATACATAGTTTTAAGTACAAATGAAACTTATGCGACACAATTTAAAAGTATCCAAAAGACGCTCCATGTATGCATATATACTCGACATCCAATACAAGTATCAAAATAATGAGCGGAAGCATGTATCATGTATCGTTCAAGGACCTGAGAAAAACATAGAAATCTGTCAACGAAAACGTTGGTGAAATCATAGGTTTAAGTAAGTAAGTACAAGTGAACCACAAGATTTGCATCAATGAAATAATAGTAATACATTCCAAAAGTTTGTTTCACGAGCACCCAATTATCAAAGCTTAACATTCCTTCCATTGTATACCCCATCACTTAGTGCTAGAACAAACACTGATTCTCGAAAATATATTTCATCCGTAGACGGTAGCGAACCGTCAAAGATGAGGGTTGTCAACCCATATGGCCATATAACATAAGTTCTCGCTTACACCCGGCAAGTGTAACTAATGATAATCGAATTGAGGATTTTTGTTCTAAACTCGTATGTAGAATGTTTGTTTTCCCGTTCTTGTGTTCACTTAGTTCAAAAGAATCGTTTATGTTTTCTCATCCCAATATAAGTTCAAAAAGAGTAAAAGTGGGACTATGATCTCACCTTGAGTGCACGAGTAGTAAAGTACTTCAACAAGTAAACGTGTGCAAAGAACAATGCTAGTCTTGACCTAAACAATAGGTTTGTATCAATAACGGTAAACACGATAGGTCAAAGATGTTCAATTAGTCCTATGGCTCGTTAAGACTCGATCATAATAGCATGTGAATCAAATTGTCATGTTTCATGCAAGGTACAAGTATAAAAAAAAACATGTTAGAACGATTGCACAATATTTGGTTAAGTTTGATTAAAAGTCAACTTGGTCGGGTCAAAGTCAACGAAAAAGTCAACATGTTCGGGTCGGGTCCCGAACTATTTTTCTGAGGTTTTTAATCATATATGAGCATGTTAGAACAAGTTTCATGTGAATCGGAGGTCCGTAGTATGCCAAACATTTTCCATAAAATGGACACCGGAGACAGAAGCTGGGCACGGCTTATGCCGCGCCGCGGCACCCTTCTGTCGCGCCGCGACAATAGGCGGGTGCTGGTGCCTGGTCTGTTTCACTTGTCCAACTTGATCCAAACTTCAAATAAGCATAAAACGCAAACCACAAACACTTAGGACTCGCACCTTATATCGTTGGAAAGCTCTTTTGACATAGAATGCAACTAAACACAATTTAACAATCAAAAACCTCATTTGTAACAACCGAGTTTTCCAACCAAGTGATCATTCAATGCCCACATTAATGCTTCAAACTCACCAATGCACATTTAATGATTTGGGCATTCAATGCATACATGTGACATGCCATTTTGTAGGTAATGGAGCATACAATACAACTAACAACTTACTAACAACAATTCATGGCAATCAACGCATCAAATAATCACTTCAAGTTCTTCAAACCCTAACTCAATTCCACCAAAAATCAATAATCAAGTTCATGAAGTTTTCTAAGGCAACCTACACATCAAATTGAAGCTAGTGATGCTAGTAACACAATTAAAACATCAACTTTCAACATCTAACAACATATGATCATCCAAAATTCAAGAACAACACACCAAAATTCAAGTTCATGCTAGTTACACTAAAACAACGAGATCGAGCATATGAATCATATATTCATGTTAGACTTGAGCCATAGACACTAATTAACACTTTTATAAGTTAAAAACATCAAGAACACAAAATCTAGTGATTTTAGAAAGTTACCCAAATGAGATGAAGTTGGTACCAAAATGAAGAGGATGAAGAGAGGATCACGAATATGTAATTTATTTGGTTGCTAGCTCCCTAATCCGAATTTAGATGATGAATGAATGAGAAAGGAAATTGGGTGTGTTCTTGCTAGAGAGAAAGAGAGAGAGAGAGAGGGAGATGGTAATGAATGGGTGAAAGGGGTTTGACCCTTTGACCTAGTCAAGGGTTTGATCCCTTGTCAAGTTTAGTCCCTCAACTTTCGTTCGGGTGCGTGAATTACCTAAACGAGATAATTTAAAACGCGTATCAACGGGAGATGTTATAAACATATAACGGACTTTATATTAGTATAACGGAAAAGTAAATGGAAAAGGCGGGATGTTACATTACCTACTCCTTAAAAGAAATTTCGTCCCGAAATTTAAGTAGGCGTAGTAGTCGTTGTTTCTTCCTCGAGATCTTGCGTTTCTGAATTCACGAATAGATGAGGATACTTCCTTTGCATTTGATCTTGTCTTTCCCAAGTAAACTCGGGTCCTCTTTTGGCATTCCAACGAACCTTGACAATCGGAATTCGGCTTTGTTTCAATGTCTTGACGGAGGTGTCCACAATTTCAACCGGTTCCTCCACAAAATGAAGTTTGTCATCAATAGTAAGTTCTTCGAGAGGGATGAAGATATCGGGTTCGGCAAGACACTTTTTCAAGTTAGATACATGGAAGGTAGGATGAATGGAGTTCAATTGAGGCGGAAGATCTAAACGATAAGCAACGGTTCCAATACGCTCCAAGATTTCGAAAGGACCAATATACCGCGGATTTAGCTTCCCGCATTTCCCAAAACGGATTACACCCTTCCAAGGTGCGACTTTTAACATTAATCGGTCACCGACTTGAAATTCAAGATCGTTGCGTCGTTTGTCGGTATAGCTCTTTTGACGACTTCGGGCCGTCCTAAGCCTATCTCGGATTTGAACGATTTTCTCGGTGGTTTCGTGAATGAGTTCGGGTCCGGTGATTTGCACGTCGCCTACCTCGGCCCAACAAAGAGGTGAACGACATCTGCGGCCATATAGCGCTTCAAAAGGTGCGGCTTTAATACTCGCGTGATAACTATTGTTGTAAGAGAACTCGGCGAGAGGTAAGTGCTTGTCCCAAGCTTTTCCGAAATCAACCACGCAAGCTCGTAACATGTCCTCTAAGGTTTGAATTGTACGTTCGCTTTGTCCATCGGTTTGAGGATGATATGCGGTGCTCATGTCTAAACGCGTTCCCAACGCTTCTTGCAATGTACGCCAAAATCTAGAAACGAAACGGCCATCTCGGTCGGAGATAATCGATAAAGGTACACCGTGTCGGGCTACGATCTCCTTAATGTAAAGTTGTGCAAGTTTCTCCATTTTGTCCGTTTCTTTCATGGCAAGGAAGTGTGCGGATTTGGTGAGACGGTCAACAATAACCCAAATGGTATCATAACCGCCCGTCGTTTTTGGTAGTTTGGTGATAAAATCCATCGTTATTCTTTCCCACTTCCATTGCGGGATCTCGGGTTGTTGAAGTAGTCCGGACGGTCTTTGGTGTTCGGCTTTGACTTTGGAACATGTCAAACACTTGGAAACATAAGTAGCTACGTCCCTTTTGATGTTCGGCCACCAATATAGTTGTTTAAGGTCGTGGTACATCTTATTGGCACCGGGGTGAATCGAGTATCGTGACTTATGGGCTTCATCTAAAATAAGGCTTCGTAGATCCCCATAACTAGGCACCCAAATTCTTCCGGCGAAATATCGGAGTCCGGTTTCTTTAACTTCGAATCGAGAGGTGAGGACGTTCAAGTGTTCGAGAGAGATGTTTTCATCCTTGAGAGCCTCATCTTGGGCTACCCGAATTTGGCTATTAAGGTTGGTGTGAATGGTGATGTTTAAAGCTCGGACACGGAGAGGCACCGCTCTTTCTTTTCGACTTAAGGCATCGGCTACTACATTTGCCTTCCCGGGATGGTAACGAAGCTCGCAATCGTAATCGTTTAAGGTTTCAATCCACCTTCGTTGTCTCATGTTTAGTTGCTTTTGATCGAAAATGTGTTGAAGGCTTTTGTGATCGGTGAAGATAGTACTCTTGGTTCCATAAATATAGTGTCTCCACATTTTAAGTGCAAAGACAACGGCTCCGAGTTCGAGATCATGTGTCGTATAGTTTCGTTCATGAATTTTGAGTTGTCGAGAAGCATAAGCAATGACTTTCGTTCGTTGCATCAATACACACCCAAAACCATGTTTTGAGGCATCGCAATATACAACAAAGTCATCATTGCCTTCGGGAAGTGACAAGATAGGAGCGGTGGTTAGCTTCGTTTTCAAGATTTGGAATGCGGATTCATGTTCGGTCGCCCAAATGAATTTCTTTCCCTTGTGAGTCAATGCGGTTAGAGGACGTGCAACCAAAGAGAAATTTTCGATGAATCTACGATAGTACCCGGCGAGACCCAAAAATTGACGAATGTGAGTAGGAGTAGTAGGAGTCTCCCATTTACTAATGGCCTCGATCTTCGTGGGATCGACTTTAATGCCTTGATCACTTACAACATGACCAAGAAATTGAACTTCCTTCAACCAAAATTCACACTTGGAGAATTTGGCATAAAGTCGTTCTTGTCTCAAGAGTTCAAGCACAAGTCGGAGATGTTGTTCGTGCTCTTCTTCATTTTTAGAATAGATCAATATATCATCGATGAACACAATAACGAATTTATCGAGATACGGTTTGCACACGCGGTTCATAAGATCCATGAACACCGCCGGTGCATTAGTGAGACCAAATGGCATGACAAGGAATTCATAACTACCATAACGAGTTCGGAAAGCGGTTTTGGAGACATCTTCCCCCTTAACCCTCAATTGATGATAACCCGAGCGGAGATCGATTTTCGAATATACACAAGACCCTTGTAGTTGATCAAAGAGGTCATCGATGCGAGGAAGAGGATATCGGTTCTTAACCGTCAATTTATTTAGTTCACGATAATCAATGCACATTCGTAGGGATCCGTCTTTCTTTTTAACAAACAAAATCGGAGCGCCACAAGGTGAATGGCTAGGTTGGATAAAACCACGGTCAAGTAGTTCTTGGATTTGAATTTGCAATTCTTGCATTTCGGATGGAGCGAGTCTATATGGTGCACGTACTACGGGTGCGGCTCCCGGAATAAGATCGATTTGGAATTCAACCGGTCGATGAGGTGGAAGACCCGGCAATTCGTCGGGAAATACATCGGTAAAGTCACTAACAATTGGCACATCATCGATATGCTTCTCATCGGACTCGACTTTCTTAACGTGGGCAAGGATCGCAAAACAACCCTTACGGAGTAGTTTTCTAACTTTAAGGCACGAAACGAGATTGAGTCTGGTGCAACTCTTATCGCCATAAACAATCAAAGGTTCACCATTCTCGATAGGAATTCGGATTGCGTTAAGATCACAAAGGATGTGAGATTTCGTTTTGACTAACCAATTCATACCGATTATTACATCAAAGCTTCCTAGTTCCATGGGTATCAAGTCAATTTCAAATTCCTTACCCAAAATGTTTAACGCACACCCCCGGTAATATGTGTCGGCACTTAATAGTTTCCCGTTAGCCACTTCAATGGTATAAGGGGTATCTAATGGAAGAGGTGGAGTGCTAAAAGAATGAGTCAAAGTCTTGGATACAAAGCATTTATCGGCACCCGAATCGAATAAGCAAGAGACATAAGAATTGTTGAGAAGAAACGTACCCGTGACTAGTTCAGTGTCATCCCGGGCTTCCTCGGTGTTGATGTTGAAAGCTCGGCCGCGCGTATTGGGGTTATCTTTCTTCTTTGGGCATGCATTTCTATAATGACCCGTTTGGCCACATTCGTAACAAGTGCCCGTCTTTGGTGCATTGGGCCACTTTCGAGCGACGGGAGTGGCACTTTTACAATCGTTGGCCTTATGACCAATTCCTTGGCACCGATGGCAAATTAGCTTACTACATTCGCCAAAGTGATGTTTGTTGCATTTGTTGCAAAAAGGTAGATTCCCGGCATAACCCTTCTTGCCGTCGAAAGTGAAAGATTTCTTGGCAAAGTTGTTGTTGCTTGATTGGGAGGGTTCCCACTTTCTTTTGTTGCCGCCCGATTTATCCTCGGCCTTAGGTGCCGGAACTACGATTTCGTCAACCGTTTCAATTAGTTGGCGAGCCATGTTCATAGCGGCTTGATGAGTAGTGGGTTTGGATGACATCACCCCTTGTTTGATGCTTTTTGGAAGACCGAGCATGTAGAGCTCAATCCTTTGAGATTCGGGGTTAACAAGATTAGGACACATCAAGGATAGTTCGGCGAAGCGTTGATTATAAGCTTTAAGATCGTTTTTGACCGCTTTCAAAGCTCTTAGTTCTTCCTCAAGTTTTCGGGTTTCTTCGCGCGGAAAATATTCAACAATCATCTTTTCCTTTAGGTCGGCCCAAGAGAGGGCATGAGCCTCATCGGTACCCACCGATTGAACATAGGTGTTCCACCATGTTAGAGCAATTCCGGAGAAAGTGTGAGTGGAGTATTTGACCTTGTCTTGGTCCCGACAACCGCTTATGCTAAAGACGGCTTCCGTTTGCTCAAACCATCGGGTGAGCACGACCGGTCCCCCGGTTCCATCAAAAGTGTGAGGTTTGCACCCCATGAAAGCTTTATAGGAGCATCCCTCGTTTGAGTTTCCGGCTCCATTGTTGTTGTTGTTGTTGTTGTTGTTGTGGTTGTTATTATTATTGTTGTTGGATGAGTGACCGGCCATGGCCGCATCTACGGCGGTAGCTATCATCCGTTCGAGAGCTTGTTCGGGAGTTTCATTGCGGCGTACACGACGAGGAGCCATTGTTCCTTCAAGACACAAGAATATCATTGATTAGTATTCTCAATAATACTAACCGTGATATAGAATAAAGATAAAGAGAAGTTTTTCATCGACTCGCCTTAAATTCTTTATGTCATAATGTCGGAACGTTCATATGAGTCACCGTAATATAATCCCGGAAATTATATTACCCTGATTCATATGTGCATTCGACATCATTTCATATAGTCAAGGTGGCGTGTCAATCAAATTAAACAACGTGAGATTAAGATGAACTAAGAGTAGATATGAGTAGAAGCGTTCGAGTATAAATGCACAAGTAGTCAAGTAATTCCTACTTCAAGTCTATATGCCGGTTGTAGTCTAGACTCACCAATGTACCCTATGACTCGGGGTCGACACCAATGAACTCTAAATCCCTACAACCAACGCTCTGATACCATCTGTAGCGACCCGACCAAATCGTCATTGACGGCGCCGTCTACTTAGGTCCCGTTACGTGGTCATAAGTCTTTAAAACAACGTTTGACCAAAAGATATGTCGCATTCATTTCAAATGTAAAGGTTGTTCAAGTTTACAAGAATAATTCCACCACAAGTTACGATACATAGTTTTAAGTACAAATGAAACTTATGCGACACAATTTAAAAGTATCCAAAAGACGCTCCATGTATGCATATATACTCGACATCCAATACAAGTATCAAAATAATGAGCGGAAGCATGTATCATGTATCGTTCAAGGACCTGAGAAAAACATAGAAATCTGTCAACGAAAACGTTGGTGAAATCATAGGTTTAAGTAAGTAAGTACAAGTGAACCACAAGATTTGCATCAATGAAATAATAGTAATACATTCCAAAAGTTTGTTTCACGAGCACCCAATTATCAAAGCTTAACATTCCTTCCATTGTATACCCCATCACTTAGTGCTAGAACAAACACTGATTCTCGAAAATATATTTCATCCGTAGACGGTAGCGAACCGTCAAAGATGAGGGTTGTCAACCCATATGGCCATATAACATAAGTTCTCGCTTACACCCGGCAAGTGTAACTAATGATAATCGAATTGAGGATTTTTGTTCTAAACTCGTATGTAGAATGTTTGTTTTCCCGTTCTTGTGTTCACTTAGTTCAAAAGAATCGTTTATGTTTTCTCATCCCAATATAAGTTCAAAAAGAGTAAAAGTGGGACTATGATCTCACCTTGAGTGCACGAGTAGTAAAGTACTTCAACAAGTAAACGTGTGCAAAGAACAATGCTAGTCTTGACCTAAACAATAGGTTTGTATCAATAACGGTAAACACGATAGGTCAAAGATGTTCAATTAGTCCTATGGCTCGTTAAGACTCGATCATAATAGCATGTGAATCAAATTGTCATGTTTCATGCAAGGTACAAGTATAAAAAAAAACATGTTAGAACGATTGCACAATATTTGGTTAAGTTTGATTAAAAGTCAACTTGGTCGGGTCAAAGTCAACGAAAAAGTCAACATGTTCGGGTCGGGTCCCGAACTATTTTTCTGAGGTTTTTAATCATATATGAGCATGTTAGAACAAGTTTCATGTGAATCGGAGGTCCGTAGTATGCCAAACATTTTCCATAAAATGGACACCGGAGACAGAAGCTGGGCACGGCTTATGCCGCGCCGCGGCACCCTTCTGTCGCGCCGCGACAATAGGCGGGTGCTGGTGCCTGGTCTGTTTCACTTGTCCAACTTGATCCAAACTTCAAATAAGCATAAAACGCAAACCACAAACACTTAGGACTCGCACCTTATATCGTTGGAAAGCTCTTTTGACATAGAATGCAACTAAACACAATTTAACAATCAAAAACCTCATTTGTAACAACCGAGTTTTCCAACCAAGTGATCATTCAATGCCCACATTAATGCTTCAAACTCACCAATGCACATTTAATGATTTGGGCATTCAATGCATACATGTGACATGCCATTTTGTAGGTAATGGAGCATACAATACAACTAACAACTTACTAACAACAATTCATGGCAATCAACGCATCAAATAATCACTTCAAGTTCTTCAAACCCTAACTCAATTCCACCAAAAATCAATAATCAAGTTCATGAAGTTTTCTAAGGCAACCTACACATCAAATTGAAGCTAGTGATGCTAGTAACACAATTAAAACATCAACTTTCAACATCTAACAACATATGATCATCCAAAATTCAAGAACAACACACCAAAATTCAAGTTCATGCTAGTTACACTAAAACAACGAGATCGAGCATATGAATCATATATTCATGTTAGACTTGAGCCATAGACACTAATTAACACTTTTATAAGTTAAAAACATCAAGAACACAAAATCTAGTGATTTTAGAAAGTTACCCAAATGAGATGAAGTTGGTACCAAAATGAAGAGGATGAAGAGAGGATCACGAATATGTAATTTATTTGGTTGCTAGCTCCCTAATCCGAATTTAGATGATGAATGAATGAGAAAGGAAATTGGGTGTGTTCTTGCTAGAGAGAAAGAGAGAGAGAGAGAGAGGGAGATGGTAATGAATGGGTGAAAGGGGTTTGACCCTTTGACCTAGTCAAGGGTTTGATCCCTTGTCAAGTTTAGTCCCTCAACTTTCGTTCGGGTGCGTGAATTACCTAAACGAGATAATTTAAAACGCGTATCAACGGGAGATGTTATAAACATATAACGGACTTTATATTAGTATAACGGAAAAGTAAATGGAAAAAGGCGGGATGTTACATATACATTTTAACTGAGTCGTTAAGTCATCGTTAGTCGTTACATGTAAGTGTTGTTTTGAAACCTTTAGGTTAACGATCTTGTTAAATGTTGTTAACCCAATGTTTATAATATCAAATGAGATTTTAAATTATTATATTATCATGATATTATCATATATGAATATCTCTTAATATGATATATATATACATTAAATGTCTTTACAACGATAATCGTTACATATATGTCTCGTTTAAAAATCATTAAGTTAGTAGTCTTGTTTTTACATATGTAGTTCATTGTTAATATACTTAATGATATGTTTACTTATCATAGTATCATGTTAACTATATATATATATATATATATCCATATATATGTCATCATATAGTTTTTACAAGTTTTAACGTTCGTGAATCACCGGTCAACTTGGGTGGTCAATTGTCTATATGAAACATATTTCAATTAATCAAGTCTTAACAAGTTTGATTGCTTAACATGTTGGAAACATTTAATCATGTAAATATCAATCTCAATTAATATATATAAACATGGAAAAGTTCGGGTCACTACAGTAATCATGATGTTGACGCTTTGATTTTAATTAATTGTTACCCGGGTTAATTGTCCTTTGTCCTGGTTTATTTGATACCTATCTGGTTTTTGTCCATAATAGTCCATCGGTCATAATTATAAAATGCTCGTCAAATTAACCTTATTCCCGAAGTCAAATATTCCATCTAATTAGGCATTCGAACTGTAACAAGGTTTTAATACTTTGTTTAATGATTACACCAGGTTATCGACTGCGTGTAATCCAAGGTTTTATTACTTTGTTAACAATTACACCAATTATCCTTGTATGTAATCCACCCCTGTTTTAATGAGATATGAATATTAATTTACCCACTTGATCAGAATGAATAATCAATTACTCAACCCAAATAATTAATTAAATGATTGTAAAAGATGTCGTATAAACGTCACTAAATAGAACATACATAATCATTTTAATAATTATTAGATTAACTAATTTGAAGATAGGTTCGACAGATTCTAATGAGTTGTCATTCGATTAGACAATATCCCCTATCTATTAATAGTCAATAGTCCAATGTCCACAAGTGTCGGTCTTTTGTCCAAACCTTAATTATGGTACAAAATCTTATAACACCGTCTTAATATTTAGTCTAACATCACGATTACTTTGGCTCAAATAAGTATAATAATAACTTAGTTACGAGACATTAATTTAAAAAGGAAGAACATAGCTTACAGTAGTTATTAATCGCGTAGCGTTACACGGACAGAGTTTCGACTTTAAAACCCGTAAAACATTTCTTACAATAACCCAATTATTATTAAACTTAAATTAAAATTAAAATTAAAATTATATATATATATATATATATATATATATATATATATATATATATATATATATATATATATATATATATATATATATATATATATATATAAGTATGTTGTAGGTGTGTTTTTACTCGTGCATAAGCCTGGCTTTTATAGGCATAATTCCTGATTCTGATGCCCATGCGATCGCATGGATTTTTAGTGCAAATCTCATGCACTCGCATGGGCTCATGCACTCGCATGGGTTTTATACCTATTTCCCATGCGATCGCATGGCCGTCAGATCCAGCTCACATATTTTTTGTTTTCTAGTTTGTCGACGTTATTTAATATAATATATAATATATAAATAATTTATATAATTATTTAAATATTATATTATATTCTTGTGCATAGTTGACTTGTAATTTTAGCTCCGTTGCGTCGCGCGTTGAGAGTTGACTCTGGTCCCGGTTCCGGATTTTCGAACGTCCTTGCGTACTATTTAATATCTTGTACTTTGCATTTTGCGACTTGTACTCTTATCATTTTTGGATGTTTCTCATTAATAAATTGAACCATTTGAATTATATCTTGTATTTGAGCTTTTTGGTCATTTACATCTTCAAATCGTCATTTTCTTCTTTTGTCTTCTCACTTATTTATTTAAACGAATATTACATAAAAATAGAACAATTGCAACTAAAAGCTTTACATATCATTCCCACACTTGAGCGTTGCTTGTCCTCAAGCAATATAGAACTTGAATATAACTTTACTAGAATCACTTCTTTATTCTTCACACTTTGTACATCAGTGATTTTAATATGGCGGTATGAACAATGATAGTAACGATGTGGTTTACAGTCCCACATGACTATAAAAATTTAGATCCTTTAAGGAAATTGGATCTTTATGAAAACATTTGATCTTTTAAAAATTCAATCTAGTTTTTACCCTAGATAAGTTTTCCAGAATAACCCTTCACCGGTGTTTGCAACTTATTTTTGTGGGTTTTGTGGTTTTCAGATTTGAAAATTTTAGCTTAAAACTTGCGGTTTTGTGTCACCCACTTGCTAACCTTGTATTGGAAAAGTAACACGTCCAGTTTACTTGCTCCGAAAATTACCTTTTGGTAAACTACCGTCCGATTGTAAAGGAAAGCGTTGAACAAGCAACTGTTAAGGCAATGTCCCGTGACATGCTTTTGATTATGGTCTATATCGTGTTGGATGCAATTACTATCCTTTGTAGGAGCAATAGTAATGATCATCCTATAGTTTTTCGGTCTGGCACAAGGTCCTGTCTTTGACCATGCTATGCAACCACCGTTCTTACGGTTGACACCCGATTTGGTTCAGGTGACCTAATGAATTCCGGTTAATTCTTAGGATTTTATGTTCAATGGTAATGAACGCATTGAAAATAGGTTTTCAAAAAACAAATTGGTTTGTAATTTGATCAAAATATTTTCTCGTTCAAGCTCGAGTTTAGATATCATTGAATTCCATGAGTTTGAATTCTCAATCTTTAAGGTCAATCTCAAGGATTGAGTAATATCAGTCTTAAAAGCTGATTTTTGATCTTTAAGGAGATTATCTGTAATGACCCGTCAAAATCGCTATTGATGCAGCACGTTAATCATTGATTCCACAGTGAGGTTTTGACCTCTATATGATACGTTTTGATAAAATATTGCATTCATTAAAATAAGTGACTTTCTAAACATAGAAAGTTATAAATATGTGGGCAAGTGCTTAGGTATAAGCAAAACTCCGAAATACATAAGTCTTTAATTTACAGGTTGACATCACAGTCCAATTATTTATTACACAACGCAGTTTTATTTTGAATGAAATAAACTTTGTACAAAGCATGAGAGACTCCATGCAGGCAACAAGCACATCACAGCGGAAGCATTCTAAGGACCTGAGAATAAAACATGCTAAAAAGTCAACACGAATGTTGGTGAGTTATAGGTTTAATTGCTCGAGTCATAAACATATATAAAGATAGACCACAAGATTTCATCAAAAGTTTATCAATAGATTCTACGTAACAGAGCACCCTGGTAACTAAACTTAACGCTATAGTGATAATTACCCCATTCGTTTTAAAACACGCAAACCAACGTGTCTTAAACTCAAATAACATACGTCCGTTAAAAGGCTAGCGCTCTAGCTCGGACGGGGATGTCAAGCCCTATGGATCCATATACAATTATTCGCGCCCACCAGTCCATATCCTATGTACTGGCAGCTACTAGTTACCAAAGCTAAGGGATTTTCGGTTTAACTCAGTGTAGAATTTAGTATGTACTTGTGTCTTATCGCGTTTAAAATAAATTGCATGTATTCTCAGCCCAAAAATATTTAAAGTATTTAAAAAGGGAGACTATAAACTCACGATTCAATATTGAGACTCAATATTGTAGGCAAATTGCGTAGACGTAATGATGGTAGACGAATGTATGGTTGGCCTTGGATTCAAGAACAATACCCTGAACAATACCCAATATTTCCTTATTTTAAAACGGTTTGAAACCCGAATTAAAAATACCCTCGAATATACTTTATTATTATTAAACTTAAAATTATAATTATAATTAAAATTATAAATATAAATTTTAAGTACAGAATAAGAATGAAAAAAAAACGTCGAGCAAAACTGACCTTTTATAGTACTTTTCGATTTACTGTAGCTCATGCGATCGCATGAGTTTTCAGTGTTTTTGCCATGCGATCGCATGGGCGCCTTTTCTGTTTTTGTTTGCTAGTTCGTCGACATCAAATAGTGTTTGCTGTAGCAAATAGTGTCACTGTAGCAAATAGTGTTTACTGTAGCAAATAGTGTTTCACTGTAGCAAATAGTGTTACTGTAGCAAACTCGTTTTCACTGTAGTAATGTAGCAAAATACGGTTTCACTGTAGCAAATAGTGTTTTACTGTAGCAAAGTAATTTTTACTGTAGCAAATAGGGTTTTACTGTAGGAAAGTCGTTTTTACTTGTACATATATATACATACATATAATTGTTCATGAATCGTCGAGAGTAATCAAAGGTAATTGTATATATGAAACAGTTCTAAAATTTTGAGACTCAATCTAACAAACTTTGTTTAGCGTGTTAAAATAATAAATCGTATAGAGAATTGGTTTAAATAAGTCAAAAATTTTCGGGTCATCACATTATCCTTTCTGGGGATCTGATTCATTAGTCTTATAAGCTAATTTGCACGGTGCCCCGCCATTGTACGAGACAGATCCTCTCATGGTTAGGATAAGTCTGACCACTTGGCGACCCTGTTTGATGCTGAGGTCCGTGGATTTCCAGCTAATTTTCGAGAAAACTTTTCAAGGTTTTTTGTAGACTCTACAACTGGTCTGGACGACAACTTCCTGACCTAAATCAAGAAGCGTGTGTCTTTTTCTCGGAAGACTTTACTTCTTTTTAAATCAAGTGGCACATTTCTTTCAAATATATTATAAGAAATCGGGTAAAACTGATAAAATTGTCCAAAACAAAAGTATCTTCAATTATTTGTACACAAATATGTGATATATGTTCTAAATAACTTGGTAAATTTTTCCCACACTTGGCTTTTATTTTCCTTTCTTTGCCTTTTTATTTTCCTCTATTCCATTTTAAATGAATTCTAACATTTTGGATTGTTTCTCAATTTATGTCCTTTCCGAGGTAACAATAATTTCGGTGTTAACACCTAGTTTTATCATTCATAAATATGTATAAACATGATTTTGAATTCATTTATTTGAAAAAAAAATTTAAAATTTTACTAGAATTGGGTAGTCAGTATATAAGACTAGGGATGTTCTTTATTATCAGAGAGCACTAGATTCTAATACAACTACTGCGTTACTAGTATTTTTAATGGTAACCAAGTGTTTAAATTAAAATTTTAAAAATCCCCAAAAGAATTTAACCCCTTCCCACACTTGAGATCTTGCGATGCCCTCATTTTCAAGAAAGTGGTAATAATTTAAATTATTGAGGGTGATTAGCGTAGAAAAAATATTAAATTTTACCAAAGTTTCCAAACATATTGTTGTTTATGTTGAATGATAAACGGTGCACATCATTTGTTCATTCCTGCAGTTGTTATTTTACATGTATTTTGCATCTTGTCGTCAAAATTAGTTGCTTTTGCTGAACTTAATGCCAGTCTTTGAAAATGCGCTGTTTTACCCTGTTGTGTACATGAGATAAAATACATACAATACAAATATAAACATGTATGGTATTTTGAAATGGGACTTAATATCCCACTTTCAAATTACAAAAATGAAATATTAGTACAAAATAAAAATATTAAACATTACATTAAAGTATCAAAATGTTAAATGTTTAGCATAAATAGATAAAAATAATAAAAGAGAAGACATCACCAATGGAACACTATTAATTTGGATAGGGGTTCCAGTTTCATATCATCGTTTGGGTTCCAGGGTTGGTGATAGGTGTTCTGGTATGCTTTATTGGGGTCGTACAGGTCAAAGGGTGGTCGCATGTCGGGCTGATGTGGTGGATAGTAAGCAGGCCGAGTCGGGATGTAGTTATTTGGTACCTGATATGATAGCTGGCTTATGATTTGGTGCTGATTAACTTGACAGCTATCGTGTTGGCGTCGCCTGAAAGTCTCATACTCATTCGCGGCTTGCTACTGCTCATACCGACGATGCCTTTCCTCATTAGTCATTTCCACCTCATCTATACACTTGAAAACGTCAGTAAAACTATCCCTAATGACATCCCTGATGTCATCTGCTTCCTCCATCTCATCATCTGAACCCCTCTCTACCTGTGGATGACGGCCCTGATATGGGAATGCCTGATTGCGTCTCCTAGTCAATACCTTTGCACCTTGATAGACTTGCAAACCTAAAGTCTCTTCTTGTTCCCTACATACCATTATCGGACCCCCTTGATCCCTATCTACACCCAAATACTCTCCAATGAGAGTAACAAAAATACATCCTCCTATTATTCCCCCTTCTTGGATACCTTCCACCATTTTGGACAGATAAAAACCAACACAGTAGGGGATATTAACAAAGCTTCTAGTGTTTTGAATACACTTAAGGTAAAATAAATCGTGTAAGGTCATTTTCTCCTTGTTGTTACCTCTTTGTGTAATTTAGTTTGCTAAGAATCTATGTATTATAGAAGCTCGGCTTTATTAATATCTAAATAGGAGTGTCTTCCTCCCCGCGAAAAAACATTATAATTTGACATACGCCTCCAGATGGCGTTCGCGTCAAAATTCCTATCTACCCTCTCACCATGATAAATCAAATTTGTACAGTCAGGTAGTAGTAATTCAGCGGGAGTGTAAATCTGTAAAGCCCTGGCCATGTCCAGCATAGACATTCTGTACATCCTACGGCCAAGTAAAAATCTAAGAAAACTCTTATCGTCTAACCTATCTACATCCTTATTAAAAGCTATAGAACTCATAAGCTGAACACACCACTCTTTATATACAGGCCTACGAGTGGTAAATAAACGTTCCTAATCGAGAAAAGAAGAGCTGCCATACCTTTGGATTAGATGCTGCCTAACTGGGTTAGCTAGGTGGACCCTTTCCAAAGGCTCCCAATCAACTACCCTTGGAACTTCTACATTTTTGGTTCAAAGCTTAAATTTGTTACTTTGGTACTTCGGGTAATCTCTCTAACTTCTATCAATTCTTAAATTGGGATGCAACTGTTCTTCATGAATTGTTGGGTGTTCTACTATATGGTGAGCGGGAAATACAACGTAGGCAATAAAAAATTGTGGGTCTGGTTCATAGTATGGTACGTGTTGATCAGGTTGTTATTATTGTTCCTATTGTTGCTCCGGTTCGTGATATTGCATCTCTGGCTGTGGTTCCGGAGCAGGTTGCCTAGATGATGATGATGCACCATTAGTATCGGTATTTCTCTGCAAAACACATTAAACATAAAATTTGTGCATCCAAATATTGTAAGACCCAAATATTTCACCGTACATATGTGTAAATATGATCTTTGAAGTGTGGGTGTTCGTTTCATAATTTAAAAAGAAGGCAGAATCTGGTCTGGGCGTTTGGCGCGCCGCGCCATTGGTCTGTGACAGATTTCCTCTTTTTAAAATTAGATATTTTGGGGGTAAATTGGTAAAATCACATGGGGTCTGACTTTAAGGCCCTAAACCAGTTGTTGGGGCCTCATTAACTCCATTTCCATCTACTTCAACCTCATCCATTCAATTCTAGAGAGAGAGTGTTAACCTAGTGTGAGAAAACTCATTTTGGAGAAGAAGAAGGAGGATTCTTGCTTAAACTCAAGTTCTAAAGTTGTTCATCTACTTCCTAGCTACGTTTTGGTGGTAGTGGTATGCTCTAATCTTGATTTCTTGATTCAATTTTGTATAAGGGTTAGAGTTAGGGTTTATGGTGAACTTAAAACCCACTTTGTTAGTAAATTGGGTGTTGTGGGTGAATTTGGGTTATGTTGACTCAAAGATGACTAACTAGAGTTTTTCAAGTATTAATTGTTGTTAATGAACCTTAAGTAGTTATTGAATTGCTAGAACACCGATATATATGTAAATGGGTGTTAAGTAGATTAGTGGATGACCCGAAATGGGTATGTTGACTTTAAATTGGTCAAATGGGTCAAAATGGACCTAAGTTAATTAACGGTTGTGATTAATGCATAAACCTAGTGTTAAAAGGTGTTTTAAGACCCAACTTGGCTAATGTTAGGGTTTTGGCGAAAGATGACCCAATTTTAGGGTTAAGTGTCCAAATGGGTCAAAATGACCTAGTAGTGGTGAGTGTTGTGGGTTTGACCAACTTGAATGGTTGATTGATTATATGTACTTTGTAATAGGTGCGTTACCTTAAAGTTTCAAGCTTGGTTTATCGATTCACCGAAGGCGTAAGGTGAGTGGAATAATTATATGCGTAGGTATATAATGTATTTATTTGTTGTAGCGTAAGATGTGAAGTGTCGATGTGCTAAGACACCACATTTGACGTAATGAGTGAAGTGTCGATGTGCTAAGACACCACTCAAATCAATGTGACAGGTGAAGTGTCGATGTGTTAAGACACCACCCGGAGTGAAGTATCGATGTGCTAAGATGCCACTCCAAGAGATTAACGGGTGAAGTGCCGATGTGTTAAGGCGCCACTCGAGGTGAAGTATCGACGTGTTAAGATGCCACCTCAAGTAAAATGAAGAGTGAAGTGTCGAAATGTTAAGACACCACTCGGGGTGAAGTGTCGAAGTGTTAAGACGCCACTCAGGGTGAAGTATCGACGTGTTAAGATGCCACCCGTGGGGTTAGTGTACGAAGTGTTAAGTGCACTAATGGTAGTTATGAACTCCGACGGTCTTTAAACACCGTTCCTTGTTCGATTGGTTAACCATGGTTATTGTGTTGTAGAGTAAGCATATTATATTTGTTCAAGTTAAATATGGTATTGTTATGCTAGTTTGATTATTGGAGGTTATAGCTTGTATTTATGATGATAAGCTAATTATGTTTGCTAGCATGTATACGGTATGCGTGTAAGTGTTTGCAAATAGATATATTATATATGTATGTGCGTAATTATTGCATTCACTAAGCGTTAGCTTACCCTCTCATTGTTTACCATTTTATAGGTTCCGGTGTGGATAAGGGTAAGGGCATACGGTTGGATTAGAGATCCCGCTTGTTAGGGGACGCCTTTTGGATGTGTTAGCTTTTGGAGTTTGACCATGACTTGGGTAGTTTAATCCCAAACACCATGCTCATTGCGTAGTTTGGTACTTAAACTTTTTGGTGGTCGAAACTCACGTTATGTATTAAACTCGTAAAATGGCCAAAGTGGGCCCCGCTTTGTAAAAATTATTTTATGTTTGAATTTTGTTAGTTTTACATGTTTGAATATTTTGTTAAAAGCGTTTTGTCTAATTATTTCGGGAAGTGGCCGATCTTTTTCGCGTTTCATGACTTTTGGGACAGACCAGTTTGGCGCGCCGCGCGGCCATATGGCGCGCCGCGCCATATGCTATTCCAGCAAAAAAAAAAATATTTGTTATTTTTACGCGGGTTGTTCGTGGTTTGGTTTGGGTTGTTACAAATATGCATTAGTGTTAGCAAAATAACAAATTTAAACAATTACAATAACATGTTTAATCCATATTGAACTTATACTCATTTTCATATTTTTATCAATTCTACACTTTTTTAAATAAGCATATATGAAAATGGTCACAAAGTTCATAAGCATTCAACTCAAATAACATGTTAAAATAACCATTACTAGCAATTAAACAAGTTTCAAATGGCATTTATATCAAATTAATCAAGTTCATGAATTTTAGACTTCAAAAGTCCACTTTAATTCTCAAAAATCATGTTTAGGATCAATGTTTGTATCATTTAGCTACCTAAGCATGTTACACTACTTAATTTAGCAATAATTCATGACAAAAATCGGCCATAACCTGTTTATATCAAAAAGCCCCAAATTGCTCAAGAACACAAACCATAGATTTCTAAAATTTTTGAAGTTTTTGGCTTCAAATTATGTTAAATAGCATCAATCTAGGTTATACATGCATAATATACTAACAATTTAACTCTAATTACACTAGAAATTAACAAAATTAAATTAGGTAAAATTTAGCTCAAGAACACTAAAATTCAATTTTAAAGAGTTTTAGGGGTGTAATTGTTACCTTCTTTGAAAACTTCTGAACAAACGCATGATTAGAGCGGATTATTGTGAGAAATTTGGTTGATTTTGGTGAAAAAAATGGAGATTTTAGGGTGATTTTTGGGAGTGTTTTCGTATGTGTGTGTGTAAATGTGGGAAGAAAGAGCTGCTCGCTGGCCTTTTGTTTCTGTCCAGTATTTCAGGGCCATGCGACCGCATGAATTTTAAGAGGAAACCCCATGCGATCGCATGGGGTCTAGTATTTTTTTTTTTATAAAAACATTTTACTTTAAAACAATTAATTAATTTTAAAAATTTATTTTCTTTTAGAATGAGGGGGTTTCGGATCGTTGTCCTAGTTCGTCCCTCGACAAAATTTTAAAATTTGTCACTTTAAAGCGTTGTTATAAAAGTAAAGATTTTTGGGTTTTTAAATGTTTTTGGCATACTTTAAATCAATAAGATTAAAAATTGTAGTGACCCGAACTTTTCCATGTTTATATATATTAATTGAGATTGATATTTACATGATTAAATGTTTCCAACATGTTAAGCAATCAAACTTGTTAAGACTTGATTAATTGAAATATGTTTCATATAGACAATTGACCACCCAAGTTGACCGGTGATTCACGAACGTTAAAACTTGTAAAAACTATATGATGACATATAAATGGATATATATATAGTTAACATGATACTATGATAAGTAAACATATCATTAAGTATATTAACAATGAACTACATATGTAAAAACAAGACTACTAACTTAATGATTTTTAAACGAGACATATATGTAACGATTATCGTTGTAAAGACATTTAATGTATATATATCATATTAAGAGATATTCATACATGATAATATCATGATAATATAATAATTTAAAATCTCATTTGATATTATAAACATTGGGTTAACAACATTTAACAAGATTGTTAACCTAAAGGTTTCAAAACAACACTTACATGTAACGACTAACGATGACTTAACGACTCAGTTAAAATGTATATACATGTAGTGTTTTAATATGTATTTATACACTTTTGAAAGACTTCAATACACTTATCAAAATAATTCTACTTAACAAAAATGCTTACAATTACATCCTCGTTCAGTTTCATCAACAATTCTACTCGTATGCACCCGTATTCATACTCGTACAATACACAGCTTTTAGATGTATGTACTATTGGTATATACACTCCAATGATCAGCTCTTAGCAGCCCATGTGAGTCACCTAACACATGTGGGAACCATCATTTGGAAACTAGCATGAAATGTCTCATAAAATTACAAAAATATGAGTAATCATTCATGACTTATTTACATGAAAACAAAATTACATATCATTTATATCTAATCCATACACCAACGACCAAAAACACCTACAAACACTTTCATTCTTCAATTTTATTCATCTAATTGATCTCTCTCAAGTTCTATCTTCAAGTTCTAAGTGTTCTTCATATATTCTACAAGTTCTAGTTACATAAAATCAAGAATACTTTCAAGTTTGCTAGCTCACTTCCAATCTTGTAAGGTGATCATCCAACCTCAAGAAATCTTTGTTTCTTACAGTAGGTTATCATTCTAATACAAGGTAATAATCATATTCAAACTTTGGTTCAATTTCTATAACTATAACAATCTTATTTCAAGTGATGATCTTACTTGAACTTGTTTTCGTGTCATGATTCTGCTTCAAGAACTTCGAGCCATCCAAGGATCCGTTGAAGCTAGATCTATTTTTCTCTTTTCCAGTAGGTTTATCCAAGGAACTTAAGGTAGTAATGATGTTCATAACATCATTCGATTCATACATATAAAGCTATCTTATTCGAAGGTTTAAACTTGTAATCACTAGAACATAGTTTAGTTAATTCTAAACTTGTTCGCAAACAAAAGTTAATCCTTCTAACTTGACTTTTAAAATCAACTAAACACATGTTCTATATTTATATGATATGCTAACTTAATGATTTAAAACCTGGAAACACGAAAAACACCGTAAAACCGGATTTACACCGTCGTAGTAACACCGCGGGCTGTTTTGGGTTAGTTAATTAAAAACTATGATAAACTTTGATTTAAAAGTTGTTATTCTGAGAAAATGATTTTTATTATGAACATGAAACTATATCCAAAAATTATGGTTAAACTCAAAGTGGAAGTGTGTTTTCCAAAATGGTCATCTAGACGTCGTTCTTTCGACTGAAATGACTACCTTTACAAAAAAGACTTGTAACTTATTTTTCCGACTATAAACCTATACTTTTTCTGTTTAGATTCATAAAATATAGTTCAATATGAAACCATAGTAATTTGATTCACTCAAAACGGATTTAAAATGAAGAAGTTATGAGTAAAACAAGATTGGATAATTTTTCTCATTTTAGCTACGTGAAAATTGGTAACAAATGTATTCCAACCATAACTTAATCAACTTGTATTGTATATTATGTAATCTTGAGATACCATAGACACGTATACAATGTTTCGACCTATCATGTCGACACATCTATATATATTTCGGAACAACCATAGACACTCTATATGTGAATGTTGGAGTTAGCTATACAGGGTTGAGGTTGATTCCAAAATATATATAGTTTGAGTTGTGATCAATACTGAGATACGTATACACTGGGTCGTGGATTGATTCAAGATAATATTTATCAATTTATTTCTGTACATCTAACTGTGGACAACTAGTTGTAGGTTACTAACGAGGACAGCTGAATTAATAAACTTAAAACATCAAAATATATTAAAAGTGTTGTAAATATATTTTGAACATACTTTGATATATATGTATATATTGTTATAGGTTCGTGAATCAACCAGTGGCCAAGTCTTACTTC
The DNA here is from genome assembly GCF_046630445.1 of Rutidosis leptorrhynchoides. NCBI lineage: Eukaryota > Viridiplantae > Streptophyta > Magnoliopsida > Asterales > Asteraceae > Rutidosis > Rutidosis leptorrhynchoides. The sequence continues at coordinate 27,999,520 of NC_092336.1, forward strand.
CCGACGAAGTAAAAATCTGTGAAAGTGAGTTATAGTCCCACTTTTAAAATCTAGTATTTTTGGGCTGAGAATACATGCGCAATTTTTTATAAATGTTTTTACGAAATAGACACAAGTAATCAAAACTACATTATATGGTTGAATGATCAAAATCGAATATGCCCTTTTTTATTAAGTCTGGTAATCTAAGAATTAGGGAACAGACACCCTAATTGACGCGAATCCTAAAGATAGATCTATTGGGCCTAACAAACCCCATCCAAAGTACCGGATGCTTTAGTACTTCGAAATTTATATCATATCCGAAGGGTGTCCCGGAATGATGGGGATATTCTTATATATGCATCTTGTTAATGTCAGTTACCAGGTGTTCACCATATGAATGATTTTTATCTCTATGTATGGGATGTGTATTGAAATATGAAATCTTGTGGTCTATTATTATGATTTGATATATATAGGTTAAACCTATAACTCACCAACATTTTTGTTGACGTTTTAAGCATGTTTATTCTCAGGTGATTATTAAGAGCTTCAGCTGTCGCATACTTAAATAAGGACGAGATTTGGAGTCCATGCTTGCATGATATTGTGTAAAAACTGCATTCAAGAAACTTATTTTGTTGTAACATATTTGTATTGTAAACCATTATGTAATGGTCGTGTGTAAACAAGATATTTTAGATTATCATTATTTGATAATCTACATAAAGCTTTTTAAAACCTTTATCTATGAAATAAAGGTTATGGTTTGTTTTAAAAATGAATGCAGTCTTTGAAAAACGTCTCATATAGAGGTCAAAACCTCGCAACGAAATCAATTAATATGGAACGTTTTTAATCAATAAGAACGGGACATTTCAGTTGGTATCCGAGCGTTGGTCTTAGAGAACCAGAATTTTGCATTAGTGTGTCTTATCGAGTTTGTTAGGATGCATTAGTGAGTCTGGACTTCGACCGTGTTTACTTGAAAAATGATTGCTTAACAAATTTTGTTGGAAACTATATATTTTTAACATGTGAATATTATGTGATATATTAATCTCTTAACGCGTTTGATATTATGTGATAGATGTCTACCTCTAGAACAAGTCCCATTGACTCACCTAATAATAATGAAGAGTCAAATGTAAATTGGAATGATTCGTGGACTGATTCACAAGTTCCCGAAGAGGAACCGGAAGAAGAGTCGGAACCGGAAGAAGAATCGGAACCGGAAGAAGAATCGGAACCGGATGAAGAAATAGAACTGGTGGGGGAAATAATAAAACGGTTAAGTAAAAGAAAATCCTCAACCAACCGACCAAGGTTAATTATGGTCAATGGTTTTTCCGCCAAGGAAGCAAAATATTGGGAGGATTACCAATTCTCCGATGAATCGGATTCCGACGAGAATTCCGATGATGTTATAGAAATTACCCCAACTGAATTTAAAAAGGCAAAAGAAAATAATAAGGGAAAGGGCATAAAAATAGAGAAATCTAATTCCAACCCCGATGAACTTTATATGTATCATCAACCCCCGAAGTCCTTAAGTTGTAACAATGACCCAGGAACCTCTAAACCACCAGGTTTTTCTAAACCAATGTGGAAAACGACGGCTCGTATTAGGGGAACATCATATATCCCTAGAAACTTGGCAAAACGAACCAAAACCGAAGAAGAAGAAACAAGCGAGTCGGAATAAGATAGTTGTATTCGTGTGGTGTAATATATGTAATATAGTGTGCTTATGCTTTATGATATATGTAAAAATTGCTTGTATTAATAAGTATTTTTTTTATGAATCTAACTCTTGTCTATTTTACAGTATAAAAACACAAAATGGATAGACAACCCAATATTTTAAGAGACCTACCCGGAGACATGATTGATGAAATCTTGTCTAGAGTCGGTCAGAATTCTTCAGCACAACTATTTAAGGCGAGATCAGTTTGTAAGACATTCGAAGAACGTTCTAAGAATGCCTTGGTTTATAAAAGGCTTTCGTTCGAAAGATGGGGGATATCACATTGGGAAATCCATAAGTTACGATGTGTTTACTTTGACGCATATATTGCGGGGAACCCAAATGCTATTTTACGCAATGGGTTAAGAAATTATTTTGACTCAATATATCCGAATATTGGACTTCGTGATTTAGAAAAAGCGGCTAACATGCAACATAAAGAAGCATGTTATGCTTACGGATTAGTAATGTTCGCTTCTCACCAAAGTGAGAACAAGAACATCGGGCTACAACTATTAAACAAAACGTTTCCACAAGTGACGGAGTCAGTAATTGGGGTAAGAAATGAGGTTTTTAGATTGTTACGGGACTGTTGGACATTACGTAACCCTCGTCCCTTTGACCACGTTACAACACGCTGTCTTATCAACGGCCATAACGGTTATGTTCCACAAGACCAAGGATGGGAAGTAATCCTAGTAAAACCAGAATGCATGACTTGTTTCTGGACGTATGAATTACATGTCTTTATTGCCTTTGCTGAACAACTTGTGTACTAGCTAGAATTATCTTCACAACCATCTTGTATCAAATTTATTGTGTGCTATATTTCATGCTATATGTAAAATAAGCGGTATTGTAAGTTTGTAAAATATTGTGTAAAAGTTTGAACGCGAAATATTATTATAATCAGTTTTTCATATAGAATTGTAGTAGTTGAATTGTATATTAGCTACTAAGTATGAACTTAACGGGTAGGTACTACCCGAATTTAAACTTATAAAACGCTAATATGAAGAAAAAGCTTTTATAAATGAGTTCATATTATGCTACGAAATACTATTAACTACTCTTAATATTCTGTATGATTAACTTGTTCCATTTGACTATTTTGAAGGAAATGGCACCGACTACTCGACACACCGTGAATATGAATGAAGAGAAATTCCGTACTTTTCTAGCTTCAAACATAGCCGCAGTACAGGCTGCGCTACATACCAACAATAACCTTGGATCTAGCAGTACAGGAAATCGTGTAGGATGCACCTACAAAGAATTCACTGCCTACAAACCTTTGGAATTTGATGGAACCGAAGGACCGATCGGATTGAAACGGTGGACCGAGAAGGTCGAATCGGTGTTTGCCATAAGTAAGTGTACTGAAGAGGACAAAGTGAAGTACGCTACGCATACCTTCACAGGTTCTGCGTTAACATGGTGGAATACCTATCTAGAGCAAGTGGGACAAGACGATGCGTACGCACTACCGTGGTCAGCATTCAAGCACTTGATGAACGAGAAGTACCGTCCCAGAACCGAAGTCAATAAGCTCAAGACAGAACTTAGAGGGTTACGAACCCAAGGATTTGATATTACCACGTACGAAAGACGATTCACAAAATTGTGCCTATTGTGTCCAGGAGCATTCGAAGATGAGGAAGAGAAGATCGACGCGTTTGTGAAAGGATTACCGGAAAGAATCCAAGAAGATATAAGTTCACACGAGCCCGCCTCCATACAACAGGCATGTAGAATGGCTCACAAACTAGTGAACCAGATTAAAGAAAGAATTAAAGAACAGACTGCTGAAGAGGCCAATGTGAAGCAAGTCAAAAGAAAGTGGGAGGAAAACGGTGATAAGAATCACCAATACAACAACAACAGCAATTACAACAATAATCGCAACAATTATCCCAACAATCGCAACATCAATCGCAACTACAACAAACGGCCCAACAACAACAACAACAACAACAACAACAACAACAACAGCAACTACAACAATCATCCCAACAACAATAACAACCGCAACAACAACAACAATCAGAAGCAGCTATGCCAAAGGTGTGAAAAGTATCACTCGGGGTTCTGCACTAAATTTTGCAACAAGTGTAAAAGAAATGGTCATAGCGCGGCGAAGTGTGAGGTCTACGAACCAGGGGTTAACAGAACGAAAGGAACAAATGGTGTCGGAACGAGTAATGGCGGAGCAAGTAGTGTCGGAGCAAGTTATGCCAATGTAGTTTGTTATAAATGTGGAAAATTGGGCCACATTATTAGAAATTGCCCGAACCAGGAGAACACGAATGGACAAGGCCGCGAAAGAGTTTTCAATATTAATGCGGCAGAGGCACAGGAAGACCCGGAGCTTGTTACGGGTACGTTTCTTATTGACAATAAATCTACTTACGTTTTATTTGATTCGGGTGCGGATAGAAGCTATATGAGTAGAGATTTTTGTGCTAAATTAAGTTGTCCATTGACGTCGTTGGATAGTAAATTTTTACTTGAATTAGCAAACGGTAAATTAATTTCAGCAGATAATATATGCCGGAATCGAGAAATTAAACTGGGTAGCGAAATATTTAAGATTGATTTGATACCAGTAGAGTTAGGGAGTTTTGATATAATAGTTGGCATGGACTGGCTGAAGAAGGTGAAAGCAGAGATCGTATGTTATAAAAATGCAATTCGCATTGTACGAGAAGAAGGAGAACCCTTAATGGTGTACGGAGAAAAGGGCAACATGAAGCTACATCTTATTAGTAATTTGAAGGCACAAAAACTAATAAGAAAAGGTTGCTATGCTGTTCTATCACACGTCGACAAAGTACAAACTGAAGAAAAGAGCATCAATGATGTTCCCGTCGCAAAAGAATTTCCCGATGTATTTCTGAAAGAATTACCGGGACTACCACCACATCGATCTGTTGAATTTCAAATAGATCTTGTACCAGGAGCTGCACCAATAGCTCATGCTCCTTACAGACTCGCACCCAGCGAGATGAAAGAACTGCAAAGCCAATTACAAGAACTTTTAGAGCATGGTTTCATTCGACCAAGCACATCACCGTGGGGAGCTCCTGTTTTGTTTGTCAAGAAGAAAGATGGTACATTCAGGTTGTGTATCGACTACCGAGAGTTGAACAAACTTACCATCAAGAACCGCTACCCACTACCGAGAATCGATGACTTATTTGATCAACTACAAGGCTCGTCTGTTTATTCAAAGATTGACTTACGTTCCGGGTATCATCAAATGCGGGTGTTAGAAGATGATATTCCAAAGACTGCTTTCAGAACACGTTACGGTCATTACGAGTTTATGGTCATGCCGTTTGGTTTAACTAATGCACCAGCTGTGTTCATGGACCTTATGAACCGAGTGTGTGGACCATACCTTGATAAGTTTGTCATTGTTTTCATTGATGACATACTTATTTACTCAAAGAATGACCAAGAACACGGTGAACATTTGAGAAAGGTGTTAGAAGTATTGAGGAAGGAAGAATTGTACGCTGAGTTTTCAAAGTGTGCATTTTGGTTGGAAGAAGTTCAATTCCTCGGTTACATAGTGAACAAAGAAGGTATTAAGGTGGATTCGGCAAAGATAGAAACTGTTGAAAAGTGGGAAACCCCGAAAACTCCGAAACACATACGCCAGTTTTAGGACTAGCTGGTTACTACAGAAGGTTCATCCAAGACTTTTCCAGAATAGCAAAACCCTTGACTGCATTAACGCATAAAGGGAAGAAATTTGAATGGAATGATGAACAAGAGAAAGCGTTTCAGTTATTGAAGAAAAAGCTAACTACGGCACCTATATTGTCATTGCCTGAAGGGAATGATGATTTTGTGATTTATTGTGACGCATCAAAGCAAGGTCTCGGTTGTGTATTAATGCAACGAACGAAGGTGATTGCTTATGCGTCTAGACAATTGAAGATTCACGAACAAAATTATACGACGCATGATTTGGAATTAGGCGCGGGTGTTTTTGCATTAAAGACTTGGAGGCACTACTTATATGGGGTCAAAAGTATTATATATACCGACCACAAAAGTCTTCAACACATATTTAATCAGAAACAACTGAATATGAGGCAGCGTAGGTGGATTGAATTATTGAATGATTACGAGTTTGAGATTCGTTACCACCCGGGGAAGGCAAATGTGGTAGCCGATGCCTTGAGCAGGAAGGACAGAGAACCCATTCGAGTAAAATCTATGAATATAATGATTCATAATAACCTTACTACTCAAATAAAGGAGGCGCAACAAGGAGTTTTAAAAGAGGGAAATTTAAAGGATGAAATACCCAAAGGATCGGAGAAGCATCTTAATATTCTGGAAGATGGAACCCGGTATAGGGCTGAAAGGATTTGGGTACCAAAATTTGGAGATATGAGAGAAATGGTACTTAGAGAAGCTCATAAAACCAGATGCTCAATACATCCTGGAATGGGGAAGATGTACAAGGATCTCAAGAAACATTTTTGGTGGCCGGGTATGAAAGCCAATGTTGCTAAATACGTAGGAGATTGTTTGACGTGTTCTAAGGTCAAAGCTGAGCATCAGAAACCATCAGGTCTACTTCAACAACCCGAAATCCCGGAATGGAAATGGGAAAACATTACCATGGATTTCATCACTAAATTACCAAGGACTGCAAGTGGTTTTGATACTATTTGGGTAATAGTTGATCGTCTCACCAAATCAGCACACTTCCTGCCAATAAGAGAAGATGACAAAATGGAGAAGTTAGCACGACTGTATTTGAAGGAAGTCGTCTCCAGACATGGAATACCAATCTCTATTATCTCTGATAGGGATGGCAGATTTATTTCAAGATTCTGGCAGACATTACAGCAAGCATTAGGAACTCGTCTAGACATGAGTACTGCCTATCATCCACAAACTGATGGGCAGAGCAAAAGGACGATACAAACGCTTGAAGACATGCTACGAGCATGTGTTATTGATTTCGGAAACAGTTGGGATCGACATCTACCGTTAGCAGAATTTTCCTACAACAACAGCTACCATTCAAGCATTGAGATGGTGCCGTTTGAAGCACTTTATGGTAGAAAGTGCAGGTCTCCGATTTGTTGGAGTGAAGTGGGGGATAGATAGATTACGGGTCCGGATATTATACAAGAAACTACCGAGAAGATCATCCAAATTCAACAACGGTTGAAAACCGCCCAAAGTCGACAAAAGAGCTACGCTGACATTAAAAGAAAAGATATAGAATTTGAAATTAGAGAGATGGTCATGCTTAAAGTTGCACCTTGGAAAGGCGTTGTTCGATTTGGTAAACGAGGGAAATTAAATCCAAGGTATATTGGACCATTCAAGATTATTGATCGTGTCGGACCAGTAGCTTACCGACTTGAGTTACCTCAACAACTCGCGACTGTACATAACACTTTCCACGTCTCGAATTTGAAGAAATGTTTTGCTAAAGAAGATCTCACTATTCCGTTAGATAAAATCCAAATCAACGAAAAACTTCAATTCATCGAAGAACCCGTCGAAATAATGGATCGTGAGGTTAAAAGACTTAAGCAAAACAAGATACCAATTGTTAAGGTTCGATGGAATGCTCGTAGAGGACCCGAGTTCACCTGGGAGCGTGAAGATTAGATGAAGAAGAAATACCCGCATCTATTTCCAGAAGATTCGTCAACACCTTCAACAGCTTAAAATTTCGGGACGAAATTTATTTAACGGGTAGGTACTGTAGTGACCCGAACTTTTCCATGTTTATATATATTAATTGAGATTGATATTTACATGATTAAATGTTTCCAACATGTTAAGCAATCAAACTTGTTAAGACTTGATTATTTGAAATATGTTTCATATAGACAATTGACCACCCAAGTTGACCGGTGATTCACGAACGTTAAAACTTGTAAAAACTATATGATGACATATATATGGATATATATATAGTTAACATGATACTATGATAAGTAAACATATCATTAAGTATATTAACAATGAACTACATATGTAAAAACAAGACTACTAACTTAATGATTTTTAAACGAGGCATATATGTAACGATTATCGTTGTAATGACATTTAATGTATATATATCATATTAAGAGATATTCATACATGATAATATCATGATAATATAATAATTTAAAATCTCATTTGATATTATAAACATTGGGTTAACAACATTTAACAAGATCGTTAACCTAAAGGTTTCAAAACAACACTTACATGTAACGACTAACGATGACTTAACGACTCAGTTAAAATGTATATACATGTAGTGTTTTAATATGTATTTATACACTTTTGAAAGACTTCAATACACTTATCAAAATACTTCTACTTAACAAAAATGCTTACAATTACATCCTCGTTCAGTTTCATCAACAATTCTACTCGTATGCACCCGTATTCGTACTCGTACAATACACAGCTTTTAGATGTATGTACTATTGGTATATATACTCCAATGATCAGCTCTTAGTAGCCCATGTGAGTCACCTAACACATGTGGGAACCATCATTTGGCAACTAGCATGAAATGTCTCATAAAATTACAAAAATATGAGTAATCATTCATGACTTATTTACATGAAAACAAAATTACATATCCTTTATATCTAATCCATACACCAACGACCAAAAACACCTACAAACACTTTCATTCTTCAATTTTATTCATCTAATTGATCTCTCTCAAGTTCTATCTTCAAGTTCTAAGTGTTCTTCATATATTCTACAAGTTCTAGTTACATAAAATCAAGAATACTTTCAAGTTTGCTAGCTCACTTCCAATCTTGTAAGGTGATCATCCAACCTCAAGAAATCTTTGTTTCTTACAGTAGGTTATCATTCTAATACAAGGTAATAATCATATTCAAACTTTGGTTCAATATCTATAACTATAACAATCTTATTTCAAGTGATGATCTTACTTGAACTTGTTTTCGTGTCATGATTCTGCTTCAAGAACTTTGAGCCATCCAAGGATCCGTTGAAGCTAGATCCATTTTTCTATTTTCCAGTAGGTTTATCCAAGGAACTTAAGGTAGTAATGATGTTCATAACATCATTTGATTCATACATATAAAGCTATCTTATTCGAAGGTTTAAACTTGTAATCACTAGAACATAGTTTAGTTAATTCTAAACTTGTTCGCAAACAAAAGTTAATCCTTCTAACTTGACTTTTAAAATCAACTAAACACATGTTCTATATCTATATGATATGCTAACTTAATGATTTAAAACCTGAAAACACGAAAAACACCGTAAAACCGGATTTACGCCGTCGTAGTAACACCGCGGGCTGTTTTGGGTTAGTTAATTAAAAACTATGATAAACTTTGATTTAAAAGTTGTTATTCTGAGAAAATGATTTTTATTATGAACATGAAACTATATCCAAAAATTATGGTTAAACTCAAAGTGGAAGTATGTTTTCTAAAATGGTCATCTAGACGTCGTTCTTTCGACTGAAATGACTACCTTTACAAAAATGACTTGTAACTTATTTTTCCGACAATAAACCTATACTTTTTCTGTTTAGATTCATAAAATAGAGTTCAATATGAAACCATAGCAATTTGATTCAATAAAAACGGATTTAAAATGAAGAAGTTATGGGTAAAACAAGATTGCATAATTTTTCTCATTTTAGCTACGTGAAAATTGGTAACAAATCTATTCCAACCATAACTTAATCAACTTGTATTGTATATTATGTAATCTTGAGATACCATAGACATGTATACAATGTTTCGACCTATCATGTCGACACATCTATATATATTTCGGAACAACCATAGACACTCTATATGTGAATGTTGGAGTTAGCTATACAGGGTTGAGGTTGATTCCAAAATATATATAGTTTGAGTTGTGATCAATACTGAGATATGTATACACTGGGTCGTGGATTGATTCAAGATAATATTTATCGATTTATTTCTGTACATCTAACTGTGGACAACTAGTTGTAGGTTACTAACGAGGACAGCTGACTTAATAAACTTAAAACATCAAAATATATTAAAAGTGTTGTAAATATATTTTGAACATACTTTGATATATATGTATATATTGTTATAGGTTCGTGAATCAACCAGTGGCCAAGTCTTACTTCCCGACGAAGTAAAAATATGTGAAAGTGAGTTATAGTCCCACTTTTAAAATCTAGTATTTTTGGGCTGAGAATACATGTGCAATTTTTTATAAATGTTTTTACGAAATAGACACAAGTACTCAAAACTACATTATATGGTTGAATGATCGAAATCGAATATGCCCTTTTTTATTAAGTCTAGTAATCTAAGAATTAGGGAACAGACATCCTAATTGACGTGAATCCTAAAGATAGATCTATTGGGCCTAACAAACCCCATCCAAAGTACCGGATGCTTTAGTACTTCGAAATTTATATCATATCCGAAGGGTGTCCCGGAATGATGGGGATATTCTTATATATGCATCTTGTTAATGTCGGTTACCAGGTGTTCACCATATGAATAATTTTTATCTCTATGTATGGGATGTGTATTGAAATATGAAATCTTGTGGTCTATTATTATGATTTGATATATATAGGTTAAACCTATAACTCACCAACATTTTTGTTAACGTTTTAAGCATGTTTATTCTCAGGTGATTATTAAGAGCTTCCGCTGCCGCATACTTAAATAAGGACGAGATTTGGAGTCCATGCTTGTATGATATTGTGTAAAAACTGCATTCAAGAAACTTATTTTGTTGTAACATATTTGTATTGTAAACCATTATGTAATGGTCGTGTGTAAACAGGATATTTTAGATTATCATTATTTGATAATCTACGTAAAGCTTTTTAAAACCTTTATCTATGAAATAAAGGTTATGGTTTGTTTTAAAAATGAATGCAGTCTTTGAAAAACGTCTCATATAGAGGTCAAAACCTCGCAACGAAATCAATTAATATGGAACGTTTTTAATCAATAAGAACGGGACATTTCAAAAATAATGATAATAAAATTTCTCGTCCCGCCCTCGGGTAAAGCAATTTCGGTTCAACGACCTAGTCTTCAACTCACGACGAATTTTAGGTATCAAATTTTTAACTTAATGAAATAAAGTACATTTTTGTTTTTAAATTCACACCAAACTTAAATTTGAAATGCATAAAATTAAAAATTCATATAAATATTATTAATATTTTTTATACATTAATTTTACAAACTTTATATTGAAAATATTAATTTTTTAAAATATATAAAAAAACTTAAATATATTGATTTAAAAAGATTTACAATAATAATTTAATATTTATATATTAATTTTAAAAATATGGTAAAAATAAAATTAAAAATCTTTTTGGTCTTTTATCCCACTTTAATCAATCAAATATTATCAAAAATATACGCCCTCTTTTGGGTAAAGTAATTTCGGCTATATTACCTAGTTTTACTCCTAACGAATTTTTGAAATATTTTGGATTGATTGATTAAAGATATTTATACCTTAAGAATAAACGGTAAATTTCGCAGTGATGTAATAAATTTTTGTATGATATCAATAATTTCGGTTTCGCGAACCTAATTTTATTGAATATCAATTTAATACTTTATAGCGAACGATTCAGTGTTTATTATCAAAAGGTTAAAAGCAATAAATAAAAACTGTACATACTTACCTGTGAGAAAGAATTCTCAGAGACCTGCTTTAGCCGACTCATAGGAGAGTCGTGTGATTTGGTTTTCCATAGCTACATAAGCATAACCTCGATTCTTTAATAAATTTTCTTCTAAACATAAGAACAGTCATTCTCTGCATAGAGTAACAAATTCGGTATTTGAATATGCTTGATTGTTTGAACATTTACCTTCGTGTGACCATTTTCCGCATTTATGACATCTTTCAAGGTGTCGTGCTCTTCTTTTTGTTGCGGATTTTGATTTTCCTTTACCAAAATGTGTCTTATGATGATCTTTCCTGAGTTCTTTCCTTACTTCGTCTATTTTGCCTCTTATGAATGATACCAGTTCACTCGGGAAGATGTTATTATTACGTTTAGTAATCATAGCGTGTAGTAGTAGACCGTGGTTCAGATCAAAGGAATTCTTCATCTCGTAAAACCTAAAAGAAATAAAAATTCAGAATGGAGGGAGAAGACTAGTTCTTTAGGGTCTGCCAGGGAAATACCATTCGGATTCCATTTTCGAAAACTACACGAAAACAGAATATCTAACTCTAACAGAAATTCATATTATCCTAAAAAGATTCGAATCTTCCCACACTTAGTTAGCTGTGGTGTCGAAATTGTGATTAACTTCATCTTTAACTTCCATTGGATTATCTATGTAATATTTAACTCTGTGACCATTAACCTTAAATTCAATCCCATTTGAATTTATTAATTCTACTGTTCCATATAGGAAAACTCTTTTCACTATGAATGGTCCAGACCATCTTGATTTCAATTTTCCAGAAAATAGCTTGAATCGTGAATTGAAAAGAAGAACTCTGTCTCCTTCTTTAAATTCTTTTAAACTTCTGATTCTTTTATCATGCCATTTCTTCATTCTTTCTTTATAGACTAACGAATTTTCGTATGCTTCATGTCTTAATTCTTCTAATTCGTTTAGTTGATTTAACCGTAGACGTCCAGCTTCATGTAAATCAAGATTACATGTCTTCAAAGCCCAAAATGCTTTATGCTCAATTTCTACTGGAAGGTGACATGCTTTTCTGTAAACAAGTCTAAAAGGTGTGGTTCCAATTGGAGTTTTGTAGGCTGTTCTAAAAGCCCAGAGTGCATCCTCCAATTTCATGGACCATTCTGTAGCGACCCGACAAAATCGTCATTGACGGCGCCGTCTACTTAGGTCCCGTTACGTGGTCATAAGTCTTTAAAACAACGTTTGACCAAAAGATATGTCGCATTCATTTCAAATGTAAAGATTGTTCAAAGTTTACAAGAATAGTTCCACCACAAGTTACGTTACAAAGTTATAAGTACAAATGAAACTTATGCGACACAATTTAAAAGTAGCCAAAAGACGCTCCATGTATGCATATATACTCGACATCCAATGCAAGTATCAAAATAATGAGCGGAAGCATGTATCATGTATCGTTCAAGGACCTGAGAAAAACATAGAAATCTGTCAACGAAAACGTTGGTGAAATCATAGGTTTAAGTAAGTAAGTGAGTAAATAAGTAGATTGAACCACAAGATTTGCAACATCGAATTAATAGTTAACCATTCCAAAATTTGTTTCACGAGCACCCAATTATCAATGCTTAACATTTCTCCCATTGAACCCCATCACTTAGTGCTAGAACATACACTGTTTCTCGAAAATATATTTCATTCGTAAACGGTAGCGAACCGTTTGAATGAGGGTTTGTCAAACCCATATGGATCCATACAACATAAGTTCTCGCTTACACCCGGCAAGTGTAACTAATGATAATCGAATTGAGGATTTTGTTCTAAACTCGTATGTAGAATGTTTGTTTTCCTGTACTTGTGTTCACTTAGTAAAAGAAATGTTTATGTTTTCTCATCCCAAATGTAAGTTCAAAAAGAGTAAAAGTGGGACTATGATCTCACCTTGAGTGCACGAGTAGTAAAGTACTTCAACAAGTAAACGTGTGCAAAGAACAATGCTAATCTTGACCTAAACAATAGGTTGTATCAATAACGGTAAACACGATAGGTCAAAGATGTTCAATTAGTCCTATGGCTCGTTAAGACTAAATCATAATAGCATGTGAATCAAATTGTCATGTTTCATGCAAGGTACAAGTATAAAAACATGTTAGAACGATTGCACAAATATTTGGTTAAGTTTGATTAAAAGTCAACTTGGTCGGGTCAAAGTCAACGAAAAAGTCAACATGTTCGGGTCGGGTCCCGAACTATTTTTCTGAGGTTTTTAATCATATATGAGCATGTTAGAACAAGTTTTATGTGAATCGGAGGTCCGTAGTATGCCAAACATTTTTCGTATTTTGGACATGGAGGTCAGAACCTGACCACGGCTTATGTCGCGCCGCGACATAAGCTGGCCGCGCCGCGGCATTGGCCGTGCGCTGGTACCTGGTCAGTCTCAATTGTTCGAGTCCCAAATCAAAACTCTTTCAAGCATAAATTACAAACCGCTAACACTTAGAACTCGTATCTTATATCGTTAGAAAGATAATTTGACAAAGAACACATATAAATACATTTCACCAACCAAAAATGTTATTTGTCACAATCGGCTTTCCAAAGTAAATGATCAATTAATGCACACATTTAATTCACAAATTTGATAAGTGCACATTTATGATTCGGGCATTTAATGCATACATATAACATGCCGTTTTGTAGGTAATCGAGCATACAATACAACTAACTACTTACTAACTACAATTCATGTCATTCAATGCATCAAATATTCATTTCAAGCTTATCAAACCCTAACCCGAATTCACCAAAATCACTAATCAAGTTTATGGAGTTTTCTCAAGCAACCTACACATCAAATTGAAGCTAGTGATACTAGGAACACAATTAGGACATGAACTTTTAACATCTAACAACATATGATCATCCAAAATTCAAGAACAACACACCAAAATTCAAGTTCATGCTAGTTATACTAAAACAACAAGATCGAGCATACAAATTACATACACGACATCACAATGAGCCATAGACACTAACTAACACCATTTCAAGTCAAAAACACGAATTTAGAGAAATCTAGAGTTTTAGAAATGTTACACAAACGAGATGAAGTTGGTACCAAAATGAAGAGGATGAAGAGAGGATTACGAATATGTAATTTATTTTGTTGTAAGCCTCCTAGATCGGATTTAGATGATGATTGAATGAATTTGGAAATGGTGTGTGTGTTCTTGCTAGAGAGAAAGAGAGAGAGATGGAGATAATAATGAATGAGTGAAAGGGGATTGACCCTTTGACCTAGTCAAGGGTTTGATCCCTTGTCAAGTTTAGTCCCTCAACTTTCGTTCGGGTGCGTGAATTACCTAAACGATATAATTTAAAACGCGTATTAACGGGAGATGTTATAAACATATAACGGAGTTTAAATTAGTATAACGGAAAAGTAAATGGAAAAAGGCGGGATGTTACATTACCTACTCCTTAAAAGAAATTTCGTCCCGAAATTTAAGTAGGCGTAGTAGTCGTTGTTTCTTCCTCGAGATCTTGCGTTTCCGAATTCACGAATAGATGAGGATACTTCCTTTGCATTTGATCTTGTCTTTCCCAAGTAAACTCGGGTCCCCTTTTGGCGTTCCAACGGACTTTAACAATCGGGATTCGGCTTTGTTTCAATGTCTTGACGGAGGTGTCCACAATTTTAACCGGTTCCTCCACAAAATGAAGTTTGTCATCAATAGTAAGTTCCTCGAGAGGAATGACGATATCGGGTTCGGCAAGACACTTTTTCAAGTTAGATACATGGAAGGTAGGATGAACGGAGTTCAATTGAGGCGGAAGATCTAAACGATACGCAACGGTTCCAATACGCTCCAAGATTTCGAAAGGACCAATATACCTTGGATTCAGCTTCCCGCGTTTCCCAAAACGGATTACACCCTTCTAAGGCGCGACTTTTAACATTACTCGATCACCGACTTGAAATTCAAGATCGTTGCGTCGTTTGTCGGTATAGCTCTTTTGACGACTTCGGGCCGTCCTAAGCCTATCTCGGATTTGAACGATTTTCTCAGTGGTTTCATGAATGAGTTCGGGTCCGGTGATTTGCACGTCGCCTACCTCGGCCCAACAAAGAGGTGAACGACATTTTCAGCCATATAGCGCTTCGAAAGGTGCGGCTTTAATACTCGCGTGATAACTATTGTTGTAAGAGAACTCGGCGAGAGGTAAGTGCTTGTCCCAAGCTTTTCCGAAATCAACCACGCAAGCTCGTAACATGTCCTCTAAGGTTTGAATTGTACGTTCGCTTTGTCCGTCGGTTTGAGGATGATATGCGGTGCTCATATCTAAACACGTTCCCAACGCTTCTTGTAAAGTACGCCAAAATCTAGAAACAAAACGGCCATCTCGGTCGGAGATAATCGATAAAGGTACACCGTGTCGGGAAACGATCTCCTTAATGTAAAGTTGTGCAAGTTTCTCCATTTTGTCCGTTTCTTTCATGGCAAGGAAGTGTGCGGATTTGGTGAGACGGTCAACAATAACCCAAATGGTATCATAACCGCCCGTCGTTTTTGGTAGTTTGGTGATAAAATCCATCGTTATCCTTTCCCACTTCCATTGTGGGATCTCGGGTTGTTGAAGTAGTCCAGACGGTCTTTGGTGTTCGGCTTTGACTTTGGAACATGTCAAACACTTGGAAACATAAGTAGCTACGTCCCTTTTGATGTTCGGCCACCAATATAGTTGTTTAAGGTCGTGGTACATCTTATTGGCGCCGGGGTGAATCGAGTATCGTGACTTATGGGCTTCATCTAAAATAAGGCTTCGTAGGTCCCCATAACTAGGCACCCAAATCCTCCCGGCAAAATATCGGAGTCCGGTTTCTTTAACTTCGAATCGAGAGGTGAGGACGTTCAAGTGTTCGAAAGAGATGTTTTCATCCTTGAGAGCTTCGTCTTGGGCTACACGAATTTGACTATTGTGGTTGGTGTGAATGGTGATGTTTAAAGCTCGGACACGAAGAGGCACCGCTCTTTCTTTTCGACTTAAGGCATCGGCTACTACATTTGCCTTCCCGGGATGGTAACGAAGCTCGCAATCGTAATCGTTTAAGGTTTCAATCCACCTTCGTTGTCTCATGTTTAGTTGCTTTTGATCGAAAATGTGTTGAAGGCTTTTGTGATCGGTGAAGATAGTACTCTTGGTTCCATAAAGATAGTGTCTCCACATTTTAAGTGCAAAGACAACGGCTCCGAGTTCGAGATCATGTGTCGTATAGTTTCGTTCATGAATTTTGAGTTGTCGAGAAGCATAAGCAATGACTTTTGTTCGTTGCATCAATACACACCCAAAACCATGTTTTGAGGCATCGCAATATACAACAAAGTCATCATTGCCTTCGGGAAGTGACAAGATAGGAGCGGTGGTTAGCTTCGTTTTCAAGATTTGGAATGCGGATTCATGTTCGGTCGCCCAAATGAATTTCTTTCCCTTGTGAGTTAATGCGGTTAGAGGACGTGCAACCAAAGAGAAGTTTTCGATGAATCTACGATAGTACCCGGCGAGACCCAAGAATTGACGAATGTGAGTAGGAGTAGTAGGAGTCTCCCATTTACTAATGGCTTCGATTTTCGTGGGATCGACTTTAATACCTTGATCACTTACAACATGACCAAAAAATTGAACTTCCTTTAACCAAAATGCACACTTGGAGAATTTGGCATAAAGTCGTTCTTGTCTCAAGAGTTCAAGCACGAGTCGGAGATGTTGTTCGTGCTCTTCTTCATTTTTAGAATAGATCAATATGTCATCGATGAACACAATAACGAATTTATCGAGATACGGTTTGCACACGCGGCTCATAAGATCCATGAACACCGCCAGTGCGTTAGTGAGACTAAATGGCATGACAAGGAATTCATAACTACCATAACGAGTCCGGAAAGCGGTTTTGGAGACATCTTCCCCCTTAACCCTTAATTGATGATAACCCGAGCGGAGATCGATTTTCGAATATACACAAGACCCTTGTAATTGATCAAAGAGGTCATCGATGCGAGGAAGAGAATATCGGTTCTTAACCGTCAATTTATTTAGTTCACGATAATCAATGCACATTCGTAGGGATCCGTCTTTCTTTTTAACAAACAAAATCGGAGCGCCCCATGGTGAATGGCTAGGTTGGATAAAACCACGGTCAAGTAGTTCTTGGATTTGACTTTGCAATTCTTGCATTTCGGATGGAGCAAGTCTATACGGTGCACGTGCTACGGGTGCGGCTCCCGGAATAAGATCGATTTGGAATTCTACCGGTCGATGAGGTGGAAGACCCGGCAATTCGTCGGGAAATACATCGGAAAAGTCACTAACAATTGGCACATCATCGATATGCTTCTCATCGGACTCGACTTTCTTAACGTGGGTAAGGATCGCAAAACAACCCTTACGGAGTAGTTTTCTAACTTTAAGGCACGAAACGAGGTTGAGTCTGGTGCAACTCTTATCGCCATAAACAATCAAAGGTTCACCATTCTCGGTAGGAATTCGGATTGCGTTAAGATCACAGAGGATATGAGATTTCGTTTTGACTAACTAATTCATATCGATTATTACCTCAAAGCTTCCTAGTTCCATGGGTATCAAGTCAATTTCAAATTCCTTACCCAAAATGTTTAACGTACACCCCCGGTAATATGTGTCGGCACTTAATAGTTTCCCGTTAGCCACTTCAATGGTATAAGTGGTATCTAATGGAAGAGGTGGAGTGCTAAAAGAATGAGTCAAAGTCTTGGATACAAAGCATTTATCGGCACCCGAATCGAATAAGCAAGAGACATAAGAATTGTTGAGAAGAAACGTACCCGTGACTAGTTCAGTGTCATCCCGGGCTTCCTCGGTGTTGATGTTGAAAGCTCGGCCGCACGTGTTGGGGTTATCTTTCTTCTTTGGGCATGCATTTCTATAATGACCCGTTTGGCCACATTCGTAACAAGTGCCCGTCTTTGGTGCATTGGGCCACTTTCGAGCGACGGGAGTGGCACTTTTACAATCGTTGGCCTTATGACCAATTCCTTGGCACCGATGGCAAATTAGCTTACTACATTCGCCAAAGTGATGTTTGTTGCATTTGTTGCAAAGAGGTAGATTTCCGGCATAACCCTTCTTGCCGTCGGAGGTGAAAGATTTCTTGGCAAAGTTGTGGTTGCTTTATTGGGAAGCTTCCCATTTTCTTTTGTTGCCGCCCGATTTATCCTCGGCCTTAGGTGCCGGAACTACGATTTCGTCAACCGTTTCTATCAATTTGCGGGCCATGTTCAAAGCTTCTTGATGATTAGTGGGTTTGGATGACATTACTCCGTGTTTGATACTCTTTGGAAGACCATCCATGTAAAGTTCAACCCTTAAAGCTTCGGGGTTCACAAGATTTGGGCACATCAAGGCTAGTTCGGAAAATCGTTGATTATAAGCCTTGAGATCATTTCCGATCGCCTTTAAAGTTCTTAGCTCTTGTTCGAGCCTTCGGGTTTCTTCACGAGGGAAATATTCGACAATCATCTTTTCCCTCAAGTCGGCCCAAGAGAGGGCGTGAGCTTCATCGGTACCCACCGATTGTACATAAGTATTCCACCATGTAAGAGCGACACCGGCGAAGGTGCGAGTGGAGTATTTGACCTTGTCTTGGTCCCGACAACCGCTTATGCTAAAGACGGCTTCCGTTTGCTCAAACCATCGGGTGAGCACGACCGGTCCCCCAGTTCCATCAAAAGTGTGAGGTTTGCACCCCATGAAAGCTTTATAGGAGCATCCCTCGTTTGAGTTACCGGCTCCATTGTTGTTGTTGTTGTTGTTGTTGTTGTTGTTGTGGTTGTTATTATTATTGTTGTTGGATGAGTGACCGGCCATGGCCGCATCTACGGCGGTAGCTATCATCCGTTCGAGAGCTAGTTCGGGAGTTTCATTGCGGCGTACACGACGAGGAGCCATTGTTCCTTCAAGACACACGAATATCATTGATTAGTATTCTCAATAATACTAACCGTGATATAGAATAAAGATAAAGAGAAGTTTTTCCTCGACTCGCCTTAAATTCTTTATGCCATAATGTCGGAACGTTCATATGAGTCACCGTAATATAATCCCGGAAATTATATTACCCTGATTCATATGTGCATTCGACATTATTCTATAAAGTCAAGGTGGCGTGTCAATCAAATTAAACAACGTGAGATTAAGATGAACTAAGAGTAGATATGAGTAGAAGCGTTCGAGTATAAATGCACAAGTAGTCAAGTAATTCCTACTTCAAGTCTATATGCCGGTTGTAGTCTAGACTCACCAATGTACCCTATGACTCGGGGTCGACACCAATGAACTCTAAATCCCTACAACCAACGCTCTGATACCATCTGTAGCGACCCGACAAAATCGTCATTGACGGCGCCGTCTACTTAGGTCCCGTTACGTGGTCATAAGTCTTTAAAACAACGTTTGACCAAAAGATATGTCGCATTCATTTCAAATGTAAAGATTGTTCAAAGTTTACAAGAATAGTTCCACCACAAGTTACGTTACAAAGTTATAAGTACAAATGAAACTTATGCGACACAATTTAAAAGTAGCCAAAAGACGCTCCATGTATGCATATATACTCGACATCTAATGCAAGTATCAAAATAATGAGCGGAAGCATGTATCATGTATCGTTCAAGGACCTGAGAAAAACATAGAAATCTGTCAACGAAAACGTTGGTGAAGTCATAGGTTTAAGTAAGTAAGTGAGTAAATAAGTAGATTGAACCACAAGATTTGCAACATCGAATTAATAGTTAACCATTCCAAAATTTGTTTCACGAGCACCCAATTATCAATGCTTAACATTTCTCCCATTGAACCCCATCACTTAGTGCTAGAACATACACTGTTTCTCGAAAATATATTTCATTCGTAAACGGTAGCGAACCATTTGAATGAGGGTTTGTCAAACCCATATGGATCCATACAACATAAGTTCTCGCTTACACCCGGCAAGTGTAACTAATGATAATCGAATTGAGGATTTTGTTCTAAACTCGTATGTAGAATGTTTGTTTTCCTGTACTTGTGTTCACTTAGTAAAAGAAATGTTTATGTTTTCTCATCCCAAATGTAAGTTCAAAAAGAGTAAAAGTGGGACTATGATCTCACCTTGAGTGCACGAGTAGTAAAGTACTTCAACAAGTAAACGTGTGCAAATAACAATGCTAATCTTGACCTAAACAATAGGATGTATCAATAACGGTAAACACGATAGGTCAAAGATGTTCAATTAGTCCTATGGCTCGTTAAGACTCGATCATAATAGCATGTGAATCAAATTGTCATGTTTCATGCAAGGTACAAGTATAAAAACATGTTAGAACGATTGCACAAATATTTGGTTAAGTTTGATTAAAAGTCAACTTGGTCGGGTC
This sequence comes from Rutidosis leptorrhynchoides, assembly GCF_046630445.1. Classification (NCBI taxonomy): domain Eukaryota; kingdom Viridiplantae; phylum Streptophyta; class Magnoliopsida; order Asterales; family Asteraceae; genus Rutidosis; species Rutidosis leptorrhynchoides. The sequence goes on from NC_092336.1 coordinate 28,020,357, forward strand.
AAAGTCAACGAAAAAGTCAACATGTTCGGGTCGGGTCCCGAACTATTTTTCTGAGGTTTTTAATCATATATGAGCATGTTAGAACAAGTTTCATGTGAATCGGAGGTCCGTAGTATGCCAAACATTTTTCGTATTTTGGACATGGAGGTCAGAACCTGACCACGGCTTATGTCGCGCCGCGACATAAGCTGGCCGCGCCGCGGCATTGGCCGTGCGCTGGTACCTGGTCAGTCTCAATTGTTCAAGTCCCAAATCAAAACTCTTTCAAGCATAAATTACAAACCGCTAACACTTAGAACTCGTATCTTATATCGTTAGAAAGGTAATTTGACAAAGAACACATCTAAATACATTTCACCAACCAAAAATGTTATTTGTAACAATCGGCTTTCCAAAGTAAATGATCAATTAATGCACACATTTAATTCACAAATTTGATAAGTGCACATTTATGATTCGGGCATTTAATGCATACATATAACATGCCGTTTTGTAGGTAATCGAGCATACAATACAACTAACTACTTACTAACTACAATTCATGTCATTCAATGCATCAAATATTCATTTCAAGCTTATCAAACCCTAACCCGAATTCACCAAAATCACTAATCAAGTTTATGGAGTTTTCTCAAGCAACCTACACATCAAATTGAAGCTAGTGATACTAGGAACACAATTAGGACATGAACTTTTAACATCTAACAACATATGATCATCCAAAATTCAAGAACAACACACCAAAATTCAAGTTCATGCTAGTTATACTAAAACAACGAGATCGAGCATACAAATTACATACACGACATCACAATGAGCCATAGACACTAACTAACACCATTTCAAGTCAAAAACACGAATTTAGAGAAATCTAGAGTTTTAGAAATGTTACCCAAACGAGATGAAGTTGGTACCAAAATGAAGAGGATGAAGAGAGGATTACGAATATGTAATTTATTTTGTTGTAAGCCTCCTAGATCGGATTTAGATGATGATTGAATGAATTTGGAAATGGTGTGTGTGTTCTTGCTAGAGAGAAAGAGAGAGAGATGGAGATGATAATGAATGAGTGAAAGGGGTTTGACCCTTTGACCTAGTCAAGGGTTTGATCCCTTGTCAAGTTTAGTCCCTCAACTTTCGTTCGGGTGCGTGAATTACCTAAACGATATAATTTAAAACGCGTATTAACGGGAGATGTTATAAACATATAACGGAGTTGAAATTAGTATAACAGAAAAGTAAATGGAAAAAGGCTGGATGTTACACATTCCTTCGGATTTGATCCTACGGTTTTTTCTAGAATACGTTTTAATGCTCGGTTGGTATTTTCAACTTGTCCACTTGTTTGTGGATGATAAGCGATTGAGATTTCATGAGTTACTCCATATCTTTTAAGAACTTTCTCAAGTTGATTGTTGCAAAAATGAGTACCCCGATCACTTATTAAAGCTTTCGGTGTTCCAAACCTAGCAAAAAAGACGTTTTAAAAAATTGACTACAACTCGTGCATCGTTAGTTAGGAGAGCTTGTGCTTCTGCCCATTTAGATACATAATCAATGGCAACGAGAATGTAGAGATTATTATGAGATTTTGGAAATGGACCCATAAAGTTAATACCCCAAACGTCAAATACTTCACATACTTGAATGACATTTTGTGGCATTTCATCACGTTGACTTATTTTTTCGGCCCTTTGACAAGCATCACAGGATTTACAGAGAAGGTGTGCGTCTTTGAAAATTGTAGGCCAATAGAATCCAGCGTCATAGACTTTCCTTGCTGTAAGTTGAGGCCCATAATGCCCTCCTATTGGTCCTGTGTGACAATGGTTTAAGATTTGACTAGCTTCATCTCCGAATACGCATCAGCGTATTATTCCATCGGGACAACTTTTAAATAAATGTGGATCTTTCCAAAAATAGTGTTTTATATCACTAAAGAATTTCTTTCATTTTTGGTACGACAATCCTTTTTCAAGGAATCCACATACTTTAGTAGTTTGCATAGTCTGCAAACCATGGAATTTCATTATAATCGATCTTCAAAAGATATTCATCAGGAAAGTTATCTTGTATAGCCGATTCATTTAGAACTTCTAATTCAGGATTTTCAAGACGAGAAAGATGATCAGCGGCGAGATTTTCTGCTCCCTTTTTGTCTAGGATCTCAATATCGAACTCTTGTAAGAGTAAGATCCAACGGATTAATCGTGGTTTGGCATCTTGTTTCGAAAATAGGTATCTAAGAGCAGAATGGTCGGTATAGACCACCGTTTTTGCTAGAACGAGATATGAACGAAATTTGTCAAAAGCAAAGACAATAGCAATGAGTTCTTTTTCAGTGGTTGTATAATTTGTTTGTGCTCCTTGTAACGTCTTACTAGCGTAATAAATAGGTTGAAATCATTTTTCAATCCTTTGTCCTAAAAAGGCTCCCATTGCAAAATCACTTGCATCGCACATAAGTTCAAATGGTAGATTCCAATTTGAAATTATCATGATTAGCGCATTAGTGAGTTTTTCTTTAAGAATATTAAAAGATTTGATGCATTCATCCGAAAAGATGAATGGAGCATCCTTTTCTAGGAGTTTATTCATAGGAGTGGCAATTTTAGAAAAGTCTTTTATGAAACGTCGGTAAAAACCGGCATGCCCAAGAAAACTCCTAACTCCTCTAACATTGGTGGGATGTGAAAGTTTAGCAATTACATCTACTTTAGCTCTATCCACTTCAATTCCTTCCTTTGAAATTTTATGTGACACCCCGTAAAAAACCATCGTGTACGGATCATCAACAACAGGATCATTACAAGGTCAAACACTATATGCTGTTTGAAAATCAATTTTTGCATTCATAAAAAGATAGCGTTTACAAAAGATAACGTGACACAAAGGTCGTTACAAAGTCATTATTTGAAAATAACATAAACTACGAATACAAAAGAAAAGTTCCATGATTGAGACATCTCTAAGTGATGCAACGGAATTCTAGCACAGCAGGTCCTTAACAGCAAGTTTAAACACCAAGACAGCAAGTCTAAACAGCAGAAGCAACAAACCTCTAAACACCTGAGAAAACATGCTTAAAAACGTCAACAATAATGTTGGTGAGCTATAGTTTAAGTTGTAACAGTAATGTAAGGTAGGCCACGAGATTTCAGTGTTCCAAAACAGTATGAAAAGTATATGTTTAACCGTGGGCACTTGGTAACTAACTTAACGTTTATAACCCCCTAAAAGTACACTTGGCGAGTGCGTATATTTACGAAGTATTAAACACCCATTAAATGCTAGCACGACTAGCCCGAGTGAGGATGTCAAACCCTATGGATCCATATCTAAGATTCGCGTTCACCGGTTCAAAAACCAATGACTAAACGTTACCGAGCTAAGGGGAAAGTTTATGCCGTTGTATAACCCACACATATATAAAGTTTAAGTACTCGTGCCTAGTATGTAAAAAGTAAAAAGTGCATGTATTCTCAGTCCCAAAATAATTAAAGTAAAAAGGGATGCTATAACTCACAGTGATAAGAGCGGTAAAGTCGATAATGAAAGTATGCAAGTAGTAAGTCAGTCCGAAAGGTTGTCAACCTAAGTCAAAGGTTACTAGGTCAGTATGTTATCCTCATAAGTTCTAATAGTGCATAAAATAAGTTTAAGTGTCATCATCATCATCATTCATCATCGTAAAAGTTAAGTAAGTTTAACAAATTTAGAGGTCGAAACAATAGGCTGACTTTGATCAGCTGCTACAAGCCTTTACGTAAATCGAAAAGATGCGTAATCAGTGGCTATAGCTCCGTATGGGAGTCCTCTAGTTGGTAACCAATTTCCAGAACCAAACTCATCTTCGTTTGACCGTGGTGACGGTTTAAGTGCGAGTAGGTCATAAATTTCATCACAACGTTAATAGGGTGTAGTGACTTTCGGAAGGCCATAAATCCTAAATCGTAACTCGGATTAAGACGAGGTCTAAACAGAAAATCATCTACTCGAACCGAACTAACTGAAAATAAACTTTACAGTAGCCCAGGTGGTCTGATAAAATCCCTAAAATAGTAAACAAGGTGCTCTGGTGGGGTTCTTAGTGCTTGATGCTCATCACGGTTCTCATCCTTGATGCTTGTAGCTTCAAGTGTACAACTCGTTGATGGGTTAGCATCACCTTGACCAAGATTCTACCATCAAAACACAATATGTTAAGACCAAGTAAGAACACAACTCATTTAAGAGTCTTAGATGGATGATGAACCAAGGTTACATCATATCCTTAGTCTTACCACAATTACAAGTTACATTTACAACTAAAGCTACAAACTTTACTTCAATCAAGCAAGTATGAACATAATCTAAGTCAAATGAAGTGATGGAACCCTAAGCTAGAGAGTTTGGATCCTTTTCACACAATTTATAAGGTCACAAAGCTAGAAAGCTTGAACCTTTAGTGTTCTTGAAGACCTTGAAGCATAAAGCTTAGATCTTTAAGTTACATGAAGATCATAAACATAAGTTTTGATCTTTACAACAAAATAATGAGATCATAAATTAGGAAACTTAGATCCAACAAAAGATATGAAGATTCAAGTTAGAAATCTTGCATCTTGGTTATTCTTGAAGATCTTGAAGCATAAAGCTTGGATCTTTAAGTTACATGAAGATCACAGACACAAGTTTGAATCTTTATAACAAAATAACAAGATTAAAGTTGAAAGATATAGATCTACAAAGTAGGTGAAGATTCAAAGCTAGAAAGCTTGAATCTTCCATGTTCTTGAAGGATTCAAATCCAAGTTTGAATCTACAAGATGTAATCAAGATCAAAGCTAAAAAGCTTGATCCTTTATTGATGATGATGAACATGAAAATGATAAGAGAAGAAGAAGAAGAAATTCAAAAACTTTCAAGTTTTAGAGTGAGAAAGACTAGAGAGGAAATAAGAGAGTAAGTGTGTGTGAAATGTAAATGAGAGCAAGTGTAAAATGGATTGAATAAGGCTTGTATTTATAGGTGAATGAGGGTATGGGTGGGTGGTGATGGCCGTGATTTTCAAGGGGGACAAGGGGAGACAAACTTTTGCTTTTTGGTTAATGGTTGTCTAATAAATAGGCATTTGTCTTACATATTAATGGGTCACTAGCTATTAATAATTGGGCTAATTAAATAGTCCACTAACTAGTGTAGGGTGGGCTAAGACCCAACAAGGTAGAAAGTCCAACAAGACTAACTAGTAAGCATAAGTAAATTACTACGCATAATTAAGCATCCAAAAACCCAAGTAATTATTATTATGAAATAATAATTAAGATTTTGTAGTCATAATATTCCGATTATGACAAAAGTTAAACGTGTACGCAGTTTGCAGTTTGTTTGTAACGTCAAGTGACACTAACGGTCATAAAGGCTTCCAGTGATCAAGTTAAGTATCCTACGTACTTAAAGGCACGTTTTAACACATAAATGGAAGTAAGCCATGTGTATAAAGATTCCAGAGTATAAAGTAGCACAGTACGTATAAATACGCAGTTTCGCAAAAACACAAGGCACAAAAGCAAGTCGAAAAAGTTGGTTCATTACATTACCCACCTGTTAATGAAAATTTCGTCCCGAAATTTTAACCTGAGGCGGGTGTTGGAGTCGGGAAAAGGTGAGGATACTTCTGTATCATTTGATCCTCTCGTTCCCAGGTAAACTCAGGTCCACGTTTGGCATTCCATCGGACTCGAACAATTGGAATCTTATTGTGCTTCAAAGTCTTAACCTCACGGTCCATGATTTCGACAGGTTCTTCCACAAAGTGGAGTTTGTCATCAATCGCAAGCTCATCGAGAGGGATGACAAGTTCTGGTTCGGCAAGACATTTCTTCAGATTGGGCACGTGAAAAGTAGGGTGAACTGCGCTTAATTGAGTCGGAAGATCCAAACGGTAAGCAACGGGACCAATACGCTCCAAGATTTCAAAAGGACCAATATATCGCGGGTTTAACTTTCCGTGCTTTCCAAAACGGATCACACCTTTCCAAGGTGCGACTTTCAACATTACACGGTCACTCACGTTGAATTCGAAGTCTTTACGTTTAAGGTCGTCATAACTCTTTTGGCGATTACGGGCCGCCTTAAGTCTCGCTTGAATTTGGACAATCTTCTCGGTTGTTTCATGGACTACCTCGGGTTTGGTGATTTGCTTTTCGCCTACTTCGGCCATACAATGCTTCAAAAGGTGCGGCATTAATACTCGAATGATAACTGTTGTTGTAAGAGAACTCAGCTAGCGGCAAATGTCTCTCCCAAGCCTTTCCGAAGTCAATAACACAGGCACACAACATTTCCTCCAAAGTCTGAATCGTGCGTTCGCTCTGACCGTCGGTCTGTGGGTGAAACGCGGTGCTTATGTCGAGACAAGTTCCCAAGGATTCTTGCAAAGAACACCAAAATCTGGAAGCAAAACGGGTATCGCGATCTAAGATAATCGATAAGGGCACACCATGATGGGATACAACCTCTTTGATGTATAGTTGAGCGAGTCTCTCCATCGTATCCGTTTCCTTCATGGCTAAGAAGTGTGCACATTTGGTAAGTCAGTCAACGATAACCCAGATGGTATCATAACTGCCTACCGTCTTTGGTAGCTTTGTGATGAAGTCCATCGTTATCGTTTTCCACTTCCATTGCGGGATTTCCGGTTGTTGAAGTAATCCAGATGGCCTTTGATGTTCGGCCTTAACTTTCGAGCAAGTCAAACACTTACCAACGTAAGTTGCAACATCCTTCTTAAGATTAGGCCACCAATACTGTTCCTTGAGATCGTGGTACATTTTACCGGCTCCTGGATGAATTGAATATCTCGACTTGTGGGATTCATCTAGTATAAGGCTCCGTAGATCTCCATAACTAGGTACCCAAATCCTTCCGACAAAGCATCGGAGTCCAGTCTCCTTAACCTTGAATCGTGAAACGAGAATGTTCAAGTGTTCTTGAGAAATATTCTCCTCTTTGAGAGCCTCATCTTGGGCTACTCGAATCTGGCTATTGAGATTTGAATGAATGGTGATGTTCAAGGCGCGAACATGAAGAGATACCGTTCTCTCCTTTCGGCTCAAGGCATCAGCTACAACATTTGCCCTTCCGGGATGATAACGTAGTTCACAATCATAGTCGTTCAATGTCTCGATCCATCGTCGCTGCCTCATGTTCAGTTGTTTCTGATCGAATATGTGCTGGAGGCTTTTGTGGTCGGTGAAGATGGTACTTTTAGTTCCATAAAGATAGTGTATCCACAATTTAAGCGCAAAGACAACGGCTCCAAGTTCGAGGTCGTGAGTAGTGTAGTTTCGCTCGTGAATCTTTAGTTGACGAGAAGCATAAGCAATAACGTTCGATCTTTGCATCAATAAGCAACCAAAACCATTTTCCGAGGCATCACAATATACGACGAAATCATCACTGCCTTCAGGAAGAGATAAGATAGGTGCGGTGGTCAATTTCTGCTTCAAGTTTTGAAATGCTGTTTCGTGTTCGATTTTCCACACGAACTTCTTCCCTTTGTGAGTCAGCGCGGTCAAAGGACGTACAATCAGAGAGAAACCTTCAATAAATCTTCGGTAGTAACCGGCAAGACCTAGAAATTGGCGGATATGAGTCGGAGTAGTAGGGGTTTCCCACTTGCTGATAGCTTCGATCTTTGCGGGATCAACTTTAATACCTTGATCACTCACAATATGACCCAGAAATTGGACTTCCTTCAACCAAAATTCACACTTAGAGAATTTGGCATAAAGTCGCTCTCGTCTCAAGAGTTCCAACAGTAGTCGAAGATGTTGTTCATGTTCTTCTTCACTTCGGGAATAGATGAGGATATCATCTATGAAAACGATAACAAACTTATCCAGGTATGGCTTGCATACACGATTGATGAGGTCCATAAATACGGCAGGTGCGTTGGTTAAACCGAATGACATCACTAGAAACTCATAGTGACCATAATGGGTTCTAAACGCAGTTTTCATCACATCACTCTCCTTCACCCTCAACTGGTGATAACTTGATCGCAAATCGATCTTGGAGTAAACGCTTGATCCTTGCAGTTGGTTGAAAAGATCGTCAATCCGGGGAAGGGGATATCGATTCTTAATCGTCAACTTGTTCATCTCACGATAATCTATACACATGCAGAAAGATTCATCCTTCTTCTTCATGAATAAAACAGGTGCACCACAAGGCGAAGAACTCAGTTGGATAAATCCACGGTCTAGCAATTCCTGCAGTTGACTCTACAACTCTTGCAGTTCGGAAGGTGCTGGTCGATAAGGTGCGCGAGCTACGGGTGTAGCTCCCGGCACTAGATCGATCTGGAACTCCACTGCTCTCGGTGGCGGTAATCCAGGCAATTCTTCCAGAAAGACATCGGGAAATTCGTTCACAATTCGTACATCATTCACACTCTTCACCTCGGCTTCTAACGTTTTCACATGTGCTAAAACAGCAAGACGTCCTTTCTTTATGATCTTTTGTGCTTTCATGCAACTAATGAGGTTCAGCTTCAAACTACATCTCTCTCCGTAAATAATCAGTGGCTCACCATCCCCGTGTGGTATACGAAGAGCTTTATCTCCACAGATAATGTCGGCCCTCACTTTGGTCAACCAGTCCATACCCACAATCACATCAAAACTTCCCAATTTGATGGGTATCAAGTCAATCTCGAAATCCACACCAGCTATGTTGACAATAGCTCCTCGGCCAATTTGGTCAACCTTCTCAAGTTTTCCATTGGCTACCTCACCAAGCATACTCCCCTTTAAAGGAACTAACGACCAATCTATCTTAGAACAAAAGTGTCTACAAACATAGCTCCTATCGGCACCAGTATCAAATAGGACAGAAGCTAATAGATTGTTGATAGTGAATATACCTGTAACAAAGTCGAGGTTCTCAAGGGCATCCCTTGCGTTTACATTGAAAGCTCTTCCACGCGCTGGCCCGCTGTCCTTTCTCTTGTTGGGACATTCATTCCTGAAGTGGCCCTGTTGTCCGCACTCATAGCACTGCCTTGGTCTAGTAGGGTTTGTCTTCACCGTTGAGGTTGGAATCTTGCAGTCCTTACCAATATGCCCGGTCCTTTTGCACTTTTCACAGACCACATTACAGTACTCGGTATGGTGCTTGTAGCACCTCTTGCACTGCGGTAGACTACTCTTGTAGTTGGGGTTCGATCTAGTGTTCGGGTTGGGGTTCCTTCCTTCGTTGTGCCTCTTAGTGGGGGTTTGATCATAGGCTCTCCTCTTGTTGTTGTCCCACTTACGCTTCTCACCACTGGCTCCCGATTCGGATTTAGCCTTTTCCAGTTTTTTGCTGGTAATTTAGTTCATAAGGGTATGCGCCATGTGCATAGCTTCCGGGACGTTGGGTGGCTTAGAAGAGGTGACATTTCCCTGAATGGACTTGGGAAGTCCCTACAAGTATCGTTCCATTCTCTTAAACTCCGGGGTAACCATCGTGGGACACAATAGAGCTAATTCCATATACCTACAGTTGTAACTGTCAAGATCGTTTCCCACAACCTTCAACTCCCAGAACTCAGCCTCCATTTTCTGTATCTCTGTTCTGGGGCAGTACTCTTTGATCATGGCTCCCTTAAATTCTTCCCAAGGAGTAGCATAAGCCTCATCAATACCTTTGGCCTGAGCAAGTGTGTTCCACCAGGTTAAGGCGCCGTCCGACAGCATACAGGAGGCATACTTGGTTTTGTTCGTCTCTGAGCAGTTGCTTACACGGAACACAGCTTCTAGTTTCTTAAACCACCTAGTCAATCCAACTGGCCCCTCAGTACCACTAAAGTTGTGGAGCTTGCAGCTTTGAAACTCCTTATATGTACACCCGTTACGAATGGGCTGGTTAACTGGTGGAGCTTGTGGGTTGATTTCTGCAATAGCTGCGGCTACCCTTTCAGCAATCATTTCCTCAATTTGTGCTGCAGTGGGCGCTGCTCTTCCGTTTACCATTGCTCTACTAAACAAAAATTTTGACTTAAGTCAAAATCCAGCATTTAATAAATAATAATATAGTATATGGAAACCAACATGGAATTAACGCAACACATGTTAACTAAGTAATGCAACTAGATACAGATACCACATAATCATCATACAATAACGTAATTAGAACACCGTACAAAAAGTAAACAACACTAAGTTCCATTCATTAATAATAAGTTGCATACATCCGCATAGGTTCGCACAATACAAGAGTAAAACATGAAACTACAAACGAGATTACATAATGAAATCTACTTGTCACACCCCCAAAATGGACCAGGGGTAATTGTGACCAATCATATCATAACACAGTTGTATAAGCGAGAACGACTCTAAATGAGACGTTTTATTTATTAAATAAACAGCGGAGGCATTATTCAAAGTTTTACATCATAAGAGTATAGTAAATGGAAAATGTCTTAAACAAAATGATAAATATGAATGATGGACTCCATGCAAGCAGCAAAGCATACATCAATCATCTAGTAGCAAGTAGCAGCTAGCTCAATCATCACCTGAGACAAAACACGCTTAAAGTGTCAACCAAAAAGGTTGAGTGAAATTCATAGGTTTATAAATAATATCCAAAGTTTTAGACCACAAGATTTAGTTTAAAGTTGATTGATATAGAAATATCAATCTAAAAGTGTTGCTGCATATTGTAATATAGCTACTAAACAAGTTTACCCTATGACACCTTGTACTGTCAGTGTCGTGGAATCATTATTATGTAACCAAAGACCAACGGTCGAATGGTTAGAGACGTTACTCTCAATAAGCCTACTCACAATAATTAAGTTTGCATTTAAACGTAGCAATTAACGATATTACGGTAGGGATTTAGCATGAATCAAAGCATGACAGCATAGTTAACAATTTAGTACTTGTGTCTAAGCGTAAAACAGTTATAAAGCAAGCATGTGTCTCACCCCAAAAGTTATAAAATAGTTATGAAACAGTAAAAAGTGGGGCTATGAAGTTCACCTTAGTAGCACACGAAAGAATTGAACGGAATGACGTGACCGAGATCTCAACCTAGAGATAGAACGTATGATCAGACATTGCCTAACAGACAATAGTATATAGTACTATATTGATAGTAATGGTTCACTAAAGAATTTCCATTTTCGGAAGGTTACTATTTATGGAAAGTTTCCACTTATAGTAATTTTCCAATTTTAGAAAGTTCGGGTTAATCTTTAGCAAGATGTTGTACAACTCTACTCAAACTTCGTTGCTATCAAATAAGTCAGGAATGACCAGATGTAACCGGGGGCCCAGGATTCTTGACCAGAATCTAAGTCATGGCATTCGAGATCCACAAGCTTACCCATAAATGGCAACCTAGACATCATTCACTTACGACCGTGAGTAGCGATGAAGTTCACATGAATTATACATTATCTTTGATTAACCTTCACTTTAGGTGTATACACACAACGAACTATTAATGTACTTAATAATTATATATGTGATAATATAACCTAAGTTTTATTTAATATTTAGTTATTATACCTTAGTATGTCTTATATATCTTAAATATAATTACCTTTAAATAAATACCTAAATTACTTCAAAAATAATAGTGTTTTATTAATCGAACATTATTCAAAAAATGTCTAAATAATAAATTAAATATCTAAAAATTACATACATAATTTTTATAGTCTTAGTTAATCATATATATTAGTAAAAAAATTTAAGAAAACATTTTTATTATATTTTTGTATTTATTTTTGTTTTTACCCTTAATGTATTCACAAAACAATTTTAATTCTACATAATTACTAAATAAACCCAAATAATTATTTTTATAATTTTTATAAGTTTCTATCAGTCTAATAACCTGTAGAAAAATATTTAAATTTTTTTTTTATTATTTTATATTTATTCTTAATTTACCTTCGAATTACATAATAATAGAGTTTAATTATATAATAAATACCAATTCGACCCAAGTAATTATTTTTATAATTTTTTCAGATCTATATAAGTTTTAAAAACTCAGAAAAAAATTATATATATTTTATTTTTGGTTAAAATTATTTATTATGAATTTTACATTATTTTTATGTTTAAACACTACATAATTCGTATTTAATTATAAATAATATTCCATAAATTATCAACATTATTTTTATGCATCATAACACTTATAATACTAATTATAATATATAAACATAATTAATTTTGAATTTTACAAAGAATATACAATAAATATAAATATAAATGACAATATTGAAAAAAATTAATAAAAATAGTAAGTACCTCAAATTTTCTTCAAGGTTTTGAGATAATAACTTAAGTTTTTGTGTTTGGAAAGAAAAAATGAATGAGGAGCCATGTATTTATAGGTAAAAAATGGTTGGTGAAAAAAAAATAATAAAATAAAGGTGCCAATTTTGACAAAATAATAAAAACATGTTAAAAATATTTTTAATAAGTTTTTGTTTTTGAAAATATTTAGTCAAAATTCATGGGCTCATTATTTAATTTATAAAAAAATCTCTTTTTTTTATAACCTAAAAAAATATATATAATGATTAAAATAACTTATCATTTAATTAATAATTATGTTTCATATAGTTTTAAACATAATACGCATTAATATTAATATTAACTAAAGTTATTTTATATAATTAGTGTAAACTTTAGTTAACAAAAAGTGTCGACTAAAAATAAATATTTGATCAATGTCAAATTTAATTATATATTACGTATGGATAACAACCCTATAGTCAAATTAGTCAATTCAGGTATGGAAATATGAGGGTTGTTATAGTACATACCCGTTAAAAGAAATTTCGTCCCGAAATTTAGTTGTTGCCATTAATCGGTGTTGTTCGTACATAGACGAGGATATTTATGTTTTATTTGGTTTTCACGTTCCCAGGTATGCTCGGGGCCTTGCGTGAATTCCAACGGATAGAATATTGTTCTGTTTCAAGAATTAAAATCATACAAACCATAATTTCTACAAGTTCTTCTACGAAGTGCATTTTATTATTAATGCGGAGATCATTCAAAATGATGATGTTTTACAAGTCATTTCAGTAAATTAGATACATGAAATATGTTATGAATAATATTGTGCTCATTTAAAACCTTGAGCGTTTATGCCACAATATTGGGGCAGATAAGACAGAAAGGAGTTCGTGAAATCATATTCATGAAATTTGATAGAGATTGTCATTCTTTACAACAAGAATGATGAATATGAGTTGAAAATGTTGTTTTATCAACATTAGGTAATATGGATAAAACGATTCGATTATAGGAAGAGTATAAATGAAATTATCTTAAAAGTTTGAAATAAGGAAATATCAGTTTGCCTTAACTTTTGACATAATTAAAGGTGATTTTCGGAATTCAAGGGATTAAAGGAAATCTTCGTAATCTATAAGATTTGATTCTTCGATATTCACGGAATTTTGAGATTTCTTTGATTAAATGCGGTGAATTGCCTTGATTGACGTGTTTGGAAATTTTGCTATAAATTAGCTTCTTCCGTTTCATTATCTTCACCACTTCTATACTTTCTTCCTAAATTCATACTTCCAAAAGATTTGTTAATATGCTCAATCCTGTATTGATACTTGTTATTATATTGACCATATATGCAGTCATTCTTCTTTTTCTTTTACCACCAGAGGAATCTGTTTACTTCTACTATGCTCTTGGGGTTATGGTGTTTTTAATTCTCCCGTGTCTTTATATTGCTATACGCATTGATATACACGGTTTGTAGTTTCGGAGTCGTTATCGGGCTTTATATTTTCCCTTATATGTCGGAGCTTTATGCTTTTGTTTCTTCTTCCCGACTTCAAGTCAAGCGAATAATGGTCCAGAACTAGTAGGTATGAAGTTTCGAATGATCATAATCTATAAAGTAGAAAGGAAAGGTAATAGCACGATTTGATTTGTCAAATTACCAGAATATTCGGAAAAGACCGAATCATCAAGAAAAATATTTTCTTGATATGTTTAGAGGTTAAATAGAATGTAAAAGTCGTGTAACATGGCGAATGGTGATTTATACAGTCTATGAATCATCATCTTCCATTAAAAATTTAGCATGACTTACTGTAATATAATCACGTTGGCCTGACGTCATTATATTATACTAACTCATGCTTCAATTCCCAACACTTCTTCAAATCATTCATAATTTAAACTTGAATTTTACAGAATATAGAAACTAATACAGTTTCCTTTATGATGTGATAAAGATATCGCAAAGAGATAATTAATTGCGGACAAGAATCGTTATGATGATATCATCAGAAATATAGAGGATATTTATGATGATATTTTGGAATTTCAAGTTCGAAAGTTGATGAAGAAAAATTTTCCGCAAGCTTTTAACATGACTTCGGAGCAAGATATTCTCTAAAGAATTCATCGGATCCAGAAGTACCTAGATTCTTTGAATATAGGGTTTGGTCCTTGTATTTATCCTTGGTCTCCTCCATGGTTAGCTCAATTCGTTTTTCAGTTCCAAATTTTCTTTTGAGCTTTTCCAACGTACCATTCTTTATTATAAAACTTTTGGCCATTGAGACCATCTACATTTTTGCTGTTTCCTCTGCATTTAATGCAGCCATATTTGAATCATTGGTTATCAATCCGAGATGGTTTCAAGAAATTTCATTTTTAGATGATTAAACGCTGATTGTAATCGTCAACGGATCTAATGGTTGATGAATAGGCGTTGTTGATTTCAAAAGAAATGAACGATAATTTCGGTGGTTTGATGTGATAATTCATCATAGAATACGAATGAATATATATATGAATTTAGTAATCTTTAGGAAGATAACACCTGCTAAAGCTTTACTTGGATTCTGATATGTCAAAATTAGAATATGTAATTGAATTTGTACGAAAATGGTTGTTCTTTAGTGAACGGATACATATATCTTGTGAACGTAAGTAGTATAGTTACTGATTATTGAATCAGAATTGAAGAATGTACAATGCAACATATTAATGTGAGATATAAATATTTCTCGGGTATTACCTACCCGTTAAAATATTTTCACAATTAACAGTTTGTACAAAAGAACTTTAATTACAATCTTTATGGAGATATACGTTCATATATGTATTCTTCAAATATAATATAGATTTAATGAGTTAATATAATATTAAAATCATTTGATTTGCGGTTGGAACAAGAATAAATAATCTTCAAAACTTGAGAGATTACATAATCATCGCGGAATATTTCTTTAATGGAGTTATGAATCAATACTTCATCGTTCATTGTTATTGATATACCTCGGTATATGATGTTGGTGCTCGTGGAATTCTTGTGAAATTCACAAGACACGAATAATGTTTTCTAAAAAGTTTCGAGTACATCGAAAATGGAAGTGTAAAATCAGAAATGTATTTGAATAATACACTTAATTTATTATGAAATGGAGTTTATTGTGCTGAAGCAGTGATTAACGATCATTAAGTCATTAACGAAGGATGTACATTATAGCATATTAGTGATATGAATTAACCAAGTAGTGCATACTAGTTAAGATTTACACGTAATAGCTTAGTACGAAAAGATTTATTATTGTTTCAAACCATATATATATAAAGTTGTCATAACCCGTCCTTAACCATAAGAACGAGTTAGATAACGTATGATTTCATTGCGAGGTATTGACCTCTATATGCGACATTTTTAAAAGAACAACTGCATTTATTTTACATTACAAACCATAACTCTTATTTTAATACAAGCTTTAGACAATAAAAAGATGATTATCGTTTAGCGATAATCTTAGACTTACAAACTTTACATGTGATGATAACAATACGATTTCTAGCATATTTTACATTACAAATCCTCCGATATGCAGTTTTATTTTTGACACAAATATGCATACTCAAGATCTTGTTTAAATTCAACATGTTGCAGCGGAAGCTTTTAGTTATCACCTAAGAATAGACATGTTTAAAACGTCAACATAAAGTTGGTGAGATATAGGTTTAATGCCGGCAGCAATATATATAGACCACAAGATTTCATATATAAACGTTTTAATAAAAATATTCTAAGTGGTTGAGCACTTGGTAACCATACTTAACATTTAATCACGTCGCATATTCCCTTTATTATGAAATCTTACTACACCGTACCAAGTGTAGTCACAAAACGAAGTACTGTGCAATCGTTGAATACTGGTCGTCCAGTCCGGTTGGGGTTGTCAGGCCCGATAGATCTATCAACAGGATTCGCGTTTACAATACCGCTGTAAATAACAGTTACCAAGCTACAGGGAAGTATGCCAGTGGTACAACTCAACGTAGAATATATTTTTCAGTTACTTGTGTCCATAACGTAAAACATAAAATACATGTATTCTCATCCCGAAATACTTAGAGTTTAAAAGTGGGACTATATACTCACTTTTGTCTTGAAGATATGTAATTTCGACTTGGTCTCCGATTGATATCACGAACCTATCCATATATAATTTATCAATATATTTTCATTTTAAACAAACGTCACATATATATACTTATAATACTTTTAATACTTTTAATAATTCCTTAGTCCGTAGTTAGCAGTCCGATGTTAGTAATTCAATTTTAATGGTTCATATTTAGGTGTTTAATAAATAAATAAAACCCCCATCGAAATAAATAAAACCCCATCGTATTTTTATTGGTCGGGATTAATCTTGACCCACAGTACCGGTGTTGTCAAATGACGTGTTGCGTACATAAAGTACCGGTGTTGTCAAATGTCGTGTTGCGTACATTCATGGGATCTTATGATTAATCTTCTCGTATTGTTTACGGGTGGTCCTGAAATATATAAAATTAAATTATGAGTACATATATATAAAATATCATGTTATTTTAGAAAGATGTGATTCATTTAATTTTCTCCAATTATTTTCGTAGCTAAACTAGTCTTAGATATCCGATCTCGTTTTGGTCATAGTTTCTTCGTTACAACTCCGTTTTCGTTGATTCAACTTGCCACTTCCTTGGATCGAGTCCCTCTTTAAGACTATGAACTGTAAATACCTTAGTTTGTATTCGAAATCACAGGTCATAGGTCAAACTTTAGTGAAACTTATGAAGTTAATCATTTTCCATCATGTAAACAACCTTAAATGATTATTTTTCTAAAAATACTTATACTTTGAGTTAAATCATGAAATTTTTATGTGTTATCATATTCATAGTAAAAATCATTTTTCCAGAAAATAAACCTCCAATTCAAAGTTTAAGATGGTTTTTAATTATCCAACCCAAAACAGCCCCCGGTTGCACTCCGACGTCGTAAAAACAGTTTTTAAGGTGTTCTTTGAAAAACCAAGTTTTACCTTGTTAAGTTAGCATATATTTATGATATATTACAGGTCTTGAAGTATTTTAAAAGTTAAGTTAGAAGGATCTATTTAGTTTGCAAACAAGTTTGAAAACATTCAAACTATGTTCTTGTTGTTAAAATTTTATACCACAAAATAAGATAGCTATATATATATGAATCGAATAAGGTTATGAACATAGTTACTACCTCAAGTTCCTTGGACAAGGTTGCTGTAAAAGAGGAGTAAAAAGCTAGAACCAAAAGGGTGATGGAATTGGATGAAAGATTGGAAGTAAGTTTGTGTTCTTGGAAGGATTTCTTGAAGTGTTGTTGTAAGAGTTTTCTTATGGTGATTAAGTAAGGTTTTTGAAGCTAGATCTTCATGGAACTTTGCTGAATGTTTATGGAGTTTAAAGGTTAAGAAAGAGTGTGTGTTTTAGCTAAGATAATTGAAGTGAAAATGAATCAAAATGATGATACTCCTACCTCCCTTAAAAACGTGATTTTAAGGTGATCATGGACAAAATTTTAGTTTGTAATCTTGTGTATTTGTCAAACAATCATACAAAAGCAATTACCTTATACATAAGGCATTGAACAAGGGCTGGTTGGTGGTGATTTGATGTGTATATACCAATAGTAAATACGTATAGAAGCTAGGTATGATACGAGTACTTATACTCTAGATATACGTATAGAAATTTTGTGAAAAATGGAATGAGAATTCAAATATAGCTATCTTTTGTGAATATACTTATATTGTTTTATGTATTTAAGTCTTTAAAAGTGATTAAATACATTACATATACGCTATATGTATAAACATTATAGGTTATAAGTATTTATGTCAAATAACGTTACGTATGGTTATTGTTTTGAAAACTTAAGTTAGTAGTTTCAAAATATACTTATAACTTATTGTTATTAATACAAAATGAGATATTAAAATATCCTTAGATCATGTTAAATATGTATATATACATATATATACACAAACGTATAATTATCATATATTGTATAGTTCGTGATATCATCGGTCAAACTAGACGGTCAATCGTTGTGTAAAACTCTCTTTGAAAACATAAGTCTCAACAATTTGGATTGCTTATCATGTTGGTAAGGTTTAATTTATATAAATATTAATCTTATAAGTATAGAACGATCGAAAAAGTGCGGGTCATTACAGTACCTACCCGTTAAATAAATTTCGTCCCGAAATTTTAAAATTGTACCTATTTTGCGTCATCGGAAAACAAATGTGGATATTTTTGTTTCATCTGATCCTCCCGTTCCCATGTAAACTCGGGACCCCTTCGAGCATTCCAACGAACCTTAACGATCGGTATATTGCTCTGCTTGAGCCGTTTAATTTCACGATCCATGATTTCGATTGGTTCTTCGATAAATTGTAGTTTCTCGTCAACATGGATTTCTTCAAGAGGAATGGTGAGATCTTCCTTTGCAAGACACTTCTTAAGGTTTGAGACGTGAAATGTATTATGTACTCCGGCGAGTTGTTGCGGTAATTCGAGTCGATAAGCTACCGGTCCAATGCGTTCAATGATCTTGAACGGGCCTACGTACCTTGGGTTCAGTTTACCCCTTTTGCCGAAACGTATTACACCTTTCCACGGTGACACCTTTAACATAACCATGTCCCCGATCTGAAACTCTAATGGTTTCCTTCGGACATCGGCGTAGCTCTTTTGGCGGCTACGGGCTGTTTTCAATCTCTCCTTGATTTGTACTATCTTCTCAGTCGTTTCGTGTATGATCTCGGGACCAGTTAATTGTCGATCTCCTACTTCATTCCAACAAATAGGAGATCTACACTTCCTTCCGTACAATGCTTCGAATGGCGCAGCTTTAATGCTCGCATGATAACTATTATTATACGAGAATTCTGCTAATGGTAGATATTTATCCCATCCGTTTCCAAAATCGATCACACATGCCCTGAGCATGTCTTCAAGAGTCTGAATTGTTCTTTCACTCTGCCCGTCGGTTTGCGGATGATATGCGGTACTCATATCCAAACGAGTTCCTAGTGCCTCCTGTAGTGATTGCCAGAACTTTGAGGTAAATCTACTATCACGATCAGATATAATGGAAATAGGTATTCCATGCCTTGAAACTATTTCCTTTATATATAATCGTAATAATTTCTCCATTCTATCCGTTTCCTTTATAGGCAAGAAATGTGCAGATTTGGTAAGACTATCAACAATTACCCAAATGGTGTCGTATCCCCAGGCAGTCTTTGGTAATTTCGTAATGAAATCCATGGTAATACCATCCCATTTCCATTCTGGGATTTCTGGTTGTTGAAGTAACCCTGACGGCTTTTGGTGTTCTGCTTTGACTTTGGAACAAGTTAAACACTCCCCAACATATGTTGCAACGTCTGTCTTTAAATTAGGCCACCAATAATGTGTCTTAAGATCTTGGTACATCTTTCCAACTCCAGGATGTATCGAGTATCTTGTCTTATGTGCCTCGTTCAATATCAACTTCCTTAATCCACCCAACTTCGGTACCCAAATACGATTTACAAAATATCGAATTCCATCCTCCCGTATAACGAGTTGCTTCTCATACTTCTTCATTATTTCACTTCTTATGTTTTCTTTAGTAAGTGCTTCTCGTTGAACTTCTTTGATTTGTGAGTTGAGGTTCATGCGAATTTTTATGTTCATCGCTCGTACTCGAATTGGTTCTCGTTCTTTTCTACTTAGAGCATCGGCCACCACATTCGCTTTCCCGGGATGATAACGAATTTCACAATCATAGTCGTTTATTAACTCGACCCACCTACGTTGCCTCATATTCAGCTGTTTCTGATCAAAAATATGTTGAAGACTTTTAAGATCAGTAAACACAGTGCATTTAACCCCATACAAGTAGTGTCTCCATATCTTCAATGCAAACACGACTGCTCCCAGTTCTAGATCATGCGTCGTATAATTCCGCTCATGAATCTTCAATTGTCGGGATGCGTATGCAATAACTTTCTTTCGTTGCATAAGAACGCAACCAAAACCTTGTCGCGAAGCGTCACAATATATTTCAAAATCATCGTTCCCTTCTGGTAACGATAAAATAGGCGCCGTAGTCAACTTCTTTTTCAGTAATTGAAATGCACTCTTCTGCTCAGAAGTCCATTCATATTTCTTCCCTTTTTGCGTTAACGCTGTCAACGGCTTAGCTATTCGGGAAAAATCTTGAATAAACCTTCTATAATAACCGGCTAAACCCAAAAATTGGCGTATCTGCATTGGTGTCTTAGGAGTCTCCCATTTTTCAATGGCTTCAATTTTTGCTGGATCAACCTGAATTCCTTTGCTATTAACAACGTGGCCAAGAAATTGCACTTCTTTCAACCAGAAAGCACATTTAGAAAATTTAGCATATAGCTGTTCTTTTCTTAACAACTCTAATATCAACCTTAAATGCTGCTCATGCTCTTGCTCACTCTTGGAATAGATAAGAATATCATCAATGAAAACGATAACAAACTTATCTAAATATGGACTACAAACTCGATTCATGAGGTCCATGAATACAGCTGGCGCATTCGTCAATCCAAACGGCATGACCAAAAATTCGTAATGACCGTAGCGTGTCCGAAAAGCAGTTTTCGGTATATCTTCTTCCTTGACACGTAATTGATGATAGCCCGATCTTAGGTCAATTTTCGAGTACACACATGATCCTTGGAGTTGATCAAATAAGTCGTCAATTCTCGGTAGTGGATACCGATTCTTGATAGTTAACTTATTTAATTCACGATAATCTATACACATTCGGAAAGATCCGTCTTTCTTCTTGACGAATAAAATTGGAGCTCCCCACGGTGAAGTACTTGGTCGTATGAATCCACGATCCAGTAATTCTTTTAACTGACTCTGAAGTTCTTTTAACTCGGACGGTGCAAGTCTATATGGAGCACGGGCAACCGGTGCAACTCCTGGTACAAGATCTATTTGAAATTCTACAGATCTAAATGGAGGTAATCTCGGCAACTCTTCCGGAAATACTTCAGGAAAATCTCTTGCCACAGGCACGTCATTGATGCACTTCTCTTTTTCTTTCTTTTCGACTTTATTAACATGTGCTAAGATAGCATAGCACCCTTTCTTCAAGCACTTTTGAGCTTTCAAATAACTAATGAGTTTTAGCTTTGAGTTACCCTTCTCTCCATAAATCATTACTGGCGTTTTATCCTTACGAGGAATGCGAATTGCCTTCTTGGCGCACACAACTTCAGCTCCTATTTTGGACATCCAGTCCATGCCGATTATTACATCAAAACTTCCTAATTCTACGGGTATCAAATCAATCTTAAATGTTTCTCCGGCTAAATTTATTTTACAATCACGGCAAATTTTATCGGCTTTAATTAGTTTACCATTAGCTAACTCAATCATGTACTTAGCATCTAGAGGTAATGATGAACAATTCAATTTAGCGTGAAAGTCTCTACACACGTAACTTCTATCAGCACCAGTATCAAATATAATAGATGCGGATAAGTTATTAATGCTAAACGTACCCGTAACAAGCTCCGGGTCTTCACACGCCTCTCTAGCATTAATAACAAATGCTCTCCCTCGTGCAGGTCCGATATTCTTCTCTGGATTCGGGCACTGGCTCTTATAATGACCCTGTTTCCCACATCCATAACAAGTAACAGTAGCCAAAGCAGTTCTATTTGCATTAGTGGCAGGAGTCTTGGTACCATTTGTATTTGTAACGAGAGTCCTACAATCTTCAGCAAGATGACCCTTCGATTACATTTGTTGCACACCACATTACAGTAACCAGAGTGATGTTTGTGGCATCGGTTGCATAAAGGATTTTGTCCTTTATAACCAAAGCTTAAACCACTACCCGCACCTTGCGTGATTTCTTGTTTCTTAAAAGATTGTTGTTGGTTACCTCGATCATAATTTCCATTCCACTTTCTTTTGTTACCTGATACCTTCACATCAGTATTGGATACTTTCTTATCCATGATGACCTGATTCATTAGCTCGTTTGCCATGGTTATAGTTTCATGAATTGTCTTAGGTTTCGATGCTGTAACATTTGCCTTGACCTTTTTGGGCAAACCATCTTTGTACATTTCAATCTTCTGTTCTTCGGTTGGAACCAATTCAGGACATAGCAAAACTAATTCCATGAATCGCTGATTGTAATTGGTGATTTCAGTACCAACAACCTTCAGGCTTCGTAATTCATCTTCCAACTTCCTAACCTCGTTCCTTGGACAATACTCGTTGATTAACATTATTTTGAATTCTTCCCATGGGGTATCATAAGCTACATCTCCTCCTACAGCCTTCACATAATTTTTCCACCACGTGAGTGCACTATCTTGTAAAGTGCACGATGCATACTTGGTCATGTCCTTTTCAACACAACCACTGATTTTAAACACAGTCTCCATCTTTTCTATCCACCGGGTTAAACCGATCGGTCCTTCTGTTCCACTGAATGATGAGGGCTTGCAACCTTGAAACGTCTTGTAGGTGCATCCTACACGAGGATTTGGGTTAACTGCAGCAGCTCTTGCAGCCTCGACCCATAACATTCTGTCGTTCACTCGCTGGTTGATGAATTCCTCGACTTCTTGTTCCGTCATTCGATTCAATCGCGCCATATTCTTCTATAAGAATGAAAAGAAAATAATTATTCACATGGAATATTATAGATGTAGTGTGTATTTATAGTACATTATAGCTTATTAATAATATGAACCAGTTATTATTATAAAAGCCTTTTCTTCTTATTAGCATTTTATAATTATATCTAGGGTAGTACCTACCCGTTAAAGTTCATACTTAATAGCTTAGTACGAAAATCAATTACTACCACCCAAATAATACTTAACCATGGAAAATTATTGCATTTCACACTTCACTATTTTACATATGCTTATCTTACATCGAACATTAAGCAAACCACACTAATAATATTATACAAAACATTATATGATCCCATGGTTTAATACGGCAGCGCATCGTTTGGTCTATTTTCTAGGACGTTTAGGTTCAAAGAATCGCTTAACGCTTATCCTGGCTGTCTGCCTATATTTTGGCTGTGGGACTGAAGAACTGGATGCCGGGATAGAACGAATAGGAATAGCGGGAATAGGGGTGGTAGTGTCTAGTGGAGTTGGTGCCACATCATCCTTATTAAACTCAAGATTTGAATTTTCTAATTCATTAGCCTTTCGTTTCTTTCCTAGTTCGAACTTGTCTTTCGTAATTTCCTGTATTTCTTCCTCGGGTTCACTTTCCTCCTCGGGTTCACTTTCCTCCTCGGGTTCACTTTCCTCCTCGGATTCACTTTCCGGGTTCTTTATAGTTGGTTCATCCGGAATTTGTGAATCTTCCCCAAAGATATTATTTTCGTCATCGGATAGGTTAATGACTGAAACACCATCTGAAGATTCTGATTCGGAGTCGCTGAATGTGATAATAAGTTTTGAGCCCGACATCTATCACACAACAACTAACCCATTAGTACTACATAATATTTACATATAAATTTTAACCAACAAAGATAAGCAATGGTTTTTAAAATCAGACCCGGTCAAAGTCCAGACTTACTAATGTATCCTAACGACTTCTCGGTTAGACACACTAATGCAAACCTGGTTCGCTAAGACCACCGCTCTGATACCACATGTCATAACCCGTCCTTAACCATAAGAACGAGTTAGATAACGTATGATTTCATTGCGAGGTATTGACCTCTATATGCGACATTTTTAAAAGAACAACTGCATTTATTTTACATTACAAACCATAACTCTTATTTTAATACAAGCTTTAGACAATAAAAAGATGATTATCGTTTAGAGATAATCTTAGACTTACAAACTTTACATGTGATGATAACAATACGATTTCTAGCATATTTTACATTACAAATCCTCCGATATGCAGTTTTATTTTTGACACAAATATGCATACTCAAGATCTTGTTTAAATTCAACATGTTGCAGCGGAAGCTTTTAGTTATCACCTGAGAATAGACATGTTTAAAACGTCAACATAAAGTTGGTGAGATATAGGTTTAATGCCGGCAGCAATATATATATAGACCACAAAATTTCATATATAAACGTTTTAATAAAAATATTCTAAGTGGTTGAGCACTTGGTAACCATACTTAACATTTAATCACGTCGCATATTCCCTTTATTATGAAATCTTACTACACCGTACCAAGTGTAGTCACAAAACGAAGTACTGTGCAACCGTTGAATACTGGTCGTCCAGTCCGGTTGGGGTTGTCAGGCCCGATAGATCTATCAACAGGATTCGCGTTTACAATACTGCTGTAAATAACAGTTACCAAGCTACAGGGAAGTATGGCAGTGGTACAACTCAATGTAGAATATATTTTTCAGTTACTTGTGTCCATAACGTAAAACATAAAATACATGTATTCTCATCCCGAAATACTTAGAGTTTAAAAGTGGGACTATATACTCACTTTTGTCTTGAAGATATGTAATTTCGACTTGGTCTCCGATTGATATCACGAACCTATCCATATATAATTTATCAATATATTTTCATTTTAAACAAACGTCACATATATATACTTATAATACTTTTAATACTTTTAATAATTCCTTAGTCCGTAGTTAGCAGTCCGATGTTAGTAATTCAATTTTAATGGTTCATATTTAGGTGTTTAATAAATAAATAAAACCCCATCGTATTTGTATTGGTCGGGATTAATCTTGTCCCACGGTACCGGTGTTGTCAAATGACGTGTTGCGTACATAAAGTACCGGTGTTGTCAAATGACGTGTTGCGTACAATCATGGGATCTTATGATTAATCTTCTCGTATTGTTTACGGGTGGTCCTGAAATATATAAAATTAAATTATGAGTACATATATATAAAATATCATGTTATTTTAGAAAGATGTGATTCATTTAATTTTCTCCAATTATTTTCGTAGCTAAACTAGTCTTAGATATCCGATCTCGTTTTGGTCATAGTTTCTTCGTTACAACTCCGTTTTCGTTGATTCAACTTGCCACTTCCTTGGATTGAGTCCCTCTTTAAGACTATGAACTGTAAATACCTTAGTTTGTATTCGAAATCACAGGTCATAGGTCAAACTTTAGTGAAACTTATGAAGTTAATCATTTTCCATCATGTAAACAACCTTAAATGATTATTTTTCTAAAAATACTTATACTTTGAGTTAAATCATGAAATTTTTATGTGTTATCATATTCATAGTAAAAATAATTTTCCCAGAAAATAAACCTCCAATTCAAAGTTTAAGATGGTTTTTAATTATCCAACCCAAAACAGCCCCCGGTTGCACTCCGACGTCGTAAAAACAGTTTTTAAGGTGTTCTTTGAAAAACCAAGTTTTACCTTGTTAAGTTAGCATATATTTATGATATATTACAGGTCTTGAAGTATTTTAAAAGTTAAGTTAGAAGGATCTATTTAGTTTGCAAACAAGTTTGAAAACATTCAAACTATGTTCTTGTTGTTAAAATTTTATACCACAAAATAAGATAGCTATATATATATGAATTGAATAAGGTTATGAACATAGTTACTACCTCAAGTTCCTTGGACAAGGTTGCTGTAAAAGAGGAGTAAAAAGCTAGAACCAAAAGGGTGATGGAATTGGATGAAAGATTGGAAGTAAGTTTGTGTTCTTGGAAGGATTTCTTGAAGTGTTGTTGTAAGAGTTTTCTTATGGTGATTAAGTAAGGTTTTTGAAGCTTGATCTTCATGGAACTTTGCTGAATGTTTATGGAGTTTAAAGGTTAAGAAAGAGTGTGTGTTTTAGCTAAGATAATTGAAGTGAAAATGAATCAAAATGATGATACTCCTACCTCCCTTAAAAACGTGATTTTAAGGTGATCATGGACAAAATTTTAGTTTGTAATCTTGTGTATTTGTCAAACAATCATACAAAAGCAATTACCTTATACATAAGGCATTGAACAAGGGCTGGTTGGTGGTGATTTGATGTGTATATACCAATAGTAAATACGTATAGAAGCTAGGTATGATACGAGTACTTATACTCTAGATATACGTATAGAAATTTTGTGAAAAATGGAATGAGAATTCAAATATAGCTATCTTTTGTGAATATACTTATATTGTTTTATGTATTTAAGTCTTTAAAAGTGATTAAATACATTACATATACGCTATATGTATAAACATTATAGGTTATAAGTATTTATGTCAAATAACGTTACGTATGGTTATTGTTTTGAAAACTTAAGTTAGTAGTTTCAAAATATACTTATAACTTATTGTTATTAATACAAAATGAGATATTAAAACATCCTTAGATCATGTTAAATATGTATATATACATATATATACACAAACGTATAATTATCATATATTGTATAGTTCGTGATATCATCGGTCAAACTAGACGGTCAATCGTTGTGTAAAACTCTCTTTGAAAACATAAGTCTCAACAATTTGGATTGCTTATCATGTTGGTAAGGTTTAATTTATATAAATATTAATCTTATAAGTATAGAACGATCGAAAAAGTGCGGGTCATTACAAAAGTATACATATATAATTCTTCAGGAAGAATGAGTCAATATATCTTAACTCATTATTACTAATATTCCTTGGTATCTATGGGGCGTATGATGTTGATATCCGAGGTACTGAGTGTGATGTTGAGGCGTGAAATGCAGATGTTGTTGTTAGTGATGCTGATGCTGTTGGTGGTGATGCTGATGGTACTGGTTATGCTGCTGGTGCTGCCGCTGGTGTTCGTAGGTTTCGCACTATATTCTCCAGAGCCACCACTCGAGCGCGAAGCTCGTTGACTTCTTCTATTATTCCGGGATGATTAGCGGTTCGGACAAGTGGATGAATAAGATCTAGAATTTTAGATATTATATATTCGTGACTGGATATCCTGGAAATGAGGGTGAAAATAGTGTTCCGAACGGGTTCGCCGGTAAGTGCTTCAGGTTCTTCACCAAGAGGTGAATTCGGTTGGTGGAAGGGATTACCTTCTTCTTGTCTCCATTGATTAAGTTTACTACGAACCCATCCCCAATTCATCCAAAATAGATTATGGCTGATTGGTTCGTTTGTTCCGGTTACGCTGCCATTGGAGCTCGAGGAATCGGTTGAGAAATCCATATTATGTGATTTGATTTAGGGTTTGATATGAGATTAGTGTTGAATACTGGATGATATATTCATCTCCTTGAATATGTATATGTAGCAAAAAGATTTCCGTAATTTACGGAGGAAATTTAGGAAAAGTGTTAGACAAAGATTATTGGGATAGATACGATAAGATATAATAAGATATGATGTGTCTATACTCTAATAATGGTAGTATGACGTGTCTAGATGATAAGTATGTAATCTGATAATCTTTAGATTAAAGATTTTCAATTCGTAATGTCCTATTCAGGTCCAGGGGCTTGAGCTATAGGATCCTTTAAATCAGTAATCCAAACGCTTTCTATTCTATAGTTTCGTAGACGTCATCCGTCAGGAAAATTCAATGATCAAAATAACAAGAAAGCAAAGAAAGTAATGAATATGAATAGTGATGACATTATAATGTCTTTGAGATTCTCGATAACTCAATAATATTTTCTGGTTCGCAAACCGATGCATAAAGGCATAAGGCATATAGGTACGTGATATAACAGGGAGTTATATACGTTTGAGTATGAATAGTAACAAATATATGAGTTTCAAAATTCATGGATAATATTTCATGTAATACATATGTAATGCACAAACCTTGATAGATGACTTAGAAATGTCAAGAATTTCAGAAATAGTAGTGTCGCATTTAAACACGGTGGCGTAATTGGATAGTACTTAGAAAAGTGAACAGAGTTCTTAGATTGACTTGGCATTCTAAGATAAGTAAAGTTTCTAAAGTATAGTGTAGCATTTAACAATTAAAGGCAACAATTAAAGGCACTATAGTCAAGGAAAGTTGTAGTCCTACATTGCTAAGGTACCTAATTGTATAAGGCACACTTAAAATGCAATCTGGTTCTCTACAACAGCACTGCTCTGATACCAATCTATCAAACCCCAAAATGGACCAGGGGTAATTGTGACCAATCATATCATAACACAGTTGTATAAGCGAGAACGACTCTAAATGAGACGTTTTATTTATTAAATAAACAGCGGAAGCATTATTCAAAGTTTTACATCATAAGAGTACAGTAAATGGAAAATGTCTTAAACAAAATGATAAATATGAATGATGGACTCCATGCAAGCAGCAAAGCATACATCAATCATCTAATAGCAAGTAGCAGCTAGCTCAATCATCACCTGAGACAAAACATGCTTAAAGTGTCAACCAAAAAGGTTGAGTGAAATTCATAGGTTTATAAATAATATCCAAAGTTTTAGACCACAAGATTTAGTTTAAAGTTGATTGATATAGAAATATCAATCTAAAAGTGTTGCTGCATTTTGTAATATCGCTACTAAACAAGTTTATCCTATGACACCTTGTACTGTCAGTGTCGTGGAATCATTATTATGTAACCAAAGACCAACGGTCGAATGGTTAGAGACGTTACTCTCAATAGGCCTACTCACAATAATTAAGTTTGCATTTAAACGTAGCAATTAACGATATTACGGTAGGGATTTAGCATGAATCAAAGCATGACAGCATAGTTAACAATTTAGTACTTGTGTCTAAGCGTAAAACAGTTATAAAGCAAGCATGTGTCTCACCCCAAAAGTTATAAAATAGTTATGAAACAGTAAAAAGTGGGGCTATGAAGTTCACCTTAGTAGCACACGAAAGAATTGAACGGAAGGACGTGACCGAGATCTCAACCTAGAGATAAAACGTATGATCAGACATTGCCTAACAGACAATAGTATATAGTACTATATTGATAGTAATGGTTCACTAAAGAATTTCCATTTTCGGGAGGTTACTATTTATGGAAAGTTTCCACTTATAGTAATTTTCCAATTTTAGAAAGTTCGGGTTAATCTTTAGCAAGATGTTGTACAACTCTACTCAAACTTCGTTGCTATCAAATAAGTCAGGAATGACCAGATGTAACCGGAGGCCCAGGATTCTTGACCAGAATCTAAGTCATGGCATTCGAGATCCACAAGCTTACCCATAAATGGCAACCTAGACATCATTCACTTACGACCGTGAGTAGCGATGAAGTTCACATGAATTATACATTATCTTTGATTAACCTTCACTTTAGGTGTATACACACAACGAATTATTAATGTACTTAATAATTATATATGTGATAATATAACCTAAGTTTTATTTAATATTTAGTTATTATACCTTAGTATGTCTTATATATATTAAATATAATTACCTTTAAATAAATACCTAAATTACTTCAAAAATAATAGTGTTTTATTAATCGAACATTATTCAAAAAATGTCTAAATAATAAATTAAATATCTAAAAATTACATACATAATTTTTATAGTCTTAGTTAATCATATAGATTAGTAGAAAAATTTAAGAAAAAGTTTTTATTATATTTTTGTATTTATTTTTGTTTTTACCCTTAATGTATTCACAAAACAATTTTAATTCTACATAATTACTAAATAAACCCAAATAATTATTTTTATAATTTTTATAAGTTTCTATCAGTCTAATAACCTGTAGAAAAATATTTAAATTTTTTTTTATTATTTTATATTTATTCTTAATTTACCTTCGAATTACATAATAATAGAGTTTAATTATATAATAAATACCAATTCGACCTAAGTAATTATTTTTATAATTTTTTCAGATCTATATAAGTTTTAAAAACTCAGAAAAAAATTATATATATTTTATTTTTGGATAAAAGTATTTATTACGAATTTTACATTGTTTTTACGTTTAAACACTACATAATTCGTATTTAATTATAAATAATATTCCATAAATTATCAACATTATTTTTATGCATCATAACACTTATAATACTAATTATAACATATAAACATAATTAATTTCGAATTTTACAAAGAATATACAATAAATATAAATATAAATGACAATATTGAAAAAAATTAATAAAAATAGAAAGTACCTCAAATTTTCTTCAAGGTTTTGAGAGAATAACTTAAGTTTTTGTGTTTGGCAAGAAAAAATGAATGAGGAGCCATGTATTTATAGGTAAAAAATGGTTGGTGAAAAGAAAAAAAATAATAAAATAAAGGTGCCAATTTTGACAAAATAATAAAAATATGTTAAAAATGTTTTTAATAAGTTTTTGTTTTTGAAAATATTTAGTCAAAATTCATGGGCTCATTATTTAATTTATAAAAAAATCTCTTTTTTTTATAAGCTAAAAAAATATATATAATGATTAAAATAACTTATCATTTAATTAATAATTATGTTTCATATAGTTTTAAACATAATACGCATTAATATTAATATTAACTAAAGTTATTTTATATAATTAGTGTAAACTTTAGTTAACAAAAAGTGTCGACTAAAAATAAATATTTGATCAATGTCAAATTTAATTATATATTACGTATGGATAACAACCCTATAGTCAAATTAGTCAAATTAGTCAATTCAGGTATGGAAATATGAGGGTTGTTATACTACTACAATGCCCTATGGTGACGGTGGGTAAAGGATGTCCATTACGTGGGACATCTCGTCCTCGAGCTAAGTTACCCAAGCACGGAGGATCTCCACTTCCCTTGTCAGTTCCTCAACGGAGGGAGATGGTGGGGCAGGCGGTGCAGTCGGTACAGATGGTGCAGATGGTCCAGCGCCAGAAGTAGATGGTGCGTAATGGTAAGCCTTACGCACGAATGGATCGGCAGGATACGGCACAACCCGCTTGCGGGCGGTGACCCTAGTCCTTAGTCCATGTGCCTTAACGAACGACCTACCTCCGTTAACCCCTGGAATAACGGTACCATCGAAACGATACTGCTTCTTCGGCGGGGTAGAGGGTGGCTGCACGGGCACCTCCTCAGGGTCCTCGTCGGAATCATCGTCGGAATCCTTATCGCTGGAATCGTCGGATGATGAGTCGTCAGGTGGTGAGTCGTCAGAATCATCTGAAGGTGGATGCGCTTGGCCAGCAGTCATAATCCAATATCTGAAAGGTGGGATCGGCACGACACGCCCATCAGGAAGGCGTCTAGCCCAATGGTTATGCTCATTACGGAAAGGAACGTCTCCGTATTCCCCGGGAATCACAACACGACCGGAATGGTGCTGTGGCTCCGAGGGTCCTGGGATGAGTGGAGCTGGAATCTCCGGTGGATCCTCGTGTCCGTCTGAGGTGATCACTGGGTCGGGTGCATGGCCACTAGCTCCAGAGGACGAAGCGCCAGAGTCACTGGAGTGTGTCGACGACGAGATCTGTGAATCGGCAACAATGGCAGGCGAGGTGGAGGGTGAGTCTGAGTCGCTCTCCAAAATGATAACGGGCGGGACATCCGACATCTGAACAGGGAAAATAACTTTTTCCATGTCAGTAAGTCATAAAGCAAGCACGTATTAGGCAAAATAACTACGACAGTCTAGATCATCTATAGCAGTAAATAGCATGGCAATAATAGCAAATCGTACAGAAGTATCATGCAATCGAAAGCAGATAGTAGCATGCAGTAATGAAAATCAAGTAGCAGTATACGTCATATAGCAGTAAAAGTAAGCTGCAGCACGCAGTAAGTTTCGCGGAAACAAGTAAACTAGCAAGTTGTAGATTAGTCCTATTAGTGAATCCTACTCGGTCCGACCTAGACTCACTAATGCAACCTAATTCCATACAACCAATGCTCTGATACCAAATGTAACGCCCCGTACAAAACCATCGAGTACGGATCATCAACAACAGGATCATTACAATGTCAAACACTATATGCTGTTTGAAAATCAGTTTTTGCATTCATAAAAAGATAGCGTTTACAAAAGATAACGTGACACAAAGGTCGTTACAAAGTCATTATTTGAAATTAACATAAACTACGAATGCAAAAGAAAAGTTTCATGATTGAGACATCTCTAAGTAAAGTAGCGGAATTCTAGCACAGCAGGTCCTTAACAGTAAGTTTAAACACCAAGACAGCAAGTCTAAACAGCAGAAGCAACAAACCTCTAAACACCTGAGAAAACATGCTTAAAAATGTCAACAATAATTTTGGTGAGCTATAGTTTAAGTTGTAACAGTAATGTAAGGTAGGCCACGAGATTTCAGTGTTCCAAAATAGTTTGAAAAGTATATGTTTAACCGTGGGCACTTAGTAACTAACTTAACGTTTATAACCCCCTAAAAGTACACTTGGCGAATGCGTATGTTTACGAAGTATTAAACACCCATTAAATGCTAGCGCGACTAGCCCGAGTGGGGATGTCAAACCCTATGGATCCATATCTAAGATTCGCGTTCACCGGTTCAAAAACCAATGACTAAACGTTACCGAGCTAAGGGGAAAGTTTATGCCGTTGTATAACCCACACATATATAAAGTTTAAGTGCTCGTGCCTAGTATGTAAAACGTAAAAAGCGCATGTATTCTCAATCCTAAAATAATTAAAGTAAAAAGGGATGCTATAACTCACAGTGATAAGAGCGGTAAAGTCGATAATGAAAGTATGCAAGTAGTAAGTCGGTCCGAAAGGTCGTCAACCTAAGTCAAAGGTTAATAGGTCAGTATGTTATCCTCATAAGTTCTAATAGTGCATAAAATAAGTTTAAGTGTCATCATCATCATCATTTATCATCGTAAAAGTTAAGTAAGTTTAACAAGTATAGAGGTCGAAACAATAGTCTGACTTTGATCAGCTGCTACGGCCTCTACGTAAATTGAAAAGACACATAATCAGTGGCTATGGCTCCGTATGGGAGTCCTCTAGTAGCTTACAAATTTCCAGAATAAAACTCGTCTTCGTTTGACCGTGGTGACGGTTTAAGTGCGAGTAGGTCAGAAATTTCAGCACAACGTTAATAGGGTATAGTGACTTTCGGAAGGCCATAATTCCTAAACCGTAACTCGGATTAAGACGAGGTCTAAACGGAAAATCATATACTCGAACCGAACTAACTGAAAATCAACTTTCTAGTAGCCCAGGTGGTCTGATAAGATCCCTAAATCAGTAAGCAAGGTGCTCCGGTGGGGTTCTTAGTGCTTGATGCTCATCACGGTTCTCATCCTTGATGCTTGTAGCTTCAAGTGTACAACTCGTTGATGGGTTAGCACCGCCTTGACCAAGATTCTACCATCAACACACAATATGTTAAGACCAAGTAAGAACACAACTCATTTAAGAGTCTTAGATGGATGATGAACCAAGGTTACATCATATCCTTAGTCTTAACACAATTACAAGTTACATTTACAACTAAAGCTACAAACTTTACTTCAATCAAGCAAGTATGAACATAATCTAAGTCAAATGAAGTGACGGAACCCTAAGATAGAGAGCTTGGATCCTTTTCACACAAATTATAAGGTCACAAAGCTAGAAAGCTTGAACCTTTAGTGTTCTTGAAGACCTTGAAGCATAAAGCTTAGATCTTTAAGTTACATGAATACCATAAACACAAGTTTTGATCTTTACAACAAAATAATGAGATCATAAGTTAGGAAACTTAGATCCAACAAAAGATATGAAGATTCAAGCTAGAAAGCTTGCATCTTGGTTGTTCTTGAAGATCTTGAAGCATAAAGCTTGGATCTTTAAGTTACATGAAGATTACAGACACAAGTTTGAATCTTTATAACAAAATAACAAGATTAAAGTTGAAAGATATAGATCTACAAAGTAGGTGAAGATTCAAAGCTAGAAAGCTTGAATCTTCTATGTTCTTGAAGGATTCAAATCCAAGTTTGAATCTACAAGATGTAATCAAGATCAAAGCTAAAAATCTTGATCCTTTATTGATGATGATGAACACGAAAATGATAAGAGAAGAAGAAGAAGAAATTCAAAAACTTTCAAGTTTTAGAGTGAGAAAGACTAGAGAGGAAATAAGAGAGTAAGTGTGTGTGAAATGTAAATGAGAGCAAGTGTAAAATGGATTGAATAAGGCTTGTATTTATAGGTGAATGAGGGTATGGGTGGGTGGTGATGGCCGTGATTTTCAAGGGGGACAAGGGGAGACAAACTTTTGCTTTTTGGTTAATGGTTGTCTAAAGTTGGTGCTTATGTTAGGATCCCATGCAATATTAAGGATAATACTTGACAAAAATGCTAGCATGTTTCCTCTAATAAATGGGCATTTATCTTACATATTAATGGGTCACTAGCTATTAATAATTGGGCTAATTAAATAGTCCACTAACTAGTGTAGGGTGGGCTAAGGCCCAACAAGGTAGAAAGTCCAACAAGACTAACTAGTAAGCATAAGTAAATTACTACGCGTAATTAAGCATCCAAAAACTCAAGTAATTATTATTATGAAATAATAATTAAAATTTCGTAGTCATAATATTCCGATTACGATAAAAGTTAAACGTGTACGCAGTTTGCAGTTTGTTTGTAACGTCAAGTGACACTAACGGTCATATGATCAAGTTAAGTATCCTACGTACTTAAAGGCACGTTTTAACACATAAATGGAAGTAAGCCATGTGTATAAAGATTCCAGAGTATAAAGTAGCACAGTACGCACAAATACGCAGTTTCGCAAAACACAAGGCACAAAAGCAAGTCGAAAAAGTCGGTGAAATGGCATTTCTCCCAATTAAGAACTAAATTTGATTATTCGCATCTAATAAGAATTCGTTCAAGATTAACTAGACATGATTCAAATGTATCACCGAAGACTGAAAAGTCATCCATGAAAACTTCCATGCATTCTTCTATCATGTCGTGAAAAATCGCCATCATGCACCTTTGAAAGATTGCAAGGGCGTTGCAAAGTCCAAATGGCATGTGTTTATAAGCAAAAGTACCATAAGGGCACGTGAACGTGGTTTTCTCTTGGTCCTCGGGTGCTATTGGAATTTGAAAGTATCCGGAGAAATCGTCAAGAAAACAATAGTAACTATTTTCGGCTAACTTTTCCAACATTTGATCAATGAAAGGTAAGGGAAAGTGATCTTTTCTGGTGGCGTCATTTAATTTTCTATAATCAATACAGACACGCCATCCTGTTACAGTCCTAGTAGGAATAAGCTCATATTTTTCATTTGTGATGACAGCCATGCCACCCTTCTTAGGTACGCATTGAACTGGGCTTACCCATGGACTATCAGAGATTGGATAAATTAAACCTGCATCTAACAGTTTAATAATTTCTTTCTTAACAACATTTTGCATATTAGGATTTAGTCTTCGTTGGCGTTGCAAATACGTTTTATGGCCTTCTTCCATAAGGATTTTATGTGTGTAATAAGAAGGACTTATGCCTTTAATTTCATGAATCTTCCATCCAATAGCTGGTTTATGAGCTTTTAGAACATAAATGAGTTGAGATTTTTCATTTTCCATAAGAGAAGACGATATTATTACAGGTAATTCAGATTCACCATGTAAATAAGCGTATTCCAAATGTTTTGGAATTTGCTTTAATTCTAATATCGGTGGTTCTTCTATCGATGATTTGTATCGATATCTGTCTTCCTCTTTTAACATTTGAAGTTCTTCTGTTGTTGGTTCATAATCATTAGCCATGAGTGTAGCTAACATTTCAGCTTCATCAATTGGTTCAGTTCCTTCTCCTAAAGATCATTCTCCTATTTCTTGTAATTCTGGAAATTCTTCTAACAATTCTGCATGTGAATCTATAGTTTGAATATAATAACATGTATCATCTGCAGATTGCGGTTGTTGCATGGCTCTATCAACAGAAAAGGTAACACTCTAGTCCTCTATACTTAGGGTCAGTTTCTTACCAAACACGTCTATTATTGCTTTAGCCGTGTTTAAGAATGGTCTTCCTAATATAAGAGGAACTCGAGAATCTTCTTCCATGTCCAGAATAACAAAATCTACTGAAATACTAAAGTACCAATTTTAACTAGCATGTTTTTCATTATCTTTCTAGGATATTTTACTGATCGATCTGCTAGTTGTATGCTTATTCTTGTTGGTTTCAATTCTCCGAGGTCTAGTTTAGCGTATATTGAATACGGCATTAAATTTATACTAGCACCTAAATCTGCCAATGCTTCTATTGAACTAAGACTACCCAGAAAATATGGAATTGTGAAACTTCCTGGATATGAAAGTTTTTCTGGTATCTTATTCAACAGCACTGCATGAAAGGACCCATCCTAATCCACCTGGACGAAGTCATCAACATTTAGTCCCATTGCGATGATCGGCTCCAAGTAATGTCCTTATATTGAGCAAATGCACAGCGGAAGACTTAATTCGTACCTGAGAATAAACATGCTTTATAGTGTCAACCAAAAGGTTGGTGAGTTCATAGGTTTATCATAACAATCATTTCAATATGTTAATAGACCACAAGATCTCATAATCATAAACATAATACACTCGCAAGTGTATGTAAAGCATTCTAAGTGGTTGAGCACTTGGTAACCATACTTAACATTTAATCAACGTCGCATATTCCCTTTATTATGAAATCTCACTACACCGTACCAAGTGTAGTCACCAAAACGAAGTACTGTGCAACCGTTAAATACTGGTCGTCCAGTCCGGTTGGGGTTGTCAGGCCCGATAGATCTATCAACAGGATTCGCGTTTACAATACCTATGTAAATAGTAGTTACCAAGCTACAGGGAAATATGCCAGTGGTACAACTCAACGTAGAATATATTTTTAAGTACTTGTGTCTATTTTGTAAACATTTATAAAAGCAGCGCAGGTATTCTCAGCCCAAAAATATGTATTGCAAAAGCAATTAAAAAGGGAGCAAATGAAACTCACTTTTGCCTTGAAGGTATTTAATTCGACTTGGTCTCCGATAGATATCACGAACCTAACCATATATATAATATATCAACATATTTTCTTTTTAAGTAATCGTTACATATATATATACTTTTAATACTTTTAATATTTTCTTAGTCCGTAGTTAGCAGTCCGATGTTAGTGGTCCACAATTAGTTGCTTAAATAAAATAAATAAAGACCCCATCGTATTCGTATTGATCAGAATTAATATCGACCCATGGTACCATGCTGTCAAATGACGTGTTGCGTACATAAAGTACCGTGTTGTCAAATGACGTGTTGCGTACAATCATGAGGTCTTATGATTAATCTTCTCGTGTTGTTTACGGGTGGTCCTGAAATATATAAAATCAAATCATAAGTAATTATATATAAAATATCATATTAATTAGAAAAGATATGATTAATTTACTTTTTCTCCAAATATTTTCGTAGTTAAACTAGCTTCGGATACCCAATCTTGTTTTAGTCGTAGTTTCTTCATTACAACTCCGTTTTTGTTGGTTCAACTTGCCACTTCCTTGGATCGAGTCAAATTTTAAGAATATGAACTTAAAATACCTTAGTTTTTATTTGAAATCATATGTTATAGGTCAAACTTTGGTGAAACTTATGAAAGTGATCATTTTCCATCATAAAAACAACATTTAATGATCATTTTTCTAAAAATACTTACACTTTGAGTTAAACCATGAAATTTTTATGTGTTAACATATTCATAAGAAATATCATTTTTCCAGAACATGAACTTCCAATTCAAAGTTCAAGATGGTTTTTAATTATCCAACACAAAACAGCCCCCGGTTGCACTCCGACGACGTAGATTCAGTTTTTAAGATGTTCTTTGTAAAACCAAGTTATATCTTATTAGGTTAGCATATCATTATGATATATTACAGGTCTTGAAGTGTTTTAAAAGTCAAGTTAGAAGGATCTATTTAGTTTGCGAACAAGTTTGAAATCATTCAAACTATGTTCTTGTTGTTAAAATTTTATACTACAAAATAAGATAGCTATATGAATATGAATTGAATAAGATTATGAACAAGGTTACTACCTCAAGTTACTTAGAAAAAGTTACTGCAAAAGATAAGAAATAATCTTGGAATCAAAGAGTGGTGGAGTTAGTTCAAAAGGTTGGAAGTAAAATT
This sequence comes from Rutidosis leptorrhynchoides, assembly GCF_046630445.1. NCBI lineage: Eukaryota > Viridiplantae > Streptophyta > Magnoliopsida > Asterales > Asteraceae > Rutidosis > Rutidosis leptorrhynchoides. The sequence continues at coordinate 28,058,783 of NC_092336.1, forward strand.
CTTCAAATGGGTGGTTATTTTGATATGTTCTTGAAAGAGTTTTCTTATGGTGTTTAAGGCTTGTAATTGAAGCTAAATGATGGGGAAAATGCTTGGAGATGATCAATTATGAAGTTAGGAGTATTTTGAGAGAGAAATGAGGGTGTAGGTATGAGAAAATGGAGTGAATAAATGGTGTTTATTTATAAAAACGTTTTTAGTTTATAAAGAAAGAAAAGGATTCCTAATTTTGTTTTCTTACTAATAATTCATACTACTTGATAAATCCTAGTTACCTCATATCTAGGGCAGTAATAATGTTGATTAGAATGTTGATTTGATGTGTATATACCAATAGTAAATACGTATAGAAGCTGGGTATGATACGGGTACATATACCCTAGATATACGTATAGAAATCTTGAGGAAATGGAACGAGAATTCAAATATAGCTATCTTTTGTGAATATACTTATATTGTTTTATGTATTTAAGTCCTTAAAAAGTGATTAAATACATTATATATACGATACATGTATAAGCATTATAGATTATAAGTATATATATCAAAGAATGTTACGTATAGTTATCGTTTTGAAAACTTAAGTTAGTAGTTTCAAAATATACTTATAACTCATTGTCATTAGTACACAATGATATGTTAAACCATTCTTAGATCATGTTAAATATATATAAATACATATATATACACAAACGTATAGTTATCGTATGTTATATAGTTCGTGATATCATCGGTCATATTGGACGGTCAAACGTTGTGTAAAACTCTTTTCAAAAACACAAGTCTCAACAATTTGGATTGCTTATCATGTTGGTATGGTTTAATTTATGTAAATATTAATCTCATAAGTATAATTTGGTCGGAAAATTCTGGGTCATTACAGTACCTACCCGTTAAAGAAATTTCGTCCCCGAAATTTGATAGAGGTTGTTATGGATAACAATAAGAAGGTTTTCATGACAAATATAAGGTGATAATGGAGTTTTATCATCATTGAGTAATGTAGATAAAACTATTCGATTATGCGAAGAATATAAATGAGACTATCGTAAAAGAGTGAGATGAGTAAAATATATTTGTCTTAACCGATGACGTAGTTATGATTGATTTCCGGAATTTAAGGGATTTAAAGAGAATCTTACGTAATAAGATTTGGTTCTTTGGTGATTAAGGAAATCAGGATCTTCTTTGATAATATGCAATAATCTGTTTCGATTGCTCTGTCGGATATTTCACTATAAATTCACCCCTTCGTTTCCTTATTTTCCACGACTCACACCTTCTATTCTTTCTCCCTTGATTCTTACTTTAAAGCATTCATCAATATGCTCCATCCAGTCCTGATTCTTGATATACTCCTAACTTTTATATCTGTCATTCTTCTTTTTCATCTACCACCAGAAGAATCTATTTACTTCTACTATACTCTTGTGTTTATAGTGTTTCTAATTCTCCCGTGTCTCTATATTGCTATCTGCATCGATATACACGGTTTGTAATTTCGGGGTTATTATCAGAGTTTATATTCTTCATTATTTTTCGGAGCTTCATGCTTTCGTTTTCTCTTCCCGACTTCGAGTCAAGCGAGTAATGGTCCGGAATTCGTAGATATGAAATTCAGAATGAACATAGCTAATGCTCTAAGAAGAAAATGGTAATAAAACGATTTTGATTTGTTAAATTACCAGAATACCCTGGAGAAGACGGAGTCATCCAGAAAAATATTCTCTTGATATGTTTAGAGATTAGATAGAATGTAAGAGTCGTGTAAATGGCACATGATGACGGTACTGTGAATCATCATGCTTCATTAGAAACTCAGCATGACTTACTGTAATATAATGACGTTGATCAAGTGTCATTATATTATACTAATCCATGCTTCAGTTCCCAACACTACTTCAAAACATTCATATTTTAAACTCGAAGGTTTCAAAATTTAGAAACTAACACAGTTTCTTTTATGTTGCAGATATTACGGATAGATAAATGATCTCAGATAAGAATAGTTGTGAAAATATCGCCAGAAATATGGAGGATATTTATAATAGAACATACGAGAATATCTTAGAATTTCTAATATCAATGGATGATGAAGAAGATTTGTCTGTGAAGGTTTAGAATGAGAAATAAGATGTTTGCTAATGATTTCAGCAGGCACAGAATCATTTGGATTCTTTGAAGGCAAACTTATTCTATGTGATTTGTCCATGGCTTTCTTCATAGTTTCGCATAATCCTCTTTTCGGTACTAAATTTTCTATCGAGCGTTCCTAACACTCCTTTCTTTATCATCAAACTTTTGGCCATTAAGATCATCTACAACATGCTGCTTCGTCATCATTTTCAAAGTTAACTGATCTGGGTCATCGGTTATCAAACCGAGGTAGTTTCAGGAGAATTGTGTTTTTAGAATGATTAATCGCTGATGGTAATATTGTGGAATATAAAAGGTTCCCCAGTAACAATAAAGAGTACGCATATATATCGCGGTTATAATAAAGTTGTTTCGGATGAAAAGTCAGAGTTGACTTGCTGGAGCTGTGACAAAATTAGCTACTTTGGAAAGGGATTGCAAAACGATCTTCGGTAATAACAATGTCAAAGGAACTAGAACAGATACGTGTCAAACGTTTACTCAGTTTCCGAGGGTTTTTTAGGTGCATAACTATATGCATCAATCTTTTCTTCCGTAGATGAAGTGCAGTTGGTTTATCCTATCGATTGAGGTGTTTTTAAGAATCATGATAGATTTGAATACTGATTGTAATCGTCGAGATACAATGAGGTTTAAGATGAAATCAAGTGGTAATCTTGAAGAAATGTTTAGTTTCATATGTTATAATCAATATTTTAATTCATTTTAATTGTCCAATGTCATTAGTCCACAGTCGATAGTCCACAGTAATAGTCCAATAATTCATATATAGTTTAATATATAATATACAAATTAATTAATATGTGTCGTGACCCGTATACGTCTCAGACTCGATCACAACTCAAACTATATATATTATTGTAGAATCAACCTCAACCCTGTATAGAGAACTCGATCATTACTGCATATAGAGTGTCTATGGTGATTCCAGATAATATATATAGATGCGTCGATATGATATGTCAAAACATTGTATACGTGTCCCGATATTTAAAGTGCGTAAAATAATTACAGAAATTAAATGACGATAAATAAAAGTGCGATAATTAAATTGCGATAAATAAACTGCGATAAATAAAATGTAATCAGTTAGCTAGGAACAGTTAGCGTGGATTCTTAACAAAATTTTTCATAGTTAATTTATTTGTTTCTAACAGATTTTATTTTGTCATATGTTTTCTTCATATGCCACTTGTTGGATTCTGGAAAGTCAAAATCCAAATATGAAATTGAATGAAAATGGTTATTCTGCGGTGAACGGATACGTATATCGGTGGTTGTAAGTAGGATAGTAAATGACTGTTGAATCAGCTTCGACGAATGTACAATATAACTTATTAAGATGAAATCTAATTATTCCTCGGGTATTACCTACCCGTTAAAAAAAAAAAATTTCACCATTAATATTTTGTACAAAAGAACTTTTAATTACAATCTTTATGAAAACATATATACATATATATTTTCTTCAGATGAAATCATGAATTTAATGAGTTAATATGATATTAATCTCATTTGCTTTTCGGTTTGAGCTAGAATAAGAAATCTCTAAAAAATTTTGAAACTACATATTCTTCGCAGAATATCAATGAAGTTATGGATCAATACTTCATCGTTCATTATTGTTGGTACTCCTTGGTATCTATGGTGCGTATGATGTTGATGTTTGTGGGACAGATTATGATGTCGAGATGTGTTATACGGATGTTGTTTGTTAGTGGTGATGATGGTATTGTTGATGTTATTGATGGTGGTGCTGATTATGCTGCTGGTGCTGCTGCTGGTGTTTGCAACCTTCGCACCATGTTCTCCAAAGCCGTCACGCGAGCGCGAAGTTCGTTAACTTCTGCTAGTACACCGGGATGATTGGCGGTTGGAGCGATCGAATGAACAATATTTGTAATATGGGATAGTATATAATCATGATGAGATACTCTAGAAATGAGAGAGAAAATGGTGTTTCGAATAGGTTCGCCGGTAAGTGCTTCAGGTTCATCGCCAAGAGGGCAATTTGGTGGATGGAATGGATCACCTTCTTCTTGTCTCCAGTGATTTAGTATATTACGAACCCATCCCCAATTCATCCAGAATAGATGATGGGAAATTGGTTGATCTATTCCGGTGACGCTGCTTTCGGAGCCCGAATGGAAATCCATATCGGCATAACTGTCGAAATCTGAAGAATTCGAACTAGATGCGGAATCCATCTTGTATAATGGGGAAAATGAATTTTTGGTATGGAATAGATCATAGGAGTTAGATTTGGTACTATTCAATACATAATTTACATATGTATATATAATACCAAAATCCCGTAAATTACGGAGAATCTTTTAAAAGATATCAGTCAAAGTTCGCAATAACAGATATGCTAAGATAAGAATTCGTCTATACACTATCAATGCAGTAAATGCAGTAAAACGTGTCTAGACTTATGAATGATAAGCAGGTAATTTCCTAAGGATGATAAGCAGATGATTTCCGACTAGAAATGATAAGCAAAACTTTTGACATGTAGACACGGTCGAAGTCCAGACTCATTAATGCATCCTAACAACTACTAGTTAGACACACTAATGTAAGACCTGGTTCGCTACGACCACCGCTTTGATACCAACTGAAAGGACCCATCCTAATCCACCTGGACGAAGTCATCAACATTTGGTCCCATTGCGATGATCGGCTCCAAGTAATGTCCTTATATTGAGCAAATGCACAGCGGAAGACTTAATTCGTACCTGAGAATAAACATGCTTTAAAGTGTCAACCAAAAGGTTGGTGAGTTCATAGGTTTATCATAACAATCATTTCAATATGTTAATAGACCACAAGATTTCATAATCATAAACATAATACACTCGCAAGTGTATGTAAAGCATTCTAAGTGGTTGAGCACTTGGTAACCATACTTAACATTTAATCAACGTCGCATATTTCCTTTATTATGAAATCTCACTACACCGTACCAAGTGTAGTCACCAAAACGAAGTACTGTGCAACCGTTAAATACTGGTCGTCCAGTCCGGTTGGGGTTGTCAGGCCCGATAGATCTATCAACAGGATTCGCGTTTACAATACCTATGTAAATAGTAGTTACCAAGTTACAGGGAAATATGCCAGTGGTACAACTCAACGTAGAATATATTTTTAAGTACTTGTGTCTATTTTGTAAACATTTATAAAAGCAGCGCATGTATTCTCAGCCCAAAAATATGTATTGCAAAAGCAATTAAAAAGGGAGCAAATGAAACTCACTTTTGCCTTGAAGGTATTTAATTCGACTTGGTCTCCGATAGATATCACGAACCTAACCATATATATAATATATCAACATATTTTCTTTTTAAGTAATCGTTACATATATATATATACTTTTAATACTTTTAATATTTTCTTAGTCCGTAGTTAGCAGTCCGATGTTAGTGGTCCACAATTAGTTACTTAAATAAAATAAATAAAGACCCCATCTTATTCGTATTGATCAGAATTAATATCGATCCATGGTACCATGTTGTCAAATGACGTGTTGCGTACATAAAGTACCGTGTTGTCAAATGACGTGTTGCGTACAATCATGAGGTCTTATGATTAATCTTCTCGTGTTGTTTACGGGTGGTCCTAAAATATATAAAATCAAATCATAAGTAATTATATATAAAATATCATATTAATTAGAAAAGATATGATTAATTTACTTTTTCTCCAAATATTTTCGTAGCTAAACTAGCTTCGGATACCCAATCTTGTTTTAGTCGTAGTTTCTTCATTACAACTCCGTTTTTGTTGGTTCAACTTGCCACTTCCTTGGATCGAGTCAAATTTTAAGAATATGAACTGAAAATACCTTAGTTTGTATTTGAAATCATAGGTTATAGGTCAAACTTTGGTGAAACTTATGAAAGTGATCATTTTCCATCATAAAAACAACATTTAATGATCATTTTTCTAAAAATACTTACACTTTGAGTTAAACCATGAAATTTTTATGTGTTAACATATTCATAAGAAATATCATTTTTCCAGAACATGAACTTCCAATTCAAAGTTCAAGATGATTTTTAATTATCCAACCCAAAACAGCCCCGGTTGCACTCCGACGACGTAGATTCGGTTTTTAAGATGTTCTTTGTAAAACCAAGTTATATCTTGTTAGGTTAGCATATCATTATGATATATTACAGGTCTTGAAGTGTTTTAAAAGTCAAGTTAGAAGGATCTATTTAGTTTGCGAACAAGTTTGAAATCATTCAAACTATGTTCTTGTTGTTAAAATTTTATACCACAAAATAAGATAGCTATATGAATAAGAATTGAATAAGATTATGAACAAGGTTACTACCTCAAGTTACTTAGAAAAAGTTACTTCAAAAGATAAGAAATAATCTTGAAATCAAAGAGTGGTGGAGTTAGTTCAAAAGGTTGGAAGTAAACTTCTTCAAATGGGTGGTTATTTTGATATGTTCTTGAAAGAGTTTTCTTATGGTGTTTAAGGCTTGTAATTGAAGCTAAATGATGGGAAAAATGCTTGGAGATGATCAAGTATGAAGTTAGGAGTATTTTGAGAGAGAAATGAGGGTGTAGGTATGAGAAAATGGAGTGAAGAAATGGTGTTTATTTATAAAAACGTTTTTAGTTTATAAAGAAAGAAAAGGATTCCTAATTTTGTTTTCTTACTAATAATTCATACTACTTGACAAATCCTAGTTACCTCATATCTAGGGCAGTAATAATGTTGATTAGAATGTTGATTTGATGTGTATATACCAATAGTAAATACGTATAGAAGCTGGGTATGATACGGGTACATATACCCTAGATATACGTATAGAAATCTTGAGGAAATGGAACGAGAATTCAAATATAGCTATCTTTTGTGAATATACTTATATTTTTTTATGTATTTAAGTCCTTAAAAAGTGATTAAATACATTATATATACGATACATGTATAAGCATTATACATTATAAGTATATATATCAAAGAATGTTACGTATAGTTATCGTTTTGAAAACTTAAGTTAGTAGTTTCAAAATATACTTATAACTCATTGTCATTAGTACACAATGAGATGTTAAACCATCCTTAGATCATGTTAAATATATATAAATACATATATATACACAAACGTATAATTATCGTATGTTATATAGTTCGTGATATCATCGGTCATATTGGACGGTCAAACGTTGTGTAAAACTCTTTTCAAAAACACAAGTCTCAACAATTTGGATTGCTTATCATGTTGGTATGGTTTAATTTATGTAAATATTAATCTCATAAGTATAATTTGGTCAGAAAATTCCGGGTCATTACACTGCAGAACAATTAGCATTCATAGTAACAGCCGAGAGTTCTTCCATTTTCTTTCTATTTGTGATTAGATCTTTCAGGAATTTAGCATATCTTGGCATTCCTAAAATTACATCAATGAAAGGAAGATTTACATTTATTTGTTTAAACGTATCCAAGAATTTGGATTGCTCGGCTTCAAGTCTTTCTTTTCTCATTTTACTTGGGTAAGGAAGCGGTGGTTGGTATGGTTTAACATAAGGTTTAGCCTTAACTGTGTTATCTTCATTAACCTTTTCAACTACCGGTTCTGTTTCCTTCTCTTGCTCAGATTGTGGTTCTTGTGTAGTAGGAATAGAGTCATCAGAAATTACAGGTATTTCAGGTGGTTTAAGTGTAATACCACTTCTTGTGGTAATGGCTTTAGCTGTTTCATTCCGGGGGTTAGCATTTGTATCGCTGGGTAAACTTCCCGGTTTTCTTTCCCCTATTAACCTTGCTAGGTTGCTTACTTCTTGTTCCAGATTTTGGATAGAAGCTTGTTGATTTCTAAATGCTTGAGCATTTTGTTCGTTGGTTTGTTTCTGAGATGTGAAAAATTGAGTTTGAGATTCAACTAGCTTCGACATCATGTCTTCTAAATTTGGCTTTTTATCATCGGTTTGTGGTGGTTTAATTGGAAAAATAGGTCTTTGCTGATTGTAAGTATTATTAGATACTTGTTGATTACTAGGACCTTGTTGGTTATTGTATGGAACATTTCGGTTATAATTCTGATTTTGATTGTAGTTTGGTCTTGGCGGTTGATAATTATTCTGATAATTATTTCCAGGCCTTTGGTTTATGTATGAAACATTCTCTCTTTGTTCCATTGTTTGTTCAATACTGAGACAATCTTTTGTCAAATGTGGTCCTCCACACTGCTCACAACTAATTCGTATAGCGTGAATATCTTTAGTCATCTTTTCCATTCATCTCTCAAAAGCATCTATCTTTGCGGACATGGAATCAAAGTCATTGCTAGAATCGGCTCTAGCTGCTTTAGATGATCTAACGATATCTTTTTCTTGATGCCACTCATGTGAGTGGGAAGCAGTGTTATCAATAATTTTGTAAGCTTCAGTTGCGATTTTCTTCATAATGGAACCACCAGCTGCTATGTCGATGTATTTTCGTGTAGTGATGTCGCATCCTTGGTAGAATATTTGTACTATTTGATAAGTGTCTAAACCATGTTGCGGACATCCTCTCAATAATTTTCCAAATCTTTTCCATGCTTCATATAGAGTTTCATTTGGCTTTTGTGTGAATGTAACAATTTCTCCTTGAAGTCTCACGGCTTTAGATGCCGGAAAGAATTGTTTAAGAAAATTTTCAACTAAGACATCCCATGTATCAATTGCCCCTTCAGGTAATGATTCTTATCAATCTTTGGCTTCTCCCTTTAAAGTCCAGGAAAATAACATGAGATAGATCTGTTCATCCTCAACTTCTCTGATCTTAAATAGTGTACAAATCCTATTAAAGGTACGAAGATGTTCATTTGGATCTTCCTTTGACGTACCACTAAATTGGCATTGATTAGTTACCATGTGTAGGATTTGTCCTTTGATTTCATAATCTGGTACATTAATGTCTGGTTGAGTAATTGCATGACCTTGGCCAGTGCGTTTAGCTCTCATTCGGTCTTCCATACTTAGAGGTTCCAGATTTTCCATGATTGAGTTTGTTGAATCTGAATCACTAGAGGATTCTGACTTAATGGTTTCTTCCTCGACAATTTCTAGATGAGTGATTTGTGGTTCAGGAGGAATGATTAGTGGTTCAGGATCTCTGAATTGTCCCTGAATATCCTCCAGATTCTCAATTGTGAGGTCGGGTTCAAAAAATGGATTATCGGAAATTTGAATTGCAGTACTTGGTCGACTAGATGACGATTCTAAAGAAAAATCAACGGCGACAATGTTGGCTAGATGTCTTGATCGAGTTACAGGTGGTGAACGTATGAAAGGTGGTGAACGTTTTGCTCGATGCATTCACTGAATATCCTATTAGTTATAAAGATAAAAATTATATAAGTTATCAAATTAATAGACTTTTCTGATTTTGCCCACGTTTCGAATAGCCAATAGATGCAGCAGGTAGCCAGGACCCTTTAAATCGGAAGCCCATAACTCGCCACTAACAAATCCAACTATTACTACGAACCAGAAAATTTTGAATGTCTATCAATTTAACCGCTTAAAATAATTTTTCGTCGAAATTTAAAGAAAATAAAAAAATTCTATGTCCTAAAAACTAGAGCGTCGAGAAATAAGAAAGAAAAAGAGTGCGTCGAAAAATATCGAAACATAAAAGGTCGAAAAATAAAAATAAGAAAGAAAAACGTCGAAACTTAAAAGTCTAAAAATTAAAACTTACGTCTAAAGGTATTAAAGCTTTAAAAGGAATTCTATATCCAAAACGGCAACAACTTAAAAAGTACTAAAATCTTAAAACGGCGTCGCAAAATTCTAAAGCACATAAATCTTAGTCTATAGAAAAAGCACTTAAGGGATTTTACGGCAAAGCCTAAAAATCTAGAAATAAAAATAACTACGGCAAAGACTAAGTTTAGTTATGAACGGTAAATATACAAATTACGATTAAATGATTAAAAATATACAAAATATAAAAATAGGCTTAAAGTTATAAAAATGCAATTTTTATAAAAAATATTATTTTTATATTATTATTTTATAAAACAAATTTAATTAAAACTTAAAAACTAAAAGAATAAACTAATTAAAACTAATAATAATAATAATTAAATCTAAACCTAATTGATTTAAAAATAATTAAATAAATTACCCTAATTCTGTAATTAATGATAGGGTTTGGCCTGTCAGAGCAGCTCATGCGACCGCATGAGTTGTAGTGCTTCTATCCATACGATTGCATGGATCCGAAAACCAGGCCAGAATGTTGGGCTTCGACGGTTTCGGCCCAATTACTCTTTTAATTTTTTTTTTAATTTGTTACCAAATATTTATATAAATTAAATTAAACTTATATTTTAAAAACTAAAATAGAAATAAAAATACTTTATAATTTTATATATTTTAAACAAACTCTTAAAAATATATATATTTTGTTTTTCTTTTTATATTTTTGTATTTTTAATATTTAAAGCGTATTTTTACAAAAAGAAATTAAAACTTAATAAAAATCTTTTTTATAGCATTTCGCTTTCGGCGTTTAAGAATTAATCTCCGGCAGCGGCGCCAAAAATACTTGATGTTATGCGAGGTGTATACGAAATATTTATATTTTTATTGCGAAATACTATTAAATACGATACAATTTTATACAAGTTATTTATTTATTTATAGAGTGAATATACCTAAACCTTGCTACAACACTTATAGGCAGTGTACATAATCGTACAGTAGTGTAGTTTTTAGTAAGTCTGGTTCGTTCCACAGGGAGCTAGCCAAGTTTAACGCTATATTTTATTTTAAACTATATTTGTATATAAATATAAATATATATATATATATATAAGTAGTATTATTATTATTATAAAAAGGGGGGTTTTTACCGTTTAGTGACCGTTTTGTCGATTTTATGTCTTAAGTCGCAATTAAAACCTAATGTAAAATATTAAATATAAATACAACTTAATTTAAAGCGTAAAGTAAATAACGATAATTAAAAGTACAATAAATTAAAGTGCGATAAATAAAATGACGGTAAAAAAAATTGCGATAATTAAAAAGTACGATAATTAAAAGTGCGATAAGATATAAAATAAAGGAATTATGCTTATTTAAACTTCCGTAATCATGATGTTTGACGTATTGATTTTAATTTATTACCATGGGTTAATTGTCCTTTGTCCTAGATTATTCGATATGTCCATCTGGTTTTTGTCCATAACAGTCCATCAGTCATAAATATAAAGTGCGAGTGTCCTCATCAAATTATCCTTATACCCGAAGTGAAATATTCCAACTAATTGGGGACTTAAACTGTAATAAGGTTTTAATGCATTGTTAATGATTACACCAGGTTATCGACTATGTGCAATCCAAGGTTTTAATAGTTTATTATCAATTACACCAAGTGTCCTTGTATGTAATCCACCCATGTTTTAATGAGTCCATTGACTATTAATCCATCCCCGTGTCCGGTTAAATGAATGATTATTAGTATTTATAAATATCCCGCCCATCTTGTCCGATCGAGTGTATATGGTTATTTATAGATATGTCAAATTGTAAATCTCTATATTAAATTAACGAACTATCATTCAGTTAAACAAATATAAAGCCCATTAATAGTCCATAGTCCAATTTTCACAAGTGTCGGTCTTTTGTCCAAACCCCAATTATGGTACAAAACCCAATTATCCCGTCTTTAATATTTAGCCCAACATCATGATTACTTCGATTTAAATAAGTATAATAATAACTTAGCTACGAGATATTAATTTAAAAAGGTTGAACATAACTTACAATGAGTATTAATGCGCGTAACGTTACACGGACAGAATTTCGACTTACAAACTTAAAACATTCGCCACTATAACCTTATTATTATTAACTTAAAATTAAAATTAAAATTAAAATTATAAATATAAATATATATATATTGAGAGATAGAGAGTAGATAGAAAAAGATGTGTAAAATTCGTCGACCAAACGTTGCAATTTATAGGACCTGAGCTGCTACAGTATGCCATGTGATCGCATGGTTTTAAGCCTTCCTGGCCATGCGATCGCATGGCCTCCTTTTCCTGGTCACAAAGCACCAAAAATGTGGGCTGCGCGTATTTATTTAATATATAATATAATATATATAATTTTATATAATTAATTATATATTATATTATATTCTTGTACTCCGTTGACTTGTAATTTTAGCTCCGTTGCGTTGCGCGTTGATAGTTGGTTCATGTCCCGGTTCGGGATTTTCGAACGTCCTTGCGTACAATTTAATATCTTGTACTTTGCATTTTGCGGCTTGTACTCTTGTAAGTTTGAGACGTTTCTTATCAATAAATTGAACCACTTTGATTGTACTTTGTACTTTTTAGCTTTTTGGTCGTTTGCGTCTTCAAATCATTGAATCTGTCTTTTGTCTTCACCTTTTATTATTTAAACGAATATCACTTGTAAATAGAACAATTACAACTAAAAACTTGTCTTTCTTGATGGATAATACTATGAAATATATGTTCGTTTTTAGCATTATCAACTATCATTCATTCTTGCATACGTTTACTTATTGAAGTACCTTATTTACTCGTGCACTCAATATGAGATCATAGTCCCACTTTTACTCTTTTGTACTTATGCTTGGGATGAGAAAACATAAACGTTTCGTTTTGCAAAGTGAACACAAGTACGAAAACAAACATTCTACGTACGAGTTAGAACAAAAAGCCTCAATTCAATTATCATTAGTTACACTTGTAGGGTGTAAGCGTGAACTTAAGTTGTGTGGCCATACGGGTTTGACGAACCCTCATTCGGACGGTTCTCTACCGTCAGCGGATGAAATATATTTTCGGGTATAGTGTAGGTTCTAACACTATGATTCAGAGGTACTATTCAGTTAAGCCTTGATAATTGGATGCTCGATACAACATCTTTTGGAATGTAAACGATTTGGATAATCAAATTCTATACTAAATCTTGTGGTTCAATACAATCTACTTATTAAACCTATGATTTCACCAACATTTTCGTTGACAGATTTTTCTATGTTTTCTCAGGTCCTTGAATGCTAAGTGATTCATGCTTCCGCACTCTATTTTTGATACTTGCTTGGATGTTGAGTATACATGCATACATGGAGCGTCTTTTGGCTTTACTTTAAATTGTGTCGCATAGGTTTCAATTGTACTTAAAACGTTGTAACTTAATTAGTCGTTGAACAACTTTGTAAACTTTGAAACATCTTTACATTTGAAATGAATGCGACATATTTTGGTCAAACGTTATTTTAAAGACTTATGACCACGTAATGGGACCTAAGTAGACGACGCCGTCAATGACGATTTTACCTGGGATGTTACACGGGTCGAGGTGGGTCGGGTTGGATCAAAGATCAAATGGGTTTTGGTTGAAACGGGTCATGGGTCGAAATGGATCAGAATTAAAATGGGTTGAACGGGTTGGGTCGAGACTCGGGTTGGGTTGGGTCAAGACCCGGGTTGGATGGGTCGGGAATCGGGATAGTAAAATTGTTCTCATTTGTATTTTTTATGTATCTCTTCCGAACACATGCCCCAAAAATGCGCGGCAAAAACGCGGACCGAAAACACAGCCCCGAAAACGTGGCATGAAAATGCGCTCCGAAAACGCGGGTCAAAAACGCGCGTCGAAATCGAATCTTTTGAAGTAAACTCATTTGGGTCTTCAAGTAATTTTATATTTTGTGATTGGACCCATTTGGGTCTCACGTAATTTTTTATATTATGTGCTTAGACCCATTTGGGTCTTCAAGTAAACCCAATAGATCCATTTTTGAAACTTTGAGTCTTGTTTTTATTTTATTTTACTTTTTTTAAAAGATATTTCCTACTTATTGGCCGGAGGTAATCTCGGAAACAATCTATTTACCCGTCGAATAAAGAGAGATATGACTTTCTCTACTTTCGAGAGTGTTTCACTCTCGGTGGAGAAATGACTTGTTTTTATGAGATCGGTTCTGGAACCGTACCGAACCGTAGCGGAACCGGTTAGTACCGGAACCGGTTAGTACCGGTACCGAAATTGGGTAAAATGGAGAACTGAAACCGTTGATAGTGCTCCAAATGAACATATATTTAGGTACAATATCCTTCCAATATGTAAAGTTTTTAGTTGTAATTGTTCTATTTTTATGTAATAAATAAGTGCGAAGACAAAAGAAGAAAACGACGATTTGAAGACGCAAATGACCAAAAAGCTAAAAAGTACAAAGTACAATCCAAGTGGTTCGAAATATTGATGAGAAACGTCTCAAAATTACAAAAGTACAAGTCGCAAAATGCAAAGTACAAGATATTAAATAGTACGCAAGGACGTTCGAAAATCCGGAACTGGGACTAGAGTCAACTCTCAATGCGCGACGCAACGGAGCTAAAATTACAAGTCAACTATGCACATAAATATAATATAATATATAAATAATTCTTAAAATTATATATATATTATATTATATAATAAAACGTTGGCAAAACTAGAAAATAAAGTAATTGGGCTGGATCCAACTGGCCATGCGATCGCATGGCCAGGATGCCTAAAATCCATGCGATCGCATGGAGGGAAAATCCTGGCCAAGTCTATAAATCGAGCAGTTTTTGGACGAATTTTACACATATCTTTTTCTTGTCCTTCTCTGTAACATATATATATATATATATATATATATATATATATATATATATATATATATATATATATATTAATATAATTTTAATTTTAAGTTAATAATAATAAGGTTATTTTAAGAATGTTTTACGGATTTTAAGTCGGAACTCTGTCCGTGTAACGCTACGCGATTAATCACCACTGTAAGCAATGTTCTTCCTTTTTAAATTAATGTCTCGTAACTAAGCTATTATTATGCTTATTTGAGCCAAAGTAATCGTGATGTTATACTAAATATTAAGACGTGGTTATTAGATTTTGTACCATCATTAAGGTTTGGATAAAAGACCGACACTTGTGGACATTGGACTATTGACTATTAATAGAAAGGGGGTATTGTCTAATCGAATGAAAACTCATTAGAATCTGTCGAACCTATCTTCAAATTAGTTAATCTAATAATTATTAAAATGATTATGTATGTTCTATTTAGTGAAGTTTATACGACATCTTTTACGATCATTTATTTAATTATTCGGGTTGGGTAATTGATTATTCATTCTGATCCAGTGGGTAAATTAATATTCATATCTCATTAAAACAGGGGTGGATTACATACAAGTATAATTGGTGTAATTGTTAACAAAGTAATAAAACCTTGGATTACACGCAGTCGATAACCTGGTGTAATTATTAAACAAAGTATTAAAACCTTGTTATAGTTCGAATCCCTAATTAGTTGGAATATTTGAATTTGGGAATAAAGTTAATTTGACGAGCATTTTATAATTATGACCGATGGACTATTATGGACAAAAACCAAATAGGTATCAAATAATCCAGGACAAAGGACAATTAACCCGGGTAATAAATTAAAATCAACACGTCAAACATCATGATTACGGAAGTTTAAATAAGCATAATACTTTTATTTCATATTTCATCGTACCTTTTTTTACTGTCATTTTAATTACTGCAAATTACTTTATCGCAATTTAAATTATATCATTTTTATTATCGTCATTTATCTTTATGCTTAAAATATAAAATTGACAAACCGGTCATTAAACGGTAAAAACCCCCTTTTATAATAATACCACTTATATATATATATATATATATATATATATATATATATATATATATATATATATATATATATATATATATATATATATATATATATATATATATATATAGTTGTAAAAAAATATAGCGTTAAACTCAGCTAGATCCCTGTGGAACGAACCGGACTTACTAAAAACTACACTACTCTACGATTAGGTACACTGCCTATAAGTGTTGTAGCAAGGTTTAGGTATATTCCATAAATAAATAAATAAAACTTGTGTAATTTGTATCATATTTTGTAGTATTTCACGGTAAAAATAATAACTATTTTGTATACACCTCTGCACACATCAAGTTTTTGGCGCCGCTGCCGGGGAACGAAAGCGAAACGCTATATAAAAAAAAAGAAGTTCCTTTATTAAGTTTTAATTTATTTTTGTAAAAATACGTTTTAAATATTAAAAATACAAAAATTTAAAAAGAAAATATATATATATATATATATATATATATATATATATATATATATATATATATATATATATATATATATATATATATATATATATATTTTAAGAGTTTGTTTAAAATATATAAAATTATAAAGTATTTCTATTTCTATTTTAGTTTTTAAAATATAAGTTTTTAATTTAGTTTATATAAATATAAATATTTTATATAAAATAGAAAACAGAAAAAAAAATATAATCGGGCCACTACACTGTAGCAGCCCAATATTTGAACTGGATCCGCAAGTCATGCGATCGCATGACTTTATAACTAACACTCCATGCGATCGCATGGAGTGACTTGACAGTCCTGAAACATTGAATCCGTCGAATTAGGGTTGTAATTAATAATTATTATTATTATTAATTAAGATTAGGGTTTAATTATTTAATATTTAGTTTTAGTTTTTTAATTAATTTGTAATATTAAGTGTTAATTAGTTTTATTAAAACTTTTATAAAATAATAATATAAAAATAATATTTTTATAAAAAATTGTATTTTTATAACTTTAAGTTTTATTTTTATATCTCATATCTTTTTAATTGTTTAATAGTAATTTGTATATTTATCGTTCGTAATTAATTTTAAACTTAGTTTTTGCCGTAGTATTTTATGCTTCTAGATTTTTAAGACTTTGCCGTAAAATCTCTTAAGTGCTTTTTCTTTAGACTAAGATTTAGGTGCTTTAGAATTTTGCGACACCGTTTTAAGATTTTAGTACTTTTTAAGATATTGTCGTTTTGAATATTGAATTCCTTTTAAGCTTTAATACCTTTAGACGTAAGTTTTAAAATTTATTTTTCGACTGTTTTTTTTTCGATGCTTATTTTTCGACCTTTTATTTTTCGACGTTTTTCGACGCACTCTTTTTCTTTCTTATTTCTTGGCGTTCTAGTTTTTAGGACATAGAATTTTCTTTATTTTCTTTAAACTTCGACGAAAAAAAATTATTTTAAGCGGTTAAATTGATAGACATCCTA
Organism: Rutidosis leptorrhynchoides; assembly: GCF_046630445.1. NCBI lineage: Eukaryota > Viridiplantae > Streptophyta > Magnoliopsida > Asterales > Asteraceae > Rutidosis > Rutidosis leptorrhynchoides. The sequence continues at coordinate 28,076,133 of NC_092336.1, forward strand.
AATTTTCTGGTTCGTAGTAATAGTTGGATTTGTTAGTGGCGAGTTGTGGGCTTCCGATTTAAAGGGTCCTGGCTACCTGCTGCATCTATTGGCTATTCGAAACGTGGGCAAAATCAGAAAAGTCTATTAATTTGATAACTTATATAATTTTTATCTTTTATAACTAATAGGATATTCAGTGAATGCACCTAGCAAAACGTTCACCACCTTTCATACGTTCACCACCTGTAACTCGATCAAGACATCTAGCCAATATTGTCGTTGATTTTTCTTTAGAATCGTCATCTAATCGACCAAGTACTCCAATTCAAATTTCCGATAATCCATTTTTTGAACCCGACTTCACTACCGAGAACCCGGAGGATATTCAAGGACAATTCCAAGATCATGAACGACTAATCATTCCTCCTGAACCACAAACCGTTAAATCAGAATCCTCTAGTGATTCGTATTCAACAATTTCAATTATGGAAGTAACGGAATCTCTAAGTATGGAAGATCGAATGAGAGCCACACGTACGGGCCAAGGTCACGCCATTATTAAGCCAGCCATTAATGTGCCAGATTATGAAATCAAAGGACAAATCCTACACATGGTAACTAATCAATGCCAATATAGTGGTACGCCAAAGGAAGATCCAAACGAACATCTTCAAACCTTTAATAGGATCTGTACTCTATTTAAAATCCTAGAAGTGGAGGATGAACAAATCTATCTCATGTTATTTTCCTGGACTTTAAAGGGAGAAGCCAAAGATTGGTTAGAATCGTTACCTGAAGGGGCGATTGATACATGGGATGTTTTAGTTGAAAATTTTCTTAAACAATTCTTTCCGGCATCTAAAGCCGTGAGACTTCAAGGAGAAATTTTTACGTTCGCGCAAATGCCAAATGAAACATTATATGAGGTATGGACAAGATTTGGAAAGTGTTGAGAGGATGTCCGCAACATGGTTTAGACACTTATCAAATAGTACAAATATTCTACCAAGGATGCGACATTGCTACACGAAAAGACACCGAGATAACAGCTGGTGGTTCCATTATGAAGAAAACCGCAACCGAAGCTCACAAAATTATTGATAACACAGCCTCCCACTCGCATGAGTGGCACCAGGTAAAAGATATCTTTCGTTCATCTAAAGCGGCTAGAGCCGATTCTAGCCATGACTTTGATTCCGTTTCCGCAAAAAATAGATGCTTTCGAGTGACGAATGGAAAAGATGAATAAAGATATTCACGCAATACGAATCAGTTGTGAGCAATGTGGTGGACCACACTTAACAAAAGATTGTCACATCGAGCATACGATAGAACAACGAGAGAATGTTTCCTATATAAACCAAAGGCCGGGAAATAATTATCAAAATAATTATCAACCTCCAAGGCCAAACTTCAATCGGAATCAAAATATTCTTTTCAATCCAAATGGACCCAACAATAACTCGTACAACCAACAAGGTCCGAATAACCAACCAACTCAAAACAACACTTTCAATCAACAAAGACCTGGCTTGTATAAACCACCACAACAAACCGAAAAGAAAAAGTCAAATCTAGAAGAAATGACGGAAAAGCTAATGGAATCTCAAACACAATTTATTACATCTCAAACCCAAACAAATGAGAGGTTTGATCAGTCATTAAGAACTCAATAAGCTTCCATTTTGAATCTAGAAAAACATGTAGGTACTCTTTCTAACATAATGAGTGAGAGAGAACAAGGAAAGCTACTAAGTAATACTGAAGTAAATCCTCGGAATGAGAATGTTAATATGGTATCAACAAATTCTGAAAAACCATCATCAGAAGATGGGAAGGTTTAAGATGTGAGTAACAATGAAGAAGTTACAACACCACCACCACCACTCGAGTATGTAAAGCCAGTGGTGGCACCCTACAGACCATCCATCCCGTTTCCAAGAAAAGGAGTTGAGTATGAGCAAGTGATAGGTAATAAAGTTTGTAATACCTCTGGAAAGAAGAAGAAGAATAAGAAAGTGCAAGAAATAAAAACCGTAAAGATAAACCCAGTGAAGACAGTTCCACCAAAACCTCCACCCAGGTTGGGTGATCCGGGTGAATTTATTGTTCCTTGTCTACTTAGTGATTGTGTCATGTATGATGCACTAGCAGATTTAGGTGCGAGTGTGAGTGTTATGCCTCTTTCATTATATAAGAGATTAGGAGTAGGTGAGTTAAGTCCAACAGAGATGAGTGTCCGACTCTTTGATCAAACCATTAGGCACCCAGTTGGAATTGCTGACAACCTACCCGTTCAAGTGGGTAATTTAACCTTTTTAGTCGAATTTATTGTCATTGACATAGAAGAGGACTCAAACATTCCTCTAATTTTAGGTCGACCATTCTTAGCGTCCACCAGGGAGTTATTTAGTAAGAGAGGTAGAATGACACTTAGTGATGGTGAAAAATCGATCACCTTTGTGAGTCGAAAGTCTAAATCTCCACCAACCAAAACCGTTGAACCAACAAAAACGATTGGTAAGAACCATGTTGTTTTACCAACTCCAACGGTAGTGCTTAACAATATTAAAACGCCTAAGTGTGGGGAAGATGAAGTAACACCTAATGATGACTTGATAACAAAGAACCCCGTTGTCGATACGAAATTAAATGACTCCGTTATTAACAGTTCAATGAAGAAACTTATTAAACGGATTCGCGATGCTAGAACCAAGGGGAACTTTAAGTTATGTAACCGGTTAGTATCCAATCTATCGCCTAAAGAAAAGGCGAAACCAGTTGAATTTGTGGATGTTACACAGGAATCAGACCAATGGTTTAAAGCAAAAGTCACAGATATGCAAGTTGATTATGGTCCAAAAGAAATTGACGATGAAGTTAATCACAATTTCGACACCACAGCTACCTAAGTGTGGGGAGATTCAAATGTTCGAAAGAGAAAACGTTGTCTAGAGTTAGTTGTTATGTTCTCGTGTAGTTTCGAGAATGGAATCCGATTGGTCTTTTCCACTAGCAGACACTAAAGAACTAGTTTTCTCCCCCCATTCTGAATTTTTGTTTTGTAGGTTTTGTATGAAATTAATACGCTTTTTCAATTTAAGTTTTGTGTGAATTTAAAAACAAAATTTACTTTATTTCATTAAGTTTAAAAAAAATGATTTCTAAAATTCATCGTAAGTTGAAGACTAGGTCATGGAACCGAAATTGCTTTACCCGAGGGCGGGGCGAAAAATTTTGTTATCATTATTTTTAATTTTATTGATCTAAAGTATACCAAAAAAATTAAAAAACAAAAAAATCTTTACTTTAAAAACAATCACTTTAAAAACGACAAATTTTAAATTTTGTCGAGGGACGGACTAGGTAAACATACCGAAACTACCTAAAGTAAAAGAAAACAAAATTTTAAAAAATTATTCATTTAAATTGTTTTAATAAATAAAGGTTTTAATATATATATATATATATATATATATATATATATATATATATATATGTTTGTAGTTTATCTTATGTACAAAACAGGGTAAAACAACGCATTTTCAAAGACTGACATTAAAGTTCAGCAAAAGCTACTAATTTTAACGACAAGACGTAAAATATCAAATGTGATATAAAACAATATGTTTGCAAACTCGGTATTTTTAATCATTTTTCTACATTAATCACCCTCATGAATTTAAATTTTTACTGATTTTTTGCAAATGAGGGCATTGCATGATCTCAAGTGTGGGGAAGGGTTATAAATTTTCTCGGGTTTACACTTAGTTTAATTGCCAAATTTTGTGAAAATTTGAAAAATTTTCAACTAAATGAATTCAAAATCATGTTTATACATATTTATGAACGATAAAACTAGGTGTTAATACCGAAATTATTGTTACCTCGGAGAGAACATAAATAGAGAAACAACCCAAAACGTTATAATTCATTTAAAATGGAATAGAGGAGAATAAAAAGGCAAAGAAAAAAATAAATAAAAGCTAAGTGTGGGAAGAATTTACCAAGTTATTTAAAACACATATCACATATGTTTGTACAAGATTATTACAGGTACTTTTGCTTTGGACTAAACTAATCAGTTTTACCCGATTTACTGTAATATATTTGAAAGAAAGATGGATCTACATGATGAATCAATTCCATCATTAAAAGGAAGTAAAGTCTTCAGAAAAAGACACGCGCTTCTTGATTTAGGTCAAGAAGTTGTCGTCCAGACCAGCTGTAGGTTGACGAAAAATCTAGAAAAGTCATCTCTAAAATCAGCAGAAAATCCACGGACCTCAGCATCAAATAGGGTCGCCAAGTGGTCAGACTTATCCTATCCATGAGAGGATCTGTCTCGTAAAATGGGGAGGGCGCCGCGCAAATTAGCTTGATAAGACTAATGAATCAGACCCCCAGAAAGGATAATCTCCTTAAAGATTAAAAATCAGCATTTAAGACTGATATTACTCAATCCTTGAGATTGACTTTAAAGATTGAGAATTACAAACTCATGGAATTCAATGATATCTAAACTCGAGCTTGAACGAGAAAATATTTTGATCAAATTAAAACCGATTTGTTTTCTGAAAACCCATTTTTAATGCGTTCATTACCATTGAACGTAAAATCCTAGGAATTCACCTGAAATTCATTAGGTCACCTGAACCAAGTCGGGTGTCAACCGTAAGAACGGTGGTTGCATAGCATGGTCGAAGACAGGACCTTGTGCCAGATCGAAAAACTATAGGGTGATCTTTACTATTGCTCCTACAAAAGATAGTAATTGCATCCGACACGATATATACCATACTCAAAAGCATGTCATGGGACATTGCCTTAACATTTACTTGTTCAACGCTTTCCTTTACAACCGGACGGTAGTTTACCGAAAGGTAATATACGGAGCAAGTAAACTGGACGTGTTGCTTTCCTAATACAAGGTTAGCAAGTGGGTGACACAAAACCGCAAGTTTTGAGCTAAACTTTTCAAATCTGAAACCCACGCAACCCACAAAAATATTTTGCAAACACCGGTGAAGGGTTATTCTGGAAAACTTATCTAGGGTAAAAACTAGATTGAATTTTCAAAAGATCAAATGTTTTCATAAAGATCCAATTTCCTTAAAGGATCTAAATTTTTATAAGTCATATGGGACTGTAAACCACATCGTTACTACCATTGTTTATACCGCTGTATCAAAATCACTGATGTATAAAGTGTGAGAATAAAAAAGTGATTCGAGTGAAGTGTGATTTAATTTCAAGTTCTGTATTGCTTGAGGACAAGCAACGCTCAAGTGTGGGGATATTTGATAGTGCTCCAAATGAACATATATTTAGGCACAATATCCTTCCAATATGTAAAGCTTTTAGTTGTAATTGTTCTATTTTTATGTAATATTCGTTTAAATAAATAAGTGCGAAGACAAAAGAAGAAAATGACGATTTGAAGACACAAATGACCAAAAAGCTAAAAAGTACAAAGTACAATCCAAGTGGTTCGAAATATTGATGAGAAACGTCTCAAAATTACAAAAGTACAAGTCGCAAAACGCAAAGTACAAGATATTAAATAGTACGCAAGGACGTTCGAAAATCCGGAACCGGGACTAGAGTCAACTCTCAATGCGCGACGCAACGGAGCTAAAATTACAAGTCAACTATGCACATAAATATAATATAATATATAAATAATTCTTAAAATTATATATATATATATATATATATATATATATATATATATATATATATATATATATATATATATATATATATTATTATATAATAAAACGTCGGCAAAACTAGAAAACAAAGCAATTGGGCTGGATCCAGCTGGCCATGCGATCGCATGGCCAGGATGCCTAAAATCCATGCGATCGCATGGAGGGAAAATCCTGGCCAAGTCTATAAATCGAGCAGTTTTTGGACGAATTTTACACACATCTTTTTCTTTTCCTTCTCTGTAAACATATATATATATATATATATATATATTAATATAATTTTAATTTTAAGTTAATAATAATAAGGTTATTTTAAGAATGTTTTACGGATTTTAAGTCGGAACTCTGTCCGTGTAACGCTACGCGATTAATCACCACCGACACTTGTGGACATTGGACTATTGACTATTAATATTTAGGGGGTATTGTCTAATTGAATGACAACTCATTAGAATCTGTCGAACCTATCTTCAGATTAGTTAATCTAATAATTATTAAAATGATTATGTATGTTCTATTTAGTGACGTTTATACGACATCTTTTACGATCATTTATTTAATTATTCGGGTTGGGTAATTGATTATTCATTCTGATCAAGTGGGTAAATTAATATTCGTATCTCATTAAAACAGGGGTGGATTACATACAAGTATAATTGGTGTAATTGTTAACAAAGTAATAAAACCTTGGATTACACGCAGTCAATAACCTGGTGTAATTATTAAACAAAGTATTAAAAACTTGTTACAGTTCGAATCCCTAATTATTTGGAATATTTGACTTCGGGAATAAAGTTAATTTGACGAGCATTTTATAATTATGACCGATGGACTATTATGGACAAAAACCAAATAGGTGTAGTGACCCGAACTTTTCCATGTTTATATATATTAATTGAGATTGATATTTACATGATTAAATGTTTCCAACATGTTAAGCAATCAAACTTGTTAAGACTTGCTTAATTGAAATATGTTTCATATAGACAATTGACCACCCAAGTTGACCGACGATTCACGAACATTAAAACTTGTAAAAACGACATGACGATATATATATATGGATATACATATGGTTAACATGAGATTATGATAAGTAAGTATCTCCATAAGTATATTAACAATGAGTTATATACATATAAACAAGACTACTAACTTAAGGATTTCGAAACGAGACATATATGTAACGATTATCGTTGTAACGACATTTAAATGTATATATATCATATTAAGATATATTAATATATCATAATATCATGATAATATAATAATTTAACATCTCATTAGATATAATAAACAACGGGTTAACAACATTAATTGAGATCGTTAACTTAAAGGTTTCAAAACAACACTTACATGTAACGACTAACGATGACTTAACGACTCAGTTAAAATGTATATACATGTAGTGTATTTAGATGTATTAAAATACTTTTGGAAGACTTCAAGACATATATCAAAACACTCATACTTAACGAAAATGATTACAGTTACTTTTCCATTCTTTTCTTTCATCAAGAATTCTAGTCGTATTCTTACCCGTATTATACACAGCTTCAAAACGTACTTACTATGAGTATATACCAATAGGAACTAGCATGGGATTCCACTCTTGATTATGTCATGTATGACTAATCAATTTTAACTTCTACCATGAGCTAGTCAACTAACTAGAACTCCTTTTAACCCCACTCACCACTCACCAATTACCACTCATCATTCACTCCATTTCACTTCCAATTCTCTTTCTAATTCTCTCTCAACACACACACACACACACTATTATGAACGTATTTTTCCAGTAGTTAATCATCATCTTCATCAAAAATCACTTCAAGAATCAAGCTATAATCATCATAGGAAGAACACTTCAAGAACACTTCAAAAATCCCTTCAAGTTTACTAATTTACTTCCAAGCTTTCTAATCCATTCCAAGTAATCATCTAAGATCAAGAAACCTTTGTTATATACAGTAGGTTATATTTCTTATTCAAGGTAATATTCATATTCAAACTTTGATTCAATTTCTATAACTATAAACTATCTTAATTCGAGTAAAAATCTTACTTGAACTTGTTTTTGTGTCATGATCCTACTTCAAGAACTTTCAAGCCATCCAAGATCCTTTGAAGCTAGATCATTTCTTGTCACTTACAGTAGGTTTACCTACTAAACTTGAGGTAGTAATGATGTTCATAACATCATTCGATTCATATATATAAAACTATCTTATTCGAAGGTTTAAACTCGTAATCACCAGAACATAGTTTAGTTAATTCTAAACTTGTTCGCAAACAAAAGTTAATCCTTCTAACTTGACTTTTAAAATTAACTACACACATGTTCTATATCTATATGATATGCTAACTTAATGATTTAAAACCTGGAAACACGAAAAACACCGTAAAACCGGATTTACGCCGTCGTAGTAACACCGCGGGCTGTTTTGGGTTAGTTAATTAAAAACTATGATAAACTTTGATTTAAAAGTTGTTATTCTGAGAAAATGATTTTTATTATGAACATGAAACTATATCCAAAAATTATGGTTAAACTCAAAGTGGAAGTATGTTTTCTAAAATGGTCATCTAGACGTCGTTCTTTCGACTGAAATGACTACCTTTACAAAAATGACTTGTAACTTATTTTTCCGACTATAAACCTATACTTTTCTATTTAGATTCATAAAATAGAGTTCAATATGAAACCATAGCAATTTGATTCACTCAAAACGGATTTAAAATGAAGAAGTTATGGGTAAAACAAGATTGGATAATTTTTCTCATTTTAGCTACGTGAAAATTGGTAACAAATCTATTCCAACCATAACTTAATCAACTTGTATTGTATATTATGTAATCTTGAGATACCATAGACACGTATACAATGTTTCGACCTATCATGTCGACACATCTATATATATTTCGGAACAACCATAGACACTCTATATGTGAATGTTGGAGTTAGCTATACAGGGTTGAGGTTGATTCCAAAATATATATAGTTTGAGTTGTGATCAATACTGAGATACGTATACACTGGGTCGTGGATTGATTGAAGATAATATTTATCGATTTATTTCTGTACATCTAACTGTGGACAACTAGTTGTAGGTTACTAACGAGGACAGCTGACTTAATAAACTTAAAACATCAAAATATATTAAAAGTGTTGTAAATATATTTTAAACATACTTTGATATATATGTATATATTGTTATAGGTTCGTGAATCAACCAGTGGCCAAGTCCTACTTCCCGACGAAGTAAAAATCTGTGAAAGTGAGTTATAGTCCCACTTTTAAAATCTAATATTTTTGGGATGAGAATATATGCAGGTTTTATAAATGATTTACAAAATAGACACAAGTACGTGAAACTACATTCTATGGTTGAATTATCGAAATCGAATATGCCCCTTTTTATTAAGTCTGGTAATCTAAGAATTAGGAAACAGACACCCTAATTGACGCGAATCCTAAAGATAGATCTATTGGGCCTAACAAACCCCATCCAAAGTACCGGATGCTTTAGTACTTCGAAATTTATATCATATCCGAAGGGTGTCCCGGAATGATGGGGATATTCTTATATATATGCATCTTGTTAATTTCGGTTACCAGGTGTTCACCATATGAATGATTTTTATCTCTATGTATGGGATGTGTATTGAAATATGAAATCTTGTGGTCTATTGTTACGATTTGATATATATAGGTTAAACCTATAACTCACCAACATTTTTGTTGACGTTTAAAGCATGTTTATTCTCAGGTGAATACTAAGAGCTTCCGTTGTTGCATACTAAAATAAGGACAAGATTTGGAGTCCATGTTTGTATGATATTGTGTAAAAACTGCATTCAAGAAACTGATTTCGATGTAACATATTTGTAGTGTAAACCATTATGTAATGGTCGTGTGTAAACAGGATATTTTAGATTATCATTATTTGATAATCTACGTAAAGCTTTTTAAACCTTTATTTATGAAATAAAAGTTATGGTTTGTTTTAAAAATGAATGCAGTCTTTGAAAAACGTCTCATATAGAGGTCAAAACCTCGCAACGAAATCAATTAATATGGAACGTTTTTAATCAATAAGAACGGGACATTTCAGTTGGTATCCGAGCGTTGGTCTTAGAGAACCAGAAAATTTGCATTAGTGTGTCTTATCGAGTTTGTTAGGATGTATTAGTGAGTCTGGACTTCGACCGTGTTTTCTTTAAAAATGATTGCTTAACATTTTTGTTGGAAACTATATATTTTTAACATATGAATATTATGTGATATATTAATCTCTTAACGTGTTTTATATTATGTGATAGATGACTACCTCTAGAACAACTCCCATTGACTCACCTAATAATAATGAAGAGTCAAATGTAAATTGGAATGATTCGTGGACTGATTCACAAGTTCCCGAAGAGGAACCGGAAGAAGAGTCGGAACCGGAAGAAGAATCGGAACCGGAAGAAGAATCGAAACCGGAAGAAGAAATAGAACCGGTGGGGGAAATAATAAAACGGTTAAGTAAAATAGAATCCTCAACCAACCGACCAAGGTTAATTATGGTCAATGGTGTTTCCGCCAAGGAAGCAAAATATTGGGAGGATTACCAATTCTCCGATGAATCGGATTCCGACGAGAATTCCGATGATGTTATAGAAATTACCCCAACAGAATTTAAAAAGGCAAAAAAAAATAATAAGGGAAAGGGCATAAAAATAGAGAAATCTAATTTCAACCCCGATGAACTTTATATGTATCGTCAACCCCCGAAGTCCTTAAGTTGTAACAATGACCCGGGAACCTCTAAACCACCAGGTTTTTCTAAACCAATGTGGACAACGACGGCTCGTATTAGGGGAACATCATATATCCCTAGAAACTTGGCAAAACGAACCAAAACCGAACAAGAAGAAACGAGCGAGTCGGAATAAGATAGTTGTATTCGTGTGGTGTAATATATGTAATATAGTGTGCTTATGCTTTATGATATATGTAAAAATTGCTTGTATTAATAAGTATTTTTTCTTATGAATCTAACTCTTGTCTATTTTACAGTATAAAAACACAAAATGGATAGACAACCCAATATTTTAAGAGACCTACCCGGAGACATGATTGATGAAATCTTGTCTAGAGTCGGTCAGAATTCCTCGGCACAACTATTTAAGGCGAGATCAGTTTGTAAGACATTCGAAGAACGTTCCAAGAATGCCTTGGTTTATAAAAGGCTTTCGTTCGAAAGATGGGGGATATCACATTGGGAAATCCATAAGTTACGATGTGTTTACTTTGACGCATATATTGCGGGGAACCCAAATGCTATTTTACGCAACGGGTTAAGAAATTATTTTGACTCAGTATATCCGAATATAGGACTTCATAATTTAGAAAAAGCGGCTAACATGAAACATAAAGAAGCATGTTATGCTTACGGATTAGTAATGTTCGCTTCTCACCAAAGTGAGAACAAGAACATCGGGCTACAACTATTAAACAAAACGTTCTCACAAGTAACGGAGTCGGTAATTGGGGTAAGAAATGAGGTTTTTAGGTTATTATGAGACTGTTGGTCATTACGTAACCCTCGTCCCTTTGACGACGTTACAACACGCTGTCTTATCAACAGCCATAACGGTTATGTTCCACAAGACCAAGGATGGGAAGTAGTCCTAGTAAAACCAGAATGCATGACTTGTTTCTGGACGTATGAATTACGTGTCTTTATTGCCTTTGCTGAACGACTTGTGTACTAGCTAGAATTATCTTCACAACTATCTTGTATCAAAGTTATTGTGTGCTATATTTCATGCTTTATGTAAAATAAGCGGTATTGTAAGTTTGTAAAATATTGTATAAAAGTTTGAACGCGAAATATTATTACAATCAGTTTTTCATATAGAATTGTAGTAGTTGAATTGTATATTAGCTACTAAGTATGAACTTAACGGGTAGGTACTACCCGAATTTAAACTTATAAAACGCTAATATGAAGAAAAAGCTTTTATAAATGAGTTCATATTATGCTACGAAATACTATTAACTACTCTTAATATTCTGTATGATTAACTTGTTCCATTTGACTATTTTGAAGGAAATGGCACCGACTACTCGACACACCGTGAATATGAATGAAGAGGAATTCCGTACTTTTCTAGCTTCAAACATAGCCGCAGTACAGGCTGCACTACATACCAACAATAACCTTGGATCTGGCAGTACAGGAAATCGTGTAGGATGCACCTACAAAGAATTCACTGCCTGCAAACCTTTGGAATTTGATGGAACCGAAGGACCGATCGGATTGAAACGGTGGACCGAGAAGGTCGAATCGGTGTTTGCCATAAGTAAGTGTACTGAAGAGGACAAAGTGAAGTACGCTACGCATACCTTCACAGGTTCTACGTTAACATGGTGGAATACCTATCTAGAGCAAGTGGGACAAGATGATGCGTACGCACTACCGTGGTCAGCATTCAAGCACTTGATGAACGAGAAGTACCGTCCCAGAACCGAGGTCAATAAGCTCAAGACAGAACTTAGAGGGTTACGAACCCAAGGATTTGATATTACCACGTACGAAAGACGATTCACAGAATTGTGCCTATTGTATCCGGGAGCATTCGAAGATGAGGAAGAGAAGATCGACGCGTTTGTGAAAGGATTACCGGAAAGAATCCAAGAAGATATAAGTTCACACGAGCCCGCCTCCATACAACAGGCATGTAGAATGGCTCACAAACTAGTGAACCAGATTGAAGAAAGAATTAAAGAACAGACTGCTGAAGAGGCCAATGTGAAGCAAGTCAAAAGAAAGTGGGAGGAAAACGGTGATAAGAATCACCAATACAACAACAACAGCAATTACAACAATAATCGCAACAATTATCCCAACAATCGCAACATCAATCGCAACTACAACAAACGGCCCAACAACAACAACAACAACAACAACAGCAACTACAACAATCATCCCAACAACAATAATAACCGCAACAACAACAACAATCAGAAGCAGCTATGCCAAAGGTGTGAAAAGTATCACTCGGGGTTCTGCACCAAATTTTGCAACAAGTATAAAAGAAATGGTCATAGCACGGCGAAGTGTGAGGTCTACGGACCAGGGGTTAATAGAACGAAAAGAATAAATGGTGTCGTAACGAGTAATGGCGGAGCAAGTAGTGTCGGAGCAAGTTATGCCAATGTAGTTTGTTATAAATGTGGAAAACCGAGCCACATTATTAGAAATTGCCCGAACCAGGAGAACACGAATGGACAAGGCCGCGGAAGAGTTTTCAATATTAATGCGGCAGAGGCACAGGAAGACCCGGAGCTTGTTACGGGTAAGTTTCTTATTGACAATAAATCTTCTTACGTTTTATTTGATTCGGGTGTAGATAGAAGCTATATGAGTAGAGATTTTTGTGCTAAATTAAGTTGTCCATTGACGCCTTTGGATAGTAAATTTTTACTCGAATTAGCAAATGGTAAATTAATTTCAGCAGATAATATATGTCGGAATCGAGAAATTAAACTGGTTAGCGAAACATTTAAGATTGATTTGATACCAGTAGAGTTAGGGAGTTTTGATGTGATAATCGGTATGGACTAGTTGAAAGAAGTGAAAGTAGAGATCGTTTGTTACAAAAATGCAATTCGCATTATACGAGAAAAAGGAAAACCCTTAATGGTGTACGGAGAAAAGGGCAACACGAAGCTACATATTATTAGTAATTTGAAGGCACAAAAACTAATAAGAAAAGGTTGCTATGCTGTTCTAGCACACGTCAAGAAAGTACAAACTGAAGAAAAGAGCATCAATGATATTCCCATTGCAAAAGAATTTCCCGATGTATTTCCGAAAGAATTACCGGGATTACCCCCACAGCGATCCGTTGAATTTCAAATAGATCTTGTACCAGGAGCTGCACCAATAGCTCGTGCTCCTTACAGACTCGCACCCAGCGAGATGAAAGAACTGCAAAGCCAATTACAAGAACTTTTAGAGCGTGGTTTCATTCGACCAAGCACATCACCGTGGGGAGCACCTGTTTTGTTTGTCAAGAAGAAAGATGGTACATTCAGGTTGTGTATCGACTACCGAGAGTTGAACAAACTTACCATCAAGAACCGCTACCCACTACCGAGAATCGACGACTTATTTGATCAACTACAAGGCTCGTCTGTTTATTCAAAGATTGACTTACGTTCCGGGTATCATCAAATGCGGGTGAAAGAAGATGATATTCCAAAGACTGATTTCATAACACGTTACGGTCATTACGAGTTTATGGTCATGCCGTTTGGTTTAACTAATGCACCAGCTGTGTTCATGGACCTTATGAACCAAGTGTGTGGACCATACCTTGACAAGTTTGTCATTGTTTTCATTGATGACATACTTATTTACTCAAAGAATGACCAAAAACACGGTGAACATTTGAGAAAGGTGTTAGAAGTATTGAGGAAGGAAGAATTGTACGCTAAGTTTTCAAAGTGTGCATTTTGGTTGGAAGAAGTTCAATTCCTCGGTCACATAGTGAACAAAGAAGGTATTAAGGTGGATCCGGCAAAGATAGAAACTGTTGAAAAGTGGGAAACCCCGAAAACTCCGAAACACATACGCCAGTTTTTAGGACTAGCTGGTTACTACAGAAGGTTCATCCAAGACTTTTCCAGAATAGCAAAATCCTTGACTGCATTAACGCATAAAGGGAAGAAATTTGAATGGAATGATGAACAAGAGAAAGCGTTTCAGTTATTGAAGAAAAAGCTAACTACGGCACCTATATTGTCATTGCCTGAAGGGAATGATGATTTTGTGATTTATTGTGACGCATCAAAGCAAGGTCTCGGTTGTGTATTAATGCAACGAACGAAGGTGATTGCTTATGCGTCTAGACAATTGAAGATTCACGAACAAAATTATACGACGCATGATTTGGAATTAGGCGCGGTTGTTTTTGCATTAAAGACTTGGAGGCACTACTTATATGGGGTTAAAAGTATTATATATACCGACCACAAAAGTCTTCAACACATATTTAATCAAAAACAACTGAATATGAGGCAGCGTAGGTGGATTGAATTATTGAATGATTACGACTTTGAGATTCATTACCACCCGGGGAAGGCAAATGTGGTAGCCGATGCCTTGAGCAGGAAGGACAGAGAACCCATTCGAGTAAAATCTATGAATATAATGATTCATAATAACCTTACTACTCAAATAAAGGAGGCGCAACAAGGAGTTTTAAAAGAGGGAAATTTAAAGGATGAAATACCCAAAGGATCGGAGAAACATCTTAATATTCGGGAAGACGGAACCCGGTATAGGGCTGAAAGGATTTGGGTACCAAAATTTGGAAATATGAGAGAAATGGTACTTAGAGAAGCTCATAAAACCAGATACTCAATACATCTTGGAACGGGGAAGATGTACAAGGATCTCAGGAAATATTTTTGGTGGCCGGGTATGAAAGTCGATGTTGCTAAATACGTAGGAGAATGTTTGACGTGTTCTAAGGTCAAAGCTGAGCATCAGAAACCATCAGGTCTACTTCAACAACCCGAAATCCCGGAATGGAAATGGGAAAACATTACCATGGATTTCATCACTAAATTGCCAAGGACTGCAAGTAGTTTTGATACTATTTGGGTAATAGTTGATCGTCTCACCAAATCAGCACATTTCCTGCCAATAAGAGAAGATGACAAGATGGAGAAGTTAGCACGACTGTATTTGAAGGAAGTCGTCTCCAGACATGGAATACCAATCTCTATTATCTCTGATAGGGATGGCAGATTTATTTCAAGATTCTGGCAGACATTACAGCAAGCATTAGGAACTCGTCTAGCCATGAGTACTGCCTATCATCCACAAACTGATGGGCAGAGCGAAAGGACGATACAAACGCTTGAAGACATGCTACGAGCATGTGTTATTGATTTCGGAAACAGTTGGGATCGACATCTACCGTTAGCAGAATTTTTCTACAACAACAGCTACCATTCAAGCATTGAGATGGCGCCGTTTGAAGCACTTTATGGTAGAAAGTGCAGGTCTCCGATTTGTTGGAGTGAAGTGGGGGATAGACAGATTACGGGTCCGGAGATTATACAAGAAACCACCGAGAAGATCATCCAAATTCAACAACGGTTGAAAACCGCCCAAAGTCGACAAAAGAGCTACGCTGACATTAAAAAAAAGATATAGAATTTGAAATTGGAGAGATGGTCATGCTTAAAGTTGCACCTTGGAAAGGCGTTGTTCGATTTGGTAAACGAGGGAAATTAAATCCAAGGTATATTGGACCATTCAAGATTATTGATCGTGTCGGACCAGTAGCTTACCGACTTGAGTTACCTCAACAACTCGCGGATGTACATAACACTTTCCACGTCTTGAATTTGAAGAAATGTTTTGCTAAAGAAGATCTCACTATTCCGTTAGATGAAATCCAAATCAACGAAAAACTCCAATTCATCGAAGAACCCGTCAAAATAATGGATCGTGAGGTTAAAAGACTTAAGCAAAACAAGATACCAATTGTTAAGGTTCGATGGAATGCTCGTAGAGGACCCGAGTTCACCTGGGAGCGTGAAGATCAGATGAAGAAGAAATACCCGCATCTATTTCCAGAAGATTCGTCAACACCTTCAACAGCTTAAAATTTCGGGACGAAATTTATTTAACGGGTAGGTACTGTAGTGACCCGAAATTTTCCATGTTTATATATATTAATTGAGATTGATATTTACATGATTAAATGTTTCCAACATGTTAAGCAATCAAACTTGTTAAGACTTTATTAATTGAAATATGTTTCATATAGACAATTGACCACCCAAGTTGACCGACGATTCACGAACGTTAAAACTTGTAAAAATGACATGACGATATATATATGGATATACATATGGTTAACATGAGATTATGATAAGTAAGTATCTCCATAAGTATATTAACAATGAGTTATATACATATAAACAAGACTACTAACTTAAGGATTTCGAAACGAGACATATATGTAACGATTATCGTTGTAACGACATTTAAATGTATATATATCATATTAAGATATATTAATATATCATAATATCATGATAATATAATAATTTAACATCTCATTAGATATAATAAACAATGGGTTAACAACATTAATTGAGATCGTTAACTTAAAGGTTTCAAAACAACACTTACATGTAACGACTAACGATGACTTAACGACTCAGTTAAAATGTATATACATGTAGTGTATTTAGATGTATTAAAATACTTTTGGAAGACTTCAAGACATATATCAAAACACTCATACTTAACGAAAATGGTTACAGTTACTTTTCCATTCTTTTCTTTCATCAAGAATTCTAGTCGTATTCTTACCCGTATTATACACAGCTTCAAAACGTACTTACTATGAGTATATACCAATAGGAACTAGCATGGGATTCCACTCTTGATTATGTCATGTATGACTAATCAATTTTAACTTCTACCATGAGCTAGTCAACTAACTAGAACTCCTTTTAACCCCACTCACCACTCACCAATTACCACTCATCATTCACTCCATTTCACTTCCAATTCTCTTTCTAATTCTCTCTCAACACACACACACACTATTATGAACATATTTTTCCAGTAGTTCATCATCTTCATCAAAAATCACTTCAAGAATCAAGCTATAATCATCATAGGAAGAACACTTCAAGAACACTTCAAAAATCCCTTCAAGTTTACTAATTTACTTCCAAGCTTTCTAATCCATTCCAAGTAATCATCTAAGATCAAGAAACCTTTGTTATATACAGTAGGTTATCTTTCTTATTCAAGGTAATATTCATATTCAAACTTTGATTCAATTTCTATAACTATAAACTATCTTAATTCGAGTAAAAATCTTACTTGAACTTGTTTTTGTGTCATGATCCTACTTCAAGAACTTTCAAGCCATCCAAGATCCTTTGAAGCTAGATCATTTCTTGTCACTTCCAGTTGGTTTACCTACTAAACTTGAGGAAGTAATGATGTTCATAACATCATTCGATTCATATATATAAAACTATCTTATTCGAAGGTTTAAACTCGTAATCACTAGAACATAGTTTAGTTAATTCTAAACTTCTTCGCAAACAAAAGTTAATCCTTCTAACTTGGCTTTTAAAATTAACTACACACATGTTCTATATCTATATGATATTCTAACTTAATGATTTAAAACCTGGAAACACGAAAAACACCGTAAAACCGGATTTACGCCGTCGTAGTAACACCGCGGGCTGTTTTGGGTTAGTTAATTAAAAACTATGATAAACTTTGATTTAAAAGTTGTTATTCTGAGAAAATGATTTTTATTATGAACATGAAACTATATCCAAAAATTATGGTTAAACTCAAAGTGGAAGTATGTTTTCTAAAATGGTCATCTAGACGTCGTTCTTTCGACTAAAATGACTACCTTTACAAAAATGACTTGTAATTTATTTTTCCGACTATAAACCTATACTTTTCTGTTTAGATTCATAAAATAGAGTTCAATATGAAACCATAGCAATTTGATTCACTCAAAACGGATTTAAAATGAAGAAGTTATGGGTAAAACAAGATTGGATAATTTTTCTCATTTTAGCTACGTGAAAATTGGTAACAAATCTATTCCAACCATAACTTAATCAACTTGTATTGTATATTATGTAATCTTGAGATACCATAGACACGTATACAATGTTTCGACCTATCATGTCGACACATCTATATATATTTCGGAACAACCATAGACACTCTATATGTGAATGTTGGAGTTAGCTATACAGGGTTGAGGTTGATTCCAAAATATATATAGTTTGAGTTATGATCAATACTGAGATACGTGTACACTGGGTCGTGGATTGATTTAAGATAATATTTATCGATTTATTTCTGTACATCTAACTGTGGACAACTAGTTGTAGGTTACTAACGAGGACAGCTGACTTAATAAACTTAAAACATCAAAATATATTAAAAGTGTTGTAAATATATTTTAAACATACTTTGATATATATGTATATATTGTTATAGGTTCGTGAATCAACCAGTGGCCAAGTCCTACTTCCCGACGAAGTAAAAATCTGTGAAAGTAAGTTATAGTCCCACTTTTAAAATCTAATATTTTTGGGATGAGAATACATGCAGGTTTTATAAATGATTTACAAAATAGACACAAGTATGTGAAACTACATTCTATGGTTGAATTATCGAAATCGAATATGCCCCTTTTTATTAAGTCTGGTAATCTAAGAATTAGGGAACAGACACCCTAATTGACGCGAATCCTAAAGATAGATCTATTGGGCCTAACAAACCCCATCCAAAGTACCGGATGCTTTAGTACTTCGAAATTTATATCATATCCGAAGGGTGTCCCGGAATGATGGGGATATTCTTATATATATGCATCTTGTTAATGTCGGTTACCAGGTGTTCACCATATGAATGATTTTTATCTCTATGTATGGGATGTGTATTGAAATATGAAATCTTGTGGTCTATTGTTACGATTTGATATATATAGGTTAAACCTATAACTCACTAACATTTTTGTTGACGTTTAAAGCATGTTTATTCTCAGGTGAATACTAAGAGCTTCCGCTGTTGCATACTAAAATAAGGACAAGATTTAGAGTCCATGTTTGTATGATATTGTGTAAAAACTGCATTCAAGAAACTGATTTCGATGTAACATATTTGTATTGTAAACCATTATGTAATGGTCGTGTGTAAACAGGATATTTTAGATTATCATTATTTGATAATCTACGTAAAGCTTTTTAAACCTTTATTTATGAAATAAAGGTTATGGTTTGTTTTAAAAATGAATGCAGTCTTTGAAAAACGTCTCATACAGAGGTCAAAACCTCGCAACGAAATCAATTAATATGGAACGTTTTTAATCAATAAGAACGGGACATTTCAGTTGGTATCCGAGCGTTGGTCTTAGAGAACCAGAAAATTTGCATTAGTATGTCTTATCGAGTTTGTTAGGATGCATTAGTGAGTCTGGACTTCGACCGTGTTTTCTTTAAAAATGATTGCTTAACATTTTTGTTGGAAACTATATATTTTTAACATATGAATATTATGTGATATATTAATCTCTTAACGTGTTTGATATTATGTGATAGATGTCTACCTCTAGAACAAGTCCCATTAACTCACCTAATAATAATGAAGAGTCAAATGTAAATTGGAATGATTCGTGGACTGATTCACAAGTTCCCGAAGAGGAACCGGAAGAAGAGTCGGAACCGGAAGAAGAATCGGAACCGGAAGAAGAATCGGAACCGGAAGAAGAAATAGAACCGGTGGGGGAAATAATAAAATGGTTAAGTAAAAGAGAATCCTCAACCAACCGACCAAGGTTAATTATGGTCAATGGTGTTTCCGCCAAGGAAGCAAAATATTGGGAGGATTACCAATTCTCCGATGAATCGGATTCCGACGAGAATTCCGATGATGTTATAGAAATTACCCCAACTGAATTTAAATAGGCAAAAGAAAATAATAAGGGAAAGGGCATAAAAATAGAGAAATCTAATTCCAACCCCGATGAACTTTATATGTATCGTCAACCCCCGAAGTCCTTAAGTTGTAACAATGACTCGGGAACCTCTAAACCACCAGGTTTTTCTAAACCAATGTGGACAATGACGGCTCGTATTAGGGGAACATCATATATCCCTAGAAACTTGGCAAAACGAACCAAAACCAAACAAGAAGAAACGAGCGAGTCGGAATAAGATAGTTGTATTCGTGTGGTGTAATATATGTAATATAGTGTGCTTATGCTTTATGATATATGTAAAAATTGCTTGTATTAATAAGTATTTTTTCTTATGAATCTAACTCTTGTCTATTTTACAGTATAAAAACACAAAATGGATAGACAACCCTATATTTTAAGAGACCTACCCGGAGACATGATTGATGAAATCTTGTCTAGAGTCGGTCAGAATTCCTCGGCACAACTATTTAAGGCGAGATCAGTTTGTAAGACATTCGAAGAACGTTCCAAGAATGCCTTGGTTTATAAAAGGCTTTCGTTCGAAAGATGGGGGATATCACATTGGGAAATCCATAAGTTACGATGTGTTTACTTTGACGCATATATTACGGGGAACCCAAATGCTATTTTACGCAACGGGTTAAGAAATTATTTTGACTCAGTATATCCGAATATAGGACTTCGTGATTTAGAAAAAGCGGCTAACATGCAACATAAAGAAGCATGTTATGCTTACGGATTAGTAATGTTCGCTTCTCACCAAAGTGAGAACAAGAACATCGGGCTACAACTATTAAACAAAACGTTCCCACAAGTGACGGAGTCGGTAATTGGGGTAAGAAATGAGGTTTTTAGGTTATTATGAGACTGTTGGTCATTACGTAACCCTCGTCCCTTTGACGACGTTACAACACGCTGTCTTATCAACGGCCATAACGGTTATGTTCCACAAGACCAAGGATGGGAAGTAGTCCTAGTAAAACCAGAATGCATGACTTGTTTCTGGACGTATGAATTACGTGTCTTTATTGCCTTTGCTGAATGACTTGTGTACTAGCTAGAATTATCTTCACAACTATCTTGTATCAAAGTTATTATGTGCTATATTTCATGCTTTATGTAAAATAAGCGGTATTGTAAGTTTGTAAAATATTGTATAAAAGTTTGAACGCGAAATATTATTACAATCAGTTTTTCATATAGAATTGTAGTAGTTGAATTGTATATTAGCTACTAAGTATGAACTTAACGGGTAGGTACTACCCGAATTTAAACTTATAAAACGCTAATATGAAGAAAAAGCTTTTATAAATGAGTTCATATTATGCTACGAAATACTATTAACTACTCTTAATATTCTGTATGATTAACTTGTTCCATTTGACTATTTTGAAGGAAATGGCACCGACTACTCGACACACCGTGAATATGAATGAAGAGGAATTCCGTACTTTTCTAGCTTTAAACATAGCCGCAGTACAGGCTGCGCTACATATCAACAATAACCTTGGATCTGGCAGTACAGGAAATCGTGTAGGATGCACCTACAAAGAATTCACTGCCTGCAAACCTTTGGAATTTGATGGAACCGAAGGACCGATCGGATTGAAACGGTGGACCGAGAAGGTCGAATCGGTGTTTGCCATAAGTAAGTGTACTGAAGAGGACAAACTGAAGTACGCTACGCATACCTTCACAGGTTCTGCGTTAACATGGTGGAATACCTATCTAGAGCAAGTGGGACAAGATGATGCGTACGCACTACCGTGGTCAGCATTCAAGCACTTGATGAACGAGAAGTACCGTCCCAGAACCGAGGTCAATAAGCTCAAGACAGAACTTAGAGGGTTACGAACCCAAGGATTTGTATTACCACGTACGAAAGACGATTCACAGAATTGTGCCTATTGTGTCCGGGAGCATTCGAAGATGAGGAAGAGAAGATCGACGCATTTGTGAAAGGATTACCGGAAAGAATCCAAGAAGATATAAGTTCACACGAGCCCGCCTCCATACAACAGGCATGTAGAATGGCTCACAAACTAGTAAACCAGATTGAAGAAAGAATTAAAGAACAGACTGCTGAAGAGGCCAATGTGAAGCAAGTCAAAAGAAAGTGGGAGGAAAACGGTGATAAGAATCACCAATACAACAACAACAGCAATTACAACAATAATTGCAACAATTATCCCAACAATCGCAACATCAATCGCAACTACAACAAACGGCCCAATAACAACAACAACAACAACAACAACAACAACTACAACAATCATCCCAACAACAATAATAACCGCAACAACAATAACAATCAGAAGCAGCTATGCCAAAGGTGTGAAAAGTATCACTCGGGGTTCTGCACCAAATTTTTCAACAAGTGTAAAAGAAATGGTCATAGCGCGGCGAAGGGTGAGGTCTACGGACCAGGGGTTAATAGAACGAAAGGAACAAATGGTGTCGGAACGAGTAATGGCGGAGCAAGTAGTGTCGGAGCAAGTTATGCCAATGTAGTTTGTTATAAATGTGGAAAACCGGGCCACATTATTAGAAATTGCCCGAACCAGGAGAACACGAATGGACAAGGCCGCGGAAGAGTTTTCAATATTAATGCGGCAGAGGCACAGGAAGACCCGGAGCTTGTTACGGGTACGTTTCTTATTGACAATAAATCTGCTTACGTTTTATTTGATTCGGGTGTGGATAGAAGCTATATGAGTAGAGATTTTTGTGCTAAATTAAGTTGTCCATTGACGCCTTTGGATAGCAAATTTTTACTCGAATTAGCAAATGGTAAATTAATTTCAGCAGATAATATATGTCGGAATCGAGAAATTAAACTGGTTAGCGAAACATTTAAGATTGATTTGATACCAGTAGAGTTAGGGAGTTTTGATGTGATAATCAGTATGGACTGGTTGAAAGAAGTGAAAGTAGAGATCGTTTGTTACAAAAATGCAATTCGCATTATACGAGAAAAAGGAAAACCCTTAATGGTGTACGGAGAAAAGGGCAACACGAAGCTACATATTATTAGTAATTTGAAGGCACAAAAACTAATAAGAAAAGGTTGCTATGCTGTTCTAGCACACGTCGAGAAAGTACAAACTGAAGAAAAGAGCATCAATGATGTTCCCATTGCAAAAGAATTTCCCGATGTATTTCTGAAAGAATTACCGGGATTACCCCCACAACGATCCGTTGAATTTCAAATAGATCTTGTACCAGGAGCTGCACCAATAGCTCGTGCTCCTTACAGACTCGCACCCAGCGAGATGAAAGAACTGCAAAGCCAATTACAAGAACTTTTAGAGCGTGGTTTCATTCGACCAAGCACATCACCATAGGGAGCTCCTGTTTTGTTTGTCAAGAATAAAGATGGTACATTCAGGTTGTGTATCGACTACCGAGAGTTGAACAAACTTACCATCAAGAACCGCTACCCACTACCGAGAATCGACGACTTATTTGATCAACTACAAGGCTCGTCTGTTTATTCAAAGATTGACTTACGTTCCGGGTATCATCAAATGCGGGTGAAAGAAGATGATATTCCAAAGACTGCTTTCATAACACGTTACGGTCATTACGAGTTTATGGTCATGCCGTTTGGTTTAACTAATGCACCAGCTGTGTTCATGGACCTTATGAACCGAGTGTGTGGACCATACCTTGACAAGTTTGTCATTGTTTTCATTGATGACATACTTATTTACTCAAAGAATGACCAAGAACACGGTGAACATTTGAGAAAGGTGTTAGAAGTATTGAGGAAGGAAGAATTGTAGGCTAAGTTTTCAAAGTGTGCATTTTGGTTGGAAGAAGTTCAATTCCTCGGTCACATAGTGAACAAAGAAGGTATTAAGGTGGATCCGGCAAAGATAGAAACTGTTGAAAAGTGGGAAACCCCGAAAACTCCGAAACATATATGCCAGTTTTTAGGACTAGCTGGTTACTACAGAAGGTTCATCCAAGACTTTTCCAGAATAGCAAAACCCTTGACTGCATTAACGCATAAAGGGAAGAAATTTGAATGGAATGATGAACAAGAGAAAGCGTTTCAGTTATTGAAGAAAAAGCTAACTACGGCACCTATATTGTCATTGCCTGAAGGGAATGATGATTTTGTGATTTATTGTGACGCATCAAAGCAAGGTCTCGGTTGTGTATTAATGCAACGAACGAAGGTGATTGCTTATGCGTCTAGACAATTGAAGATTCACGAACAAAATTATACGACGCATGATTTGGAATTAGGCGCGGTTGTTTTTGCATTAAAGACTTGGAGGAACTACTTATATGGGGTCAAAAGTATTATATATACCGACCACAAAAGTCTTCAACACATATTTAATCAGAAACAACTGAATATGAGGCAGCGTAGGTGGATTGAATTATTGAATGATTACGACTTTGAGATTCGTTACCACCCGGGAAAGGCAAGTGTGGTAGCCGATGCCTTGAGCAGGAAGGACAGAGAACCCATTCGAGTAAAATCTATGAATATAATGATTCATAATAACCTTACTACTCAAATAAAGGAGGCGCAACAAGGAGTTTTAAAAGAGGGAAATTTAAAGGATGAAATACCCAAAGGATCGGAGAAACATCTTAATATTCGGGAAGACGGAACCCGGTATAGGGCTGAAAGGATTTGGGTACCAAAATTTGGAGATATGAGAGAAATGATACTTAGAGAAGCTCATAAAACCAGATACTCAATACATCCTGGAACGGGGAAGATGTACAAGGATCTCAGGAAATATTTTTGGTAGCCTGGTTTGAAAGCCGATGTTGCTAAATACGTAGGAGAATGTTTGACGTGTTCTAAGGTCAAAGCTGAGCATCAGAAACCATCAGGTCTACTTCAACAACCCGAAATCCCGGAATGGAAATGGGAAAACATTACCATGGATTTCATCACTAAATTGCCAAGGACTGCAAGTGGTTTTGATACTATTTGGATAATAGTTGATCGTCTCACCAAATCAGCACATTTCCTGCCAATAAGAGAAGATGACAAGATGGAGAAGTTAGCACGACTGTATTTGAAGGAAGTCGTCTCCAGACATGGAATACCAATCTCTATTATCTCTGATAGGGATGGCAGATTTATTTCAAGATTCTGGCAGACATTACAGCAAGCATTAGGAACTCGTCTAGACATGAGTACTGCCTATCATCCACAAACTGATGGGCAGAGCGAAAGGACGATACAAACGCTTGAAGACATGCTACGAGCATGTGTTATTGATTTCGGAAACAGTTGGGATCGACATCTACCATTAGCTGAATTTTCCTACAATAACAGCTACCATTCAAGCATTGAGATGGCGCCGTTTGAAGCACTTTATGGTAGAAAGTGCAGGTCTCCGATTTGTTGGAGTGAAGTGGGGGATAGACAGATTACGGGTCCGGAGATTATACAAGAAACTACCGAGAAGATCATCCAAATTCAACAACGGTTGAAAACCGCCCAAAGTCGACAAAAGAGCCACGCTGACATTAAAAGAAAAGATATAGAATTTGAAATTGGAGAGATGGTCATGCTTAAAGTTGCACCTTGGAAAGGCGTTGTTCGATTTGGTAAACAAGGGAAATTAAATCCAAGGTATATTGGACCATTCAAGATTATTGATCGTGTCGGACCAGTAGCTTACCGACTTGAGTTACCTCAACAACTCGCGGCTGTACATAACACTTTTCACGTCTCGAATTTGAAGAAATTTTTTGCTAAAGAAGATCTCACTATTCCGTTAGATGAAATCCAAATCAACGAAAAACTCCAATTCATCGAAGAACCCGTCGAAATAATGGATCGTGAGGTTAAAAGACTTAAGCAAAACAAGATACCAATTGTTAAGGTTCGATGGAATGCTCGTAGAGGACCCGAGTTCACCTGGGAGCGTGAAGATCGGATGAAGAAGAAATACCCGCATCTATTTCCAGACGATTCGTCAACACCTTCAACAGCTTAAAATTTCGGGACGAAATTTATTTAACGGGTAGGTACTGTAGTGACCCGAACTTTTCCATGTTTATATATATTAATTGAGATTGATATTTACATGATTAAATGTTTCCAATATGTTAAGCAATCAAACTTGTTAAGACTTGATTAATTGAAATATGTTTCATATAGACAATTGACCACCCAAGTTGACCGACGATTCACGAACGTTAAAACTTGTAAAAATGACATGACGATATATATGTGGATATACATATGGTTAACATGAGATTATGATAAGTAAGTATCTCCATAAGTATATTAACAATGAGTTATATACATATAAACAAGACTACTAACTTAAGGATTTCGAAACGAGACATATATGTAACGATTATCGTTGTAACGACATTTAAATGTATATATATCATATTAAGATATATTAATATATCATAATATCATGATAATATAATAATTTAACATCTCATTAGATATAATAAACAATGGGTTAACAACATTAATTGAGATCGTTAACTTAAAGGTTTCAAAACAACACTTACATGTAACGACTAACGATGACTTAACGACTCAGTTAAAATGTATATACATGTAGTGTATTTAGATGTATTAAAATACTTTTGGAAGACTTCAAGACATATATCAAAACACTCATACTTAACGAAAATGGTTACAGTTACTTTTCCATTCTTTTCTTTCATCAAGAATTCTAGTCGTATTCTTACCCGTATTATACACAGCTTCAAAACGTACTTACTATGAGTATATACCAATAGGAACTAGCATGGGATTTCACTCTTGATTATGTCATGTATGACTAATCAATTTTAACTTCTACCATGAGCTAGTCAACTAACTAGAACTCCTTTTAACCCCACTCACCACTCACCAATTACCACTCATCATTCACTCCATTTCACTTCCAATTCTCTTTCTAATTCTCTCTCAACACACACACACACACACTATTATGAACGTATTTTTCCAGTAGTTAATCATCATCTTCATCAAAAATCACTTCAAGAATCAAGCTATAATCATCATAGGAAGAACACTTCAAGAACACTTCAAAAATCCCTTCAAGTTTACTAATTTACTTCCAAGCTTTCTAATCCATTCCAAGTAATCATCTAAGATCAAGAAACCTTTGTTATATACAGTAGGTTATCTTTCTTATTCAAGGTAATATTCATATTCAAACTTTGATTCAATTTCTATAACTATAAACTATCTTAATTCGAGTAAAAATCTTACTTGAACTTGTTTTTGTGTCATGATCCTACTTCAAGAACTTTCAAGCCATCCAAGATCCTTTGAAGCTAGATCATTTCTTGTCACTTTCAGTAGGTTTACCTACTAAACTTGAGGTAGTAATGATGTTCATAACATCATTCGATTCATATATATAAAACTATCTTATTCGAAGGTTTAAACTCGTAATCACTAGAACATAGTTTAGTTAATTCTAAACTTGTTCGCAAACAAAAGTTAATCCTTCTAACTTGACTTTTAAAATTAACTACACACATGTTCTATATCTATATGATATGCTAACTTAATGATTTAAAACCTGGAAACACGAAAAACACCGTAAAACCGGATTTACGCCGTCGTAGTAACACCGCGGGCTGTTTTGGGTTAGTTAATTAAAAACTATGATAAACTTTGATTTAAAAGTTGTTATTCTGAGAAAATGATTTTTATTATGAACATGAAACTATATCCAAAAATTATGGTTAAACTCAAAGTGGAAGTATGTTTTCTAAAATGGTCATCTAGACGTCGTTCTTTCGACTGAAATGACTACCTTTACAAAAACGACTTGTAACTTATTTTTCCGACTATAAACCTATACTTTTCTGTTTAGATTCATAAAATAGAGTTCAATATGAAACCATAGCAATTTGATTCACTCAAAACGAATTTAAAATGAAGAAGTTATGGGTAAAACAAGATTGGATAATTTTTCTCATTTTAGCTACGTGAAAATTGGTAACAAATCTATTCCAACCATAACTTAATCAACTTGTATTGTATATTATGTAATCTTGAGATACCATAGACACGTATACAATGTTTCGACCTATCATGTCGACACATCTATATATATTTCGGAACAACCATAGACACTCTATATGTGAATGTTGGAGTTAGCTATACAGGGTTGAGGTTGATTCCAAAATATATATAGTTTGAGTTGTGATCAATACTGAGATACGTATACACTGGGTCGTGGATTGATTCAAGATAATATTTATCGATTTATTTCTGTACATCTAACTGTGGACAACTAGTTGTAGGTTACTAACGAGGACAGCTGACTTAATAAACTTAAAACATCAAAATATATTAAAAGTGTTGTAAATATATTTTAAACATACTTTGATATATATGTATATATTGTTATAGGTTCGTGAATCAACCAGTGGCCAAGTCCTACTTCCCGACGAAGTAAAAATCTGTGAAAGTGAGTTATAGTCCCACTTTTAAAATCTAATATTTTTGGGATGAGAATACATGCAGGTTTTATAAATGATTTACAAAATAGACACAAGTACGTGAAACTACATTCTATGGTTGAATTATCGAAATCGAATATGCCCCTTTTTATTAAGTCTGGTAATCTAAGAATTAGGGAACAGACACCCTAATTGACGCGAATCCTAAAGATAGATCTATTGGGCCTAACAAACCCCATCCAAAGTACCGGATGCTTTAGTACTTCGAAATTTATATCATATCCGAAGGGTGTCCCGGAATGATGGGGATATTCTTATATATATGCATCTTGTTAATGTCGGTTACCAGGTGTTCACCATATGAATGATTTTTATCTCTATGTATGGGATGTGTATTGAAATATGAAATCTTGTGGTCTATTGTTACGATTTGATATATATAGGTTAAACCTATAACTCACCAATATTTTTGTTGACGTTTAAAGCATGTTTATTCTCAGGTGAATACTAAGAGCTTCCGCTGTTGCATACTAAAATAAGGACAAGATTTGGAGTCCATGTTTGTATGATATTGTGTAAAAACTGCATTCAAGAAACTGATTTCGATGTAACATATTTGTATTGTAAACCATTATGTAATGGTCGTGTGTAAACAGGATATTTTAGATTATCATTATTTGATAATCTACGTAAAGCTTTTTAAACCTTTATTTATGAAATAAAGGTTATGGTTTGTTTTAAAAATGAATGCAGTCTTTGAAAAACGTCTCATATAGAGGTCAAAACCTCGCAACGAAATCAATTAATATGGAACGTTTTTAATCAATAAGAACGGGACATTTCAATAGGTATCAAATAATCCAGGACAAAGGACAATTAACCCGGGTAATAAATTAAAATCAACACGTCAAACATCATGATTACGGAAGTTTAAATAAGCATAATACTTTTATTTCATATTTCATCGTACCTTTATTTACTGTCATTTTAATTACTGCAAATTACTTTATCGCAATTTAAATTATATCATTTTTATTATCGTCATTTATCTTTACGCTTAAAATATAAAATCGACAAACCGGTCATTAAACGGTAAAAACCCCCTTTTATAATAATACTACTTTTATATATATATATATATATATATATATATGTACATATATATATATATATATATATATATATATATATATATATATATATATATATATATATATATATATATATATATATATATATATATATATATATATATGTATATATATATATATATATATATATGTATACATATATATATATATATATATGTATACATATACATATATATATATATATATACATATATGTATATATATATATATATATATATATGTATACATATATATATATATATATATGTATACATATACATATATATATATATATATATACATATATATATATATATATATATACATATATATATATATATATATGTATATATATATATATATATAGTTGTAAAAAAATATAGCGTTAAACTCAGCTAGATCCCTGTGGAATAAACCGGACTTACTAAAAACTACACTACTCTACAATTAGGTACACTACCTATAAGTGTTGTAGCAAGGTTTAGGTATATTCCATAAATAAATAAATAAAACTTGTGTAATTTGTAGTATTTCGCAGTAAAAATAATAACTATTTTGTATGCACCTCTGCACACATCAACCGTACCGTAATTACAATATGGTACCGGTTTCGGTACCGGTACGGAACCGGTATTTTTCGGTTTTTTACCTACTTGGTACCGCATTTTTTTAACTATGTTGTAAAATCTTTAGATAATACGAGTGACGTGGTATGATGTATGTACATATACATTGTTTTTTTCCACTATATATAGTGTACATTATTCGCTAAAGAACAATGTTATACAAATAGATATTGATGAACATGCAATAAACAAATATAAGATAAACGAATATATTTGGTAAAGCAAAAAATGACGTACATGTACTGTCTATAAAAAATTAAATTTTTGTAAAAGTCCTCTAAATAAAGTTTAACAAAAAACAACAACTAAGCTTCGAAAGTCGCCTTCTCTTTTCCCTTTTTGTTTTGTTTTTTGATTGCCTCTTCCATCTCTATAAAATAAAAAGACACAAATTTTGTTAATTGATCATTATTTATCACACAAACATATACGAATATTCTTTAAAAATAAAATAAATAAAACATAATATTTTTACCAATTGCGACGTCGTCATCATTTAGCATATCAATTACTTCATCTTCAAATATAGGAACACTTGATTGTTTTATCCAATCCTGGGTGCAAATCAAAGCTTCCACTATTTGGGTTGACAACCTTGTTCTATACGGGTCAAGTACACGGCCACCCGTACTAAATGCTGACTTGGATGCCACGGTGGAAATTTGTATTGCCAATATATCTAACACAATTAAAAGTTCAAATACAATGAATTTAAAAATTTAAATATAACACACCTAAAAATTAAAATATCAAAGACTATAACAATTTAAAGTTCAAATACAATGAAAATGTGAGTAATTTACCTCTTGCCATCCAAGCTACACTTGGGAAGCACTCCTCATTTTGCTTTCACCACTTAAGTATGTCAAATGATTTAGACCAATTTAATTTAGGCTCGCATAGGTATCTTACTAGTTCTGATTCACTAGCAGATGAACTATTTTCTTCCACACTTCTCCATTTGGATACAAAACTATTTTTCCCTAAGCGCTTATCAACATTTTCTTTACGTTGTGATTCTTGAGAACCCGAATTATGACCAACCTTGCCAATCATTCCCTCATACCTTTTGAACAACCCTTCCATCCTAGTTTCAACACCATCAATCATATCACTCACTTTCTTATCAATTTCATATTTTGACAACGGCACATCTTGATCCATATTATTTGTAACGATACTTTTAAAACAATGTCTCATAAAATCTTTCTTCATAGTTGGATCGAAAAGAACGGCAAAATACATGTAGTCATTAAGCTCATCTAACTTACCCTAATACTTATCAAACTTTGTTCTCATTGAGCTAACCATACGACAATACCCACCATCGCACGCCCACTGACGTAAATGTGTATCAATATCTAACAATTCACTAAAAAATAAGTGAGCTAAGGGTTTTGTTGATGCCGAGACTGACTCTGTTGTATCGTTAAATTTCTCTAAAAAATTAACCATTCGTTCAGCAACACCAAAATCATCATGACCGGGAGCTCTAGCACCGGGTTCTCTAGATAATTCACGCTCATAATTAGTATCGTCCTCTTCATACTTAAAAAAGATGCTCCTTAAATCCACAACCCTTTTCAACATTTCATAGGTTGAATTCCACCTAGTAGGACAATCTCCACACAAAAACTTATTTGATTCAATACTTTCATCTTTCATTCACTCTTTAAATTTTTTAATTCGTTCGGATGAAATTCGAATGTACCTAACGGCTGTTTGAATATACTTAATAGATTCATTTCCATGATTTAAACCTTCTTTCACTATTAGGTTAATGATATGTGCCATACACCTAATGTGAAAATACTTTCCATCTTGATACTTATTATCTAGCTTCGACAACACATAAGATACAGCCTTATCATTAGATGATGCATTATCAAGGGTCATAGTCATGACATTATTAATACCCCGACCTCTAATACACTCCATTAGTTCACTATCAATATCATCTCCCTTATGACTATCAATGGGTCTAAAATTGATAATTCTTTTATGCATGACCCAATCTTCATCTATGAAATGAGCCGTTACTACCAAATAGTTCTCGCGTTGACAAGATGAGGTCCAAGTATCGGTCATCAAATGAACGGCGTTATGCGGGTTACTCAAGTAAGAATATAAGTTTTGTCTTTTATCTAAATAATATTGGGCAATATCCTTAGAAAGTTTGTGTCGTGAGGGTAACTTAGCTTTATCGGTACAAGCGTTAATCAATCTAACGAAAGTCCAGTGTTCTACAACCTTAAATGGTATTTCCGCACAAATGAAAAAGTCAAGTAAGGCATTTTTTAAATTCTTTTTCATCATATTTCCAAGTATTGACGCTAGCCGCTTCAGTATTAGCATTTTTTATAATACTAAAGTAGGTTGTTTTTTCCTAGCAATAATGTCGGGATTCAATCTGCAAATAGAAGCATGTTTGTTAAGTCCGGACGTACCGTTTAAAATTGGATCCGCTTTGATGACTGTCCCACAAAATACGCACTTACCACACTTACGTTCGAACCCATCGTCTTCTTTAATGAAGACTCTCTCAAATGAGTTCCAACACTCAGCCCGCTCTTTTCCTACTTTTTTTAGGTCGTTTTTCGGAAAAATTTTACTTTTTTTCCATCTTTTTCTTTTTGAACTAGTTGTCTGACTTGGTTCGAGTTCCACAACATCATCATCCATGATGTCCCTATAATCGGTGTCATCAACAAACGTATCTCCATCCTAAAACAAACATTGTATACACAAAATTATGATTTTGTCAACAAGAATAAATTATAATGAGCAATAAATAATTACAATTAACCTTGATGTATAATGTCTCTGAATACCAAAGCACAAATTTATCAGTTGGATTAATCAGACTCTTATTTACGTATGGATTAATCAGTTGGAGGATTAATTATATATTATAAACTAACTTTTTGTTTTTACAATTCCTTTCTTTTATGAACAATAACATAGTAATGGATTTACAGAACCTTCACAAATTTACCTTTTCATTATATTTCTTTTTCATGTTTTTTAGATGTTAACTATTTACCCTTCATTAGTCCATTTATTATCTTAAGCTAATACGGACTACGTGTTATACGTGTCAATCAAAGTCAGTTAATTAATACAGTATTATATGCATATGCTTGTTGATATATCAATGCATATGCTACTTAAGTACGTAGTTCATCTGCATCTGCAGTTCTAAATTTCTAATTCAATAGCATAGGTATTTTAAATTCCAATGTTTATTAACGTAGCAAACTGGATATTCCTTAAACATTCAAACACACAATACATGAATAAAGTAAAATCATAATCAATCACACTTACTTGAGTTGTGTTATGATCACTATTGTTCGATGATTCTCCAGGAGTAGACATGATGATCGGTTAGGGTTTTATTTGTTAGCGGCTTAAAACAAAAAAAGTCTCGTAGGTTTTATTTGAGCAGCATATATTTATACTTAGCAGTTAGCAGCATATCAAAACTAAAACTTATATATGGTTAAAATTGTGTTTCGTATTTATCTATGAGGGAGTTGAAATGTAGACAATCCTTCCTAGGCATGAGCAAAAACACCGAAAAACCGAAACCGAACCGGTACCGGTACCGAACACCATACCGAACGGGAATCGGTATCGGTTTCGTTTTTGTGAATTCATCAATTTCGGTTTCGGAAAATAACGGTTCGGTTCCAGTAATTTAACGGTATTTCGGTATTGAGTACCGAATA
The DNA here is from genome assembly GCF_046630445.1 of Rutidosis leptorrhynchoides. Lineage (NCBI taxonomy): Eukaryota > Viridiplantae > Streptophyta > Magnoliopsida > Asterales > Asteraceae > Rutidosis > Rutidosis leptorrhynchoides. The sequence continues at coordinate 28,110,293 of NC_092336.1, forward strand.
TTTACACTTGATATGAATTGTTGTGAAAAATGATTTAAGTTGTATGTATATTTATAGAGTATGGTTTATTTCTTAAAAAAAAGGTAATGAAGTCATTTGTAAAAAGAAACATATATTTATTTTTACTAAACTAGCAGTTTAAATTTTAAAAGAAATAAAACAAATAAATAAACCAGGCACCACCACTTACATGCCAACCACGGGTGGAAGATAGAGGTATCCGGCCCAATTGAATTTAAAATAAATTAATAAAGATAATGGGTTTTTTTAGGTTTTACCCTATTTCATAGTTTCGTCCGCCCTCAAGTCGGGTTCAAGTTTCATCACTAATGAAAACCCACACCGTGACACCGCTGCACTTGATGAGACCCTCTTTTAACACAGCCTTGCCTATCCAAGTCAAAAAAATGACAGCCGCCATACTTTCTATCAGCGTTAAATATTGAGCAGCCTTGAAACACCTCCTATCATTAATGATATGTGAACTGCATACGCCACAAGTGGCCACCAATCATAGAGTAGTAGGATTAGTTAACCAACTTGTTAATTACTCCGTAAACACCAAGTACATACGGAGTAAGTTTATAAGTATTGTAAGTACATAGGTGATAAGTTACTAAGTATGTGTAAAGTAAACGTTAAATCATAAATGGATGTGGTTTTTGTTCAAACTATTTGGTTATTTCAAGAAAGCAAGTATTTTTATTTGAACATATGTATATAGATGAGAAGATACAGGGTAGTGCATAATTAACCTATTGTTCTTGATTCAACTTTGGTGAAACCATGGAGGAAAAATCAATTCAAACCCAACATCAATAAATATGAGCTGATAACTTTGATTGGATGAATTTAATTAAATGGTCACGCATTTAAACATGTCATTATCATTTGCTAGAATAATGCAACGTCGATTATTTCTAGCCAGAAATATCTTCGACTTTTCTTGTTTCATTAAATAATTCTTTCAAGATCTTCTAGCGACTAGTCAGTGAAGTCTCTTAAAGTTAGAAGTTACTCGGGCTATGTATACATAACTGTTCAAAACCACCGACCATTAACCGATCAAAACTACCTCGCAGCGAAGCGCGAGTATGTTTTTCTCGTTATAAACCATAAATCAAGACTATGCATTATATAGTACTATTAGTAATTAATTCCGGTATACAGGTCATGTAACCACAAGTCACAATTAATACTAACATTCTATAATCTCGATCTTAATAATTGAATGATTTGAAAAGTCAATATCCAATTCGATGACTAGCTCCTACAGTCGGGGAAAATGAAATGTGTTAGAAACTTTGAATGTTCAAACTTTAGGAAAATCCAACGAACATAACTCTATAAAAACCCGAGCTACCTTATCCTCAATCATCGCACACAACAACTATTAATAATCCATTATTTTCGATATCAATTCCTTCTACAAAATCAAGGTTTACATCTTAAAAAATTTCAGTAATTAAACAACCATGTCTTTTAAAGATCAAGGACCTCGATCACCTTTGCAACCACCAACATACGGGAATCTAATCACGATTCTTAGCATAGATGGTGGTGGAGTACGAGGAATCATCCCAAGTGTTATTCTCGAGTTTTTGGAAACCGAGCTACAGGTAATTTGTCTTAAGTCCAACACAACATGCATTAACTACTTGTATGATACACACAGTTGATGCATAATTATGATGGATATGTTCACGAAGTACACCCACAATACATAACTGCCTCTAAAACTTGTTTACATTGAACAGAAAGTAGACGGCGAAAAAGCAAGAATTGCAGATTATTTCGACGTGATTGCTGGAACTAGCACCGGTGGTCTTGTTACTGCCATGTTAACCGCTCCGAACGAAGAAGGTCGTCCGATTTTTGCGGCTAAAGATGTAAAAGATTTTTATCTGGAACATTGTCCCAAAATCTTCCCACATAGCGGGTACATATCACTGCAACTAAAGTTAATTAGCACTTTGACTTGTTAAAAGGTTTCCATGAAATTTTTTAGCGACTAAAATCTTCCGTACATTATGTATTCTTCTCTTATCTAAAACCCAAAATTTATACATATTTAACTTTTCATTTTTTACAAATTAACACGAAACTTTTTACTTATTACAAATCAATCACAAAAATTTCCACACTTTTACAAATTAACCACAAAACTTTTCACATTCTACAAATTAACCACTCAACTTAAATTAACACACATTTTTCACTTTTTACAAATTAACCACAAACTATTCACACATTTTACAAATCGACCACACAACTTTTCACATATTACAAATCAACCACATAAGTTTTACTTTTTAATAACTACTGATATGTGAAATCGTACCTTAAAATAACTAGCTAAAAACTTAACAATTATCACACACTTACAGACAACTATAACCCGATCATGCAGTAATCTATAAGTAATAGACCAGTTCGTTCTACAGAGAGCAGTTTAATCAAGATCTTAACACTAATAATTATTCTAGAATTCAGTTTAAAAGTTTTGGTTTGTATTAAAATTCACGCAATCAACGTGAAGTAAAACGAAATGAATTAACAATAAAGATAAAACAGTGTTCACTTGAATAATTCACTACTTGTATGGATTGTCCTTGCAATTATTACTGATTATTATGTTCTAAATATAGTTATATGACTTTTCACAAAGTACTAATCAATCAAAGTTGGTAAACTCACATAAGCTCACTTCAATAGATTAAACTATATTTGATAGAAACTAATGACACTTGATTTGGACTAAACTCACATAAAGTCCTAATTATCACAATCACTTGCAATAATTTCACTATCATGCAATTCACTAGTCTTTCAATTACCAATTAAATCAATGACACAATCACTTGAAATCACCTCTTTAATTGTCTAGATCACCTAAGTGTTGAAGCATAGATTGCATCTCAAATCTAACTCACATTAAATGATTAACAACCTATGTAATTGAATTAATAACTAAGAACAAGCACAAGAGTGGATCTTTAATCAAACACAATCAATTTCAATCATCAAAACATTAAATCATTAAAATAGAACAATCCAATACTTGTAGTTTCATATTCAAGCAAACATTAAACTAATTTAGCCTAGCATATTAAAGTAACAAAGAATATTCAAACAATGAAAAGCAATAGTATTCATGATTACAAGATAAACTGATGATAAAAAACGAGTACCAATTGTAATGATTAACTGAATAGAAGTAAAGAAATAACAAGGCTTCAGTGGTAGGGTTTAGAACTTCAAAGAGACCTTCAATTCGTAGCTGGAAAAACTGCACTCCCCTTTTAGGGTTAAAAACCTCGAATATTTATAGTAGAACAAAAAGTCACCAGTTCGAGCCCGCATCCCGACCGCGATGGCCTCATCGCGACCGAGATTCACCAAAAGCATCGCGACCGTGATCAACCATTTTTCGAAATCTGAAAATCCCTGCCAACTTATTACGACCGGGACACTACCTATCACGGCCGTGATTCACTCCAGACTACGCAAAACTTCATTTTCTTGCATCCAAACGTACTTTAAGCTCAAATATCATCAAAACTTAGCAAGAAATCACCAAAACACTAACCTGAAGACCTCTGGAGCTATATTCGTCATTTTAGCTCAATAAATAACAAAAGTCTTCACATTTCTTCGAATAACCAACAATAATGAACCGATATCGCGATAATAAATATGTATAATTTGAGCGATATCAACTACTACTACTTATTATTTATAATAAGTATACTAGACATACCATATGAACAATAAACGTCTTACCTCATGTTGATGTCAACATAACATTAGTTATTTTGTCCCGTAATTAATTTTAAGAAAACAAAAATTATAAGACCAACTTTTTGGTCCAACGGAGTTGGCCGGGCCACCATCTAGTTATTATTATTATTATTATTATTATTATTATTATTATTATTATTATTATTATTATTAAGATTATTATTATTATTACTATTATTATTATTATTATTATTATTATTATTATTATTATTATTATTATTATTATTATTATTATTATTATTATTACTATTATTATTATTATTATTATTATTATTATTATTATTATCATTATTATTATTTTACTTATTCCAAATCAACCCCATAACTTATCACTTTATTATTGTTTTACTTTTTACTTTTTACTTATTATAAATCAACCACATTAATTTTTTATTTTTATTAACTACTTATCAATTATTATTATTATTATTATTATTATTATTATTATTATTATTATTATTATTATTATTATTATTATTATTATAATTATTATTATTATTATTATTATTATTATTATTATTATTATTATAATTATTATTATTATTATTATTATTATTATTATAATTATTATTATTATTATTATTATTATATAGTTTTCTATTTTATTTAGTGGTTTGTACCAATTTTCGACGACGTCTCACTTTATTAATAAGGCATTTATGTCATTTCTCTCGACAAAACAGAAACTAAAACACAAAATTAGTGTCAGTCAGTATGCATGGCACAGACTGATTTCAATCTGTCATAAGTGGCAGTCAGTCTGACATATGTGGCAAGTTAGTCTCTCCAATGTGGCAGTCAGTCTCTCTTACATGAAATTTTTTAGAAGAAAATTAAAAAAATTATTTATTTTTAACAAAAATATATATTAAACTATTTTTATTTTTTATTCAGTATATAATCAAAGATTGAAGAACATGTGTATATGGTAGCTACATGTGCATTCAATCTGTGAGTTCTCTCACACCATTGGTTCTCTATGACCCATAGATAAGGGGCATGATCAATGGGGAAGTAACCAATCGGGGAGAAGCGGGGGGAAGCAAAAAAAAATTTGTTTTTTTGGAATTTTTTTTTTCAGGCATCAAGATCACACGAATATATGAACATTTAGAAAAGGCACTTCGTGATGAATGTTAATATTTAGGCGAAAAAACGATCGACAAAAATAACATTCAAGATAATATTAATCGTAAAGAATGTTAACGTTTTTTTTTTCTTTTTTCATATTTTGTGAAGTAAAATTTAGCCTGATTTAGAGTTTAGGGTTTAGTGTTTTGGGTTTAAACTCTAAACCCAAAACTCTAAACCGTTCGTGTTAAAAACTCAATCTAAACCCTAAATCTAAACCCTAAACCCTAAATTCTAAACCCCAATGTCTAAACCCTATAAACCCTAATATCTAAACATCAACATACGCTCGAAAAACACGATAATTGTTATATATTATTTCTTTGAGCATTTTTCCGCTAAAATAAAAACATTTATCACAAAGTGTCTTTATTAAATGTTCATATTTTCATCCAATCTATAATGTTCGTGAACAAAGTTTTTTTCAAAAAACGGAAAAAAACTTTTGCTTCCCCCGTTTCCCCCCAATTGGTTACTTCCCCTTTGATCCTACCACTATATATATATATATATATATATATATATATATTACTCCGTATATATTAAGAGTATATTAGAACGAATGGTGGAGCAAGATTTTATCCGTTCAATAAAACAATCAACATCTACTTTTTAAATACTGTAATTATTTATATTGTATATTTAATATTAATATTTAATTTAATATAATGACATGTGACATATATATGTTTTATACAAGAGGTATTATATAATGATAACATAGAAAAAATATAATTTAGACTTTACTAACGTGTTTTCATGTGACATGTTTCATGACAAATTTTCAATGTTCTCATATTTTCTGTAAATATTACGTAGTATTTAATTTATATATAATTAAAACATATTAATGGTGAGAAATAAAAAAAAATGTAGACGTTAAGTTACAAACACCACTCAAAACCATTTTCAGATTTGTCAACACCACGAGTTCTTAAACTCAAAAACCTTTTAAAATTTGTCAACAGCGCGGGCTTTTAAACTCAAAAGAACAATTGTTTGAAAAAATCAATTAAATTTAGCATACTTATTTTACTCACCTATATAACGCACGGGCTCTAACGTTTTATTTACTTTCGCTATTTACATATTTCATTGATATAATTTGTTACGGTTTTGGAACACTTGCACACCAGCACGGGTCTCTAAAAACTAATTTATTTATATTTATATACCAACAATTTGAAAAATGCATAACATAATCTGAAATAATAATAATAATAATTCTACAAGTTTTTTGAATAATACTGTAATATAATAATTCTATAAATAGGTAAATGATCATGTATTTTAAAACTAACGTTGATTGATTTAGTTATTACTGAGTGATGTCGAGTAAAGGTTATACCAAAATCTTGGAATTCGATGAACTAACAAAGCTCATCATCAAAAATGTTGATTAAGCATACAAAGTGCTCGATAAAATGCTTCAACCAATTACACATTGGTCTTGCATATTGTACAACATTTTGTGGTTGGGTTTTGTTTCATATTGTTAACAAGATACAAATATGTAATTCCATTTTCGATGTGGCCTAAATCGGGCTAAAACTAAGTCGCACACAAAGTGTTCGACTAATTAGATGGCAAGGACTAATCAACTCGTGTACCTAAGTCGATGATGGCACCGCCAAACCCTTGGTTGCGCTGCTTAAACTCATGGCTACACATCATGCGTTATTAGTCGTATTACTTAGTTGCATCGCTTACGCCCATGGTTGTTTCACATAAGCAAAAGCACACGTACATTTATTATGCACATTTAGTTCGCATAGCCTAAGCTCATGGTTGCTTTGCATAATCCCAAAGACACATATCATGCATGATTAATCGCATCACCTAAGCTCATGGCTACTTTGCATAAGCCCATGGCCACATATTTTTCCCGCTTAGTCACATTGCCTAAGTTCATAGCTGCTTCACATAAGGCCATGGTCCTACATCGTTTGCATATGGTCACACTTCATTTGCATATGGTCGCACATCATTCGTGTATGGCTGCACACGAACTACCCGCCGAGTACGATAATTACTAGCCGGCTAGCCAATTTTAATCTTAACATCCCTTTAATGACATCTTGTTTTTCTTCATGATTGTTAATTAAGTGTGGTACAATTTGTAGCAATATTCTGGCTCCTGCTACAAATGTAATCAAAGCTTTATCTGGACCAAAATACGATGGTGAATACCTTCATAATATTATTCAAGAAAAGCTACAAGAAACCAGACTTCATCAAACATTAACGAATGTCGTGATTCCAACATTTGACATCAAATACTTGCAGCCTACAATCTTCTCAACTTACCAGGTATCAAATCAGAAATAAATTATGTTCCATTTTAAACAAAATTGTTGGCATTCAAACATTAACTAAAGCTTATATGTGTTTTGTGAGCAGTTAGAGAAGGTACCGAGCATTGATGCGAAATTATCGGATATATGCATTGGAACGTCAGCAGCCCCAACCTATCTTCCTTCACATTCGTTCCAAATTGATGATTCTGAAGGAAATTTACTGAGAGAATTCAATCTTATCGATGGGAGTGTTGCTGCAAACAATCCGGTATATATTATGCCTTACTACATGTTAATGTGTGAACAATTATTATGAACCTTTAAATTCACTTCTTTATTCGACTAATTGTACAAAGAGATGCCTAATAGTTAAGTGTTATATATTACATTAAAATCATAGGTCAAAAAAAGGAGAAAGAAAACTGGAAGACTTATGTTAATTACATGTAATTTAGGTAGATATACAATACATATTATTTAAATTATACCTGGCAAAAAGGGTCAGGTTGGGTTGGTTTGGGTAATGGGTCAAAATGATTTTAGGTTGAAATGGGTCATGGGTCAAACAGGTCAGATTTTTAAACGGGTCCAAATAGGTCAGATTTGATAACTGGTTGAAAAATGTCATGGATCAGATTGTTTTTATAATTTTTATTTATATTTTATATTATTTTAGTCATTATCATATATTACTCTGTATTTAATTATTTATATTTCTTATATATATAAGAAAAAATTTATATACATAATAATTCATATAACCTCTCATACCTTGCAAGCGCGAGATTGGGTATTGCTATTGTTTGTGGTGTAATAAATGATACTCCGTATAACCATAAATGCTTTTATAAATGTTTGAAGGATGAAACTTGTTATGATCTTTATGCTCGACCCGTTTGACCCATTCACAAGACCTATCTCTATTTATTGAGCTTTAAGAATTGATACCCATTGAACACGTTCCTTTATATTTTGTATAGAACCCAATAGGCATGAGGGAAACCCATTGGACCTTTTTTTAAGGTTTTATGTTTAGATTGCATGGCTTTTTTTCAAGACCCAAATGACCCAAATTTGAGAGTATGGGTCTCATTTGTCACGTATAATATTTATCAAAACCCAAACAGAAAAAACTTTCAAAATTCATGTTTGAACTCTTATGATAACTACCTATGGTTTTAGTTGGGCTAATTAATTGTGCTATTCGGTGTAGACTTTGGTTGCAATAAGCGAGGTAACTACGGAAATAACTAGAGGAAGTCCGAACTTCTTCCCAATAAAGCCAACAGAGTATGGCCGGTTTCTAGTTTTGTCGTTGGGCACTGGGTCAGCTAAATTTCAAGAGAAGTATGATGCAACAAAATCGTCTAATTGGGGCATTGTAGGGTGGTTAGCTGGTGGTGGTTCGACTCCGATAGTAGACGTTTTTACTCAAGCAAGTAGTGATATGGTTGACTTGCATATCTCTAGTGTCTTTCAAGCCCTTCATTCAGAAGAAAATTATCTTCGCATTCAGGTATTTTTTGTATAATTATGTTTCTGATGTTTAGATCGAACGTTGATGAAAATTGTGAAAGATTGTAGTTCAAAATTTATTTTTATGTTACAGGATGATACTTTAACTGGTGACATAGCTTCGATGGATTTAGCTACTCCAGAAAACTTACAAAATCTGGTGAAAGTGGGTGAGGAATTGTTGAAAAAAACAGTTACTAAAGTGAATTTAGGCACAGGCGTAACAGAACCTTATTATCACACTACAAATGAGATGGCTTTAACCAAGTATTTGTTTATCTACTACTTTTAATTTGATGATTTATTTATTTATACATGTGTGGTTGAAAACGGGTCGGGTTGGGTCAAGACCGAAACGGGTTTGGGTCAAAACGGGACATGGGTCAAACGGGTCTCAATTTCAAACGGGTCATCTCCGAACGGGTCGGTCGGATCAAGACCCATTTTTCTTATACTATTTTTTATTTTTCTCTTTTATTAATTTTTTTAACTTTTTTATTATTCTGATTTTTTAACTTTTTTTTTTCTTTTTTTTTTCTTTTTCTTTCTTTAAATGGGTTTCAACGAGTTTAGATGGATCATCTAATATATTAATGGACTAAAGATGAGTCCATATTTGACCCATTCACTGGACCCAAATGGTTTACCCAATAGACCCAACTAGTCCGGACCGGCCCGCGCGTTGCGGTGGGGGCTTTCGGGCTGCGTATTCATATTTAATGTAGCGTTGTGTATTTACAGAGGGGAACACGGCCCATGTGTTAAGCGCCGTTTTAGATGTCGTTGTGTTAAGCATTTTTTAAAAAGTATATGTTTCGAACGTAGTTAGTTTTGTTTTGTTCAATAAATTTTTTCGAGTGTAAAGATGCTGTCGAAAAAATTTAACTCGCGGCGAGCTGAAAGATACGAGCTGTCGTTGTGTTTAGTGTTTTTTAAAAAGTGTCCGTTTTGAACGTGGTTAGTTTCGTTTTGTTCATAAAATTATTTCGAGTCTGACGCTGCCGTCGAAAATATTTAACTCGTGGTGAGCTGGAAGATACGGGGTGTCGTTGTGTTTAGCGTTTTTAAAAAAATTGTCCATTTCGCGTATAGTTAGTCCCGTTGGGTTGGTAAGATTTTTCGTAATTAAACGGTGGTCTCGAAAAAATTTAACTCGCACCGAGCGAGAAGATAGGGCCGGTTATAAATTCGGGTGAAATTAGTTTCTTTTATTTTAATTAAATTCTATGTTTACACTTTTAACCCCTGAGAAAGTGTAAAATTGAGGGGTCGTTGTGTAAATATACGCAAAGTTGAGGGACCGTTTGTAGTGTGAACGCAAACTCAAAACTACATTCCAATATAACTAAAACTACACAAACTCCCACAAACTCCCATCACAGTTAGTATATAAGGGTTAATTTCGGAGTATGAGTCTTGATTGTCAGACATACATCTGTATAAAACAAACGCCTAAACGCATGATTGATTGATGGACATGTTTTAAAATATCTGCTGATTAATTGAATGCAGGTTTGCGGGAATACTTCACAGGGAGAAAAATGTGCGAGAACTTAGATCGCCAAATACTAATAAAGGAGTGATTGATAAAACAAAATTGATTGCAGAACAAACTGCACATTCTCGAAGAACACCGGCACTCTCTAATACAATTGATCACTCTCAACAAGATCTGCCAGAGCTTGACACAAAGTAATCAAGCTGTCTTCTATCAGTGAAGGTTATTTAATAATATGTTATAATTTCTAGCTATGAGCTTTAAGCTTCCTGAATAGTTGCATGAATTCTAAATAGGTATATGTAAGGTCTGAGGTTAAGATGTACGAGATACAAAGATAAATGTATGATGGTTGACTACTTTAAACAATTGAAATAAAAACACTAAATGATATCCCAAACGTTGGTTGATGTTGTTTGTTATGGCCATAGCCCATATATCGTTAGTTCATATCGTTTTTGTTGTTATTTTGCCTTGGCAAAAAATTGACATTTTGGATATAATACCATAATTTCTATATAAACTTAGGAAGTTTGTATCATATTATTACCAATAATCCCTATTTATTTATAACTACATCGATCGTCCTTGACTTTCTATTAGACGTGCGGTGGTGGTCCTCCACTTAACGATGGTAAAAAGTTCGTTAACTATCGAAATATCATCTATCATGTTCTTGTTTAGATCATCAAGCAACACATTTATAATCATTCTTTTCCAAAATTGACAATACCATACCATTATGTCAATCTAAATCAATCTACGTTCTTATAATCTAATTACACAAAAAGTTACAAACACAACCATAAATGTTGTTCACTACTAGTGCCGTCAACGTCGATACCCGATCACCACGTTCTTAAGTCAGATTTAGTGTTTTTTTTGGTGCTTTTGCATATTGTTTATACATTTTCTCCATATTTGTTACAGCCGGGTTTACTGAATAAGTCCGAGAGAAAGATGGATTTGGTTCGAGTTTATTTATATTTGTGTTCCAATTATTTAGAGTTAATGATATTTTAACGGATGTTAACCTAAAGGACTATTGTTGTGCATCAAGTAGAAAGTTGGGGACGATCGGAATAATTATTAAAAGATAAGGATCATTGATATAATTTGTTGTATAACACAGGGACCGCCAGTGTAATTTACTCTATTTTTAGCAAATATAAATACAACTAAATTTAATACTGTTCATATAATTTTATCTTAAGAATTCATATTTCCGATAACATTTAATAGTTTTTAGTGTTTATGTACATGGATATATGAGTAATTCATATTTCCGTTAACATTTAATAGTTTTTAGTGTTTATGTATATGGATACATAAATGTATATGCATATTTTTTAATTAAATATGTATATATGTATTTCAGGTGATAAATATATATATTCATGAAAGATAAATTGACAAATATATCCGATCCACCAATTTTTCACATAATCAATATCGATATTTATATCCAATTATCATCCATATTCATTTTAGAGAAAATTGCGCGGATAGTCCCTGTGATTTATACTAGACACCATGGATAGCCATACTTGTCGATTTGAGAAAGGATAGTCATTCTGATGTGTTTCTTGTGCAAGGATAGCCCACTTGACATTTTCTGTCAAATTATTCTGTTAACCCTGTCACACGTGCATCCCACACGAGGGTATTTTTGTCTTTCTGTGTACCTAGATTCCCACACCCACCTACTTTATTTACTTTAATTAATTAATTAATTAATGAGGCAAATCAAGCATCGTTGACTACAGATAAGGGGTTAACAATCCATTAAAACAACATCCTCGTCCCTCTGATGCCTCCATTCTTTTTTATTTTTTATTTTTATCAATTTTTATTATCTGAGTTTTTCTTTTTGGCGTATCCCAAAATTGATAAAAATTATCACCATCACCTATCTTCTTCCTAAATCATCCATGGATTAAAACTACTCTGCATATATCTAACAACGAAATCTATATAATACAAACAACAAAATTAAATTTTATATCTCAATCGACAAATTAACAAGCATCAAACTCCGACCTCGTTCATAAATAAAAAGGTGAACATCAGACTGATAACCTCGAATCTTGTTCGACGTATCTGATGGAGTTAAATTGGTGTTCTTTAGAACCCTAATTTTTACTCATGAAATCCGCAAAATGCATCGTCCGCAGAAGCAGATTCCGATTTAGATCTGGGGTAACCGGAGGCCGGAAAAGCACAATCAGGTTTAGATCTGGGTTAAAGGAAAATGATTTGGTGATTTCATAGAGTATTTGATCGTATTCTTCGTTCGATATTCATACTCAAGTTCAGCAACCTCAATTTACATCATCATCATATGATGTTTATTCACATGAATTGAGTACAGAAATGTGATCAACATCATCATCTGAAGCTTCGTTGCTTATCATACCAGATTCATATTAACCGGATTCAAGTGATTCGATCCGAGTTTATCGCTAACCGAATACGTAACCGTTTTGGTTTCCGGAGCAACGCAGTGTATTTTAGATCGAATCAAGCATATTTTCTGAATCCTTATCGATCACTTACGCTTCGTGATTCATCAATTGAACGAAAAATTCATTATTCGATTCGATTTCTCAAAGTCAAACATCGACTTCAAAAGTCAAACGAACTCAACTTGATTGAATTCGTAATATCTGTTATGACTCAGGTTCTGATTTTAATTTTCGAGCATTAGTAATTGGATTTTCAACATCTTTTATGAAGAACCTGTAACCTGAAACTGCGTAAATCATCGAATCAGTTTTCGAGTTCTTATAAAGTGTTCTTCACTGCTCGTTGCTAATTTTTGATGATAAATGATGTTGTTTGGATCGAAGTTGCTGTATAAAATTGTTTAATCGCTGCTTATAGATGATATTTCTTTTGAGAGGTACAAGCAAAAACATCTGTATAGATAATTGCTTGATTGGGTAGAAACTGAATTCCAGCAATATAAATATAAAGGTAGAAGAAAGTCACCAATCTATTTATATTATATTTATATTATTTATTTATTAAATATAAATATAAATAAGTGAGTTGATGAAACTCTGTAAATGACGAAAATACCCTCACATGCTTGGCACATGATTCAGTTTTAACAGAAAAAGTTAACAGTGTTAGTGAACTGGCTATCCTTGCTCCACTTTTAAGTCACAAGGACTATCCACACTCAAATCACCAACTTTGTCTATCCACGCTGGGTGCTACAAACCACATGGACTATCCGCACAATTTTCTCTTCATTTTAAAAAATCGAATCGGATGGATATCTCATAGATCAGACATCCATTATCATCCATGACGTGACTACTGACTAATATGTGTGACTAATAGATGTAGCTTTTAAGTTTGGTTGTCCCCTTCTAAAAGAGGTAGCTTTTGAACGTGAAGCTCTCTTTGGAAATTCCTATTTTTCCCTCCTAATTGCTTGAAAACGCAAGTTGGCATCGTACATGTATTAAACATGATACTCTACCAAATAATCAAATACTCTACGAGTCCTCAAACAAATACTTGTACCAAAGAGTACTATATAGTTAATTTCGGTAGTGTCAATTAATAAGGGGCTGAACATGGGAAGGAGGTACAATCGATGTAACATCCCGTCTTTTTCCGTTTACTTTCCGTCTATCTATTTTAAAGTCCGTTATATAATTATAACTTTTTCCGTTAATACGCGTTTTAAAATATTTCATTTACGTAATTCACGCAACCGTTTTCAAAGTCGAGGGACTAATGTCGTCATTTGGGCAAAAAGGTGACTAGGTCAAAGGGTCAACACCATCTCCTCCAGTCATTCCATCCTTCGCTTTTCCAATACTTCCATCTTTTTCTCTCAACACCTAAATCAAAGAATCGTCATCCCTTTTCGATATAGAAAGTGTTCATCAAAACAAATTACATATTCGAAATCCTTGCATCTTCCTCTTCGAATCCATACCAACTTCATCTCATTTGGGTAACTTTCTAAAAACACTAGATTTTATGTTCTTGATGTTTTTGACTTATAAAAGTGTTAGTTAGTGTCTATGGCTCGAGTCTAACATGAGTATATGATTTGTATGCTCGATCTCGTTATTTTAGTGTAACTAGCATGAACTTGAAAATTGTGTGTTTAATCTTGAGTTTTGGATGATTAAATGTAGTTATTATGATAAAGTTCAAGTATTAAATGTGTTACTAGCATCATTAGCTTCATTTTGATGTGTATGTTGATTAAGAAAACTTCACTAACATGATTAAGGATTTATTGATTGTTAGTTAGAGTTTGGTAGCCTTGAATGTGATTTTTGATGCATTAAAAGCCTTGAAATGTTAGTAGTAAGTGTTTAGTTGTATTGTATGCGTAATTACCTACGAAACGGCGTATTATATATGTGCATTTAATTCCCGGATCATCAATGTGCATTTATGATCTTGAATGCAATAAATGATGAATATTTAATGCGAATTTGGTTGTTGTAAATGTTGAATTGATAGATGAAATGTGCTTAGTCGTTTTCCTCGTCAAAATACCTTTCCAACGGTGTAAGATACATGTTCTAAGTGTTTTCGGTTTACAAATTGTGTTTGTTTGAGTTTTGGTTCGTGCACTTGTGTGTTTTCAGCAAACAGGGTATGTGTACTAATCTGGACGCGGTTCAAACTCTTGGACGCCGTCCACCCCTTCACAGTTAGACGCCGTCCAGCCAATCTGGACGCCGTCCAAATGAACTACCAGATTCTGCTTTGCTTGGTCATTTCACGAAAAATTCTAACTATGCTACGCACCTCCGATTAACATGTAACTTGTTCTAACATGCTCATATATGATTATAAAACTCAGAAAAATTGTCCGAGACCCGACCCGAACGTGTTGACTTTGACTTGACCAAAGTTGACTTTCATTCAAACTTAACCAAATATTTATGCAATTATTCTAACATGCTTTTATACTTGTATCTTGCATGAAACTTGACAATTTGACTCACATGCTATATCAATCGAGTCGTAACGAGCCATATGACTAATTGAACACTTTAACCGACCGTGTTTACCGATATTTTACAACCTATTGTTTAGGTCGAGACTAGCATTCTTTCTTGCACACGTTTACTTTGTGAGGTACATTTACCTTCGTGCACTCAAGGTGAGATCATAGTCCCACTTTTACTCTTTTAAACTTACATTTGGGATGAGAAAACATAAACGTTTCATTTTACAAAGTGAACACAAGTACAGAAACAAACATTCTACGTACGAGTTAGAACAAAAATCCTCAATTCGATTATCATTAGTTACACTTGCCAGGTGTAAGCGAGAACTTATGTTGTATGGCCATATGGGTTTGACAAACCCTCATTCGGACAGTTCGCTACCGTTATTCGGATGAAATATATTTTCGAGAAACAGTGTAGGTTCTAACACTATGTGTATGGGGTTCGTGGAAAATTAAGCCTTGATAATTGGGTGCTCGTGATAACAATTTTTAGAATGGTTTACTATTATTTCAACGTTATAAATCTTGTGGTTCATTTGTACTTACTCACTTACTTACTTAAACCTATGATTTCACCAACGTTTTCGTTGACAGATTTCTATGTTTTTCTCAGGTCCTTGAACTTTAGGTGTTACATGCTTCCGCTCACTATTTTTTATACTTGCTTAGATGTCGAGTATACATGCATACATGGAGCATCTTTTGACTTACTTTTAAATCGTGTCGCATAGGTTTCATTTGTACGTTAAACGTTGTAATGTAACTAGTCGTTGAACTACTTTTGTAAACTTGAAACATCTTTACATTTGAAATGAATACGACATATTTTGGTCAAACGTCGTTTTAAAGACTTATGACCACGTAACGGGACCTAAGTAGACGGCGCCGTCAATGACGATTTTGTCGGGTCGCTACAGATGGTATCAGAGCGTTGGTTGTAGGGATTTAGAGTTCATTGGTGTCAACCCCGAGTCATAGGGTACATTAGTGAGTCTAGACTACAACCGGCATATAGACTTGAAGTAGGAATTACTTGACTACTTGTGCATTTATACTCGAACTCTTCTATTCATATCTAACTCTTATTCCATCTTAATCTTACATTGTTTAATTTGATTGACACGCCACCTTGACTTTATGAAGTAATGTCGAATGCACATATGAATTAGGGTAATATAATTTCCGGGATTATATTACGGTGACTCATATGGACGTTCCGACATTATAACATAAAGAATCTAGGGCGAGTCGTGGAAAATTTTCTATCTTTATTTCATATCACGATTAGTATTATTGAGAACACTAATCAACGATATTCTTGTGTCTTGAAGGAACAATACCTCCTCGCCGAGTCCCACGCAATGAAACTCCCGAACAAGCTCTTCAACGAATGATAGCCACCGTCGTAGATGCGGCCATGGCCGGTTACTCATCCAACAACAACAACAATAACAACAACCTCAACAACAATAACAATGGAGCCGGTAACTCAAACGAGGGATGCTCCTACAAAGCTTTCATGGGGTGCAAACCTCACACTTTCGATGGGACCGGAGGACCGGTTGCTCTCACTCGATGGTTTGAGCAAACAGAAGCCGTTTTTAGCATAAGCGGTTGTCGGGACCAAGACAAGGTCAAATACTCCACTCACACTTTCGCCGGTGTCGCTCTCACGCGATGGAACACGTATGTACAATCGGTGGGTACCGATGAAGCCCACGCTCTCTCTTGGTCCGACTTAAAGGAAAAGATGATCACCGAATACTTTCCCCGCGAAGAGACTAGAAGTCTCGAAAGCGAGCTAAGAGGTTTGAAATCGGTCGGAAACGACCTTAACGCTTATAATCAACGGTTTGCCGAGCTAGCTCTAATGTATCCAAACCTTGTAAATCCTGAGCCTCTACGAGTTGAACTTTACATGGATGGCCTTCCTAAGAGCATCAAACATGGGGTAATGTCATCCAAACCCGCTAACCTACAAGAAGCTTTGAAGATGGCCCGCCAATTGATAGAAACGATGGACGAAATCATAGTACTGGCACCTAAGGCCGAAGATAAATCGGGTGGCAACAAAAGAAAGTGGGAAGCCACCCAATCAAGCAACAACAACAACAACTTCGCCAAGAAGCCTTTCACCTCCGACGGCAAGAAGGGTTATGCTGGAAACCTACCTCTTTGCAACAAATGCCACAAGCATCACTTTGGTGAATGTGGCAAGCTAATTTGCCACCGGTGCCAAGGAAGTGGCCATAAGGCCAACGATTGTAAAAGTGCCGCCCCCGTTGCTCGAAAGGGGCCCAATGCACCAAAAGACGGTCACTTGTTACGAATGTGGCCGAACGGGTCATTATAGGAATGCATTCCCAAAGAAGAAAGATAACCCCAATACGCGCAGCCGAGCTTTCAACATTAACACCGAGGAAGCCCGAGATGATAATGAACTAGTCACGGGTACGTTTCTTCTCAATAATTCTTATGTCTCTTGCTTATTCGATTCGGGTGCCGTGATATCAGCTAAAAAGTCACGTTTTCACCCCGGTATTAAGGCCCAAAAACAACAAAGATTCGAACTTTATCTGAAAAATACCCACTTCGTCGGTTAGAATTGAAGAACAAGTAATTACGAAGGCGATGCAAAAAGAATCAAGAGAATCGGAGCTAAAACGAAGATTCTAGAGCGAAAACGGTGAAAGACAAGAAATCAATTTACGATCCAGTAAATCAAGGCTGACCAGCATCAAAAACGGCCTGCCAAACGGCCTGCCATACGGACTGCCAGTATGTAAACGGCCTGCCAAATACGGCTCACCAAGCGGCCTGCCATACGGGCTGCCAGGAAAATGGCCTGCCAAATACGGGCCACCAAACGGGCTGCCATACGGCCAGCCAGCCGTATTTTGGCAAAATCCTAGTCTATTTAAAGGGTCTTTGTCATTCATTCCAACACACACTTCAATTCACTTCTTTCTCTCTCTTGTACAATATTAGTCATACTCTCAAGGCCTTCGACTCTGTGCGGGAAACCTAGTACCCGGAGAAGAACACTGAAGATTGTATTAGGAGCGGTCTGGAGTCTTGAAATTTCACTTTTGTATTCAGAACTCATTTAATCTACTGGTACTTCTATCCTTTATCTTATATAATGTTTTATGATATTGTTGCCATGATTAGCGAGTAGTTATCTTTAGTGTATGCTATGATGTAAGCAGTTATAATGCTGAAATGATATTATGGTCTGTGTATGCTGTTGAAATACTTTTCGATTATGCTTTAAACTCAATCGCTTTTCCAACTAATAGAACGTAGTTATAGGCTCTGTTATTGGGAAGTCGCGAACCCCGATTCAGAGTACACTATATGTGTCACCCCTTGGTAAGAGAAGTCTATCGGATACAACGTAAGATCAATTGAGGCACACCGGTTGTAGTAAGTCTATCAAGCTCTGGATTCCGACTGAGGACTCTTTCATAGTGAAACATCTGACTAGACCCTTAGTACATTGTCGGTCCTAGACCATGCTAGTGTATTCACCAAGCATATAAACTTCGTACGTGCACGCTGAAGCACAGCGGTTGTTGTAAGCTGTACCTCTGCTAAGTAAGGCCATGGAACCCGGTTAGTGTTGACCAGTACACTGCACCATAACGCGGTCTCAAGCATTGCACCCCGCTTGAGGGATTCTTAGTTAATTAAGGAACTGTTTGTTTAGACACATAAAGGATTGGACCGTTAGGATAACCGAACGTGTTCATGGAAGTCAGCTTGACTTGGCCATGGTGTTCTTTATGGTTGAACTCTTTTTAAGGGCCTAACTATCTTTTACCAATCATTAACGTCTCGGATATGGTAAACCATGTATTCTATTATGCTTAAGAAAGTTTAGACCATTTCGGAATGTTAATACGTCACCCAACCGAGTCGCTCAATTGGATGAGCCGTCTGAACATGTATGCCTGTAGTCAGACTGCACGGGTGTGACACCGCTATATTTTTTTTTTATATAATAAATACGTGGCGGAAGCATAATATTAATTAAATACGATATCGACATTTGTACAAACCGATGTCACGTGTCATTAAAATAATTTACATATTAACAGGAAGAGACGTAAATACAATCTGTTTTCAAAAGTACACGGTTCATATTCTAAAAGACCACATCAGAGTTAATCCTGTCAAACATAACATCATCATGCCCGTCTTCTCCCAAAAGCACTATCTACAAAAGCTAACAACCTGCAGGGAGGAGATGGAGGGGAATTAGCACGAAGCTACGTGAGTATGACTAACTACAGGCCATAGCATACACAAGTGTTATACTAATCATGTCACAATAGTCTAACACACAAACATCACCCAAGTGGCGTCTACAGAGACTCTGTCAGCTCGGCCAAACCATTAACCACCAGCTGATCGGACTGGGGCTTACCAGAAGTTCCTCCAACACCGTATGTATATACATAATCCACACGTGACGGACGCGTCATTCACATATATATACACCATGGCTGTCTAGGCCACCACATGAGGAACCCAACCCGCAGGTTGATCTCTCCTACCGAGGCCACCACACAATAGGGACGCACTGGGCTCCAGCAGACAAGCATCAACTAACATGCAGTCATCACAACAACTAACTAACCACAACAATAAGTATATCTAACAAGCATGGCAATCATAATATAACATGCTTCTATATACTATATTCTCCAGTTAGTCCCACTCACCAAATACCAGCAAACGAGAAGGTATTCAGCTATCTAATCACTGAACCTTCTCTTTCTCCTTTTCTCCTGAGAAAAACATATACACAAGTTAGTTTCTATCCGATAGCACAAAACAGCACAATACAGAAATTTTTGTCAGAAAAAGTATCCGCTAAAAATTTTTGCTTAACACTTATGCACTTTCAAAATGCACTTTCAAAATGCACATCAAAATCATCAAAATAAAAACGGGCAGCATAACGGCTAGAATTCAACACTTAGTAAAAATTTCTACTGCATAGACCATCGGTCGATCGTCAGAGACTATCGGCCGATCGTCACTACACCATCGGCCGATCGACCACACTATCGGCCGATCGTTAAAATTATAACCGTTGGTCGAAGGACTTCCACCGTCGGTCGATCGTCTAGTCCATCGACAGATCGTCACACACCATCGGCCGGTGGTCTCTTGACCACCGACCGATGGTAGTTCATCTGCAGCAGCAGCTGCCAAAGTGACGGGTTTCTCACCAAACTCACCAATTCTCGATCAAGAGCTCGTTTTTAACCTCAAAACTCACCAAATCGAAGACACCAAACATTAAGAAACATAAACCCACAAGATTTAGACTCAAACTACATCAAATCTAACTCTTTTGACCCAAAATACACACTTTGTAAAAACTAACACAAAAACTCAATTTTCTCAATGATTAAAGCATGAAATGCTACAAATCTTACCTTGATAGACTCAGTAAATCTAAAGGAACAAGATAATGTAAAAGATTTGAGCTCAAGAACAAGGATTAGAATTTAGGGTTTTGGTAGTTGAAGAAGATGAAGTACGGGTGTGTTTGTGTGTGAGAAATTTATGGAAACCAAAAGAAGAAAATGGGAGCACTAGTCACTTGAAGTGGGTTAAATCCTACACTGTGCAACACACGGGTATTTATCAGTTATCTGATATATTTCGTACATCATTTGGCAACCCAAACGAAGTCCAAATTAAATAAACAAACCTGTTCTGTGACCCTTGTCACGAACTGGTCCTAACCACATCATTAAATAATGACAAACATTAAATAAAAATAAAAGCATATAATAACACAATACTAACTTAAGAGCACTTTAGTAGTCTTACATCTAGGCCCGATTGAGAATGTTACAACGGGTGTCGGGGGTAAGGGACGTTGCTGTCTATTCAGAATCTTCAAGCCTAACGCAGTACCCAGTGACATGTCTTATGACAGGGGCGTTTAGGACCAGTGTAATGAATACAAGGCCTCTGCCTATTCGTGAACCAGTATTCCATAATCTCGGCAGAATAACTGATGAAGTCATAGTATGCACTCACTTTAACCTTATCTGAATTACGAATTTTATCGCATTTACTTTATCTGTCTTATAAACCTGAAAAACCCCAAAATAAATATTCACTACTCCCTAAGTATCTTAGGCTTAAATATAGGTTCGATTCTACTGATATCTCAAAAATACGACTCTAGGTCATACTTCCCTTACTTATAAGGAGTAGTAAGATTTAGGCCCCGCTAAATATAAATTTAAAACAGTACCTTCCTCCTACGAGTGGCTGATCCTGGCGAGCCGCGGCCTGACGACACCGCGCGAATAAAAACCGTCCGTTTCGGCCATATCATGCCGATAAGAGTTTTGTATCCAAGACCTTGACTCATTCTTTTAGCACTCCACCACTCCCACTAGATACTACTTATACCATTGAAGTGGCCAACGGGAAACTATTGAGTGCCGACAAATTTTATCGGGGGTGTACATTAAACTTAATGGGTAAAGAGTTTGAAATTGACTTGATACCTATAGAACTAGGGAGCTTCGATGTAATCATTGGTATGGATTGGTTAGCCAAAATGAAATCTCACATCCTTTGTGATCTCAAAGCAATTCAAATTCCTATCAAGAATGGTGAACCCTTGATTGTCTATGGCGATAAGGGTTGCACCGGACTCAACCTCGTCTCGTGCCTTAAAGTTGAAAAATACCTTCGTAAAGGTTGTTTTGCAATTCTAGCCCATGTTAAGAAAGTCGAGACCGACGAGAAGCATATCGATGATGTGCCAATTGTTAGTGACTTTTCTGATGTTTTTCCCGATGAATTGCCGGGTCTTCCACCTCATCGACCTGTAGAATTCCAAATCGATTTTATTCCGGGAGCCACACCCGTAGCACGTGCACCGTATAGACTTGCTCCATCCGAAATGCAAGAATTGCAAAGTCAAATCCAAGAACTACTTGACCGTGGTTTTATCCAACCTAGCCATTCACCATGGGGTGATCTGATTTTATTCGTTAAAAAGAAAGATGGATTCCTACGAATGTGCATCGACTATCATGAACTAAACAAATTGATGGTTAAGAACCGATATCCTCTTCCACGCATCGACGACCTCTTTGATCAACTACAAGGGTCTTATGTATATTCAAAAATTGATCTCCGCTCAGGTTATCATCAACTAAGGGTTAAGGGGGAAGATGTCTCCAAAACCGCTTTTCGAACTCGTTATGGTAGTTACGAATTTCTTTTAATGCCATTTGGTCTAACTAATGCACCGACGGTGTTCATTGATCTTATGAACCGCGTGTGCAAACCGTATCTCGACAAGTTCATTATTATATTCATCGATGATATCTTGCTCTATTCTAAAAGCGAATAAGAGCATGAACAACTGTGACGATCGCTCCAAATCCATATGGACGAATACGTCATTCATCGATTTCATTGCGAGGTATTTGACCTCTATATGATACGTTTTATAAACATTGCATTCTTTTGAAAAGGCAAACCATATATGAATATTTAAATCAAAGGTTTTCGACATTTGATGATTTCTACATATAGACAATCACCGTAAATAATAGTTTACAACAGTACTTCTGTTGACAATGCAGTCAAAATAAGATACATGGTGATGATTTGGTGAATGCAACGTTTTCTTGAAAAATATGCCATGTAAGACTCCATGCACATAGCTTGTCTATCATATAAGCAAACAGCGGAAGACTTCTAGGGAACCTGAGAATAAACATGCTAACAAGTGTCAACACAAAGGTTGGTGAGTTCATAGTTTTAATGTTGCGCATAATCTTTATATAAAGGTGGATCACAAGATTTCAGTTGTTTCATCCAGAAACATTTATCAAAATATTCTACGAAATTGAGCACCCTGGTAACTAAACTTAACGTATATATAATTTGTACCCTTTGTATAATCATCTTAATAATACACGCAAACCAACGTGTACGCTTCTCAAATAGCATACGTCCGTTAAAAGGCTAGTGCTCTAGCTCGGACGGGGATATCAAGCCCTATGGATCCATATACTACTACTCGCGCCCACAAGTTCTTATAACTGGCAGTTACTAGTTACCAAAGCTAAGGGATTTTCGGTTCAAACTCAGTGTAGAATTTAGTATGTACTTGTATCCATTGTGTTTAAAATAAAGTGCATGTATTCTCAGCCCAAAAATATATATTGCAAAAGCAATTAAAAAGGGAGAAATGAAACTCACGCATATAAATCTAGTATTTTCAGTATTTATAAACAGTCGCATGTATTCTCAGCCCAAAAATATATTGAGTAAAAGGGATCATATGAAACTCACTGTTTAATATTGATATACCATATTGCAGGAAAGCACGTAGACGCATCGGAGATGATAAACACGAGGTTTGATTCACAAAAATACCCCCGAACATTACCCATAATTTCCTTGGCAATAACCCATATTTTCCTTGGCTCTAGCTCGCTTGAAAACTTGTTTTGAAAATTACTTGGACAGAACACCGTCGTAATTTTTTATGTACATTATTATTTTTGTATCGCAAAAATAATAACACTAATAATAAAAATAATAAGATTAATAATAATAATAATAATAATAATAATAATAATAATAATAATAATAATAATAATAATAATAATAATAATAATAATAATAATAATAAATACGGAGAAAAAAAATAATGAATTGAATCAGAAGCAGAAATCGCGAATTTATAGATGTGGCCAGCAAAAGGGTGCCATGCGATCGCATGGCTTCCCAAGCCATTTCCCATGCGATCGCATGGGAAGGTATGACAGCTCACAAACTTTTAACTTTTTGTTTGTCGACATAATTATTTAATATAAATATAATATATTTAATTTATATAATTAATTATATATTATATTAAATTTACGTGCATAGTTAACTTGTAATTTTTGTTCCGATAAGTCGTACATCGTCACTCGACTTATGTCCCGGTTCCGGTTTTTCGAACGCCCTTTCGTACGCTGAGAAAACTAGTTCTTTTCGTTTCGTGACTCTTACCTTTGTCAAAATATAGTCCTAAATCAATTTTTACTGTAGCAATTCACTGTAGCAAAGTCAATTTTTACTGTAGCAATTTCATTGTAGCAAATAGTGATTTTCGAAAACACTGTAGCATTTTGGGTACTGTAGCAATTTGAAAATACTGTAGTAAATTAGTGTTTTACTGGTTCATCTTAAACGCTTTAGTTAACTTATCTAAATATCAATCGAATCAATAAACGAATGTTACTATCGTTTACTAAATAACTTGAAATTATATATATGTATATATCTTTTTAATATACATAAATCAATTTTTAAATACACATTGGAAGTTATTTATAAATAAATTTTAATAATAAATATTTCAATTTATCATACATATTCAAATAGATATTTAAACCAATAAGTTTAATATACGGTATCAAACAATTAATACATTGTTACGTTTTCAAGTTATAGTATATATATATATATATATATATATATATATATATGTGTATATATATATATATATATATATATATATATATATATATATATATATATATATATATATATGTATCTATATACATATAATTGTTCGTGAATCGTCAAGAACAACCGAAAGGTATTTGAATATATGAAATTAGTTCAAAAATTTTGAGATTCAGTTTTACAGACTTTGCTTATCGTGTCAGAAATATTAATCATACAAAGATTAAGTTTAAATTTGGTCAGAAATTTCCGGGTCATCACAACAACACCTTCGACTTGTGCTCGAACTCTTGAGACAAGAACGACTCTATGCCAAATTCTCCAAGTGTGAATTTTGGTTGAAGGAAGTTCAATTTCTCGGTCATGTCGTAAGCAACCAAGACATTAAGGTCGATCCCGCAAAAATCGAAGCCATTAGCAAATGAGAAACCCCTACTATTCCTACTCACATTCGTCAGTTCTTGGATCTCGCCGGATACTATCGTAGATTCATCAAAGACTTCTCTTTGGTTGCTCGTCCTCTAACCGCATTAACTCACAAGGGAAAAAAATTCATTTGGGCAACCGAACAAGAGTTCGCGTTTCAAAACTTGAAGACAAAGCTAACCACCGCTCCTATCTTGTCACTTCCTGAAGGAAATGATGATTTTGTTGTATATTGTGATGCCTCGAAACATGGTTTTGGGTGTGTATTGATGCAACGAAAGAAAGTCATTGCTTATGCCTCTCGACAACTAAAAATTCATGAACGGAACTACACGACACATGATCTCGAACTCGGAGCCATTGTCTTTACACTCAAAATGTGGAGACACTATCTTTATAGAACCAAGAGTACTATCTTCACCGATCACAAAAGCCTTCAACACATCTTCGATCAAAAATAACTAAACATGAGACAACGACGGTGGATTGAAACTTTGAACGATTACGATTGTGAGCTTCGTTACCATCCCGGGAAGGCAAATGTAGTAGCCGATGCCTTAAGTCAAAAAGAAAGAGCGGTGCCTCTTCGTGTACGAGCTTTAAACATCACCATCCACACCAATCTCAATAATCAAATTCGTGTAGTCCAAGACGAGGTTCTCAAGGATGAAAACATCTCTCTCGAATGCTTGAACGTTCTCACCTCTCGATTCGAAGTTAAGGAGACCGGACTCCGATATTTTGCCGGAAAAATTTGGGTGCCTAGTTATGGGGACTTACGAAGCCTTATTCTAGACGAAGCCCATAAGTCAAGGTATTCAATTCACCCTGTTGCCAAAAAGATGTACCACGACCTCAAGGAACAATATTGGTGGCTGAACATTAAAAGGGACGTTGCTACTTATGTTGAAAAGTGCCTAACTTGCTCCAAAGTCAAAGCCGAACACCAAAGACCGTCCGGACTACTTCAACAACCTGAAATCCCACAATGGAAGTGAGAGAGAATAACGATGGATTTTATCACAAAACTACCAAGAACAGCGAGCGGTTATGATACTATTTGGGTTATCGTAGACCGTCTCACCAAATCCGCCCACTTCCTAGCCATGAAGGAAACCGACAAAATGGAGAAACTTGCACAACTTTACATTAAAGAGATCGTAGCCCATCACGGTGTACCATTATCGATTATTCCCGACCGAGATGGCCGTTTTGTTTCTAGATTTTGGCGTACTCTACAAGAAGCGTTGGGAACACGATTAGACATGAGCACCACATACCATCCGCAAACTGACGGACAAAGCAAACGCATAATTCAAACCTTGAAAGACATGCTACGAGCTTGAGTTATTGATTTCAGAAAAGCTTGGGACAAGCACTTGCCTCTCGCCGAATTCTCCTACAACAATAGTTATCACGCGAGTATTAACGCCGCACCATTCCAAGCATTATATGGCTGCAAATGTCGTTCACCTCTTTGTTGGGCCGAAGTAGGTGACACACAAATCACCGGTCCCGAACTCATTCATGAAACAACCGAGAAGATCGTTCAAATCCGAGATAGGCTTAGGACAGCCCGCAGTAGTCAAAAGAGCTATATCGACATTAGACGCAACGACCTCGAATTCCAAGTCGGTGACCACGTAATGTTAAAAGTCGCACCTTGGAAAGGTGTAATCCGGTTCGGGAAACACGGAAAGTTAAATCCGCGGTATATTGGTCCTTTCAAAATCTTGGAACGTGTTGGAACCGTTGCTTATCGTTTAGATCTTCCACCTCAACTGAGCTCCGTTCATCATACTTTCCATGTATCAAATTTGAAGAAGTGTCTCGCCTAACCCGAACTCGTCATCCCTCTCGAGGAGCTTACTATTGATGACAAACTTCATTTTGTGGAAGAACCGGTTGAAATTGTGGATCACTCCGTCAAAACGCTAAAACAGAGCCGAATTCCGATTGTCAAAGTCCGATGGAACGCCAAAAGAGGACCCGAGTTTACTTGGGAAAGACAAGATTAAATGAAAAAGAAGTACCCTCATTTATTCGTGGACTTGGAAACGCAAGATCTCGAGAAAGAAACAACGACTACTACGCCTAATTAAATTTTGAGACGAAATTTCTTTTAAGGAGTAGGTAATGTAACATCCTGTCTTTTTCCGTTTACTTTCCGTCTATCTATTTTAAAGTCCGTTATATAATTATAACATCTTTTGTTAATACGCGTTTTAAAATATTTCGTTTAGGTAATTCACGCAACCGTTTTCAAAGTTGAGGGACTAATGTTGTCATTTGGGCAAAAAGGTGACTAGGTCAAAGGGTCAACACCATCTCCTCCATTCGTTTCATCCTTCACTTTTCTAATACTTCCATCTTTTTCTCTCAACACCCAAATCAAAGAATCATCATCCATTTTCGATCTAGAAAGTGTTCATCAAAACAAATTACATATTCGAAATCCTTGCATCTTCCTCTTCGAATCCATACCAACTTCATCTCATTTGGGTAACTTTCTAAAAACACTAGATTTTATGTTCTTGATGTTTTCGACTTATAAAAGTGTTAGTTAGTGTCTATGGCTCGAGTCTAACATGAATATATGATTTGTATGCTCGATCTCGTTGTTTTAGTGTAACTAGCATGAACTTGAAAATTGTGTGTTTAATCTTGAGTTTTGGATGATTAAATGTAGTTGTTATGATAAAGTTCAAGTATTAAATGTGTTACTAGCATCACTAGCTTCATTTTGATGTGTAGGTTAATTAAGAAAACTTCACTAACATGATTAAGGATTTATTGATTGTTAGTGATGTGCTGAATCGTAACCTTTATTTATGAACGGATTTGAGTTGTTTTGTTACACGAATTGATTTATTGTATATGTGGTATTTTATTGTATTCAGGTTGATTTCACACATATATAGGCAACTAGTCCTATTCATGTAGTTTAGTTTGTCGGTAAATCCGATTCGTTCCACAGGGAGATGGAGTGTTTAATGGTTTTTAATAGTCTTTGATGTCAAACTTAATTAAAGGGGGTTTTGGATTAGGAATTTATAATATAACAGTAACAGAAAATAACTTAACTAATTTACTTCATAAATAATCACAAGATTACAATAAATAACTTAAAAAAGGAACTAAATGAAATTATGCTAATTATGATGCATTAATTATATTACTAGATGGTAATTAGTAAAATAGTAATTTTTAATAAAACTATATGTTTAGAATTTTGTTTTGAGTAATTATAATATAAACTTATTTAAATCAACTAAATGACAAGTTTTAATTATATTAATAATTATTAAGAATAGTAATTTAACTAATTACAAACTATTTATAAGTTATAAACTTTTAATTAACACTAATTATAAGGTTAAAACATGTATTAAGGTATTTTATAATAACTAATATTAATTATATAGTAATAACCTAAATATAAATAATTAAATAATTAAAACCCTAATTTTAACCCTACTGGTACTGTAGCCGCGTTGTAGACCGTACGCGTTTCGCATATTTATACGCGTATCGCGTATAATTCAAAACCTACACGAATTGTGTGAATCTGGTCGTACAGTTTGATTTACAGGCGTACGCGTTTCGCGTATACCATACACGATTCGCGTATGACTTATACGATGTGACAAACAGTCTGTTGCGAATTTTAAGTACTTTTATGTATTCTTTTTATATTTTAAAATAATAATTCGTAAATAATGATAATAATACGTTTACAAGAAATAATAATGGGATAAATGGGAGTGTTTACTTAAATGTGTCACCCCTAGGTCCATGGATTGTTTTGAGTTTACGCCCTATTTAAAATGTTTTAGTAATAAACTTTATATTTTTCTTTCGAATAAATATAAGGTTAAGACTAACTAAATAAAATCTAATTTTCATCGGATTCTTTTTAGATAGCTACTATTCCTTAAGTATGTAAATTGAGACCTAGCCTAGTTTTGACTTTCGCCAATACCCAAATCGTAACGGTTTCCCTTTTTACAATTTCACTGTCATATAATTATTGATATTACCCAAACCACCGAAGTTTATTTCTAAATTGGTGTTAATAACTTATCCATAAATTCGTCTAGATCATTTTTAATGTTGAAGCTTAATTTATGTAAATAAAAACAACTTTCGTTATTTAAATTTAATAAATTAAGTGGCAAGGGTTAAATACCTAATTACATAAAAATGGTTCTTTTAACTAGGCTCAATATTAAAAATACTAAAGTTACATTTTTAACTTTTACAAATGGTAACAATCCATTTCACTAGGGGCTCTACATTTAAGCAAACACTAGGGAAATTTAGCTATTCATTACACTAGGGTAAACATAAAAATATAGATATGCAAACATAATAACAACGCTAATTTTAATAGAGTAAACTTACTAAAATATCTTCACTTTCATTAACTTCAAACGGTAGGAAAATTACAATAATAACACCCCTTTCACGCGTACAAATACACCCTTAATCACGAACAATACCCCCTAAATATTATAGTAATTGATATGTATAAACTTGTGTTGTATTCTCCTCCTCTGCCCCCTTTTATGTGTCTGATTGTACTCCGTATTTATATTTGATCTTGAAGTAGTAGGTGACTATGCCCTTTACTTTCTGCAGCACTTGAGAAAAAAAAGAATTGATTTTTAACACCAAAAGTAGCCGCCCCATTTCAGTTTCATGATTAATTCAGCCTAATATTACGCGTTTCGTGTAGACTCACACGATTCGCGTAAGGCTAACTTGCTACACGTTTCGTGTAATCCTACACGATTCGCGTATGAGTTGATGGCAGTTTTCTTTATTTTCCTTTTTCGTTTGTTCTTTGTTGATCCCGTGTTGATGTGTACTGATTTGGCACTTCCCATTTGAACTCTTTTCTTCTTTTATCTTGTACTTTTATTCTTGAACTCGGATAAACGTTTTCTCGATTTGATTTAAACTCATCGTTTATCGTTGTT
This sequence comes from Rutidosis leptorrhynchoides, assembly GCF_046630445.1. Classification (NCBI taxonomy): domain Eukaryota; kingdom Viridiplantae; phylum Streptophyta; class Magnoliopsida; order Asterales; family Asteraceae; genus Rutidosis; species Rutidosis leptorrhynchoides. The sequence continues at coordinate 28,140,452 of NC_092336.1, forward strand.
TCTTCAAATAGCAAGCTCTTGTCTACTTTTGTCGTTTTTCTTGAATATTATACGTTGAATGTCTTTGTAAATGATAAAAGCTGATGAAATATAACTGATATTGCGTCGAATAATATGTATGTTTAGAGCAATATCAGTTAGTTAGGGTTTGGTAGCCTTGAATGTGATTTTTGATGCATTAAAAGCCTTGAAATGTTAGTGGTAAGTGTTTAGTTGTATTGTATGCATAATTACTTATGAAACGGCGTATTATATATGTGCATTTAATTCCCTGATCATCAATGTGCATTTATGATCTTGAATGCAATAAATAATGAACATTTAATGAGAATTTGGTTGTTGTAAATGTTGAATTGATTGATGAAATGTGTTTAGTCATTTTTCTCGTCAAAATACCTTTCCAACGGTGTAAGATACATATTCTAAGTGTTTTCAGTTTACAAATTGTGTTTGTTTGAGTTTTGGTTCATGCACTTGTGTGTTTTCAGCAAACAGGGTCTGTGTACTAATCTGGACACCGTCCAAACTCTTGAACGCCGTCCAACCCTTCACAGTTGGATGCCGTCCAGCCAATCTGGACGTCGTCCAAATGAACTACCAGATTCTGCTTTGCTTGGTCATTTCACGAAAAATTCTAACTATGCTACGCACCTCCGATTAACATGTAACTTGTCCTAACATGCTCATATATGATTATAAAACTCAGAAAAATTGTCCGAGACCCGACCCAAATGTGTTGACTTTTTTGTTGACTTTGACTTGACCAAAGTTGACTTTCATTCAAACTTAACCACGTATTTATGCAATTGTTCTAACGTGCTTTTATACTTGTATCTTGCATGAAACTTGACAATTTGACTCACATGCTATATCAATCGAGTCGTAACGAGCCATATGACTAATTGAATACTTTAACCGACCGTGTTTACCGATATTGATATAACCTATTGTTTAGGTCGAGACTAGCATTCTTTCTTGCACACGTTTACTTTGTGAAGTACATTTACCTTCGTGCACTCAAGGTGAGATCAAAGTCCCACTTTTACTCTTTTAAACTTACATTTGGGATGAGAAAACATAAACGTTTCGTTTTACAAAGTGAACACAAGTACAGAAACAAACATTCTACGTACGAGTTAGAACAAAAATCCTCAATTCGATTATCATTAGTTACACTTGCCGGGTGTAAGCGAGAACTTATGTTGTATGGCCATATAGGTTTGACAAACCTCATTCGGACGGTTCACTACCGTTATTCGGATGAAATATATTTTCGAGAAACAGTGTAGGTTCTAACACTATGTGTATGGGGTTCGTGAAAAGTTAAGCCTTGATAATTGGGTGCTCGTAATAACAATTTTTAGAATGGTTTACTATTATTTCAACGTTATAAATCTTGTAGTTACTGTAGAGACCCGTCCTAATCCATCCGGATGAAGTCCATATCGATTATAAACGATTCACAACAGTTGTTTACATCGCGAAGTATTTGACCTCTATATGATACATTTTACAAACATTGCATTCGTTTTTGAAAAGACAATCTTTCGTTACATCGAAAGTTGACGGCATGCATACCACTTCATAATATATCTAACTATAATTGACTTAATAAAATCTTTATGAACGCAATGACTCGAATGCAACGTCTTTTGAAATATGTCATGAATGACTCCAAGTAATTTCTCTAAAATGAGCAAATGCACAGCGGAAGATTTCTTTCGTACCTGAGAATAAACATGCTTTCAAGTGTCAACCAAAAGGTTGGTGAGTCCATTAGTTTATCATAAATAATCATTTCATAATTTTAATAGACCACAAGATTTCATATTTCCATTTCTCATAAACATACGTCCCATACATAGAGACAAAAATCATTCATATGGATTGAACACCTGGTAACCGACATTCACAAGATGCATATAAGAATATCCCCATCATTCCGGGATCCTCCTTCGGACATGATATAAATTTCGAAGTACTAAAGCATCCGGTACTTTGGATGGGGCTTGTTGGGCCCGGTAGATCTATCTTTAAAGTTCGCGTCAATTAGGGTGTCTGTTCCCTAATTCTTAGATTACCAGACTAAAAAGGTGCATATTCGGTTTAATAATCCAACCATAGAATGTAGTTTCGATCACTTGTGTCTATTTCGTAAAGTATTTATAAAAGCAGCGCATGTATTCTCAGTCCCAAAAATATATATTGCAAAAGCATTTAAAAAGGGAGCAAATGAAACTCACCTAATGTATTTTGTAGTAAAAATACATATGATAACATTAGACAAACTGAACAATGCAGGGTTGGCCTCAGATTCACGAACCTACATCATTTGTATATATATTAAAATGTATAATCGTATTCGAACAAGTTTATATATTATAACTTGAATTATATATTATACCTATTTAGTTTGTGTATATATTTTAAATGTTTAATATCTATATCTTTGGTTATATTAATATATATATATATATATATATATATATATATATATATATATATATATATATATATATATATATATATATATATGGTTAGTATTATATGAAAATATTCTTAATTCGTTATATATAATTATTTATATAAATAATGTTATTATAATTGGTAGGTGATATATAAACTATTAATATGATTATAATATATGTATTAAGTATATTTTAGGTACAAAATTTTTATTTGTAACGAAAATGATAGTTTTGATAATAATGATTTACTAATAATAATAACAATATCAATAATACTTGATAGTGTTAAAAATTGGTAACTTTTATGAATATACCTATATTAGTAATAATAATAATAATAATAATAATAATAATAATAATGATAATAGTAATTATAACTATAATACTAGTAATGATAACAATAATTAATATTATCAATAACAATAATCTTAATATCTAATAAATAATACTAATAGTGATCCTAATCATTTTACAAAAATAATAATACATACATTAGTAATGGTACTAATAATAATAATCATAATACTTATAATAACAATAATCAATAATCATAATCATAATAATAATGAGAAAAAGATAAATTAAAATGACTACCTCATAATGTAAGCCTTTTCTAAAAAGAAATGTCTCGAGCAGGGTTCGAACCCGAGACCTCTCGCTCAACCCGAATCACCCAACGCCACTCATCTGATCTGTTTTATCTGTTTTAAACCCAAACGAATAATTTATAACACGCATATATTTCTGTTTATTTTTCCTTCTTCTTCAACAGAACAACTCGATCGATTATGATTCGAAATCATAATAGTTAAATCACATCTGTTTTAGTATATATAATTGATACAGAGTAACAAGTGGCTGCTTAGATTAATTAAATAAAAAAACTGGATTTAAATATCGCTGTAACAGAAAAAAATACGATGGACAACTCAAATTCGATTTGGATATTTGAGAACTTTTTAGACAAAGTTTACAACACAACTTATGTTTCAAATTACCCATAAAACTTTCTAAATTGTCAATTGGACTTAAATCAGCAACCAGAGATCGAATTTAATGAAGAACAAACGTTTGACTTTTAAGTTTTAAAAGTTTGACTCAGAAATTAGGAATCGATAAGAGGAATTGGAATTTAAGATTTTGCAGAAAGATTGTTTGAAGGAATTCTAACAGGATTGCATTTAAAGTTTTTGAATTTTAATTCAAATTCGGGGTTTTGATTTAAAGCATCCACGAACAGAGTTTTATACCCGTGTTCATTTTTTTTTTATCGAATGAAATCTAGTGAATTGATAACTGAATATGGTGATGAAAGAACTGAGTAATTTTTCTCATAATATTGATAATATAATCGATTTATATTCCAATTGCTTCCATCAGCTTTAATCGTTCGTACAAAAAAATATAAGAAAAATAAAAGGCGATGTAGATTGCTAACTGAATTATATCCTTTAACTGTTGTAAATTGTTGACAAAACAGATAAAAACGAAATGTAATCAGATATTGAAGGTAAAGTGGATCTGATTCTGATCCTGTATTCTTGATTCTATATATCTATTATTAATAATTAATGATTAATAATTATAATTATATTACAACTAATAATAATAATAATAATTAATAATAATAATATAAGTAATAATTTTAATAATTTATAATAATAATAATTTTCAGTGTAAGTGATAATAATAATATTATTAATGATTGTTATAATAATAATACTAATATTAATTATTTTTATAGTATTTACACTATTAATAAGTATTAAAAATAATGTTAACTATAAAACTAATAATAATAATTTTATTCATGTTAATAATACTATTTGTATTATTTATGATAATAAAAATACTTATAAAGATAATAATCATAATACTAGTTAAATTTTACTATTAGTTATAATAACAAATCTATTAATAATGATAACAATATTATTAATTATTATAACACCTTTCATATCTATATAATATATATTGAAACTAATAATTTAACAAGTAACATTAATATTAATGTTAATAATAATAATGGAAATAATAATATTAGTATAACAATTATGTTTTAAGCTTATAATTAATTTGATGTAACATTTATTAGGTACGTAGTATATATATTACATAATATCTTTTGTCAAATATTGAATATTTATAAATTGTATATATACCATTACCTATATATAGATTTTATAAATATATTTATTCATAATAACTTAATTACTTTATATCTTATTGTACTCATTTAATTTTAATGTTTAAATTATATTTATAATTTCTATTTATTATATATACTCACATTTATATATATACATATTTATTTACAAACAATTGTTCGTGAATCGTCGAAATTAGTCAAAGATCAAATGTATACATGAACACAGTTCAAAGTTTTTGAAATTTCAGTTTAACAGACTTTTCTTATCGTGTCGAAACCATATAAGATTCAAGTTTAAATTTGGTCGAAAATTCCCGGGTCATCACAGTTCATTTGTACTTACTCACTTACTTACTTAAACCTATGATTTCACCAATGTTTTCGTTGACAGATTTCTATGTTTTTCTCAGGTCCTTGAACTTTAGGTGTTACATGCTTCCGCTCACTATTTTTGATATTTGCTTGGATGTCGAGTATACATGCATACATGGAGCATCTTTTGACTTACTTTTAAATCGTGTCGCATAGATTTCATTTGTACGTTAAACGTTGTAATGTAACTAGTCGTTGAACTACTTTTGTAAACTTGAAACATCTTTACATTTGAAATGAATGCGACATATTTTGGTCAAACATCATTTTAAAGACTTATGACCACGTAACGGGACCTAAGTAGACGGCGCCGTCAATGTCGATTTTGTCGGGTCGCTACAATCGAGGCTGTCGATCAAAAAATGAAGGGTATGATCATCAACTTCCCCCTTTCCCCAAAAATCCAGTTCCCCCTAGATTCATTCCCATATTATATTACTCCCTCCGTTCCAAAACTATAGTCCATTATTTCATTTTGGGATGCCCCAAATTAATTGTCCAAATCCATAAATGGAAAAGAATAATGTGATAAAAGTCTTTTGTGCCCCCTACTTTATGCATATATGACAAAAAGACAGGTAAAAAGTAAGGGGTAAGACTAGAAAGTAAACATAAAAGTACATGTGACAGGTACTTTTTCTTAAACTGTGTATTTTTTGTTTGGGAACAATTGATTTGGGACGGAGGGAGTATATTATACTATATATACTAAAACAATAGATTTTGGTCGTTTCGACCTAAAGGAAGCACAAAAAAATGTGCGTCGTTTTGCTTGGGGAGGAAAGGGTCACTCTTGAATTCTTGAATAAATTAGGGGGCAAAAAATGTAACTTTGGGTCTAAAGGTTAAACTTAGAGGGTGTAAAATGTGACGACCCGAAAATTTCTGACCAAATTTAAACTTAATCTTATTATGATTTCGACACGATACGCAAAGTCTGATAGGTTGAGTCTCAAAAATTCTGAACTGTTTCATATATTCAATTGAGTTTCGACTGTTCTCGATGATTCACGAACAACTATTTGTAAATAGATATGTGTATATATATAAATAAATATATTTATATAATAACTTGAAATGTTATTAATTAATTGTATGAAATTGTTATTATAAATAATTATGTAAAATAATATAATAATGAAATTATTATTTTATTGTATATATATATATATATATATATATATATATATGTATGAATATTACTTATAAATATATATAATAATATTAAATATATTTGATAAAACTAGTTATTTAAATATGTATATAGATATATAGATAGTAATTAGAGGTTTTAAAGTATAATGAATAATTTGTAGTTTCGAATTTATTTTGTAATCGACCATAACGCTCAATTTTCATTCGATCGATATTAAACAAGTTAAAAATAACTTATGTGATTTTAAAATAAACGGTGACCCAAACATGTGTTATATAAATTTTAGGTTTGTTAAAAATATATTTAGAAGCTAATTAATAAATTTCAATACTTTTTATATTTTACCCAGGATCGAGCGCGGACAGTTGATGTAATTTTATTTAATAAATTAATGATCAAATTTTATACCATAATAACCAAAATAAATAAAACTATTTAATTTAAAAATATGGAATTTTCCGAAGACTTTTGATTTCGCCACTGATTAATAACGGATCATGATTTAACAGTTCGTGAAAAACTATCGGCACAAATAAACAAATTCACTCGTCTGCTAACTATTTAAACATTGAATCCTTGATGATTACTGTAACTAATTGGTATATGATTGAATAAAGTTTACTATTCGTTAACTGTGTGTTTGTCCTTTGCAAATTAAACTTATATGAGATATGAGATGCATATACGTTATATTTATATATATATATCCAATCCATTCATCATCTTAGATCATAACAATCACCAAATTTTTTCTTCTTTGTCCTGTTAACCGAAGTATCACCACCCAACACTCAATCACACCCACGAGTTCCTGTTTATTTTTTATTACCATCACCCTGTCTCACTATAGAGTATCTGCAACCCACAATTTCCGCTACTTTTCTACTACTCAACAATGTTAAACCACCCATCATGAACCATCACAACCACCAGGGAACTTTCACCATCGAAACCCATTTCACCATGGACACCACTACCTCACCACCAAAGCCACCATCATGAGAAACCATCACCCTTCTCTACAACTATCAACGAAGACTACCACAACCAAACTTTTTTTCTATCTTTTACTTCAGTATAAAACCAAACCGCCACCATGTACATCAAGCTCTTGCAAGGTTGGTTTCCTTCTACTGTTTCTTTCTGTTGCATCATCAACCACACCCATCAAAATTCATATGTTTTCTGTTTCCATGTCGTGATCACAGCATACCACCATCAAAGCTATCATGTTTCTGTTTCTAATTAAACGAACTGAACACCAAATCACCACCATAATAAACCCATGATCCGCCACCATCCTCTTTCCTTTTTCTTCAACAACCATTGCTATTACTGCACTTTTATTTCTTTGTGTTGTTGTTCGCAAGTTATCACCAAACACCACCATCTTTATAACCACAAACTACTGAACTAACTTAATTATTGTAGCTGCTACGCTATTAGGTTATTGCTCAGGAAATTCATCGAATATATTTATAGGTTTAATTGTTGTGGATCGAGTAATTTAAATGGATCTTGATTGGAATGCCATTCGATAATGGGATGTCAATTGATAGTTGATATGGTTGATTGCTTCCCTGGTCACGGATTATAGAAGAATAATTAGAAACAGAATAAACGAGTAAATATATATGAGTGGTGGATATAATCAGAAAAGCTGTGTTAGAGAAGTGGTGGGGGATGTTTTCGGGTTAGCGGGAGGTCGTGGGTTCGAGCCCGGTCTGAGTCATTATCTTTTTGGAAGGGCTTATAAACTCTTTTAAAGGTAGTATTACTCATATTTATTTTTATTATTATTATTATTATTATTATTATTATTATTATTATTATTATTATTATTATTATTATTGCTGTTGTTATTGTTAATATTATTATCATCCATAGAAATATGATTTTTATCATTTAAAAAAGTATGACTATTAGTATTATGATTATCATTTATATTATTATCATAAGTGTTATTATTGTAATTAGTATCATCATTAATATTAATGTTAAGATTATTATTACTATTATTATTATAAGTATTATTATTATTATTAGTATTATTATCAAAACTATTAAAATCAGTATCATTAATAAATCTAATTATTTTTAGTATTATTATTATTATCATAAAGAAGATACAAATTTTTAATTATTATTATTAATATTATTTTACCAAATAAATAGCTATATAGGAATATATTTAATACATATCACATAACAACACTAATATTTTCATAATAAATACTAATTATATATCTAAAGTATATCAAATAAATATAGCTAATTTGGTTATTAAATGAAACATACGAGTTACTAAAATAACAATTACTAATAATACATAAACTTGTTCGATTACTATTATATGTGTTAATATATATACAAATGGTATAGGTTCGTGAATCCGAGGCTAACCCTGCATTGTTCAATGTCGTCATATGTATTTTTACTACAAAATACAGTATTGTGAGTTTCATTACTCCTCTTTTAAATGCTTTTGCAATATATATTTTTGGGACTGAGAATGCATGCGCTTTTATAAATGTTTTACTAAATAGACATAAGTAATCAAAACTACATTATATGGTTGAATGGATCGAAGCCGAATATGCCCCTTTTTGCTTGGTAGCCTAAGAATTATTAAACCAGTCTACTAATTGACGCGAATCCTAAAGATAGATCTATTGAGCCTAACAAACCCCATCAGTTATAGCGGATGCTTTAGTACTTCGATGTTGTTTTATCATGTCCGATGGATGTCCTGGAATGATAGGGGATATTCTTATATGCATCTTGTTAATATCGGTTACCAGGTGTTCAATCCATATGAATGATTTTTGTCTCTATGCATGGGACGTATATTTATGAGAAATGAAAATGAAAATCTTGTGGTCTATTAAAATGATGGAAATGATTATTTATGTTAAACTAATGAACTCACCAACCTTTTGGTTGACACTTTAAAGCATGTTTATTCTCAGGTATGAAAGAAATCTTCCGCTGTGCATTTGCTCATTTTAGAGATATTACTTGGAGTCATTCATGACATATTTCAAAAGACGTTGCATTTGAGTCGTTGAGTTCATCAAGATTATTATTAAGTCAATTATAGATGGATATATTATGAAATGGTATGCATGCCATCAACTTTCGATGAAATGAAAGTTTGTCTTTTAAAAACAAATGCAATGTTTGTAAAATGTATCATATAGAGGTCAAGTACCTCGCGATGTAACCAAATGTAATGTATTCGTCCAGATGGATTAGGACGGGTCTCTACAGGTGGTATCAGAGCGGTGGTCTTAGTGAACCAGGTCTTGCATTAGTGTGTCTAATTGATAGTTGTTTAGATGCATTAGTGGGTCTGGACTTCGACCGTGTCTGCATGTCAAAAGTTTTGCTTATCATTTAGTGTCGAAAATTATTTGCTTATCATCCTTAAAGTCTAGACATATCTTACTGCCTATATTGTATAGACAGTGTATAGATAAATTCATATCTTAGCGTATCTGTTATTGTTACCTTTGCCTGACAGCTTCCGTAGATTCCTCCGTAACTTATGGGATTTTATTATTATATGTGCATATGTAAATTATGTATTGCAGGGTACTAATCTACATCCTATAATCTATTTCTTATCGAAAATACTTCATCTGATTGTATGAGATGAATTCCTCAGCCAGTTCGAGTCCTTCAGATTTCGATAGCTATTCCGATAGTTATTCCGACAGCTATTCCGATATGGAGTTTCACCTAAGCTCCGAAAGCAGTGACACCTGAATGAATCAACCAATTCATTTGATGGATTCGTAGCCTAATTAATCATTGGAGACAAAAAGAAGGTAATCCTTTCCATCAACCAAATTCACCTCTTGGCGAAGAACCTGAAGCACTTACCGATGAACCATTCTGAAATACAATTTTCACCCTCATTTCCCAAATATCTCGTCATGATTATGTACTATCTCAGATTCTAAACCTTATTCATTCGTTCGTTCTTACCGACAATCATCCCGGAGTATTAGAAGAAGTCAACGAGCTTCGCGCCTGAGTAATGATTTTTGGAGAATATGGTGCAAAATTTACCAGCTTCAACAACATCATCGGCACCAACAGTACCATCAGTAACAGCACCAGTACCATCAATAATCCATGCCTCAACATCTCATTCTGTACCTCGAGTATAATCATCGTTCTACGCATTTTTCTACATCAATTATCTTCGTTCTTCATGGCGATTATGTAATCTCTAATGTTATAGAGATTATGTATTATAGTTTTGACGGTAAACCAAATGAGTTTAATACTATATTAACTCATTAAATCCATGATTAGATCTGAAGAAAATATATATGTAAGTATATTTTCACAAAGATTGTAATTAAAAATTCTTTCGTACAAACTGTTAATGGTGAAAATATTTTAATGGGTAGGTAATACCCGAGGAATATTTAGATTTCACATTAATAAGTTACACTGTACATTCTTCGAATATGATTCAACAGTCATTTACTATCCTACTTACATCCACAGATATATGTATCCGTTCACCACAGAATAACCATTTTCATTCAATTTCATATTTGGATTTTGACCTATCAGAATCCAACAAGTGGCATAATGAAGAAAACATTTGACAAATAAAATTTGTTAGAAACAAACAAATTAACTATGAGAAATATTGTTAAGAATTCACGCTAACAAAATCCTAGCTAACTGTTCCTAGCTAACTGTTAATTCCTATTTACATTTATTTATTGCAATTTTAATTCTCGCAATTTTATTTATCGTTATTTAATTTCTGTTATTTATTTTTATGCACTTTAAATATCGGGACACGTATACAATGTTTTGACATATCATATCGACATCATCTATATATATTATTTGGAATAACCATAGACACTCTATATGCAGTAATGATCGAGTTCTCTATACAGGGTTGAGGTTGATTCTAAATAATATATATACTTTGAGTTGTGATCGAGTCTGAGACATGTATATAATGGGTCACGACATGTATTAATTAATTCGAATATAATATATTAAACTATATATGAATTGTTGAATTACTAATTGTGGACTGCTAACTGTGGACTAAAAACATTGGACAATTAAAATGAATTAAAATATTGATTACTACGTATAACATATGAAAATAAACATTTCTTTAAGTTTGCCACTTGATTTCATCTTAAACCTCATTTGTATCTTGACGATTACAATCTGCGTTCAAACCTTTCATGATTCCTGAAAACACCTCAATCGAGAGGATGAACCAACCGCACTTCATCCACGGAAGAAAAGATTGATGCATATAGTTATGCACCTGAAAACGCTCAGAACCTGAGTAAACGTTTAACACGTATCTGTACTAGCTCCTTTGGCGTTGTTATTACCGAAAATAACATTACAATCCCTTTTTAAAGTAGCCAATTTTGTCACAGCTCCAGGAATCAACTTCGACTTTCATTCGGATTAGCCTTATTATAACCTTGATATATAAATTTGCCTTTCGTCATCGTTACCGGGGAACCGTTTATATTCCACCACATTAGCAGTAACCTTACCAACAACTTCATTACTCATTGGTTTAAGTCTCTCCGAAAAACCATTATATCTATTCATTAAAACCCTATCATATACTCATCCACATCTTATAACGAAAATTGCCATACCAATTTTCGAGAATCGGCAATCAGTATTTTGAAATCTCGCAGCATGCCTACATCAATAGTTATATGTATACATATAATCTTTATCTCTTAGAATTATGACCTTCCATTCTGAAACTCTGAAAAGCACCCAGTCTACGAATCAATACTCCAAATTTAGAAATTGCTGATGAAGCAGCAAAAACTGTAAACGACCTTAACCCTCTGAAGTTTGATGATAAATAATAGTATGTTGAAAAAATTCAGAAAAGTTGGAACTGAAAAGCGGATTATGCGAAACCATGAAGGAGGCCGTAAATAAATCACAAGGACTAAACATGCCTTCAAAGAATCCAACTGATCCAATATCTGCTGAAGTCATTAATGAATACCTTGCTCCTGACTCTAAATCCTTACGAACAAATCTTATTCATCATCCATCGATATTAGAAATTCTAAGATATCATCGTATCTTTTATTATAAATATCCTCTATATTTCTGAAGATATTTTCATAAATATTCTTATTTGAAATCAATTATCTCTTCGCAATATCAGTGTTATATCAGAAAGGGAACTGTTTTAGTTTCTAAATTCTGAAAAATTCAAATTTAAATTATGAATGTTTTTGAAGTAGTGTTGGGAACTGAAGCATGAGTTAGTATAATATAATGATACTTGATCAACGTGATTATATTACAGTAAGTCATGCTGAGTTTCTAATGGAACGTGATGATTCACAGATCATAACGTCATCATGTGCCATGTTACATAACTCTTACATTCTACTTAACTTCTGAACATATCAAGAAAGTATATTCTTGATAGTTCTATTCTCAGTGATTCAGGTAATTTAACAAATCAAATCGTGTGATTACATTCTTTCTTATTTAGAACATTAAGTTCATTCGAAACTCCGTACTTACGAATTCTGGACCGTTACTCGCTTTACTAGAGGTCGAGAGGATAATAAAAAGGCAAAGAGATCCAAAATATAAGAGAAAATATAAAGTCCAATAACAACACGGAGGTTCCAAACCGTGGATATTAATACGAATAGCAATATAAAGACAAGGTAGAATTAAGAATAGTATCACCCCAAGGTAATAGTAGAAGTAAACAGATTTTTATGGTGGAAGATAGAAAAGATGGATGACAGAAATGATAAATAGGAAAATATCAAGGATTAGAACTGGATTAAGCATTTTCACAATCTTCTGGGTGTATGAACTAAGAAAGAAAGTATAGAAATTGTGAGAATAATGGAACGGAAGAGTTTAATTTATAATAGAAATATCAGACAGAGTAATCGAGGCAGATCACCGTAATTAATTATAGAGATCTTAATTTCCTTATTCGCCGAAGAATCAAATCTTTTAGATTTCGAAGATTTTCTTTAAATCCCTTGAATCTGGAATTCAACCAAGACAATGTCAAAAGTTAAGACGAATCTTTACTTTCCCTATTTCAATCTTTTGTGATAGCTTCACTCGTACTCTTCACATAAACGATTTGTCTTATCCATATCACTCACTGATGATAAAACTCTAAATTCCAGCTCATATGAGTCATAAAAACATACTTATTGTCAACCATGACCATCCCAATCAAATTTCGGGACGAAATTTCTTTAACGGGTAGGTACTGTGACGACCCGGAAATTTCCGACTAAATTTAAACTTAATCTTATTATGATTTCGACACGATAAGCAAAGTCTGATAGGTTGAGTCTCAAAAATTCTGAACTGTTTCATATATTCAATTGACTTTCGACTGTTCTCGATGATTCACGAACAACTATTTGTAAATAGATATGTGTATATATATAAATAAATATATTTATATAATAACTTGAAATGTTATTAATTAATTGTATGAAATAGTTATTATAAATAATTATGTAAAATAATATAATAATGAAATTATTATTTTATTGTATATATATATATATATATATATATATATATATATATGAATATTACTTGTAAATATATATAATAATATTAAATATATTTGATAAAACTAGTTATTTAAATATGTATATAGATAGTAATTAGAGGTTTTAAAGTATAATGAATAATTTGTAGTTTTGAATTTATTTTGTAATCGACCATAACGCTCAATTTTCATTCGATCAATATTAAACAAGTTAAAAACAACTTATGTGATTTTAAAATAAACGGTGACCCAAACATGTGTTATATAAATTTTAGGTTTATTAAAAATATATTTAGAAGCTAATTAATAAATTTCAACACTTTTTATATTTTATCCAGGATCGAACGCGGACAGTTGATGTAATTTTATTTAATAAATTAATGATCAAATTTTATACCATAATGACCAAAATAAATAAAACTATTTAATTTAAAAATATAGAATTTTCCGAAGACTTTTGATTCCTCCACTGATGATTAATAACAGATCACGATTTAACAGTCCGTGAAAAACTATTGGCACAAATAAACAAATTCACTCGTCTGCTAACTATTTAAACATTGAATCCTTGATGATTACTGTAACTAATTGGTATGTGATTGAATAAAGTTTACTATTCGTTAACTGTGTGTTTGTCCTTTGCAAATTAAACTTATATGAGATATGAGATGCATATACGTTATATTTATATATATATATATCCAATCCATTCATCATCTTAGATCATAATAATCACCAAATTTTTTCTTCTTTGTCCTGTTAACCGAAGTATCACCACCCAACACTCAATCACACCCACAAGTTCCTGTTTATTTTTGATTACCATCACCCCGTCTCACTATAGTGTATCTGCAGCCCATAATTTCCGCTACTTTTCTACTACTCAACAAAATTAAACCACCCATCATGAACCATCACAACCACCAGGGAACTTTCACCATCGAAACCCATTTAACCATGAACACCACTACCTCACCACCAAGGCCACCATCATGACAAACCATCACCCTTCTCTACAACTATCAACGAAGACTACCACAACCGAACTTTTTTTCTATCTTTCACTTCGGGATGGGATGTCAATTGATAGTTGATATGGCTGATTGCTTCCCTGGTCACGGATTATAGAAGAATAATTAGAAACAGAATAAACGTGTAAATATATATGAGCGGTGGATATAATCAGAAAAGCTGTGTTAGAGAAGTGGTGGGGGATGTTTACGGGTTAGCGGGAGGTCGTGGGTTCGAGCCCGGTCTGAGTCATTATCTTTTTGGAAGGGCTTATAAACTCTTTTAAAGGTAGTATTACTCATATTTATTTTTATTATTATTATTATTATTATTATTATTATTATTATTATTATTATTATTATTATTATTATTATTATTATTATTATTATTATTATTATTGCTGTTGTTATTGCTAATATTATTATCATCCATAGAAATATGATTTTTATCATTTATAAAAGTATGACTATCAGTATTATGATTATCATTTATATTATTATCATAAGTGTTATTATTGTAATTAGTATCATCATTAATATTAATGTTAAGATTATTATTACTATTATTATTATAAGTATTATTATTAGTATTATTATCAAAACTATTAAAATCAGTATCATTAATAAATCTAATTATTTTTAGTATTATTATTATTATCATAAAGAAGATACAAATTTTTAACTATTATTATTAATATTATTTTACTAAATAAATAGCTATATAGGAATATATTTAATACATATCACATAACAACACTAATATTTTCATAATAAATACTAATTATATATCTAAAGTATATCAAATAAATATAGCTAATTTGGTTATTAAATGAAACATACGAGTTGCTAAAATAATAATTACTAATAATACATAAACTTGTTCGATTACGATTATATGTGTTAATATATATACAAATGGTATATGTTCGTGAATCCGAGGCCAACCCTGCATTGTTCAAAGTCGTCATATGTATTTTTACTACAAAATACAGTATTGTGAGTTTCATTACTCCCTTTTTAAATGTTTTTGCAATATATATTTTTGGGACTGAGAATACATGCGCTTTTATAAATGTTTTACTAAATAGACATAAGTAATCAAAACTATATTATATGGTTGAATGGATCGAAGCCGAATATGCCCCTTTTTGCTTGGTAGCCTAAGAATTAGTAAACCAGTCTACTAATTGACGCGGATCCTAAAGATAGATCTATTGGGCCTAACAAATCCCATCCGTTGTAGCGGATGCTTTAGTACTTCGATGTTGTTTTATCATGTCCGATGGATGTCCCGAAATGATATGGGATATTCTTATATGCATCTTGTTAATGTTGGCTACCAGGTGTTCAATCCATATGAATGATTTTTGTCTCTATGCATGGGACGTATATTTATGAGAAATGAAAATAAAAATCTTGTGATCTATTAAAATGATGGAAATGATTATTTATGTTAAGCTAATGAACTCACCAACCTTTTGGTTGACACTTTAAAGCATGTTTATTCTCAGATATGAAAGAAATCTTTCACTTTGTATTTGCTCATTTTAGAGATATTACTTGGAGTCATTCATGACATATTTCAAAAGACGTTGCATTCGAGTCGTTGAGTTCGTCAAGATTATTATTAAGTCAATTATAGATGGATATATTATGAAATGGTATGCATGCCGTCAACTTTCGATGAAATGAAAGTTTGTCTTTTAAAAACAAATGCAATGTTTGTAAAATGTATCATATAGAGGTTGTGACGATCGCTCCAAATCCATATGGACGAACACGTCATTCATTGATTTCATTGCGAGGTATTTGACCTCTATATGATACGTTTTGTAAACATTGCATTCTTTTGAAAAGATATACCATAAATGAATATTTAAATCAAAGGTTTTCGACATCTGATGATTTCTACATATAGACAATCACCGTATATAATAGTTTACAATAGTACTTCCGTTGACAATGCAGTCAAAATAAGGTACATGATGATGAATTGGTGAATGCAACGTTTTCTTAAAAAATATGCCATATAAGACTCCATGCACATAGCTTGTCTATCATATAAGCAAACAGCGGAAGACTTCTAGGGAACCTGAGAATAAACATGCTAACAAGTGTCAACACAAAGGTTGGTGAGTTCATAGTTTGTATGTTTCGCATAATCTGTATATAAAGATGGATCACAAGATTTCAGTTGTTTCATCCAGAATCGTTTATCAAAATATTCTACGAAATTGAGCACCCTGGTAACTAAAATTAACGTATATATAATTTGTACCCTTTGTATAATCATCTTAATAATACACGCAAACCAACGTGTACGCTTCTCAAATAGCATACGTCTGTTAAAAGGCTAGTGCTCTAGCTCGGACGGGGATATCAAGCCCTATGGATCCATATACTACTACTCGCGCCCACCAGTTCTTATAACTGGCAGTTACTAGTTACCAAAGCTAAGGGATTTTTGGTTTAAACTCAGTGTAGAATTAAGTATGTACTTGTATCCATTGCGTTTAGAATAAATTGCATGTATTCTCAGCCCAAAAATGTATTGCAAAAGCAATTAAAAAGGGATCATATGAAACTCACCTTAGCAGCACATACAGTTGTTCATCGTAATGTAACTGAAACTCGGTATATCAAAGAATCGTAGATCTCAACCTAGAGAACATATGTTGATCAATAAATGTCTATCAATCTAGGTCAGGTCATAGTGTATCACAATCCTAATGCTCGAGATCGACATATAAAAGTTATCCAAAGTCGTTTCAAAAAGTCAATTTTGACAATAGTTTAACAAAACGAGACATACCTTATATAAGGATTCATTTACTCGGTTGGTAATATTCAAAAATCCAATTTATCAATCTCGTAAACAAGTTGTTTAAATCTTAATTGTAGATTCAAAAGCAATTTTAATTAACTTCAATCATAATTCAGTTGCTCATATCTTTTAATCCGTTCATCGAAATTATTCGATATCTAAATGAAAAGTTATTGATTTTTCGCCAGCTTTCCAAAAACATGTATATCATATACCTTTTACCAGTAATATATGTATTTAATTCGTGATCTATTATAAACTATTTAACGATGAAATTTAGCATACACGTATGTATAAATATATATACTCGAGCACTAGACATGGATACACAATTAATATATAAAAGATAAAATATGAGTGCTTACGTATCAATATTGAGATTCAATATTGTAGGATAGTACGTAGAAGTAACGGAGATGATAAACACTAGGTTTGACTTACGAGCAAAACCCTCGAACAATACCCATAACCTCCTTAGTAATAACCCATAGTTTCCTTAGCTCTATCCCACTTGAAAACCCATTTTGAAAGTGACACGCTCATGACCTAGTCGTAGTATTTTAAGTGATATAATTAATAATAATAATAATAATACTATTAATAATAATAAAATAAATAATAATAATCTTAATAATAATAATAATAATAATTTAAATAAATAAATTTACACATAGTAATATATGTGTAAAACAACTCGCGCAGAAACCTGGTATTTATAGGCATAATTCCTGATTCTGATGCCCATGCGATCGCATAGGTTTTATGCCTATTTCTCATGCGATCGCATGGCCGTCAGATCTAGCTCACATAATTTTGTTTTTTTGTTTGTCGACATAATAATTAATAATATATTTAATATATTTAATTTATATAATTAATTATATATTATATTAAATTCACATGCATAGTTAACTTGTAATTTTTGTTCCGATAAGTCGTACGTTGTTACGCGACTTATGTCCCGGTTCCGGTTTTTCGAGTGTCCCTTCGTACGCTGAGAAAACTTGTAATTTTCATTCTGGGACACGTACCTTTGTCAAAATATAGCCTTAAATTATCCCTAAATTATACCACCCAGAGTATATCTTAAACTTTAGAGTATTTTGGTCATTTACTTCTATAAATCATTGTCTCATTATTTATTAATATAATAGTATTTATCAAACGTTTCATAACCAAGTTAATATCTATTCTCAATATTTATAAACACGTTTTAAAATACGTATCGCAAGTTATTCATATAATTAATTCTTAACAGTTAATATTCCTTATTATTGTTTGTGTCCAAATTACGTTATTTAAACAAATAATTCACCATTTATTCCGAATACCATTAAAATGAATGATTTCTCAAATCAAGTGGACCTCTCAACAGAGACTCGTAATAATATCATAATTCTTAAGAGACTCGGTAAATATCTTTTACTTGAATCGTTTGGCATAATCTTTTAACCCTGTAGTTAAATATATCAATCAGATAATTAAACCAATAAGTTTAATGCACAGTATCATATCCTCAACACTTTGTTACGTTTTCAAGTTATAGTATATGTATCTATATATAATCGTTCGCGTTTCGTTGAGAACAATCGAAGATTAATTGAACAGTTCAAAATTTTGAGATTTAACTTCATAGACTTTGTTTATCGTGTCGGAAACGTTAATCATACAAGATTAAGTTTAAATTTGGTCAAAATTTTCCGGGTCATCACAGTACCTACCCGTTAAAGAAATTTCGTCCCGAAATTTGAGTGAGGTTGTCATGACTAACAATTAAAAAAAGTTTTTATGACGAATATGAGTCGATAAATAGAGTTTTATCACCGTTGAATAATATGGATAAAACAATCCAATTACTTAAGCGTATGAGAGAAGCCGTCGTAATAAAGTGAAATGGAGAATAGAGATGCGTCTTATCTCTTGACGTAGTAACGATTGATTTCCGGAATTTAAGGAATAGAAAATCTTCATAATCTAAATAAGATTTGATTCTTCGGGAATTAAGAAAATTAAGATTTCCTTTGATTAATTGCGTAATCTGCCTCAATTGTTATGTCTGATATTTTGCTATAAATTGCCAACTTCCGTTTCATTATTTTCACCACTCCCACATCTTCTTCCTCATTTCATACTTCCAAAAGATTGTGAAATGCTTCATCCAGTTCTGATTCTTGATATACTCCTAACCTTCATATCTGTCATTCTTCTCTTTCATTTACCACCGGAGGATTTTATTTACTTTTACTTTTATCTTGGGGTTATAGTGTTATTAATTTTCCCGTGTCTTTACGTTGCAATACGTATTGATATACACGGTTTGTAAATTTCGGGGTTGTTTTCGGGATTTATATTTTCCATTATATTTCGGAGCTTCATGCTTTCATTTTCTCTTCCCGACTTTAAGTCAAGCGAATAATGGTCCTAAATTCGTAGCTATACATTTCGGAATGAACATAATTAATGTTCTAAGAAAGAAACGGTAATAGAACAATCTGACTTGTCAAATTACCAGAATACCTTGAAAAAGACCGAATCATTAAGAAAATATTTTCTTGATATTTTTAGAGATTATATAGAATGAAAGAGTTATGTAACATGGTTCATGATGAGGGTATGATTTGTGAACCTTTATCACGTTCCATTAGAAACTCAGCATGACTTACTGTAATATAATCACGTTGATCAAGTGTCATTATATTATACTAACTCATGCTTCAATTCCCAACACTACTTCAAAAACATCCATTTTTCGAAATTTTCAGAAATTAGAAACTAAAATAGTTTCTTTTATGATGTAACACAGATAGCGTGAAGAGATAAATGATTTCAGATAAGAATAGTTATGAAAATATCTTCAGAAATATGGAGGATATTTATAATGGAAGATACGATGATATCTTAGAATTTTTAATATCGGAGGATGATGCGGAAAATCTGTCTGTGAAGGTTTAGAATAAGAAGTAAGATTCTTACTAATGGTTTCAGCAGACACTGAATCATTTGGATTCTTTGAAGGTAGATTTCGTCCTTGTGATTTGTCTACAGCTTCCTTCATACTTTGCTCAACCCGTTTTCCAGTTTCAAACCTTCTCTTTTTCTGTGCTTTTCCAACACACTACTCTTTATCATCAAACTTTCGACTGTTAAAGTCGTTTATAGTTTTTGCTGATTCATCAGCATTTTTCCAAAATTCGTAGAACTAGTTTCGTAGTTTGGGGTGTTTTTCAGAAACTTCACATTCGAAGTATGTAAGTCTAGAAGATAGACATTATATGTATATATATAACTGTTGGCGTAGAATTGCTGCGAAATTCAAAATACTGGTTGCTAATTCCCGGTAGTTGGTATGGCAATTATTGTTACAAGATGTGGATGAGTACATGATAGGGTTTTAATGAGTATAATGATTTTTCAGAAGGTCAAGGATTAATGAAGTTGTTAGTAAATTTACTGCTAATGTGGTGGAACATAAAAGGTTCCCCGGTAACAAAAACGTATATGTCAAGGTTACAATAAGGTTAATCTGAAAAGTCGAAGTTGACTGGTTGAAAGTGTGATAAAACTGGATACTTTGAAAAGGATGGCAAGATTATTTTTAGTAATAACAATGCTAAAGGATCTTTCACATTTTTGAAGTCAAAGTATAGCTTTGAAAGATGTAGAGATCTAAGAATGATGTCACCCGTTAAATCTTGACTTGGATTCTGATCCGTCAATATCAGAATATGTAATTGAATTTGTATGGAAACGATTGTATATCGCTGTGAGCATAGTTAATAATTTTTGAATCAAAGTTGAAGAATGTACAGTGTAACATAGTAATTGTGAACTTATATATTCCCGAGTATTACCTACCCGTTAAAGATTTCACAATTAATATTTTGTACAAAAGAATTTTCAGTACAGTCTTTATGAAAATATATGTATGTATATTTCTTCAGATGTAATACAGATTTAATGAGTTAATATCATATTAAGCTCATTTGATTTTTAACTTGAATTAGAAATGAATAATCTCTAAAACATTAGAGATTACATAATCTTCGCGGAGTATTTCACTAATGAAATCAATACTTCATTATTTATTCTTATTGATATTCCTTGGTGAAGGGTGTTGATATTCGTGGAATTCTTGCAAACTTCGCAAGGTGCAAATGATGTTTTCTAGAAAGTTTCGAGTGCATCGAAGATGAAAGTGTAAAATCAACCATGTTATTGAATAATACACTTGGTTTATTATGAAATGAAATTCATTGAATTGAAACAGAGATTGTAGTTATCGATGATTAAGCCGTTAATGAAGGATGTACATCATTGCATATTAGTAATATGAACTAACCGAGTAGTACCTACCAGTTAAGATTCACACGTAATAGCTTAGTACGAAAATATTTATTTTGATTTCAAAATTCATATATATTAAATATACATAAAATTTCTTCAGGGGAAATGAGTTAATAATTCATCGGTTATTGTTGCTGGTATTTCTTGGTAACTACGGTGCGTATGACGTTGATGCTCGTGGGACAGATTGTGAAGTTAAGGTTTCCGATGCGGATGTTGTTGGTGGTGGTAATGGTACTGTTGGTGTTGTTGTCGGTGGTATTGTTGATGCCAGTGATGCTGCTGGTGTTTGTAACCTTTGCACCATATTCTCCAAAGCCACTACCCGAGAACGAAGCTCGTTGACTTCTTCTACTACACCGGGATGATTGGCGGTTCGGACGAGCGGATGAATAAGATCCAGAATTTGAGATAGTATATTATCGTGACGATATACTCTGGAAATGAGAGAGAAAATGGTGTCTCGAACAGGTTCGCCGGTAAGTGCTTCAGGTTCTTCACCAAGAGGGCAATGTGGTGGGTGAAAGGGGTCGCCTTCTTCTTGTCTCCAATAATTAAGTAGGCTACGAACCCATCCCCAATTCATCCAGAATAGATGATGGCTAATTGGTTGATCCATTCCGGTTACACTGTCTTCGGAATTCAGGTGAATATCCATATCGGAATAGCTGTCAGAGTTTGAACTAGATACGGGATCCATCTTGTATAAATAGGGAGATGATTTTTGATATGAATTAGATTATAGAATTTAGTTTGGTATTCTTCAATACATAATTTACATATGTATATATAATACCAAATTCCATAAATCACGGAGAAATTTTCGGAAGATATCAGGAAAAGTTTACAGTAACAGATACGCTAAGATATGAATTTTTGTCTATACACTATTTATGCAATAAATGCAGGAAAACGTGTCTAGACTTAAGAATGATAAGCATGTACTTTCCGACAAGAAATGATAAGCAAAACTTTTAACTTGCAGACACGGTCGAAGTCCAGACTTACTAATGCATCTTAACAACTATCAGTTAGACACATTCATGCAAGACCTGATTCGCTAGGACCAACGCTCTGATACCAACTGTGACGATCGCTCCAAATCCATATGGACGAACACGTCATTCATTGATTTCATTGCGAGGTATTTGACCTCTATATGATACGTTTTGTAAACATTGCATTCTTTTGAAAAGATATACCATAAATGAATATTTAAATCAAAGGTTTTCGACATCTGATGATTTCTACATATAGACAATCACCGTATATAATAGTTTACAATAGTACTTCCGTTGACAATGCAGTCAAAATAAGGTACATGATGATGAATTGGTGAATGCAACGTTTTCTTAAAAAATAT
The DNA here is from genome assembly GCF_046630445.1 of Rutidosis leptorrhynchoides. NCBI lineage: Eukaryota > Viridiplantae > Streptophyta > Magnoliopsida > Asterales > Asteraceae > Rutidosis > Rutidosis leptorrhynchoides. The sequence goes on from NC_092336.1 coordinate 28,163,717, forward strand.
GCCATATAAGACTCCATGCACATAGCTTGTCTATCATATAAGCAAACAGCGGAAGACTTCTAGGGAACCTGAGAATAAACATGCTAACAAGTGTCAACACAAAGGTTGGTGAGTTCATAGTTTGTATGTTTCGTATAATCTGTATATAAAGATGGATCACAAGATTTCAGTTGTTTCATCCAGAAACGTTTATCAAAATATTCTACGAAATTGAGCACCCTGGTAACTAAACTTAACGTATATATAATTTGTACCCTTTGTATAATCATCTTAATAATACACGCAAACCAACGTGTACGCTTCTCAAATAGCATACGTCCGTTAAAAGGCTAGTGCTCTAGCTCGGACGGGGATATCAAGCCCTATGGATCCATATACTACTACTCGCGCCCACCAGTTCTTATAACTGGCAGTTACTAGTTACCAAAGCTAAGGGATTTTTGGTTTAAACTCAGTGTAGAATTAAGTATATACTTGTATCCATTGCGTTTAGAATAAATTGCATGTATTCTCAGCCCAAAAATGTATTGCAAAAGCAATTAAAAAGGGATCATATGAAACTCACCTTAGCAGCACATACAGTTGTTCATCGTAATGTAACTGAAACTTGGTATATCAAAGAATCGTAGATCTCAACCTAGAGAACATATGTTGATCAATAAATGTCTATCAATCTAGGTCAGGTCATAGTGTATCACAATCCTAATGCTCGAGATCGACATATAAAAGTTATCCAAAGTTGTTTCAAAAAGTCAATTTTGACAATAGTTTAACAAAACGAGACATACCTTATATAAGGATTCATTTACTCGGTTGGTAATATTCAAAAATCCAATTTATCAATCTCGTAAACAAGTTGTTTAAATCTTAATTGTAGATTCAAAAGCAATTTCAATTAACTTCAATCATAATTCAGTTGCTCATATCTTTTAATCCGTTCATCAAAATTATTCGATATCTAAATGAAAAGTTATTGATTTTTTGCCAGCTTTCCAAAAACATGTATATCATATACCTTTTACCAGTAATATATGTATTTAATTCGTGATCTATTATAAACTATTTAACGACGAAATTTAGCATACACGTATGTATAAATATATATACTCGAGCACTAGACATGGATACACAATTAATATATAAAAGATAAAATATGAGTGCTTACGTATCAATATTGAGATTCAATATTGTAGGATAGTACGTAGAAGTAACGGAGATGATAAACACTAGGTTTGACTTACGAGCAAAACCCTCGAACAATACCCATAACCTCCTTAGTAATAACCCATAGTTTCCTTAGCTCTATCCCACTTGAAAACCCATTTTGAAAGTGACACGCTCATGACCTAGTCGTAGTATTTTAAGTGATATAATTAATAATAATAATAATAATACTATTAATAATAATAAAATAAATAATAATAATCTTAATAATAATAATAATAATAATTTAAATAAATAAATTTACACATAGTAATATATGTGTAAAACAACTCGCGCAGAAACCTGGTATTTATAGGCATAATTCCTGATTCTGATGCCCATGCGATCGCATGGGTTTTATGCCTATTTCTCATGCGATCGCATGGCCGTCAGATCCAGCTCACATATTTTTGTTTTTTTGTTTGTCGACATAATAATTAATAATATATTTAATATATTTAATTTATATAATTAATTATATATTATATTAAATTCACATGCATAGTTAACTTGTAATTTTTGTTCCGATAAGTCGTACGTTGTTACGCGACTTATGTCCCGGTTCCGGTTTTTCGAGTGTCCCTTCGTACGCTGAGAAAACTTGTAATTTTCATTCTGGGACACGTACCTTTGTCAAAATATAGCCTTAAATTATCCCTAAATTATACCACCCAGAGTATATCTTAAACTTTAGAGTATTTTGGTCATTTACTTCTATAAATCATTGTCTCATTATTTATTAATATAATAGTATTTATCAAACGTTTCATAACCAAGTTAATATCTATTCTCAATATTTATAAACACGTTTTAAAATACGTATCGCAAGTTATTCATATAATTAATTCTTAACAGTTAATATTCCTTATTATTGTATGTGTCCAAATTACGTTATTTAAACAAATAATTCACCATTTATTCCGAATACCGTTAAAATGAATGATTTCTCAAATCAAGTGGACCTCTCAACAGAGACTCGTAATAATATCATAATTCTTAAGAGACTCGGTAAATATCTTTTACTTGAATCGTTTGGCATAATCTTTTAACCCTGTAGTTAAATATATCAATCAGATAATTAAACCAATAAGTTTAATGCACAGTATCATATCCTCAACACTTTGTTACGTTTTCAAGTTATAGTATATGTATCTATATATAATTGTTCGCGTTTCGTTGAGAACAATCGAAGATTAATTGAACAGTTCAAAATTTTGAGATTTAACTTCATAGACTTTGTTTATCGTGTCGGAAACGTTAATCATACAAGATTAAGTTTAAATTTGGTCAAAATTTTCCGGGTCATCACAGAGGTCAAGTACCTCGCGATGTAACCAAATGTAATGTATTCGTCCAGATGGATTAGGACGGGTCTCTACATAAAATGTAACTTTTCTATTTACTAGAACACCCACCAGCTATAACCGTTAAACTTGAAATAATTTTAAGAACTAAATGCAACAAATTATATTCGAAACGGAGCTTCCACGCACTACCAACGTAGCTTTATTTTTTAGTAATATACATGAAAGTGAATTACACTTAAGTTTTAGGTCCCTACATTATTTATGAACATACAAATATAATTATCATAGTATCAGAAATACGACCACTTCCCGAACTACCCTTATGTTATTGAAATGACTAATAAGTTTTCTAAAGTTAAACTTGAGGACTGAACTGAGATATAAATTACAAACAACCAATTGCACTGCAACGTGCCGAGCTTCTGGCCTGCTAGTTAAGCCAAAAGTAAACATGGCATACAAGTTTAATTCATACAATAAACCAAAATGAAGTTCGATGAATAGCATAAAAGTCGAGTACTGGAAACACGCTTGAGTGCAGTAGAGGAAGGTTTATTAAGTACAATGATGTTAACCTCCATTCTGGTTACCATGATAACCCTATCCGAGATGATGATCTCGGGAGGGTGGTTATGGCTGTTTGCCGGCTGATAAGGCAGAGTCGATCGGCAGCGAGGGAAAAACACTACTCGACGGTGTAGGTAAAACCCTCGAAGGAAGTGATGGTAGATCATAAAGGTTTATGATCATCTGAGATGATTTGAGTAAAGAGTCTACCCCTTTATTTATAACGGCAATATTAGAGTTTTAAGGAAAAAGGCCTTTGTGCCGCTAACGGACCAGGCTCAAGCACAAGCACAAGCCTAAATAATAGCCCGATGCGCTATGCGTATCATCATTCTCGTATACTAATTAATCCAATATTAACTGCAACATATACCTTATTAAAGTGAATTGAAGTGTATTTTTATTTATTTCGTTCATGTAAGTGGGTATTGTAGAACCTCTTAGCATCCATGGTGATTTATATTTGATTAGATGATAGAAAAACTCTTTATTCACTATAGCTCATCTAGATGATAGTACACCCCAGGTCTCGGGGTATTCTGAACATCACAAAGGTATCTCACGAAGATAAACGACGACGAAGGTATCACGAAAACCGAGACCGAAGAGCTCGTGATTACATAAGTCAAAGAGATATGGAAGATATCACATGCAAACAGTGGGCGCCGCCACCAAAGCAGTTAAGGAAAGCATCTAACTCGCTTTCTTCCGTCACTGTAGCACCGTCACCCTTCAAAGGATAGTCCACCAACACTTCCATAATCGCCTTGGAACTTGGTCAAATGCGTTGAAACCTGGATAAAGCATCTCAGTTAGGCTATAAAAGGGGAAGCATGATCCTTGATTGAGACATGTTCACTCAACCACATCATACAACACATTGAAGACACTTCAATGTCACTCTCAAATCTTAGTGGCGTAAAGTGAGAAATATTCTCAATACCTTCGGGGAATCGCCAACAAACTTTCTAAACATCATTCACATCACTCTAAACACCTGATAGTTAAACCTGATCAACCAAATCTTAAACCACCTTAAGTTAGCTCGAAAAGTGTACAAACACAAACACTAGACATGCACCTCTTTTCATCTAAATTGTGTGTTTTTAGCATCAAACTAATACCAGTATCTTGTTCTCAATGAATATACACTCGATTCAAAAGTTGGGTTATTAATCTACTACACCATTCGTTAAGGACTGAGGTTTTATGAATACATTGTGGTGTGGGTTGAAGAGATTGTGTTACGATGGTGTGAGTTGGAGGTGGAGTGTTGTTGCATTATTTTATTTTTATTTTTTGTTTGTAAGTAATATAGAGTATTTATTTACTACTATACAACCTTTTCTATTACTTCTTATTGAGTTTATTGAATCATGAAAAAATCAGTCAAATAATTTAATATTCTACTAGTTTCGTCGTAAAGTCGCCATCCTCCATTTCTTGTTCAGTTGTTCCATTCCCCATATATATATATATATATATATATATATATATATATATATATATATATATATATATATATATAGGGGCAGGATAAATGAGGAAGTAACCAATCGGGGGGAGCGGAAGGAAGCAATTGTTTTTTTTTCATTTTTTTTTGGAATTTTTTTTTCCGGCATCAAGATCACACGAAAATATGAACATTTAGAAGAGACACTTCGTGATGAATGTTATTATTTAGGCGGGAAAACGATCGACAAAAATAACATTCAAGATAATATTGTTCGTGAATAATATGAACGTTTTTTTTCTCCATGTTTTGTGAAGTAAAATTTAGCCCGATTTAGAGTTTAGGGTTTAGGGTTTGGTGTTTTCGGTTTATTCCATAAACCCAAAACACCAAACCCTAAACCCTAAACTCTAAACCGTTCGTGTTAAAAACTCAATCTAAATCCTAAATCTAAACCCTAAATCTAAACCCTAAACCCTAAATTTCTAAACCCTAATATCTAAACCCTATAAACCCTAATATCTAAACCCTAATAGCTAAAACCTCAACATACGCTCGAAAAACACGATAATTGTTATATATTACATCTTCGAGCGTTTTCCCGCCAAAATAAAAACATTTATCACAAAGTGTCTCTACTAAATGTTCATATTTTCATCTCATCTATAATGTTCGTGAACAAAGTTTTTTCAAAAAACGAAGAAAAAAAGTTTTTGCTTCCCCCCGATTGGTTACTTCCCTCTTGATCCTACCACTATATATATATATATATATATATATATATATATATATATATATATATATATATATATATATATATATATATATATATATATATATATATATATATATATATATATATATATATATATATATATATATACATCAACTACGTAGGTTTGTCAATTTATTAGCTTCTAGGCCGGGTTACCTTAATCATCGAAGAAAAGACACTACCCACTAGTAAAACTTAGGATTTAATGGCAAATAATTATTAACATTTGATATAATTAACAAATAAAGTATGTAGATCATGGATTTGTTAATCGTCATTTGAATCTCTTAATCTCAACCATCTTTTTATTATTATTGCGGAAATGAATCGAAATATCAAGTCAAAGTGCATTTGCATTTTTGTGTTATGATAGTCGTATAATATAATATATATAAATATAAATGATAAATCATTCATTTTTATCTTTAAGATATATATAACTGGAAGTCACGTCAAAAAATGTTTATCTGTTGATGATGACACTAGCCTCGTATTGTTTTGTCGATATGTGATTAGTAATCTAGATATTGGCCGATGAACTAATATGGATATTCATATGAATTTGGATGACAAATAATCATATTTGTTGTTGAGTTGTGAAGATAAAACGAAGTAGTTTAAATCTGGGACAAAGTTGTTAGCATGAAGTTAATGTGTCTCAATTTTTTTTGTCAAAGCTAATTATAATTAAAGCTTATTTTAGTGGTTGTTTAAAAAAATCATAAATTTTAAAAAGTGTGTGGTTCCATAGTTAAATTTAGCGGTGTCAAATATAATTTGAAAAGTATATTGTACTAAAAAAATTTAAAGGGTACTTATGTAATTTGTGATGTGTATTTTTGTAAAAAAGAAATAGTAAAAAAAAATGATATGGAAATTAAAAAAATTTAAAAAACTACATGAAAATATATGTCAACAATCAAAAAATTTTTTTAAAAAAATCAAGGTGTCAAATTATACTTCATTGCAATCATTTTCAAATCAGACACCCATTTTACGCAGTAAACTCCTTTATAAACAAAGAAATAACTTATATGTACCTTTTATTGAAAAAATTTACTTTTATGATAATTTTTATGGGTCAATTTTCCCAAGATTCAATTAACCAACTATCTAAAACAAAATAATTAGTATAGCTAACATCATATAAATGAACAAATACATTGCAATCATTTTCAAATCAGACACCCATTTGACGCAATAAACTCCTTTATAGACAAAGAAATAAATGATATATACCTTTTATTGAAAAAAATGACTTTTATATTATTTCAAAAATTATCAATCAAAATAAATATTTATATATGTTTTCACATTTTAATATCTATAGAGCCGTCAACAAAATATCACTAAAAAGTATTTTCTAAATAGCGAAGCTCAAAATATAAGGGATGTTCAACACCCGCATATATCTAGATGATGCAAACCGTTTGTCATCCCTGCCTGCACAAGGCAAAAGTCCATCCATATGCATCCATGGTTGGATCGTTGGCCGCTTTTGCGTAAGCCCAAAGCTGCCTGCTTAAGGGATGTATTCTAGCTCCCGTTGGCAGAGGTCACCCTGGCAAAATAAAAAATAAAAAATAAAAAAAATAAAAAAGGAGAAATTGATCAGAATCATTTGGCAACGACTAATCCCCGTACATTACCAACGTATCTCGTAGTCTAGATCTACAAAAATGTCGACTATAAACAAAAAGCAAGAACTAGTTCTTTCGACTTAACGTCGAACAAATCAGGCTTTGACAAAAAAAAACTAAAAGTACTAATTTTAAGCCGCAAAACTTTACGCGCATGAAGAACATATTTTATACCCAGTTAAAATCATTAACCCCTCAAAATCATTGGCACTCGAGCTTGAATTATTCGGATAGGACAAAGCTTACAGAGTTACCTTCACAGAGAACAACAAAGAGTACCTTATTCTTTAAGAGTTTACTCCTTTCATTTTTAAAATATAAAAACATCAAATTGTAGGGACTTAATGGTGCACATTATGATTTACACACGTAAAAGAAGACAATTTAGTTTATTATGATAGGCATTAACATACATATCACAGTAAACTGTGAGGGACTTATTGGTGTATATATTAATATACAAGTTATTAGGCTTTTTCCGTGATTTAAGCCCAAGAGGTTTTCTTAAAAGCCTAAGTTTTGCCTATAAATAGAGGGGTTCCCCACCTCATTTGGGACTCAGATGAAAGCTCAAACATTTCTCTCTCTCTCTCTCTCTCTCTCTCTCTCTCTCTCTATCTCTCTCTCTCTCTCTCACACACACACACACACCTTCTCTCTAGATTTTCTCCCGCTAAACTTTCTCTCTTAAGTCATTGGTCCGCAAGGTCTGGCCTCGGCATCAAGGTCTAGCCTCTGGCCGGCATCAAGGTCTGACCGCAGGGCGGCATCAAGTTCTGGGCGCTGGCCGGCATCAAGGTCTGACCTCTGTCAGCCTATCGCCACATCTCATTAACAAGTCATCATTCCGATCAAAATCTAACCAATAAGTGGTGTTGGTGCTAGACTGGTTGTTGAAGTCTGCCGCTTTAAGTGGTGTTGGAAGTTATGGAACTCAGGAGGATCCTAATGTGTGGAAGGAAGGATGTTTTAGAGAGACTGAATGTGATTTCGAATCTTCTTAGGGTTATATACTTTGCTCAACCTCATCAATCTAAAAAGGTATATAGTATATATATGCGTACACATGAAAATATAATGGGACAAAAAATGTGGCTATATGAGCTTGCTAGTTAAACCGCAGTTGTAGCATACTTCAAAGTGTGTTTTACCTATTAAAAAGCACATTTAGCCATATGCACCTAAAACATGCAATCCCAAAACATCCTCTTAGTCGTTGAAGTATTAATACAAATACTAGTATTTCATAGGTTCTTTTAAGTCGACATGCTGATTCTTTACTATATCCCAGTAAGCTTGTTTATTAAATTTTTTTGAGGTAACCGGCGTACCCGGTGAATTATATTATATTAAAAGAATAAAAAATAAATTTATACAACGATGTGCAAAAAGAAATGGACTACAGGGCATTCCCCATAGCCTAAGAACCAAAGGCTAAAGCAAACTCAACCTTAAACAAACAACCATGGACCGCGAAACAAACTAAGTTATATTCCACACTTGCTTCATACGATGCACTTGACCAGTATCCTTCCATTTTAAAGCCATCACCTTTAAGCGAACAGTAGAGCAAATGACTTCAACAAGTCTCACATGTTCTCGCCTTATTCGTAAATAAACGATTATTTATTTCCATTCAAATAAAATAAACAGAGGCACCGAACATTAGCTTTGCAACAATCGAGTGAACGAACCTCTCATGGAACCCATTTGAGATAGAAACACCACTACTCCTTCCCACGCATTACTGCTACCAGGAATACATGTTTTTTGCACTACTTTGGACCATACCTTAATAGAGTACGGGTAAGCGAAAAATAGATGATCGTGATTATCCTGAGTTGCCTTGCAGAATGCGCAAACGGCAGCCATATTCCCATGCAATTCTCATGATTTGAGACGATCTTGCGTTTTAAGTTTTCTACTAATTAATAACCAACTCAAGAAAGAATGACGAGGGATGCATTGCGTTAACCATACAATCGAAAACCAAGAAACTTCATTTGATCTCGGACGAATAGCCTCCCACACATAACTTGCCTTAAACTTCAAATAATTTCACTAGCTTTCGAAACCAACATATCTGGAGCATCAGTCAAAGAAATACCTTCTAAAACTTGGAGGCCTGGATATTTTGATAACCAATCATGCGGCCATCTCCACCCATGCCATTAACAATATTGCTAACAATATCATGCATGGAAAACCATGTGCGATGTATATCTCTACACGAAATTCAGACCCGCAATAATACTCCAATTATCAAACCATGAGGAAGCAACTACCCCATTGAGAATACGGTAATAAAAGTAATTAAGTACCATATTACGAATGCTTAGATTCTTGCGCCAACCATAGCTACTATCAGCACTAACATGTATTTCCCAAAAGTTTCTGTTAGCTATGTGATACGTGTGGATCCACATGACCCATAACGATTCCTCATTTGAAAGCAAACGCCATATATGAGAAACCATAAGAGAAACATTTCATTCCTTCAACCTCCTAATCCCTAGACCACCTTCCTTCCTAGGAAGGCAAACAATAGACCATTTCACTTTAGCTTTATCGGTTTTCTCCGACCCTTAACTCCATAAAAAAACGCATCAGTAACGTCTCAATCTCTTTAATGATTGCGCTTGGTAACATAAACACAGATTGTCAGTAGCTTTGTATCGAGCTCAAAAGCGAGGAAATAAGCTGAAGTCTACCAGTAAAGACAAAAACTTATTTGTTAATTTAAGATAGATATAATTTGATCTGTGAGTGTTCTGATGGATTGTTTTGATTATATGTCTTCATTAAGTTAGGTTGTTTCTTCAATTAGGAAATAATAAAGTTATCCTTTGAAAGGGATGCTCTTTCTAGGGATAAAGTGATGGTTTGTAGCTCCATTGTACATTTCAGACCGAGTTGGCAAAATGGACGTGTTGTGAAGTGTGTATATATATATATATATATACATATATATATATATATATATATAGTGGTAGGATCAAGAGGGAAGTAAACATTCGGGGGGGAAGCGGGGGAAGCAAAAACTTTTTTTTTTCGTTTTTTGAAAAAACTTTGTTCACGAACATTATAGATGAGATGAAAATATGAACATTTAGTGATGAAAATATGAACATTTAGTAGAGACACTTTGTGATAAATGTTTTTATTTTGGCGGGAAAACGCTCGAAGAAGTAATATATAACAATTATCGTGTTTTTCGAGCGTATTTTGAGGTTTTAGCTATTGGGGTTTAGATATTAGGGTTTAGATATTAGGGTTTATAGGGTTTAGATATTAGGGTTTAGAAATTTAGGGTTTAGGGTTTAGATTTAGGGTTTAGATTTAGGATTTAGATTGAGTTTTTAACACGAACGGTTTAGAGTTTAGGGTTTAGGGTTTAAGGTTTAGGGTTTAGGGTTTAGGGTTTAGGATTTGGTGTTTTGGGTTTATGGAATAAACCCAAAACACCAAACCCTAAACCCTAAACCCTAAACCCTAAACTCTATATCGGGCTAAATTTTAGTTCACAAAACATGAAGAAAAAAAACGTTCATATTCTTCACGAACAATATTATCTTGAATGTTATTTTTGTGGATCGTTTTCCCGCCTAAATAATAACATTCATCACGAAGTGTCTCTTCTAAATGTTCATATTTTCGTGTGATCTTGATGCCGAAAAAAAAAATTCAAAAAAAAAAATTTGCTTCCCCCCGCTTCCCCCGATTGGTTACTTCCCTATTGATCATGCCTCTATATATATATATATATATATATAAATGGAGTTTATAAAAATTAATTTAAAATTTATCTAAATAATAGTCTTATATTAGTGTTAAACTTCTTTTAAAGTATGTATGCAAAAGAAGTGGGAGAATTTCGACCCATATTAACATTGGGGCAGGGTTTAGATTGAGGAATTGATTTTCGTTAATTGATTTAGTTTTTGATTCTGGATACTCAAAGTATTTGGTTCCAAGCTCAAACAAATCGATTTTGTTAGATGATCAAAGTCCGACAATCAATGTTGAAGTTCTGAGAAATGCTGATGTGGTTAGAAATCGAATAAAACGATTGATGTAGATGCGTGTGCGGTTCGTGACCACGATGATGATGACCAAGCTTGACCCGAGTTATGGATTTTTTTTAGCTTTGAAAGTTTGGGATGAAATATAAGAAGCCTTTAAGAGAGAACTAGGGTAGAAGAAAGATATAAAGAAGCTAAAAGAGAAGCAAAGAAGGCCGTAGCAATTGCAAAAGACAAAGCATACGAAGATTTATATAGGAAACTAGACTCTAAAGAGGGAGCTAATGACGTATATAGGATAGCCAAAGCTAGGGAGCGAAGAAGCAGGGACTTGGGTAACATCAAATATATCAAGGATGTAGCGGGTCAAAGTATAGTAAGAGAAGATCTTATTAGGAAAAGATGGGAAGATTATTTTGCATCTCTTTTCGGTAGGGGAAGACCAGAGCGGAACGGTGAATCCCATGAGGTTCGGGAGTTTCAAAACAACTGTTTCTGCACGATGATTAACGAGGAGGAAGTTAGATTGGCCCTACGAAAGATGGGGAGAAACAAAGCAGTAGGACCGGATCAAATTCCGATTGAGGCGTGGAAGTGCCTAGGAGGCGATGGGGTTAGATTGTTGACAAACCTTTTCAACACGACGTTTAGAAGCGCAAATATGCCTATGGAATGGAGACTCAGTGAGGTTATTCCTATTTACAAGAACAAGGGAGATGCGCAAATATGTAGTAATTATAGAGGCATAAAGTTACTTAGTCATACTATGAAGCTTTGGGAAAGAGTGATGGAGACGAGGCTCCGACGCGAGACAAAGGTTTCAGAGAACCAATTCGGTTTCATGCCAGGTCGCTCGTCGATGGAAGCGATTCACATAGTTAGAAGCCTTATGGAGAAGTGTAGGGAAAAACAAAAGAACCTACACATGGCATTCTTAGACTTGGAAAAAGCTTATGATTGTGTCCCGCGTGAGCTGATTTGGAAGACGCTTAATGTTAGGGGTGTCCCAAGTAGATATATAAGATCTATTAGAGATATGTACGAGGGGGCGAAGACTCGTGTACGCACGGCGGTAGGAAACACAGAGTTTTTCCCTGTTGAGGTAGGTCTACATCAAGGATCTGCCCTTAGCCCTTATCTTTTTGCTTTGATCCTAGACGAGTTGACTCATAGGATACAAGACAACATCCCATGGTGCCTGATTTTCGCCGACGATATTGTATTAGTTTCGGATTCCCAGGATGAGCTTAACAGAAGGCTTGAGCAATGGAGGATCGCCTTAGAATCAAATGGCCTACGGATTAGCAGACTTAAATCGGAGTACCTTAGATGTGATTTCAAGAAGAGTGAAGAGGAACATGACGATATAGTGGATATCCGAATTGGGGATCAGATTTTACCCCCCAAGGGTCCTTTAGATATTTAGGCTCGATGCTTCACAATTCGGGAAGGATAGATGAGGACGTGACGCATCGTATACGTGTAGGATGGTTGAAGTGGAGGGCTGCGAAAGGGGTGTTGTGCGACAAGAAGGTGCCCCTTAAGCTGAAAGGGAAATTCTTCAAGGTGGCAATCAGACCAGCCATGTTGTACGGATCAGAGTGTTGGCCAATGACGAAGGCCCAAGAGAGGAGAATGGAGGTGGCAGAAATGAGGATGCTTAGATGGACGTGTGGTAAGACCATGCTAGATATGATACCAAATGGAGTTTTTAGGGAGAAATTGGAAGTTGGGAACATCATCAACAAACTTAGGGAAGGACGACTTAGATGGTTTGGGCATGTCAGGAGGCGCCCAATTTTAGCCCCGGTTAGGAGAGTCGAGACCCTCGCCGTTGGCGGCGTAAGGAGAAGGGGTAGACCTAGACGTAGGATGGAGGATAGATTGAAGCTGGACATGAAAGAGCTTATACTGACGGAGGACATGACTTTTGATAGGAGCCTGTGGAGGAGTAGAATTAGGATAATTGAGTAAGTTTTTTTTTTTTTTTTTTTTTTTTTTTTTTTTTTTTTTTCAATGTTTTTATTACATTTATTGTACAACTACATACATAACTATAACTAGTTATTCTATAGTTACACTATATATACCCCTCCACATAGTATATATGCACCTGTATCTATTTATATGTATTTAGGCTATATACATGTACCGTTGCATATGTGTGTATCTAAGTAACATGTATTGGTGTATGTATGATTGTCTGTCTTGTTTCTGTACCTAGGTATATATATCTACGAATTTATCTATATGTATATATGTTTAAGCATGGGTTTTTATCCATGCTTATGTGTGGTGCGTGTATATATATATATATATATATATATATATATATATATATATATATATATATATATATGTATATATATATATATATATATATATATATATATATATATTTTGTTTGTCTGTATGTCTACTTGATTTTAAATGGTTTTGTGCTCTATATGATTCATGCTATTTGCCCTACTGTTGTGCAATACTGCTATTTGTGTTCCCTTTTTGGTTACTGTGTTTGGTTGCATCTTGCTAGGCGCACATAACCCTTACAGGTACGTATCTTTTGCCCTATCTATTTCGTTTTTATGAGCACATCTGGCCGGAGGTCCTTTTTGGAAGCAATCTCTTTTGCTCTAGAGTAGAGGGAGGGACGACCTTATCTAGGCGCGGGTTCTATACTCGCGGGTGGAGTAGCGACTTCCTTCTAATCTAGGGTACGAGGAATGATTGTCTACACCCACCTCTCCCATACCCCACTTTTGTGGGATTGGGTATTGTTGTTGTTGTTGTGTTTAAGCGACGGATAATTTGGGTGTCTTTTTTTTTTTTTTTTTTTTTTTTGCCTTGCTTACTTTGTGTGTGAGTTGGATGGTTTTCTTATATGTTTGGTGGGGTAGGTTGTTTTGTTTTGTATGGTTCAGTCTTTTGGTGTTTATTTTGGCGTGACTCGTCCTTAAATATTTTTGGTTAAGTTAGTTTTGTTTTAGGTCTTCTAGCTATGTTTGAGGCCCACCGGTTTTTTGTTTCTTTTGTTAGGGTTCTTTCGTTTTTTTCAATAGAAGTCCCTTATTGCTATATACTTTTGTAATTTTATTTGTTTCAAAGAAGGAAAAAATATCACACAAATTTGATGACGTGAATAATAAATCGGATGTCTCGTTAGTATTAAATAGTGACTATAAGATAAGAGTTTTAGCACACACGCTAAAAACCATATTGTGTATTGTCTATCAAAATAATAAATATCCTAATATTGGTTATTTTTTCATGAAATTAATATTTCCTACATAAATTTTGATAGATGCACTCAAATGTCCTAATCTACTTTTTAAACGATGCCTTACACAAATCTATATATCTATTGGAGGGTATTTTTGAAAACTTGCATGAAATTATAGTTGATCCATAAAAAAGACAAGCGAAAATATCACCTCAATTTTTTTAACGGCAACCACATACCCATTTTTTCATGGCAGGACTCGAATTCACAACCTCAAAATTAATGAAACTACTTAGATTCCGCCAGGTAGAATTGTTATTAAATTCTAAAGATTTTAGTATTTGTTATCCGTTAAACTATTAGTAATTGTAATACATGTTCGAATTCGACATTTTAATATTTAAGGTTTTGTCAACTAAATATCACGAGAAAGTATTTTATAAATGTGGCGCACTAGTTTTCTAACATTCCAAATGTTGGATATGTACATTCCTTGTTCCACTTTTCTTTTGTGGCTAGTATTTTGTGACGACACCAATTGATAGCTTGGCATCAACGGTCAACTTTAGTATGTAGACTTTTCTAGCCTTAGCAGAATCTGTTTGCACGTGTTATTAGTGGGGTTTTCAACAATTCTATTCATTTATTTTCTTTTCATCGATTTGTTAGAAGGGTAGAATTGTTAATTGTTAGAACTTTTAGGTTATTAGCTAATAAAACTCTTAGGGTAATTTTTTCTAGCTTATTCAGAAAATTCATTTATAAACATTTTTGAAAATTCAGAGGTCATTAAAAAAGTCGTAGTTACCATGCAGCTTCCTTAAAGTCTTAACTTGAAGTCTTGATCAAGTCAATTTGACGACTCCATTTATCTTGGAGTTTTGAAACTTCAAACACATAAAAACATACAACATAACCTTGAATAACATAACATCATGTCGCTCTATAAATACCCTATACCCCAGCTTTAAATAAACCATAACATAAAACAAACACTACACAAAATTTATTATTTTTCAAACTGGTCGTTTATAACTAACAAGTGTCTCAAAATCTTCTAGACTTATAGTAGTATTATATTAACCATGTCATTTAAAGAAGCTCCAAGATCACCTTTACAACCACCAACATACGGAAACCTAATCACGATTCTCAGCATCGACGGTGGTGGAGTACGAGGAATCATTCCAAGTGTGATCCTCGATTTTTTAGAATCTGAGCTACAGGTAAACTTTGTGTATATAGTCGTTGAAATTATATATTTTCGTGTTTCTTACTCTAACTAACATAACATAACCGATTCAGAAACTAGATGGTGAAGACGCAAGGCTTGCAGATTACTTTGACGTAATTGCTGGGACAAGTACAGGTGGTCTTGTGACGGCTATGTTAACGACTCCAGATGAAGGTGGTCGTCCAATTTTTGCGGCTAAAGATGTAAAAGATTTTTATCTTGAACATTGTCCTAAAATCTTCCCTCATGATAGGTACATATTTATTTGTGATGACTAAATTAACATCCTATAGATTGGATTTTTCTAATAACAGTCCTAAAAATTAAATTTATGCAAAAACTAGCTAGTAATGTACAGTAGTACATTTAGCTGTTGATGGTAGTGCTATTTTCAAAAAACTTGGTGGTTATTTAAACTATTTTGGATGTATAAACAAAAGATACGTATTCCAAAAAATTTTAAAGATAATTTTAAGGGCTGTCATAAAAGAAATCATTTTTTAAACGTCTTACACTGATATCTTTTGCAAAATATGTAGTACTCCTTTGGCTCCTGCTGCAAATGTGGTGAAAGCTTTATCAGGGCCAAAATACACTGGTGAACACCTACACAATATTATTGAAGAAAAGTTACAAGAGAAACGACTCCACGAAACGTTAACAAATGTTGTGATTCCAACGTTTGACATCAAATATCTTCAGCCAACAATCTTCTCAAGCTTCATGGTATCGGATTTTACACATATAACACATATTTTACTGATAAATTTTCACAAACAAGAGATAACTATACTTACAAATATGTATATTTGGTTGATTGAATAGTTAAATAAGGTTCCGAGCCTAGATGCCAAGTTATCCGACATATGTATTGGAACGTCAGCAGCCCCAACTTATCTTCCTTCACATTCGTTCCAAACCGAAGATTCTGAAGGAAATGCACTTAGAGAATTTAATCTTATCGATGGAGGAGTGGCTGCTAATAATCCGGTATATATGCCTTCTTTGTTAAAACTATACACACTTTAAAAATTAATTAGTAACTTATAATTAGCAAAACTGTGTTTTTATAGACTTTGGTTGCAATAAGTGAAGTAACAAAGGAAATAACAAGAGGAAGTCCCAACTTTTTCCCGATAAAGCCAACAGAGTATGGACGGTTTCTAGTTCTATCATTGGGGACGGGGACTGCAGAATTGCAAGAGAAATATGATGCTACAAAGTCTTCTAGTTGGGGCGTTTTAGGGTGGTTGGCAGGCGGTGGCTCGACTCCATTAGTGGACGTTTTTAGTCAGGCGAGTGTTGATATGGCTGATTATCATATCTCAACTGTATTTCAAGCTCTTCATTCAGAAGAAAATTATCTTCGAATTCAGGTCTAATCACGTTCAATCAATTGTCATTAACAGTTACGTCATAAATCCGCTGTCAACTTAACTAGACCAACAATTTGTTATGTTGCAGGATGACACTTTAAGTGGTGACTTAACAGCCATGGATTTGGCGACCGAAGAAAACATGGAGAATTTGGTGAAAGTAGGTGAGAATTTGTTGAAAAAGCCGGTGACTAGAGTGAACTTAGGGACGGGGATATGTGAGCCATACCATCCCACAACAAACGAGATGGCCTTGAAAAAGTAAGCCTATAATCTATCTAATTAGTTTATGTTATAACTCTGCTAAAGCACTTATTTAAGAAACAGAGTTCATCTATCTGGTTATGTTGCCTCATAATTTTCTGAATATATGATGTAGGTTTGCGGGAATACTTCACAAGGAGAAAAGTGTTCGCGAGCTTAGATCGCCAAATACTAATAAAGGACTCCAGGTTAATCGAGAGAAAACGCAAATGATGCCGGCAGTTGAACACTCGTTTCCGGATCTACAGAAGCTCAGCACGATCAACTAATCAAACTTCAATTTGTTTCTTTTATTGCTATTACATTACATACTGAATTACATTTATATTGTTAATTTGGCTAAGTTTAGACCATGTGGTTAGTACGTGTGAATGACTTTAGATAGTTGATTTGTAAGATTAAAGAGCAAAAGATGATTATATTGTTATTGATTCATAGCGTTTACGAAAGTTATTTTTAATATTTCTTTAGTTTCAATACATATATACATATACTACTAAAGTGTTTCGTCATTAAATAATAACGATTACGAAAACTATTTTATTTTATAGAGCTGCCTCTTAAAATCTAGTTTACATATATTTAATTGCAAGTAGAAAGCGATACAATATTAACCTGAGGTTTTATCATGAAGAGACAAATATGATATATGGAAAGAAATAAAAGAAATTCTTAAAAAAAAGTTCATTTTAAATCTCTTTTTTGTAAAAATTTGGCTCTTCTTTGCAAGTGGCGGTGGAGGTTCATATCCGAAACCAACACTTTGTGGATTAATGTTATTCGGAGTATTTATGGCCATTATGGTGGGCTATCGGTTGGTGAAGGGTCATCCCGGATCCTAACCGGTGGGATTTGGTCTAACATTCGTGATGCAGGTTTCAAAACGGACGAACTCGGTATTCCATTCTCCAAGTCTTTCAAGAAAATTTTAGGCGATGGTTGTGACACGAGGTTCTGGACAGAATATTGGTTGGGTAATATGGCGCTGAAGAACAAATTTAAAAGGTTATTTCGACTTGAAGCATCTCAAAGTGCGGTTGTCTCTGATCGGTTGCAGATTCAAAACGGGTCTGTGATGGGTAAATGGGCCTGGGTTCGCGATCCAGTGGGCCGTACACATGGAGAACTAATCGAGCTCAACAGTTTACTTGGTAACGTAACTTTTTCCATTGGTTCTAAAGATAGGTGGGTTTGGATCCTAGACACATGTAATCGTTTCACTGTAAAAATACTTTGTAACTTAATTGATCTCAAGTACATTACGGTAGATCGTTCCGACGTCACAACACTCAGAAATCAGTTTGTTCCAAAAAAAATTGAGCTGTTTATTTGGCGGGCTAGACTTGGGAGGATTCCGGTAAGGGTTGAACTAGACAAACGTGGCATCGATCTCGACAACGTTCGATGTCCCATTTGCAACGGGGATATCGAATCAGTGATGCATATTTTGAAGACTTGCAATTTCGCAAATGATCTATGGAATCGGGTTTTTTCGTGGTGGAAACTTGATTCATCTTCTTTGAATTTAGACGACTTATTCTCCGGTAGCAACTCGACACTCAATTCGGATTTGAAGATTCATGTTTGGCAAGCGGTTTGTTGGATAGTGCTCTATTGGATTTGGAAATATAGAAATCAAAAGGTATTCAACAACAGGTGTATCACTATCCCAAGTGTTTTCAATGAGATTCAAGTAATATCGTATGATTGGATTTCGAGAAGGTGTAAGAAGGCTAATCTTGAATGGTTAATTTGGATATCTAACCCAAAGGAGTGTGGCTAGCCTGTTGTTGCTCTCTCTGCAACACGTTGGTGGATTCCCTGTTTTGTTTTGTTTCGGTCCTATATGTAATTGTAATTATCAGTTGGTCGTGTTCGGGATAATTGTTAGTATGTAATTTTGTTGATCAATGAAAGTTTGCTTTTCAAAAAAAAAAAAAAAAAAATTCATTTTATTTATCTCTTTTTATTTACAAACTCTGGTGGTCTGCAACATGTGAATGAATTTGAACTGAAAATTCTAATCAATAATTAATTTTGTAAAATACAGACCACTTCGATTCTCCGATCAGCACATCTGTATAAACACCTTTTTCCTTCATTCTCCGATCGTAATGCTCCGTCGTATCTTCACCATCAGCCGCCGCCGCCGCCGTTATCTACTCATTATTCCTTTCGCCGCTTCTCGCTAACTAATCATCATTCCGATCAAAATCTATCCAATAATCCCCAAAACACTCTTTCACCACCATTATAACAACTCAAAATAATTGATCATGTACCCTAAATATCTAATCTCCCACGATCTCACGTTTCACTCTAACCGCTTCCGTACTTTCCGTTGTCGGTATTATGTTCGGTGAGTCATGAAATTAGGTTAGGGTTTGAAGTAAAGGTTGCCTCGCCGATATTGTTGTGAGAATCAAAGCGCGGCGATTGTTGGTGGAACAGAGTGTTATAATATAATTGAATTGAAAATGTAGCTATATGAGCTTGCTAGTTATGCTTAAACAGAATTGTTGGTTTTAATTGAGGAATTATGGGTAGATGTGACTTACTTAGATTACTACTTGCGCGGTATTTGTGCAAAGTGCACTTTGTTTTAGCTTTAAACTGATTGTATGCCTTGAAAACTTGTTGGAGATATGAATGTTTAACTGCAGATGGTGGTAATATATATCTTTATGAACAATTCGAGAAGATGCTAGAAACTTATGGATAAAAACACCATGACACTAGCCTTTAAACGAAAGTGCTTATCACTCGAGAGATCCTTCACTTGATGTTATTATATATGTTCATGGTCTCTGTGTGTTGAACCGTTTAAGACTTCGCGGTTATCTGGGTGCAAGTCTTCATCTAAATCAGGGCTTTGAAAAGATTAATGAATGATGATGGAAAACAAGGTTCGTGATCACATTTATGTGGTCTAAAATGGATTTTATTTCTTTTTACCAAATATTTTACTGACTGTTGAGTGTCGATCAATATCTTATGCAGACAAATCTTACAGTGGTCTGGGTCAAGCCTGCTCCTACAGGTTTGTGTTCTTGCAGTTGTATCTTGAATACAAGTACTTAATGCATACTTCTGAGTTGTTGGTGTAGGTGAATTTGACTTTTATAACTATGATGTGACTTATTGAAAGGTCAATGTGGGTTCTCTTTTATTTCAAAGGTCATGTGTTTAATCAGAAGCTTAAAGTGAGTGGCCGGATCAACTGGGTCGGAGGTTGCTGTAATTCTATTATTAAGGCATATAACACTTATATCCATTTGTTAAAAGATAAAATTATTCGTGTAAGCATTGTGGTATTGCAATTATAATTGATATGTTGATTTTATATACAATAAGTAATGGAGAAGAAGTGCCTATGTCAACCCAGGTGGATACGGGTGTATTTTTTTTATAACGAGTTTGAACTGGTAAAATAGAAAAATATAATGATGGAAGCGAATGGTTCACACACTTGGGGTATGTTTGGCAAAACTAACTGATAGCTTTTAGCCGGTAGCTTGTACCTGTTAGTTGGTAGCTTGTAACCGGTAGCTGTTAGCTTTTTATATGTATTTAGGTGTTTGGCTGGGTAGCTGAAACTGTTAAAATAAAGAGTAAGATGACAAAAAGCTTAGAGCTTTTTCTCAAACGCTAGTTCATTTTAGCTTTTAACTTTTTCTCTCCCTTAAATAGCTTTAAACTCTTGTAACCAAATGGAGTTTTTTATTTGATAGGAGCTTTTTTATAAAACCTAGAAGCTCTAAGCTCCAAAAAGCTTGCTGCCAAACATGCTCTTATAAGTTTCTTAATTCTCTTTTTTGGAAAAAAGAAGCAAAATAGTATATATCCATTCCGCTTGAATATTTCTTGACTAACCCATCGTAATAAGTTGCTTGTATTCAATAAGACAATAATACCTCTCTCTTTTTTTTTTTTTTTTTTTTTTTTTTTTTTTTTTTTTTTTTGTCAAGGGAGAAGATTGAGAAGTTGTATCTCAGCTGGTGGTGGCATGCCTCTCTTAGTGAGAGGTCAGGAGTTCGACTCCGCTGGACTGCAACATTGCACTCAATGTTATCCCTGACCTGAATTATCCACCCAGATCGCCTTTTGCTAAGTGCGGGGGCAGCGGAGAAGAAGGGGGGGGGGGGGGGGGGGGTTACCTGCCATGCCCTCGGATTGGTCCCGGTTTCCTCCAGGCAGCAGTTGGGGGCGGGTTATGCAACTACGGGAGATGAACGCGTGGGTGGTTAAGTCTCCCTGGGTGATTCCAAACTGATGTCCAAAAAAATTTTTTTTTTTTTCATGATCTGCATAATAAAGGATCTCCCGATGTTCTCGGCTTTTGTGAGGTAGTATCATAAGATTCAACATTTTCTTTTAACCTTTTTAGTTTTTCAAGCTGCAATGGTGCAAATGTGGATGCATGTGTTAATGGTTGTTTAGGAGTCTAATAGGCAATGGTGCAACATTGTTCAGGAGGTAGTATCATAAGATTCAACATTTTCTTTTAACCTTTTTAGTTTTTCAAGCTGCAATGGTGCAAATGTGGATGCATGTGTTAATGGTTGTTTAGGAGTCTAATAGGCAAATGAAACATTGTTCAGACTAAAGGAACTCCAATAGTTGAAGGCTATGGGGGCTGGGCTTTTCGAATGGAAAATGTTCCAATTGATTCCACATATCCTGTTTGGAAGTTCGTTGTAAGTTTCCAAATTCATAGCTTATTACTTAAATATTCCTGTATCTTTCACGTTTTCACCCATGCATGAGTTTCTTTTCGTAGTGAGTTAAGGTGACAAGACGGGCGGGTTGGTTAATGTTTTGAAATGGTTTCAGGTTTGATTCGTTTAAACTGGTCTTATCTATTTGGATCCACCATTCAAGATAGCCCGGTGGTCGGGGTCCTAATATCCTCACAAAGATTTGAACCTTACCAGACGCATATCTTAGGATGGCCACTATAAGTGTCGTAAACGCTCACGAAATAAATCGGTAAGGCCATGTAGAGTAAAAATATTCCCCCTCCCTGGGTAGCATGAACATGGAAACTTTATCCGTATACCCATTTTATTTGTGTGGATCAGAACAGTCCTGTCTGGTTGGGTTGACCTATAAACATTTTATGTCGATTTTTATTTGTGGAAAGTTTATTATGGTACACAAACAGTATAGTGGTGGATTTATCAAATTCAATGTGGAAATGTCACAATCCAAGCCTTAAAGCCGTCTACATTGGTGTAAGCTCTGTGTGGCAATTGATACAAGTTCTTGTTAGATGTATCAAACAAGAATGCAAAATTACCAGTTTACTCTCATTCTTCTCTGTTAGTATTCGTTTTGCAGACGCTGGGGACATCAAGCTGTTAATATGAGGTTGTTCTATATATGAGATATACAGTATACATGTAACAAAGTTCGCCTAGTCATTCAGTTGGGATTTTACCATATGTAAATTTTCTGTAAATCGATGATATTGATCTCTCTACACCAAATTCTTTCATGTTGTTATAGAAGCAAATATATATATTGAACGCTATTATATGTTATTACAACAATATAATTTCATTTAGCCTTCACGGTCTTCTATATATTTATCTAAACAACATATAGTATGTTACTATTATTTTTGTTGCACCGTTCTTTTACAAAATACAAGTAGTACGTCTTTTGGGTCACTGAACTTTTTTTATATTTGGTAATTTTGGTCACTTTTACGTTTGGAACCTGTTACGTAATGTAACTGTTAGTTTCGAATACTGTGCATTAATATTTAACATGTTTTCTTATATTACTTTTATTAAGTTCACCACAGTAAATGTCGAAAAAAACATGATCAATTGACCACTCCAATAATTAGTCAAGTTGTTCCAAAACCTTAGTCCACGTGAGTACGTGACCAAGTTGCCAACCAATAAGTCGGGCTATCCATATGTTTGATATGACATGTGGTGTATGAATATATACTTTAAATTTTTATATAATTGGAGTCAATTAATGTTGGTCATAACATTGTAAGATTTTTATTACTGGTGAAAAGTAATCATGTGTTGGCAAGTTACCTAATAACAAATATATCTACTCTATTTTTATTTACAAATGGAAATGGAAATTGGTATACCAATAATTTTCAACACGGTTTTACTAGGTTATATGTTTGTGCACTTTCATATTTTATTCAGTGTTTTATAAATATGTAATTTTTTAAAGCACGTGTGATGGTGTACGTCTAAATAATGATGTACTGTAGGAATTATCTTATACCGAGTATGATGCTACTAGTCGTTTAGCTAGATATTTGATACAAGTCAATATTCCATATTATAAATCTGTTCAATCACAATGTCATGTAATTTCAGATAATTAAATGTTTCATTGACATAGGGTCCGTGTTTAGCATGTTATGAACTAGTACGTGACAACGATTTGTAAGATAATTGCGTCTATAATATGGCAAGCTTCATTTGGACCATCCGTCACTGCCTATATATACATAATATATCCACAATTAGCATTTTATACTGATACACTTCTCTCACCTTCAATAATCACCGAGTATTGTATAATGCCATCCAGCATGAAATCTTTTTCATTACTTATACTACTATTAGTGTCATTTTTGGCTACAACTCGAGGAAGATCACCAAGCTTTAAGGAAATCACAACTAGTATCGACACGATGACCCAACGCCAGCTTGATGTGGGAACTGGAAGTGAAGGTCGTGTCCTAATAGAGAACGAATATAGACAGATTTCATCAATGAAGAAGTTTTTTCGCACTACAACGCCAGGACATAGTCCCGGCGCTGGTCACTAATAATGCGATTAACCTTTTATCGCAATTTTAGACTCTCGACCTATATAAACATCTGTATATTCTTGGTACTTTTCGGTTTTTAAGAATACTAAATTAAATATATATTCCAAATTTTAGTTGGTTTTTTGATATACTCCGTATCTGTAAGTGTTTTCATGAAAGTGATGGATAGAAGTGCAACTAGCTACATACGATGGGATATCAAGACATATAGATCAAGTTACAATAGATGTTTAATTTATGAAGATCTATACACATGAACGTTTTAGTTATTTAACAAAAAGCTCAAAAAATTAAGTGGAATTAATTTAAATGAAAATGCTTAAATTGTAGTAACTCTCGTGCGCTATGATAAATAATATCATTGGCTAGAAACCATTTTGG
Organism: Rutidosis leptorrhynchoides; assembly: GCF_046630445.1. Classification (NCBI taxonomy): domain Eukaryota; kingdom Viridiplantae; phylum Streptophyta; class Magnoliopsida; order Asterales; family Asteraceae; genus Rutidosis; species Rutidosis leptorrhynchoides. Next base: position 28,187,973 of record NC_092336.1, read on the forward strand.
ACTTAGTTTACTCACATGGCAATTACCTAAAAACAAACTTATAAAAAAAAAAAAATTATACTGAAATGACTCGTGGAACCACGGGTTTGTTTAAACGAAACAGTTTAATGATATGTTTTAGGTATTAAGTGAACGTAAATGTTAAAGTCATTTAGTTTAATGACCCGTAGAACCACAGAGTCCGACTAAGAAACTCGTCAGCTGAACATTTCATCAAACACCTAAAATGCATATTAAACAATCCACGTCCAATCATAAGAGATAATATTGGTTGTCATTTTATTTTAAAAGTGTAAATTAAAATATAAATTTAGAATTGGTTTCTTTCTGCATAGCTTTTATACCTTCTCGTACTCATTTCAAAATAATTAATTAAAATAATTCAAAATTATTCAATTTTAATATTTAAAATAATTATTAATAAGATTTAAAAATAATAATTAATTAATAAGATTTAATTTTAAATCAAAATTATTTAAATTAATGACATCACCTACCATGCTTAGATTTTTTTTCTTTTTCTTTTTAATTTTTTCTTAACAAATGAATTAGTCTAATATTGATATTATCATTATTGGATTTTAATATTAACTATAGATAGATGTGTTATTATGTGCTATGGTTTAGGAAAACCATTAATAGTATTGGATTTTAATATTAACTATAGATAGATGTTTTATTATGTGCTATGGTTTAGGAAAACCATTAATAGAAATATATAAACATTGGATGTACGTAGTAGTACTTATATTTCCTTTTTCTATATCAAAGAGTATTCTAATTCTATTTGTTTGGTTTACTCTACAACTATATTCAATACTTAAAATCAACAAAACTCATAATGTTTAGTTTGCTACTGATGACACACCAATGGAGTGATGTAATTTTTGTAACTCTCGTTAAGATAATGACTTATGATAATAAGTTTACCAAAAGAAATATATTAAGAAAAAAGTTTAGGAAAAAGAAGGATAAGAAGCCAAAAGTAGCACGTGATAAGTGCATGGAATGGGCCGTGGCCCATGCTAGAGTGGCCCGAATCTCTGATCTTAATCCAAAATGTTTCCATCATTTTAATACTGTTAATGGATAACGATATTTACCCCTCTTTTTAATTTAGCTCAAATACACTTTTTCAAATTTTTATTAAATTTCACTTTTTTTAATTTGGCATTAATATATATATATATATATATATATATATATATATATATATATATATATATATATATATATATATATATAGTCAAAAGTTCAAACGAGAACCATAAAAAATGTGAGAACTGCGAGAACTTTTGATTTATAAAGATTTTCACATGTAATTAGATTGAATCACACATAAACCTTGATGAAAAGTATGAGTGAATATAAAATAGTTGAAAAACACTTATATTTTACCTATATAATTATATATATAGTATTTCGTTCACATGTGTATATTTGTTTCCGAACATGTGAACAGTTTCATATACTTAACAATTTAACATGTAATTTGAGCTAATGAACATATTTTTATTAATGATATGTACATTAATTAACATTTACATGTTATTTGTTGCATTTAAACGCATAAAAACTATTAAATTAAATAGTTCTCGCAGTTCGCACTTTTTTCGTGGTTCTCGTTTGAACCTGTCCCTATATATATATATATATATATATATATATATATATATATATATATATATATATATATATATATATATATAGTGGTAGGATCAAGAGGGAAGTAACCATTCGGGGGGAAGCGGGGGGAAGCAAAAACTTTTTTTTTTCGTTTTTTGAAAAAACTTTGTTCACGAACATTATAGATGAGATGAAAATATGAACATTTAGTAGAGACACTTTGTGATAAATGTTTTTATTTTGGCGGGAAAATGCTCGAAGAAGTAATATATAACAATTATCGTGTTTTTCGAGCGTATTTTGATGTTTTAGCTATTGGGGTTTAGATATTAGGGTTTAGATATTAGGGTTTATAAGTTTAGATATTAGGGTTTAGAAATTTAGGGTTTAGAGTTTAGATTTAGGGTTTAGATTTAGGATTTCGATTGAGTTTTAACACGAACGGTTTAGAGTTTAGGGTTTAGGGTTTGGTGTTTTGGGTTTAGGGTTTAGGGTTTGGTGTTTTAAAATTCACAAAACATGAAAAAAAAAAAAAAAAAAAAAAAAAAAAAACGTTCATATTCTTCACGAACAATATTATCTTGAATGTTATTTTTGTCGATCGTTTTCCCGCCTAAATAATAACATTCATCACGAAGTGTCTCTTCTAAATGTTCATATTTTCGTGTGATCTTGATGCCGGAAAAAAAAATTCAAAAAAAACGAAAAAAAAAAAATTTGCAAATTTTTTTTTCTTTTTTTTAATATATATATATATATATATATATATATATATATATATATATATATATATATATATATATATATATATATATATATATATATATGGGCACGATCCGTGGCTAAGCTTAAAACGAGTACAAACAGAATAAGCAAATGTGGACCACAAAATATCATAAAACTTTATTTTGGCTTAAAATGCATGGAAGGGTAAAATAGTCATTTTAATAATTATGATTAATAAAATTAATTATATAAAAGTTAACATATTATAAACTACCTTCACCACCACCAACCACCACCACCCACCATCACCAACCAACCAAAACCACCAACCACCACCACCACCACCAATCAACACCAACCACAACCCACCATCGCCAACCACCAATCACCACCACCCACCACCACCACCCACCACCACCCACCACCACCAACCACCACCACCACCACCAACTACCACCAACTACCATCACAACCAACCACCACCAACCACCACCTACCACCATTACCACCATCACCACCACCATCCACCAACCACCACCATCAACCAACCACCACCACCAACAACCACCACCTCCACCACCATCCACCACCACCAACCACCACCACCACCACCCACCATCACCAACAACTACCACCACCACCAACCATCACCACCACCAACCACCATCACCACCAACCACCACTAACAACCACCACCAACCACTACCACCAACCACCACCACCCACCATCACCACCAACCACCACCACCACACCACCACCGGCAACCACCAACCACCACCACCAACCACCACCACCACAACCACAACCAACCACCACCACCACCACCCACCAACCACCAACCACCACCACCAACCACCACCGCCACCACCCACCACCAACCACCACTGTCACCAATCACCACCACAACCAACCACCACCACCAACCAATCACCAACCACCACCCACCACCGCCAACCACCACCACCAACCACCACCACCACCACCACAACCACCAACCACCACCATCATCCACCAACCACCACCACCACCTACCACCACCTACCACCACCATTCATCACCACCACCCACCAACCATCACCAACAACCACCACCACCACCAAATACCATCAACCACCAACTACTACCACCACCACCCATCACCACCAACCATCACCACTAACCACCACCACGACCACCACCAACCACCATCACCACCAACCACCACTACCAACCACCACCAACCACCACCACCACCACCAACCACCACCACACACCACCATCACCATCAACCACCACCAACCACTACCACCAACCACACCACCAACCACCACCACCCATCAACCACCAACCACCACCACCACCACTACCACCAACCACCACCACTACCATCCACTACCACCACTACCATCACCACCAACCACCACCCACCACCACCAATCACCATCACCAACCACCACCACCAACCAATCACCAACTGCCACCGCCAACCACCACCACCAACCACCACCACCCACCACCACTACCACCAACCACCACCATTACCATCTACCACCACCACTACCATCACCACCAACCACTACCCACCACCACCAACCACTACCCACTACCACCAACCACCACCACCACCAACCACCACTAACCAACCATCACCACCATCCACCACCAACCATCACCACCCACCACAACCAACCACCACCACCAACCACCACCATCCACCAACCACCACCACCACCTACCATCACCATCCACCACCATTCACCACCACCAACCACCACCACCACCCACCAACCATCACCAACAACCACCACCAACCATCATCAACCATCAACCACTACCACCACCACCCACCACCACCAAACCATCACCACCACTGAAATGTCCCGTTCATATTGATTATAAACGTTCCATATTAATTGATTTCGTTGCGAGGTTTTGACCTCTATATGAGACGTTTTTCAAAGACTGCATTCATTTTTAAAACAACCATAACCTTTATTTTATCAATAAAGGTTTCAAAAGCATTACGTAGATTATCAAATAATGATAATCTAAAATATACTGTTTACACACGACCATTACATAATAGTTTACAATAGAAATATATTACATCGACATATGTTTCTTGAATGCAGTTTTTACATAATATCATACAAACATGGACTCCAAATCTTGTCCTTATTTTAGTATGCAACAGCGGAAGCTCTTAATATTCACCTGAGAATAAACATGCTTTAAACGTCAACAAAAATGTTGGTGAGTTATAGGTTTAACCTATATATATATCAAATCGTAACAATAGACCACAAGATTTCATATTTCAATATACATCCCATACATAGAGGTAAAAATCATTCATATGGTGAACACCTGGTAACCGACATTAACATGATGCATATATAAGAATATCCCCATCATTCCGGGACACCCTTCGGATATGATATAAATTTCGAAGTACTAAAGCATCTGGTACTTTGGATGGGGTTTGTTAGGCCCAATAGATCTATCTTTAGGATTCACGTCAATTAGGGTGTCTGTTCCCTAATTCTTAGATTACCAGACTTAATAAAAAGGGGCATATTCGATTTCGATAATTCAACCATAGAATGTAGTTTCACGTACTTGTGTCTATTTTATAAATCATTTATAAAACCTGCATGTATTCTCATCCCAAAAATATTAGATTTTAAAAGTGGGACTATAACTCACTTTCACAGATTTTTACTTCGTCGGGAAGTAAGACTTGGCCACTGGTCGATTCACGAACCTATAACAAATATATATATATATATATATATATATATATATATATATACATATATATATATATATATATATATATATATATATATATATATATATATATATATATATATATATATATTTATATATATATATCAAAGTATATTCAAAATATATTTACAACACTTTTAATACATTTTGATGTTTTAAGTTTATTAAGTCAGCTGTCCTCGTTAGTAACCTACAACTAGTTGTCCAACGTTAGATGTACAGAAAAAAATTGATATATATTATCTTGAATCAATCCACGACCCAGTGTATACACGTCTCTGGCTAGATCACAACTCAAAGTATATATATTTTTAGAATCAACCTCAACCCTGTATAGCTAACTCCCACATTACTGCATATAGAGTGTCTATGGTTGTTCCAAATAATATATACACATGGGTCGATATGATATGTCAAAACATTTGCATACGTGTCTATGGTATCCCAAGATTACATAATATATTAGAATACATGTATAATACAATATAAGTTAGCTAGGATATGATTAATATAGATTTGTTACCAATTTTCACGTTGCTACAACAAGAAAAATTATCCAATCTTGTTTTACCCATAACTTCTTCATTTTAAATCCGTTTTGAGTGAATCAAATTGCTATGGTTTCATATTGAACTCTATTTTATAAATCTAAACAGAAAAAGTATAGGTTTATAGTCGGAAATATAAGTTACAAGTCATTTTTGTAAAGGTAGTCATTTCAGTCGAAAGAACGACGTCTAGATGACCATTTTAGAAAACATACTTCCACTTTGAGTTTAACCATGAGTTTTGGATATAGTTTCATGTTCATAAGAAAAATCATTTTTCCAGAAGAACAACTTTTAAATCAAAGTTTATCATAGTTTTTAATTAAGTAACCCAAAACAGCCCGCGGTGTTACTACGACGGCGTATGTCCGATTTTACAGTGTTCTTCGTGTTTCCAGGTTTTAAATCATTAAGTTAGCATATAATATAGATATAGAACATGTGTTTAGTTGATTTTAAAAGTCAAGTTAGAAGGATCAACTTTTGTTTGCGAACAAGTTTAGAATTAACTAAACTATGTTCTAGTGATTTCAAGTTTAAACCTTCGAATAAGATAGCTTTATATGTATGAATCGAATGATATTATGAACATCATTACTACCTCAAGTTTTCTAGATAAAGCTACTGGAAATTAGAAAAATGAATCTAGCTTCAAAGGATCCTTGGATGGCTTGAAAGTTCTTGAAGCAGAATCATGACACGAAAAATAAGTTCAAGTAAGATTTCCACTCGAAATAAGATTGGTATAGTTATAGAAATTGAATCAAAGTTTGAATATGAGTATTACCTTGTATTAGAAAGGTATCTTACTATAAATAAGAAATATTTCTTGAGGTTGGATGATCACTCTACAAGATTGGAAGTAAGCTAGCAAACTTGGAAGTATTCTTGATTTTATGAAACTAGAACTTATAGAATTTATGAAGAACACTTAGAACTTGAAGATAGAACTTGAGAGAGATTAATTAGATGAATAAAATTGAAGAATGAAAGTGTTTGTAGGTGTTTTTGGTCATTGGTATATGGATTAGATATAAAGGATGTGTAATTTTGTTTACATGTAAATAAGTCATGAATGATTACTCATATTTTTGTAATTTTATGAGATATTTCATGCTAGTTGCCAAATGATGGTTCCCACATGTGTTAGGTGACTCACATGGGCTGCTAAGAGCTGATCATTGGAGTGTATATACTAATAGTACATACATCTAAAAGCTGTGTATTGTACGAGTACGAATACGGGTGCATACGAGTAGAATTGTTGATGAAACTGAACGAGGATGTAATTATAAGCATTTTTGTTAAGTAGAAGTATTTTGATAAGTGTCTTGAAGTCTTTCAAAAGTGTATGAATACATGTTAAAACACTACATGTATATACATTTTAACTGAGTCGTTAAGTCATCGTTAGTCGTTACATGTAAGTGTTGTTTTGAAACCTTTAGGTTAACGATCTTGTTAAATGTTGTTAACCCATTGTTTATTAAATCAAATGAGATGTTAAATTATTACATTATCATGATATCATGATGTATTAATATATATTAATATGATATATGTACATTAAATGTCGTTACAACGATAATCGTTACATATATGTCTCGTTTCAAAATCATTAAGTTAGTAGTCTTGTTTTTACATATGTAGTTCATTGTTAATATACTTAATGATATGTTTACTTATCATAATATCATGTTAACTATATATATATATATATATATATATATATATATATATATATATATATATATATATCCATATATATGTCATCATATAGTTTTTACAAGTTTTAACGTTCGTTAATCGCCGGTCAACTTGGGTGGTCAATTGTCTATATGAAACCTATTTCAATTAATCAAGTCTTAACAAGTTTGATTGCTTAACATGTTGGAAATATTTAATCATGTAAATATCAATTTCATTTAATATATAAAAACATGGAAAAGTTCGGGTCACTACAGTACCTACCCGTTAAATAAATTTTGTCCCGAAATTTTAAGCTGTTGAAAGTGTTGACGAATCTTCTGGAAATAGATGCGGGTATTTCTTCTTCATCTGATCTTCACGCTCCCAGGTGAACTCGGGTCCTCTATGAGCATTCCATCGAACCTTAACAATTGGTATCTTGTTTTGTTTATGTCTCTTAACCTCACGATCCATTATTTCGACGGGTTCTTCAATGAATTGAAGTTTTTCATTGATTTGGATTTCATCCAACGGAATAGTGAGATCTTCTTTAGCAAAACATTTCTTCAAATTCGAGACGTGGAAAGTGTTATGTACATTCGCAAGTTGTTGAGGTAACTCAAGTCGGTAAGCTACTGGTCCGACACGATCAATAATCTTGAATGGTCCAATATACCTTGGATTTAATTTCCCCCGTTTACCAAATCGAACAACACCTTTCCAAGGTGCAACCTTTAGCATGACCATTTCTCCAATTTCAAATTCTATGTCTTTTCTTTTAATGTCGGCGTAGCTCTTTTGTCGACTTTGGGCGGTTTTCAACCGTTGTTGAATTTGGATGATCTTCTCGGTAGTTTTTTGTATTATCTCCGGACTCGTAATCTGTCTATCCCCCACTTCACTCCAACAAATCGGAGACCTGCACTTTCTACCATAAAGTGCTTCAAATGGCGCCATCTCAATGCTTGAATGGTAGCTGTTGTTGTAGGAAAATTCTGCTAGCGGTAGATGTCGATCCCAACTGTTTCCGAAATCAATAACACATGCTCGTAGCATGTCTTCAAGCGTTTGTATCGTCCTTTCACTCTGCCCATCAGTTTGTGGATGATAGGCAGTACTCATGTCTAGACGAGTTCCTAATACTTGCTGTAATGTCTGCCAGAATCTTGAAATAAATCTGCCATCCCTATCAGAGATAATAGAGATTGGTATTCCATGTCTGGAGACGACTTTCTTCAAATACAGTCGTGCTAACTTCTCCATCTTGTCATCTTCTCTTATTGGCAGGAAGTGTGCTGATTTGGTGAGACGATCAACTATTACCCAAATAGTATCAAAACCACTTGCAGTCCTTGGCAATTTAGTGATGAAATTCATGGTAATGTTTTCCCATTTCCATTCCGGAATTTTGGGTTGTTGAAGTAGACCTGATGGTTTCTGATGCTCAGCTTTGACCTTAGAACACGTCAAACATTCTCCTACGTATTTAGCAACATCGGCTTTCATATCCGGCCACCAAAAATATTTCTTGAGATCCTTGTACATCTTCCCCGTTACAGGATGTATTGAGTATCTGCTTTTATGAGCTTCTCTAAGTACCATTTCTCTCATATTTCCAAATTTCGGTACCCAAATCCTTTCAGCCCTATACCGGGTTCCGTCTTCCCGAATATTAAGATGCTTCTCCGATCCTTTGGGTATTTCATCCTTTAAATTTCCCTCTTTTAAAACTCCTTGTTGTGCCTCCTTTATTTGAGTAGTAAGGTTATTGTGAATCATTATATTCATAGATTTTACTCGAATGGGTTCTCTGTCCTTCCTGCTCAAGGCGTCGGCTACCACATTTGCCTTCCCCGGGTGGTAACGAATCTCAAAGTCGTAATCATTCAACAATTCAATCCACCTACGCTGCCTCATATTCAGTTGTTTCTGATTAAATATGTGTTGAAGACTTTTGTGGTCGGTATATATAATACTTTTGACCCCATATAAGTAGCGCCTCCAAGTCTTTAATGCAAAAACAACCGCGCCTAATTTCAAATCATGCGTCGTATAATTTTATTCGTGAATCTTCAATTGTCTAGACGCATAAGCAATTACTTTCGTTCGTTGCATTAATACACAACCGAGACCTTGCTTTGAGGCGTCAAAATATATCACAAAATCATCATTCCCTTCAAGTAATGACAATATAGGTGCCGTAGTTAACTTTTTCTTTAACAATTGAAACGCTTTCTCTTGTTCATCTTTCCATTCAAATTTCTTCCCTTTATGCGTTAATGCAGTCAAGGGTTTTGCTATTCTGGAAAAGTCTTGGATGAACCTTCTGTAATAACCCGCTAGTCCTAAAAACTGGCGTATGTGTTTCGGAGTTTTCGGGGTTTCCCACTTTTCAACGATTTCGATCTTTGCTGGATCCACCTGAATACCTTCTTTGTTCACTTTGTGACCGAGGAATTAAACTTCTTCCAACCAAAATGCACACTTTGAAAACTTAGCGTACAGTTTTTCTTTCCTCAATACTTCTAGCACTTTTCTCAAATGTTCTTCGTGCTCTTGATAATTCTTTGAGTAAATAAGTATGTCATCGATGAAAACAATGACAAAATTGTCAAGATATGGCCCACACACTCGATTCATAAGGTCCATGAACACAGCTGGTGCGTTAGTCAATCCAAACGGCATAACCATAAACTCGTAATGACCATAACGCGTCCTAAAAGCAGTTTTTGGAATATCATCCTCCTTCACCGGCATTTGATGATATCCAGAACGTAAATCGATCTTCGAATAAACAGACGAGCCTTGTAGTTGATCAAATTAGTCGTCGATTCTCGGTAGTGGGTAGCGGTTCTTGATGGTAAGTTTGTTCAACTCTCGGTAGTCGATACACAACCTGAATGTACCATCTTTCTTCTTGACAAACAAAACAGGAGCTCCCCACGGTGATGTGCTTGGTCGAATGAAACCACGCTCTAAAAGTTCTTGTAATTGGCACTGAAGTTCCTTCATTTCGCTAGGTGCGAGTCTGTATGGAGCACGAGCTATTGGTGCAGCTCCCGGTACAAGGTCTATTTGAAATTCAACGGATCGGTGTGGAGGTAGTCCCGGTAATTCTTTCGAAAATACATCGAGAAATTCTTTTGCGACGGGAATAACATTGATGTTCTTTTCTTCAGTTTGTACTTTCTCGACGTGTGCTAGAACAGCATAGCAACCTTTTCTTATTAGTTTTTGTGCCTTCAGGTTACTAATAAGAGTTAACTTCGCGTTGCTCTTTTCTCCGTACACCATTAAGGGTTTTCCTTTTTCTCGTATAATGCGAATTGCATTTTTGTAACAAACGATCTCTGCTTTCACTTCTCTCAACTAGTCCATACCGATTATCACATCAAAACTCCCTAACTCTACTGGTATCAAGTCAATCTTAAATGTTTCGCTAACCAGTTTAATTTCTCGATTCCGACATATATTATCTGCTGAAATTAATTTACCATTTGCTAATTCGAGTAAAAATTTACTATCCAAAGGCGCCAATGGGCAATTAATTTAGCACAAAATTCTCTACTCATATAGCTTCTATCCGCACCCGAATCAAATAAAACATAAGCAGATTTATCGTCAATAAGAAATGTACCCATAACAAGCTCCGGGTCTTCCTGTGCCTCTGCCGCATTAATATTGAAAACTCTTCCACGGCCTTGTCCATTCGTGTTCTCCTGGTTTGGGCAATTTCTAATAATGTGGCCCGGTTTTCCACATTTATAACAAACTACATTGGCATAACTTGCTCCGACACTACTTGCTCCGCCATTACTCATTCCGACACCATTTGTTCCTTTCGTTCCGTTAACCCCTGGTCCGTAGACCTCACACTTCGCCGCGCTATGACCATTTCTTTTACACTCGTTGCAAAATTTGGTGCAGAAACCCGAGTGATACTTTTCACACCTTTGGCATAGCTGCTTCTGATTGTTGTTGTTGTTGTGGTTGTTATTGTTGTTGGGATGATTGTTGTAGTAGTAGTAGTTGTTGTTGTTGTTGTTGTTGTTGTTGTTGTTGTTGTTGTTGTTGTTGTTGTTGTTGAGCCATTTGTTGTAGTTGCGATTGATGTTGCGATTGTTGGGATAGTTGTTGCGATTATTGTTGTAATTGCTGTTGTTGTTGTATTGGTGATTCTTATCACCGTTTTCCTCCCACTTTCTTTTGACTTGCTTCACATTGGCCTCTTCAGCCGCCTGTTCTTTAATTCTTTCCTCAATCTGGTTCACTAGTTTGTGAGCCATTCTACATGCCTGTTGTATGGAGGCGGGCTCGTGTGAACTTATATCTTCTTGGATTCTTTCCGGTAATCCTTTCACAAACGCGTCGATCTTCTCTTCCTCATCTTTGAACGCTCTCGGACACAATAGGCATAATTCTGTGAATCGTCTTTCGTACGTGGTAATATTAAATCCTTGGGTTCGTAACCCTCTAAGTTCTGTCTTGAGCTTATTGACCTCGGTTCTGGGACGGTACTTCTCGTCATCAAGTGCTTGAATGCTGACCACGGTAGTGCGTAAGCATCATCTTGTCCCACTTGCTCTAGATAGGTATTCCACCATGTTAATGCAGTACCTGTGAAGGTATGCGTAGCGTACTTCACTTTGTCCTCTTCAGTACACTTACTTATGGCAATGTGACGATCGCTCCAAATCCATATGGACAATACGTCATTCATTGATTTCATTGCGAGGTATTTGACCTCTATATGATACGTTTTGTAAACATTGCATTCTTTTGAAAAGGCACACCATAAATGAATATTTAAATCAAAGGTTTTCGACATCTGATGATTTCTACATATAGACAATCAATGTAAATAATAGTTTACAATAGTACTTCCGTTGATAATGCAGTCAAAATAAGATACATGGTGATGATTTGGTGAATGCAATGTTTTCTTGAAAAATATGCCATGTATGACTCCATGCACATAGCTTGTCTAACATATAAGCAAACAGCAGAAGACTTCTAGGGAACCTGAGAATAAACATGCTAACAAGTGTCAACACAAAGGTTGGTGAGTTCATAGTTTTAGTGTTTCGCATAATCTGTATATAAAAGTGGATCACAAGATTTCAGTTGTTTCATCCAGAAATGTTTATCAAAATATTCTACAAGATTGAGCACCCTGGTAACTAAACTTAACGTATATATAATTTGTACCCTTTGTATAATCATCTTAATAATACACGCAAACCAACGTGTACGCTTCTCAAATAGCATACGTCCGTTAAAAGGCTAGCGCTCTAGCTCGGACGGGGATATCAAGCCCTATGGATCCATATACTACTACTCGCGCCCACCAGTTCTTATAATCGGCAGTTACTAGTTACCAAAGCTAAGGGATTTTTGGTTCAAACTCAGTGTAGAATTTAGTATGTACTTGTATCCATTGTTTTTAAAATAAAGTGCATGTATTCTCAGCCCAAAAATATAGATTGCAAAAGCAATTAAAAAGGGAGCAAATGAAACTCACGCATATAAATATTGTAAAATAGTTAATAAAGCATTTGCATGTATTCTCAGCCCAAAAATGTAGAGAGTAAAAGGGATCTTATAAAACTCACCTTAGCAGCACATAAAATTGTTCATCGTAATGTGACCGAAACTCGGAATATCAAATAATCGTAGATCTCAACGTATCAATATTGAGATTCAATATTGTAGGAAAGTACGTAGACGCAACGGAGATGATAAACACTAGGTTTGATTCATATATATACCCCCGAACATTACCCATAACCTCCTTGGCAATAACCCATAATTTCCTTAGCTCTAGCTTGCTCGTAAACCATTTTTGAAATCGTTTAGACATAACCTCGTCGTAGTATTTTATGTATAATACTAATAATTATTATACTACTGATAATAATAATAATAATAATAAGATTAATAATAATAATAATAATAATAATAATAATAATAATAATAATAATAATAATAATAATAATAATAATAATAATAATAATAATAATAATAATAATAATAATAAATATAAGAGTGTGAGAGAGAGATGGATGGAATGCATCAAAAATCAGAAACGATCGAGCTTTTATACATGTTTGCTGAATCTGATGCCCATGCAATCGCATGGGCTTTCAGTGCAAATGCCATGCGATCGCATGGCCTGTCTGGACAGCTCACTTTCGTTTATTTTCTTGCTTATCGACATATTATTTAATTATATATATAATATATTTAATTTATATAATTAATTATATATTATATTAAATTCGCATGCATAGTTGACTTGTACTTTTTGTTCCGATAAGTCGTACATCATCACTCGACTTATGTCCCGGTTCTGGTTTTTCGAACGCCTTTCGTACGCTGAGAAAACTTGTACATTACGTTTCGCGACTCGTACCTTTGTAAAAATATAGTCTTAAATTGTTCATAAACTATACCACTTGAGATATAACTTATACTTTTGAGTGTTTTGGTCATTTACTTCTATAAATCATCTTCTCGTTATTTGTTAATATATATATATATATATAATAACAATTCGTTTTATGACCAAGTTAATATTATATTTTATCGTATTGTTAAATATATATTTTCAATATTAATAAACACGTTTTAAAATACATATCGCAAGTTTATTCATATCTAATTCCAACAGTTAATATTCCTTATTATTGTATGTGTCCAAATTACGTTATTTAAACAAACACTTTAATATTTATTTCGAATATCGATAAAAATGAACGATTTCTTAAATCAACGTGGACCTCACAACAGAGACTCGTAATAATATTATAATCCTTAAGGGATTCAATAAATATCTTTTAATTCAATCGTTTTGCATAATCTTTTATCTCCGCAGTTAAATATATCGATCAGGTAATCAAACCAATAAATTTTAATTCACAGTATCATATACTCAACACTTTGTTACGTTTTCAAGTTATAGTATATGTATCTATTTACATATAATTGTTCACGAATCGTTGAGAACAATCAAAGGGTAATTGAATAGTTTAAAATTTTGAGATTCAACTTCACAGACTTTGCTTATCGTGACAGAAATATTAAACCATATTGAGAATTTAGTTCAGAATAAGTCGAAATTTTCCGGGTCATCACAGTACCTACCCGTTAAAGAAATTTCGTCCCGAAATTTGAGTAAGGTCGTCATGGCTAACAATAAAAATGTTTTCATGACGAATATGAGTCGATAACTAGAGTTTTATCACTGTTGAATAATATGGATAAAACAGTCCAATTACTCGAAGTGTATGAGAGAAGTTATCGTAAAAGAGTGAAGATGAGTAAATACATGTTCACCTTAGCTGGTGACGTAGTCACGGTTGATTTCCGAAATTTAAGGAATAGAAAAACTTCGTAATCTAAATAAGATTTGATTCTTCGGGAATTAAGGAGATTAAGATCTTCTTTAATTATATGCGGTCATCTGTCTCGATTGCTCTGTCTGTTATTTCACTATAAATTGACCTCTTTCGTTTCATTATTTTCACCACTCCTACATCTTCTTCCTCATTTCATACTTCCAAAAGATCGTGAAATGCTTCATCCAGTTCTGATTCTTGATATACTTCTAACTTTCATATCTGTCATTCTTCTCTTTCATCTACTACCGGAGGATTTTATTTACTTTTACTTTTACCTTGGGGTTATAGTGTTTTTAATTCTCCTGTGTCTTTATGTTGCAATACATATTGATATACACGGTTTGTAATTTATGTGTTGCTGTCGGGCTTTATATTTTTCCTTATTTTTCAGAGTCCCTGCTTCTGTCTTTCTATAATCATCGACATCCACAGTTAATGCTCTCTTTTATTTACTGCGATTTATACCCCAATTTCTGTTTTGGAGCTTTGTCCTTTTGTTTCTTCTTCTTGCGATTAAGCACCGCTTGTAATGGTCCAGAATTCGCAGATTTAAATTTTGAAATGAACATTGTTAATGTTCTAAGAAAGAAATGGTAATGGCACGATCTTGATTTGTTAAATTATCAGAATACCCTGGAAAAGACCGAATCATCAAGAAAATACTTTCTTAATATTTTTAGAGGTTAAATAGAATACAAGAGTCGTGTGACATAACACATGACGATGTTATGATCTGTGAATCATCACGTTCCATTTAGAAACTCAGCATAACTTACTGTAATATAATCACGTTGATCAAGTGTCATTATATTATACTAATTTATGCTTCAGTTCCCAACAGTACTTCAATAACATTCATATTTTAAACTCGAAGGTTTCAGAATTTAGAAACTAAAACAGTTTCCTTTATGATGATACAGATAACGCAAGAAGATAAATGATTTCAGATAAGAATAGCTATGAAAATATCTTCAGAAATATGGAGGATATTTATAATGAAAGTTACGATGATATCTTAGAATTTCTAATATCAGAGGATGATGAAGAATATTGTCCATGAGGGTTTAGAGTCAGGAGCAAGGTATTCGTTAATGATTTCAGCAAACTCTGAATCATTTGGATTCTTTGAAGGTAGATTTAGTCTTTGTGATTTGTCCACAACCTCCTTCATGGTCTGCTCAATCCGTTTTTCAATTCCAAACCTTCTCTTTTTCTCAGCTTTACCACCATACTATTCTTTATCATCAAACTTTTAACTGTTAAGGTCGTTTATAGTTTTTGCTGCTTCATCAACATTTTTCCAAAATTCGGAGAACTAGTTTCGTAGTTTGGGGTGTTTTTCGGAAACTTCACATTCGAAGTATGTAAGTCCAGGAGGTAGACGTTATATGTACACATATAACTGTTGGCGTAGACGTGCTACAAGATTTCAAAATACTGATTGCTAATTCCCGATAGTTGGTATGTCAATTGCCGTTACAAGATGTGGATGAGTACATGATATAGTTTCAATGAGTATAAGGATTTTTCAGAAGGTCAAAGATCAATGAAGTTGTTGGTAAATTTACTGCTAATGTGGTGGAACATGAAAGATTCCCCGATAACAAAAACGTATATGCCAAAGTTACAAGTCTGAAAGGTCGTCGTCGACTGGTTGAACAGTTGATAATACTGGATATTTTGAAAAGAAATTGCAAGGTTATTTTCAGTAATAACAATGCTAAAGGATCTTTCACATTTTTGAAGTCAAAGTATAGCTTTGAAAGATGTAGAGATCTAAGAATGATGTCACCCGTTAAATCTTGACTTGGATTCTAATCCATCAATATCTGAATATGTAATTGAATTTGTATGAAAATGATTGTATATCGCTGTGAGCATAGTTAATAATTTTTGAATCAAAGTTGAAGAATGTACAGTATAACATATTAATTGTGAACTTATATATTTCCCGGGAATTACCTACCCGTTAAAGATTTCACAAGTAATATTTTGTACAAAAGAATTTTTATTACCGTCTTTATGAAAATATATGTATGTATATTTTCTTCAGATGTAATACAGATTTGATGAGTTAATATTATATTAAGCTCGTTTGATTTTTGACTTGAATTAGAAATGAATAATCTCTAAAACATTAAAGATTTAATAATCTTTACGGAGTATTTCACTAATGTAATCAATACTCAGTTTTATTGATATTTTCTCAGTGAATCATATTGGTGCTCATGGAACTCTTGCTAACTTCACAAGGTACGAATGATGTTTTCTAGAAAGTTTCGAATACATCGAAGATGAAAGTATAAAATCAACCATATAATTGAATAATATACTTAGTTTATTATGAAATGGAATTCATTGAGTTGGAAACAGAGATTGTAGTTAACGATGGTTAAGTCATTAACGAAGGATGTACATCATAGCATATTAGTAATATGAATTAACCGAGTAGTACCTACCAGTTAAGATTTACACGTAATAACTTGGTACGAAAAGATTTATTTTGATTTCAAAATTCATATATATTAAATATACATAAAATTTCTTCAGGGAAAATGAGTTAATACTTCATCGGTTATTGTTGCTGGTATTTCTTGGTAACTACGGTGCGTATAACGTTGATGCTCGTGGAACAGATTGTGAATTTGAGGTTTGCGATGCGGATGTTGTTGGTGGTGGTAATGGTACTGTTGGTGTTGTTGTCGGTGGTACTGTTGATGCCGGTGATGCTGCTGGTGCTTGTAACCTTTGCACCATATTCTCCAAAGCCACTACCCGAGCGCGAAGCTCGTTGACTTCTTCTACTACACCGGGATGATTGGCGGTTCGGACGAGCGGATAAATAAGATCCAAAATTTGAGAGAGTATATGATCATGATGAGATATTCTGGAGATGAGAGAGAAAATGGTATTACGAACAGGTTCGCCGGTAAGTGCTTCAGGTTCTTCGCCAAGAGGGCAATGTGGTGGATGGAAGGGATCGCCTTCTTCTTGTCTCCAATAATTAAGTAGGCCACGAACCCATCCCCAATTCATCCAGAATAGATGATGGCTAATTGGTTGATCCATTCCGGTTACACTGTCTTCGGAATTCAGGTGAATATCCATATCGGAATAGCTGTCGGAGTTTAAGGAATTTGAACTAGATACGGGATCCATCTTGTATAATTAGAGAGATGATTTTTGATATGAAATAGATTATAGAATTTAGATTGGTACTCTTCAATACATAATTTACATATGTATATATAATACCAAAATTCCATAAATCACGGAGGAATTTTCAGAAGATGTCAGGAAAAGTTTACAGTAACAGACACGCTAAGATATGAATTTTTTTCTATACACTATTTATGAAATAAATGCAGGAAAACATGTCTAGACTTAAGAATGATAAACATGTAATTTCCGACAAGAAATGATAAGCAAAACTTTTAACATGCAGAAACGGTCGAAGTCCAGACTTACTAATGCATCCTAACAACTATCAGTTAGACACACTCATGCAAGACCTGGTTCGCTAGGACCAATGCTCTGATACCAACTGTGACGATCGCTCCAAATCCATATGGACAATACGTCATTCATTGATTTCATTGCGAGGTATTTGACCTCTATATGATACGTTTTGTAAACATTGCATTCTTTTGAAAAGGCACACCATAAATGAATATTTAAATCAAAGGTTTTTGACATCTGATGATTTCTACATATAGACAATCAAAGTAAATAATAGTTTACAATAGTACTTCCGTTGATAATGCAGTCAAAATAAGATACATGGTGATGATTTGGTGAATGCAATGTTTCCTTGAAAAATATGCCATGTATGACTCCATGCACATAGCTTGTCTAATATATAAGCAAACAGCGGAAGACTTCTAGGGAACCTAAGAATAAACATGCTAACAAGTGTCAACACAAAGGTTGGTGAGTTCATAGTTTTAGTGTTTCGCATAATCTGTATATAAAAGTGGATCACAAGATTTCAGTTATTTCATCCAGAATTGTTTATCAAAATATTCTACAAGATTGAGCACCCTGGTAACTAAACTTAACGTATATATAATATGTACCCTTTGTATAATCATCTTAATAATACACGCAAACCAACGTGTACGCTTCTCAAATAGCATACGTCCGTTAAAAGGCTAGCGCTCTAGCTCGGACGGGGATATCAAGCCCTATGGATCCATATACTACTACTCGCGCCCACCAGTTCTTATAATCGGCAGTTACTAGTTACCAAAGCTAAGGGATTTTCGGTTCAAACTCAGTGTAGAATTTAGTATGTACTTGTATCCATTGTTTTTAAAATAAAGTGCATGTATTCTTAGCCCAAAAATATATATTGCAAAAGCAATTAAAAAGGGAGCAAATGAAACTCACGCATATAAATATTGTAAAATAGTTAATAAAGCATTTGCATGTATTCTCAGTCCAAAAATGTAGAGAGTAAAAGGGATCTTATGAAACTCACCTTAGCAGCACATAAAATTGTTCATCGTAATGTGACCGAAACTCGGAATATCAAATAATCGTAGATCTCAACGTATCAATATTGAGATTCAATATTATAGGAAAGTACGTAGACGCAACGGAGATGATAAACACTAGGTTTGATTCATATATATACCCCCGAACATTACCCATAACCTCCTTGGCAATAACCCATAATTTCCTTAGCTCTAGCTTGCTCGTAAACCATTTTTGAAATCGTTTAGACATAACCTCGTCGTAGTATTTTATGTATAATACTAATAATTATTATACTACTGATAATAATAATAATAATAATAAGATTAATAATAATAATAATAATAATAATGATAATAATAATAATAATAATAATAATAATAATAATAATAATAATAATAATAATAATAATAATAAATATAAGAGTGTGAGAGAGAGAGATGGATGGAATGCATCAAAAATCAGAAACGATCGAGCTTTTATACATGTTTGCTGAATCTGATGCCCATGCAATCGCATGGGCTTTCAGTGCAAATGCCATGCGATCGCATGGCCTGTTTGGACAGCTCACTTTCGTTTATTTTCTTGCTTATTGACATATTATTTAATTATATATATAATATATTTAATTTATATAATTAATTATATATTATATTAAATTCACATGCATAGTTGACTTGTACTTTTTGTTCCGATAAGTCATACATCATCACTTGACTTATGTCCCAGTTCTGGTTTTTCGAACGTCCTTTCGTACGCTGAGAAAACTTGTACATTACGTTTCGCGACTCGTACCTTTGTGAAAATATAGTCTTAAATTGTCCATAAACTATACCACTTGAGATATAACTTATACTTTTGAGTGTTTTGGTCATTTACTTCTATAAATCATCTTCTCGTTATTTGTTAATATATATATATATATATATATATATATATATATATATATATATATATATATATATATATATATATATATATATATATATAATAACAATTCGTTTTATGACCAAGTTAATATTATATTTTATCGTATTGTTAAATATATATTTTCAATATTAATAAACACGTTTTAAAATACATATCGCAAGTTTATTCATATCTAATTCCAACAGTTAATATTCCTTATTATTGTATGTGTCCAAATTACGTTATTTAAACAAACACTTTAATATTTATTTCGAATATCGATAAAAATGAACGATTTCTTAAATCAACGTGGACCTCACAACAGAGACTCGTAATAATATTATAATCCTTAAGGGATTCAATAAATATCTTTTAATTCAATCGTTTTGCATAATCTTTTATCTCCGTAGTTAAATATATCGATCAGGTAATCAAACCAATAAATTTTAATTCACAGTATCATATACTCAACACTTTGTTACGTTTTCAAGTTATAGTATATGTATCTATTTACATATAATTATTCACGAATCTTTGAGAACAATCAAAGGGTAATTGAATAGTTTAAAATTTTGAGATTCAACTTCATAGACTTTGCTTATCGTGACAGAAATATTAAACCATATTGAGAATTTAGTTCAGAATAAGTCGAAATTTTCCGGGTCATCACAGGCAAACACCGATTCGACCTTCTCGGTCCACCGTTTCAATCCGATCGGTCCTTCGGTTCCATCAAATTCCAAAGGTTTGCAAGCAGTGAATTCTTTGTAGGTGCATCCTACACGATTTCTTGCACCGTTAGCTGCATTGCTAGATTCGGAGTTATTGTTGGTATGTAGAGCAGCCTGTACTGCGGCTATGTTTGCAGAAAGAAAGGTACGAAATTCCTCTTTGCTCATATTCATGGTTTGTCGAGTAGTCGGTGCCATTTCCTTCAAATAGTCAAATGAAACAAGTTAATCATACAGAATATTAAGAGTAGTCAATAGTATCTCGTAGCATAATATGAACTCATTTATAAAAGCTTTTTCTTCATATTAGCATTTTATAAGTTTAAATTCGGGTAGTACCTACCCGTTAAGTTCATACTTAGTAGCTAATATACAATTGAACTACTACAATTCTATATGAAAAACTGATTATAATAATATTTCGCGTTCAAACTTTTTCAAAATATTTTACAAACTTACAATACCGCTTATTTTACATATAACATGAAATATAGCACACAATAACTTTGATACAAGATAGTTGTGAAGATAATTCTAGCTAGTACACAAGTCGTTCAGCAAAGGCAATAAAGACACGTAATTCATACGTCCAAAAACAAGTCATGCATTCTGGTTTTACTAGGACTACTTCCCATCCTTGGTCTTGTGGAACATAACCGTTATGGCAATTGATAAGACAGCGTGTTGTAACGTCGTCAAAGGGAATAGGGTTACGTAATGTACAACAGTCCCGTAACAATCTAAAAACTTTGTTTCTCACCCCAACTACTGAGTCCGTTACTTGTGGGAACGTTTTGTTTAATAGTTGTAGCCCGATGTTCTTGTTCTCACTTTGGTGAGAACCGAACATTACTAACCCGTAAGCATAACATGCTTCTTTATGTTGCATGTTAGCCGCTTTTTCTAAATCACGAAGTCCTATATTCGGATATATTGAGTCAAAATAATTTCTTAACCCATTGCGTAAAATAGCATTTGGGTTCCCCGTAATATATGCGTCAAAGTAAACACATCGTAACTTATGGATTTCCCAATGTGATATCCCCCATCTTTCGAACGAAAGCCTTTTATAAACCAAGGCATTCTTGGAACGTTCTTCAAATGTCTTACAAACTGATCTCGCCTTAAATAGTTGTGCCGAGGAATTCTGACCGACTCTAGACAAGATTTCATCAATCATGTCTCTGGGTAGGTCTCTTAAAATATTGGGTTGTCTATCCATTTTGTGTTTAATACTGTAAAATAGACAAGAGTTAGATTCATAAAAAAAATACTTATTAATACAAGTAATTTTTACATATATCATAAAGCATAAGCACACTATATTACATATATTACACCACACGAATACAACTATCTTATTCTGACTCGCTCGTTTCTTCTTCTTCGGTTTTGGTTCGTTTTGCCAAGTTTCTAGGGATATATGATGTTCCCCTAATACGAGCCGTCGTTTTCCACATTGGTTTAGAAAAACCTGGTGGTTTAGAGGTTCCCGGGTTTTTGTCACAACTTAAGAAATACGGGTGTTGACGATACATATAAAGTTCATCGTGTTTGGAATCAAATTTCTCTATTTTTATGCCCTTTCCCTTATTGTTCTTTTTTGCCTTATTAGATTGTGTTGGGTAATTTCTATAACATCATCGGAATCCTTGTCGGGATCCGATTCATCGGAGAATTGGTAATCCTCCCAATACTTTGCTTCCTTGGTGGAAACACCATTGACCATAATTAACTTTGGTCGATTGGTTGAGGATTTTATTCTACTTAACCGTTTTATTATTTCCCCCACTGGTTCTATTTCTTCTTCCAGTTCCGATTCTTCTTCCGGTTCCGATTCTTCTTCCGGTTCCGACTCTTCTTCCGGTTCCTCTTCGGGAACTTGTGAATCAGTCCACGAATCATTCCAATTTACATTTGACTCTTCATTATTATTAGGTGAGTCAATGGGACTTATTCTAGAGGTAGACATCTATCACATAATATCGAACACGTTAAGAGATTAATATATCACATAATATTCACATGTTAGAAATATATAGTTTCCAACAAAATTTGTTAAGCAATCATTTTTCAAGTAAACACGGTCGAAGTCCAGACTCACTAATGCATCCTAACAAACTCGATAAGACACACTAATGCAAAATTCTGGTTCTCTAAGACAAACGCTCGGATACCAACTGAAATGTCCCGTTCATATTGATTATAAATGTTCCATATTAATTGATTTCGTTGCGAGGTTTTGACCTCTATATGAGACGTTTTTCAAAGACTGCATTCATTTTTAAAACAACCATAACCTTTATTTTATCAATAAAGGTTTCAAAAGCATTACGTAGATTATCAAATAATGATAATCTAAAATATATTGTTTACACACGACCATTACATAATGGTTTACAATAGAAATATATTACATCGACATATGTTTCTTGAATGCAGTTTTTACATAATATCATACAAACATGGACTCCAAATCTTGTCCTTAATTTAGTATGCAACAGCGGAAGCTCTTAATATTCACCTGAGAATAAACATGCTTTAAACGTCAACAAATATGTTGGTGAGTTATAGGTTTAACCTATATATATCAAATTGTAACAATAGACCACAAGATTTCATATTTCAATATACATCCCATACATAGAGGTAAAAATCATTCATATGGTGAACACCTGGTAACCGACATTAACAAGATGCATATATAAAAATATCCCCATCATTCCGGGACACCCTTCGGATATGATATAAATTTCAAAGTACTAAAGCATCCGGTACTTTGGATGGGGTTTGTTAGGCCCAATAGATCTATCTTTAGGATTCGCGTCAATTAGGGTGTCTGTTCCCTAATTCTTAGATTACCAGACTTAATAAAAAGGGGCATATTCGATTTCGATAATTCAACCATAGAATGTAGTTTCACGTACTTGTGTCTATTTTGTAAATCATTTATAAAACATGCATGTATTCTCATCCCAAAAATATTAGATTTTAAAAGTGGGACTATAACTCACTTTCACAGATTTTTACTTCGTCGGGAAGTAAGATTTGGCCACTGGTCGATTCACGAACCTATAACAAATATATATATATATATATATATCAAAGTATATTCAAAATATATTTACAACACTTTTAATACATTTTGATGTTTTAAGTTTATTAAGTCAGCTATCCTCGTTAGTAACCTACAACTAGTTGTCCAACGTTAGATGTACAGAAAAAAAATTGATATATATTATCTTGAATCAATCCACGACCCAGTGTATACACGTCTCAGGCTAGATCACAACTCAAAGTATATATATTTTTGGAATCAACCTCAACCCTGTATAGCTAACTCCCACATTACTGCATATAGAGTGTCTATGGTTGTTCCAAATAATATATACACATGGGTCGATATGATATGTCAAAACATTTGCATACGTGTCTATGGTATCCCAAGATTACATAATATATTAGAATACATGTATAATACAATATAAGTTAGCTAGGATATGATTAATATAGATTTGTTACCAATTTTCACGTTGCTACAACAAGAAAAATTATCCAATCTTGTTTTACCCATAACTTCTTTATTTTAAATCCGTTTTGAGTTAATCAAATTGCTATGGTTTCATATTGAACTCTATATTATAAATCTAAACAGAAAAAGTATAGGTTTATAGTCGGAAATATAAATTACAAGTCGTTTTTGTAAAGGTAGTCATTTCAGTCGAAAGAACGACGTCTAGATGACCATTTTAGAAAACATACTTCCACTTTGAGTTTAACCATAATTTTTGGATATAGTTTCATGTTCATAAGAAAAATCATTTTCCCAGAAGAACAACTTTTAAATCAAAGTTTAACATAGTTTTTAATTAACTAACCCAAAACAGCCCGCGGTGTTACTACGACGGCGTATGTCCGGTTTTACAGTGTTCTTCGTGTTTCCAGGTTTTAAATCATTAAGTTAGCATATCATATAGATATAGAACATGTGTTTAGTTGATTTTAAAAGTCAAGTTAGAAGAATTAACTTTTGTTTGCGAACAAGTTTAGAATTAACTAAACTATGTTCTAGTGATTTCAAGTTTAAACCTTCGAATAAGATAGCTTTATATGTATGAATAGAATGATGTTATGAACATCATTACTACCTCAAGTTTTCTGGATAAAGCTACTGGAAATGAGAAAAATTTATCTAGCTTCAAAGGATCCTTAGATGGTTTGAAAGTTCTTGAAGCAGAATCATGACACGAAAAACAAGTTCAAGTAAGATTTCTACTCGAAATAAGATTGGTATAGTTATAGAAATTGAATCAAAGTTTGAATATGAGTATTACTTTGTATTAGAAAGATATCTTACTATAAATAAGAAATATTTTTTGAGGTTGGATGATCACTCTACAAGATTGGAAGTAAGCTAGCAAACTTGGAAGTATTCTTGATTTTATGAAACTAGAACTTGTAGAATTTATGAAGAACACTTAGAACTTGAAGATAGAACTAGAGAGAGATTAATTAGATGAAGAAAATTGAAGAATGAAAGTATTTGTAGGTGTTTTTGGTCATTGGTATATGGATTAGATATAAAGGATGTGTAATTTTGTTTACATGTAAATAAGTCATGAATGATTACTCATATTTTTGTAATTTTAAGAGATATTTCATGCTAGTTGCCAAATGATGGTTCCCACATGTGTTAGGTGACTCACATGGGCTGCTAAGAGCTGATAATTGGAGTGTATATACCAATAGTACATACATCTAAAAGCTGTGTATTGTACGAGTACGAATACGGGTGCATACGAGTAGAATTGTTGATGAAACTGAACGAGGATGTAATTGTAAGCATTTTTGTTAAGTAGAAGTATTTTGATAAGTGTCTTGAAGTTTTTCAAAAGTGTATGAATACATGTTAAAACACTACATGTATATACATTTTAACTGAGTCGTTAAGTCATCGTTAGTCGTTACATGTAAGTGTCGTTTTGAAACCTTTAGGTTAATGATCTTGTTAAATGTTGTTAACCCATTGTTTATTAAATCAAATGAGATGTTAAATTATTATATTATCATGATATCATGATGTATTAATATACATTAAATGTCGTTACAATGATAATCGTTACATATATGTCTCGTTTCAAAATCATTAAGTTAGTAGTCTTGTTTTTACATATGTAATTCATTGTTAATATACTTAATGATATGTTTACTTATCATAATATCATGTTAACTATATATATATATATATATATATATATATATATATATATATATATATATATATATATATATATATATATATATATATATATATCCATATATATGTCATCATATAGTTTTTACAAGTTTTAACGTTCGTGAATCGCCGGTCAACTTGGGTGGTCAATTGTCTATATGAAACCTATTTCAATTAATCAAGTCTTAACAAGTTTGATTGCTTAACATGTTGGAAGCATTTAATCATGTAAATATCAATTTCATTTAATATATAAAAACATGGAAAAGTTCGGGTCACTACAGTACCTACCCGTTAAATAAATTTAGTCCCGAAATTTTAAGCTGTTGAAAGTGTTGACGAATCTTCTGGAAATAGATGCGGGTATTTCTTCTTCATCTGATCTTCACGCTCCCAGGTGAACTCGGGTCCTCTACGAGCATTCCATCGAACCTTAACAATTGGTATCTTGTTTTGTTTAAGTCTCTTAACCTCACGATCCATTATTTCGACGGGTTCTTCAATGAATTGAAGTTTTTCATTGATTTGGATTTCGTCCAACGGAATAGTGAGATCTTCTTTAGCAAAACATTTCTTCAAATTCGAGACGTGGAAAGTGTTATGTATATTCGTAAGTTGTTGAGGTAACTCAAGTCGGTAAGCTACTGGTCCGACACGATCAATAATCTTGAATGGTCCAATATACCTTGGATTTAATTTCCCCCGTTTACCAAATCGAACAACACCTTTCCAAGGTGCAACCTTAAGCATGACCATTTCTCCAATTTCAAATTCTATGTCTTTTCTTTTAATGTCGGCGTAGCTCTTTTGTCGACTTTGGGCGGTTTTCAACCGTTGTTGAATTTGGATGATCTTCTCGGTAGTTTCTTGTATTATCTCCGGACCCGTAATCTGTCTATCCCCCACTTCACTCCAACAAATCAGAGACCTGTACTTTCTACCATAAAGTGCTTCAAATGGCGCCATCTCAATGCTTGAATGGTAGCTGTTGTTGTAGGAAAATTCTGCTAACGGTAGATGTCGATCCCAACTGTTTCCGAAATCAATAACACATGCTCGTAGCATGTCTTCAAGCGTTTGTATCGTCCTTTCACTCTGCCCATCAGTTTGTGGATGATAGGCAGTACTCATGTCTAGACGAGTTCCTAATGCTTGATGTAATGTCTGCCAGAATCTTGAAATAAATCTGCCATCCCTATCAGAGATAATAGAGATTGGTATTCCATGTCTGGAGATGACTTCCTTCAAATACAGTCGTGCTAACTTCTCCATCTTGTCATCTTCTCTTATTGGCAGGAAGTGTGCTAATTTGGTGAGACGATCAACTATTACCCAAATAGTATCAAAACCACTTGCAGTCCTTGGCAATTTAGTGATGAAATCCATGGTAATGTTTTCCCATTTCCATTCCGGGATTTCGGGTTGTTGAAGTAGACCTGATGGTTTCTGATGCTCAGCTTTGACCTTAGAACATGTCAAACATTCTCCTACGTATTTAGCAACATCGGCTTTCATACCCGGCCACCAAAAATGTTTCTTGAGATCCTTGTACATCTTCTCCGTTTCAGGATGTATTGAGTATCTGGTTTTATGAGTCTCATATTTCCAAATTTTAGTACCCAAATCCTTTCAGCCCTATACCGGGTTCCGTCTTCCCGAATATTAAGATGCTTCTTCGATCCTTTGGGTATTTCATCCTTTAAATTTCCCTCTTTTAAAACTCCTTGTTGTGCAAGTCTTAACAAGTCTTAACAAGTTTGATTGCTTAACATGTTGGAAACATTTAATCATGTAAATATCAATTTCATTTAATATATAAAAACATGGAAAAGTTCGGATCACTACAACCACGACCACCACCAACCACCACCACACACCACCACACACCACCACCACCACCAACCACCACCACCACCCCCCACCAACCACTACCACTACCATCCACCACCACCACTACCATCACCACCAACCATCACCACCAACCACCACCACCAACCACCACCACATACCACCACCCACCACAACCAACCACCACCACAACCACCAACCACCACCAACTACCACCACAACCAACCACCACCAACCACCACCACAACCAACCACTACCATTAACCAATCACCAACCACCAACCGCCACCGCCAACCACCACCACCCACCACCACCATCCACCACCAACCATCACCACCCACCACAACCAACCACCACCACCACCACCAACCACCACCACCATCACCAACCACCGCCAACTACCACCACAACCAATCACAACCAACCACAACCAATCACAACCAACCACTACCAACCACCATCACCACTTACCACCACCACTACCACCATCCACTACTACCACTACCATCCACCAACCACCACCACTACCACCACCACCTTCCACCACCATTCACCACCACCAACCACCATCACCACCCACCAACCATCACCACCACCAACCACCACCAACAACTACAACCACCACCAACCACAACTACCACCAACTACCACCAACCACCAACCACCACCACCACCACCGACCAACCAGCCACCGCCAACCACCAACCGCAACCACCAACCGCCAGCACAACCACCACCACCATCCAGCACAAACCACCACCACCACCACACACCACCACCCACCACAACCAACCACCACCACCACCAACCACCAACTACCACCACAACCAACCTCCACCAACCACCACCTACCACCAACCACCACCCACCACCACTACCACCATCCACCAACCACTACCACCAACAACCACCACCTCCACCACCATCCACCACCACCCACCATCACCAACAACCACCCCCACCACCACCCACCATCACCAACAACCACCACCACCACCAACCACCACCACCAACCACCACCACCACCACCACCAACCACCACCACTAACCACCACCACCACTAACCACCACCACCACCACCAACCACCACCACCAACCACCACTACAACTAATCACAATCAACCACCACCAACCACCACCAACCACCTACCACCAACCACCACCCACCACCACTACCACCATCCACCAACCACCACCAACAACCACCACCTCCACCACCATCCACCACCATTAACCACCACCACCACCTACCATCACCAACAACCACCACCACCACCAACCACCGCCAACCACCACCACCAACCACCACCACCACAGACCATCACCACCAACTACACACCATCACGAACCACCACCATCAGCCACCACCACCACCACCCACCAATACCACCACAACCCACCACGCACCACCAATCACTACCACCAACCACCGCCACACACCACCATCCACCACCCCTACCATCACGCACCACCTCCACCACCCACCACCACCACAATCACCACCACCACCAACCCCCCACTTCCACCACTAACGCAACACCAATCGCCACCAACCACCACGGCCATCACCCACCACCCACTACCACCACCAACCACAACCACCATCACCCACCACCAACAATCGCCACCTACCACCACGACCACCACCCACAACCACCAACCACCGCCACCAACCACGCACCATCAACCACCACCAACCACGCACCATTCGCCACCACCAACCACCTCCACCGCCATCACCAACCACCCACTACCAACACCACAAACCACCACCACCCACCACCACCATCACCCACTACCTACTAACCACCACCACCCACCACAACCAACCACCCCCACCACCACCAACCATCATAAAAACATTTATCATTCATCGAAAAAAAATTATCATTCATCAAACAATAATCATTCATTAAACAGTTATGATTCATAAAATCAATAATTATCATTCATCAGAAAAAATTATCATTCATCTAAGTTATCTTTCATTAAATAGTTATCATTTTTTTAAAAACTGTTATTATTCATCAGAAAACAATAATCATTCATCATAGAATGATTATCAATCATTAAAACATTTATCATTCATCGAAAAACAATTATCATTCATCAAACAATTATCATTTATTAAACAGTTATGATTCATAAAAGCAACAATTATCATTCATCTGAAAAAACTATCATTTATCTACGTTATATTTCATCGAATAGTTATCATTTTTTAAGCAGTTATTATTTATAAGAAAGCAATAACAATTCATCACAAAATGATTATCATTCATTAAAATAATTAGCATTCATCAAACAATTATCATTCATCAAACACTTATGATTCATAAAATCAACAATTATCATTCATCAGAAAAAAATTATCATTCACCAGAAAAAAGTAATCATTCATCTAAATTATCATTCATTAAACAGTTATCATTTATGAAAATATGATGAATGATAAAAAAAACTGATGAATGATATAAAAATAAGATGAATGAGAAAAAAATATGATAAATGATAAAAGTTTTAGTAACAATCACATGTCAATTATAAGTCAAAAATGTTATCATTCAAAAGGAAACAATTATCATTCATCACAAAAAAATTATCGTGCTTCAAAATGTTATCATTCATCAAACCATTATCATTCATCAAACCGTTATCATGATTACTTTTATAAAAAATGGGGCATTCCGAGAATTGAACTCGAGACCTCCCGCACCAAAAGCGAGAATCATACCACTAGACCAAATGCCCAATTATCAAACAATTATCATTCATCTAATTGTTGTCATTCATATAAAAAACACTTATCTTTTATCGAAAAACGATTATTATTCATCATAATGCTATCAATCATCAAACACTTCTCATTTATCAAAAAACAGAATTATTCATCAAGAATTTATCATTCATCAAAATACCCGATAATTGATAAAAATATCAAATGAATGATAAAAGTAGCTGATGGATGGTAAATGATGAATGATAAAAGAACGTGATAGATGATAAAAAAATATCTGATGAATGATAAAAATAAGCAGTAAATGATAAAGATAGCTGATGAATGATAAGCGAAAAATGATAAAAGAACATGATGAACGATAAAAATACCCGATGAATGATAAAAATACCCGATGAATGATAAAAATACTCGATGAATAATAAAAATATCCAATGAATAATATAAATAGATGATAAATGATCAATAAAGAATGATAAAAAAACCATGATGAATAAGAAAAAAAATGAATGATAAAAAAAATACGATGAATGAGAAAAAAGAATGATGAATAATAAAAATCGGTGATGAATGATAATTTATCATTCATCACTCGTTTTGATGAATGATAAATTTATCATTCATCACGATTATTATCATTCATCATCAATTTTTGAACGATTTCGAATGATTTTGGCTTATAAAAATATATATTCAGAGAGCATTTTTATGCATATTAATCTAAAATAAAAAATAAAAAATAAAACAATTATCATTTTTATGCATATTAATCTAAAATCAAAAGTGTTTTGAACTTGTTCGATTTGAATTCTTAACCTATAGACGGTTAATCTAGGTCAAATCACACATAACAGAAGTACATAAGAGAAACACAAGTCCCAATGAGTTTTTTTTTTCTAATTTATTTTTTTGCTATCTAAATATGAATTTTAGTGTAGGTAGTATAGATGTAGTATAGATGTAGTATTGAATTCGTTAATTGTATGTATGCTAGTATTGTTAAGTACCTTTTAAAAAGGTGGGTGTTCTCGTTGAACTCTTTTTTAAACCTTGAACAGTTGTCAGGCATTTTCTACCATTTCGCTGCACTGTATACGTATATGAACGTATCCTTTTATTGACCCGGCATACGAGTCCTCAGCATTTTCCTCAGCGAATGGGTCTGTCATTCATAATCACTACCTAGAAAGAAAAAAACGATACATACACAGTAACGATACTATTATAATCATAACTAGATCATTTTTCATCTACTTTACAACAAATTGTCCAGCACAAAGCATAAATAAAAGTTCAACATATTATCATTAACTACATCAACTATAATCACAATTTCACAATGATAAACTCACATGCCAACTTGCGATAGCTCTATAGAAGAAAACAAGTGAACTAAAAGCTATTATCATTCATCAGGTATCACCCAATCATATCACACTTGCTCAAGTCATCTATAAAATATATGGCATTTAAAACTTGCAAATCTCATACACACATACATATACATCAAACATGATTATAAACAAAAATATAAAGAAACCTACTCCGTATCATTTACCCATTCAGTAAATTTCATTGAGATAAAACATTGGTGTGCATTATTTATAAAAACGTACATCTTAAACGCTACAGAATCAATCGAGCAACATAAGTACTCGAAATTGAGCTTAATCACAACATAAACTAATGAAGAATCAAATAAATATCAATCGTTGACTTACATGTAAATTTGTGATAAGAATGAACAAGTTGAGATCATCCAGTAAAACTTAAATCTAATCAACTAATTGAACTATCATCCTTTTTAAAGTAATATCATTTGACAGCACAATTAGATACCTACATACATCATGGGTACATTCATACATCACGGGTACATTCATAAACGTAAATGAAAAAATAAAATACAATCAAAAACTTCTAGTCTAAACAAAGAATTAGACAACCAATTAATCATTTTAAGACTTTTATAAGTCAAAATTGTATGGACTTTCAACAGATAACAAATAGCACAATTTATTTAAATAAATTTAGGAATTTAATATAAAGTAGAAAAAAGTTACCTGGCTGCTGAGAGGTAAGTAATTGTAGATAAGAATAGTAGTTCATTTGTGGAACTGGAATTAATCAA
Source organism: Rutidosis leptorrhynchoides (assembly GCF_046630445.1). Classification (NCBI taxonomy): domain Eukaryota; kingdom Viridiplantae; phylum Streptophyta; class Magnoliopsida; order Asterales; family Asteraceae; genus Rutidosis; species Rutidosis leptorrhynchoides. The sequence continues at coordinate 28,220,801 of NC_092336.1, forward strand.
GCCGTAACGGCGAAGTAACGGAAGCTTCAACAATTGCAGCGCCATTGATGACTAATGTTTTCACATGAATCCTAAATAAGACCGTACAATTCACTCTCATAAACATAGATTTCACACCAAATTAGCTTCTTCAAAGTTCATACAACAACAAAATTTCAATAAACGGATTACACATACATGCAGCTACGCATATTTTAGGAAGTTGAAATTGAGACTGAAACTCGATGCCACAAGCTCCAATAGATACCGATTAGCATATCTTGTGAAGATTCAGGATCCAAAACTGCTTTAAATGCTCAGAAAAATCGATGAACAGTATCGGTTTTCTTCACATGAATACGAACTATGCATTTATTGGACGAAACTGAAGTAGCAACGTAACAAGTTTACCTTGATGCCCAAATTTTTGTGCCAGAATTCGCAATTAGTCGCTCCTCCAGTCATTGTACCCAGCATATAAGGATTTATTTCAATGATTTTCTTCACACATTGTGATGTTGAGTACAAATATTATAATAAGAAAGATGCTGAAAACTAAAGAAAGTTATTTAATAAATAATATTTTACATATACTGATAAAACAATCCATTAAACTAGATCCATATACTTAAAGATCATAAGCTTTGATCTGCATTACATGTTGTTTATGTCTACATGTATTAAACGGGCTCAATTGCTGAAATAGACAAAAAGACTTATTGACAATTCTGGATTGCTTTTCATGATTTTCTGTTCAAATAAATAGACATATGTTGCACTACAACACACATTGTAAACACACATGGACTGTGATTCCTTCACGAAAAATGCTTAGAATTCTTCACCTAATGCTCGAATATGAACATCATAACCTGAATCACAACAGAAATCGTGAATTTGAAGATTGAGGATTCGGTTGACTTTTGGAATCGAATCTTTAACTTCAAAATTAGATCTTGATTCATCATGTTTGGATCTGAAATTGTACAGGTAGCTTCACGAATAGATTTGCAACGAATCTACATTTACACTTTTCGTTAACTCGTTTCAATCTGATCCAGAGGTCAAAGCATATGCGTTTTTGGTGAAAAGATGAACACAAAATCAAAAATGTTGATTCTGTTGATGTTATACAAAATTGATGATGAACGAAGAAAGATGAACGACATTTATAAATCGGATTTTATGTAATTTAGTCGAAATTGATGTGGTTTAGAAGTGAAAACTGAGAAACCCTAATTTGAATCAGATGAACATGCGTGTTATGTTTTCTTTTTATTATCTGATTTATTAAATTGATTTGCAAAATTACCGAATTACCCCTTCGCATTTTTTTTATATAAATTAGACTATTCTGAAATGTAAGGCTCATATTCACTTATCCAGTTTGTACCCCATTTAGTGCTTATTCATGGATTGGTCCACTATATATATATATATATATATATATATATATATATATATATATATATATATATATATATATATATATATATATATATATATATATATATAGTGGTAGGATCAAGAGGGAAGTAACCAATCGGGGGAGGGGGGGGGGGGGGAAGCGGGGGAAGCAAAATCTTTTTTTTTTTGTTTTTTGAAAAAACTTTGTTCACGAACATTATAGATTGGATGAAAATATGAACATTTAATAAAGACACTTTGTGATAAATGTTTTTATTTTGGCGGGAAAACGCTCGAAGAACTAATATATAACAATTATCATGTTTTTTGAGCGTATGTTGAGGTTTTAGATATTACGGTTTAGATATTAGGGTTTATATGGTTTAGATATTAGGGTTTAGAAATTTAGGGTTTAGGGTTTAGATTTAGGGTTTTGATTTAGGATTTAGATTGAGTTTTTAACACGAACGGTTTAGAGTTTAGGGTTTTGGGTTTGGTGTTTTGAATTTATGGAATAAACCCAAAACACCAAACCCTAAACCCTAAACTCTAAATCGGGCTAAATTTTACTTCACAAAACATGAAAAAAAAAACGTTAACATTCTTCACGAACAATATTATCTTGAATGTTATTTTTGTCGATCGTTTTTCCGCCTAAATAATAACATTCATCACGAAGTTTCTTTTCTAAATGTTCATATTTTCGTGTGATCTTGATGCCTGAAAAAAATTCCAAAAAAGCGAAGAAAAAAAAATTTGCTTCCCCCGGATTGGTTACTTCACCATTGATCCTGCCCCTATATATATATATATATATATATATATATATATATATATATATATATATATATATATATATATATATATATATATATATATATATATATAACAATTATTAATATTCTACAGTAAATCCATTAGATCTTATTGATAAATCATGTTATGTTAGCCCCCTACAAAATTGTTCAGCTCTGTCCTGATGACCTGAATGAAACATGTAAAGACTTTAAGCATGTAATTAGTGGCGAGTCTAGTAGTATACCGGTGAAGTCATGAGACACTACTAGTTCTAAAATTTTTAGTAGAAAATATCCTTTAAATTATATCGGACACCACTAAATTTAACCACAAGACACCGTATATTTTGCAAATTATAGTTTTTCTTTTAAAATTGTTTAGGACATTACTAAATTTAACTACACGGACACTATATGTTGAGTTTTAAGTTTTTTTAAAGTAAACTGCCACTAAAATAGCATACAAAATATAATTAACAGTGAACAAAATTTTCGAGACCGAATCCATTTTGATCCTTGAATCACCACCACCACATGTCATATATGTAAGATTATGTATATAATTAATGTTACTTCTGTGAACATAATAAACCAAACTAGATATATTTCGGATCACGCATTGCGGCAGTTGCATTTAGATTTTCAAGTTTTTGTTTCTCCACATTTTAAAGTCTTTTCTGAAGCTAAGGTTTATTATATTAAATTCAAAAGATACACCTTATACTCTCACGTAGTTTCAGTTTCTACCCCTTGAATAAACCTCTCTCAGGGCCGGCCCGTAAGGGGTGCAAGTAGTACAACTGTTCAGGGCCCAATATTATTAGGGGCCCAGAGTTTTTATAATATTAAGCCCATATTTTAACACCCCGTCAAAAATCCCTTTAACAGAATGTTAACTCTGGTCCCAGAGCTTGGCTTGACTTCTACGCAATAGCAATATTCTACAGCGGAAGCAATTAATACCTAAGAATAAAACATGCAAAACGGATCAACAACAATGTTAAGTGAATCTACAGGTTTTAGGTAAACAATACAGTATGTTTAAGAAATACATTTCTAAAACGGTTATTAGTGGAAGACCACCAAGGTTCAATGTTAAAAGTTTGTAGACAACTCCGTGTCCCATTTCAAAAGTTTGATGACACTACCATGTCAAGTTTCAATCATTTGTAGAAAATACCATGTCAAGTTTCAAATATTCGTAGATAATACCATGTCAAGTTTTATCTCATTTGTTTGTAATCCACAGTTTTAAATAACGTTGTATAGTATCTGAAAAACAGTTATCAAAAAATAGTTTAAGTTCCTTGACCATGAGATTTTACAAGTACAACTCCAAGTTGCAAAACGTTTGCATAATCTATGAGCACCTGAATACTAGCAATGACCCGAGTATAGAATCCACTATACTGGCCTTTACCTCATAAAAATGTTATACACTTGTACGAGTGTATCTAATGTTCAAAGTAAATGCACCATAGTTAATATTGTAGGGTGAGGTTGTCAACATAACGGATCCGTACATCTAAATTGTGCCTACACCGATGGTATTTAAAGTATTCAAGCTAGAGGCTTTGTGTACAAACTCAATATGCAGATATAGTACTCGTGTCAATACAAAAAGCATTTGTAAAAATGTAAGTAACAACAGCGTGTATTCTCATCCCTAAAAACATGTAAAAAGCGGGACTGTAGACTCACCTTTGAATAAAGCTCGGATTGAAAAGTGGACAATTTACTTGTACGGTTTATAGCCGAGTAATGCAACCTAAGTATATGTATTTAGGTTGGTCAATAAATATGTCTTAAACAAGTGTGGTTTCATAGTATAAGTTATCTTATTGCTCGAATCGACGCGTTTCAAAGTAGAAGTCAACATACAGTCAACTAATTCATGCAAGTCAAACAAAGTCAATAAAAGTCAAACCGAAAGTCAAACTTGGTCAAATTAGTCAACTAAAGTCAACATCAGTAGGTTCATGTCAAATGTTGGTCAACATGTCAAACCTAAGTCAAACAACACGTTTTAGATCATAATTGGTCAATTTCACAATTTCAGTTTATCGTTGTGCACAAAGTTCATGTACATGTAGCAAACTTAGCATATTATCTCGTAGTACAAAATTAAAGTAAACATGGAAAACTTCAGATCATAAGTATACTCAAAATTGATTCCAAAAATTCCAGCCAGGGTCTCATACGATAATTAAAAGTCAGGAATCAGAAGGGGTACATTTATAGTTTGCCAAGTAAGTTTCTGACCGCGCACTGATTTCGTTTTGGCTATAACCGGAATTAGGGACATGAAATTGATACAAGTTCAGTGGCCATGGTTCAAGGACAAATCAAACTAACACATATCAAAAGTTGAGAAATTTTTGTTTAGCCAATTTGTACAGTTTATTCGTGCAAGTTGAATGTTCAGTTTTCAGCTCAATTCAGAATTTACATAATGTGTGGCCCTATTGTGCCTAATGTATAAGGTTTTAGAGATTGACATTAACTAACCATATGTCACATATCATGTTAAGATTCATTTTCCAGAAGCATACATGCTAATTCAATAAACACAAACCACAGAGTATAAAACAGAGAGCAAGTTGCTGTTTCGATTCTAGTTTAGTTAGTCACATTCGCACGCAATTATCCGAATATCTATATACAATTAGACTATGATATCTACATGAAAAGTGAAGTACTTTTTGTGTAAATTTCAAATATGCAAAGCTTTAAACACAGAAGTTAACACATTTTATCATACAAGGCTATTTTCATGCAGGTACTGTATAAATCCACTTTTTCACTAAATCAAGCATATCTCAAGTTATACATAAGCAAACGGCACGATATCCTAGTGTAACCTGAGTGTTTTTAAATTACCTATCCAATGGTATAAATTTCACAATCCAATTCATGGTCTATCAAACCCAGATTTCTGATCAATCACAAAAACACAATGTTAATTTCAATTGGCCATAACTTGATCATCCGGAAACGAAATCAAGCGAATCCAAAGCCTAAAATCAATAGTTTTTTGCAAGGAATCTAAATATAATATAATATCATGCAATTGAAAAATTAAAATTACTGTACACATCAAATACAAATTCGGTTTTTGCATAAAATAATCAAAACGAGCAATTTATCGCATCTAGTATTCATCAAACATCAAGACTTGAGCAATAGACAACCTAATCCATGAAACCTTAATAAAAATCTGATTTTAGAGATTATGGTTTATGTGTTTATACCTTTGATCACAAAATCATTTATACCAACGCGTAGAGAACGATGCAAGCAACGATATTGATCAAAGAAGCAAAAACAAGAGATCAAAACTTGATGGAGAATTGTAGGGATGAAGGTAAGCAACTATTTGGTGTGTATGGGGCTGCAATCATAGAGCAAGAATGATAGGAAAAAGAATGTGACATGTTCTCTTGTTATTTAGAATTTAAGAGAATATAGTTAGTGTCCTAAACAACCAAAAGTCAACAAACATGGGCCTAAAACTAATAGTCAACATGCATTGGCTAATCATGGGACCAAGGATGATGAGGTATGAGGTCATGGACATGTGGCCTCGGGCTCGGGTCTCGGGCTCGTTTTGTGTAAAAGCTCGTTCGCGCGTGGTTCGTTTCGAGTGCCATTAACCGTACCGAATCTCTGGAACGTTAACTAGTCGTTGAAACAAAATCACCGTGTTTAATTCATTAAGTAAATAATAAATTAAATTTCTTTCGTAAGTTCAATAATTATTAACAATAATTATTCTATCGTTTTTCAGAGTTCCGTTAACTAACTAACGGACAGTTAACTAAAGTAACGGAAAAAGTTAGGTTGTTACACATATTATTATAATGCCTTAGCAAAATAACTCACGCTTCAAGAAACCAAGCCCAATTCTTATTCTTTTGTCATGTCTAGCTAAGGCTTTTGATTTTATATCCTATTTTGATATTATCACCCACCGATGTGGGATGAAAAAGTTAATGAAGTCCTGATAGTTCATGAAAAGCATCACTAAATATTCAATTTTTTTTTGAACACTTATCTAATAAAGAACCAATCATTATTAAACATAGGTAACACCCATGTGCTAAAGATTCAATTTGTGTTACAAATACAGAACCCCCATTGATAAAAGATTCAATTTTTATCATAAAAATTACATTACACCTAATTTCTATAAATAAAATAAAAGAAGAAAAGAAAAGCAGTTCATGTAACATATTCAATTTATTTATTTATTGTTTTTAACTTATATAAATTATTTATATAAAATAAATAAAAACTTATTTTAAAAACGAAAATAGAAATAGAAATACTTTGTAATTTTTATATATTTTAAACAAACTAATATATATATATATATATATATATATATATATATATATATATATATATATATATATATTTATGTTTTTATATTTTTTTATTTTTAACAAAATATTTTTACAAAATAAGAAATATTATATTTTTACAAAAATATCTTAAAAACTACAATTTTTTTTATAGCATTTAGCTTTCGGCGTTGATGAAGTCCCCGGCAGCGGCGCCAAAAATACTTGATGTTATGCGAGGTGTATACGAAATAGTTATATTTTATTGCGAAATACTATTAAATACGATACAATTTTACACAAGTTATTTATTTATTTATAGAGTGGATATACCTAAACCTTGCTACAACACTATAGGCAGTGTACCTAATCGTAAAGTAGTGTAGTTTTTAGTAAGTCCGGTTCGTTCCACAGGGATACAACTAAATTTAACGCTATATTATATTTTAAACTATATTTGTATATAAATATATATAAGTAGTATTATTATTATAAAAAGGGGGTTTTACCGTTTAGTGACCGGTTTGTCGATTTTATGTCTTAAGTCACAATTAAAACCTAATGTAAAATATTAAAAATAAATATAACATAATTTAAAGCGTAAAGTAAATGACGATAATTAAAAGTGCAATAAATAAAAGTGCAATAATTTAAAGTACGATAAATAAAATGACAGTAAATAATAACGCGATGAGATATAAAATAAAGGAATTATGCTTATTTAAACTTCCGTAATCATGATGTTTGACATGTTGATTTTAGTTTATTGCCATGGGTTAATTGTCCTTTGTCCTGGATTATTCGATATGTCCATCTGGTTTTTGTCCATAACGGTCCATCAGTCATAAATATAAAGTGCGAGTGTCCTCGTCAAATTATCCTTATACCCGAAGTCAAATATTCCAACTATTGGGGACTTAAACTGTAATAAGGTCTTAATACTTTGTTTAATAATTACACCAGGATATCGACTGCGTGTAACCCAAGGTTTTAATACTTTGTTAACAATTACGCCAAGTGTCCTTGTACGTAATCCACTCCTGTTTTAATAAGTCCATTTACTATTAATCCATCCCCGTATCCGGTTAAATGAACGATTATTAGTACTTATAAATATCCCGCCCATCGTGTCCGATCGAGTGTATGTGGTTATTTATAGGTACGTCCAATTGTAAATCTTTATATTAAATTAACGAACTATCATTCAGTTAAACAAATATAAAGTCCATTAATAGCCCATAGTCTAATTTCCACAAGTGTCGGTCTTTTGTCCAAACCCCAATTATGGTACAAAGCCCAATAACCCCGTCTTTAATATTTAGTCCAACATCACGATTACTTCGATTTAAATAAGCATAATAATAACTTAGCTACGAGACATTAATTTAAAAAGGTTGAACATAACTTACAATGAGTATTAATCGCGTAGTGTTACACGGACAGAATTTTGACTTACAAACTTACAACATTCGCTACAATAACCTTATTATTATTAATCTTAAATTAAAATTAAAATTATATATATATATATATATATATATATATATATATATATATATATATATATATATATATATATATATATATATATATATATATATATATATATATATATATATATATATATATATATATATATTGAGAGAGTTAGGGAGAAGATTGAATTAGGTGTGTGTAACTCGACTGAAACTGGCGCCTTTTATAGAACCTGGCCACCATTTCCCTGCCATGCGATCGCATGGGAATAAGGCAGCCAGGCCATGCGATCGCATGGCCAGCTGGATCCAGCTCAATCACTTTGTTTTCTAGTTTGTAGACGTATTATAATAATATATAATATAATATATATAATTTTATATAATTATATATATATTATATTATATTCTTGTGCATAGTAGACTTGTAATTTTAGGTCCGATGCGTCGCGCGTTGATAGTTGGTTCATGTCCCGGTTCCGAATTTTCGAATGTCCTTGCGTACCATTTAATATCTTGTACTTTGCGTTTCGGGGCTCGTACTCTTGTAACATTTAGACGTTTCTCATCAATAAATTGAACCACTTGGATTGTACTTTGTACTCTTTAGCGTTTGCGTCTTCAAATCGTCAAATCTGTCTTTTGCCTTCACCTTTTATTATTTAAATGAATATCACTTGTAAATAGAACAATTGCAACTAAAAGCTTGTCTTTCTTGAAGAATAATGCTATAAAATATATGTTCTTTTTTAGCATTATCACATATTAACTAAACATTCAACTTCTGTAACAAATAAGTGAAACCCATTACAATAATCAATCTACACAAAATAGATTGAAGCAAACAAAGAACAAGCAATTACATAATAAATTTTTTAGAGAGAGATGAGAGAGAGTATAGAGAGAGAGTGCCCAATTCCAATGGAGAGAGGTGAGGAAAAACAACCGTAGGAGTTTGAGTAGAGATTGAGATTGGTATAGCAGTAACTACATGAACTACAACTCGCATTTAATCGGAAATCACTTGAAATCTTTTAAGTTTTTCAATTTCCCCGATGAGTGGAGTGTAGTGGAGTTATGGAGGATGTTCAAGAATTTCGGATCTGTACGTGATGTCTATGTACCTAGGAAAAGACTACGCACTGGTCTGCGATTTGCATTCGTTAGATTTGCAGATGTTGGGGATGAAGCCAAGCTATTGGAGAAAATGCAGGCTATCAGAATTGATGATCGAGTTTTGAGAATATCTAAGGCAAAGGATAGGGCTGAAAAGGAGGGGATAAACAACGAGCGTACAAGGAAAATTCCAGAAAATGATGTCACTCCAACCAAGAAGGTAGACCGGGAACCAAAACCAATTTCGTCCCCCTCCTGCTTCAGAGATGATAGGCGGTTTAATGACGTTGTCAAGAACACAAAGCCTGCTGCAACTAAACCTTTCAACCTTCATGATACAATCAGAAGCAAGAAAGCAACAACGATGCCCACTGACCTACGTGATACCGTCCTAAACAAGAAATCTCACAAGAATGATGAGCATGATAGGGAGGTTAGCATTGACCCAGACGATGATAATCAAGACAAAATGGAGAGATCAATAGTTGGAGAAGTCAAAAAGGCAGAATTCCTTGAAAATTTTAAGTCTATTTGTATAGTGGAGGGATTGGCAAATTTCGAGTTAAAATACTTAGGAGGCCTGACGATGATGTTAGTTTTCGAAAAAAAGGAATCTGCAAGTGCTATCCTTGATTAACAGGATCACTTTATACATAACTGGTTAACCAATATACAACTTGGAGTTGGGGAATACACAGCAGCGGGTAGGCTTACTTGGATTAGCATCATGGGAGTACCTGTCAAATATTGGACAGAAAATACATTCAGGAAAATTGGTCAGTGGTGGGGACAAATCTATGATATGTGTGACGATCGCTCCAAATTCATATGGACGAATACGTCATTCATTGATTTCATTGCGAGGTATTTGACCTCTATATGATACGTTTTACAAACATTGCATTCTTTTGAAAAGGGTATACCATAAATGAATATTTAAATCCAAGGTTTTCGACATCTGATGATTTCTACATATAGACAATCACAGTAAATAATGGTTTTCAATAATACTTTCGTTGACAATGCAGTCAAAATATGATACATGGTGATGATTTTGTGAATGCAACGTTTCCTTGAAAAATATGCCCTGTATGACTCCATGCACATAGCTTGTCTAACATATAAGAAAACAGCGAAAGACTTCTAGGAACCTGAGAATAAATATGCTTTCAAGTGTCAACACAAAGGTTGGTGAGTTCATAGTTTTAGTGTTGCGCATAATCTGTATATAAAGGTGGATCACAAGATTTCAGTTGTTTCATCCAGAAACGTTTATCAAAATATTCTACAAGATTGAGCACCCTGGTAACTAAACTTTAACGTATATATAATAAGTACCCCTGTTTTAACATACATGCAACCAACATGTACAATACACAACGTGTATTAAACTTAAATAGTATACGTCTGTTTTATAGTTCAGGCTAGGGTTTCTATACCTGGAACAGACGGGGATGTCAAGCCCTATGGATCCATATACTACTACTCGCGCCCACCAGTTTTTATAACCGGAAGTTACTAGTTACCAAAGCTAAGGGATTTTCGATTCAAACTCGGTGTAGAATTTAGTATGTACTTGTATCCATTGCGTTTAAAATAAAGTGCATGTATTCTCAGCCCAAAAATATAGATTGCAAAAGCAATTAAAAAGTGAGCATATGTAACTCACCTTAGCAGCAAATAAAGTCGTTTACCGAAATGTGATCGAAACTCAAAATACCAAATAACTGTAGATCTTAACCTAGAGAACATATGTTGGTCAATAAATGTCTATCAAGCTAGGTCAGGTCATAGTGTATCACAATCCTAATGCTCGAGATCGACATACATAAGTTAATAAAAGTCATTTCAAAAAGTCAACCTGACTCAATAGTGACTTTTAAAATCTATACTATAGTTTGAATGATCATGGCAATCGAAAATAGTTTAACATTTCACATGGTTTCCCAATACTTGTATAATTAGACTGTAGTTTTATAAAGCTTTAAAATATGATAAAACAGTCAACTTGACCATTGTCCAACAAAACAAGACATGCCTTATTTAAGAATTCATTTACTCGGCTGGTAACATTCAAAAATCCACTTTATCAATCTTATAGACAAGTAGTTTAAATATTAATTACAGATTCAAAAGCAATACCAATTAACGTCAATCATAATTCAGTTGACCATAACTTTTAATTCGTTCATCGAAATTACGCGATTTCTAAATAAAAAGTTATTGATTTTTCGCCAGCTTTCCAATAACATGCATATCATATACCTTATATCAGTTGTATATGTATTAAATTCATGATTCATCATAAATTATCTAACGACAAGAATTAGCATACAAACATGCATAAACATATATACTCGAGCACTAGACATGGATACACCATTAATATATAAAAGATAAGTTATGAATGCTCACGTATCAATATTGTGATTCAATATTGCAGAAAAGTACGTAAATGCAACAGAGATGATAAACACTAGGTTTGACTTGCAAACAATACCCACGAACATTACCCATAACCTCCATAGTTATAACCCATTGTTTCCTTAGCTCTATCTTGCTCGAAAACCATTTTGAAATCATTTGGACATAACCTCATTGTAGTATTTTATGTATAATATTAATAATTATTATACTACTAATAATAATAATAAGATTAATAATAATATTAATAATAATAATAAAAATAATAATAATAAAATAAATTAAATAAATATACGGAATAATATTAGAGAGGGATAGATAGATTCAGCTGGAATCAGATCGAGCTTTTATAGTACCTGACTTGAAACAGTACCCCATGCGATCACATGAGGTTTAGCCTCCTTGGCCATTCGATCGCATGGCTATGGAATCCAACTCACAATCGTTTTGTACACTAGCTTGTCGACATATTATTATAATAGAAATATAATATATTTAATTTATATAATTAATTATATATTATATTAAATTCACATGCATAGTTGACTTGAAATTTTCATTCCGATGACTCGTACATTGTCACTCGACTTATGACCCAGTTCCGGTTTTTCGAACGCATTTTCGTACGTTTAATAAATTAGCATTTTACGTTTTGTGATGTGTACCATTATTAAGAATATATACTTAATTCACCAAAATTTATATTATAATAAATGTAACTTATAAATTTGAGAATTATGGTCATTTGCTTCTATAAATCATCTTCTCGATATTCACTAATATAATAGTATTATCAAACGTTTTATAACCAAGTTAATATCTATACTCAATATTTATAAACACGTTTTAAATACACATCGCAAGTTATTCATATAAATAATTCTTAACAATTAACATTCCAACTTATCATATATATTCAAATAGATGTATAAACCAATAAGTTTAATGTACGGTATCATGTAATTAAAACTTTGGTACGTTTTCAAGTTATAGTATATATATGTATCTATTTACGTATAATGGTTCGCGAATCATTGAGAACAACCGAAGGGTACTTGAATAGTTCAAAAATTTTGAGATTCGGTTTTACAGACTTTGCTTATCGTGTCAGAAACGTTAATCATTAAGTTTAAATTTGGTCAGAAATTTTCGGGTCATCACAATATGGATAATTGTTCAATCCAAGGTAATCAAAGTCTAGTTGCCGGAAGAATCTTAGTGAGAATACGGGGGTGCAATCTGTTAAACGAAACTATCAGGCTAAAAGCATGTCTAAAAGTTTTCTATGTGAAGGCGGTGGAAGAATCAAACAACATAATAGAACTAGACTTAGAGGAGGAGTTATCCAATAGTGATGATGACAATGGCAACCTTAATGGCAACCTTAGTGATAATGTAAACGGTAAATACAACAGTTGAAGACATCTCTAGCTTTAATTCGGATAATGTTGAAGATGACGATGATGTTGATAGTTTATTCGACCCTATTCCCGGTGTTGAGGCTACCGGAAAACCTTTCAGAAGACGAAGCATCGGGTTGCGGTGTTGCTGACGTGGAGCCTAGGGCAGACATGGGAAAGACGGCCAGTAATTATGATGACTCTTATATTCCCGAAACAATCATCAATGAAGGTGGTGTGCAAGCTGACATGGGAAAACAAAACGTTGGGGTAAATAATAATGGTCTGGTAAGCCCTAGTGATACGAACGAAATCCTAGAGACTCCTGCACGTGATCAAAATATTGATAACCAAAACAATCCAACCAACCCTAGGTGTGAGCCCAATGACCCAATAAACATTGGGCCTGTAGGAAGTGAAGAGGCTTTGGATTCGGGAAAGACTAGCATGGATATTGGGCCTAAAAGGGATGGCACTATTGGGCCAGAGAATATGGGACCCATCCACCCGATAACATAATTGGAAGTGTGGGCCTGTGTCGTGACCCGTCCTAATCCATAAGGACGAATACATTACATTTGGTTACATCGCGAGGTACTTGACCTCTATATGATACATTTTACAAACATTGCATTCGTTTTTAAAAGACAAACTTTCATCACATCGAAAGTTGACATGCATGCATACCATTTCATAATATATTCAACTATAATTGACTTAATAATAATCTTGATGAACTCAACGAATCGAATGCAACATCTTTTGAAATATATCATGAATGAATCCAAGTAATATCTCTAAAATGAGCAAATGTACAACGGAAGATTTCTTTCATACCTGAGAATAAACATGCTTTAAAGTGTCAACTAAAAAGTTGGTGAGTTCATTAGTTTATCATAAACAATCATTTCCATCATTTTAATAGACCACAAGATTTCATATTTCAGTTTTTCATAAACATAATCTAATATCAGGTATTTTGCAAACTGCATAGAGATAAAAATCATTCATATGGTGAACACCTGGTAACCAACCTTAACAAGATGCATATAGAATATCCCCATCATTCCGGGACTCCCTTCGAACATGATAAATTCGAAGTACTAAAGCATCTGGTACTTTGGATGGGGCTTGTTGGGCCCAATAGATCTATCTTTAGGATTCGCGTCAATTAGGGTGTCTGTTCCCCAATTCTTAGATTACCAGACTAAAAAGGGGCATATTAGGTTTAATAATCCAGCCATAGAATGTAGTTTCGTTTACTTGTGTCTATTTCGTAAAACATTTATAACACAATGCATGTATTCTCAGTCCCAAAAATATATATTGCAAAAGCATTTAAAAAGGGAGCAAATGAAACTCACAATACTGTATTTTGTAGTAAAAATACATATGACGATATTGAACAATGCAGAGTTGGCCTCGGATTCACGAACCTATATCATTTGTATATTTATTAATATACATAGTTGTAATCGAACAATTTATATATTATTATTAGTGATGTAATTGTTATATTTAACAGTTTATAAGTTTCATTATTTATTTATATATTTTCAATTTACATAAAGAATTATTAATATAGTTAGGTTATATGTATTGAATATATCTTTATATAGATAATCTTTATTTTTATACTTATAACCTTAGCAATGTCAATAAAACTTTAATAATAATGATATAGCTAATACTGATAATAATAATAATAATACTAATAATTATATTAATACTAATATTAATGTAATAAATAATGGTTTGTATCATTTTCATAATAATATGTATATTCAATATTCCTATATCCATAATCCTAACAATATCATTAAACTTTTATATTCAAAGTCATAAAAATCATAAGCTTAGTGTTAAATTTCTAAACTAATTACCAAAGCTTCTATAATATTAATTCGTAAACCTTATATTACTAATAATCTGATTTAATTCATAATATTGATAATAATAATAATAATAATAATAATAATAATAATAATAATAATAATAATAATAATAATAATACCTATTTATAATACTAGTAATGGTAATAATAATATAAACTATATTAATGATAATAATTTTTGTAATCATGTTATTAATAATAATATTGATAATAATAATAATAACTATAATTAACATGATAATAATAATAACTATGATTCTAATAATAACATTGATAAAAATAATAAGATTAATAATAATAATAATAATAATAATAATAATAATAATAATAATAATAATAATAATAATAATAATAATAATAATAATAATAATAATAATAATAATAATAATAGTAGTAGTAATAATAATAATAGTAATAATAATAAAAATAATAATAATCATAATAATAATCATAATAATAATAATAAAAATGAAAATGATAATAAACTACCTTCTATTCAAGTTCTAAAAAAAAATGGCCACTTCAGGGCTCGAACCCGTGACCTTCAGCTAACTCGACACTCCACCACACCATACGAACCAATCTGTTTTTCATAATTAATCCCATTCCATTAATTTATAACCCGTATTTATTCAGTTTCATTTTCTTTCTTCTTTATCAAACCAGTCGTCCAATTCAATTTTCAATAATCATAACAGCAAATTTATAAAACATGTTTTGGATTTTTAAACTAATTAAAACAGTTTATAATAAGTGATTTTAAATCATCAGACATAAGATGAATAAAAATAATAATAAAAAACTGTGGTTTAACATGTTCATAAACTCAAACATGAATTCGATCTTTTTGAATGTTTTAGAAAAAGTTTATAAAACGAAAAAGGTCAGAAAACTTTCATGGAAGCTTTACAAATCATTAATTTTATCAAAAACTTCAAAACGAAAGCGAATTCGGTGAAGAACAAATTCGTTGACTTTTTACTTTAGAACTTTGACTCCAAAATTGGAATTCGTTATGATGAATTGGAATTTGCAACTTTGCAGATAGTTTAAACTAAAGAATTCTAACATTATTGTATTAATACATTTGAAAAAAAAATCAAATTCGAGTTTTAGAAAAAATATTGGACGAACAGAGTAGGTACCTGTGTTTATACATAATTTTTATTTAATTCGACGATTTAAGGCTGTATAAATTGATAATTGATATTTGTGTTGATTGAGTGTGGTAATATCTCAGTGTAATTCTTGTTTTATATCAATTTGATTTAGCCAAAATAATTAATCAGAGAATAAATAAAATAAAATAAAAATAAAGAAGATCACGACGTGCAACTGAATTTGGAAGTTATTATTCCTGATTTGTACGAGTTAAACAATCAGCAACAGATAGATAATGACTTGAACAATTTCTGAATTACCAAAATTTATATATACGGTCTCTTTTTTTTATATAATTGATAAACAATTAATTAAATAGATTATTAATAATAATAATAATAATAATAAAAATAATAATTTTATAAATCATAATAATAATAATTAACATTAACATTAACAATTATGATAATATTAATAATCATTATTAACAATATAAATGATAAATTGCATTATTTATATGTTAATATTAATAATGACTTTAATAATAATGACAAAAGTAAAAATAATGGTAATCATAATAATTATCATAATATTTATAATTCTTAGTAATAATTTTACCAATAATATTTATAATATTAATACTTAATAATAACTACAATAATAACTGATAATATTTAAATTTCAATTATAATATGTACACAAACTAATATTGATATTGATATTAGTATTAATAATAAATGTAAAAATAAGGTTATTATGACAATTATATCCTTAACTTGTATTTATATTTAATATATACAAATTATTCATTATGTAATATTTAGTAATTATATATATGGTGACTCATATTGAGTAATAAACTTTTATGTAAATATTACAATATACATATTATAATATATACTTATAGGAATCATATAAATTTATTTTAAGTATAACTTAATTACTTTATATCTTTTTATATATTAAATTTTAATATTTAAATTATATTTTATAATTTCAAATTATAATATATACTTACATTTATATATATATATATATATATATATATATATATATATACATATTTATTTATAAACAATTGTTCGTGAATCGTCGAGCATGGTCAAAGGTAATTGATTACATGAATATAGTTCTAAAATCTTGAGATTCAGCTTAACAAACTTTGCTTATCGTGTCAAAATCATATTTAGATTAGGTTTAAATTTGGTCAAAAATTTCCGGGTCGTCACAGTACCTACCCGTTAAAGAAATTTTGTCCTGAAATTTGATTGGGATGGTCATGGCTGACAGTAATTATGTTTTCATGACTCCTATGAGCTAGCATTTAGAGTTTTTATCATCATTGAGTGATATGGATAAAACAAATCATTATGTGAAGAGTACGAGTGAAGCTATCAGAAAATAGTGGAATGAGGAAAATAAGTTTCGTCATAACTTTTGAAATTGTCTTGGTTGAATTTCGGAATTCAAGGGTTTTAAAGAAAATCGTTGAGATCTGAATGATTTGATTCTTTGGTGAATAAAATCTCTTCAATTAAATGCGATTATTTTCCTTGATTTCTTTATCAGATATTTCGCTATAAATTAACTTCTTCCGTTCCATCACTTTTATCACTCCCATATTCAATTCTCAAATTCAAAAGATTGTGAAAATGCTTAATCCAGTTCTAATCCTTGTCTTTATCCTTACTATCGCAATAATCATTCTCCTTTTCCAACTTCCACCGGAGGAATCTGTTTTCTTCCACTTCGCCCTTGGGATTATAGTGTTTTTAATTCTCCCGTGTCTTTATGTTGCGATAAACATTGATATACACGGTTTGTAATTTATGTTTTAGTATCGGGCTTTATATTTTCTCTTATATGTTGGAGCTCTTTACCTTTTTATTATCGTCTCGACCTCTAGTAAAGCGAGTAACGGTCCAGAATTCGTAAGTATGGAATTTCGAATGATTATAGTATTCTAAGCAGAAAGGAATGTATTAGCGCGATTTGATTTGATAAATCACCAGAATCACGAAAAAGATAGGACTATCAAGAAATTATGTTCTTGATATGTTTAGAGATTAAGTAGAATGAAAGAGTCATGTAACATGGTTCCTGATGAGGTTATGATCTACTGTGAACCATCATCACGTTTCATTAGAAATTTAACATGACTTACTGTAATATAATCACATTGGCCTGACGTCATTATATTATACTAACTCTTGCTTCAATTCCCAACACTACTCCAGAAATCATTCATAATTTAAACTCGTATTTTAAAGAAATTTAGAAACTAAAATAGTTTCCTTTATGATGTAATATAGATAGCACGAAGAGATAACTAATTTTCAGACAAGAAGAGTTATGAAAATATTCTCAGAAATATCGAAGATATTTATGATGATATTTTCAGAATTTCTAAGATCGAAGGTTGATGAAGAAGGATTTTCCACAAGATTTAACATGACTTCGGAGCAAGATATTCTCTAAAGATTTCATCGAATACAGAATTATCTGGATTCTTGGAATACAGGGTATGGTCCTTGTATTTGTCCGCAGTCTCCTTCATATTTTTGCATAATCCGCTTTCCTGTACCAAATTTTCTATCGAGTGTTCCCAACACTCCATTATTTATCATCAAACTTTTGGCCATTTAGACCATCTCTAATTTTGCTGTTTCCTCTGCATTTAATGCTACCATATCTGAATCATCGGTTATCAATTCGAGGTGGTTTCAAGAGAATTGTGTTTTTAGATGATTAAACGATGATGATAATATGGCGGAATATAAAAGGTTCTTTGATAACAATAAAAGAGCACGTATATATATATATATATATATATATATATATATATATATATATATATATATATATATATATATATAGGTTATAATAAGGTTGTTTCGAATGAAAAGTTGAAGTTAACTTGCTGGAGCTGTGACAAAATTTGCTACTTTGAAAGGAATTACCAAGTTATTTTGTGTAATAATAATACTAAAGGAATTAGCACAAATACGTGCTAAACGTTTACTCAGGTTCTGAGAGTTTTCAAGTGCATAACTATATGCATCAATCTCTTCTTACGTAGATGAAGTGCGGTTGGTTCATTCTCTCGATTGAGGTGTTTTCAAGAATTACGAAAGGTTTGAACGCAGATTGTAATCATCAAGATACAAATGAGGTTTAAGATGATATCAAGTGGCAAACTTGAAGAATTATTTAGTTTCATATGTTATAATCAATATTTTAATTCATTTTAATTGTCCAATCTTGGTAGTCCACAGTTAGCAGTCCACAGTCACTAACTCAATAATTCATATATAGTTTATAATATTCGAATTAATTAATACGTATCGTGACCCGTGTACATGTTTCAGACTCGATCACAACTCAAATTATATATATTATTTGAGAATCAACCTCAACCCTATATAGCTAACTCAAGCATTACTGCATATAGAGTGTCTATGGTTATTCCAAATAATATATATAGATGCGTCGATATGATATGTCAAAACCTTGTATACGTGTCCTGATATTTAAAGTGCGTAAAATAAATAACAGAAATTAAATGATAATAAATAAAATTGCGAGAATATAAATGGCGATAAATAAATTGCGATAAATAAAATGTAATCAGTTAGCTAGGAACAGTTAGCTAGGATTTTGTTAGCGTGGATTCTTAACAAAATTTCTCATAGTTAATTTGTTTGTTTCTAACAATTTTTATTTTGTCCAATGTTTTCTTCATTATGCCACTTGTTGGATTCTGATAAGTCAAAATCCAAATATGAAATTGAATGAAAATGGTTATTCTGTGGTGATCGGACTCGTATATCTATGGATATAAGTAGGATAGTAAATGACTGTTGAATCAGATTCGAAGAATGTACAGTTAACTTATTAAAGTGAAATCTAAATATTCCTCGGGTATTACCTACCCGTTAAAATATTTTCACCATTAACAGTTTGTACAAAAGAATTTTTAATTACAATCTTTATGAAAATATATATACATATATATTTTCCCCAGATGTAATCATGAATTTAATGAGTCAATAAGATATTAATCTTATTTGATTTACCATTAGAATGAGAATATATAATCTTTAAGACTTTAGAGATTACATAATCGTCACGTAGAATGAAGATAATCGATGTAGATTGATATGTAGAACAAGATAAAGTAGATGGAACGATAGGTAGAACGAAGATTACGCTCGCGGTACAGATGGTGATGTCGAGGCTGGTGATGTGGATGTTGCTGTCGGTAGTACAAGTGCTGTTGGTGCTGAGGTTGGTGATGATGTTGGTGTAATAAGTATAGCTTGTAAATCACGCACCATTCTTGTCAGGGTTTCTATCCTACCCTCTATCATTTCTATCCACCCACTCATCTGATTCGATAAATCTTGATTATCAATTCGAAGTTCCCTAACTTCTTCTAATATTCCCCTTCGATTGGTATTCGAAAGTAGAGGTTGAATATTTTCTGAGATTGCAGTAATGCGTCCTTCGAGGTGGAAAATTTTGGCAAGAAGGGTGAAAACAGTGTTTGTAGTGACGCGAACTTTTCCATGTTTATATATATTAATTGAGATTGATAATTACATGACTAAATGTTTTCAACGTGTTAAGCAATCAAACTTGTTAAGACTTGATTAAATGAAATAAGTTTCATATAGACAATTGATCACCCAAGTTGACCGGCGATTCACGAATATATATATGGACATATATATATGGTTGACATAAGATTATGATGAGTAAGTATCTCACTAAATATATTAACAATGTGTGATATACATAAGAAATGAGATTACTAAGTTAAGAAACTCGAAATGATATATATAACGATTATCGTTATGATAACATCTACTAAATACATATGTATCATTGATAACGCCATTTTCATACATATATTTTGGGCGTTATCTTGGTCCATTTGTTGATATTTTAAAGACTTTGATGGAGATATCGAGTTATTTGAGCTTAATATGAAGAAAGTGTCAAGTTATGGTTCGTTGGCTCATTAACGATGATTTTTATTGAAGATATAGCCAAAACGGAGTTAGAGTTGAAGATAAACGCGTCTCGGGTGAAAAAGTCAGTTTCCATCGCTTCAGGATGATGTTTATCGCGTTTTGGTCATCGTGATACGTGACAAAGTGCATCAGAACACGACATGGAAAAAAAGGGTGTTCTGACCAATTTATCGCGTTTAAACAACCTTTGTCGCATCCTGGTTATCGCGGAACGCGATGAGGTGGTCGCGGATCGCAATGGTGTGTCGCGGAACGCGATCTGATTCGGTTTCAGCTGTTTTTCAGATTCTAAAATAGACGAATTTTAGCCCAATTTAGGGTATCCAGTTTTATTTACGAATTTTTTTCCACAGCAACATTAGTTACGAATTTCTTTGTCTTTCTTCAATGTTTTACAAGGGTTTAAGCTACAATATCATTCTTGGTCAGTTTAATCTTTGTATTAACTTCTATTACTTTTATTAATTTGTTCTTCATTCAATTCAATGATTATGTTTAATTGTTCTTATTATTTACTTGTTCTTTGCTTTACCATGAGTAGCTAAATATTTAGTATTCACTTAGATGCATGAACCTAGGTGATGGATTGCGATCTTTTGGTTACTAACAATTAATTAAAATTACACAAGGTTAATGTCTAGCTAAGATCCATTGTTATTAAAGCTTATTGATTGTTAAATCACGGAAGATATTGATTAACTAACGACAGTTAAATTGATTAATAGCTTTTACTAGATTATTGAACGTGAATAATTTAGGAATACGTGAGATTTTATGAGGGACACCGATAATAAAATTAATCGTATAGTGGTTGAACTTGAAATTAGTTGCAATAATTGTGAGGTTGTAAGGGACACCAAACCAACCTAAGTTAGATTATAATCTTGAGTAATATCATTGTGAATTGGTTAGTAACTCTAGGTTAACGACAGTTATACTTAGGTTATTAGTCTTAAACTGTAGGAATCGATAGATAAATACAGTGTCACATCATCATAATTGTTTACTTAACGAGTTTAAACGAGCAATCCTAGCCTAGGGAATTGTAGCTAAGTGGATACCTTTGCATCTTATTGAATTAAGTTTAATTTACTTTCGCGTTTAATTAGTTTTACAATAAAACCCCCTTTTAAATCTTAGAATAATTAATAGTTCAAGTTTTCAATTACCTGCTCTCTGTGGAACGAATTGGTCAAATACTTGTTTAATTACTACACGAACTGGTTATAGTTGCCTGTATTGTGTGATAATCGATAGGTATTTAGCTAATAATTTAGAGTACGAAAGTACACATCAACTTTTTGGCGCCGCTGCCGGGGAGCGGTGTAATTATTGGAAATTTGGTTAAGCTTTTGATTATTCGATCCTTTTGTGAGAAGCAATTGTTGCAAAAGTTATTTTTCTGTTTTATTATTTTTGTTTGGATTTACGCGCAGTTTTTGTTGTGGTGCGATCGCAGGTTAGGTACCAATAACTCTGGAACCGTCTAGAGTTTACTACACACGCAGCAAAGTGAAAGAAGAACAGGAAATCGCCGAGGATTTCGCTGAGTTACCTTTTTATATTCCGAATTTTGAGTATATTAAGGAAGAAGTTAACATGGCTGAAGGAGCAGCAGGACAGACTATGGAAGCATTGATGAAAGCCACAAGGGCTGGTAACGGACACGCCATCAGGCAACCACCAGTCACTACAGATTTTGAAGTCAAGGGACAGATTCTTAATATGATAACTCATCAATGTCAGTTCAGGGGTACACCGAAAGAGGATGCGTTCGAGCATCTTCGGAACTTTAAAAGCATTTGCAACTTGTTCAAGATTGCAAATATCGCAGAAACAGTTATCTATTTGAGGGTTTTTCCTTGGTCTTTGAAAGATGACGCCAAGGATTGGTTAGACTCATTGCCTGAAGGTGAAATTGATAGTTGGGCCACAATGGAAGATAAATTTTTGCAATGTTTCTTCCCAGCTGCAAAGGCCGCTCAACTGCAGAGCGAAATTAATCACTTTATTCAGAAGCCACATGAGACACTTTATGATGCTTGGAGACGATTCGGAAAAATGTTACGTAATTGTCCTCAACACGGGTTGAACAACTTCAATAAGGTCCAAATTTTCTACAAAGGTGTTAATGTGCCGACGAGGAAAGAACTTGATATTGCTGCAGGTGGTTCTTTGATGAAAAAGACTCCGGATGACGCTTACGAAATCATCTCAGATACTGCCACGCATTCGTATGA
This sequence comes from Rutidosis leptorrhynchoides, assembly GCF_046630445.1. Taxonomy (NCBI): domain Eukaryota; kingdom Viridiplantae; phylum Streptophyta; class Magnoliopsida; order Asterales; family Asteraceae; genus Rutidosis; species Rutidosis leptorrhynchoides. Next base: position 28,244,013 of record NC_092336.1, read on the forward strand.
TTGGCATCAAGAATTAGATGTTTCTCACTCTTCTCATGTCGTTAGTACCGAAACTAGTGATGAGCTCGCATCGGTTAGAGCACAACTAGCAACTGTTAAAAGATAAATGGAATCGATGACTAAAGAGATGCATACTATGAAGGTGGGTTGTGAATTATGTCAAGGACCGCATCTTACTAAAGATTGTGATCAAGCGTCAATGGAGGAACAGGCTAATTAATTGGGTTATGTTAAGAAGGGAGATTTTGCCCTTAATGAATTTCCAGGTGGAAAACAGTTTTTCAATCAGGCGAGCAATACGGGTGGTAACAATTATCAGAGTGGTAATTAAGTTTATCAAGGTAATCAGGGTTATCAGGGCAATCAGAAGGTATATCCGTACAGGCCGCCTGGGTTTAATAATAGAAATCCGCAAGCACCACCTAGGAATTTCCAGCAGCCTATGCCACCAGTTCAGCAGCCAGAAAATAAGATGCCTCCATTGGAAGAATTGCTAAGGGGTTTTATTATGAAAACGGATGAGAGTATCACTGCTTTGAGGCAAGATGGGGAATCTACAAAACAGCAAGTTAGAAATCAGCAGGCTTCTATTCAGAACTTGGAACGGGATGTGGGACGTATTGCTCAATCGTTATCGGAGAGACCACCGGGTACTCTCCCAGCTAATACGCAATCTAATCCCAACAACAAGATGCCGGCTAGGAATGAGCACATGAATGCTATAACCACTCGAAGTGGTTTGGTTACTAACAAGGAGACTCCGAAGTCTTCACCTGTTGTTTCTTCTAATGTTTTGCAGGTACCTATTAATGAGGAGAAAAAGGAGGAAGAGCCTGAGTTAGAAAAGTCGCTTGACGAAGAGAAAAAGGAAGATGATCCGCCGAAGATCATAACTAAATCACCGCCGTTGAAAGAATACAAAGCACCAATTCCTTACCCGAAAGCGTTGAAAAAGGATAAGCTCGCTAGTCAATATCAAAAATTTGCAAACATGATTAAGCAGATTAGCGTGAACATGCCACTCGCGGAAGTGCTCCAAGGGATGCCTAACTATGGGAAGTTTCTCAAAGATCTTATCTCCAAGAAAGGTAAGTACCATGAGGTATCCGCCGCATTCCTCCATAAGGAATGTTCGGACATCTTGAAAAAGAGCAAGATGCCTCCAAAATTGGGCGACCCGGGTAGTTTTCTTATCCCTTGCGCTATGGGTAATTCGGAAGTGTACGATGCACTCGCTGACTTAGGTGCTAGTGTTAACCTTATGCCATATTCGTTATATCTTAAACTCGGCCTAGGTGACTTGAAACCTACGAGGATGGGGATTCGCTTAGCGAACCACTCTTTTGATACCCCCATTGGAATAGCCGAGGACATTTTGGTAAAGGTTGAGTCACTTGTATTTCCAGTTGATTTCGTGATCTTAGAGATGAGAGAGGACACTAAGGTACCCATTATTCTAGGTCGACCATTCCTTAACACCGCGGATGCTATTATCCACATTCAAAAAGAACAACTTAGCTTAGGTGTTGGGAATGAGAGGGTGATTTGTCACATTAATAAAGCCATGAGACACCCTATTTCAACTGATGATGAATGTTTTGCTATTGATGTTATTGACGATTGTGTTGAGCATGATTTGCAGGAATTATTAAGTGTAGACACGTCGGATGTAATCATGATGGGTAAAGTCAACGGTGACTTCGACCCGGAAGTTGAGTTGGAGGAATTGCTTAAAGAGGATGAGCTTAAAGAATCGGAATCATTTGAAACTATCCGGTTGAAAAATGAATTCCGTATCAAAACATCTCTCGAAGAACCGCCCACCTTGGAGCTTAAGGAGCTTCCACCTCACATGGAATATGCTTATCTTCAAGGTACGTCCCAATTTCCGGTTATTATTTCTTCGACACTTACCGGCGACCAAAAGGGTCGGTTGGTTTCCTTTCTCAAATCCCACAAAAGGGCAATAGCTTGGAAAACCTCAGACATACCGGGCATCAATCTGGCCTTTTGTACTCATCAAATCCGAATGGAAGATGATTTTAAACCAGTGGTACAAAGGCAATGTCATCTAAACCCGAATATGAAAGAGGTCGTTAAGAAAGAGGTGGTTAAATTGCTCGATGCCGGGTTAATTTATCCCATTTCGGACAGCCCATGGGTAAGCCCTGTTCAAGTTGTGCCCAAAAAAGGGAGGTACGACTGTTGTTCTCAACGAGAAGGACGAACTTGTTCCTACTCGTACCGTCACGGGATGGAGAGTTTGTATCGATTATCGTCGTTTGAACGACGCCACTAGGAAGGACCACTTCCCGCTTCCATTTATTAATCAAATGCTTGAGCGTTTAGCGGGGAGGGAGTTCTATTGTTTTCTAGATGGATTTTCAGGCTACTTCCAAATCCCCATTGATCCGAAGGACCAGGATAAAACCACATTTACTTGTCCTTTCGGTACCTTTGCTTATCGGCAAATGCCATTCGGGCTATGCAATGCCCCGAGCACCTTCCAAAGGTGTATGGTCGCCATCTTTCATGACATGATTGAGGACTTCATGGAAGTTTTCATGGACGATTTTTCTGTCTTTGGAGACTCTTTCGATTCGTGTCTTGCTAATCTTGAAAAAGTGCTTAAAAGGTGCGAGGAATCAAACCTTGTTCTTAATTGGGAAAAATGCCACTTCATGGTGAAGGAAGGCATTGTCTTAGGGCACAAAATCTCTCGTGCAGGTATTGAGGTTGATAAGGCCAAAATTGATGTTATTTCGGGCCTTCCAAAACCTACAAACATTAAATCCATTCGTAGTTTTCTTGGTCATGCGGGATTCTATAGACGGTTCATTAAGGACTTCTCTAAGATTGCCCGACCAATGACTAAACTCCTTGAGAAGGACGTTCCTTTCGACTTTAATATCGAATGCGAGCATGCTTTCAACTTCTTAAAAGAGAAGCTCACACACGCTCCTATCATGGTATCTCCCGATTGGTCTCAACCTTTCGAGCTCATGTGTGATGCTAGTGATTTCGCGCTAGGCGCGGTTTTAGGTCAACGCCACGTTAATCACTTTAAACCTATTTACTACGCGAGTAAGACACTTACGGGGGCTCAATTGAATTATGCCACCACGGAAAAAGAGCTTCTTGCGGTTGTCTTTGCATTTGATAAATTTAGGTCCTATTTGGTGTTGTCTAAAACGATCGTCTACACCGATCATTCGGCCCTTAAGTACTTGTTCTCTAAACAAGATGCTAAGCCTAGACTCATTCGTTGGATTCTTCTTCTCCAAGAATTTGACATTGAGATCAAGGATAAAAAGGGTGCCAAAAATTTAGCCGCGGATCATTTATCTCGTCTTGAAAACCCAAACTTAGAGGAACTCAATGAATCGGACATTCATGATACATTCCCCGATGAGTCCCTTATGGGTATCGAAATTGAATCTGAAACTCCTTGGTTCACCGATATTGCTAATTATCTAGCCGTGGGCATTCTTTCCAAAGGTTTAACTTACCAACAAAAGAAGAAATTCTTTGCGGATATTAAGTTCTACTTTTGGGATGCCCCACATCTTTTTCGAATTGGGGCAGATCAAGTGATTCGTCGTTGTGTTTATGGGAAGGAAGCTTGACAAATTTTAGAGCATTGTCACCAAGGACCCACAGGTGGGCATCTTGGAGCTAATTATACGGCTAAGAAAATCTTCGATTCGGGATTCTATTGGCCTACCATTTTCAAAGATGCTAGTGCCTTTATCAAAACTTGTGATGCTTGCCAAAGGGCGGGAAACATCTCCAAAAGAGATGAGATGCCCCAAACGAGTATTCAAGTTTGTGAGATATTTGACATTTGGGGGATAGACTTCATGGGACCTTTTCCCGCATCCAACAAATGTAAATACATCCTTGTGGCAGTTGACTATGTGTCAAAGTGGGCGGAGGCCAAAGCTTTACCTACTAATGACGCAAGAGTCGTCGTTGACTTCCTTAAAAATCTCTTTTCGCGTTTCGGGCTTCCAAAAGCCTTGATTAGTGATCGCGGTACGCACTTTGCAAATCAACTACTCGAGAAGGTGCTTAAGAAGTATGGAGTAACCCACCATTTCTCCACGGCTTACCACCCTCAAACGAGTGGCCAAGTTGAGAATACTAACCGCGCACTAAAACGCATTCTTGAAAGAACGGTGAAAAACAATCCTAAGATTTGGAACCGGAAGTTGAATGACGTGTTATGGGCATTTCGAACTGCGTATAAAATGCCCATTGGTACTACACCATTCCGTCTCATTTATGGAAAAGCGTGTCATTTGTCGGTTGAAGTGGAGCATAAGGCGTATTGGGCACTTAAGTAGTGTAATACGGATCTTAAGGAAGCGGGAGAACATCGGTTTTTGCAAATTCATGAACTTGAGGAGTTGCGAAACCATGCTTATGAGAATTCGCGCATTTATTAGGAGAAGACGAAGTTATGGCATGATGCGCGTTTGAAGATGAGAAAAGAATTTGAACCGGGTGATAAAGTTTTGTTATTTCAATCTAAGTTCAAATTCTCCGCCGGAAAGCTTAGGTCACGATGGTCCGGTCCATTCGTGGTAAAGAAAGCTTTTCCGGCCGGGCACGTGGAATTGATAGATAATGAGGGTAGAAGCTTTAAGGTGAATGGTCATAGGTTAAAATTATATCACGAGGCATTCGATAACGCCGAGAGGGAGAACCTCACCCTCTACCCGAGAGACACATGAGCATGGCCATGAGTCGATAAAATGACTCATTAAAAAATCAAATCGTGTAGAGTTTTGTATTGTTGTTAGGTAAATTGTGTGTATTTTTGCTTTAATTAGAAAACCTTGAAAAATCCAAAAACAATATAAAAGCTAAAAAAAAAAAAAAGTCACCAAAACGCGACCAAAACCACCAGAACGCGACAGAATGATCAGAACGGACCCCATAGGCTGTCGCGTTTGGGCCTCATTTATCGCGTTTGAATCCAGTTTGTCGCGTAACGCGACACCTTGTCGCGAAACGCGATACGTTCAGCAGGTCGAGGTATTTTAAGGGTTTACAGCCTGATTCATCACCACCACTCTTATATTTTTTATCTATCTCGTTTTCTGCTCTCAACACCCTAATAACCCATCAATTAAATCTTCAATTTGCTCACGAATCTTCATTTAATCAACACTAACATCATGGCTAGGGTATGATTTAACATTTTCTTGCTTGTTTTTCTTAATTTCTCATGATTAAATTCGAAGACATCTAGGACGAAAGGATATAATGAAAAGATTCACCTATTCATATTCGAGATGGGAACTCGAAAGGGATGATGTTATTGAATGGCACAAAGTCATAACATATTGGGGGTGATGGACGGTCGTTAGGTGGTATCCATCACTTGCATTAATTTCTTATGTTTCTCGTGCAAGTGGGAGATTGAAGGTATTTCGTATGCCCGAGAGACATATTAAATTAACGTGGCCACTATGTTATGATCCAAGTCGGGTCATACCCAATAACAAGCTTACCAACACTTTATAAGTATTTATTTTAAGTGCAAAAACAAGTGTGGGGGTGTGTTTATGTGTTATTGTTTGATTTTTATTGGAGATTATGTATGCTTAACATGTTATTACTTCGATTTTCATGCCTGTTATCTATAATTTCAGTTTTTGATTTCTAGGGTTCTTATGTATGAATAATTGGGGGTTTTGAATTTATGAGTTAAATTGATATGTTTTGCATGTTGTACGATTGTTAGTTGAGTATAAATACCATGAATGCATGTTTAAATTGTCTAGATTTTGATTTTGAGTTCTAGGGTTCATGTGTAATTGGGGATTTTGACTTGGTTGACTGGGTTTGACTCAGTTTGACTTTTGGATTGTGTTTAACATGTGCCGTTGATATGTATGCTTTGATTACATGTTTGGATTGTTGATTTACTTAGTTAAAGTTGCATGTGTTACTAAGAGGACGATGTTAGTAGATTGATTTGTGTTGATTTAATTTGACATCCATGCTTTGTATTGTTTATAACTGTGAGGATTTGTATGATGATTAAGGATGATACTTGGGAATTTGTTATAAGTGCATGACAGTTGTTGGAGTCTTATATGATCTATGCTTTTGACATGTTTTTACGTGACCATTGACATTGTGTGCCTTAAGTTTACTTTTGAAGGAATGCAGGGTATAGCTAACGCTAACATGTCCTTTGGGATATATCTTTTTGGTTTGTTATTATCTTTGTTTTTCAGACAGGAGGACGTGGTAGTGCTAGGGGTGCTTCAAGTTCCGGTACTGCGGCCGGTGCAGCTCAGGAGGTTGAACCGCAACCTCCAATTGCTCAATCAGAGTTGCATGTTAACTTAAGGTTTAATGGTCGATCCGAGGTAATTAAACAGAGAAAGGCGGATGTGCAAGAATTGATTCGGAAAGAATTTGAACCACACCAGGTGGTTGATTGGAATGTTTTGCAAAGGGGAGGTTTACATGCTACGGTTATGAAGTATTTGCAATTGGAATGGCGCGGTAATGTGTATAATGATTGGGTTGCTTTCTTTGGTATCCATGAAATAGTTTACCGGGAGTTGGTTATCGAGTTTTACGCTACATATGTGATGAATCTTCACCCTGAAAACGTTGATGATCCAACGTTTATGACTTTTCGATTGGGTGGGGTTAACCGCTCTATGTCATTATTTCAATTGGCTATTTGTTTGGGAATTTATACCGATGAAGAACGAACACGAGTTAGTTTTCGAGATTATCTTTGGAATACTGAAAGGGTTATTGATATGATTGATCCTCGTGAATTTGATACAGCTAGAGTTTGGGGGGATATTGCTTCTGATTCTGAATGGAGCCCGAGTAACTGCCCTTGTGTTCATATCATGGATCTCGCTCTTCGTGCAATTCAACGAATGGTTGCGCATACTATTACACATAGAAGAAGTGGGAACGAGAAGGTCTCTTTACCGGACCTTTGGTATGTGAACCAATTCCGAACCAAAACACCTACTTCGATTGCTTATGGAGTGGCTTATTTTCTTAAACATCAGGTTAGTGGACTTCGTTTTGCGGGAAGTCCAATTCGAGATGGTCATTTTATCACGAGGATTGCATCGGTTTTTGAAATTGATAGATCGGATATGGAGCGAATTGTTACTGAGGCAGTTGTGTTAGGAGAAAATGTTTTTCGAGGAGCAAGAGTGATATCTATTGAGCACGGTCAGGTTATTCCGTATAGGGTTCGTCGTCGTCGTCCCCGAGATGCGCAGGGGGCACAGGAGGAGGATGAAGAGATGGCCAAAGGTGGTCAAGATGCGGGTCAAAGTGTCGGGGGTCAACGTTTTACTAACCGAGATTTGATGGAACAGATGCGTACTATGCAGCTCTATAATGAGGAAACCCGAGCACGCTCGGAAAGTCAGATTGCATATGGCATTAGAGAGGTTACGTATCATCACGATTGGCATCGACACAACATGGAGCTTGTTTCTCCTAATACCATCTTTACTCCTTATGGTACTCGTGTTCCATGGACTCCAGAGTCAACGGGTCCTTATCGGGTTTATGATCGCACAGCAGCTCAGGAGGTTTGGGAGGATATGGTCAGACGAAGAGGAGTAGGTTCTAGTTCTCAGTATGATGAAGGAAACCAGGGAGGTCAGTCAGGTGGTGGAAGTCCTTATGGAGGGCAGTATGATGGCTCTTATGGAGGGTATAACCCTTGGTGATTGGATGCGGTGGTGGCAAGCAAAACAAACACTTTTTAATATCGTTTAGTTGTTTTTTATTTTGGATGACTGTAATCTTAATTAGGATGATGGTAGTTGTTAGTGTTTAAACTTAATACTTTGGATTTTAAATGGGGCGTTTCGGTACCGTAGTGGTACCACCCCATTAGTTATGGTATGTATGTTTTCATTTCAGGTTTCACGGTGGTTGTGCTTTATTATTTTTCAAAGTCTGGCAGTAAGTTCAGCACCTTACTTAATTATGATGTTTTGGTGATCGAGTGGATGCCGATGTTCTTATGCTGGCAGTAAGTTCAGCGCCTTCGTGCACCGTCTTTTCGCGATCTACGGATCTAAAAATCCGGGTTTCTCTTTTCTTTTCTTTTCCCTTTTTCACTATTTTGTCCTCTCGAATTTATTTTTGATTTTTTGATTTCATGTAAATGAGGGTATTACATGATCTTAAGGGGGGGGGGAGATATAAATTCTCGCGGATGTAATACACTTGGCTTGAGGCTTATTTTTGACTCATTCAAAAAGCCAAGTGTAGTTGTTTTATGAAAGCAAATGTATCACTTTTGTAAGTTAAAATTGTAGGATGATTCAAGTGCATCCATGAAGGAAGTCAAGTCTTCCGAATGCCTGTCTTACTTGGTGTAGGAGACTTCCTAATCTACATCATTTCATACTGACATTGGTTAATACTTCATTTAACGATGTATTACACCGATGTATCGTACTGTGGGAAGAGGAGCCTTGAGCTTCAACCGTGCTGTCTTTTTATGTAAGAGCAATGGCTTCGTGCTAGCGTTTGCTTAGACAACGTACGCCATGGCCAAAAGCCATGGTAACCTTTAAAATACGGGAATGTAGTATCTGCTTCTTACATTTTCTTAAAATTAGCATAAAAGCTAAGATGCGTGGGAAGTGGGGTCCAAGGACCTTAAATAAAATTAACCAAGTGTTTAAACACTTCTGGGAGAATCGAGTCCTCCCATGTTGTTCTTAGGAAGTAAAGTCTTCCAAACTTGTAAGTAAAGTCTTACAAGTAAAGTTTGTTTCAAAAGACCATTGCTTGAAAGTAAAGTCTTTCAGGTTTCGTGTAATAGACCCCCCGAAAATTTACACCCAAGGTAGTTCGCTTCAGTGCAACTACCCGTGCGGCTGTCCCATAATTGGGAAGGCTTGTATGCACACCGGCTTTTGAGCCAAATCATGGAATTGATGGACCTCTTAATTAGCCACGTGGGGCACTAATTCCACGAACCTCCGTCAATGCTTTCGCCCTACTATGAGAGAAACCATAGAGTTGTGATAGAAATCTTGATGAGTGCCGGACATCCTGTGCCCGGATTGACCATAAAGATAGGGGTAACCAGTCCCCTACGCTTTGGCGCACCCACGTTAACCTAATTTTTGGAATTGACGATTTTATATGGAATTGACGAATCATTGGTGTTTTGGGGGCATGGAGGTGAAAGAGGGATAGCCATAGCGGGTTGATGTAAGAAGCATACTTTTTGAAGGTATATACTTTGTGCATGACAGATTCCTTGGTGAACGGTAATTTTTTGTGATATTTATAGCCTTGTTCATTTTGGGGGTTTACATTGTGATTTTCATGGTGATTGGAGCTTATGATTTATATCTTGTTGATAATTTTGAATTAATTTTGGTAAATTGATGGCTATCTCGTGAATCCTACATAATTGGTTAAAGTCAAGGAGGTCAAAAGTTCGAGTTTGTGAAAAAAATTGTATACTTGATGATTAATGACTTTTTAGAAGATGGAGTTGACTTTGGCCGGGGAAATGGTAGTGATGGGTAGATTTAGGCTTGAATTGTGGTTAATTTGATGGTTGATTGAAGGCTTGAACCTTGCGATTGCTTGTTGAAGATCACCACACATTGGTTTTATTTGCTCATGAAGATAGTATTGATGTATCTTGCTTCCTATTATTGTTGAAGACGCTTCGGGTATGTTTGCTCTTACATTGGATTATACTTTTTGAAGATAAGCTTACTTGAGGACAAGCAAGGTTCAAGTGTGGGGGATTTTGATAACGCCATTTTCATACATATATTTTGGGCGTTATCTTGGTCCATTTGTTGATATTTTAAAGACTTTGATGGAGATATCGAGTTATTTGAGCTTAATATGAAGAAAGTGTCAAGTTATCGTTCGTTGGCTCATTAACGATGATTTTTATTGAAGATATAGCCAAAACGGAGTTAGAGTTGAAGATAAACGCGTCTCGGGTGAAAAAGTCAGTTTCCATCGCTTCAGGATGATGTTTATCGCGTTTTGGTCATCGTGATACGTGACAAAGTGCATCAGAACACGACATGGGAAAAAAGGGTGTTCTGACCAATTTATCGCGTTTAAACAACCTTTGTCGCGTCCTGGTTATTGCGGAACGCGATGAGGTGGTCGCGGATCACGATGGTATGTCGCGGAACGCGATCTGAGTCGGTTTCAGCTGTTTTTCAGATTCTATAAATAGACGAATTTTACCCCAATTTAGGGTATCCAGTTTTATTTACGAATTTTCTTCCACAGCAACATTAGTTACGAATTTCTTTGTCTTTCTTCATTGGTTTACAAGGGTTTAAGCTACAATATCATTCTTGGTCAGTTTAATCTTTGTATTAACTTCTATTACTTTTATTAATTTGTTCTTCATTCAATTCAATGATTATGTTTAATTGTTCTTATTATTTACTTGTTCTTTACTTTACCATGAGTAGCTAAATATTTAGTATTCACTTAGATGCATGAACCTAAGTGATGGATTGCGATCTTTTGGTTAATAACAATTAATTAAAATTACACAAGGTTAATGTCTAGCTAAGATCCACTGTTATTAAAGCTTATTGATTGTTAAATAACGGAAGTTATTGATTAACTAACGACAGTTAAATTGATTAATAGCTTTTACTAGATTATTGAACGTGAATAATTTAGGAATACGTGAGATTTTATAAGGGATACCGATAATAAAATTAATCGTATAGTGGTTGAACTTGAAATTAGTTGCAATAATTGTGAGGTTGTAAGGGATACCTGATAGTGCTCCAAATGAACATATATTTAGTAGCAATATCCTCCCAATATGTAAATTATTTAGTTGTAATTGTCCTATTTTAAGTTGTAATCGTTTATATTAAATAAGTGCGAAGACAAAAGGTGAAAACGACGATTTGAAGAAGCAAATGACCAAAAAGCTCAAATGTACAAGATACAATCCAAGTGGTTCAATTTATTGATAAGAAACGTCTAAAAATGACAAAAGTACAAGTTGCGGAACGCAAAGTACAAGATATTAAATTATACGAAAGGACGTTCGAAAATCCGAAACCGGGACATGAGTCAACTCTTAACGCGCGACGCAACGGTGCAAAAATTACAAGTCAACTATGCACATAAATAAAATATAATATTTAAATAATTCTTAAAATTATTTATATATTATATTATTATTTAATTACGTCGACAAGCTAAGATCCAAAAAATTGTGAGCTGAAAAATCAAACTCCACGACTCGCGGAGTTTGAAGGCCAAAAACTCCACGACTCGCGGAGCAGCCAGATTCCAAAATGCCTATAAAAGGCCACGAGTTTCTGCAGTTTAAAAAAAAAATATATATATATACATAATAATAATAATACTCTGTAATATATAATATATAAATATATATATATATATATATATATATATATATAGTATAGGTTAGTTTTATATTAGATTAGTTTGGGTTATGTAAAGGTTATTTTACGGGTTTTTGAAGTCGAAATTCTGTCCGTGTAACACTACACGATAAATACTCAATGTAAGTTATGTTCTCCTTTTTAAATTAATGTCTCGTAACTAAGTTATTATTATGCTTATTTGAGCCGAAGTAATTATGGTGTTGGGCTAAATATTAAAGATGGGATTATTGGGCTTTGTACCATAATTGGGGTTTGGACAAAAGAACGACACTTGTGGAAATTAGACTATGGGCTATTAATGGGATTTATATTAACTAAATGATACCTCATTAAATTAATATAGAGATTTACAATTTGACGTAGATATAAATAACCACATACGCTCGATCGGACACGATGGGCGGTATATCTATAAATACTAATAATTGTTCATTTGACCGGACACGGGGATGGATTAATAGTCAATGGACTCATTAAAACAGGGGTGGATTACATTCAAGGGTAATTGGTGTAATTGTTAACAAAGTATTAAAACCTTGGATTATACACAGTCGATAACCTGGTGTATTCATTAAACAAAGTATTAAGACCTTGTTACAGTTCGAATCCCCAGTTAGTTGGAATATTTGACTTCGGGCATAAGGTTAAATTTGCCGAGCATTTTATAATTATGATCAATGAATTATTGTGGACAAAAACCAGATAGGTTTCAAATACATCCAGGACAAAGGACAATTAACCCAGGACAATAAATTAAAATCAAAACGTCAAACATCATAGTTACGGAAGTTTAAATAAGCATAATATATTTTATTTCATTTTTCCTCGTACTTTTATTTATTGTCATTTTAATTATTGTTATTTATTTTATATTGTTATTTAAATATCGTCATTTACTATACGCTTCATTTAAAATATAAATCGACAAACCGGTCATTAAACTGTAAAAACCCCCTTTTATATATTATTAATTTAATATATTTTGTACAAATATAATTGTTTAAAAATATAGTGTGCAATAAGCCCGCTTCCTGTGGAACGAACCGGACTTACTAAAAACTACACTACTGTACGATTAGGTACACTGCCTATAGTGTTGTAGCAAGGTTTAGGTATATCCCATTTGTAAATAAATAATTAAAACTTGTGTAATTTGTAACGTATTTCGTAGTAAAATATAGTACTATCACGTACCCCCACGCTACCACATCAAGTTTTTGGCGCCGCTGCCTGGGACTCGGCGAAACGCTATATTTTTAATTTATTTTTGTATAAATATATTTATATATATTTTTAGAAAAACAATATAAAATTTAAAAAAAAAATACGTTTTTCAAACTCCACAACTCGCGGAGTTTGCAGGCTTAAAACTCCACGACTCGCGGAGCCGCCCTGACCAGCCTGACCAGAAACCCTATTTCGCATTAATTACGGGGTATTATTAATTATTATTATTATTTAACCCTAATTACTTTATTATTATTATTATTTAGTTTAAGTTTTTAAATTAATTAGTTATAATTAATTATATTTAGTTTTAATATATAAAAAATTAATACTTTTATAAAATATAAAAATAAAAATATAAAAATAATATTTTTTATAAAAATAAGTAATTTTATCACTTTTTATAATTTGTATCCTTTTATTTAGTGTAATCGTAATATTTTATACATTTTTCGTTCGTAATTAGTTTTAAAATTAGTTTTTCCGTAGTTATTTTATATGTATAGATTATTAGGCTTTGCCGTAAAATCCCTTAAGTGCTATTTCTTTAGACTAAGATTTAAGTGCTTTAGAATTTTGCGACGATTTTAAAATTTTAGTGCCTTTTAAGTCACGACTCGCTACTTTCTTATTTTTATTTTTCGACGTTTTTCGACGCGCATTCTTTTTCTTTCTTATTTCTCGACGCTTTAGTTTTTAGGACTTAGAAATTTTCTCTATTTCTTATCTACTATCTCAAACGGAAAGAAAAATTATTTAAGTGGTTAAATTAATGGACGTTGACAATTTTCTGCTTCGTAGTAATAGTTGGATTTGTTAGTGGCTGAGTTGTGAGCTTCCGATTTAAAGGGTTCTGGCTCCCTGCTGCATCTTTTGGCTATTCGAAACGTGGGCAAAAGCAGAAAAGTCTATTAACTGGACAACTTATATAAGTTTTTCTATTTTTATAACTAATAGGATAATTAGTAAATGCACCACATTGTAGCTAAAATTTGGCCATCGCAATAAAATGGAAAATTTTGAAAACAAGGCTATGGAAACTCTTTTTGATATCCAAAATCAATTAAATCAATACTCTCAAACGGGTGTTGATGACAATTCGTTCGGTCAATCTTGGATCACGAATGACGAAACAATAACTGGTTGTGAAATCTGTGGAGATTATCACTCAACATGGGAATGTTATTATTACGTTCCTATGGAAAATTACGCAGCCACTGAACCTGAATGGAATGATTATGAAGAATACAATTCAAATTGGGATTATTCCCAAGAATATTTCCAAACTCAACAACCAGTAGACGAGGAAAATTACGTGTCTGAAAATTTATTAGACAATATGAAAATCAAACTCGAAGAACTCAATGCTCAAAATGAACAAATGAGAGAGTTTGTAAACCGGCAAGCTGAAACTCTATGAGACTACACACCTGTTGATCTGAGGAGTCGTGTGCAAGAAAATCTCATATCATCGAATTTTGATGAATTCGAGAGCTCCGAAATCACCAACTATCCCGATGATACTTTTTATTCAGTCTTACCAATTTCACAACATATCGACACATTAGCCTCTATCGACGAAACCATCGATCCATTAATGGATAAAGAAGAAGTAAGGGTGACAAATTGGTACTCTTGGGAATACGATAACGTTGAAAATTTTACCCCCGAGGCCAAACCGAACTTCACCATTCCACAACCTTCCAACCCAATATTCTCAATAGACGAGTCATCCACCGGAAATGAACTACGAGCTGTAATAGATAATGACACCTCGAATTTCACCCAATTGGGTAATAGAGGTGAAAACTTTGATCCTGAGAATAAAAGGAAGGAAATATTAGGAATTGTCCACCCTATAGAAATAAGTATGTCGGTGTATATCGATCCATTTGACTAAGAACCAGAAAAGAGACATATCCATTTACTAAAAGCTACACTTAAAAAAGAATTAAGTAGTGACGATCGGGTGGGTCTAAACTTTAAACCCATTGATATAATATATACCACCCGAGATGTAAATAACTGGCTCACTATTTTAATTCTTGGAACTTATTCTACCGACTTCACATGTCGTCAGCTAAGTGTGGGGAAGTTTAACCCCACTTAACGTTAAATTAGGGGTTCGGACTAGTGCATAACTCGTTAATAAACATGCATAATAAATTAGGGTAAAAAATGCATTTTTAAAGATTAGCAAACAGTTCAGAAAAGCAACCGTTTTTGAAGAAGAAGAAAAAAAACATGTGTGATAAAACAAGAAGGAATGAACGATGAGGTGCACCATCTATCATCCTGCAATTTTGGGTATTTTTAATTACTTTTCTACACTAATCACCCTCATGAATTTATAATTATAGTCAGATTTCATGCAAATGAGGGCATTGCATGATCTCAAGTGTGGGGAAGGGTTATAAATTCTCTCGGGTTTATTTGCCAAATTTTGTGAAAATTTAAAAAATTTTCAACTAAATGAAGTCAAAATCATGTTTATACATATTTATGAACGATGAAAACTAGGTTTTAATACCGAAATTATCGTTACCTCGGAAAGGACATAAATTGAGAAACACCCTAAAACGATTGAATTCATTTAAAATGGAATAAAGGAGAATAAAAAGGCAAAGAAAGAAACTAAGTGTGGGGAGAATGTACCAAGTTATTCAATTAAAAACTATCTATCATATGTTTCTGTAAAGTTATTGCAGGTACTTTTGTTTTGGACGATTTTAATCAGTTTTACCCGATTTACTGTAATATATTTAAAAGAAAAGATGGATCTACACGATGAATCAATTCCATCATTAAAAGAAAGTAAAGTCTTCCGAAAAAGAAACACGCTTCTTGATTTAGGTCATGAAGTTGTCGTCCAGACCAGCTGTAGGTTGACGAAAAATCTAGAAAAGTCATCTCTAAAATCAGCAGGAAATCCACGGACCTCAGCATCAAACAGGGTCACCAAGTGGTCAGATTATCCTAACCATGAGAAGGATTTATCTCGTACAATGGGGGCACCGTGCAAATTAGCTTGATAAGACTAATGAATCAGATCCCCAGAAAGGATAATCTCCTTAAAAGATCAAAAATCAGCTTTTAAGACTGATATTACTCAATCCTTGAGATTGACCTTAAAGATTGAGAATTCAAACTCATGGAATTCAATGATATCTAAACTCGAGCTTGAACGAGAAAATATTTTGATCAAAAATTACAAATCGATTTGTTTTCTGAAAACCCATTTTCAATGCGTTCATTACCATTGAACGTAAAATCCTAGGAATTCACCTGGAATTCATTAGGTCACCTGAACCAAATCGGGTGTCAACCGTAAGAACGGTGGTTGCATAGCATGGTCAAAGACAGGACCTTGTGCCAGACCGAAAAATCATAGGGTGATCTTTACTATTTCTCCTACAAAGGATAGTAATTGCATCCGACACGTTTTAGACCATGAACATCTGCATGTCATTAGACATTGCCTTAACAGTTTCTTGTTCATCGCTTTCCTTTACAACCAGATGGTAGTTTACCGAAAAGTAATATACGGGACAAGTAAACTGGATGTGTTGCTTTCCTAATACGAGGTTAGCAAGTGGGTGACACAAAACCATAAGTTTTAAGCTAAAATTTTCAAATCTGAAACCCACAAAACCCACAAAAATATTTTGCAACACCGGTGAAGGGTTATTCCGGAAAACTTATCTAGGGTAAAAGCTAGATTAAATTTTCAAAAAGATCAAATGTTTCCTTAAGGATCTACATTTTCATAGTCATGTGGGACTGTAAACCACATCGTTACTATCATTGTTTATACTGCCATATCAAAATCACTGATGTATAAAGTGTGAAGAATAAAGAAGTGATTCGTGTGATTTAATTTCAAGTTCTGTATTGCTTGAGGACAAGCAACGTTCAAGTGTGGGGATATTTGATAGTGCTCCAAATGAACATATATTTAGTAGCAATATCCTCCCAATATGTAAATTATTTAGTTATAATTGTCCTATTTTAAGTTGTAATCGTTTATATTAAATAAGTGCGAAGACAAAAGGCGAAAACGACGATTTGAAGAAGCAAATGACCAAAAAGCTCAAATGTACAAGATACAATCCAAGTGGTTCAATTTATTGATAAGAAACGTCTAAAAATGACAAAAGTACAAGTTGCGGAACGCAAAGTACAAGATATTAAATTATACGAAAGGACGTTCGAAAATTCGAAACCGGGACATGAGTCAACTCTCAACGTGCGACGCAACGGTGCAAAAATTACAAGTCAACTATGCACATAAATAAAACAAAATATTTAAATAATTCTTAAAATTATTTATATATTATATTATTATTTAATTACGTCGACAAGCTAAGATCCAAAAAATTGTGAGCTGAAAAATCAAACTCCACGACTCGCGGAGTTTGAAGGCTAAAAACTCCACGACTCGCGGAGCAGCCAGATTCCAAAATACCTATAAAAGGCCACGAGCTTCTGCAGTTTTAAAAAAATATATATATACATAATAATAATACTCTGTAATATATAATATATATATATATATATATATATATATATATATATATATATATATATATAGTATAGGTTAGTTTTATATTATATTAGTTTGGGTTATGTAAAGGTTATTTTACGGGTTTTTGAAGTCGAAATTCTGTCCGTGTAACACTACGCGATAAATACTCAATGTAAGTTATGTTCTCCTTTTTAAATTAATGTCTCGTAACTAAGTTATTATTATGCTTATTTGAGCCGAAGTAATTATGATGTTGGGCTAAATATTAAAGATGGGATTATTGGGCTTTGTACCATAATTGAGGTTTGGACAAAAGAATGACACTTGTGGAAATTAGACTATGGGCTATTAATGGGATTTATATTAACTAAATGATACCTCATTAAATTAATATAGAGATTTACAATTTGACGTAGATATAAATAACCACATACGCTCGATCGGACACGATGGGCGGGATATCTATAAATACTAATAATTGTTCATTTGACCGGACACGGGGATGGATTAATAGTCAATGGACTCATTAAAACAGGGGTGGATTACATTCAAGGGTAATTGGTGTAATTGTTAACAAAGTATTAAAACCTTGGATTACACACAGTCGATAACCTGGTGTATTCATTAAACAAAGTATTAAGACCTTGTTACAGTTCGAATCCCCAGTTAGTTGGAATATTTGACTTCGGGCATAAGGTTAAATTTGCCGAGCATTTTATAATTATGATCGATGAACTATTGTGGACAAAAACTAGATAGGTTTCAAATACATCCAGGACAAAGGACAATTAACCCAGGACAATAAATTAAAATCAAAACGTCAAACATCATAGTTACGGAAGTTTAAATAAGCATAATATATTTTATTTCATTTTTCCTCGTACTTTTATTTATTGTCATTTTAATTATTGTTATTTATTTTATATTGTTATTTAAATATCGTCATTTACTATACGCTTCGTTTAAAATATAAATCGACAAACCGGTCATTAAACGGTAAAAACCCCCTTTTATATATTATTAATTTAATATATTTTGTACAAATATAATTGTTTAAAAATATAGTGTGCAATAAGCCCGCTCCCTGTGGAACGAACCGGAGTTACTAAAAACTACACTACTGTACGATTAGGTACACTACCTATAGTGTTGTAGCAAGGTTTAGGTATATCCCATTTGTAAATAAATAATTAAAACTTGTGTAATTTATAACGTATTTCGTAGTAAAATATAGTACTATCACGTACCCCCACGCTACCACATCAACACCAAACCAACCTAAGTTAGATTATAATCTTGAGTAATATCATTGTGAATTGGTTAGTAACTCTAGGTTAAGGACAGTTATACTTAGGTTATTAGTCTTAAACTGTAGGAATCAACAGATAAATACAGTGTCACATCATCATAATTGTTTACTTAACGTGTTTAAACGAGCAATCCTAGCCTAGGGAATTGTAGCTAAGTGGATACCTTTACATCTTATTGAATTAAGTTTAATTTACTTTCGCGTTTAATCAGTTTTACAATACAACCCCCTTTTAAATCTTAGAATAATTAATAGTTCAAGTTTTCAATTACCTGCTCTCTGTGGAACGAATTGGTCAAATACTTGTTTAATTACTACACAAACTGGTTATAGTTGCCTGTATTGTGTGATAATCGATAGGTATTTAGCTAATAATTTAGAGTACGAAATTACACATCAATCATATTAAGATATTGATACACTATATTTAACATGATAAAATAATATTTAAATATATCATTAAGTGTGTTAACAATAAACTACATATGTAAAAATAAGACTACTAACTCAAGAATTACGAAACGAGACTTAAATGTAACGATTATCGTTGTAACGATATTTTAATGTATATATCATATTAAGAGATATTCATACATCATAATATCATGATAATATAATAATTTAACATCTCATTTGATATAATAAACATTGGGTTAACAACATTAATTGAGATCGTTAACTTAAAGGTTTCAAAACAACACTTACATGTAACGACTAACGAAGACTTAACGACTCCATTAGAATGTATATACATGTTGTGTTTTGATATGTATTCTTACACTTTTGAAAGACTTCAAGACACATATCAAAGTACTTCTACTTAACAAAAATGCTTACAATTACATCCTCGTTCAGTTTCATCAACAATTCTACTCGTATGCACCCGTATTCGTACTCATACAATACACAGCTTTTAGATGTATGTACTATTGGTATATACACTCCAATGATCAGCTCTTAGCAGCCCATGTAAGTCACCTAACACATGTGGGAACCATCATTTGGCAACTAGCATGAAATATCTCATAAAATTACAAAAATATGAGTAATCATTCATGACTTATTTACATGAAAACAAAATTACATATTGATGTTTCGCGAGGTGTATATAAAATAGCTATTAAATTTAGCAGGAAATACTATTAAATACGATACAATTTTACACAAGATATTTATTTATTTAGAGAATGGATATACTTAAACCTTGCTACAACACTTATAGGCAGTGTACCTAATCGTACAGTAGTGTAGTTTTTAGTAAGTCCGGTTCATTCCACAGGGAAATCTTTAAACAAAGCTTAACGCTATATTAGTTTACTTTTATAAAAATACAAATATATATATAAGTAATATTATTATTATAAAGGGGTTTTTTACCATTTAATGACCGGTTTGTCGATTTTAAAACTTTAGTCGCAGTTAAAACCAAATGTAAAATATTAAAAATAAATACAAGACTTAAATTAAAGCGTAAAGTAAATAACGATAATGAAATTGCGAATAATAAAAGTGCGATAAAATAAACTTGCGATAATTAAAAAGTACGATAATTAAAAGTGCAATTAAATACAATAACAATAAAAATGCGATAATTAGAAGTGCAATTAAATATAAAATAAAGGAAATTAAATATGAAATAAAAGGATTATGCTTATTTAAACTTCCGTAATCATGATATTTGACGTGTTGATTTTAGTTTTATGCCCATGGGTTAATTGTCCTTTATCCTGGATTATTTAATATGTCCGTCTGGTTTTTGTCCATAACAGTCCATCAGTCATAAATATAAAGTGCGAGTGTCCTCGTCAAATTATCCTTATACCCGAAGTTAAATATTCCAACTAATTGGGGACTTAAACTATAACAAGATTTTAATACTTTGTTTAATAATTACACCAGGATGTCGACTGAGGGTAACCCAAGGTTTTAATATTTTGTTATCAATTATACCAAGTGTCCTTGTACATAATTTCACCCCTGTTTTAATTATTCTAGTGGCTATTAATCCATTCCCGTGTCCGGTTAAATGAACGATTATTCGTACATATAAATACCCCGCCCATCGTGTCCGATCGAGTGTATATGGTAATTTATAGGGACGCCCAATTGTAAATCTTTATATTAACATTAACAAACTATCATTTAGTTAAACAAATATAAAGCCCATTAATAGCCCATAGTCTAATTTCCACAAGTGTCGTTCTTTTGTCCAAACCCCAATTATGGTACAAAGCCCAATTACCCAATTTTAGTAATTAGCCCAACATCATGATTACTTCGGATTAAATAAGCATAATAATAACTTAGCTACGAGACATTAAATTAAAAAGGTTGAACATAACTTACAATGATTAAAAATAGCGTAGCGTTACACGGACAGAATTTCGACTTACACCCTTACAATATTCGCTAACATACCCTTATTATTAGGATTAAAATTAAAATTAAAATATAAATATAAATATAAATATTTACGTATTATGAGAGAAGAAGAAAAAGGATGATAAAAATGATCAGAATTCGGTTGGCTTTATAGGGAATTGAGTTCAGGGGTACTCCGCGACTCGCGGCATTTTTTGCCTTCAAACTCCGCGAGTCGCGGAGTTTGTAAATACAGCTCACTCCTTTTGGAGTCTTTCTTGCCGACGGATTTTTATAATTTATATAATATATAAATAATTATAAGAATTATTTAAATATTATATTATATTTATGTGCATAGTTGACTTGTAATTTTTAGTCCGTTGCGTCGAGCGTTGAGAGTTGACTCTGGTCCCGGTTCCGGATTTTCGAACGTCCTTGCGTATAATTTAATATCTTGTACTTTGCGTTTTGAATCTTGTACTCTTGTAATTTCGAGACATTTCTTATCAATAATTGGAACCTCTTTGATTGTCTTTTGTACTTTTGAGCTTTTTGGTCGTTTGCGTCTTCAATTCGTCGAATCTGTCTTTTGTCTTCACCTTTTATTATTTAAACGAATATCACTTTTAAATAGAACAATTGCAACTAAAAGCTTGTCTTTCTTGAGGAATAATGCTATGAAATATATGTTCGTTTTTAGCATTATCAAATATTCCCACACTTAAGCGTTGCTTGTCCTCAAGCAATATCGTCTTGAAATACTAGAATCACTTCTTTATTCTTCACACTTTGTACATCAGTGATTTCTATACGGCGGTATAAACAATGGTAGTAATGATATGGTTTACAGTCCCACATGACTATAAAAATTTAGATCCATTAAGGAAATTGGATCTTTATGAAAACATTTGATCTTTTGAAAATTAAATCTAGTTTTTACCCTAGATAAGTTTTCCGGAATAACCCTTCACCGGTGTTTGCAAAATATTTTTGTGGGTTTGGTGGGTTTCAGATTTGAAAATTTTAGCTCAAAACTTGCGGTTTTGTGTCACCCACTTGCTAACCTTGTATTTGGAAAGCAACACGTCCAGTTTACTTGTCCCGTATATTACCTTTCGGTAAACTACCGTCCGGTTGTAAAGGAAAGCGTTGAACAAGCAACTGTTAAGGCAATGTCCCCTGACATGCTTTTAATTATGGTCTATAACGTGTCGGACGCAATTACTATCCTTGGTAGGAGCAATAGTAAAGCTCACCCTTATGATTTTTCGGTCTGGCACAAGGTCCTGTCTTTGACCACTATGAAACCACCGTTCTTACGGTTGACACCCGATTTAGTTCAGGTGACCTAATGAATTCCAGGTGAATTCCTAGGATTTTACGTTCAATGGTAATGAACGCATTGAAAATAGGGTTTTCAGAAAACAAATCGGTTTGTAATTTTGATTAAAATATTTTCTAGTTCAAGCTCGAGTTTAGATATCATTGAATTCCATGAGTTTGTAATTCTCAATCTTTAAGGTCAATCTCAAGGATTGAGTAATATCAGGCTTAAAAGCTGATTTTTGATCTTTTAAGGAGATTATCCTTTCTGGGGATCTGATTCATTAGTCTTATCCAGCTAATTTGCATGGTGCCCCCCCATTGTACGAGATAAATCCTTCTCATGGTTAGGATAAATCTGACCACTTGGCGACCCTGTTTGATGCTGAGGTCCGTGGATTTCCTGCTGATTTTAGTGATAACTTTTCTAGATTTTTCTTCAACCTACAGCTGGTCTGGACGACAACTTCCTGACTTAAATCAAGAAGCGCGTTTCTTTTTCGGAAGACTTTACTTCCTTTTAATGATGGAATTGATTCATCGTGTAGATCCATCTTTCTTACAGTAAATCAGGTAAAACTTTTTAGTTTAGTCCAAAGCAAAAGTATTTTCAGTTATTTGTACAAAAATATGTGATATATTTTTTTTTGAATAACTTGGAGAATTTTCCCACACTTGGCTTTTATTTTCCTTTTTATTGTCCTCTATTCCATTTTAAATGAATTTTAACATTTTGGTTTGTTTCTCAATTTATGTCCTTTCCGAGGTTACAATAATTTCGGTGTTAAAACCTAGTTTTATCGTTCATAAATATGTATAAACATGATTTTGAGTTCATTTAATTGAAAATTTTAAAAAATTTTACTAGAATTGGGTAGTCAGTATATAAGACTAGGGATGTTCTTTATTATCAGAGAGCACTAGATTCTAATACAACTACTGCTTTACTAGTATTTTTAATGGTAACCCAGTGTTTAAGATAAAAATTTTAAAATCCGAAAGAATTTAACCTCTTCCCACACTTAAGATCTTGCAATGCCCTCATTTGCAAGAAATCAGTAACAATTTAAATTATTGAGGGTGATTTGTGTGAAAATGATTAAATTTTTACCAAAGTTTCCAAATATATTGGCGTTTGTTTGCTGAATGATAAATGGTGCACATCATTTGTTCATTCCGTCTTGTTGTTATTTCACATATATTTTGCATCTTGTCGTAAAAATTAGTTGCTTTTGCTGAACTTAATGCCAGTCTTTAAAAATTCGTTGTTTTACCCTGTTGTGTACATAAGATAAACTGCAAACATATATACATATTTTTGAAGTTTGGTATATTACCCCACATTCAAAAATTATTAAAATCTAAGAATAAAAATTATAAAAACTATTACAATATTAACATAAGTATTAAACGTATCAACATTACAAATTACAAAATAAATAAAACTAAGTAGACTAGGGATGATACTGATAGCAATAGGGGTTCCATGCATAACCATAGGTGCTATAGAATGCTTCGGCAGGGTTATACGTAGGATACGGTGGTTGCATCTCTATAGACCAGGGAGGGAATATGGGTTTTGGAGTAGGAATATAGTTTCTACCTATATGTTGGCAATGAGCTATGATTTGGTTTTGATGAACTTGCCAATCTTCAAATGCTCTCTGTCTAGCATTTTCGTACTCCTGTGAAGCTATAAACCTTTGCATTTCTTGCATTTCATTTCCCCCTCCTACATTACCTTGCTGTTGGTTTCTCTCAACCTGTAGATGTCTACCATGGTATTGTACTGTGGCGTTATTTCGCCTCTTCAAAACTTTCACACCATGGTATACATTTAAACCTATAGTATCGCGGGGTTCTGGTTCTTTGACTAATAATCCCCCCCCCCCCCGACTTATATCCACACCGAGATATTCAGCAATCAAAGTAATAAAAATACCACCTCCTATTATGCTATGCGGTCTCATCCCCCTAACCATAGCTGATAAATAATAACCCACACAATAAGGTATATTTATAGCGCTTTGTGGGTCTCGAATACACATATGGTAAAACAAATCCTGTTCATTTACCTTTTCCTTGTTCTTACCTCTTTGTGTAATCGAATTAGCTAAAAAACTATGAATTACTCTTAATTCAGCTATATCTATATCCAAATAAGAGTAATTTCCCCCTTTGAATCGGTGATGGCTTGTCATTTGACCCCATACACCATGTGTATCAAAATTTTCATCTATCTTTCTACCATTTAGTATCAACCCTCTACAATCGGCAGATGCTAACTCCTCAGGCGTATATATACGTAAAGCCTGAGCCATGTCTAGTAAAGACATGTGGTGCATAGAACCTCCTAACAAAAATCTAATAAAAGATCGATCGGTTAAACTAGCTTCCCGATCATTTAATTCTATACTACACAACAATTCTTCACACCATACTTTATATACAGGTCTACGCATGGTGAATAAACGTACCCAGTCATTAAAAGTAGAATTACCATACCTCTGTGCAAGTAATTCCCTAATTGGCCCGGCCAATTCTACAGCTTCTAATGGTCCCCATTCTATGACCCTCGGTACCTCAACAACTTTAGAATGAAGAGTATGCAAACCCCTTTGGTATTTTAGATAATCTATCCAAAGTCTGTCAAATCTCAGGTTCGGGTGCAAATCTTCCAAGTGCATATCAGAAAATGTCATGACTGGATGAGGTATATCTTGCTTGTAGTAGTTATCCACCTCCTGTTGTTCCGCATTCTCAGCAGGAGCATTGCGAGCTTGGGATGAAGATTCACCCCTTTCAGTCTGCAAAACACATCAAACACAATTTTTGTGCATCCAAATATGCATTAGTGTCAGCAAAATCATCAATCAAAATAATTACAATGACATGATCAATTTATATCAAACTTAAGCTCATTTTCATATTTTTATCAAATCTACACTTTTTCAAATAAGCATATACGAAAATGTTCGCCAAGTTCATAAGCATTCAACTCAAATAACATGTCAAAATAATCATTACTAGCAATTAAACAAGTTTCAAATGGCATTATCTCTCAAAAATCAAGTTCATGAATTTTTAGACTTGAAAAAGTCCACTTTAATTCTCAAAATCATGTTTAGGCTCAAAGTTTGGATCATTTAACTACCTAAACATGTTACACTACTTAATTTAGCAACAATTCATGACAAAAATCGGCCATAACCTATTTATATCAAAAAGCCCCAAATTTGCTCAAGAACACAAACCCTAGATTACTCAAAATTTGAAGTTTAAGGCTTCTAATCATGTTAAATAGCATCAATCTAGGTTATACAAGCATAATACATAAACAATTTAAGCATAATTACACTAAAAAGCATCAAAATCAAATTGGGGAAAAAAATTGCTCAAGAACACTAATTTTCGGATTAAATGGTGTTTAGGTGTAGAAATTTACCGTTTTTCTTGAGTAATTCCTTGATAGCATCCTTCTCAACATGATTTTAGTAAAAGATTTGATGATTAACGGTTAAAAATTGTGATTTTGGGGGTGTTTTTGCGTGTTTTTTCGGAGTATTTTCGCTGTATGTTTTTGTGGTGTGTGGTTTGAGCTGTTCGTTCAGCTTTATTTTTTTTTCTGTAATTTGGTCCCTCCGCGAGTCGCGGGGTTTTTACTCTTCAAACTCCGCGAGTCGCGGAGTTTGTTTTGTTTTTTTTTTTTAACATCTTATACTAATTAAAACAATTAAGTAATTAATCTTAAAATTTTGTTTCCCTTGTTATTTAGGACGAGGTCGTTTCGGATCGATGTCCTAGTCCGTCCTTCGACAAAATTTTAAAATTTGTCTTTTTGTAGCGATTGTTTTAAAAGCTAAGATTTTTGGGTTTTTTAATGTTTTTGGCATACTTTAATTCAATAAGATTAAAAATAATGATAATAAAAGTTCTCGTCCCTCCCTCGGGTAAAGCAATTTCGGTTCAAAGACCTAGTCTTCAACTCACGACGAATTTTAAAAATCATATTTTTAACTTAATGAGATAAAGTAAATTTTTGTTTTTAAATTCACACAATTTAAATATAAAATTCAAAATTAATATTAAAAATTCACACCAAACTTAAAATTTAAAATGCATAAAATTAAAAATTCATATTTTAAAAATTCACACCAAACTTAATTTAAAAATTCATATTATAAATTCACATCAAACTTATATAAAATTTTCAAATATTTACAATTTTAAATATATTGTTTTTACAAAGTTTACAATATTAATTTAAGATTTATATATTAATTTTAAAAATATGGTAAAAATAAAATTAAAAATCTTTTTGGCTTTTTATCCCACTTTAATCAATCAAATATTATCAAAAATATGCGCCCCTCTTTTCGGCAAAGTAATTTCGGTTCCAAAACCTAATTTAACTCATGACGAATTTTTGAAATATTTTGGGTTTATTGATTAAAGATATTTATACCTTAAGAATAAACGTTAAATTTCGCAGTGATGTAATAAATTTTTGAATGATATCAATAATTTCGGTCGCCAAACCTAATTTTATTCAATACCAATTTAATACTTTATAGCGAACAAATTAGCGTTTATTATCAAAAGGTTAAAAATAAAAAAATAAAATAAAAACTGTACAAACATACCTGTGTGTGATGACCCGGAAATTTTCGAACAAATTTAAACTTTAATCTTTATATTATTTCGACACGATAAGCAAAGTTTGTTAAGTTGAATCTCAAGAATTTTAAACTATGTTCATACATTCATTTAACCGCGACCAAATTCCAATGATTCACGAACCATTATATGAACGGACATGATTATATATGTATATGTGTATATATTATAACTTGAAAACGTTAACAAAGTATTAGGCATATAATACTTTACACGAACGTATTTGTTTCGATATAGGTTTAATATAATTATCAACGGAATTAAAAGATAATATCAAATGATTGATTTATCAGATACATTGTATGATCGTGAGTCTCTATTGAGAGGTCCACTTTGATTTATGAAACCTTTCCTTTTTAACGATATTCGGAATAAATGGTAAAGTGACCTACAAGTAAGAACAAATATGTCAATTAACGATTACTGGACAAAGGTTAGTAGAGATTAACTTTCAACACAATGATTGTCTCGTGTCTCTTGATAAAGTTAACTATTTATTTTTCTTAATATTGAAAACGTTTTACGACATAGATGAAACCTTTTAAAGAATGATTTTGAATATAACTAATTCTGGAAAACTAAATTATATTTATTCAATTTAGTTCAAATATATGAAAGCATTCTTCGAAATAATAGATTTTTAATTATTATAACGTTTCGATAAAAAGATGTAAATGTAATTAGTTTTAGAGAACTATAGTTATTCGATTTAGTATGGACACATTTTTCGATATAACAGAATTTTATTGTTAAAATATTTTTATGGATTTTCAATGATATGAAAATGAAAATAAAGATAAAATAAAGATTTCTAATGAGCACTAAAAGACTACAACATTTCATCTCAAGATTTCAAGTTAAAATGATGGAAATCACTAAACCTGCGCACTTGCACGAGAAAAATCATAACTAAATCATACTGACTCGAAAAAGGGTGATTCTAGTGTCCAGACGTCCGTAACTGAAAAATCTACAACTTTCGTAAAGACTCCATACGCGGACAGCGTACCTATCTACGCGAAACGCGTAATGTTTGTCGACATAAAAAGTTTGTCGACATAAAAAGTGATGGCGGCTTACCTTTTTATTATTATTATATTATATATTATATTATTATATTATTATTTTACATATATATATATATATATATATATATATATATATATATATATATATATATATATATATATATATATATATATATATATATATGAACAAAGTACTTATTAGGAACTAAAAAAAACACTCACACACTCACATAAATAAATCACTCTGTATATTTTCTAGCTTAAAATTTTAAATTAGTAGTATGGTACTGTAACAAGTGATACATGGGTATTTTAATTTGGGTTACAAACCGATTATAACTAAGGAAACTATGGGTTATTGCCAAGGAGGTTATGGGTAATATTCGGGGATATATTTATGAATCAAACCTAGTGTTTATCATCTCCGTTACGTCTACGTACTTTCCTACAATATTGAATCTCAATATTGATATGTTGAGATCTACGATTATTTGATAATCCGAGTTTCGGTCACATTACGATGAACAACTTTATATGCTGCTAAGGTGAGTTTCATATGATCCCTTTTTACTCTCTACATTTTTGGGCTGAGAATACATACAAATGCTTTATTAACTGATTTACAATATTTATATGCGTGAGTTTCATATGATCCCTTTTACCCTTTACATTTTTTGGGCTGAGAATACATGCAAATGCTTTATTAACTGTTTTACAATAAATATATGCGTGAGTTTCATATGATCCCTTTTACCCTTTACATTTTTTGGGCTGAGAATACATGCAAATGCTTTATTAACTGTTTTACAATAAATATATGCGTGAGTTTCATATGATCCCTTTTTACTCTCTACATTTTTGGGCTGAGAATACATACAAATGCTTTATTAACTGATTTACAATATTTATATGCGTGAGTTTCATATGATCCCTTTTTACTCTCTACATTTTTGGGCTGAGAATACATACAAATGCTTTATTAACTGATTTACAATATTTATATGCGTGAGTTTCATTTGCTCCCTTTTTAATTACTTTTGTAATCTATATTTTTGGGCTGAGAATACATGCAATTTATTTTAAACGCAATGGATACAAGTACATACTTAATTCTACACTGAGTTTGAACCGAAAATCCCTTAGCTTTGGTAACTAGTAACTGCCAGTTATAAGAACTGGTGGGCGCGAGTAGTAGTATATGGATCCATAGGGCTTGATATCCCCGTCCGAGCTAGAGCGCTAGCCTTTTAACGGACGTATGCTATTTGAGAAGCGTACACGTTGGTTTGCGTGTATTATTAAGATGATTATACAAAGGGTATAAAATATATATACGTTAAGTTTAGTTACCAGGGTGCTCAATTTCGTAGAATATTTTGATAAACGTTTCTGGATGAAACAACTGAAAACTTGTGATTCACCTTTATAAACAGATTATGCATAACACTAAAACTATGAACTCACCAACCTTTGTGTTGACACTTGTTAGCATGTTTATTCTCAGGTTTCCTAGAAGTCTTCCGCTGTTTGCTTATATGTTATACAAGCCATGTGCATGGAATCATACATGATTTATTCAAGAAAACGTTGCATTCACAAAATCATCACCATCCATCTTATTTTGACTGCATTGTCAACGGAAATACTATTGTAAACTATTATTTACGGTGATTGTTTATATGTAGAAATCATCAGATGTCGAAAACCTTTAATTTAAATATTCATATATGGTGTGCCTTTTCAAAAGAATGCAATGTTTACAAAACGTATCATATAGAGGTCAAATACCTCGCAATGAAATCAATGAATGATGTGTTCGTCCATATAGATTTGGAGCGATCGTCACACTGTGAAATAGATTTCTTAGTTATATGATCTATCCCATTCATAAGATAGTCGGTTTAATTGGTTTTCCATGGCTACATAGGCGTAACCTCGAGCATTCAGTGTTTTTTCTTCTAAACATATGAACGGTCCGTCTCTGCATAAAGTAACAAATTCGGTATTTGAATAGGTTTGATTATTTGAACATTTACCTCCATGTGACCATTTTCCGCATTTGTGACATATTTCTAGGTGCCGTGCTCTTCTTTTCGCTGCGGATTTTGATTTTCCTTTACCAAATTGTAACTTATTATCTTCGCATCTGAATTCTTTTCGAACTCCGTCCAATCTTTCTCTGATTACTGATACTATTTCACTCGGTAGTGTGTCATTATTACGTTTAGTGATCAAAGCATGTAGCATTAGACCGTGGTTTAGTTCACAGGCAGTCTTCATTTTGTAAAAACCTAAAAAAATAAAAATTCAGAATGGGGGAAGAAGACTAGTTCTTTAGGGTCTGCTAAGGAAAGACCATTCGGGTTCCATTTTCGAGAACTACAAGAAAACAGACAATCTAACTCTAACAGAAATACATATTATTCTTTAAAGACTTGATTCTCCCCACACTTAGCTAGCTGTGGTGTCGAAATTGTGATTAACTTCGTTGTCGACTTCCATCGGACTATCTATGTAGTGTTTAACTCTGTGACCATTAACTTTAAATTCAATCCCATTTGAATTTATTAATTCTATCGTTCCGTATGGAAAAACTCTTTTGACTATGAATGGTCCAGACCATCTTGATTTCAATTTTCCAGGAAATAGCTTGAATCGTGAATTGAAAAGAAGAACTCTGTCTCCTTCTTTAAATTCTTTTGAACTTCTGATTCTTTTATCATGCCATTTCTTCGTTCTTTCTTTATAGATTAACGAATTTTCGTATGCTTCATGTCTTAATTCTTCTAATTCGTTTAGTTGACTTAATCGTAGACGTCCAGCTTCATGTAAATCAAGATTACATGTCTTCAAAGCCCAAAATGCTCTGTGTTCAATTTCTACTGGAAGATGACATGCTTTTCCATAAACAAGTCTAAAAGGTGTGGTTCCAATTGGAGTTTTGTAAGCTGTTCTAAAAGCCCAGAGTGCATCCTCCAATTAAATGGACCATTCCTTCGGATTTGATCCTACGGTTTTCTCTAGAATACGTTTTAAAGCTCAGTTGATATTTTCAACTTGTCCACTTGTTTGTGGATGATATGCGGTGGAGATTTTATGAGTTACTCCATATCTTTTAAGAACTTTCTCAAGTTGATCATTACAGAAATGTGTACCCCGATCACTTATTAAAGCTTTCGGTGTTCCAAACCTTGCAAAAAGACGTTTTAAAAAGTTGACTACAACTCGTGCATCGTTAGTTGGGAGAGCTTGTGCTTCCGCCCATTTAGATACATAATCAATGGCTACGAGTATATAGAGATTATTATGAGATTTTGGAAATGGACCCATAAAGTCAATACCTCAAATGTCAAATACTTCACATACTTGGATGACATTTTGTGGCATTTCATCAAGTTGACTTATTTTTCCGGCCCTTTGACAAGCATCACAGGATTTGCAAAGAAGGTGTGCGTCTTTGTAAATTGTAGGCCAATAGAATCCAGCATCATAAACTTTTCTTGCTGTTAGTTGAGGCCCATAATGCCCTCCTGTTGGTCCTGTGTGACAATGGTTTAATATTTTACTAGCTTCATCTCCAAATACACATCGGTGTATTATTCCATCGGGACAACTTTTAAACAGATGTGGATCTTCCCAAAAATAGTGTTTTATATCACTGAAGAATTTCTTTCGTCTTTGGTACGATAATCTTTTTTCAAGGAATCCACAAACTAAGTAGTTTACATAGTCTGCAAACCATGGAATTTCTTTATAATCTATCTTCAATAGATATTCATCAGGAAAGTTGTCTTGTATGGCCGATTCATTTAGAACTTCTAACTCAGGATTTTCAAGACTAGAAAGATGATCAGCGGTGAGATTTTCTGCTCCTCTTTTATCTCGGATTTCAATATCAAACTCTTGTAAGAGTAAGATCCAACGGATTAATCTTGGTTTAGCATCTTGTTTCGAAAATAGGTATCTAAGAGCAGAATGGTCAGTATAGACCACCGTTTTTGCTAGAACGAGATATGATCGAAATTTGTCAAAAGCAAAGACAATAGCAAGGAGTTCTTTTTCAGTAGTTGTATAGTTCGTTTGTGCTCCTTGTAACGTCTTACTCGCATAATATATAGGTTGAAATCGTTTTTCAATCCTTTGTCCTAAAACGGCTCCTATTGCAAAATCACTTGCATCGCACATTAGTTCAAATGGTAGATTCCAATTTGGTGTTATCATGATCGGCGCATTAGTGAGTTTCTATTTAAGAATATTAAAAGATTTGATACACTCATCTGAAAAGATGAATGGAGCATCCTTTTCTAGGAGTTTATTCATAGGAGTGGCAATTTTAGAAAAATCTTTTATGAAACGTCGGTAAAAACCGGCATGCCCTAGAAAACTCCTAACTCCTCTAACATTGGTGGGATGTAGAAGTTTAGCAATTACATCTACTTTAGCTCTATCCACTTCAATTCCTTCTTTTGAAATTTTATGACCAAGAACGATGCCTTCTTTAACCATGAAATGACATTTCTCCCAATTAAGTACTAGATTTGATTGTTCGCATCTAATAAGCATTCGTTCCAGATTAACTAGACATGATTCAAATGTATCACCGAAGACTGAAAAGTCATCCATGAAAACTTCCATGCATTCTTCTATCATGTCGTGAAAAATCGCCATCATACACCTTTGAAAGGTTGCAGGGGCGTTGCAAAGTCCAAATGGCATGCGTTTGTAAGCAAAAGTACCATAAGGGCACGTGAATGTGGTTTTCTCTTGGTCCTCGGGTGCTATTGGAATTTGAAAATATCCGGAAAAACCATCAAGAAAACAATAGTAACTGTTTCCGGTTAATCTTTCCAACATTTGATCTATGAAAGGTAAGGGAAAGTGATCTTTTCTGGTGGCGTCATTTAATTTTCTATAATCAATACACACACGCCATCCTGTTACAGTCCTAGTAGGAATAAGCTCATTTTTTTCATTTGTATTGACAGTCATGCCACCCTTCTTAGGCACGCATTGAACTGGGCTTACCCATGGACTATCAGAAATTGGATAAATTAAACCTGCATCTAGCAGTTTAATAATCTCTTTCTTAACTACATCTTGCATATTAGGATTTAGTCTTCGTTGGCGTTGCACATACGTTTTATGACCTTCTTCCATAAGGATTTTATGTGTGCAATACGAAGGACTTATTCCTTTAATATCATGAATCTTCCATGCAATGGCTGGTTTATGAGCTTTCAACACAGAAATGAGTTGTGATTTCTCATTTTCAGTAAGAGAAGATGATATTATTACAGGTAATTCAGATTCACCATGTAAATAAGCGTATTCCAAATGGTTTGGAAGTGGCTTTAACTCTAATTTCGGAGGTTCTTCTATCGATGATTTATATCGATATCTGTCTTCTTCTTTTAGCATTTGAATTTCTTCTGTTGTTGGTTCATATCCATTAGCTATAAGTATAGCTAACATTTTAGCTTCATCAATTGGTTCATTACCTTCTCCTAAAGAACATTCTCCTGTTCCTTGTAATTCTGGAAATTCTTCTAATAATTCTGCATGTGCATTTATAGTTTGAATATAATAACATGTATCATCTGCAGATTGTGGTTGTTGCATTGCTCTATCAACTGAAAAGGTAACACTCTCCTCCTCTATACTTAGGGTCAATTTCTTACCGAACACGTCTATCATTGCTTTAGCCGTGTTTAAGAATGGTCTTCCTAATATGAGAGGAACTTGAGAATCTTCTTCCATGTCCAGAACAACAAAATCTACTGGAAATACTAAAGTACCAACTTTAACTAGCATGTTCTCCATTATCCCTCTAGGATATTTTATTGATCTATCGGCTAGTTGTATGCTTATTCTGGTTGGTTTCAATTCTCCAAGGTCTAGTTTAGCGTATAGTGAATATGGCATTAGATTTATACTAGCACCTAAATCTGTCAATGCTTCTATTGAACTAAGACTACACAGAAAACATGGAATTGTGAAACTTCCTGGATCAGATAGTTTTTCTGGTATCTTATTCAACAGCACTGCTGAACAATTAGCATTCATGGTAACAGCCGAGAGTTCTTCCATTTTCTTTCTATTTGAGATTAGATCTTTCAAGAATTTAGCATATCTAGGCATTCCTGAAATCACATCAATGAAAGGAAGATTTACATTTATCTGTTTAAACATATCCAAGAATTTGGATTGCTCGGCTTCAAGTTTCTCTTTCTTCATTTTACTCGGGTAAGGAAGTGGTGGTTGGTATGGTTTAACATAAGGTTTATCCTTAATTGTGTTATCTTCATTAACCTTTTCAACTACCAGTTCTTTTTCCTTATCTTGATCAGGTTGTGGTTCTTGTGGAGTAGGAATAGCTTCATCAGAAGTTACAGGTATTTCAGGTGGTTTAAGTGTTGTACCACTTCTTGTGGTAATGGCTTTAGCTGTTTCATTCCGGGGGTTAGCATTTGTATCACTAGGTAGACTTCCCGGTTTTCTTTCACCTATTAACCTTGCTAGGTTACTTACTTCTTGTTCCATATTTTGAATAGAAGCTTGTTGATTTCTAAATGCTTGAGCATTTTGTTCATTAGTTTGTTTCTGAGATGTGAAAAACTGCGTTTGAGTTTCAACTAGCTTCGTCATCATATCTTCTAAATTCGGCTTTTTATCATCGATTTGTTGTGGTGGTTTGTTTTGAAAATTAGGTCTTTGCTGATTGTAATTATTATTGGATACTTGTTGATTTCTAGGACCTTGTTGGTTGTTGTATGGAATATTTCGGTTATAATTCTGGTTTTGATTGTAAATCGGTCTTGGCGGTTGATAATTATTCTGATAATTATTTCCAGGCCTTTGGTTTATGTATGAAATATTCTCTCTTTGTTCTATTGTTAATTCAATACTGAGACAATCTTTTGTCAAATGTGGTCCTCCACACTGCTCACAACTAATTTGTATTGAGTGAATATCCTTAGTCATCTTTTCCATTCGTCTCTCGACAGCATCTATCTTTTGCAGAAATGGAATCTAAGTCATGGCTAGAATCGGCTCTAGCTGCTTTAGATGATCTAACGATATCTTTTTCTTGGTGCCACTCATGTGAGTGGGAAGCAGTGTTATCAATAATTTTGTAAGCATCAGTTTCGGTTTTCTTCATTATAGAACCACCAGCTGCTATATCTATGTCTTTTCTTGTAGTGATGTCGCATCCTTGGTAGAATATTTGTACTATTTGACAGGTGTCTAAACCATGTTGCGGACATCCTCTTAATAACTTTTCAAATCTTGTCCACACCTCATATAGAGTTTCATTTGGCTTCTGTGTGAACGTAACAATTTCTGCTTGAAGTCTTACGGCTTTAGATGCAGGAAAGAATTGTTTAAGAAATTTTTCAACTAAAACATCCCATGTATCAATCGCCCCTTCAGGTAACGATTCCAACCAATCTTTGGCTTCTCCCTTTAAAGTCCAGGAAAATAACATGAGATATATCTGTTCATCCTCCACTTCTCAGATTTTAAATAGTGTGTAGATCCTATTAAAGGTACGTAGATGTTCATTTGGATCTTCCTTCGGCGCACCACTAAATTGGCATTGATTAGTCACCATGTGTAGAATTTGTCCTTTGATTTCATAATCTGGCGCATTAATGTCTGGATGAGTAATTGCGTGACCTTGGCCAGTGCGTTTAGCTCTCATTCGGTCTTCCATACTTAAAGGTTCCAGATTCTCCATAATTGAATTTGTTGAATCCGAATCACTAGAGGATTCTGATTTAATGGTTCGTTCCTCAACAATCTCTGTTTGAATGATTGGTGGTTCTGGAGGAAAGTTTAGTGGTTCAGGATCTATGAATCGTTCCTGAATATTCTCTGGATTCTCAATTGTGAGGTTGGGTTCAAAAAATGGATTATCGGAAATTTGAACTGGAGTACTTGGTCGACTGGATGACGATTCTAAAGAAAAATCAACGGCAGTAATATTTGCTAAATGTCTTGATCTAGTTACAGGTGGTGAACGTACAAAAGGTGGTGAACGTCTTGCTCGGTGCATTCACTGAATATCCTATTAGTTTTTAAAAGGAAAGAAAAATTATAATAAGTTATCCAATCAATAGACTTTTCTGATTTTGCCCACGTTTCGAATAGCCAAAAGATGCAGCAGAGGGGCAGGATTCGTTTGGTCTCAATATAATTGAGGACTGTTTGGCTCCAATAACCCGGTCCACGTACAAATCCAACTATTACTACGAACCAGAAAATTTTGATGTCTATCAATTTAACCACTTAAAATAAATTTTCGTAATTTTAAGAAATTTAGATAAGAAGTAGAATAAAAATCTATGTCCTAAAAACTAGAATGGCGAGAAATAAGAAAGAAAAAGAGCGCGTCGAAAAAGGTCGAAAAAGAAAAATGGTTGAAAAATAAAAGGTGACGGAAAAATAAAAGAAACTTATAACACTTAAAAACAATTGACTAACCTAACCTTATTACTACAACTAACTTAAAATTATAATCGCAAATTGAGATTACTAATTGGAATGATAATTGATACATAGGTAAAAGGTGTCTAAAATTATTAAAGCTTACAGGAAAAACTAAATCCCAAATGGAAATAACTTAAAAAGAAATTAAAACTTAAAAAGGCGTCGCAAAATTCTAAAGCACCTAAATCTTAGTCTAAAGAAAAAGCACTTAAGGAATTCTACGGGAAAGCCTAAAAATCTAGAAGTAAAAATAACTATGGCAAAAACTAAGTTTAAAACTAAATATGAGCTAAAAATACAAATATTACGCTAAAACAATAAATAAGGGACAAAATATAAAAATATACAAAAAGTTGTAAAAAGTACAAATTTTATAAAAATATTATTTTTATATTATTTATTTATTAAAACTATTAATTTTATATTTTATTTAAACTAAATAAACTAAATATACAAAATAATAATAAAAACTAAAAACTAATTAAAAACTATAAACCTAATTAGGGTTTTAATTAAAAATTAATAATAATAATTACTCCTAATAAATGCTGATTAGGGTTCTGTTAGGCGCGTCATAGAAACTCCGCGAGTTGCGGTATTTCAAGCAGCAAACCCCGCGAGTCGCGGGGTTCCAAAATTCAACTCTGGAACAGTTTAAAACTTGACGTTTTTTTTATTATTATTTTTTTATTTATATTTTTTGTTTAATATTTTATGTTTATATCAAAATATTTATATAATAAAAACTTATATTTAAAAACTTAAATAAAAATTGAACAACTTTATAAATTTAAAAATATCTTAAAAATAGATTTATATATATTAAATTTTTTTTTTTCGGTTTTTTTTTTTATTTTAAATAAAAACAAAATACTTAAATAAAACTTATATAAAAATAAAGAAACTTTATAAAACTTAAATATTTAACAAAATCTTAAAAATACTTATATTTTTGTTTTTCTTTTTATATTTTCGAATATTTAAAACGTATTTTTATAAAAACGAATTTTAATAAAAGTAAACTAAAAATCTTTTTTTTATATTAATTAACGTTGCGCTTCCGGCGTTTAAGAGTTCCCCGGCAGCGGCGCCAAAAATAACTTGATGTTTCGCAAGGTGTATATAAAATAGCTATTAAATTTAGCAGGAAATACTATTAAATACGATACAATTTTACACAAGATATTTATTTATTTAGAGAATGGATATACTTAAACCTTGCTACAACACTTATAGGCAATGTACCTAATCGTACAGTAGTGTAGTTTTTAGTAAGTCCGGTTCGTTCCACAGGGAAATCTTTAAACAAAGTTTAACGCTATATTAGTTTACTTTTATAAAAATACAAATATATATATAAGTAATATTATTATTATAAAGGGGGTTTTTTACCGTTTAATGACCGGTTTGTCGATTTTAAAACTTTAGTCGCAGTTAAAACCAAATGTAAAATATTAAAAATAAATACAAGACTTAAATTAAAGTGTAAAGTAAATAACGATAATGAAATTGCGAATAATAAAAGTGCGATAAAATAAACTTGCGATAATTAAAAAGTACGATAATTAAAAGTGCAATTAAATACAATAACAATAAAAATGCGATAATTAGAAGTGCAATTAAATATAAAATAAAGGAAATTAAATATGAAATAAAAGGATTATGCTTATTTAAACTTCCGTAATCATGATGTTTGACGTGTTGATTTTAGTTTTATGCCCATGGGTTAATTGTCCTTTGTCCTGGATTATTTAATATGTCCGTCTGGTTTTTGTCCATAACAGTCCATCAGTCATAAATATAAAGTGCGAGTGTCCTCGTCAAATTATCCTTATACCCGAAGTTAAATATTCCAACTAATTGGGGACTTAAACTATAACAAGATTTTAATACTTTGTTTAATAATTACACCAGGATGTCGACTGAGTGTAACCCAAGGTTTTAATATTTTGTTATCAATTATACCAAGTGTCCTTGTACATAATTTCACCCCTGTTTTAATTATTCTAGTGGCTATTAATCCATTCCCGTGTCCGGTTAAATGAACGATTATTCGTACATATAAATACCCTGCCCATCGTGTCCGATCGAGTGTATATGGTAATTTATAGGGACGCCCAATTGTAAATCTTTATATTAACATTAACAAACTATCATTTAGTTAAACAAATATAAAGCCCATTAATAGCCCATAGTCTAATTTCCACAAGTGTCGTTCTTTTGTCCAAACCCCAATTATGGTACAAAGCCCAATTACCCAATTTTAGTAATTAGCCCAACATCATGATTACTTCGGATTAAATAAGCATAATAATAACTTAGCTACGAGACATTAAATTAAAAAGGTTGAACATAACTTACAATGATTAAAAATAGCGTAGCGTTACACGGACAGAATTTCGACTTACACCCTTACAATATTCGCTAACATACCCTTATTATTAGGATTAAAATTAAAATTAAAATATAAATATAAATATTTATGTATTATGAGAGAAGAAGAAAAAGGATGATAAAAATGATCAGAATTCGGTTGGCTTTATAGGGAATTGAGTTCAGGGGTACTCCGCAACTCGCGGCATTTTTTGCCTTCAAACTCCGCGAGTCGCGGAGTTTGTAAATACAGCTCACTCCTTTTGGAGTCTTTCTTGCCGACGGATTTTTATAATTTATATAATATATAAATAATTATAAGAATTATTTAAATATTATATTATATTTATGTGCATAGTTGACTTGTAATTTTTAGTCCGTTGCGTCGAGCGTTGAGAGTTGACTCTGGTCCCGGTTCCGGATTTTCGAACGTCCTTGCGTATAATTTAATATCTTGTACTTTGCGTTTTGAATCTTGTACTCTTGTAATTTCGAGACGTTTCTTATCAATAATTGGAACCTCTTTGATTGTATTTTGTACTTTTGAGCTTTTTGATCGTTTGCGTCTTCAATTCGTCGAATCTGTCTTTTGTCTTCACCTTTTATTATTTAAACAAATATCACTTTTAAATAGAACAATTGCAACTAAAAGCTTGTCTTTCTTGAGGAATAATGCTATGAAATATATGTTCGTTTTTAGCATTATCACATATCCTTTATATCTAATCCATATACCAACGACTAAAAACACCTACAAACACTTTCATTCTTCAATTTTCTTCATCTAATTGATCTCTCTCAAGTTCCATCTTCAAGTTCTAAGTGTTCTTCATAAATTCCATAAGTATAGTTTCATAAAAATCAAGAATACTTCCAAGTTTGCAAGTCTACTTCCAAGCTTTCTAATCCATTCCAAGTAATCATCTAAGATCAAGGAACCTTTGTTATTTATAGTAGGTTATCTTTCTAATTCAAGGTAATATTCTTATTCAAACTTTGATTCAATTTCTACAACTATAACAATCTTATTTCGAGTGAAAATCTTACTTGAACTGTTTTCGTGTCATGATTCTGTTTCAAGAACTTTCAAGCCATCCAAGGATCCTTTGAAGCTAGATCCATTTTTCTCATTTCCAGTAGTTTTATCCAGAAAACTTGAGGTAGTAATGATGTTCATAACATCATTCGATTCATACATATAAAGCTATCTTATTCGAAGGTTTAAACCTGTAATCACTAGAACATAGTTTAGTTAATTCTAAACTTGTTCGCAAACAAAAGTTAATCCTTCTAACTTGACTTTTAAAATCAACTAAACACATGTTCTATATCTATATGATATGCTAACTTAATGATTTAAAACCTGGAAACACGATGAACACCATAAAATCGGATATACGCAGTCGTAGTGAAACCGGGGGCTGTTTTTGTTTGGATAATTAAAAACTATGATAAACTTTGATTTAAAAGTTTTTATTCTGGGAAAATGATTTTTCATATGAACATGAAACTATATCCAAAAATCAAGGTTAAACTCAAAGTGGAAGTATGTTTTCTAAAATGGTCATCTAGACGTCGTTCTTTCGACTGAAATGACTACCTTTACAAAAATGACTTGTAACTTTTATTTCCGACTATAAACCTATACTTTTTTGTTTAGATTCATAAATTAGAGTTCAATATGAAATCATAGCAATTTAATTCACTC
This sequence comes from Rutidosis leptorrhynchoides, assembly GCF_046630445.1. NCBI lineage: Eukaryota > Viridiplantae > Streptophyta > Magnoliopsida > Asterales > Asteraceae > Rutidosis > Rutidosis leptorrhynchoides. The sequence continues at coordinate 28,284,481 of NC_092336.1, forward strand.
AAAACGGATTTAAAATGAAGAAGTTATGGGTAAAACAAGATTGGATATTTTTGATCTTTTTAGCTACGGGAAATGTTTAACAAATCTATACAAATCATATCCTAGCTAACTTATATTGTATTATACATGTATTCTAATATATTATGTAATCTTGGGATACCATAGACACATATGCAAATGTTTTGACATATCATATCGACCCATGTATATATGTTATTTGGAACAACCATAGACACTCTATATGCAGTAATGTTGGAGTTAGCTATACAGGGTTGAGGTTGATTCCAAAAATATATATACTTTGAGTTGTGATCTAGCCTGAGACGTGTATACACTAGGTCGTGGATTGATTCAAGATAATATATATCGATTTATTTCTGTACATCTAATTATGGACAACTAGTTGTAGGTTACTAACAAGGACATCTGACTTAATAAACTTAAAACAGTAAAACGTATTGTAAATATATTTTGAACATACTTTGATATATATGTACATATTTGTTATAGGTTCGTGAATCGACCAGTGGCCAAGTCTTACTTCCCGACGAAGTAAAAACCTGTGAAAGTGAGTTATAGTCCCACTTTTAAAATCTAACATTTTTGGGATGAGAATACATGCAGGTTTTATAAATGATTTACAAAATAGACACAAGTACGTGAAACTACATTCTATGGTTGAATTATCGAAATCGAATATGCCCCTTTTTATTAAGTCTGGTAATCTAAGAATTAGGGAACAGACACCCTAATTGACGCGAATCCTAAAGATAGATCTATTGGGCCTAACAAACCCCATCCAAAGTACCGGATGCTTTAGTACTTCGAAATTTATATCATATCCGATGGGTGTCCCGGAATGATGGGGATATTCTTATATATGCATCTTGTTAATGTCGGTTACCAGGTGTTCACCATATGAATGATTTTTATATCTATGTATGGGATGTATATTGAAATATGAAATCTTGTGGTCTATTGTTATGATTTGATATATATAGGTTAAACCTATAACTCACCAACATTTTTGTTGAAGTTTAAAGCATGTTTATTCTCAGGTGAATACTAAGAGCTTCCGCTGTTGCATACTAAAATAAGGACAAGATTTGGAGTCCATGTTTGTATGATATTGTGTAAAAACTGCATTCAAGAAACATATGTCGATGTAATATATTTCTATTGTAAACCATTATGTAATGGTCGTGTGTAAACAGTATATTTTAGATTATCATTATTTGATAATCTACGTAATGCTTTTGAAACCTTTATTGATAAAATAAAGGTTATGGTTGTTTTAAAAATGAATGCAGTCTTTGAAAAACGTCTCATATAGAGGTCAAAACCTCGCAACGAAATCAATTAATATGGAACGTTTATAATCAATATGAACGGGACATTTCAGTGTTGCGTATAGGTTCACCGATGAGTACATCATTTTCCCCGATGTTAGGAGGTAAGTTTGGTTCACGGTAGGGTTCGCCTTCTTCATTCCTCCATCGAGTAAGTAAGTCTCGGACCCACCCCCATTTCCTCCAGAAATAAAAATAGCTAAACGGTGGAGACACTTCAGGTTCATTGACTTTGGAGTCTACTTCAATATACATTTCGAAATTGCTTCCGGAACTAATGGAATCCAAACTAGGTGTAGGATCCATCTCTCACAATCAGTTAAAGGATTTTGATATGAAATGATTTTCGGATATCGAATGAGATTCTGATTATATATAATATCTATATATGGTACAGGAGATCCAGTAGATTACGAAGGAAATTAAGGAAACGTGTCAGACAAGGTCTAATGTGATTGGATATAAATTTGTCTGTACACCATCTATGCAATAATTGCAATAACACGTGTCGAGACTTTAAGGATGATAAGCAAATAATTTTCGACACTAAATGATAAACAAAACTTTTGACATGCAGATACGGTCGAAGTCCATACCCACTAATGCATCAAAATAACTATCAGTTAGACATACTAATGCAAGACCTGGTTCGTTAAGACCACCGCTCGGATACCACATGTCGTGACCCATCCTAATCCATAAGGACGAATACATTACATTTGGTTACATCGTGAGGTACTTGACCTCTATATGATACATTTTACAAACATTGCATTCGTTTTTAAAAGACAAACTTTCATCACATCGAAAGTTGACAGGCATGCATACCATTTCATAATATATCCAACTATAATTGACTTAATAATAATCTTGATGAACTCAACGACTCGAATGCAACGTCTTTTGAAATATGTCATGAATGACTCCAAGTAATATCTCTAAAATGAGCTGATGTTATGCGAGGTGTATATAAAATAGTTATTAATTTTAGCAGAAAACACTATTAAATACGATACAATTTTACACAAGATATTTATTTATTTATAGAATGGATATACTTAAACCTTGCTACAACACTTATAGGCAGTGTACCTAATCGTAAAGTAGTGTAGTTTTTAGTAAGTCCGGTTCGTTCCACAGGGAAATCTTTAAACAAAGCTCAACGCTATATTAGTTTACTTTTATAAAAATACAAATATATATATATAAGTAATATTATTATTATAAAAGGGGAGTTTTTACCGTTTAATGACCGGTTTGTCGATTTTAAGACTTTAGTCGCAGTTAAAACCTAATGTAAAATATAAAATAAATACAAGACTTAAATTAAAGTGTAAAGTAAATAACGATAATGAAATTGCGAATAATAAAAGTGCGATAAAATAAACTTGCGATAATTAAAAAGTACGATAATTAAAAGTGCAATTAAATATAAAATAAAGGAAATTAAATATGAAATAAAAGAATTATGCTTATTTAAACTTCCGTAATCATGATGTTTGACGTGTTGATTTTAGTTTTATGCCCATGGGTTAATTGTCCTTTGTCCTGGATTATTTAATATGTCCGTCTGGTTTTTGTCCATAACAGTCCATCAGTCATAAATATAAAGTGCGAGTGTCCTCGTCAAATTATTATTATACCCGAAGTTAAATATTCCAACTAATTGGGGATTCGAATTGTAACAAGGTTTTAATACGTTGTTTAATGAATACACCAGGTTATCGACTGCGTGTAAACCAAGGTTTTACTACTTTGTTAACAATTACACCAATTACCCTTGAATGTAATTTCACCCCTGTTTTAATTATTCTAGTGGCTATTAATCCATTCCCGTGTCCGGTTAAATGAACGATTATGCGTACATATAAATACCCCGCCCATCGTGTCCGATCGAGTGTATATGGTAATTTATAGGGACGCCCAATTGTAAATCTTTATATTAACATTAACAAACTTTTATTTAGTTAAACAAATATAAAGCCCATTAATAGCCCATAGTCTAATTTCCACAAGTGTCGTTCTTTTGTCCAAACCCCAATTATGGTACAAAGCCCAATTACCCAATTTTAGTAATTAGCCCAACATCATGATTACTTCGTTTTAAATAAGCATAATAATAACTTAGCTACGAGACATTAATGTAAAAAGGTTGAACATAACTTACAATGATTAAAAATAGCGTAGCGTTACACGGACAGAATTTCGACTTACACCCTTACAACATTCGCTAACATACCCTTATTATTAGAATTAAAATTAAAATTAAAATATAAATTATATATATATATATAAATTTTACGTATGATAAGAGAAGAAAAAGATATTTTTTGCGTTCAGAATTCGGTTGGCTTTATAGGCATTTTTTCATTTTGGGTCTTCGCGACTCGCGGTGAAAACCTCTTCAAACTCCGCGAGTCACGGAGGTTACTTTTACAGCTCAGTCCTTGGAGTTTTTCTCTGCCGACGGTTTTTTATTTATAAATATAATATATATATAATTAATATAATTAATTATATATTATATTATATTTATATACATAGTTAACTTGTAATTTTTAGTCCGTTGCGTCGAGCGTTAAGAGTTGACTCTGGTCCCGGTTCCGGATTTTCGAACGTCCTTGCGTACAATTTAATATCTTGTACTTTGCGTTTTGAATCTTGTACTTTTGTAATTTCGAGACGTTTCTTATCAATAATTGGAACCTTTTTTATTGTCTTTTGTACTTTTGAGCTTTTTGGTCGTTTGCGTCTAAAATTCGTCGAATCTGTCTTTTGTCTTCACCTTTTATTATACAAACGAATATCACTTGTAAATAGAACAATTGCAACTAAAAGCTTGTCTTTCTTGAGGAATAATGCTATGAAATATATGTTCGTTTTTAGCATTATCAAATATTCCCACACTTGAGCGTTGCTTGTCCTCAAGCAATATTGTCTTGAAATACTAGAATCACTTCTTTATTCTTCACACTTTGTACATCAGTGATTTCTATACGGCGGTATAAACAATGGTAGTAACGATATGGTTTACAGTCCCACATGACTATAAAAATTTAGATCCATTAAGGAAATTGGATCTTTATGAAAACATTTGATCTTTTGAAATCTAGTTTTTACCCTAGATAAGTTTTCCGGAATAACCCTTTACCGGTGTTTGCAAAATATTTTTGTGGGTTTGGTGGGTTTCAGATTTGAAAATTTTAGCTCAAAACTTGCGGTTTTGTGTCACCCACTTGCTAACCTTGTATTTGGAAAGCAACACGTCCAGTTTACTTGTCCCGTATATTACCTTTCGGTAAACTACCGTCCGGTTGTAAAGGAAAGCCTTGAACAAGCAACTGTTAAGGCAATGTCCCGTGACATGCTTTTGATTATGGTCTATAACGTGTCGGACGCAATTACTATCCTTGGTAGGAGCAATAGTAAAGCTCACCCTTATAATTTTTCGGTCTGGCACAAGGTCCTGTCTTTGACCACTATGCAACCACCGTTCTTACGGTTGACACCCGATTTAGTTCAGGTGACCTAATGAATTCCAGGTGAATTCCTAGGATTTTACGTTCAATGGTAATGAACGCATTGAAAATAGGGTTTTCAGAAAACAAATCGGTTTGTAATTTTTGATCAAAATATTTTCTCGTTTAAGCTCGAGTTTAGATATCATCGAATTCCATGAGTTTGTAATTCTCAATCTTTAAGGTCAATCTCTAGGATTGAGTAATATCAGTCTTAAAAGCTGATTTTTAATCTTTAAGGAGATTATCCTTTCTGGGGATCTGATTCATTAGTCTTATCCAGCTAATTTGCATGGTGCCCCCCCCATTATACGAGATAAATCCTTCTCATGGTTAGGATAAATCTGACCACTTGGCGACCCTGTTTAATGCTGAGGTCCGTGGATTTCCTGCTGATTTTAGTGATGACTTTTCTAGATTTTTCGTCAACCTACAGCTGGTCTGGACGACAACTTCATGACCTAAATCAAGAAGCGCGTTTCTTTTTCGGAAGACTTTACTTCCTTTTAATGATGGAATTGATTCATCGTGTAGATCCATCTTTTCTTTTCTTTCATCGGGTAAAACAGTTTAGTTTAGTCCAAAGCAAAAGTATTTTCAGTTATTTGTTACAGATATATGTGACATATGTTTAAGATAACTTGGTAAATTTTCCCACACTTGGCTTTTATTTTCCTTTTTATCGTCCTCTATTCCATTTTAAATGAATTTTAACATTTTGGTTTGTTTCTCAATTTATGTCCTTTCCGAGGTAACAATAATTTCGGTGTTAAAACCTAGTTTTATCGTTCATAAATATGTATAAACATGATTTTGAATTCATTTAATTGAAAATTTTGAAAAATTTTACTAGAATTGGCTAGTCAGTATATAAGACTAGGGCTGTTCTTTTTTATCAGAGAGCACTAGATTCTAATACAACTACTGCTTTACTAGTATTTTTAATGGTAACCAAGTGTTTAAGATAAAAATTTTAAAATCCGAAAGAATTTAACCCCTTCCCACACTTAAGATCTTGCAATGCCCTCATTTGCAAGAAATCAGTAACAATTTAAATTATTGAGGGTGATTTGTGTGAAAATGATTAAATTTTTACCAAAGTTTCCAAATATATTGGCGTTTGTTTGCTGAATGATAAATGGTGCACATCATTTGTTCATTCCGTCTTGTTGTTATTTCACATATATTTTGCATCTTGTCGTCAAAATTAGTTGCTTTTGCTGAACTTAATGCCAGTCTTTGAAAATGCGTTGTTTTACCCTGTTGTGTACATAAGATAAACTGCAAACATATATACATATTTTTGAAGTTTGGTATATTACCCCACATTCAAAAATTATTAAAATCTAAGAATAAAAGTTAGATAATTAAAATGATTACAATATTAACAAAAGTATTAAACGTATCAATAATTACAAATTACAAAATAAATAAAAAATAAGTAAACTAAGGATGATATTGGTACCAATAGGGGTTCCAGGCATAACCATAAGTGCTATAGAATGCTTCGGCAGGGTCATACGTAGGATATGGTGGCTGCATCTCTATAGACCAAGGAGGGAAGATGGGTTTCGGTGTAGGAATATAGTTTCTACCTATATGTTGGCAATGAGCTATGATCTGGTTCTGATGAACTTGCCAATCTTCAAATGCTCTCTGTCTAGCATTTTCGTATTCCTGAGAAGCTATAAACCTATGCATTTCTTGCATCTCATTCCCCCCTCCTACATTACCTTGTTGCTGGTTTCTCTCCACCTGTGGATGTCTACCATGGTATCGTACTGCGGCGTTATTTCGCCTCTTCAAAACTTTCGCACCATGGTATACATTTAAACCTATAGTATCGCGGGGTTCCGGCTCTTCTAGTAATAATCCCCCCCGACTTATATCCACACCGAGATATTCACCAATCAAAGTAATAAAAATACCACCTCCTATTATGCTATGTGGTCGCATCCCCCGAACCATAGCTGATAAATAATAACCCACACAATATGGTATACTTACAGCGCTTTGTGGGTCTCGAATACACATATGGTAAAACAAATCCTGTTCATTTACTTTTTCCTTGTTTTTACCCCTTTGTGTAATCGAATTAGCTAAAAACCTATGTATCACTCTTAATTCGGCTCTATCTATATCCAAATAAGAGTAATTTCCCCCTTTGAAACGGTGATGGCTTGTCATTTGACTCCACACACCGTGTGTATCAAAATTTTCATCTATCTTTCTACCGTTTAGTATCAATCCTCTACAATTGGCAGACGCTAACTCCTCAGGCGTATATATACGTAAAGCCTGAGCCATGTCCAGTAAAGACATGTGGCGCATCGAACCGCCTAACAAAAATCTAATAAAAGAACGATCGGTTAAACTAGCTACCCGATCATTCAACTCTATACTACATAACAATTCTTCACACCATACTTTATATACAGGTCTACGTATGGTGAATAAACATACCCAGTCATTAAAAGAAGAATTACCATACCTCTGTACAAGTAATTCCCTAATTGGCCCGGCCAATTCTACAGCTTCTAAGGGTCCCCATTCTATGACCCTTGGTACCTCAACAACCTTAGAATGAAGAGTATGCAAACCCCTTTGATATTTTGGATAATCTATCCAAAGTCTGTCAAATCTCAGGTTCGGGTGCAACTCTTCCAAGTGCATATCGGAAAAGGTCATGACTGGATGAGGTACATCCTGCTTGTAGTAGTTATCCACCTCCTGTTGTTCCAAATTCTCAGCAGGAGCATTGCGGGCTTGGGATGAAGATTCACCCCTTTCATTCTGCAAAACACATCAAACACAATTTTTGTGCATCCAAATATGCATTAGTGTCAGCAAAATCATCAATCAAAATAATTACAATGACATTATCAATTTATATCAAACTTAAGCTTATTTTCACATTTTTATCAAATCTACACTTTTTCAAATAAGCATATACGAAAATGTTCGCCAAGTTCATAAGCATTCAACTCAAATAACATGTCAAAATAATCATTACTAGCAATTAAACAAGTCTCAAATGGCATTATCTTTCAAAAATCAAGTTCATGAATTTTAGACTTGAAAAAGTCCACTTTAATTCTCAAAATCATGTTTAGGCTCAAAGTTTGGATCATTTAACTACCTAGACATGTTACACTACTCAATTTAGCAACAATTCATGACAAAAATCGGCCATAACCTGTTTATATCAAAAAGCCCCAAATTTGCTCAAGAACACAAACCCTAGATTACTCAAAATTTGAAGTTTAAGGCTTCTAATCATGTTAAACAGCATCAATCTAGGTTATACAAGCATAATACATAAACAATTTAAGCCTAATTACACTAAAAAGCATCAAAATCAAATTGGGGAAAAAATAGCTCAAGAACACCAAATTTCGGATTAAATGGTGTTTAGGTGTAGAAATTTACCGTTTTTCTTGAGTAATTCTTAGATAGCATCCTTCTCAACATGATTTTAGTAAAAGATTTGGTGATTAACGGTTAAAAATTGGGATTTTTGGGGTGTTTTTGGGTGGTTTTTCGGGGTTTTTTCGCTGTGAAATTCGCTGTGTTTTTGAGTTGTGGAGTGTACTGATCGTTCAGCTCTTTTTATTTTTTTTCTGATTTTCGGTACCTCCGCGAGTCGCGGAGATTTACCCTCCAAACTCCACGAGTCGCGGAGTTTGGTATTTTTTTTTTTTTTTTTATAATCATTAACTTATTAAAACAATTTAGTAATTAATTTTAAAATTTTGTTTCCCTTGTTATTTAGGACGAGGTCGTTTCAGATCGATGTCCTAGTCCGTCCCTCGACAAAATTTTAAAATTTGTCTTTTAGTAGCGATTGTTTTAAAAGCTAAGATTTTTGAGTTTTTTAATGTTTTTGGCATACTCTAATTCAATAAGATTAAAAATAATGATAATAAAAGTTCTCGTCCCTCCCTCGGGTAAAGTAATTTCGGTTCAAAGACCTAGTCTTCAACTTACGACGAATTTTAAAAATCATATTCTTAACTTAATGAGATAAAGTAAATTTTTGTTTTTAAATTTACACAACTTAAATATAAAATTCAAAATTATTATTAAAAATTCACACCAAACTTAAAATTTGAAATGCATAAAATTAAAAATTAATATTTTAAAAATTAAAAATTCACACCAAACTTAATTTAAAAATTCATATTATAAATTCATACCAAACTTATATTAATTTTTCAAATATTTACAATTTTAAATATATTGTTTTTACAAAATTTACAATATTAATTTAAGATTTAAATATTAATTTTAAAAACATGGTAAAAATAAAAAAATCTTTTTGGCTTTTTATCCCACTTTAATCAATCAAATATTATCAAAAATATGCGCCCCTCTTTTCGGTAAAGTAATTTTGGTTCCAAGACCTAATTTAACTCATGACGAATTTTTGAAATATTTTGGGTTGATTGATTAAAGATATTTATACCTTAAGAATAAACGTTAAATTTCGCAGTGATGTAATAAATTTTTGAATGATATCAATAATTTCGGTTGCCAAACCTAATTTTATTTAATACCAATTTAATACTTTTTAGCGAACAAATTAGCGTTTATTATCAAAAGGTTAAAAATAAAAATAAAAATAAAAACTGTACAGACATACCTGTGAAATAGATTTCTTAGTTATATGATCTATCCCATTCATAAGATAGTCGGTTTAATTGGTTTTCCATGGCTACATAGGCATAACCTCGAGCATTCAGTATCTTTTCTTCTAAACATATGAACGGTCCGTCTCTGCATAAAGTAACAAATTCGGTATTTGAATAGGTTTGATTATTTGAACATTTACCTCCATGTGACCATTTTCCGCATTTATGACATCGTTCTAGGTGTCGTGCTCTTCTTTTCGCTGTGGATTTTGATTTTCCTTTACCAAATTGTAACTTATTATCTTCGCATCTGGATTCTTTTCTAACTCCGTCCATTCTTTCTCTGATTACTGATACTATTTCACTCGGTAGTATGTCATTATTACGTTTAGTGATCAAAGCGTGTAGCATTAGACCATGGTTTAGTTCACAGGCAGTCTTCATTTTGTAAAAACCTAAAAAATACAAATTCAGAATGAGGGGAGAAGACTAGTTCTTTAGGGTCTGCTAGGGAAAGACCATTCGGGTTCCATTTTCGAGAACTACACGAAAACAGACAATCTAACTCTAACAGAAATACATATTATCCTTTAAAGACTTGATTCTCCCCACACTTAGTTAGCTGTGGTGTCGAAATTGTGATTAACTTCGTTGTCGACTTCCATCGGACCATGTATGTAATGTTTAACTCTGTGACCATTAACTTTAAATTCCATCCCATTTGAATTTATTAATTCTATCGTTCCGTATGGGAAAACTCTTTTGACTATGAATGGTCCAGACCATCTTGATTTCAATTTTCCAGGAAATAGCTTGAATCGTGAATTGAAAAGAAGAACTCTGTCTCCTTCTTTAAATTCTTTTGAACTTCTGATTCTTTTATCATGCCATTTCTTCGTTCTTTCTTTATAGATTAACGAATTTTCGTATGCTTCATGTCTTAATTCTTCTAATTCGTTTAGTTGACTTAATCGTAGATGTCCGGCTTCATGTAAATCAAGATTACATGTTTTCAAAGCCCAAAATGCTTTGTGTTCAATTTCTACTGGAAGATGACATGCTTTTCCATAAACAAGTCTAAAAGGTGTGGTTCCAATTGGAGTTTTGTAGGCTGTTCTAAAAGCCCAGAGTGCATCCTCCAATTTAATGGACCATTCCTTCGGATTTGATCCTACGGTTTTCTCTAGAATACGTTTTAAAGCTCGGTTGGTATTTTCAACTTGTCCACTTCTTTGTGGATGATATGCGGTGGAGATTTTATGAGTTACTCCATATCTTTTAAGAACTTTCTCAAGTTGATTATTACATAAATGAGTACCCCGATCACTTATTAAAGCTTTCGGTGTTCCAAACCTTGCAAAAAGGCGTTTTAAAAAGTTGACTACAACTCGTGCATCGTTAGTTGGGAGAGCTTGTGCTTCCGCCCATTTAGATACATAATCAATGGCTACGAGTATATATAGATTATTATTAGATTTTGGAAATGGACCCATAAAGTCAATACCCCAAATGTCAAATACTTCACATACTTGGATGACATTTTGTGGCATTTCATCACGTTGACTTATTTTTCCGGCCCTTTGACATGCATCACAGGATTTGCAAAGAAGGTGTGCGTCTTTGTAAATTGTAGGCCAATAGAATCCAGCTTCATAAACTTTTCTTGCTGTTAGTTGAGGCCCATAATGCCCTCCTGTTGGTCCTGTGTGACAATGGTTTAAAATTTTACTAGCTTCATCTCCAAATACACATCGGCGTATTATTCCATCGGGACAACTTTTAAACAAATGTGGATCTTCCCAGAAATAGTGTTTTATATCACTGAAGAATTTCTTTCGTCTTTGGTACGATAATCCTTTTTCAAGGAATCCACAAACTAAGTAGTTTGCATAGTCTGCAAACCATGGGATTTCTTTATAATCTATCTTCAATAGATATTCATCAGGAAAGTTGTCTTGTATGGCCGATTCATTTAGAACTTCTAATTCGGGATTTTCAAGACGAGAAAGATGATCAGCGGCGAGATTTTCTGCTCCTCTTTTATCTCGGATTTCAATATCAAACTCTTGTAAGAGTAAGATCCAACGGATTAATCTTGGTTTAGCATCTTGTTTTGAAAATAGGTATCTAAGAGCAGAATGGTCGGTATAGACCACCGTTTTTGCTAGAACGAGATATGATCGAAATTTGTCAAAAGCAAAGACAATAGCAAGGAGTTCTTTTTCAGTAGTTGTATAGTTCGTTTGTGCTCCTTGTAACGTCTTACTAGCATAATATATAGGTTGAAATCGTTTTTCAATCCTTTGTCCTAAAACGGCTCCCATTGCAAAATCACTTGCATCGCACATTAGTTCAAATGGTAGATTCCAATTTGGTGTTATCATGATCGGCGCATTAGTGAGTTTTTCTTTAAGAATATTAAAAGATTTGATGCACTCATCTGAAAAGATGAATGACACATCCTTTTCTAGGAGTTTATTCATAGGAGTGGCAATTTTAGAAAAATCTTTTATAAAACGTCGGTAAAAACCGGCATGCCCTAGAAAACTCCTAACTCCTCTAACATTGGTGGGATGTGGAAGTTTAGCAATTACATCTACTTTAGCTCTATCCACTTCAATTCCTTCTTTTGAAATTTTATGTCCAAGAACGATGCCTTCTTTAACCATGAAATGGCATTTCTCCCAATTAAGTACTAGATTTGATTTTTCGCATCTAATTAGCATTCATTCCAGATTAACTAGACATGATTTAAATGTATCACCGAAGACTGAAAAGTCATCCATGAATACTTCCATGCATTCTTCTATCATGTCGTGAAAAATCGCCATCATGCATCTTTGAAAGGTTGCAGGGGCGTTGCAAAGTCCAAATGGCATGCGTTTGTAAGCAAAAGTACCATAAGGGCACGTGAATGTGGTTTTCTCTTGATCTTCGGGTGCTATTGGAATTTGAAAATATCCGGAAAATCCATCTAGAAAACAATAGTAACTATTTCCGGCTAATCTTTCCAACATTTGATCTATGAAAGGTAAGGGAAAGTGATCTTTTCTGGTGGCGTCATTTAATTTTCTATAATCAATACATACACGCCATCCTGTTACAGTCCTAGTAGGAATAAGCTCATTTTTCTCATTTGTAATGACAGTCATGCCACCCTTCTTAGGTACGCATTGAACTGGGCTTACCCATGGACTATCAGAGATTGGATAAATCAAACCTGCATCTAGCAGTTTAATAATCTCTTTCTTAACTACATCTTGCATATTAGGATTTAGTCTTCGTTGGCGTTGCACATACGTTTTATGACCTTCTTCCATAAGGATTTTATGTGTACAATACGAAGGACTTATTCCTTTAGTATCATGAATCTTCCATGCAATGGCTGGTTTATGAGCTTTCAACACAGAAATGAGTTGTGATTTCTCATTTTCAGTAAGAGAAGACGATATTATTACAGGTAATTCAGATTCACCATGTAAATAAGCATATTCCAAATGGTTTGGAAGTGGCTTTAACTCTAATTTCGGAGGTTCTTCTATCGATGATTTATATCGATATCTGTCTTCTTCTTTTAGCATTTGAATTTCTTCTGTTGTTGGTTCATATCCATTAGCTATTAGTGTAGCTAACATTTCAGCTTCATCAATTGGTTCATTACCTTCTCCTAAAGAACATTCTCCTGTTCCTTGTAATTCTGGAAATTCTTCTAATAATTCTGCATGTGCATCTATAGTTTGAATATAATAACATGTATCATCTGCAGATTGTGGTTGTTGCATTGCTCTATCAACTGAAAAGGTAACACTCTCATCCTCTATTCTTAGGGTCAGTTTCTTACCGAACACGTCTATCATTGCTTTAGCCGTGTTTAAGAATGGTCTTCCTAATATGAGAGGAACTTGAGAATCTTCTTCCATGTCCAAAACAACAAAATCTACTGGAAATACTAAAGTACCAACTTTAACTAGCATGTTCTCCATTATCCCTCTAGGATATTTTATTGATCTATCGGCTAGTTGTATGCTTATTCTGGTTGGTTTCAATTCTCCAAGGTCAAGTTTAGCGTATAGTGAATACGGCATTAGATTTATACTAGCACCTAAGTCTGCCAATGCTTCTATTGAACTAAGACTACCCAGAAAACATGGAATTGTGAAACTTCCTGGATCAGATAATTTTTCTGGTATCTTATTCAACAGCACTGCTGAACAATTAGCATTCATAGTAACAGCCGAGAGTTCTTCAATTTTCTTTCTATTTGAGATTAGATCTTTCAAGAATTTAGCATATCTAGGCATTCCTGAAATCACATCAATGAAAGGAAGATTTACATTTATCTGTTTAAACATATCCAAGAATTTGGATTGCTCGGCTTCAAGTTTTTCTTTCTTCATTTTACTCGGGTAAGGAAGTGGTGGTTGGTATGGTTTAACATAAGGTTTATCCTTAACTGTGTTATCTTCATTAACCTTTTCAACTACCGGTTCTTTTTCCTTATCTTGATCAGGTTGTGGTTCTTGTGGAGTAGGAATAGTTTCATCAGAAGTTACAGGTATTTCAGGTGGTTTAAGTGTTGTACCACTTCTTGTGGTAATAGCTTTAGCTGTTTCATTCCGGGGGTTAGCATTTGTATCACTAGGTAGACTTCCCGGTTTTCTTTCACCTATTAACCTTGCTAGGTTACTTACTTCTTGTTCCAGATTTTGAATAGAAGCTTGTTGATTTCTAAATGCTTGAGCATTTTGTTCATTAGTTTGTTTTTGAGATGTGAAAAACTGCGTTTGAGTTTCAACTAGCTTCGTCATCATATCTTCTAAATTCGGCTTTTTATCATCGGTTTGTTGTGGTGGTTTGTTTTGAAAATTAGGTCTTTGCTGATTATAAGTATTATTGGATACTTGTTGATTGCTAGGACCTTGTTGGTTGTTGTATGGAATATTTCGGTTATAATTCTGGTTTTGATTGTAAATCGGTCTTGGCGGTTGATAATTATTCTGATAATTATTTCCAGGCCTTTGGTTTATGTATGAAATATTCTCTCTTTGTTCCATTGTTAATTCAATACTGAGACAATCTTTTGTCAAATGTGGTCCTCCACACTGCTCACAACTAATTCGTATTGAGTGAATATCCTTAGTCATCTTTTCCATTCGTCTCTCCACAGCATCTATCTTTGCGGAAATGGAATCTAAGTCATGGCTAGAATCGGCTCTAGCTGCTTTAGATGATCTAATGATGTCTTTTTCTTGGTGCCACTCATGTGAGTGGGAAGCAGTATTATCAATAATTTTGTAAGCATCAGTTTCGGTTTTCTTCATAATAGAACCACCAGCTGCTATATCTATGTCTTTTCTTGTAGTGATGTCGCATCCTTGGTAGAATATTTGTACTATTTGACAGGTGTCTAAACCATGTTGCGGACATCCTCTTAATAACTTTCCATATCTTGTCCACGCCTCATATAGAGTTTCATTTGGCTTCTGTGTGAACGTAACAATTTCTGCTTGAAGTCTTACGGCTTTAGATGCAGGAAAGAATTGTTTAAGAAATTTTTCAACTAAAACATCCCATGTATCGATCGCCCCTTCAGGTAACGATTCCAACCAATCTTTGGCTTCTCCCTTTAAAGTCCAGGGAAATAACATGAGATATATCTGTTCATCCTCCACTTCTCGGATTTTAAATAGTGTGCAGATCCTATTAAAGATACGTAGATGTTCATTTGGATCTTCCTTCGGCGCACCACTAAATTGGCATTGATTAGTCACCATGTGTAAAATTTGTCCTTTGATTTCATAATCTGGCGCATTAATGTCTGGATGAGTAATTGCGTGACCTTGGCCAGTGCGTTTAGCTCTCATTCGGTCTTCCATACTTAAAGGTTCCAGATTCTCCATAATTGAATTTGTTGAATCGGTATCACTAGATGATTCTGATTTAATGGTTCGTTCCTCAACAATCTCTGTTTGAATGATTGGTGGTTCCGGAGGAAAGTTTAATGGTTCAGGATCTACGAACCGTTCCTGAATATTTTCCGGATTCTCAATTGTGAGGTTGGGTTCAAAAAATGGATTATCGGAAATTTGAACTGAAGTACTTGGTTGACTGGATGACGATTCTAAAGAAAAATCAACGGCGGTTATATTTGCTAAATGTCTTGATCTAGTTACAGGTGGTGAACGTACAAAAGGTGATGAACGTCTTGCTCGGTGCATTCACTGAATATCCTATTAGTTTTTAAAAGGAAAGAAAAATTATAATAAGTTATCCAATTAATAGACTTTTCTGATTTTGCCCACGTTTCGAATAGCCAAAAGATGCAGCAGAGGGGCAGGATTCGTTTGGTCTCAATATAATTGAGGACTGTTTGGCTCCAATAACCCGGTCCACGTACAAATCCAACTATTACTACGAACCAGAAAATTTTGATGTCTATTAATTTAACCACTTAAAATAAATTTTCGTAATTTTAAGAAATTTAGATAAGAAGTAGAATAAAAATCTATGTCCTAAAACTAGAATAGCGAGAAATAAGAGAGAAAAAGAGTTCGTCGAAAAAGGTAGAAAAAGAAAAAATGGTTGAAAAATAAAAGGTGACGGAAAAATAAAAGAAACTTATAAAAACTTAAAAATACTTGACTAACCTAACCTTATTACTACAACTAACTTAAAATTATAATCGCAAATTGAAATTACTAATTGGAATGATAATTGATAGATAGTAAAAGGTGTCTAAAAATATTAAAGCTTACAGGAAAAACTAAATACCAAATGGAAATAACTTAAAAAGAAACTAAAACTTAAAAAGGCGTCGCAAAATTCTAAAGCACCTAAATCTTAGTCTAAAGAAAAAGCACTTAAGGAATTCTACGGCAAAGCCTAAAAATCTAGGAGTAAAAAATGACTATAGCAAAAACTAAGTTTAAAATTAAATATGAGCTAAAAATACAAAAGTTATGCTACAACGATTAAAAAGGGACAAAATATAAAAATATACAAAAAGTTGTAAAAATTACAATTTTTATAAAAATATTATTTTTATATTTTTTATTTAATAAAACTACTAATTTTACAATTTAATAAAACTAATTTAACTAAAATATATAAATAAAAAGTAAAAGTAAAAATAAAACTAATAATAATAATAATAATAATTAGGGTTAAATAATAATAATAAATAATTAATAATCGTAATTAATGCAGGATTAGGGTTTCTGTTCGCGTGTCAGAGAAGCTCCGCGAGTCGCGGTAATTAATGCAGAAAACCCCGCGAGTCGCGGGGTTCCAGAATTCAGATGACAGCTTTAAATTCGACGCGTTTTTTCTTTATTTTTTTTTTTTTTTTCTTTATATCTGTTTTCTGTTTTTTTTTTTCTATAAATAAAAGATAGTTAATAAAACTTATATTTTTTATAAACTAAAATAAAAATAAAGAAACTTATAAAACTTAAATATTTAACAAAATCTTAAAAATACTTATATTTTTGTTTTTCTTTTTATATTTTTGAATAATTAAAACGTATTTTTACAAAAACGAATTTTAATAAAAGTAAACAAAAAAAATCCCTTTTTTTTTATATATTAGCGTTACGCTTCCGGCGTTTAAGAGTGTCCCCGGCAGCGGCGCCAAAAATACTTGATGTTATGCGAGGTGTATATAAAATAGTTATTAATTTTAGCAGAAAACACTATTAAATACGATACAATTTTACACAAGATATTTATTTATTTATAGAATGGATATACTAAAACCTTGCTACAACACTTATAGGCAGTGTACCTAATCGTAAAGTAGTGTAGTTTTTAGTAAGTCCGGTTCGTTCCACAGGGAAATCTTTAAACAAAGCTCAACGCTATATTAGTTTACTTTTATAAAAATACAAATATATATATAAGTAATATTATTATTATAAAAGGGGGGTTTTTACCGTTTAATGACCGGTTTGTCGATTTTAAGACTTTAGTCGCAGTTAAAACCTAATGTAAAATATAAAATAAATACAAGACTTAAATTAAAGCGTAAAGTAAATAACGATAATGAAATTGCGAATAATAAAAGTGCGATAAAATAAACTTGCGATAATTAAAAAGTACGATAATTAAAAGTGCAATTAAATATAAAATAAAGGAAATTAAATATGAAATAAAAGAATTATGCTTATTTAAACTTCCGTAATCATGATGTTTGACGTGTTGATTTTAGTTTTATGCCCATGGGTTAATTGTCCTTTGTCCTGGATTATTTAATATGTTCGTCTGGTTTTTGTCCATAACAGTCCATCAGTCATAAATATAAAGTGCGAGTGTCCTCGTCAAATTATTATTATACCCGAAGTTAAATATTCCAACTAATTGGGGATTCGAATTGTAACAAGGTTTTAATACTTTGTTTAATGAATACACCAGGTTATCGACTGCGTGTAAACCAAGGTTTTACTACTTTGTTAACAATTACACCAATTACCCTTGAATGTAATTTCACCCCTGTTTTAATTATTCTAGTGGCTATTAATCCATTCCCGTGTCCGGTTAAATGAACGATTATGCGTACATATAAATACCCCGCCCATCGTGTCCGATCGAGTGTATATGGTAATTTATAGGGACGCCCAATTGTAAATCTTTATATTAACATTAACAAACTTTCATTTAGTTAAACAAATATAAAGCCCATTAATAGCCCATAGTCTAATTTCCACAAGTGTCGTTCTTTTGTCCAAACCCCAATTATGGTACAAAGCCCAATTACCCAATTTTAGTAATTAGCCCAACATCATGATTACTTCGTTTTAAATAAGCATAATAATAACTTAGCTACGAGACATTAATGTAAAAAGGTTGAACATAACTTACAATGATTAAAAATAGCGTAGCGTTACACGGACAGAATTTCGACTTACACCCTTACAACATTCGCTAACATACCCTTATTATTAGAATTAAAATTAAAATTAAAATATAAATTATATATATATATATATAAATTTTACGTATGATAAGAGAAGAAAAATATATTTTTTGCGTTCAGAATTCGGTTGGCTTTATAGGCATTTTTTCATTTTGGGTCTCCGCGACTCGCGGTGAAAACCTCTTCAAACTCCGCGAGTCGCGGAGGTTACTTTTACAGCTCAGTCCTTGGAGTTTTTCTCTGCCGACGGTTTTTTATTTATAAATATAATATATATATAATTAATATAATTAATTATATATTATATTATATTTATATACATAGTTAACTTGTAATTTTTAGTCCGTTGCGTCGAGCGTTAAGAGTTGACTCTGGTCCCGGTTCCGGATTTTCGAACGTCCTTGCGTACAATTTAATATCTTGTACTTTGCGTTTTGAATCTTGTACTTTTGTAATTTCGAGACGTTTCTTATCAATAATTGGAACCTTTTTTATTGTCTTTTGTACTTTTGAGCTTTTTGGTCGTTTGCGTCTAAAATTCGTCGAATCTGTCTTTTGTCTTCACCTTTTATTATACAAACGAATATCACTTGTAAATAGAACAATTGCAACTAAAAGCTTGTCTTTCTTGAGGAATAATGCTATGAAATATATGTTCGTTTTTAGCATTATCATGAGCAAATGCACAGCGGAAGATTTCTTTCATACATGAGAATAAACATGCTTTAAAGTGTCAACCAAAAGGTTGGTGAGTTCATTAGTTTATCATAAACAATCATTTCCATCATTTTAATAGACCACAAGATTTCATATTTCAGTTTTTCATAAACATAATCTCATATCAGGCATTTCGCAAACTGCATAGAGATAAAAATCATTCATATGGTGAACACCTGGTAACCGACCTTAACAAGATGCATATAGAATATCCCCATCATTCCGGGACTCCCTTCGGACATGATAAATTCGAAGTACTAAAGCATACGGTACTTTGGATGGGGCTTGTTGGGCCCAATAGATCTATCTTTAGGATTCGCGTCAATTAGGGTGTCTGTTCCCTAATTCTTAGATTACCAGACTAAAAAAGGGCATATTCGGTTTAATAATCCAGCCATAGAATGTAGTTTCGTTTACTTCTGTCTATTTCATAAAACATTTATAAAACAGTGCATGTATTCTCAGTCCCAAAAATATATATTGCAAAAGCATTTAAAAAGGGAGCAAATGAAACTCACAATACTGTATTTTGTAGTAAAAATACATATGACGATATTGAACAATGCAGGGTTGGCCTCGGATTCACAAACCTATATCATTTATATATTTATTAATATACATAGTTGTAATCGAACAATTTATATATTATTATTAGTGATGTAATTGTTATATTTAATAGTTTATAAGTTTCATTATTTATTTATATATTTTCAATTTACATAAAGAATTATTAATATAGTTAGGTTATATGTATTGAATATATCTTTATATAGATAATCTTTATTTTTATACTTATAACCTTAGCAATGTCAATAAAACTTTAATAATAATGATATAGCTAATACTGATAATAATAATAATAATAACATAATAATAATAATACTAACAATTATATTAATACTAATATTAATGTAATAAATAATGGTTTGTATCATTTTCATAATAATATGTATATTCAAGATTCCTATATCCATAATCCTAACAATATCATTAAACTTTTATATTCAAAGTCATAAAAATCATAAGCTTAGTGTTAAATTTCTAAACTAATTACCAAAGCTTCTATAATATTAATTCGTAAACCTTATATTACTAATAATCTGATTTAATTCATAATATTGATAATAATAATAATAATAATAATAATAATAATAATAATAATAATAATAATAATAATAATAATAATAATAATAATAATAATAATAATAATAATAATAATACCTATTGATAATACTAGTAATGGTAATAATAATATAAACTATATTAATGATAATAATTTTTGTAATCATGTTATTAATAATAATATTGATAATAATAATAATAATAACTATAATTAACATGATAATAATAATAACTATGATTCTAATAATAACATTGATAAAAATAATAAGATTAATAATAATAATAATAATAATAATAATAATAATAATAATAATAATAATAATAATAATAATAATAATAATAATAATAATAATAGTAGTAGTAATAATAATAATAATAATAATAATCATAATAATAATCGTAATAATAATAATAAAAATGAAAATGATAATAAACTACCTTCTATTCAAGTTCTAAAAAAAAATGGCCACTGCAGGGCTCGAACCCGTGACCTTCAGCTAACTTGACACTCCACCACACCATATGAACCAATCTTTTTTTCATAATTAATCCCATTCCATTAATTTATAACCCGTATTTATTCAGTTTCATTTTCTTTCTTCTTTATCAAACCAGTCGTCCAATTCAATTTTCAATAATCATAACAGCAAATCTATAAAATGTGTTTTGGATTTTTAAATGAATTAAAACAGTTCATAAGCGGTGATTTTAAATCACCAGACATAAGATGAACAAAAATAATAATAAAAAAATAATAAAAAACTGTGGTTTAACACGTTCATAAACTCAAACATGAATTCGATCTTTTTGAATGTTTTAGAAAAAGTTTATAACACGAAAAAGGTCAGAAAACTTTTATGGAAGCTTTACAAATCATTAATTTTATCAAAAACTTCAAAACGAAAGCGAATTTGGTGAAGAACAAATTCGTTGACTTTTTACTTTAGAACTTTGACTCCAAAATTAGAATTCGTTATGATGAATTGGAATTTGCAACTTTGCAGATAGTTTAAACTAAAGAATTCTAACATTATTGTATTAATACATTTGAAAAAAAAAATTCTAATTCGAGTTTTAGAAAAAATATTGGACGAACAGAGTAGGTACATGTGTTTATACATAATTTTTATTTAATTCGACGATTTAGGGCTGTATAAATTGATAATTGATATTGAGGATGCTGTGTTGATTGAGTGTGGTAATATCTCAGTGTAATTCTTGCTTTATATCAATATAATTTGGCCAAAATAATTAATCAGAGAATAAATAAAATAAAATAAAAATAAAGAAGATCACGACGTGCAACTGAATTTGGAAGTTATTATTCCTGATTTGTACGAGTTAAACAATCAGCAATAGATAGAAAATGACTTGAACAATTTCCGATTTACCAAAATTTATATATACGGTCTCTTTTTTTATAATTGATAAAAAATTAATTAAATAGATTAATAATAATAATAATAATAATAATATTAATAAAAATAATAATTTTATAAATCTTAATAATAATAATAAACATTAACAATTATGATAATATTAATAATCATTATTAACAATATAAATGATAAATTGTATTATTGATATGTTAATATTAATAATGACTTTAATAATAATAACAAAAGTAAAAATAATGGTAATCATAATAATTATCATAATATTTATAATTCTTAGTAATAATTTTACCAACAATATTTATAATGTTAATAGTTAATAATAACTACAAAAATAACTGATAATATTTAAATTTCAATTATAATATGTACATAAACTAATATTGATATTGATATTAGTATTAATAATAA
Source organism: Rutidosis leptorrhynchoides (assembly GCF_046630445.1). Lineage (NCBI taxonomy): Eukaryota > Viridiplantae > Streptophyta > Magnoliopsida > Asterales > Asteraceae > Rutidosis > Rutidosis leptorrhynchoides. The sequence continues at coordinate 28,306,534 of NC_092336.1, forward strand.
ACGTAATAATAAGGTTATTATGATAATTATATCCTTAACTTGTATTTATATTTAATATATATAAATTATTAATTATGTAATATTTAGTAATTATATATATGGTGACTCATATTGAGTAATAAACTTTTATGTAAATATTACAATATATACATATTATAATATATACTTATAGGAATCATATAAATTTATTTTAAGTATAACTTAATTACTTTATATCTTTTTATATATTAAATTTTAATATTTAAATTATATTTTATAATTTCAAATTATAATATATACTTACATTTATATATATACATATTTATTTATAAATAATTGTTCGTGAATCGTCGAGCATGGTCAAAGGTAATTGATTACATGAATATAGTTCCAAAATCTTGAGATTCAGCTTAACAAACTTTGCTTATCGTGTCAAAATCATATTTAGATTAGTTTTAAATTTGGTCGAAAATTTTCGGGTCATCACAGCCTGAGTCGCGTTGATAACACAGATAATAATAATGATTCGGTGCCAATAAAATTGTCCAGAAGAAAAAAGAAAGGGAAAGTGACGATGGGGTCTGTACCAGAATATGACGAAGAAGTAGATGACATCCCTAAAAATGCAGATGTGTGTGATGATGGGATCAACATCGAAGTCCCCATTCATAGAAAATCAAATTTGAATGATGTGTGGCAGAGTGTAAGGAAATGGCATTCATCTTCCATGATCATGAGGGCAAAAACCCTAGCTAGGTCAAAACATAAGGCCAAGTCTAAATCAAAATCAAGGAAGCATAGCCCATCGATTAACTTAAGGCATTCGGCTCAAAAGAATTATCACTCTAATCAGAAGGTGTCTGGTCCAAGAAAAGCAAAATCAAGAGGAGGAGGTAGTCAATTGAACCTGTCAGAAGATAGCATCGGGTTGGATGAATTCGCCAACCAAATTGGTCTCGAATGGGACAAGAGACAAGTCTAATCCTTCCTCTTTTCTCCCTTCTTTCGTTTTTACATTGTTTTATTATGAGAATGCTTTCTTTAAATATTCGTGGTTTCGGGTCAGGGAAAGACAGTAAAGTTGGTGATTTTAAAAAATTGGTTAGTCGTAAACAACCTGATGTAATTCTACTACAAGAAACCAAGTGCAATTGTGTAGATAGAAATTGGGTCAGTATTATATGGGGGTCGGATGAGTTTGATTTCATTCAAAAAGAAAAAGTGGGTAAATCGGGCGGGCTTCTCCTTATTTGGGATACTAATGTATTTGTGGCTGTTGAAAGTATAATAAGTGATTTTTATGTTGCAATTAAAGAAAGATGGAAAGGGTGGGATGTTGAGTCAATTATTGTGAATGTTTATGGTCCTCACGAGGATGCTAACAAATTAAAATTGTGGTTGAGTCTTGGATCTTTTGTAGGTAAACATGATGTTGCTTGGTTCCTTGGTGGAGATTTCAATGAAGTTCGGGAAGATTCGGAGAGACAAAATTGTGTCTTTATGAGCAAAAGAGCAAGTTGGTTCAATGATTTTATTAATGAGTCGCGGTTATTAGACATCCCGTTAGGAGGTAAAAGGTTTACTAGAATTTGTGATAATGGCCTTAAATTTACCAAGCTCGATAGATTCTTAGTCTCCGAGAAGTCTATTCAAGCTTGGGGTGATCTTTCTACTTTGGCTCTCGAAAGGAAACTTTCGGACCATTGTCCACTAATCCTTAGAGATAAAGATATAGACTTTGGTCCGAAGCGAACGAAGATTTTTGACGAATGGCTAGATAATGAAGGTTCGGAGGAGATTATCAAAAAGGCATGGAGTATGAATGTCGGAGGTAGTAGGCTTGATTGTGTTTTTAGGAATAAAATGAAAAATGTAAAAAATGCTTTAAAGGATTGGAGCATTAAGTCTTTAGGCAAACTTGAGGAGGAGATCAACGATCTTAAAAACAGTGCGTGTCATTGGGAATTAATAGCTGAGCAAAGAGACCTGAATGATAATGAACGTGACAATTGGATGAACGTTAGAAAGAAGTGAGTTGAAAAGGAAAAGATTAGAGCAAGCATGGCGAAACAAAAAGCACGTGTCAAATGGAACTTGGAAGGGGATGAGAATACTAAATATTTCCATGCTATCATAAAGAGGAGGTACGCTAAACGTAACATTCGTGGCTTGAGTATTGATGGTATATGGTGCGAAGACTCGGTAATCATAAAAAACGAGGAACATACCTACTTTAGTAAACAGTTTATGAAGATCACCTCGAACAAGCTGCGATTTAGACCTGAGTCTGATCAACCTCAGCTGCGAAGTCAGATCAGGTGTATATCATCACAGCAAGCTGCGGATATCGAAGGTATCTTCACAGAATCAGAAATTTTTGAAGCCATTAACGAGTGTGGGGTGTCCAAAGCACCGGGTCCGGACGAATTTAAATTCAAATTTTTCAAGATGCATTGGGACCTCATTAAAGTTGATCTCCTTAGAGCTCTCAATTGGTTTTGGGACAAGTGTGAAATTTTCGACGGATGTAATGCCTCTTTTATCACTCTTGTTCCAAAGAAATCGGATCCTTTAGGTCTCAACGACTTTCGCCCGATTAGCTTGATTGGAAGTTACTACAAAATCCTTGCTAAGGTGCTCTCTAACCGTATTAGGAAAGTGATCCCGGATATTATTGGTGTCGAACAAAATGCTTTTATTAAAAGTAGATTCATTCTAGATGGGGCACTCATTGCAAATGAGGTCATTGACTGTGACGATCACTCCAAATCCATATGGACGAACACGTCATTCATCGATTTCATTGCGAGGTATTTGACCTCTATATGATACGTTTTATAAACATTGCATTCTTTTGAAAAGGCAAACCATATATGAATATTTAAATCAAAGGTTTTCGACATCTGATTATTTCTACATATAGACAATCACCGTAAATAATAGTTTACAACAGTACTTCCGTTGACAATGCAGTCAAAATAAGATACATGGTGATGATTTGGTGAATGCAACGTTTTCTTGAAAAATATGCCATGTAAGACTCCATGCACATAGCTTGTCTATCATATAAGAAAATAGCGGAAGACTTCTAGGAAACCTGAGAATAAACATGCTAACAAGTGTCAACACAAAGGTTGGTGAGTTCATAGTTTTAGTGTTTCGTATAATCTGTATATAAAAGTGGATTACAAGATTTCAGTTGTTTCATCTAGAAACGTTTATCAAAATATTCTACAAGATTGAGCACCCTGGTAGCTAAACTTAACGTATATATAATTTATACCCTTTGTATAATCATCTTAATAATACACGCAAACCAACGTGTACGCTTCTCAAATAGCATACGTCCGTTAAAAGGCTAGTGCTCTACCTCGGGCGGGGATATCAAGCCCTATGGATCCATATACTACTACTCGCGCCCACCAGTTCTTATAACCGGCAGTTACTAGTTACCAAAGCTAAGGGATTTTTGGTTCAAACTCAGTGTAGAATTTAGTATGTACTTGTATCCATTGTATTTAAAATAAAGTGCATGTATTCTCAGCCCAAAAATATATATTACAAAATCGTTTAAAAAAGGAGCAAATGAAACTCACCTTAGTAGCATATAAAGTCGTTCACCAAAATGTGACCGAAACTCGGATTACCAAATAACCGTAGATCTCAACGTATCAATATCGAGATTCAATATTGTAGGAAAGTACGTAGACGCAACGGAGATGATAAAAACTAGGTTCGATTCACAAATATACCCCCGAACATTACCCATAACCTCCTTGGCAATAACCCATAATTTCCTTAGCTCTATCCCGCTTGAAAACCATTTTGAAAGTGACACGCTCATGACCTCGTCGTAGTATTTTATGTATAATACTAATTATTAATAATACTACTAATTAAGATTAATAATAATATTAATCATAATAATAATAATAATAATAATAATAATAATAATAATAATAATAATAATAATAATATAATACGGAGTAATATTTGAATGAGTAAAGAAATGGCACCAGATCGAGTTTTTATAGTATGTGACTTGAAACAGTACCCCATGCGATTGTATGGGTTTTCAGTGCTTTTGCCATGCGATCGCATGGCCGCCTGATCCGCTTTTGTTTGCTAGTTCGTCAACATAAAAATACTGTAGCAAATAGTGTTTACTGTAGCAAGTCATTTTCATTGTAGCAAATAGTGTTTACTGTAGCAAATAGTGTTTTACTGTAGCAAAGTCGTTTTCACTGTAGCACTGTAGCAAAGTCGTTTTTACTGTAGCAAATAGTGTTTTTCTAAAACACTGTAGCTTTTCGGGTACTGTAGCAATTCGAAAATACTGTAGTAAATTAGTGTTTTACTTGTTCATCTTAAACGTTTTAGTTAACTTATCTAAATATCAATCGAATGTTACTATTGTTTACTAAATAACTTGAAATCAAATATATCTAATTCTAACAGTTAATATTCCTTATTATTGTATGTGTCCAAATTACGTTATTTAAACAAACACTTTACCATTTATTCCGAATACTATTAAAAATGAATGATTTCCCAAATCAACGTGGACCTCACAACAGAGACCCGTAATAATATCATAATCCTTAAGGGACTCAATAAATATCCTTTCATTCAATCGTTTGGCATAATCTTTTACTCCGTAGTTAAATATATAAATCAAATAATCAAACCAATAAGTTTAATGCACAGTATCATATACTCCACACTTTGTTACGTTTTCAAATTATAGTATATGTATCTATTTACATATAATTGTTCGCGAATCATTGAGAACAATCGAAGGGTAATTGAATAGTTCAAAATTTTGAGATTCAACTTCATAGACTTTGCTTATCGTGTCGGAAACGTTAAAGATTAAGTTTAAATTTGGTCAGATATTTCCGGGTCATCACAGTACCTCCCCGTTAAAGAAATTTCGTCCCGAAATTTGAGTGAGGTCGTCATGGCTAACAATAAAAATGTTTTCATGACGAATATATGTTGATAAATAGAATTTTTATCACCGTTGAATAATATGGATAAAACAATCCAATTACTCGAAGCGTATGAGGGAAGTTATCGTAATAGAGTGAAATGAGGAAATAGAGATTCGTTTTTAACTCTTGACTTAGTAATGATTGATTTTCGGAATTTAAGGAATAGAAAATCTGCATTATCTAAATAAGATTTGTTTCTTCGAAATTTGCAGAAATTAGGATTTCCTTTGATTAAATGCGTAATCTGCCTCGATTGCTATGTCTGATATTTTGCTATAAATTGACCTCTTCCGTTTCATTTATTTTCACCACTCCTATTATCTTCTTTCTTATTTCATACTTACAAAAGATTTGTGAAAATGCTTCATCAGTTCTGATTCTTGATATTTTTTTGGCTATCATATCATTCATTCTTCTTTTTCATCTGCCACCAGAGGAGGTTATTTTCTTCTACTATTACCTTGGGGTTATATTGTTTTTCATTCTCCCGTTTCTGTATATTGCTATACGCATTGATATACACGGTTTGTAATTTTGGGGTTGTTTTCAGGCTTTATATTTTTCATTATATTTCGGAGCTTCATGCTTTTCGTTTTCTCTTCCCGACTTTAAGTCAAGCGAATAATGGTCCAGAATTCGTAGGTATGAATTTCGGAATGAACATAATTAATGTTCTAAGAAAGAAACGGTAATGGCACAATCTGACTTGTTAAATTGCCAGAATATCTGGAAAAGACCGAATCATCAAGAAAAATATTTTCTTGATATATTTAGAGGTTAAATATAATGAAAGAGTTATGTAACATGGTTCATGATAAGGGTGTGATCTGTGAACCTTTATCACGTTCTATTAGAAACTCAGCATGACTTACTGTAATATAATCACGTTGATCAAGTGTCATTATATTATACTAATTCATGCTTCAGTTCCCAACACTACTTCAAAACATTCATATTTTAAACTTGAAGGTTTCAGAATTTAGAAACTAAAATAGTTTCTTTTTTGATGTAACACAGATAACGTGAAGAGATAAATAATTTCGGATGATAATAGTTATGAAGATATCTTCAGAAATATCGAAGATATTTATAATGAAAGATATGATAATATCTTAGAATTTCTAATATTAACGGATGGTGAAGAAGATTTTTATGTGAAGGTTTAGAGTTAGGAGCAAGGTATTCGTTAATGACTTCAGCAGATACTTAATCATTTGTATTCTTTGAAGGCAGGTTTAGTCGTTGTGATTTGTGCACAGCCTCCTTCATAGTTTGCTCAATTCGTTTTCCAGTACCAAATTTTCTCTTTTTCTATGATTTTCCAACACACTACTCTTTATCATCAAACTTTTGACTATTAAAGTCATTTACAGTTTTTGCTGCTTTATCAGCATTTTTCCAAAATTCGGAGAACTAGTTTCGCAGTTTGGGGTATTTTTCAGAAACTTCACATTTGAAGTAAGTAAGTCTAGGAGATGGACATTATATGTATATATATAACCGTTGGCGTAGAATTGCTGCGAAATTCGAAATACTGATTGCTAATTCCCGGTAGTTGGTATGGAAATTATTGTTACAAGATGTGGATGAGTGCATGATGGGGTTTCAATGAGTATAAGGATTTTTCGGAAGGTCAAGGATCAATGAAGTTGTTGGTAAATTTACTGCTAATGTGGTGGGACATGAAAGGTTCCCTGGTAACAAGAATGTATATGTCAAGATTATAATAAGGCTAATCTGAAAAGTCGAAGTTGACTGTTGGAAGTATAGTAAAACTGGATACTTTGAAAAAGGATTGCAAGATTATTTTCGGTAAAAACAACGCTAAAGGATCTTGCACAGTTTTGAAGTCAAAGTATAGCTTTGAAAGATATAGAGATCTAAAAATGATGTCACTGGTTCAGAGTTATGACTTGAATTCTGATCCGTCAATATCAGAATATGTAATTGAATTTGTATAAAATGATTGTGTATTGCAGTTAAGGTAGTGAGTATAGTTAATGATTGTTTTTTTTTTAATTAAAGTTGAAGAATGTACAGTGTAACATATTAATTGTGAACTTATATATTTCCCGAGTATTACCTACCCGTTAAAGATTTCACAAGTAATATTTTGTACAAAAGAATTTTTCATTGCAGTCTTTATGAAAATATCTGTATGTATAGTTTCTTCAGATGTAATTCAGATTAAATGAGTTAAAATTATATTAAGCTCATTTGATTTTTGGCTTGAATTAGAAATGAATAATCTCTAAAACATTAGAGATTACATAATCTTCGTGGAGTATTTCACTAATGAAATCAATACTTCATTAATTATTCTTATTGATATTCTTCGGTGAAGGATGTTGGTGTTCGTGGAATTTTTTTGAACCTTACAAGGCACATATGATGTTTTCTGGAAAGTTTCGAGTACATCGAAAATGAAAATGTAAAATCAATTATGTAATTGAATAATACACTTGGTTTATTATGAAATGGAATTCATTAAGTTGAAACAGAGATTGTAGTTAACAATGGTTAAGTTGTTAAGAAAGGATGTACATCATTGCATATTAGTAATATGAACTAACCGAGTAGTACCTACCAGTTAAGATTCACACGTAATAGCTTAGTACGAAAAGATTTGTTTTGATTTCAAAATTCATATATATTAAATATACATAAAATTTCTTCAGGGGAAATAAGTTAATACTTCATCGGTTATTGTTGCTGGTATTTCTTGGTAACTACGGTGCGTATGACGTTGATGCTCGTGGGACAGATTGTGAAGTTGAGGTTTGCGATGCAGATGTTGTTGGTGGTGGTAATGGTACTGTTGGTGTTGTTGTCGGTGGTACTGTTGATGCTGGTGATGCTGCTGGTGCTTGTAACCTTTGCACCATATTTTCCAAAGCCACTACCCGAGCGCGAAGCTCGTTGACTTATTCTACTACACCGGGATGATTGGCGGTTTGGACGAGCGAATGAATAAGATCCAGAATTTGAGATAGTATATTATTGTGACGAGATACTCTAGAAATGCGAGAGAAAATGGTGTCTCGAACAGGTTTGTCGATAAGTGCTTCAGGTTCTTCGCCAAGAGGGCAATGTGGTGGATGGAAGGGATCGCCTTCTTCTTGTCTCCAATAATTATGTAAGCTATGAACCCATCCCCAATTCATTTAGAATAAATGATGGCTAATTGGTTGATCCATTTCGGTTACACTGTTTTCAGAATTCAGGTGAATATCCATATCGGAATAGCTGTCAGTGTTTAAGGAATTTGAACTAGATACGGGATCCATCTTGTATAATTAGGGAGAAGATTTTTTTTTTTTTTTTTTGATATGAATTAGATTATAGAATTTAGTTTGCTATTCTTCAATACATAATTTACATATGTATATATAATACCAAATTCCATAAATCACGGAGAAATTTTCGGAAGATGTCAGGAAAAGTTTACAGTAACAAATACGCTAAGATATGAATTTTTGTCTATAAACTATTTATGCAATAAATGCAGGAAAACGTGTCTAGACTTAAGAATGATAAATAGGTAATTTTCGACAAAAAAAAAAAAATGATAAGCAAAACTTTTGACATGCAGCTACGGTCGAATTCCAGACTTACGAATGCATCCTAACAATTATCAGTTAGACACACTAATGCAAGACCTGGTTCACTAGGACCAATGCTCTGATACCAACTGTGACGATCGCTCCAAATCCATATGGACGAACATGTCATTCATCGATTTCATTGCGAGGTATTTGACCTCTATATGATACGTTTTATAAACATTGCATTCTTTTGAAAAGGCAAACCATATATGAATATTTAAATCAAAGGTTTTCGACATCTGATGATTTCTACATATAGACAATCACCGTAAATAATAGTTTACAACAGTACTTCCGTTGACAATGCAGTCAAAATAAGATACATGGTGATGATTTGGTGAATGCAACATTTTCTTGAAAAATATGCCATGTAAGACTCCATGCACATAGCTTGTCTATCATATAAGCAAACAGCGGAAGACTTCTAGGAAACCTGAGAATAAACATGCTAACAAGTGTCAACACAAAGGTTGGTGAGTTCATAGTTTTAGTGTTTCGTATAATCTGTATATAAAAGTGGATCACAAGATTTCAGTTATTTCATCCAGAAACGTTTATCAAAATATTCTACAAGATTGAGCACCCTGGTAGCTAAACTTAACATATATATAATTTATACCCTTTTTATAATCATCTTAATAATACAAGCAAACCAACGTGTACGCTTCTCAAATAGCACACGTCCGTTAAAAGGCTAGTGCTCTAGCTCGGACGGGGATATCAAGCCCTATGGATCCATATACTACTACTCGCGCCCACCAGTTCTTATAACCGGCAGTTACTAGTTACCAAAGCTAAGGGATTTTTGGTTCAAACTCATTGTAAAATTTAGTATGTACTTGTATCCATTGTGTTTAAAATAAAGTACATGTATTCTCAGCCCAAAAATATATATTGCAAAATCATTTAAAAAGGGAGCAAATGAAACTCACCTTAGCAGCATATAAAGTCGTTCACCAAAATGTGACCGAAACTCAGATTACCAAATAACCGTAGATCTCAACGTATCAATATCGAGATTCAATATTGTAGGAAAGTACGTAGACGCAACGGAGATGATAAACACTAGGTTTGATTCATAAATATACCCCTGAACATTATCTATAACCTCCTTAGCAATAACCCATAATTTCCTTAGCTCTATCCCGCTTAAAAACCATTTTGAAAGTGACACGCTCATGACCTCATCGTAGTATTTTATGTATAATACTAATTAATAATAATACTACTAATTAAGATTAATCATAATATTAATCATAATAATAATAATAATAATAATAATAATAATAATAATAATAATAATAATAATAATAATAATAATAATAATAATAATAATAATAATAATATAATACAGAGTAATATTTGAATGAGTAAAGAAATGGCACCAGATCGAGTTTTTATAGTATGTGACTTGAAACAGTACCCCATGCGATCGCATGGGTTTTCAGTGCTTTTGGCATGCGATCGCATGGCCGCCTGATCCGCTTTTGTTTGCTAGTTCGTCGACATAAAAATATTTGTAGCAAATAGTGTTCATTGTAGCAAATAGTGTTTACTGTAGCAAATAGTATTTTACTGTAGCAAAGTTGTTTTCACTGTAGCACTGTAGCAAAGTCATTTTTACTGTAGCAAATAGTGTTTTTCGAAAACACTGTAGCTTTTCGGGTAATGTAGCAATTCGAAAATACTGTAGTAAATTAGTGTTTTACTTGTTCATCTTAAACGTTTTAGTTAACTTATCTAAATATCAATCGAATGTTACTATCGTTTACTAAATAACTTGAAATCAAATATATCTAATTCTAACAGTTAATATTCCTTATTATTGTATGTGTCCAAATTACGTTATTTAAACAAACACTTTACCATTTATTCAGAATACTATTAAAAATGAATGATTTCCCAAATCAACGTGGACCTCACAACAGAGACCCGTAATAATATCATAATCCTTAAGGGACTCAATAAATATCCTTTCATTCAATCGTTTGGCATAATCTTTTAACTCCGTAGTTAAATATATAAATCAGATAATCAAATCAATAAGTTTAATGCACAGTATCATATACTCCACACTTTGTTATTTTTTCAAATTATAGTATATGTATCTATTTACATATAATTGTTCGCAAATCATTGAGAACAATCGAAGGGTAATTGAATAGTTCAAAATTTTGAGATTCAACTTCATAGACTTTGCTTATCGTGTCGGAAACGTTAAAGATTAAGTTTAAATTTGGTCAGAAATTTCCGGGTCATCACATTGACTACCTCACGAAAAAAGAAAGAAAAGCGTTATTTTTAAAGTCGACTTTGAAAAGGCTTTCGATAGCCTTAATTGGGAATTTTTAATGGAGATGATGGCTAGAATGGGTTTCGGGGACCGGTGGAGAAGATGGATTTACGCATGCTTAAAGTCAAGTTCTATTTTCGTACTTGTCAACGGATCACCGACACGAGAATTTTCTATTGAGAGGGGTGTCAGACAAGGAGATCCGTTGTCTCCTTTTCTTTTTATAATCGCTGCAGAGGGTCTAAACCTCTTAACCAAAATTGCAACTAATTGTGGTTTATTTAGAGGAGTCGATGTGGGGTCGGACAACGTGTTAGTGTCGCATCTCCAATATGCGGACGATACTATCTTTTTGGAGATTGGAACTGACAAAATATATTTAACCTTATGAAGCTCCTAAATTGTTTTGAGAAGGCATCGGGGTTGAAAACAAACTTCCATAAAAGTGTCTTGTATGGGCTCGGGGTTCCTTCAAGTGAAATCGAATTTATGGCATGTCGGGTTGGTTTCAAAGTGGGTGAACTTCCTTTCACCTATCTTGGTATCCCTATTGGGTGTAATATGAATCGTGTTGATAATTGGTCCCCCGTGATTGATAAATTTAATTCAAAATTAGGGAATTGGAAATCTAAATCGATCTCTTTTGGTGGAAGATTAACGTTGGTGAATTCGGTTCTTAGTAGTTTACCGTAGAAACTTTTTTTGGGGTGGGTCGGGTGAGGGTAACAAACTTATGTAGATCAAATGGGAGGACTCGCTTCTACCTTACGGTGAAGGTGGTCTAAACATTGGTTCTCTTCGGGCGAAAAATCTTGCTCTTTTGGGGAAGTGGATTTGGCGAGTCAAAAACGAACCAAATTCACTTTGGGTAAAGGTTCTAAAAAGTATTTATGGTGTTGACGGGCACCTTTGTCTCTCGGGGCCAAACCGGTCACAAGAGAAGGGTGGCGTGTGGACTAACATAATTCGTGCAGGTCTTGATGTAGAAAAAGTGGGTATCAACTTCAATAAGTCTTTCTCTAGAGTTATCGGTGATGGAAAGGAAACCAAGTTTTGGGACGACACTTGGCTTACGGATAAACCGCTCAAAGACTCGTTTGGACGACTTTACAGACTCGACAGTGAGCAGCAAGCTTGGATTAGTGACAGAATGCAATGGAATGGTGGTTCGTGGGAGCTGTCGTGGTGTTGGAGCAGACCCCCTTCGGGACGCACCGAAAGTGATCTTCAAGGTCTTATTTCGCTGATTAATGCTTTTCCAAAATCGAATGTGCAGGTTGATTCTTGGCGTTGGAACCTTTCTACAAATGGGCTGTTTACAACTAAGAAACTCGCAAGACTCATTGATGACGCTATACTTCTAGACGGTAGAACATGTAGCGACCTGACAAAATCGTCATTGACGACGCCGCTAACTTAGGTCCCGTTATGTGGTCGTAGTCCTTATATGAGACTCGTTTGACCAAAATTATGTCGCATTCATTTGAAAAGTACAAGACTTGCAAAGTTTAGTTTACCAAACGGTTCGACAACAAGTTTAAGTTACAAAAGTATAATGTATAAATGAAATAAACTTGTGACATAATATAAGTTGGAAATCACGGTTGCTATAAATATCGTAAGTATGTATGTATGTATGCTTGACTCCAAGAAAATAATCAGAGTGTATGCATGCATGCTTGACTCCAAGCAAAGTATGAGTGTACGCGGAAGCATGTATCAAATAGGCAGTATGAACCTGAGAAACATATAGAAAACTGTCAATGAAAAACGTTGGTGAAATCATAGGTGTTTTAGTAAACGTTGTATTTGAACAACAAGATTTAATATAAGATGATTATCAAAATCATTTGCATTCCAAAGTTGTTGTTTGTTTCGCGGGCACCCAATTATCAAACTTAATGAGGCTCGTCAATTATCAAACTTAGTGTTAGAACATACAATATACTCGAAAATATATTTCATCCGCTAACGGTATTGAACCGTCCAAATGAGTCTCGTCAAGCCCATGTGATCACATAATATAAGTTCTCGTTTACACCCTGCAAGTGTAACTAATGATAATTGAATTGAGGATTTTTGTTCAAACCCGTACGTGAAATGTTCGTTTTTGTACTTGTGTTCAAAGTGTAAAAGTATGATACGTATATGTTTCTCATCCCATAGTTTAAAGCATAAAAGTTGTTTGAAAGATGGGACTATGATCTCACCTCGAGTGCACGAGTATAAAAGTACTTCACAAGGTAAACGTGTGCATGATAGTTGCTTAGCCTTGACCTAAACAAGTAAGTTGTATCAATTAACCGGTTACGACACAAGGTCGGGAGAAATGTGTTCAATTAGTCCTATGGCTCGTTACGACTCGATTAGTATAGCATGTGAATCACGTTGTCAAGTTTCATGCAAGAGTCAAGTATAAAATACGATTAAAACGATTGCATAAGTGTTTGGTCAAGTTTGACTAAAAGTCAAACTTGGTCAAAGTCAAAGTCAACGGGGTCGGGTCGGGTATCCGACAATTTTCCCATGATGAGGAAGTATATATAAACATGTTTGCCAAGTTTCATGTTAATCGGAGTTACGAGTAAGCGGGGGTGAAAACGTGAAAAACAAAAAGTAGTTGGGACAGACCCAAATGGCGCGCCGCTCCATATTTGGCGCGCCGCTCCATTTAACTGATCAGCAAGTCTGGCAGTTTTCACACTCAAGCACGAATCCAACTTCAAATACACATAAATCATAAACCGTAAACATCTAAAACAAGTATCTTATATCGTTGGAAAGGTATTTTGATAAGGAATACAACTAACTACTTTTCATCAAGCAAAAAGATCATTTACAATAGCCGAAAATCTCGTCAAGTGATCATTAAATGTTTAAAATCATCGTTTCAAGTTTACAAAATGCATTTTAAGATTCGGGAATCCAATTCACACATGTGATATGCCGTTTTGAAGGTAATGAAACATACATTACAAATAAACACTTATCAATAACATTAACAAGCATTCAATGCATCAAAAGTTCGTTTTAAAGCTATCAAACCCTAACCAAACTTCACAAACTCATTAATCATGTTCTTGAAGTTTCATTACTCAACCTACGCATCAAAACGAAGCTAGTGATACTAGTAACACAATTAAAACATGAACTTTAACAAATTAACAACATTAACTCATCCAAAATCAAAGATTAAGCACACCCATTTCAAATGTTCAAACTAGTTACTCAAAACAACGAATCGAGCAAACAAAACATATATTCATGTTATACATGAGCCATAGACACTAACTAACACCATTTCAAGTCAAAAACACGAATTTAGAGAAATCTAGAGTTTTAGAAATGTTACCCAAACGAGATGAAATTGGTATCAAAATGTAGAGGATGAAGAGAGGATCACGAAAATGTAATTTGTTTTGATGTTTGCTTCTTGATTCGAATTTAGATGATGATTTTGTGAGTTGGGTGTTTGAGTTCATAAAATGGAAGTAGAGAGAAAATAGGGAGGTGGAGGATGGAGTGAATGAATGGTGGAGAGTGGGGTTTGACTAGTTGACCTAGTCAACTAGTTTGGCCCCTTTGCAACTTTGGTCCCTCAAGTTTGAAAGCAGGTGCGGGAATTAACCAAACGAATATTTTAAAAACGCTCGAGTAAACGAGTGATGTTATAATTAAATAACGGGAATATTATGAACGTTAGTCAACGGAAACTACGAATTTAAATAACGAAAGATATTATTTAAAAAAAAGATAGTGTTAAAAAAATAAATTTAACGGAAAAACGCGGGATGTTACATTACCTACACCTTAAAAGAAATTTCGTCCCGAAATTTAGTTGGAAGTATTAGTTGTTGTTTCTTCTTCGAAACCTTGCGTTGCAAATTCTACGGATATGTGAAGGTACTTCCTTGGGCATTTCAACGAACTTTGACAGTCGGGATTTTTACGTTGGTTTAAAGTTTGGTTTCACGATTTATAGTTTCAACCGGTCCTCCTAGGAAGTGAAGTTTATCGTTGATAGTAAGTTCATCAAAGAGGATAACAAGTTCTTGTTTCGTAAGACACGCCTTTAAGTTTGATACACAGAATGTAGGATGAACGGTATTTGTTTGAGTCGGAAGTTTGAAGCGGTAAGCAACGGGCACAACAAGCCCCAAGATTTCAAAAGGACTAAAAATATCGCGGATTTAGCTTTCTACGTTTCCGAAACGGACTACACCTTATCAAGGTGCGAATTTTAACGTTACGCGGTTTCCCACATGGAATTCGAAAGGTTTACGTCTAACATTGGCATAGCTCCTTTGGCGACTACGGGCCGTCTCGAGCCTTTCTCGGACTGGAACGATCTTAACGGTTACTTCATGAATGAGTTCGGGTTCGGTGGTTTGCTTGTCACCTACTTTGGTTCAACGATTAAGAAAGCGACAATTATGGCTATATGAGTTCTCGAAAGGTGTGACGTTAATACTCGGATGAAAATTATTGTAGTAAGAGGATTCGGCTAAAGGCAAATACTTTTCTCAAGTAAATTTGAAGTTGATAACGCAAACTCGTATTATGGTTTCCAAGGTTTGAATCATGTGTTTGCTTGGTCTGTCGATTTGTAGATGATACGCGGTACTCATGTCTAAACGTGGTCCAGAGGCTTTTTGTAAGGCACTCCGAAATTTAGAAGTGAAACGAGGATCTCGATCCGAAATGAAGTATATCTCCTTAAGATATATTTTGAACAAGTTTTTGTTTCTCAAGAATTTCGCGTAGCGGAAGATTTATCGGTTTCCGAAAACGTTCGTTAGGACTATCCACCCTCGAGGTGAATATTAGTATAATGTGAAGAGTCTCTCTCTCCATTGAGAATTTAGATTAAAGATTTCCTTATTCGGAAGTACGAGTGTAATGCGAGAGAAGTTTCCGCCTCGATGTGAGCATAACAAGTATATTGTAGTTCGTCGATAAAACTGTGCGAAAACGAGATAGTATAAACGTATAACATATGTTTGAAGTCGAAAGAATTTGTCATTCATTCGGAAGCATAAGTATGGTTCGATAATAATCGACGATGTGTCCTGGGTATGGTTGTTATCAATATTCTCGGAGTTTTCGGATGTTCAAACAAGAAAAATGAAGTCATGTACATGGCACATGGTGATGATTAGGTTGATCGAGTCCAACCACCATCACGTGTCATTAGAACTTTGGTATGACTTACTATAATATAACCACGTTGATCGAGTATCGTTATATTATACTAACTCATACCTCCATTCCCACATCACTCCATAGACTCAAGTTCGTATAATCGTGAAGATTTAAAATGTACAAAGTATAGTGACATCACTAACGTGACTCGTATTGAATCGAAAGAATTTGTGCAACTCTAAAGAAGCGTTCCCCGAAGGAAGTGTATAAATGATTGTTCACGTCAATGCAGTTCAAGTCAAACAATAATGTCTTTAGGCACGAAAAGAGTAAGGAATCATGATAACGAATAGTACGTAACCGTAGTGATAATTTGTGATGACGATACTCATCTAGAGTAGTGATGGTAGTAACAAGAAGTGGTAGATAGCAAGGAATACCGGTGTGACACCAATAGTAAGTTGAAACGGTGGCGAATAACAATCTGGGAGACAGAGTTCCCGAACAAGTGTGACTAATGAAGTCGTCATCATCCTTACGCGTATGAATCATGAATTCACGTGTGTTACGAGAAAGTGGCATAATACGGATTCGTATGATGAAAGCTTGGTACCATTAAGAAGTTTGCCTAAGAATGATTCAAGTATAATGCACAAGTAGTCAAGTAAGTGCTATCTATAGCAAATGTATGTCAGAATGCAATGGCTAACTATCCGGTTGTAGTCTAGATTCACTAATGCGTCCTAATGACTCTGTCAGACACACTAATGCACATCCTAGATCCCTACAACCAACGCTCTGATACCATCTGTAGCGACCCGACAAAATCGTCATTGACGGCACCGCTAACTTAGGTCCCGTTACGTGGTCGTAGTCCCTATATGAGACTCGTTTGACCAAAATTATGTCGCATTCATTTGAAAAGTACAAGACTTGCAAAGTTTAGTTTACCAAACGGTTCGACAACAAGTTTAAGTTACAAAAGTATAATGTATAAATGAAATAAACTTGCGACATAATATAAGTTGGAAATCACGGTTGCTATAAATAGCGTAAGTATGTATGCATGCATGCTTGACTCCAAGCAAATAATCAGAGTGTATGCATGCATGCTTGACTCCAAGCAAAGTATGAGTGTACGCGAAAGCATGTATCAAATAGGCAGTATGAACCTGAGAAACATATAGAAAACTGTCAACGAATAACGTTGGTGAAATCATAGGTGTTTTAGTAAACGTTGTATTTGAACCACAAGATTTAATATAAGATAATTATCAAAACCATTTGCATTCCAAAGTTGTTGTTTGTTTCGCGGGCACCCAATTATCAAACTTAACTGTTTTGTACCCTGTTACGTAGTGTTAGAACATACACTATACTCGAAAATATATTTCATCCGCTAACGGTAGCGAATCGTCCGAATGAGGCTCGTCAAGCCCATGCGATCACATAATATAAGTTCTCGTTTACACCCTGCAAGTGTAACTAATGATAATTGAATTGAGGATTTTTGTTCAAACCCGTACGTGGAATGTTCGTTTTCGTACTTGTGTTCAAAGTGTAAAAGTATGATACGTATATGTTTCTCATCCCATAGTTTAAAGCATAAAAGTTGTTTGAAAGATGGGACTATGATCTCACTTCGAGTGCATGAGTATAAAAGTACTTCACAAGGTAAACGTGTGCATGATAGTTGCTTAGCCTTGACCTAAACAAGTAAGTTGTATCAATTAACCGGTTACGACACAAGGTCGGGCGAAATGTGTTCAATTAGTCCTATGGCTCGTTACGACTCAATTAGTATAGCATGTGAATCACGTTGTCAAGTTTCATGCAAGAATCAAGTATAAAATACGATTAAAACGATTGCATAAGTGTTTGGTCAAGTTTGACTAAAAGTCAAACTTGGTCAAAGTCAAAGTCAACGGGTTCGGGTCGGGTATACGACAATTTTCCCATGATGAGGAAGTATATATAAACATGTTTGCCAAGTTTCATGTTAATCGGAGTTACGAGTAAGCGGGGGTGAAAACGTGAAAAACAAAAAGTAGTTGGGACAGACCCAAATGGCGCGCCGCTCCATATTTGGCGCGCCGCTCCATTTAACTGATCAGCAAGTCTGGCAGTTTTCACACTCAAGCACGAATCCAACTTCAAATACACATAAATCATAAATCGTAAACATCCAAAACAAGTATCTTATATCGTTGGAAAGGTATTTTGATAAGGAATACAACTAACCACTTTTCATCAAGCAAAAACATCATTTACAATAGCCAAAAATCTCGTCAAGTGATCATTAAATGTTCAAAATCATCGTTTCAAGTTTACAAAATGCATTTTAAGATTCGGGAATCCAATTCACACATGTGATATGCCGTTTTGAAGGTAATGAAACATACATTACAACTAAACACTTATCAATAATATTAACAAGCATTCAATGCATCAAAAGTTCGTTTTAAAGCTATCAAACCCTAACCAAACTTCACAAACTCATTAATCATGTTCTTGAAGTTTTATTACTCAACCTGCGCATCAAAACGAAGCTAGTGATACTAGTAACACAATTAAAACATGAACTTTAACAAATTAACAACATTAACTCATCCAAAATCAAAGATTAAGCACACCCATTTCAAATGTTCAAACTAGTTACTCAAAACAACGAATCGAGCAAACAAAACATATATTCATGTTATACACGAGCCATAGACACTAACTAACACCATTTCAAATCAAAAACACGAATTTAGAGAAATCTAGAGTTTTAGAAATGTTACCCAAACGAGATGAAATTGGTATCAAAATGTAGAGGATGAAGAGAGGATCACGAAAATGTAATTTGTTTTGATGTTTGCTTCTTGATTCGAATTTAGATGATGATTTTGTGAGTTGGGTGTTTGAGTTCATAAAATGGAAGTAGAGAGAAAATGGGGAGGTGGAGGATGGAGTGAATGAATGGTGGAGAGTGGGGTTTGACTAGTTGACCTAGTCAACTAGTTTGGCCCCTTTGCAACTTTGGTCCCTCAAGTTTGAAAGCGGGTGCGAGAATTAACCAAACGAATATTTTAAAAACGCTCGAGTAAACGAGTGATGTTATAATTAAATAACGGGAATATTATGAACGTTAGTTAACGGAAACTACGAATTTAAATAACGAAAGATATTATTTAAAAAAAAAGATAGTGTTAAAAAAATAAATTTAACGGAAAAACGCGGGATGTTACAGAACACGCCTGGAAACCTTAAGAAATAACCTTGTTCCCTCGAAAGTCGAAATCTTCATGTGGAGGGTGATAAATAAACGGATTCCGGTACGTACCGAACTTGATAAGAGAGGTATCGACCTTAACTCCGTTAGGTGCCCCCTGTGTGACGATGACGTCGAATCTGTTGATCACATAATGTTCTTTTGTCTTGCTTCAATGGATATTTGGGTAAGGGTGTATAAATGGTGGAATCTTGGTACGGTCTCTAATCTTAGCACGAGCGAGGCCTTCCGTGGTAAATGTAATCGTGTTCTCTCTTTGTCGGGCTCCTATATTTGGCAAGCTTTGAAATGGATAGTGGCGTATCTCATTTGGCGTGCCCGAAATCAAAAAGTGTTTTCGAACTTAAGCTGGAACGGACCTTCGATTCTCATGGAAATTCAATTGAAATCGTATGAATGGATTGCTTCCCGTTATAAAAAGGAGGAAATCGACTGGCTTTAGTGGTTATCTAATCCTATCAAGTTTTGCATCTAACTAGATTACTAGTGGTTCGTGTCTTATTGTGCTAGTCATATCCTATGTTGTTGTAATCGTTGTTTTTGTGAAGTGTTTAAGTTGCTCCCTTAGCAACCCGTCGTGTTTTATTTTCCTATAGCTCAGTATCGAGTATATAACTGATCTATAGGCCCCTGTATTTCTCTTCGTGTTGTCTAATATAATTTGCTTTTCGAAAAAAAAAGAACAAGCAAACCTCTTGATATTCAACCTCCATTAATGTATGTGTGAAGTAAAACTGTTAGATTAAATGAGAATTGAAGAATTGAAAAATGACGTAACAATGAAAAGGATTTTTTTTTTTGAAGAAAAAGTGTTTACAGTGGATAGAGTAGATAGTTCTCAAAAAAAAAAAAAAAAAAAAGTTATCATAACCATAAAACTCTGACATTTGATTCTTGTTTTTTCATCATATGGCTTTATGGGGCCTTCTGACATTTGATTCTTGTTTTTTCATCATATGGCTTTATGGGGCCTTTTTTTTCCGCCTCGTTCAGGGCATTCTAATTCTGAGGGCCGGCCCTGATCTATCTGAGGTAAATCCTCCTTAGTGGATAGTATACGTCTTCACCTCCATATGTTTGATGTAAACGACCAAATCTTTAGTGACAAATATCTATCTGAGGTAAATCCTCCTTAGTAGATAGTATACGTCTTCACCTCCATATGTTTGATGTAAACGACTAAATGTTTAGTGACAAATAGTTTGTATGAAAATGAAAATGAAAATTAGATTTAGAAACATGCATGTGAATCAAAATTATGAGAGTTTATTTGGACCACCAATTTCACGTTTATGAAAAAAAAGCATGCAGCTTTTCTTTTTGTTTGTTTTTGAATTCAAACTCAATCACTTTCTTTTAAAGTCAAGCTTCACTATAACCTTGGTCAAGTAATGATCACACCCTTCCACATCGTTCATCCCCCTTTAATCTCAGTCCCAACTCAAATCGGTTTATCATCCACCACCTATATACATCACAACTTTAGTGACAAAGTTGATAATCTTTTAATTTAGGCGTTCGATTTTATCCTTTTAATCATTTCATAACTATTACTAACAATTCTAGAATAACCTAGTAGTTGAGGCCGGTCTTTCTATCATCACAAGAGTTCTCGGGTCAAAATCTCATTAACAATATATTATAGGAGTTGATACTCACACACTCACTTTTGATCCATACACACTTTTAACCATAAAATTTATAATTATATTTCTAAGTTTATCTAGAGAGTACTTTCATTATTTCATTATTGTAGGTAAAGATATAATAGTAACTTAGGTGTGTATGGATCAAAACTTGATAAGTATCGGCTCTCATATATATGGGGTGACTAATTATACTCCGCTCTCATATATATGGGGTGACTAATTATACTCCATCTGCTCACTAATTATACTCTCTCTGTCCCTAATTTAATTGTCCACTTTCATAAATTGAAAAAAAATAAGAAGCTTAAGTTCTATCATGCTCTTAATATATGTGGATAGGATAAAAAGTAGAAAGAAAAGGTAAGGGTAAAACTGAAAAGTAAACAGAAAGTACAGTACTTTAATGAAATTTTCTTAAACTGTGTATTTTTTTATCTAGTGATAATTAATATGAGACGGATGGAGTAATACTCAGTAGCTAGATTACAAAATTCAAAGGGATTATGATTAAAAAAAAACTAATTATATATATCTGATAGGTATTTTAAATGACGTTTAATTTTAAAAACTATAAATTCTGAATATATATGAAGTCATACAATTTGAGTAGTTTTTTTTCTTTTTGAAAAGCAAGATTTGTATTAAGATCATCAAAGAGTACACGGGGAGTAGCATAGAACCACTTCAAAGAAACGAATGGGAAACACAAGCAAACCACGAGAAGAAACAAACTACCTAGAAACTAAAGAATATAAACGTGATCTAAAAAAAACAGGCTGCCGACAAGGAACAAACTGTTGAGAGAACAACTAGCTCCAGACCACCCTTAGAGGTCG
The DNA here is from genome assembly GCF_046630445.1 of Rutidosis leptorrhynchoides. Taxonomy (NCBI): domain Eukaryota; kingdom Viridiplantae; phylum Streptophyta; class Magnoliopsida; order Asterales; family Asteraceae; genus Rutidosis; species Rutidosis leptorrhynchoides. The sequence continues at coordinate 28,328,306 of NC_092336.1, forward strand.
AATACACTATTTCCTGGATTAGAAAGCCACGATAACCAATCAATCTTTTTTCCTTTTTGCACGTAGCGAAATCCACTCGTAGGCTTTAAGTTGAATCTCCATCAATGCATTAGGTCCATTCCATGAAGAGTTTGAGAAGACTTTGGAGTTACGATTTTTCCAGATCAGGTACGCACATGTCCATTCTACCGCTTGACAGATACGAAAAATAAAACACGTTGACCCGAAAGAGCAATTACCACGAAAGGCCTCATTGATACTCAAATTTGAAATTGAACCCATACCCCGCCACTTGTAAACCCGTTCGCATATATCCAGAGCAGATTTGCAGAAAATAAAAACAAGATCCAAGGATTCCACATCATCATCGCATATCGGACACCTCACAATATGAAGGTCGATACATCTTTTGTCTAATTCAACCTGTACGGGTAACCGTCGCTTTAAGATTCTCCATATCAGAACCTCTACCTTCAACGACACCAAATTGTTCCTTAGAGTTTCCATGTGTGAACTGCTGGCCGGAGGAGGACTCGTTAATACGATTACTGAGATCCTTTGTCGAGAATAACCCATTATTTGAAAGCTTCCATTGCCAAGAATCTGTTGACATGTCAATTTTATTAAAGTTAACAAGAAGCTGATTTAGAGCAGAGAGTTCATCAAGAGCTCTTCCGCTAGGCGCACGAATCCAATCCCACGTCGAAATAACATCTGATCCAACCCAATTTACTCTGTCACGAACAGCTGCACTTGCGGAAACTTCTAGGTGGAAGAGTCTGCTGAATCTGTCTTTTAAATTACCCTCGAACAGCCATGGCTCTGTCCAAAATCTGGTGGATGCACCGTCGCCAATAACACGTACAAAAGAGTTGCTAAAACCGCCAATCTTTTTATCCACTTCAATACATGCACGAATAATATTAATCCATACCCCACTCCTGCCTTGCGGCCTGAATGAGCCCGAAGAACATAACAACCCGCCCGACCCATAAAGTGAAGAGATTACTTTTGCCCATAGTGAGTGAGGTTCGTTTTTGAACCGCCACCACCATTTGCACAACAAAGAAAGGTTTTTTCTCAAGAGAGACCTGACGTTTAAACCCCCAAACTCGTAAGAGGATGTAACCTCATCCCATTTAACTCATGACATTTTTGTACACTCACCCGTCCCGTCCCAAAAAAAAATTTCTCCTAATACTCTCGAAAAGACGGATAACACTCAGCGGGGCCCTAAAAATCGAGAAGTAGTAAAGCAGTAAACTGTGTAGAACGGATCTAACAAGGATTAATCTTCCACCATAAGAAATCGATCTAGCTTTTCACCCGGATAATTTTGATTCAAACTTATCAACGATAGGGTCATTGAACCCCACCCACTCTCAAGTGGATGCGCCACGTATTAAAATTATGAATACGTAATTATTTGGATATAGAGTTAAACAAAGCATTGGAGATTAATTGACTTTTAAAGATGTTATAATTGGGTGGTTTGGGCTCTTTAGTTCCTTGCTAGAATGTTCCCTTTTTATAAAAGTTTGCTGTTAAATAAAAACCTACTTAACAAAGTCATACTTCAAAAAAAAAAAAAAGAAACGAAGTCAATTCGTAGATTTAAATTGACTCTCTTTGTTCTAGTTGTTACGCTCTGGTCTTGCTTTAGTAGTTCAAAAACTTAAGGGTTGAAAATTAAACAAAAAATAAGTACAAGGTACATAATTAAAATATTTATAGATAAAGGAGTGGTATGGCAAATATGGAAAGATGTACGTAGTACCAGAAAGGAAAGTTATCAAACAGGTGTTAGGCTAAAATCAAAGTCAAACCAACACATTCTCCACCACCGTTCAACGTTTGACCGCCATGAATTCACTTCTATTTTCTCTCTCCACCACTCTTTCTCCGCCGCTACAACCTCCGACTCACCGCCGGCGACTTCAATTTCAACCGTTGAACATAAGAGCTTCTTCTCCGACGACGTCGTTTTCGAATAATCGAGTTGTTGTTACGAGAGAGCGTGGTAAAAATGGCAAACTCATCAAAGCTCTTGTAATTTCCTTTTTTTTTTTTTTTTTTTTTTTTTTTTTGTACTATTATATTACATGGTTCTATGGTGCCTTAATTGCTTTTATAAAGTAGTAATTCTCTTCGAGGTGTTTGATAAATTGCCTGACAGAAAATGGTAATTTTGTGATATGAAATGGGAGTGATTTATGTTTTGAAATATTTAGTACTCTATATGTACTTTCGCTAAAATATAAGTTTTGAACTGTTTAATTAACATTTTTAGAGCATTGATATTATTGAGAGACTTACGGATGATTCCGCTTAGTTGTGACTGATGACTGTATATTCATTACTGAACTGATAGTCAAAATAATGCATTGTTTTATGGAAATTGGGAAATGGTCTTGTTACTAGAATGAAGCGTGGTGCAAATACTGTTAGAAAACTAAATGCAGATTAAAGGGTATATCTCTGTGGGTCGTGTATATACCAGGTTTCAAAAATATATGGACCCTAATCGATGCCGGAGTTCACGAAATTGAATATGGTATAAAACTGAGAATAGTTTTGGTTTGGCACGAAATCATAATTTTGTTTGTTTTTGTGTCCTTGAAAAGTGCTTGGGTTATGCAACTAGTGTCAACAGAATTGGCGGTTAGAAAATGTGTTTTATGGGTACTCTGAATTGGCGCTCACTTTTTGTGTCCAAATCCTACACCACAGGGACCCCGCTAGGGAGTTGCCCCTGGGAGCCTACAAGGATGTGCGGCCTCCTTTGCCCCATAATTTTCGCTGAACCCTCAAAATCACAACTTAGTCGGTTATGCACTCCGCATTACTTAACCCTGTCCACTAATCCACCAATGCAGTAAATGATACAACGACAACACTACCTAATCCCACCTATGGCAGGGTATAGGAAGGTAAGATGTTGACAGTCATACTCCTACTCAAAGTTTTCGGCACAGTAAAATATACATCAGTTACCATTATGATGTCGAGTGGTGTTTGAATAATTTGATTCAAGGTGCATAGGAGTTAATCTTCACCTGTTATATGCATATTTTGGATAGTTGACTATGATAGTGGACACAAGGAATAATAACGTATAATAGTATGGGAAGTTATGTTTAGTGTCTAAAATATGTAGTGAAGAGAAATTGACAGTATTTTTTTACCCGGTTTCACATTGTTATATTATTATTATTATTATCGGAAAGTATATAAGATTACTATTTATGCTCTATCTTCTACCATTCTAATAGGCTGTTTCAATTCTGGCAGTGATGTGTAGGCGTGAATCTAAATTATCTTATTATTAAGTGGCTCTATATGCGAAATGAGAATAAGGACTGTTAATTTACTTGAAAAATGAGTAACATTTGTTTATTTGAGTATGATAACATGTTTTGTATTGGGTGGTCTCTGTTTTCGGTTTGTCACATCTATTTAAAAAATTTCTTACTTTACTGGAAAGTGAGAAACAGTTGTTAGTTGGAAACATAAGTTGTCTATATAGATGATACTTAGATTCAATTTACTCTTTTGAATTGACAATGTTGAATAGTGAAGGCATGTGTTATTCAATACTGTATAACACAACTTATAAATCATTACTACTTTACCACCACAAGATAAAATTTCTAACATTGCTTATGGTTCTTATAGTTTTGGTGTTGTATTCCATCTTTTATTGAATAGGCAGCACAAGGGATCAATTTTTTAGAACTTCCCCTGATTCAGCATACGCACTTGCCTGATCTGGACAGACTTTCGGCCCTATTGACTGGTAACTTACTTCTCTTTTGATTCATGTTGTAGTTGTAAATATTTCTATATTGAGAGATTAAATTTACTGATGTCATCATTACATAGGGTTCAAATTGTAAGGTTGTGTTCGTGTTGTGAAGTACACTTTACAAGTTGCACTAATAAATTACATTAATGACCAAACTAGCTGGGCTCAACCTATAATCTCAATTTTGTAACTTTGAAGTATAATGTGCTTTTATGGTGGCAGCCACTACTTTTGATTGGATCATTATAACTTCACCCGAAGCGGCTTTGGTCTTTCTTGACGCCTGGAGGTATGTAGAGAACAATCTACACATATTTTTAAGCTACAGATCCTTCCGTATTGATTATTTTCAAACAATATATTTACATGCCGTGGAGCCTTTCATATACCAATCCACCTATTTTTTTGTACTTAAGGTGATTAAAAGAATTGAAGTGTTTCTATCAGACTTTCATAAAGTTAGCTATACATTCCAGTTAACCATCTTTCTTAATTGTAATATGTAGAGCTGCTGGATCGCCAAGTGTCAAGGTAGCAGTGGTTGGAGCTGGTACTGCAAGCGTATTTAATGAAACTACAAATTCGTCCAAGAGATTCATTGATGTTGCTTTTGTTCCATCAAAAGGTATATGTGCATAACTCCCATTGATATTTGTGGTGCCTTTTTATGTAGCTCGTCAACTTTAATACTTTAGACCTCTATCAGATATTCACAGCTTCTTATCATATTGCATAAAAAGGTAACCAATATTGTTTTCACCCATCAAGACATTCAAATCATTTCAATATAAGGTAAGGCACACTTAATATCAGTAAATATGTTGATGTGGCAGATGACATGTCAGTATCTTTAAAAAATGTTGAATTTTTTTAGACTTTGAAAACCAGTTATTTACTGCTTGGCTTGTAAATATACCTTAATATGAAGATTTCTGAAAGGCTGAATATTATATGGGTGAAAACAATGTTGTTTTCCTAAAATAGTAATCGAACCATAACTGTTTACCTTTTTATGCTACTAACCCTAGAATTTATGTCTAACCTTGTAAATTTTCGCAGCAACTGGCAAGGTTCTTGCTTCCGAGCTACCCAAACATGGGAATGAAATATGTAGTGTTTTATATCCAGCTTCTGCAAAAGCTAGTCAGGACATAGGTATGAACTATATTTTGTATTTAGTGCAAGTCTCAAGTAATTATGTAAAGGTAGATCAAGATTTTTCAATAGGGGAATTTCTTTGTTTAGATTAGTTTTTTCATTAAAATCAAAATTGTTTTTGGTTTACCAAGTAGCATGTAGTTCTGGAACAACCATATTGTGAACCAACAATATTTGTAAAGATAATCACTTAATTCTGCAACAGTAGTTACTATAATCCTCAATTTGGACGGAACATATTTGTATTATTCACACCATCATTCTTTTATGAATAAGTTGCCTTGCTGTATCTTGTTTCTTTACTTGCTTAGCAACTTAGTATACATTTTCTACATGCACGAATTGAAAACGATAGTGGTTGTGTTACAGAGGAAGGTCTCTCCAAACGTGGATTTCAAGTCACGCGTTTAAATACTTACACCACGGTACACTTTTATTCTTTGGTATTTTTTGGTTCACTAAATTGTGAAGCAAACTTATGGTATTAGCAGTTGTGTACATGTGTACTGTAACATGTTTTATTTGGTGCTCGCAGACTATGATTGCATATCGTCTTCAGTATAAACTACTTAAAATATCTGGCAATTCTGATTTCAATTATTTTCAGGAAAGTGTTCAACATGTGGACCAAATGATTTTTGAACAAGCACTCTCTGCTTCTGTTGTCGCTGTAGCTTCACCTTCTGCAATTAGGTATACAACGATTAAATTTACGATTAGAATGTTTCATATATTTTGATTCCGTGCAATATCAGACTTGGCATATGGGCAAGATTGGTGGTTCGGTAACAGGTCACTAAAGTAATTTTCACCGTTAGTCGTGTCAGGCTGGGTTGACCTGAAATCAGTTGCAGTACAATAGTTATGATATTTTAATTAAAACAGTACATCAATATATCTCATATGCCTAATGAGGAGATGATGACCCGGTTCCTTTATTAGCTGTTTCATTAATACATAATCCGAATTGGCCTTTTTATAATCAAGTGCATTTGGATCTGCTACCTCAAGTATTTATCTACTCATGACGATATTATTCTTGTGCAACAGAGCATGGATGAATCTTGTACCTGATTCAAAACAATGGGATGGTTCGGTCGCATGCATCGGTGAAACCACTGCTACAGCTGCAAAAAGAATGGGTTTGAGAAATGTATACTATCCATCGAGCCCAGGTCTTCAGGGGTAATCATTCTTCGGCTGCTACTGTAGTCGTTGCAAATGTCGGCCCTCTCGGCTGACTAGTAGTTTTGGTGACTAGTCCGTCCCATTTCTCCCACTATGTTTAAACAGTCGGTCAAAGCTAAAAAATGGGGTCAAAGTTGGTCTGAGCGGGTTTAAGTCGGTCAAAGTCAAGGTTGGTCAAAGTTAGGTCAAAATATTGATACTTTTAAGATTAGATTTTGTGCCCTATATTTATATTTGAAATATATATGTTTAAAATATTTATCTGTAATCACTAAAAGTCAGCGCTGGTCAATGTCCGACTAGTCCTAGTCCGTGACTACTCCCTGACTTAACCGACTAGTCGTCCAACATCCCAACCGACTCGTCGTCCAACATCCCAACCGACTCGTCTCCGTCTTGCGACTTTTACAACCTTGACTGTAGTTTTATCAGACTTGACATGTAATAAAATGGGCAACTTTTTTGTGGTGATGACAAAATTGACTGTTCAAGCGGGGTTGGGTAAGGTATCAAAGTGGGCAACTGTTTGTGGTGGTGACAAAATTGGCTGTTCAAGTGGGTTGGGTAAGGTATCAAGTGAGCAACTTTTTGTATGGATTGTAGTGGATGGATCAAAAGATGTTTTTTGTCCACTTTTAAAATTGTTTATAGATAAAAAATTTTACTTGAATACCAAAAACATATATTGTACATTAATAATTGTAAATCTAAAAATATAAATGTATTATAATTTTAAAAAATCAATTTCAAAGGTTGCATGTAATATCCAATAAGATTTGAATAAATACTCGTACTGCGATGCAACTCAAATCGTCCCATTTCTAATGCATACAATCCATAGTGCCACCTCTTTTTTTTGTGTGTTGTAGACATCAAATCAATCTGACTGAATTATAATGCATTTTACAGTTGGGTTGACAGCATCATCGATGCTTTAAGCGCCCACAAGCAGGTTCAAAAGGTGTAAAAACTATCAGCAGTTCCATTTTTCAGGTAACTCATCTGCAAATATCATGATTTTCTTGTTTAAAGTAAAGCTCTAAATTTTCCGTACTTTCCTATGCAAGATTTTTGCGGTTGATGCCCGAAGAATCTTGTAAAATTTGCTAGTGTAAATTTAGCGACCAGAAGAGTATTGATTTTGTTACCACTTATGCAATATATGGAGGCTGTAAAGGATTAGAGACCAAGACATGCTTCCTGAATTTGTATGTACATTTTTTTTTTTTTTTTTATGTTGTAGATGTCCTTTGATGCTTAAAATCTGTTATTGAGGTTACTTGTAACATAGAATAATACTTGCTGTAACTTATCAATGTATAATGAGAATTCTTCATTTCCATCTATTCTTCAATCATAGGCCTATGCCCAACGGATATAAGGATGAATGGGATTAGACCCGGGGAAATTGTTCAAAATACACTTTTTTTTAAGGCTTCAAACAAAATACATTTTTTTTAAAAAAATTGTCTTTTTACACCATTCGGTAGACGGATTTTCGTCTACCACCTTTATCTGTCGTCTACTACCATTTTTACAAAGTAGTCGACGGTGAGATAAAGGTGGTAGACGAATTCCCGTCTACTGGCAGGGTTAGTAGACAGCGAGAACAAAGCAGTAGACAGACATTTACAAAGTAGTCGACCGTCTACTGCCTTGTTGTTGCTGTCTACTGCCTTGTTCTTGCTGTCTACTGCCTTGTTAGTGTCTTCCGTCTACCACCTTTATCTGTCGTCTACTACCATTTTTACAAAGTAGTCGACGGTGAGATAAAGGTGGTAGACGAATTCCCGTCTACTGGCAGGGTTAGTAGACAGCGAGAACAAAGCAGTAGACAGACATTTACAAAGTAGTCGACCGTCTACTGCCTTGTTGTTGCTGTCTACTGCCTTGTTCTTGCTGTCTACTGCCTTGTTAGTGTCTTCCGTCTACCACCTTTATCTGTCGTCTACTACCATTTTTACAAAGTAGTCGACGGTGAGATAAAGGTGGTAGACGAATTCCCGTCTACTGGCAGGGTTAGTAGACAGCGAGAACAAAGCAGTAGACAGACATTTACAAAGTAGTCGACTGTCTACTGCCTTGTTGTTACTGTCTACTGCCTTGTTGTTGCTGTCTACTGCCTTGTTAGTGTCTGTCTACAGCAACAACAAGGCAGTAGACAGCAACAACAAGGCAGTAGACGGTCGACTACTTTGTAAATGTCTGTCTACTGCTTTGTTCTCGCTGTCTACCAACCCTGCCAGTAGACGGGAATTCGTCTACCACCTTTATCTCACCGTCGACTACTTTGTAAAAATGGTAGTAGACGACAGATAAAGGTGGTAGACGGAAATCCGTCTACCGAATGGTGTAAAAAGACAATTTTTTAAAAAAAATGTATTTTGTTTGAAGCCTTAAAAAAAAAGTGTATTTTAAACAATTACCCTTAGACTGGACCACAAAAGCACTCAAATACCATAAGCCCATCCTGAATCAATACCTAAATTTGAATGTTCTAGTCCAATGACCTAAAGGCCCAAAATCATTCTTACCTTTTTATACTGTACAATTTTTAGACCTACTTAATTACTATACTATCTAAAAGACAAAAACCTGTAGCACTATTCATCAATAGTAACCAGATATTTTTGTTTTTTTTTTGTCTCCAAAGAAGTAATTTTCGTAAAAGAACCAACCCTTCAATGTTACCAAAAGATGTCGAAAAAAATTCTTTTTAACAAAAAATTCAACTACCTTTTTTTTTTCCCTTCCTCAACGATAAAAGAGGCAACTTTCATAAAAGGAACAACCCTTAAATGCTACCAAAAGATGTCGAAAAACATTCTTTTTTACAAAATAGATCAACTAACTTGAAAAAAAAAAGAACGCTAAAAGAAGCAATTTTCACAAAAGGAACAACCCTTCAATGTTCGATGTCGAAAAAAATTCTTTTTTACAAAATAGATCAAGACTTTTTTTAACTTGCATTCAAAACGGAGCCCCCGGCGCCCACAACTAGTTAGATCTATCTATTACTCCGTATTTTTTAATCACTATTATCAAGTTTATTGTCCACTTGAGATAATTTTAGAGGTTTCAGTTCTCGCATATCCAATTATCCATAAACCCATCCGAAACTAAGTGAGATCCAGCCTTGCCATATATACTAATGCGGGTAAAACATATAAGGTTTTTCTCTATTCAGGCTACCGAGAAATGAGAGTATTTGTACTAGGATGTATGCAGTCTAATCGGGTCCCGTGTTGTTTTCTGACCTTTTTTTCCTTACCACCAGCGGCAAACTTATGAAGGGGCAGGGTATTTGCAATTTTTAGTTCAATTTTTTCGATTTTCGATTTTGCCCCCGGTTGATTTTTTTTTGCCCCAAAACCTCCATATTTTGTCCCAAAACCTTCGTATTTTGCCCAAAAGTCTCCAAATTTTGCTTTAAAAACTCTATATTTTGCCCCAGAACCTCCATATTTTGCCCAAAAAAAAAAAAAATCCCTACGTTTTAGAAAAATATATTTCGCCCCCGGTGAAAAATTTTCATGGCTCCGCCACTGCTGACCACTCTTAGATATATTACTAGGGAGGTTTGAAAGATAAGTTTCCCTTTATTCAGGTTACCGAGAAATGAGAGTATTTGTATTCGGATGTATGCGGCCTAATTGGGTTATCCCGTGCTATTTTTTGACCCTTTTTACTTGACCACTCTTAGATAGTTAATGTGAGGTTTGAACCTGAGATCTCGTGAGGATATTAGGACCTCAACCACTAAACCTTTGCCATATATACTAACAAAACGTACCCATCATAAAGAGCCAAATTTTGCAAAGCAGCTTCTCAACGTACTCAAGAGGGTACCCATTGGTTGGGTTTTTTTTTGCCAGTTCTCGGTTAAGTCTCACTTGTGACTTCAATTAGCGACCCAATCAGAGTGTTGTCACTATCCAAAAAAATCACCATGGATCCCTCTAAATAACAAATTATTTTCATGGTGTTGACACCTGCTCAATTATTGGCACGCTATCTTACTCTGGACCTATTTTTTATAAATGTCATCCCTGTTGATATGTGTGGCTGTCGCTTTTTATCCACGTATCACTCTCCTACTCCGTTTTCTTGACCTAAACCTACCAGTGACTAGATGAGTATACAACTTATACGACTATATGAGAATATGTCAATGGGTAAAAACATCAATTAAATAACTAGCGAAAAATGAAAATTAAGAATATGTTGCTCGAATAAGGAACTGACGACCCGTCTTATTGGAATCACATTATTTGAGTAAACTATAACTATGTCACAAAATTTTACATTGACAATTGGACAGTCTTGTGAATATAAAATGGACAGTGGGGATTAGGGGCATGAAATCCACTTTGTAGTGACTGATACAAAATAAGGGGCAACAAACACTTTGTTGTTTTTAAGCATGTGGTTACTTTTTTTAAACTTTTATCAAGGCCCCATATAAGCCCACCAGGACCATGGCTCCACCACCCATCATCACCACCATATATTTCTTTTTAGGTATGGCCTCAAAAAACTATGGGGATGGCACTGGACCTTTTCACTTTACACTTTCATCTTTTCAATTTTATGCATTCAGTAGTGACTTAAGATTTTATATGTGATTTTTGGGTTTGCGAATTCTATAATTTTAAATTGTTTGTACAATATATACAATTCCCTCTTAGATTGATATTAGAATGCAGCTCAAAACATATGGAGACTTGTTCCTATATGAGTTGATATTAAAATGCCTAATTTCACTTCTTGGTTTGATTAGACACACTGGCATGAGGATTGAAAACGCTACTCAAGATTTGCAAGATATAATGTACGTGATCATCATGGCTTCGCTATGGATCCTTTGGCAGTTTAAATAGCATTGTTTTTTATTCTAACCATATAATAAGAAATGTATTTTCTTTTTTATTGGATTAAAAGTAGAGGTCGTAAGTTAATTGTTGAAAGTCATAGCGAATTGTCTTTGTAGTTTCTCTTCTAGCTCATTGCCAGAGTGTTGTGTTTGATGTAATCAGCGTTAAAGAAACGAAGGTAACCTTGGTGTGACGACCCGGAAATTTTCGACCAAATTTAAACTTAATCTTTATATGATTTCGACAAGATAAGCAAAGTCTGTAATATTGATTCTCAAAATTTTTGAACTAATGTTATATATTCAGTTAACCTTTGACTGTTGACTGACGATTCACGAACATCTAATTGTATATGTATATATATATATATATATATATATATATATATATATATATATATATATATATATATATATATATATATATATATATATATATATATATATATATATATCAATAAGTTGGAATATTAATTATTAAAATTTATTTATAAATAACTTGCAATGTGTATTTAAAAACTGATTTATGTATATAAAATAAAGATATATACATATATATAATTTCAAGTTATTTAGTAAACGATAGTAACATTCGTTTATTAATTCGATTGATATTTAGATAAGTTAACTAAAACGAACAAGTAAAACACTAAATTGCTACAGTATTTTCGAATTGCTACAGTACCCGAAAAGCTACAATGTTTTCGAAAAACACTATTTGCTACAGTTAAAATCATTTTGCTACAGTAAAACACTATTTCAAAATGAAAATGTATGTATATTTTACAAATGTTATAAAATATAATATTAACTTAGATATAAAATGTTTTGATTTAAAATAATATTATTATATATTAAGACGTTAATTTATAAACGCAAATTATCAAAACACTCGAAAGTTCAAGATACACTTTGAGTAATATAGTTTATTGATAATTTAAGACTATATTTTGACAAAGGTACGAATCACGAAACGTAAAGTACAAGTTTTCTAAACGTACGAAAGGACGTTCGAAAAACCGGATCCGGGACATAAGTCGAACGTAAACATACAAGTTATCGGAACTAAAATTACAAGTCACCTATACACGAGAATATAATATAATATATATATAATTAATATAAATTATATATATTATAAATATAAATATAATAATATGTCGACAAGCTAAATAACAAAAACAATGTGAGCTGGATTCAGAGGCCATGCGATCGCATGGCTGTAGGCCTGTGAACCCATGCGATCGCATGGGGTGCAGTTCAGGAAAACATCTATAAAGCTCGACGATTTCAGTTTGCACACACATACAAATATATCCATCTACCTCCCTCAGTATTATTATTATTATTATTATTATTATTATTATTATTATTATTATTATTATTATTATTATTATTATTATTATTATTAAGATTAATATTATTATTAATCTTATTATTTTTAGTATTGGTATTATTATTAGTAGTATTATACATAAAATATTACGACGGGAGTATGCTCGAACGATTCCAAAACGAGTTTTCAAACGGGTTTAAGCTAAGGAAACTATGGGTTATAGCTATGGAGGTTATGGGTAATGTTCGTGGGTATTGTTCGCAAGTCAAACCTAATGTTTATCATCTCCATTGCGTCTACGTACTTTCCTGCAATATTGAATCACAATATTGATAAGTGAGCATTCATATCTTATCTTTTATATATTAATAGTGTATCGCTGTCTAGTGCTCGAGTATATATGTTTATGCATGCTAGTATGCTTTAATTTTTTCGATAGATAGTTTATGATGAATCACGAATTTGATACATATGCTACTGATATAAAGTATATGATATGCATGTCGTTGGAAATCTATCGAAAAATTTATAACTTTTCATTTAGAAACGCGTGATTTCGATGAACGGATTAAAAGATATGGTCAACTGAATTATGGTTAACGTTAATTGAAACTGTAAATTAATATTTAAACAACTTGTCTATAAAATTGATAAATTGGATTTTTAGATATTACTAATCGAGTAAATGAATTTCTATATAAAGCACGTTTTGTTTTGTTGATCAATTGTCAAAGCTGACCGTCTTATCATGTTTTAAAGCTTTATAAACACTATAATATGATTTTACAAGTATTGAGAAACTATATGAAATGTTAAAATATATTCAATTGCTATGATTATTCAAATATAATATAACTCCTAAAATAAATAATGTTTTGAGTTTGATAAACTATAATTCATTCAACTATCAAGACTTATACTATGTTAATATAATAAACATGTATAGATTTAAAGATCATGTTGGGTCAGGTTGACTTTTTGAGATGACTTTTGTTGACTTTTGTATGACGGTCTCGAGCATTAGGATTGTGATACACTATGACCAAACCTAGCTTGTTAGACATGTATTGACCAACATATGTTCTCTAGGTTGAGATCTACGGTTACTTTGCATTTCGAATTTCGGTCACATTTCGGTGAATGAATTTATGTGCTGCTAAGGTGAGTTTATAGATCTCTTTTTAATTGCTTTTGCAATCTATATTTTTGGGCTGAGAATACATGCACTTTACTTTAAACGCAATGGATACAAGTACATACTAAATTCTACACTGAGTGTGAACCGAAAATCCCTTAGCTTTGGTAACTAGTAACTGCCAGTTATAAGAACTGGTGGACGTGAGTAGTTGTATATGGATCCATAGGGCTTGACATCCCCGTCTATTTCAGGTATAGAAACCCTAGCCTGAACTATAAAATAGACGTATGCTATTTGAGGTTAGTACACGTTGGTTTGCGTGTATTGTACATGTTGGTTGCATGTATGTTAAAACAGGGGTACTTATTACAGGGTGCTCAATCTTGTACAATATTTTGATAAACGTTTCTCGATGAAACAGCTGAAATCTTGTGATCCACCTTTATATACAGATTATGCGCAACATTAAAACTATGAACTCACCAACCTTTGTGTTGACATTTTAAAGCATGTTTATTCTCAGGTTCCTATAACTCTTCCGCTGTTTGCTTATATGTTATACAAACTATGTGCATGGAGTCATACATGCTTTATTCGAGAAAACTTTGCATTCACAAAATCATCACCATGTATCTTATTTGACTGCATTGTCAACGGATGTAGTATTGTAAACTATTATTTACGGTGATTGTCTATATGTAGAAATCATCAGACGTCAAAAACCTTGGAATTTGATATTCATTTATGGTGTGCCTTTACAAAAGAATGCAATGTTTACAAAACGTATCATGTAGAGGTCAGTACCTCACTGTGAAATCGATGAATGATGTATTCGTCCAAATGGATTTGGACGGATCATCACACATGGGTGAATACATATTTAACTTGTATAAAATGTATGTTTCTGATGGGCTCCTGACATCTTTTTTTTTTTTATGACGAAATTTTATTAAGCAACCACCTCGCTAGCGAGATACTAGGGAGGGGCGCAAAAGTCAAAAATTACAAAGGCTTAATTAGTCTGTCGGTCCAAGAAATACAATCTTTTCCTCTATCCTTACACCAATTATAAGAGTACAATCGAATTAAATCATATAACTCTTGTTTCTTGATCTTTCCCGGATCGAAGAGGAACGTGTTCCGATATCTCCAAAGAATCCAAGATAAAGCCGCGACTATGGCATATAATCTCATCTTCTGTCTCGAAGAACCGGTCCATCCTTGATGCCAACTTAACCATTCGAGCCAATTTTCAAAAGAAGGGATAGGAATGTCAATCCAAATCCTAACCATTCTCCATAACTCCAGACTCCAAAGCAATCACACATGAAAAAAGAGTATGATGCAACGAATCCACGCGATACGAACATAAAGGTCACCTAATGTCATTAATATCCAAACCACGGGCCGACAAATTAAGACGAGAAGGTAACCTATCCAAAGTGGTTCTCCAAATAAAAACATTTACCTTACGGGGCAAAGATTTCTCCCATTTTGTCCGAATATCACCTCTATGAAGAACTTGTCTATCAATAAAACCACGAGTGACCCCAACTTTAAAAACACCATTTTTACTAATCGACCACATCCAAGTATCCTTTGAATTTGATAAATATTGATCACTTATATCATCTAATAAATGCAACATATGAGAAGTTGTACGAGTACCATTAGGGTCACGCGACCAACTCCACATCCAATTTCCTTCCACTAACCGATCAGCAAATTTACAATCTTTATTATTTTCTAAATGAAAAAGTCTTAGATACTTGTCTTTGAAAACAATACCATCTTTCCATTTATCCTTCCAAAAACAAATAGACTTACCGTCGCCAACTCTAATACGAAACACGTCATTTGGAAAAATACCTTTATCAATGAGATCATTATACGTACCAATAATTGACAACCATATCCTAGGACCCTTCACATGCATATCGTTTAACTTTGCGTCTTGGCCGTGTATAGCAGTAACAACCATCATCCAAAACGCATCCGACCCATTTCGAAGACGCCAAAGCCATTTACATAAAAGAGCTTGATTGAAAGAACGCATGCTTCCAACATTCAAACCACCCATGTCAAACGGAGACATAATAGCAGTGGCAGAACTATGATTTTTTTTTCACTGGGGGTAAAAAAGTTTTTAAAACCATATCAATTTTTTGGGACAAAATATGGAGGTTTTAGGGCAAAAAATTGAGGTTTTTAGGCAAATTATAAAGGTTTTTGGGCAAAATTTGATGGTTTTGAGACAAAAGTTGGAGAATATTGGGAAAATTTTGAAGGTTTTGGGCAAAAAAAAAAATTTCACCATGGGCAAAGTCGAAAAATCCAAAATTTTTACACTGAAAAAAAAATCCACTGGGCGGGGCGCCCCCCTCTGCCCCCATGTAGTTTCGCCTATGCATAATAGAATCCCATCGAACCCAATGCAACTTTTAATATTTTCCGTACTCCCCCAAAAAAAACGCAGCTCTAATTGTAACACCGTACTTTTTTTTTTAAATTACACAGCGGAATATCAGTTTATCAAATCGTGGTTATAAGCATATATTAAACATATATGATACTATTCATTACAGTTCAACTGGTGTTACTTTTTGAAACAGTGAAGCATAGTTAATTCAAACATCAGAGTTCTTCATTGTGTCAAACATAACCAAAGTACAACTATCTTCTCCCGTCTCTAACATGCAAACAATATAACCTGCAGGGGAGAAAATGTGGGGGATTAGCACAATGCTAAGTGAGTGAGATATCCCAATAGATACTAATACAAAGTACCAAGCCTAGCTTTTAGGGATCATGCATTAGGTCAAGGGTATAAGGACATAGCATTACACAGCTATCACATAATATAGCATTACTCAACTTGTGATGACCCGGAAATTTCCGACCAAATTTAAACTTAATCCTTAAATGATTTAATGTTTCCGACACGATAAGCAAAGTCTGTAAAACGGAATCTCAATATTTTGAACTACTTTCATATGTTCAAATACCCTTCGTTTATTCTCGACGATTCGCGAACGATTATATGTAAATAGATACATATATGCACTATAACTTGAAAACGTTAACAAAGTATTAAGTATATGATACTGTGCATTAAACTTATTGCTTTAAATATCTATTTAGATATATACGATAAGTTAGAATATTGTTAAGAATTAATTGTATGAATAACTTGCAAAGTGTTTTTAAATCGTGTTTATGAATATTGAATATATATTAATTTGGTTATAAAACGTTTCGATATTATTAAATATATTTTAATAAACAACGAGGAGTTGATTTACAGAAGCAAATAACCATAACACTTAATTGATTAAGCTACAATTCGAGTGATATAGTTTGTCAAAGATTAAGTTTAATTTTTGATAAAGGTACACGTCGCATAACGAAAAGTACTAGTTTTCTAAGCGTACGAAAAAGCGTTTGAGAAACCGGAACCGGGACATAAGTCGAGTGACAACGTACGAGTCATCGGAACAAAAATTACAAGTCAACTATGCACGTGAATTTAATATAATATATAATTAATTATATAAATTAAATATATTATATATAATTAAATAATATGTCGACGAACTAGCAAACAAACAATTGTGAGCTGTAAAACCAACCCATGCGATCGCATGGGAATTGGTCATGGGAGCCATGCGATCGCATGGTGACCCTGGACAGAACCTATCTATAAAAGCTCGATGATCCTGCTCGATTCATTCATATATTTCATCTATCTCTCTCGTACCTATATATATATATATATATATATATATATATATATATATATATATACATATATATATATACATATATACATATATATATATATATATATATATATATATATATATATATATATATATATATATTAATATTATTATTATTATTATTAATATTAAGATTAATATTATTATTATTAATCTTATTAATATTTGTATTATATTATTATTAATATTATACATAACATACTACGACGGAGTCATGAGCGAATTATTTCAAAACAAGCTTTTCGAACGGGATAGAGCTAAGGAAATTATGGGTTATAGCTATGGAGGTTATGGGTATAGTTCGGGAGTATAACTTGTGACAACCCAGAAATTTCCAACCAAATTTAAACTTTAATCTTTATATGTTTCCGACACGATAAGCAATATTTGTTAAGTTAAATTTCAAGAATTTTAAACTATGTTCATACATTCATTCAACCTCGACCAAGTTCCAACGATTCACGAACCATTAAACGAATATGATTATATATGTATATGTGTATATATACTATAACTTGAAACGTAAACAAAATATTAGATTAAATACTTTATATGATTGTATCTGTTTAAAAATGTTTATCAATGGAATTAGAAGATAAGATCAAATGATTAAATTATCAGATATATTGAATTATGATTACAAGTCTCTGTTGAAAGGCCCACGTTGATTTGAGAAATCTTTCCATTTTAACAATATTCGGAAAATGGTAAAGTGATTTATAAATAAGAACAAATTGTCAATCATTGAGAACTAGACAAAGGATAGTGGAAGATTGAATCTCATAAAGACTCGATTGATCTATTTAGTTTCAAACGTACAAAAACGTTTTCAATTTAAAAAGAACTTTATTATTAAAACGTATATAACTTTTATAAATATCTAGAACCACTTTTGACAACTCATTACTTAACTAGTATGATAAAGATAACGATATTTATATTTTATTTTATTAAATATATATAACGATTTAAATTAATATTATATATATTTATACGCGTATTATACGTACATAGTTTTATACTTTTACTATACTTAAACTTTACCTTTACTTTATTTTTACTTTACTTTAACTTTAATAATTCATACTTTAATAATTCACTTTAATAATTCATACTTTAATAATGCACTTTAATAATTCATACTTTAATAATTCACTTTAATAATTCATACTTTAATAATTCACTTTAATAATTCATACTTTAATAATTCACTTTAATAATTCAAAAGTCTATTATAAATAGAATTCAATAGGTTTTATTATTTCATAGAAACTTGAAAATATTTTTCTCTAAACTCTCTCAATCGATTTACATATATATATTTACTCCGTATTATTTCAAGATATTATTAGTATACATAAAATATTACGACGGAGTACTGTCCGAGTGATTTCGAAATTGTTTTTCGAGTGGGATAGGATTAAGAAAATTATGGATTATAGCTATGGAGGTGATTGAGTATGGTTCATGGGTATGCTCGTGAGGTCAATATAGTGTTTATCATTTCCGTTGCGTCTACGTACCTTTCCTGCAATATTGAATCTCAATATTGATACGTGAGTACTCATAATTTAACTTTTACATACTAATAGTGTATCCCTGACTAGTGCTCGAGTATTTAGGATTATGCATGCTTGTACTTTTGATATTGCCCTTAGACAGGTTAGGTTGAATCTTGAATTAGTTACACTTGCGGTTGAGATAAGGTATAAGATATGCATGTCCTTGGAAAGCTAGCGAAAAATTAAGAACTTTTCCTTTAGATATTGAATGGTTTCGATGAACGGATTAGAAGTTATAATCAATTGAATTTTCGATATTTTTATTAAAAATGATGTCATAACCTGACCTTAACCATAAGGACGAATACAATAACATATGATTTCATCGCGAGGTATTGACCTCTATATGCGACATTTTTCAAAAACTGCATTCGTTTTTACAATACAAACCATAGCTTTTATTACAAATACAAGGTTTAAACAACTTAATAATGATTATCGTTTAGCGATAATCTTAGACTTACAAGCTTTACATGTGATAATAATAATACGAATTCTAACATATTTTACATTACAAATCCTCCGATATGCAGTTTTATTTTTGACACAAATATGCATACTCAAGATCTTTCTTAAATTCAACATGTTGTAACGGAAGCTTTTAGTTATCACCTGAGAATAAACATGCTTAAAACGTCAACATAAAGTTGGTGAGATATAGGTTTAATGCCGACAGCGTTATAAATATAGACCACAAGATTTCATATATAAACATTTTAATAAAAATATTCTAAGTTGTTGAGCACTTGATAACCATACTTAACATTTAATCAACGTCGCATATTCCCTTTATTATGAAATCTTACTACACCGTACCAAGTGTAGTCACCGAAACGAAGTACTGTGCAACCGTTGAATACTAGTCGTCCAGTCCGGTTGGGGTTGTCAGGCCCGATAGATCTATCAACAGGATTCGCGTTTACAATACCTCATGTAAATAATAGTTACCAAGTTACAGGGAAGTATGCCAGTGGTACAACTCAATGTAGAATATATATTTTTAATCACTTGTGTCCATAACGTAAATCATAAAATGCATGTATTCTCATCCCGAAATATTTAGAGTGTAAAAGTGGGACTATATACTCACGTTTTGCCTTGAAGGTAATAAACACGACTTGGTCTCCGATTGATATCACAAACCTAACCATATATATAATATATCAACATATTTTTTTTTCAAGTAATCGTTACATATATATATATATATATATATATATTTTTTTTTTTTAATACTTTTAATATTTTCTTAGTCCGTAGTTAGCAGTCCGATGTTAGTGGTCCACAATTAGTTGCTTAAATAAAATAAATAAAGACCCCATCGTATTCATATTGATCAGAATTAATCTCGACCCATGGTACCATGTTGTCAAGTGACGTGTTGCGTACATAAAGTACCGTGTTGTCAAATGACGTGTTGCGTACAATCATGAGGTCTTATGATTAATCTTCTCGTGTTGTTTACGGGTGGTCCTGAAATATATAAAATCAAATCATAAGTAAATATATATGAAATATCATATTAATTAGAAAATATATGATTAATTTAATTTTTCTCCAAATATTTTCGTAGCTAAACTAGCTTCGGATACCCGATCTTGTTTTAGTCGTAGTTTCTTCATTACAACTCCGTTTTTGTTGGTTCAACTTGCCACTTCCTTGGATCAAGTCAAATTTTAAGAATATGAACTGAAAATACCTTAGGTTGTATTAGAAATCACGGGTTATAGGTCAAACTTTGTTGAAACTTATGAAAGTGATCATTTTCCATCATAAAAACAACATTTAATGATCATTTTTCTAAAAATACTTACACTTTGAGTTAAACCATGAAATTTTTATGTGTTAACATATTCATAAGAAATATCATTTTTCCAGAACATGAACTTCCAATTCAAAGCTTAAGATGGTTTTTAATTATCCAACCCAAAACAGCCCCCGGTTGCACTCCGACGACGTAGATTCAGTTTTTAAGATGTTCTTTGTAAAATCAAGTTATATCTTGTTAAGTTAGCATATCATTATGATATATTACAGGTCTTGAAGTGTTTTAAAAGTTAAGTTAGAAGGATATATTTAGTTTGCAAACAAGTTTGAAATCATTCATACTATGTTCTTGTTATTAAAATTTTACAACACAAAATAAGATAGCTATATAAATATGAATCGAATAAGGTTATGAACAAGGATACTACCTCAAGTTACTTGGACAAAGTTACTGTAAAAGATGAGAAAAATCTTAGAACCAAAAGAGTGGTGGAGTTGGATCAAAAGGTTGGAAGTAAACTTGTATTTTTGGAAGGATTATTGAAGTGTTCTTGGAAGGTTTTTCTTATGAAGATTAAGGCTTGTTTTTGAAGCTAGATCTTCATGGTAACTTGCTGAATTGTTGAAGAACACTTAAGGTTCCTAAGAGTGTGTTTTTGGTTAGAGAAAATGTGTAGTAAAAATGAAATTGGAATGGAGTATAAATGGTGGTGAAAATATGTATAAATTTGTAATATTGTGCAAAAGTCTTGTAATATGCCAAATTGATTAATCATGCATGCTAAGATCCAAAATTGGCTGACTCATGGCTGCTAATAAAGTGATTGTGATGTGTATATACTAATAGTAAATACGTATAGGAGCTGGGTATGATACGAGTACATATACTCTAGGTATACATGTAGAAATTTTGAGGAAACGGAACGAGAATTCAAATATAGCTATCTTTTGTAAATATACTTATATTGTTTTATGTATATAAATCCTTTAAAAGTGATAAAATACATATCTATACGATACATGTATAAGAATTATAAGTTTTAAGTATTTAAGTCGAAGAACGTCACATATAGTTATCATTTTGAAAACTTAAGTTAGTAGTCTCAAAATATACTTATAACTCATTGTTATTAGTACACAATGAGATGTTAAAACATTCTTAGATCATGTTAAATATATAAAAATACATATATATACACAAACATATAATTATCGTATGTTATATAGTTCGTGATATCATCGGTCAAATTGGACGGTCAAACGTTGTGTAAAACTCTTTTCAAAAACATAAGTCTCAACAATTTAGATTGCTTATCATGTTGGTAAGGTTTAATTTATGTAAATATTAATCTTATAAGTGTAAAACGATCGGAAAAATCCGGGTCGTTACAGTACCTACCCGTTAAATAAATTTCGTCCCGAAATTTTAAAGTTATACCTATTTTGCGTTTTCGGGAAACAAATGTGGGTACTTTTGTTTTATCTGATCCTCTCATTCCCAAGTAAACTCAGGACCTCTTCGAGTATTCCAACGAACCTTAACGATTGGTATGTTGCTCTGCTTGAGTTGTTTAACTTCACGGTCCATGATTTCGATTGGTTCTTCTATGAATTGTAATTTCTCGTCGACTTGGATTTATTCAAGAGGAATGGTGAGGTCTTTCTTTGCAAGACACTTCTTAAGGTTTGATACGTGAAATGTATTATGTACTCCGGCAATTTGTTGCGGTAACTCGAGTCGATAAGCTACCGGTCCAATGCGTTCGATGATCTTGAACGGGCCTACATACCTTGGGTTCAGTTTACCCCTTTTACCGAAACGTATTACACCTTTCCAAGGTGACACCTTTAACATAACCATGTCACCGATCTAAAACTCTAATGGTTTCCTTCGGACATCGGCGTAGCTCTTTTGGCGACTACGGGCTGTTTTCAATATCTCCTTGATTTGTACTATCTTCTCAGTCGTTTCGTGTATGATCTCGGGACCAGTTAATTGTCGATCTCCTACTTCATTCCAACAGATAGGGGATCTACACTTCCTTCCATACAGTACTTCAAATGGTGCAGCTTTAATGCTCGCATGATAACTGTTATTATACGAGAATTCTGCTAATGGTAGATATTTATCCCATCCGTTTCCAAAATCGATCACACATGCCCTGAGCATGTCTTCAAGAGTCTGAATTGTTCTTTCACTCTGCCCGTCAGTTTGTGGATGATATGCGGTACTCATATCCAAACGAGTTCCTAGGGCCTCATGTAGTGATTGCCAGAACTTTGATGTAAATCTACTATCACGATCGGATATAATGGAAATAGGTATTCCATGCCTTGAAACAATTTCCTTTATGTACAGTCATAATAGTTTCTCCATTCTATCCGTTTCCTTTATAGGCAAGAAATGTGCAGATTTGGTGAGTCGATCAACTATTACCCAAATGGTGTCATAACCCCAGGCAGTCTTAGGTAACTTTGTGATGAAATCCATGGTAATACCATCCCATTTCCATTCTGGGATTTCTGGTTATTGAAGTAACCCTGACGGCTTCTGGTGTTCTGCTTTGACTTTGGAACAAGTTAAACATTCCCCAACATATGTTGCAATGTCAGTCTTCAAATTAGGCCACCAATAATGCGTCTTAAGATCTTGATACATCTTTCCAACTCCAGGATGTATTGAGTATCTTGTCTTATGTGCCTCATTCAATATCAACTTCCTTAATCCACCCAACTTCGGTATCCAAATACGGTTTGCAAAATATCGAATTCCGTCTTCCCGCATAACGAGTTGCTTCTCATACTTCTTCATTATTTCATTTCCTATGTTTTCTTTAGTAAGAGCTTCTCGTTAAGCCTCTTTGATTTGTGAGTTGAGATTCATGCGAATTTTTATGTTCATTGCTCGTACTCGAATTGGTTCCCGTTCCTTTCTGCTTAAAGCGTCGGCCACTACGTTCCCTTTCCCGGGATGATAGCGAATTTCACAATCATAGTCGTTTATCAGCTCGACCCACCTACGTTGCCTCATGTTCAGCTGTTTCTGATCAAAAATATGTTGAAGGCTTTTATGATCAGTAAACACAGTGCATTTAACCCCATATAAATAGTGTCTCCATATCTTCAATGCAAACACTACTGCTCCCAATTCTAAATCATGCGTCGTATAATTCCGCTCGTGAATCTTCAATTGTCGGGATGCGTATGCTATAACTTTCTTCTGTTGCATAAGGACACAACCAAAACCTTGTCGCGAAGCATCACAATATATCTAAAAATCATCGTTCCCTTCAGGTAACGATAAAATAGGTGCCGTAGTCAACTTCTTCTTCAGTAATTGAAATGCACTCTCCTGCTCAGAGGTCCATTCGTACTTCTTCCCTTTTTGCGTTAACGCTGTTAATGGTTTAGCTATTCGGGAAAAATCTTGAATAAACCTTCTATAATAACCAGCTAAACCCAAAAATTGGCGTATCTGCGTTGGTGTCTTAGGAGTCTCCCATTTTTCAATGGCCTCAATTTTAGCTGGATCAACCTGAAATCCTTTGCTACTAACAACGTGGCCAAGAAATTTCACTTCTTTCAACCAAAATGCACACTTAGAAAATTTGGCGTATAACTGTTCTTTTCTTAACAATTCTAATACCATCCTTAAATGCTGCTCATGCTCTTGCTCACTCTTGGAATAAATAAGAATATCGTCAATGAAAACGATAACAAACTTATCTAAATACGGACTACAAACTCGATTCATGAGGTCCATGAATACAGCTGGCGCATTCGTTAATCCAAACGGCATGACCAAAAATTCATAATGACCGTAGCGTGTCCGAAAAGCAGTTTTCGGAATATCTTCTTTTTTGACACGTAATTGATGATAGCCCGATCTTAAGTCGATTTTCGAGTACACACATGATCCTTGCAGTTGATCAAATAAGTCGTCAATTCTCGGTAGTGGATACCGATTCTTGATAGTTAACTTATTTAATTCACGATAATCTATACACATCCTAAAAGATCCATCTTTCTTCTTGACGAATAAAATCGGAGCTCCCCACGGTGAAGTACTTGGTCGTATGAATCCACGGTCCAGTAATTCTTTTAACTGACTCTGAAGTTCTTTTAACTCAGACGGTGCAAGTCTATATGGAGCACGAGCCACTGGTGCAGCTCCTGGTACTAGATCTATTTGAAATTCTACAGATCTAAATGGAGGTAATCCCGGCAACTCTTCCAGAAAGACTTCACGAAAATCTCTTGCCACAGGCACGCCATTGATGCTCTTCACTTTTTCCTTCGTTTCGACTTTATTAACATGTGCTAAGATAGCATAACACCCTTTCTTCAAGCACTTTTGAGCTTTCAAACAACTAATGAGTTTTAGCTTTGAGTTACCCTTCTCTCCATAAATCATTACTGGCGTTTTATCCTTACAAGGAATGCGAATTGCCTTCTTGGCACACACAACTTCAGCTCCTATTTTGGACATCCAGTGCATGCCGACTATTACATCAAAACTTCCTAATTCTACAGGTATCAAATCAATCTTAAATATTTCTCCGGCTAAATTTATTTTACAATCACGGCAAATTTTATCGGCTTTAATTAGTTTACCATTAGCTAACTCAATCATGTACTTAGCATCTAGAGGTAATGATGAACAATTCAATTTAGCGTAAAAGTCTCTACTCACGTAACTTCTATCGGCACCAGTATCAAATATAATAGATGCGGATAAGTTATTAATGGTAAACGTACCCGTAACAAGCTCCAGATCTTCACATGCCTCTCTAGCATTAATAACAAATGCTCTTTCACATGCAGATCCATTATTCTTCTCTGGATTCGGACACTGGCTCTTATAATGACCCTGTTTCCTACACCCATAATAGGTAACAGTGGCCAAGGCAGTTCTATTTACATTAGTGGCAGGAGTCTTGGTGCCATTTGTATTTGTAACAGGAATCCGACAATCTTCAGCAAGATGACCCCTTCGATTACAATTTTCGCACACCACATTACAATAACCAGAGTGATGTTTGTGGCATCTGTTACATAAAGGATTTCGTCTTTTGTAACCTGAGTTCGAACCGCTACCCGCACCTTGCGTGGTTTCTTGTTTCTTGTTGGATTGTTGATGATTACCTTCCCACTTTCTTTTGTTTCTCGATTTCTTGACATCGGTGTTCTTATCCAGAATAATCTGGTCCATCAACTCGTTCGCCATGGTGATAGCTTCATGAATAGTCTTGGGTTTGGATGCTGTAACATTTGCCTTGACCTTTTTAGGCAAACCGTCTTTGTACAGTTCAATCTTCCGTTCTTCGGTTGGTACCAATTCGGGACATAGCAAAGCTAATTCCATGAATCGCTGATTGTAGTTGGTGAGTTCAGTACCAACAACTTTCAGGCTTCGTAATTCAGCTTCCAACTTCCTAACCTCGTTCCTTGGACAATATTCGTTGATTAGCATTGTTTTGAATTCTTCCCAAGGAGTATCATAAGCTACATCTCCTCCTACGGCCTTCACATAGTTTTTCCACCACGTAAGTGCACTATCTTGTAGGGTGCACGATGCATACTTGGTCATGTCCTTCTCAATACAACCACTAATTTTAAACACAGACTCAATCTTTTCGATCCACCGGGTTAAACCGACCGGTCCTTCTGTTCCACTGAATGATGAGGGCTTGCAACCTTGAAAAGTTTTGTAAGTGCATGATGTTTTAGCAGAGTAGTATATAAAATAGCTTATATTTTTGCAGAAAATACTATTAAATACGATACAATTTTACACAAGATATTTATTTATTTAGAGAATGGATATACTTAAACCTTGCTACAACACTTATAGGCAGTGTACCTAATCGTACAGTAGTGTAGTTTTTAGTAAGTCCGGTTCGTTCCACAGGAAAATCTTTAAACAAAGCTAAACGCTATATTAGTTTACTTTTATAAAAATACAAATATATATATAAGTAATATTATTATTATAAAGGGGGGTTTTTACCGTTTAATGACCGGTTTGTCGATTTTAAAACTTTAGTCGCAGTTAAAATCAAATGTAAAATATTAAAAATAAATACAAGACTTAAATTAAAGTATAAAGTAAATAACGATAATGAAATTGCGAATAATAAAAGTGCAATTAAATACAATAACAATAAAAATGCGATAATTAGAAGTGCAATTAAATATAAAATAAAGGAAATTAAATATGAAATAAAAGAATTATGCTTATTTAAACTTCCATAATCATGATGTTTGACGTGTTGATTTTAGTTTTATGCCCATAGGTTAATTGTCCTTTGTCCTGGATTATTTAATATGTCCGTCTGGTTTTTGTCCATAACAGTCCATCAGTCATAAATATAAAGTGCGAGTGTCCTCGTCAAATTATCCTTATACCCGAAGTTAAATATTCCAACTAATTGGGGACTTAAACTGTAACAAGATTTTGATACTTTGTTTAATAATTACACCAGGATGTCGACTGAGTGTAACCCAAGATTTTAATATTTTGTTATCAATTATACCAAGTGTCCTTGTACATAATTTCACCCCTGTTTTAATTATTCTAGTGGCTATTAATCCATTCCCGTGTCCGGTTAAATGAACGATTATTCGTACATATAAATACCCCGCCCATCGTGTCCGATTGAGTGTATATGGTAATTTATAGGGACGCCCAATTGTAAATCTTTATATTAACATTAACAAACTATCATTTAGTTAAACAAATATAAAGCCCATTAATAGCCCATAGTCTAATTTCTACAAGTGTCGTTCTTTTGTCCAAACCCCATTTATGGTACAACGCCCAATTATCCAATTTTAGTAATTAGCCCAACATCATGATTACTTCGGATTAAATAAGCATAATAATAACTTAGCTACGAGACATTAAATTAAAAAGGTTGAACATAACTTACAATGATTAAAAATAGCGTAGCGTTACACGGACAGAATTTCGACTTACACCCTTACAACATTCGCTAACATACCCTTATTATTAGAATTATAATTAAAATTAAAATTAAAATATAAATTATAAATATATATTTTACGTATATATGGAGAGAAGAGAAAGATAGATTTAGATTTTTGGTGCACCAAAGCTCGATTTTTATAGGCATGTGGGCTGGAACTGGGGCTCATGCGATCGCATGGATTTATGCCTTCCAGGCCATGCGATCGCATGGCCAGCTGGGGAGGCTCATTTTTTGTTGTTTTCTTCTGCCGACGGTTTTATAAATAATATAATATATTAAATAATTATAAGAATTATTTAAATATTATATTATATTTATGTGCATAGTTGACTTGTAATTTTTAGTCCGTTGCGTCGAGCGTTGAGAGTTGACTCTGGTCCCGGTTCCGGATTTTCGAACGTCCTTGCATATAATTTAATATCTTGTACTTTGCGTTTTGAATCTTGTACTCTTGTAATTTCGAGACGTTTCTTATCAATAATTGGAACCTCTTTGATTGTATTTTGTACTTTTGAGCTTTTTGGTCGTTTGCGTCTTCAATTCGTCGAATCTGTCTTTTGTCTTCACCTTTTATTATTTAAACGAATATCACTTGTAAATAGAACAATTGCAACTAAAAGCTTGTCTTTCTTGAGGAATAATGCTATGAAATATATGTTCGTTTTTAGCATTATCAAATATTCCCACACTTGAGCGTTGCTTGTCCTCAAGCAATATCGTCTTGAAATACTAGAATCACTTCTTTATTCTTCACACTTTGTACATCAGTGATTTCTATACGGCGGTATAAACAATGATAGTAACGATAGAACCATGGTTAAAGGTGGGTGTGTCATCCACAGTTGCCTCGGGTTTAGGTCAACGACACTTGCAATCAAATAGCCGATTTACTTTCGGTTTCCAAAGTAAAGTGCACATTTGAAAGGCGGTTTACAGTCCCACATGACTATGAAAATGTAGATCCTTAAGGAAATTGGATCTTTATGAAAATATTTGATCTTTTGAAAATTCAATCTAGCTTTTACCCTAGATAAGTTTTCCGGAATAACCCTTCACCGGTGTTTGCAAAATATTTTTGTGGGTTTGGTGGGTTTCAGATTTGAAAATTTTAGCTCAAAACTTGCGGTTTTGTGTCACCCACTTACTAACCTTGTATTTGGAAAGCAACACGTCCAGTTTACTTGTCCCGTATATTACCTTTCGATAAACTACCGTCCGGTTGTAAAGGAAAGCGTTTGAACAAGCAACTGTTAAGGCAATGTCCTCTGACATGCTTTTAATTATGGTCTATAACGTGTCGGATGCAATTACTATCCTTGGTAGGAGCAATAGTAAAGCTCACCCTTATAATTTTTCGGTCTGGCACAAGGTCCTGTCTTTGACCATGCTATGCAACCACCGTTCTTACGGTTGACACCCGATTTTGTTCAGGTGACCTAATGAATTTCAGGTGAATTCCTAGGATTTTACGTTCAATGGTAATGAACGCATTGAAAATAGGGTTTTCAGAAAACAAATCGGTTTGTAATTTTGATCAAAATATTTTCTCGTTCAAGCTCGAGTTTAGATATCATTGAATTCCATTAGTTTGAATTCTCAATCTTTAAGGTCAATCTCTAGGATTGAGTAATATCAGGCTTAAAAGCTGATTTTTAATCTTTAAGGAGATTATCCTTTCTGGGGATCTGATTTGTTAGTCTTATCCAGCTAATTTGCAAGGTGCCCCCCCATTTTACGAGATAAATCCTTCTCATGGTTAGGATAAATCTGACCACTTGGCGACCCTGTTTGATGCTCAGGTCCATGGATTTTCTGCTGATTTTAGAGATGACTTTTCTAGATTTTTCGTCAACCTACAGCTGGTCTGGACGACAACTTCTTGACCTAAATCAAGAAGCGCGTGTCTTTTTCGGACGACTTTACTTCCTTTTAATGATGGAATTGATTCATCGTGTAGATCCATCTCTTCTTTTCTTTCATCGGGTAAAATGGTTTAGTTTAGTCCAAAGCAAAAGTATTTTCAGTTATTTGTTACAGATATATGTGACATATGTTTAAGATAACTTGGTAAATTTTCCCACACTTGGCTTTTATTTTCCTTTTTATCGTCCTCTATTCCATTTTAAATGAATTTCAACATTTTGGTTTGTTTCTCAATTTATGTCCTTTCCGAGGTTACAATAATTTCGGTGTTAACACCTAGTTTTATCGTTCATAGATATGTATAAACATGATTTTGAGTTCATTTAATTGAAAATTTTGAAAAATTTTACTAGAATTGGGTAGTCAGTATATAAGACTAGGGCTGTTCTTTATTATCAGAGAGCACTAGATTCTAATACAACTACTACGTTACTAGTATTTTTAATGGTAACCAAGTGTATAAAGATAAAAATTTTAAAAATCCGAAAGAATTTAACCCCTTCCCACACTTTAGATCTTGCAATGCCCTCATTTGCAAGAAATCAGTACAATTTAAATTATTGAGGGTGATTAGCGTAGAAATGATTAAATTTTACCAAAGTTTCCAAATATATTGGCGTTTGTTTGCTGAATGATAAATGGTGCATAGCATTTGTTCATTTCGTCTGTTGTTACATCACATTTATTTGTCAACTTGTCGTCAAAATTAGTAGCTTTTGCTGAACTTAATGCCAGTCTTTGAAAATGCGCTGTTTTACCCTGTTTTGTACAATCGACAATATACATACATACAAATATAATCATGCATGGCAATTTGAAATGGGACTTAATATCCCACTTTCAAATTCTAAATATGAAATATTAGTACACAATAATAATAAAAATTACACAAATATATCCAATAACATAAGTTTAAACATGAAAAAGTCAAAAGATAAAAACATAAAAATCATAAAAATAACCAAATGGAACTAAATCAGTCTGGATAGGGGTTCCAGTTCATCTCATCGGGTGGGTTCCATTGTTGGTTATAGGTGTTCTGATAGGCTTGGTCATAGTCATACCGGTTAAAGGGTGGTCGGATATCGGGGCTATGTGGCAGAAAATGAGCAGGTCGAGTAGGTACATAGTTATTTGGTACCTGATATGATAGCTGGCTCATGATTTGGTGCTGATGAACTAACCAGCTATCGTGTTGGCGTCGCCTATAATCCTCGTATACTCGCTCGGAGTTCCACTGCTCATACATACTATGTCTTGCCGCGTTCGTCATTGCTTCCTCATCTATACGAACGTGGACGTCAAGAATAGCATCTCGAAAGACATCCCTAATGTCTTCCACCTCCTCCATTTCCTCGTCTGAGCCTCTCTCTTCCTGAGGATGAGATCCCTTATAGGGTACTGCCTGGTTACGTCTACTTTTCAATACCTTAGCACCCACATAAACTTTCAATCCTAAGGGCTCAACCTGTTCTCTACAAATCTGTAATGGACCCCCTTGGTTCCTATCAACACCTAAATACTCTCCAATGAGAGTAACAAAAATACCTCCTCCTATTATACTCCCGTCCTGCATTCCCTCTACCATTTTAGATAAATAAAAAGCAACACAGTAAGGGATATTGACAAAGCTTCTAGGATCCCGAATACACTTTAGGTAGAATAAATCATATAAGGTAATTTTTTCTTTATTATGACCTCTTTGTGTAATCGAGTTAGCCAAAAATCTATGAATAATACGAAGCTCGGCTCTGTCAATATGTGTATAGGAGTGTCCTCCTGCTCGTGTAAAAACATCAAAATGTGACATACGCCTCCAAATGGCGTCAGCGTCAAAGTTACTATCTACCCGTTCACCATAATGAATCAAGTTTGTACAATCGGGTAATAGCAACTCACCAGGAGTATATATCTGTAAGGCCCTGGCCATATCCAGCATGGACATTCTGTACATCCTACCACCAAGGATAAACCTAAGAAATATTCTATCATCTATCCTAACTATATTTGTATCAAGTGATACAGTACTCATCAACTCAACACACCATTCCTTATATACAGGTCTACGAATGGTGAAAAGACGTTCCCAATCTGTAAAAGAAGAACTGCCATACCTTTGAACTAAAAGCTGTCTAACACGGTCAGCTAGATGGACCGTTTCCAAAGGGGCCCAATCAATTACCCTTGGCACCTCTACATTTTTTGTTACCAATTTGAATTTGTTCCTTTGATATGTCTCGTAATCTCTCCATCTTCTATCAAATCTCAGATTAGGATGTAGAGTGTGCTCAGGAATCGTTGGGAATTCTACTGGCGGCCTCATTGGGAATACTATGAATTCATCAACAAACTGTACCGGATCATAATAAGGTATGTGCTGATCAGGCTGTTGTTGTTCCTGTTGTGGTTCTTGTTCGTGTTCATTTCTGGTTCTGGTTCTGGTGCTGGTGCTGGTCGTCTAGATGATGATGCTCCTGAACCTCCAGTATCGGCTTTCTGCAAAACACATTAAACACAAAAATTGTGCATCCAAATATGCATTAGTGTTAGCAAAATAACAACTTAAAACAATCACTATAACATGTTAAATCAAAATTAAACTTATACACATTTACACAATTTTTCACAATTCTACACTTTTCAAATAAGCACATTTGAAAATGTATACAAAATTCATAAGCATTTAACTCAAATAATATGTCAAAATATTCATTATTAATAATTAAACAAGTCTCAAATGGCAAATATATCAAATTAATCAAGTTCATGAATTTTGGACTTAAAAAGTCCACTTTAATCTCCAAAAAACATGTTTAGGATCATTGTTTGGATCATTTAACTATCTAAACATGTTACACTACTCAATTTAGCAATAATTCATGACAAAAATTGGCCATAACCTGTTTATATCAAAAAGCCCCAAATTGCTCAAGAACACAAACCCTAGATTTCTAAAAATTTTGAAGTTTTTGGCTTCAAATCATGTTAAATAGCATCAATCTAGGTTATACATGCATAAAATACTAACAATTTAACACTAATTACACTAGAAATTAACAAAATTGCATTAGGTAAAAAAAATTGGTAATTATCACAAAAACTAGGAATTTATAGAGTTTAGGGGTGTAATTTTTACCAATTTGCTGAAGAATGAGAATCTAGGCATGATTAGAGCAAGAAAAATGACGAATTACGGTGAATTTTGGCGAAATTTGGTGAAGATTTGAGAGTTTTTTCGGGTGTATGTGTGTGTTTTGTGTGAAGAATAGACCTGCTACTGTTATTTGTTTCTGACCTGCATTTGGTCCCCATGCGATCGCATGGGTTCCAAGTGCAAACCCCATGCGATCGCATGGGGTGCCGGCTACAGTGTTTCAGCTTTTTTTTTTTTTTTTTTTTTTTAAAACCTTATGCTTTATAAAACTTATAATTAATTAAATTTTAAAAATTTTGTTTTTCGTTAGGAGCGAGGGCGTTTCGGATCGTTGTCCTAGTCTGTCCCTCGACAAAATTTTAAAATTTGTCAAATCAAAGCGCGGTTTTTGAAAGTAAAGATTTTTGGGTTTTTTAATGTTTTTGGCATACTTTAATTCAATAAGATTAAAAATAATGATAATAAAAGTTCTCGTCCCTTCCTCGGGTAAAGCAATTTCGGTTCAAAGACCTAGTCTTCAACTTACGAAGAATTTTAAAAATCCTATTTTTAACTTAATGAGATAAAGTAAATTTTTGTTTTTAAATTCACACAACTTAAATATAAAATTCAAAATTAATATTAAAAATTCACACCAAACTTAAAATTTGAAATGCATAAAATTAAAAATTCATATTTTAAAAATTAAAAATTCACACCAAACTTAATTTAAAAATTCAAATATTTACAATTTTAAAAATATTGTTTTTACAAAGTTTACAATATTAATTTAAGATTTAAATATTAATTTTAAAAACATGGTAAAAATTAAATTAAAAATCTTTTTGGCTTTTTATCCCACTTTAATCAATCAAATATTATCAAAAATATGCGCCCCTCTTTTCGGTAAAGTAATTTCGGTTCCAAGACCTAATTTAACTCATGACGAATTTTTGAAATATTTTGGGTTGATTGATTAAAGATATTTATACCTTAAGAATAAACGTTAAATTTCGCAGTGATGTAATAAATTTTTGAATGATATCAATAATTTCGGTCGCCAAACCTAATTTTATTCAATACCAATTTAA
Source organism: Rutidosis leptorrhynchoides (assembly GCF_046630445.1). Taxonomy (NCBI): domain Eukaryota; kingdom Viridiplantae; phylum Streptophyta; class Magnoliopsida; order Asterales; family Asteraceae; genus Rutidosis; species Rutidosis leptorrhynchoides. The sequence continues at coordinate 28,362,051 of NC_092336.1, forward strand.
TACTTTATAGCGAACAAATTAGCGTTTATTATCAAAAGGTTAAAAATAAAAAAAATAAAAAAAATAAAAACTGTACAGACTTACCTGTGAGATAGATTTCTTAGTTATATGATCTATCCCATTCATAAGATAGTCGGTTTAATTGGTTTTCCATAGCTACATAGGCGTAACCTCGAGCATTCAGTGTCTTTTCTTCTAAACATATGAACGGTCCATCTCTGCATAAAGTAACAAATTCGGTATTTGAATAGGTTTGATTATTTGAACATTTACCTCCATGTGACCATTTTCCGCATTTGTGACATCTTTCTAGGTGTCGTGCTCTTCTTTTCGCTGCGGATTTTGATTTTCCTTTACCAAATTGTAATTTATTATCTTCGCATCTGGATTCTTTTCTAACTCCGTCCATTCTTTCTCTGATTACTGATACTAATTCACTCAGTAGTATGTCATTATTACGTTTAGTGATCAAAGCGTGTAGCATTAGACCATGGTTTAGTTCACAGGCAGTCTTCATTTCCTAAAAACCTAAAAAAAAATAAAAATTCAGAATGGGGGGAGAAGACTAGTTCTTTAGGGTCTGCTAGGGAAAGACCATTCGGGTTCCATTTTCGAGAACTACACAAAAACAGACAATCTAACTCTAACAGAAATACATATTATCCTTTAAAGACTTGATTCTCCCCACACTTAGTTAGCTGTGGTATCGAAATTGTGATTAACTTCGTTGTCGACTTCAATCGGACCATGTATGTTGATAATGCCAAAAATGAACACATATTTTATAGCATTATTCCCCAAGAAAGACAAGATTTTAGTTGGTATTGTTCGATTTACAAGCAATATTCGTTTAAATATTAAAAAGTGAAGACAAAAGGCAGATTCGACAAATTGAAGACAAAAAGGTCCAAAGAGCTAAAAAGTACAAGATACAACTAAAAAGGTTCAAAATATTGATGAGGAACGTCTCAAAATGACAAGAGTACAAGTTACAAGACGCAAAGTACGCGATTTAAAATAATACGCGAAGACGTCCGAAAATCCGGAACCGGGACCTGAGCCTAGAAGAAACGCCCGACGTAACGGACCAAAAATATCTACTCAACTATGCATATAAATATAATATAATATATAAATAATTATTAAAATTATTTATATATTTATATTATTTATTTATTATGTCGGCAAGCTAGAAAACAAATGATCCTGAGCTGGAAATCACGGCCATGCGAGTCGCATGGCCTAATGCCCAAACTCATGCGACTTGCATGAGTACCTTTTCCAGGCCACCTTCTATTTAAAGCGACTTCGTGATCCGTTTTTACACACCAAAATATCTATCTCCCTCTGTCTCAAACATATGATATAAATAAATATTTATAATTTTAATTTTAATTAATAATAATAATAAGGTTATGTTAAGGATTGTTTTAAGGGTGTAAGTCGAAATTCTGTCCGTGTAACGCTACGCTATTTTTAATCATTGTAAGTTATGTTCAACCTTTTTATATTAATGTCTCGTAGCTAAGTTATTATTATGCTTATTTAAAACGAAGTAATCATGATGTTGGGCTAATTACTAAAATTGGGTAATTAGGCTTTGTACCATAATTGGGGTTTGGACAAAAGAACGACACTTGTGGAAATTAGACTATGAGCTATTAATGGGCTTTATATTTGTTTAACTAAATGAAAGTTTGTTAATGTTAATATAAAGATTTACAATTGGGCGTCCCTATAAATTACCATATACACTCGATCGGACACGATGGGCGGGGTATTTATATGTACGAATAATCGTTCATTTAACCGGACACGGGAATGGATTAATAGCCACTAGAATAATTAAAAAAAGGGTGAAATTACATTCAAGGGTAATTGGTGTAATTGTTAACAAAGTAGTAAAACCTTGGTTTACACGCAGTCGATAACCTGGTGTATTCATTAAACAAAGTATTAAAACCTTGTTACAATTCGAATCTCCAATTAGTTGGAATATTTAACTTCGGGTATAATAATAATTTGATGAGGACACTCGCACTTTATATTTATGACTGATGGACTGTTATGGACAAAAACCAGACGGACATATTAAATATTCCAGGACAAAGGACAATTAACCCATGGGCATAAAATTAAAATCAACACGTCAAACATCATGATTACGGAAGTTTAAATAAGCATAATTCTTTTATTTCATATTTAATTTCCTTTATTTTATATTTAATTGCACTTCTAATTATTGCACTTTTATTTATTGTTATTTAATCGCACTTTTAATTATCGTACTTTTTAATTATCGCAAGTTTATTTTATCGCACTTTTATTATTCGCAATTTCATTATCGTTATTTACTTTACGCTTTAATTTAAGTCTTTTATTTATTTAATATTTTACATTAGGTTTTAACTGCGACTAAAGTTTTAAAATCGACAAACCGGTCATTTAACGGTAAAAACCCCCCTTTATAATAATAATATTACTTATATATATGTTTGTATTTTTATAAAAGTAAACTAATATAGCGTTGAGCTTTGTTTAAAGATTTCCCTGTGGAACGAACCGGACTTACTAAAAACTACACTACTGTACGATTAGGTGCACTGCCTATAAGTGTTGTAGCAAGGTTTAAGTATATCCATTCTATAAATAAATAAATATCTTGTGTAAAATTGTATCGTATTTAATAGTTTTTCCTGCTAAAATTAATAACTATTTTATATACACCTCGTCCAACATCAAGTATTTTTGGCGCCGCTGCCGGGGAACGCCGAAGCGAAACGTCAAAATATTTATAAAATTTTTTTAAGTTTTAATTAGTTTTTTAATAAATATATATTTTTGTTTAAATTTTGAAAAATATAAAAAAATTAAAAATTTTATAAAACCGAAAAAAAAAATATTTTAAAATCTATTTTTAAGTTTTTCTTTTATATTTATAAAATTATAAGTATTTTTATTTTTTTTTTAGTTTTAAAATTAAGTTTTTATTTAAATTGTATATTTATTTTATTTTAAAACAGAAAAGAAAAATAAATATTAAAAAAAATTACGTGACCTGTCATAATTGACCTGTCAACTGAACCAGTCCAGCAAGGCCATGCGTCTCGCATGACCTGCTGCCTTGTCCCATGCGACTCGCATGGTAAGCCCAGACAGGCCACAAACTTACCCTAATTCCGCATTTATTACGGGTATTATTTAATTAATATTATCTAAACCCTAGTTTTTATTAATTATTATATTTAAGTTTTAGTTTAATTAATTTTTATTACTTATAATTATTTTTTATATTTTATAAACTTAATACTTTTATTATATAAAATACCAAAACAATATTTTTATAATAAACTAATAATTTTTATTAACTTTTTATAACTTTTATATTTTATACTTTTTAATCGTTTTAGCGTAATTTTTATATTTTTCTTCGTTCGTACTTAGTTTTTAAGTCTAGTTTTTTTTTGCCGTAGTTTTTATTTTTATTTCTAGAATTTTTAGGATTGCCGTAAAATCCCTTAAGTGCCTATTCCTTAGACTAAGTTTTAGGTGCTTTAGAATTTTGCGACGCCTTTTGAAGTTTTAGTTTCTTTTTAAGTTATTTCCATTTGGGATTTAGTTTTTCCTGTAAGCTTTAATATTTTTAGACACCTTTTACTATGTATCAATTATCATTCCAATTAGTAATTTCAATTTGCGATTATAATTTTAAGTTAGTTGTAGTAATAAGGTTAGGTTAGTCAAGTATTTTTAAGTTTTTATAAGTTTCTTTTATTTTTCCGTCACCTTTTATTTTTCAACCATTATTTTTCCTTTTTCGACCTTTTTCGACGAACTCTTTTTCTTTCTTATTTCTCGCTATTCTAGTTTTAGGACTTAGAATTTTTTTTTTCTACTTCTTATCTAAATTTCTTAAAATTACGAAAATTTATTTTAAGTGGTTAAATTAATAGACATCAAAATTTTCTGGTTAGTAGTAATAGTTGGATTTGTACGTGGACCGGGTTATTGGAGCCAAACAGTCCTCAATTATATTGAGACCAAACGAATCCTGCCCCTCTAATGCATCTTTTGGCTATTCGAAACGTGGGCAAAATCAGAAAAGTCTATTGATTGGATAACTTATTATAATTTTTCTTTCCTTTTAAAAACTAATAGGATATTCAGTGAATGCACCGAGCAAGACGTTCATCACCTTTTGTACGTTCACCACCTGTAACTAGATCAAGACATTTAGCAAATATAACCGCCGTTGATTTTTCTTTAGAATCGTCATCCAGTCAACCAAGTACTTCAGTTCAAATTTCCGATAATCCATTTTTTGAACCCAACCTCACAATTGAGAATCCAGAGAATATTCAGGAACGGTTCATAGATCCTGAACCATTAAACTTTCCTCCGGAACCACCAATCATTCAAACAGAGATTATTGAGGAACGAACTATTAAATCAGAATCATCTAGTGATACCGATTCAACAAATTCAATTATGGAGAATCTGAAACCTTTAAGTATGGAAGACCGAATGAGAGCTAAACGCACTGGCCAAGGTCACGCAATTACTCATCCAGACATTAATGCGCCAGATTATGAAATCAAAGGACAAATTCTACACATGGTGACGAATCAATGCCAATTTAGTGGTGCGCCGAAGGAAGATCCAAATGAACATCTACGTACCTTTAATAGGATCTGCACACTATTTAAAATACGAGAAGTGGAGGATGAACAGATATATCTCATGTTATTTCCCTGGACTTTAAAGGGAGAAGCCAAAGATTGGTTGGAATCGTTACCTGAAGGGGCGATTGATACATGGGATGTTTTAATTGACAAATTTCTTAAACAATTCTTTCCTGCATCTAAAGCCGTAAGACTTCAAGCAGAAATTGTTACGTTTACACAGAAACCAAATGAAACTCTATATGAGGCGTGGACAAGATATGGAAAGTTATTAAGAGGATGTCCGCAACATGGTTTAGACACCTGTCAAATAGTACAAATATTCTACCAAGGATGCGACATCACTACAAGAAAAGACATAGATATAGCAGCTGGTGGTTCTATTATGAAGAAAACCGAAACTGATGCTTACAAAATTATTGATAATACTGCTTCCCACTCACATGAGTGGCACCAAGAAAAAGATATCATTAGATCATCTAAAGCAGCTAGAGTGTAACAACCCAAACCAAAACCACGACAATTCCCGTTAAATTTCACAACTAAAAAAAAAAATTTCTGGTGCAGTTCATTTGCGCGGCGCGCCAGGTGGGTGCGCGGCGCGCCAAACCACCTGGACAGCCCACTGTCCCCGGAAGTCAATTTAACGAAAATGTTTGACTAGTTCCCGACATTTTTAGCCAAAACGCTTTTAACCATAAATTCATATATATAAAACTAGCACGTTTAATTAATAAAATTAAGTTTACGAAGCGGGGCCCACATCGACCCAAATTACCCTTTAAGTATCAAAATACAATTTTTGACCATAAGACTCTTAATACGAAACAAGGCCGAGCATGGAGATTGGGGATACGCTACCCAATCCTAAACAATCCAAAAGCAAGCCTCTAAAGCAACTATGCAAGTCTTCTAGTCCCCGCGCTTACCCGAGCCAACGTCCGCATGCAATCTATAAAAAGAGTCAACAACGAGAGGGTAAGCTAACGCTTAGTGAATGATAATATACTACATACATATATATGCATAAAATGGACACGCCACATAAATAAACAAATACCGCATACCGGAGCGTCCAAGCCTAAAGGCAAGCTAATCTAAGTATACCATACGATCACTAAGCAACAAGCTACTAATACCATCAATAAGGTAAGTTCACCAACGTCAATGTGAACAACGCCAATAACTACCCCCGGAGGGTTAACTACATCACGACAACACAACATTAATCACGAATTAGCAATTCGACAATCATGCAACATATCGTGCATATACCAATAACCGCAAGTCCACAATAGCTAGCAATACCAAAAGCATATAGTTCATAATTAAATATGCCAATACATAACTCATACAACCATGGTTAACCAAGTACACAAGAGAACGGTACATGAAAGTCCGTTGGAGTTCATAACATCCACTAGTGTTACTTACACACCGCGTAATCACTAGTCCCCCGGGTGATGTCTTAAACACCGCGACTAACTCACCCTTACAACAATGTGGCGTCTTAAACACCGCGACGAATCCACACTTCATTCAATACAATGAGTGGTGTCTTGAACACCGCGACACTTCCACTCCCATGACATTGTGGTGTCTTAAACACCGCGACAATACCACAAGTCAATTACACAATGAGTAGTGTCTTAAACACCGCGACAATACTACTCGTCAATTCCACAATGAGTAGTGTCTTAAACACCGCGACAATACTACTCGTTTCATAGAACGTGGTGTCTTAAACACCGCGACAATACCACATTCGTACAACACAATTAAATACATTACATACATACACGCATAATTATTCCACTCACAACCACGTGTGATAACGTACACCCAAAATGTGTACTTTGCCAAAGGTAGTCAACCAAAACGCACAACCGTGCCAATTGGACCTATGCACAAGTCCATCAAATCCACCTATATGTGAAGTGAGCTCTATAGCCGAGAATCACTTCACCCGACCCGCACCCATCCTACACATACATATGCATATAGGATATTAACACTCACCTTGAAGTCTTGATGAAAGCTTCCAAATAATCTGCAACTCGCCAATGGAAAATACCTATTCCATTATCATAATTACAACAATACACTTAGAATGGATTCACAAATCAACCCAAATTGACACTTAGTGCAAATTTGACCCAAATGCACTTCCAAGTACAAAACGCGCCCAAAATTAACCAATAATCACTAACACAAGTGAGAATGGTCTTAATACGCCAATTAAACCCGATCATAGGTGTTAAACACCTATCTTGCCCAAAATGACACTTAAACCCTAATTTTGACCCATAAAGGTCAAAATCTCATTCTTTACAAGTTTTGACACCAAAACACATTTAACTCGGTTTTATACTTCAACTTAATCCATTTTAAGTTTATAAACTTCATTAAATCGCCAATTGGGTCATAATCACCACCAAACCCTAATTTAACCCAAAGTCAAAGTTAATCAACCAAACAACCCTAAATGGGTTCCAATACTTCCATAATCACTAACTTAAGTGATTAAACTAAATTTCAAGTTCTAAACATGGCCAAATAGTTCACCAACCCGAAATCCACCAACAATTAACAACAAACCCGATTACTAGCATCACTAAACCCATTTCATCACCTAAAAGGGTTTTACAACAAATTAACTCAAACCCTAACTTGAGTATCAAATCAAATAATTGAAATTCGGAGTTTGAGCTTACCAATACTATCACCGCGTAGCCAAGAACGAAAGGAACAACTTTAGAACCCGAGCTTTGGTGAGAAATCGACTCCTTCTTCCCCAAATCAAGCCCTCTCTCTCTAAACCCTTACTCTCTCTCTAAAAATGGTTGAGAGTGTTTTTGGTTGGTGAGAATTTGATCCAAACTGATCAAAGGATCAGTTTTGATGACCCTAAACCGACCCCAAGTGAAAAGACCAAAGTACCCTTCATTTAAAGCCTTTAAAAAGGCTGAAAATTGCTTCTGACCCATTCGGCGCGCCGCGCCACATGGTGGAGCGCCGCTCCAACCTACAGTTCAGTTTTCCGAAACTTGTTTTGGCCATAACTTTTTGACCGTAGCTCCGTTTTCGATGAATCAAATATCGTTGGAAACGTAATAAGATTTCATTTCCAATGGTAAGGCTTTGAAATATCAACACAAACTTTATTTGGGGTTGAAAAGGTACGTACACACCTTGTACCTCAAACAACGTCCAGTTTCCTTTGACGGTCGAGCAAGCAACACCTACATGCTGTGCACACTCCATACACACATAGTACACCTTAAATACATTATGTACAATAAATATTTGGGTCTTACAACTCTCCCCCACTTAGAATCGATCACGTCCTCGTGATCCTCGTCACTTAACCAAACGGACCACACTCCACGGTCCTCAACATAAGTCCCAATCCGACTTTCCTAAGCAATTCTTCCCGACGAATCGCCTTCCACAACTAAATCGTCATCCACGATTTTTTTCTCAAATCCACAATCCGAGCACTAAAACCATACTCATTCCCTCGCATCGGGAAACTCATCACATTTCTAACCGAGATATCACTCCTCTAGCGTACCATTACCAAGTACCGTGCTAAAGCAACCAAGTCTCAACCTAAGGTCAACAACCCGAAACGATGAAGACCGAACCAAACGAATCCTTACGGATAACACCAATCACTAAACATCCCTTGTAGCGCGCAATACGACCAATACGCAACTACCGTAACATCATAAGCGAACGACTAGAACCACTAGCGTCCAATCGACTATAACAACTTAAAACCCTAGGCGTACAAAATCGACCATTGTCACGCCCGTAACGACATGTGAGCGAAATACGGCTATCGCATCAGTAATCACACAATACGGTCCTCACGATCCCACCATAGGAGTATAAAACAACTGATAGATCACTCAACACCGGATGAAGTCAGCGGACCCGAAAGTCATGCTCCACCGATATAACAATACCTCATGATGAAGTCAGCGGACCAGAAAGTCATGCTTCACCATGATAACAATACCTCATGATGAAGTCAGCGGACCCGAAAGTCATGCTTCACCATAATAACAATACCTCACTCAACGAGTTGTGCAACATCGTGCTTCGCTACACTATAGTGAACCCTAACGGATACCACTAACCACCCACAATCGAGCAAGAACCACCTATATCAAACATAGGAACCAAACAATAATTCTCTAAAAGAGAATCCGACACACACACATCCCTTAACCGAGGGATTTCACCTTGCTCGCCAAACACATCCATTATCTCTCAATGAGATTTACCACATTACCACCTCGGTGGTAATTTAAATCCAAACCAATAGTACAACTTGAACCAAAATTGTACTCCACCACAAATCGACCAAAAACTAGGTCCCAACACAAGTTTCGGATCTACCATAAGCACTATCCGAAATCTCACCCTAAAACTTCCTCGTGCGGGAGTGTAACTCCCCCACTTGGAACTACGTTCCATATCCATAACTTGTACTACCGTACAGTGCTACCAAATGTAGACTTTACCAATGATTGGGTACACACGACCCATCACCACATCTCGCTCTAACCTCGAGTTCACGAAGGATTTTAACCAATCCTTATACACTTTGAACGAAAGCGTACCGCAACACAATCGGAGTCGAACACCACGCTAGTAGGTATAAAAGAGGCACCTAATGTTGCATCATGTAGACTCCATTACCAACACACATCGAGATTAAAAACACTCGATCTCAAGGGTTCCAACCACCCGACGAACCTCATGGTTCATCACTTCAACATAAAAGCGAACACGCGCTTAACAATCGAACACCAAAACCATTTCCGTGGCTTGGTAGAAACATTTCTCAAATATCAAGGAATGCTTGGTTGCACCAAGTCTTACGCCCTTCGCCCGACAATCAAACGTCACCATAGGGTACTTCCATTAGGAACGTCACCCATAACAACAATATGCACAACACAAGGCATTTAACAACTCAAACTCAAACGGCATCGAACATTCCCAAGACTTGTGACCCCTCATGCCACCATTGTAACATCTAGACGCGCTAGAATTCGATATACTCGTCCGCGTACCACCCGTGCTCACACTCGGGCCCTTAGTCCTCTTACTCGGAGCACCATAAGAAACAACCCTTCTATCCCTTGAAGGCTCACCCTTCTTCGATCGTGTATGCGACTCGAAACCCCTAGCCAAGTCGAATAATTCCGAAAACGATTTCGCTTGACCACGTCTAATTTTTCTTTTCAAGTCGTCATTCAAAGTCCGATAGAAATCCCCCATTAACAAACGATCACTTCCCAAATACTCCGGACAAAACGAGCCTTCGCCATAAAGGTCGTCTTGAGAGTACTCAAATCCATAGATCCTTGTCGCAAGTTTCGCAACTCATTACGCAATTCCCACAAATCGGCCGAAGTCTGGAACTCCTCGAAGAATTCCTCCTTAAACTCGTCCCACGATAATGCCATAAACGTTTCACCACCGACAAGATCAATCTTACCATCCAACCAATCCCTCGCCCTACCCCGCAATAAACTCGTAGCGAGTCTCGTCTTTCTCTCGGGAGGACAATCAATAGTACGGAAACACTCTTCGACGTCCGAAATCCAAGTTGTGCTAACCAAAGGATCCGGTTTCCCGTCGTACATCGGTGGTTTAGTCCTCATGAAGCTCTTAAGATAACGCTCCATTTCGCCACTACTTTGAAGTTTGGAATACTTCCTATCCCTTTCTTCTCGAAACGCTCTCATTTGCTCCGCAACGGCGGCCGCAACTCTAGCGTTAAACTCCACGTTATTCGCCTCGATCTCGTTTCGCGTCGTCAATCTCAAAATGCAAAACGATTAGATCACGAACGTATAAAATCGCACGCACAACTCCGTCCCATCTTGCTAAACACTCGTCGTACATCACTCGTTAGACGCGATTTGCACCCGTAATAAGGTTTGCAAGTTCTTATTACGCACACATGCCGCATCGACTTGTTAGTACAACGACCGTCTCGCTCGATGATATAAACAAACACAACAAGATTCTACGCGATACAAACATACGCGAGAATTATTTTCACAACACAAATAACATATTAATAATATCCGTATTACTAATACAAACGTTAGTCAACCTATAACAAGGCACTAACTAAACCCATTCCGACCCGTAATCCTACAAGTCCCGCAACAAATTAAGCACACACAAAAGTCTAAGTCTAGGCACCTATCTCAAGTCACCTAAATCCCTTAGACCATGCTCTGATACCACTTGTAACAACCCAAACCAAAACCACGACAATTCCCGTTAAATTTCACAACTAAAAAAAAAAATTTCTGGTGCAGTTCATTTGCGCGGCGCGCCAGGTGGGTGCGCGGCGCGCCAAACCACCTGGACAGCCCGCTGTCCCCGGAAGTCAATTTAACGAAAATGTTTGACTAGTTCCCGACATTTTTAGCCAAAACGCTTTTAACCATAAATTCATATATATAAAACTAGCACGTTTAATTAATAAAATTAAGTTTACGAAGCGGGGCCCACATCGACCCAAATTACCCTTTAAGTATCAAAATACAATTTTTGACCATAAGACTCTTAATACGAAACAAGGCCGAGCATGGAGATTGGGGATACGCTACCCAATCCTAAACAATCCAAAAGCAAGCCTCTAAAGCAACTATGCAAGTCTTCTAGTCCCCGCGCTTACCCGAGCCAACGTCCGCATGCAATCTATAAAAAGAGTCAACAACGAGAGGGTAAGCTAACGCTTAGTGAATGATAATATACTACATACATATATATGCATAAAATGGACACGCCACATAAATAAACAAATACCGCATACCGGAGCGTCCAAGCCTAAAGGCAAGCTAATCTAAGTATACCATACGATCACTAAGCAACAAGCTACTAATACCATCAATAAGGTAAGTTCACCAACGTCAATGTGAACAACGCCAATAACTACCCCCGGAGGGTTAACTACATCACGACAACACAACATTAATCACGAATTAGCAATTCGACAATCATGCAACATATCGTGCATGTACCAATAACCGCAAGTCCACAATAGCTAGCAATACCAAAAGCATATAGTTCATAATTAAATATGCCAATACATAACTCATACAACCATGGTTAACCAAGTACACAAGAGAACGGTACATGAAAGTCCGTTGGAGTTCATAACATCCACTAGTGTTACTTACACACCGCGTAATCACTAGTCCCCCGGGTGATGTCTTAAACACCGCGACTAACTCACCCTTACAACAATGTGGCGTCTTAAACACCGCGACGAATCCACACTTCATTCAATACAATGAGTGGTGTCTTGAACACCGCGACACTTCCACTCCCATGACATTGTGGTGTCTTAAACACCGCGACAATACCACAAGTCAATTACACAATGAGTAGTGTCTTAAACACCGCGACAATACTACTCGTCAATTCCACAATGAGTAGTGTCTTAAACACCGCGACAATACTACTCGTTTCATAGAACGTGGTGTCTTAAACACCGCGACAATACCACATTCGTACAACACAATTAAATACATTACATACATACACGCATAATTATTCCACTCACAACCACGTGTGATAACGTACACCCAAAATGTGTACTTTGCCAAAGGTAGTCAACCAAAACGCACAACCGTGCCAATTGGACCTATGCACAAGTCCATCAAATCCACCTATATGTGAAGTGAGCTCTATAGCCGAGAATCACTTCACCCGACCCGCACCCATCCTACACATACATATGCATATAGGATATTAACACTCACCTTGAAGTCTTGATGAAAGCTTCCAAATAATCTGCAACTCGCCAATGGAAAATACCTATTCCATTATCATAATTACAACAATACACTTAGAATGGATTCACAAATCAACCCAAATTGACACTTAGTGCAAATTTGACCCAAATGCACTTCCAAGTACAAAACGCGCCCAAAATTAACCAATAATCACTAACACAAGTGAGAATGGTCTTAATACGCCAATTAAACCCGATCATAGGTGTTAAACACCTATCTTGCCCAAAATGACACTTAAACCCTAATTTTGACCCATAAAGGTCAAAATCTCATTCTTTACAAGTTTTGACACCAAAACACATTTAACTCGGTTTTATACTTCAACTTAATCCATTTTAAGTTTATAAACTTCATTAAATCGCCAATTGGGTCATAATCACCACCAAACCCTAATTTGACCCAAAGTCAAAGTTAGTCAACCAAACAACCCTAAATGGGTTCCAATACTTCCATAATCACTAACTTAAGTGATTAAACTAAATTTCAAGTTCTAAACATGGCCAAATAGTTCACCAACCCGAAATCCACCAACAATTAACAACAAACCCGATTACTAGCATCACTAAACCCATTTCATCACCTAAAAGGGTTTTACAACAAATTAACTCAAACCCTAACTTGAGTATCAAATCAAATAATTGAAATTCGGAGTTTGAGCTTACCAATACTATCACCGCGTAGCTAAGAACGAAAGGAACAACTTTAGAACCCGAGCTTTGGTGAGAAATCGACTCCTTCTTCCCCAAATCAAGCCCTCTCTCTCTAAACCCTTACTCTCTCTCTAAAAATGGTTGAGAGTGTTTTTGGTTGGTGAGAATTTGATCCAAACTGATCAAAGGATCAGTTTTGATGACCCTAAACCGACCCCAAGTGAAAAGACCAAAGTACCCTTCATTTAAAGCCTTTAAAAAGGCTGAAAATTGCTTCTGACCCATTCGGCGCGCCGCGCCACATGGTGGAGCGCCGCTCCAACCTACAGTTCAGTTTTCCGAAACTTGTTTTGGCCATAACTTTTTGACCGTAGCTCCGTTTTCGATGAATCAAATATCGTTGGAAACGTAATAAGATTTCCTTTCCAATGGTAAGGCTTTGAAATATCAACACAAACTTTATTTGGGGTTGAAAAGGTACGTACACACCTTGTACCTCAAACAACGTCCAGTTTCCTTCGACGGTCGAGCAAGCAACACCTACATGCTGTGCACACTCCATACACACATAGTACACCTTAAATACATTATGTACAATAAATATTTGGGTCTTACATAGAGCCGATTCTAGCCATGACTTAGATTCCATTTCCGCAAAGATAGATGCTGTGGAGAGACGAATGGAAAAGATGACTAAAGATATTCACTCAATACGAATTAGTTGTGAGCAGTGTGGAGGACCACATTTGACAAAAGATTGTCTCAGTATTGAATTAACAATGGAACAAAGAGAGAATATTTCATACATAAACCAAAGGCCTGGAAATAATTATCAGAATAATTATCAACCGCCAAGACCGATTTACAATCAAAACCAAAATTATAACCGAAATGTTCCATACAACAACCAACAAGGTCCTAGCAATCAACAAGTATCTAACAATACTTACAATCAGCAAAGACCTATTTTTCCGATTAAACCACCACAAACCGACGAGAAAAAGCCAAATTTAGAAGATATGATATCAAAGCTAGTTGAGTCTTAAACGCAGTTTTTCACATCTCAGAAACAAACCAATGAACAAAATGCTCAAGCATTTAGGAATCAACAAGCTTCGATTCAAAATTTGGAACAAGAAGTGAGCAACCTAGCAAGGTTGATAGGTGAAAGAAAACCGGGAAGTCTACCTAGTGATACAAATGCTAACCCCCGGAATGAAACAGCTAAAGCCATTACCACAAGAAGTGGTACAACACTTAAACCACCGGAAATACCTGTAACTTCTGATGAAACCATTCCTACTCCACAAGAACCACAATCCGAGCAAGAAAAGGAAAAAGAACCGGTAGTTGAAAAGGTTAATGAAGATAACACAGTTAAGGCTAAACCTTATGTTAAACCGTACCAACCACCGCTTCCTTACCCGAGTAAAATGAGAAAAGAAAGACTTGAAGCCGAGCAATCCAAATTTTTGGATATGTTTAAACAAATAAATATAAATCTTCCTTTCATTGATGTAATTTCAGGAATGCCAAGGTATGCTAAATTCTTGAAAGATCTAATCACGAATAGAAAGAAAATGGAAGAACTCTCGGCTGTCACTATGAATGCAAATTGTTCAGCAGTGCTGTTGAATAAGATACCAGAAAAACTATCTGATCCAGGAAGTTTCACAATTCCATGTTTTCTGGGTAGTCTTAGTTCAATAGAAGCATTGGCAGACTTAGGTGCTAGTATAAATCTAATGCCGTATTCACTATACACTAAACTAGACCTTGGAGAATTGAAACTAACCAGAATAAGCATACAACTAGCCGATAGATCAATAAAATATCCTAGAGGGATAATGGAGAACATGCTAGTTAAAGTTGGTACTTTAGTATTTCCAGTAGATTTTGTTGTTTTGGACATGGAAGAAGATTCTCAAGTTCCTCTCATATTAGGAAGACCATTCTTAAACACGGCTAAAGCAATGATAGACGTGTTCGGTAAGAAACTGACCCTAAGTATAGAGGATGAGAGTGTTACCTTTTCAGTTGATAGAGCAATGCAACAACCACAATCTGCAGATGATACATGTTATTATATTCAAACTATAGATGCACATGCAGAATTATTAGAAGAATTTCCAGAATTAAAAGGAACAGGAGAATGTTCTTTAGGAGAAAGTAATGAACCAATTGATGAAGCTGAAATGTTAGCTACACTTATAGCTAATGGATATGAACCAACAACAGAAGAAATTCAAATGCTAAAAGAAGAAGACAGATATCGATATAAATCATCGATAGAAAAACCTCCGAAATTAGAGTTAAAGCCACTTCCAAACCATTTGGAATACGCTTATTTACATGGTGAATCTGAATTACCTGTAATAATATCGTCTTCTCTTACTGAAAATGAGAAATCACAACTCATTTCTGTGTTGAAAGCTCATAAACCAGCCATTGCATGGAAGATTCATGATATTAAAGGAATAAGTCCTTCGTATTGCACACATAAAATCCTTATGGAAGAAGGTCATAAAACGTATGTGCAACGCCAACGAAGACTAAATCCTAATATGCAAGATGTAGTTAAGAAAGAGATTATTAAACTGCTAGATGCAGGTTTAATTTATCCAATCTCTGATAGTCCATGGGTAAGCCCAGTTCAATGCGTGCCTAAGAAGGGTGGCATGACTGTCATTACAAATGAGAAAAATGAGCTTATTCCTACTAGGACTGTAACAGGATGGCGTGTATGTATTGATTATAGAAAATTAAATGACGCCACCAGAAAAGATCACTTTCCCTTACCTTTCATAGATCAAATGTTGGAAAGATTAGCCGGAAATAGTTACTATTGTTTTCTAGATGGATTTTCCGGATATTTTCAAATTCCAATAGCACCCGAGGACCAAGAGAAAACCACATTCACGTGCCCTTATGGTACTTTTGCTTACAAACGCATGCCATTTGGACTTTGTAACGCCCCTGCAACCTTTCAAAGGTGTATGATGGCGATTTTTCATGACATGATAGAAGAATGCATGGAAGTTTTCATGGATGACTTTTCAGTCTTCGGTGATACATTTAAATCATGTCTAGTTAATCTGGAACGAATGCTAATTAGATGCGAAAAATCAAATCTAGTACTTAATTGGGAGAAATGCCATTTCATGGTTAAAGAAGGCATCGTTCTTGGACATAAAATTTCAAAAGAAGGAATTGAAGTGGATAGAGCTAAAGTAGATGTAATTGCTAAACTTCCACATCCCACAAATGTTAGAGGAGTTAGGAGTTTTCTAGGGCATGCCGGTTTTTACCGACGTTTCATAAAAGATTTTTCTAAAATTGCCACTCCTATGAATAAACTCCTAGAAAAGGATGCGCCATTCATTTTTCCAGATGAGTGTATCAAATCTTTTAATATTCTTAAAGAGAAACTCACTAA
The DNA here is from genome assembly GCF_046630445.1 of Rutidosis leptorrhynchoides. Lineage (NCBI taxonomy): Eukaryota > Viridiplantae > Streptophyta > Magnoliopsida > Asterales > Asteraceae > Rutidosis > Rutidosis leptorrhynchoides. The sequence continues at coordinate 28,378,654 of NC_092336.1, forward strand.
TGCACCGATCATGATAACACCAAATTGGAATCTACCATTTGAACTAATGTGCGATGCAAGTGATTTTGCAATGGGAGCCGTTTTAGGACAAAGGATTGAAAAAAGATTTCAACCTATATATTATGCTAGTAAGACGTTACAAGGAGCACAAACGAACTATACAACTACTGAAAAAGAACTCCTTGCTATTGTCTTTGCTTTTGACAAATTTCGATCATATCTCGTTCTAGCAAAAACGGCGGTCTATACCGACCATTCTGCTCTTAGATACCTATTTTCAAAACAAGATGCTAAACCAAGATTAATCCGTTGGATCTTACTCTTACAAGAGTTTGATATTGAAATCCGAGATAAAAGAGGAGCAGAAAATCTCGCCGCTGATCATCTTTCTCGTCTTGAAAATCCTGAGTTAGAAGTTCTAAATGAATCGGCCATACAAGACAACTTTCCTGATGAATATCTATTGAAGATAGATTATAAAGAAATCCCATGGTTTGCAGACTATGCAAACTACTTAGTTTGTGGATTCCTTGAAAAAGGATTATCGTACCAAAGACGAAAGAAATTCTTCAGTGATATAAAACATTATTTTTGGGAAGATCCACATCTGTTTAAAAGTTGTCCCGATGGAATAATACGCCGATGTGTATTTGGAGATGAAGCTAGTAAAATTTTAAACCATTGTCACACAGGACCAACAGGAGGGCATTATGGGCCTCAACTAACAGCAAGAAAAGTTTATGAAACTGGATTCTATTGGCCTACAATTTACAAAGACGCACACCTTCTTTGCAAATCCTGTGATGCATGTCAAAGGGCCGAAAAAATAAGTCAACGTGATGAAATGCCACAAAATGTCATCCAAGTATGTGAAGTATTTGACATTTGGGGTATTGACTTTATGGGTCCATTTCCAAAATCTCATAATAATCTATATATACTCGTAGCCATTGATTATGTATCTAAATGGGCGGAAGCACAAGCTCTCCCAACTAACGATGCACGAGTTGTAGTCAACTTTTTAAAACATCTTTTTGCAAGGTTTGGAACACCGAAAGCTTTAATAAGTGATCGGGGTACTCATTTCTGTAATAATCAACTTGAGAAAGTTCTTAAAAGATATGGAGTAACTCATAAAATCTCCACCGCATATCATCCACAAACAAGTGGACAAGTTGAAAATACCAACCGAGCTTTAAAACGTATTCTAGAGAAAACCGTAGGATCAAATCCAAAGGAATGGTCCATTAAATTGGAGGATGCACTCTGGGCTTTTAGAACAGCCTACAAAACTCTAATTGGAACCACACCTTTTAGACTTGTTTATGGAAAAGCATGTCATCTTCCAGTAGAAATTGAACACAAAGCATTTTGGGCTTTGAAGACATGTAATCTTGATTTACATGGAGCTGGACATCTACGATTAAGTCAACTAAACGAATTAGAAGAATTAAGACATGAAGCATACGAAAATTCGTTAATCTATAAAGAAAGAACGAAGAAATGGCATGATAAAAGAATCAGAAGTTCAAAAGAATTTAAAGAAGGAGACAGAGTTCTTCTTTTCAATTCACGATTCAAGCTATTTCCTGGAAAAATGAAATCAAGATGGTCTGGACCATTCATAGTCAAAAGAGTTTTCCCATACGGAACGATAGAATTGATAAATTCAAATGGGATTGAATTTAAAGTTAATGGTCACAGAGTTAAACATTACATACATGGTCCGATGGAAGTCGACAGCGAAGTTAATCACAATTTCGACACCACAGCTAACTAAGTGTGGGGAGAATCAAGTCTTTAAAGGATAATATGTATTTCTGTTAGAGTTAGATTGTCTGTTTTCGTGTAGTTCTCGAAAATGGAACCCGAATGGTCTTTCCCTAGCAGACCCTAAAGAACTAGTCTTCTCCCCCCATTCTGAATTTTTATTTTTTTTTTAGGTTTTTACGAAATGAAGACTGCCTGTGAACTAAACCATGGTCTAATGCTACACGCTTTGATCACTAAACGTAATAATGACATACTACCGAGTGAAATAGTATCAGTAATCAGAGAAAGAATGGACGGAGTTAGAAAAGAATCCAGATGCGAAGATAATAAGTTACAATTTGGTAAAGGAAAATCAAAATCCGCAGCGAAAAGAAGAGCACGACACCTAGAACGATGTCACAAATGCGGAAAATGGTCACATGGAGGTAAATGTTCAAATAATCAAACCTATTCAAATACCGAATTTGTTACTTTATGCAGAGACGGACCGTTCATATGTTTAGAAGAAAAGACACTGAATGCTCGAGGTTACGCTTATGTAGCCATGGAAAACCAATTAAACCGACTATCTTATGAATGGAATAGATCATATAACTAAGAAATCTATTTCACAGGTATGTTTATACAGTTTTTATTTTTATTTTTATTTTTAACCTTTTGATAATAAACGCTAATCTGTTCGCTAAAAAGTATTAAATTGGTATTGAATAAAATTAGGTTTGGCGACCGAAATTATTGATATCATTCAAAAATTTATTACATCACTGCGAAATTTAACGTTTATTCTTAAGGTATAAATATCTTTAATCAATCAACCCAAAATATTTCAAAAATTCGTCATGAGTCAAATTAGGTCTTGGAACCGAAATTACTTTACCGAAAAGAGGGGCGCATATTTTTGATAATATTTGATTGATTAAAGTGGGATAAAAAGCCAAAAAGATTTTTAATTTTATTTTTACCATGTTTTTAAAATTAATATAAATCTTAAATTAATATTGTAAACTTTGTAAAAACAATATATTTAAAATTGTAAATATTTGAAAAATTAATATAAGTTTGGTGTGAATTTATAATATGAATTTTTAAATTAAGTCTGGTGTAAATTTTTAAAATATGAATTTTTAATTTTATGCATTTCAAATTTTAAGTTTGGTGTGATTTTTTTTGAATTTTATATTTAAATTGTGTGAATTTAAAAACAAAAATTTACTCTATCTCATTAAGTTAAAAATATGATTTTTAAAATTCGTCGTAAGTTGAAGACTAGGTCTTTGAACCGAAATTGCTTTACCCGATGGCGGGACGAGAATTTTTATTATCATTATTTTTAAGCTTATTGATTTAAAGTATGCCAAAAAAAAAAAAAATTTAAAAAATCCAAAAATCTAAGCTTTTAAAACAATCGCTTGAAAATGACAAAATTTTAAAATTTTGTTGAGGGACGGACTAGGGCATCGTCCCGAAACGACCTCGCCTTAAAAAGAAACAAATTTTTTAAAATTTTATTAATTCTATGTTTTAAAAGTATAAGGTTTTATAAAAAAAAAAAAAAAATTAAAAATCCTGGATTTTCACCCCATGCGACTCGCATGGGGGTATGCACAAATCCATGCGACTCGCATGGAACAAAAAAACTGGTCAGGATCATAAAACTCAGCGAGCTGCTTATTCTGTCACAATACACACACATACACGAAAACCTCTCAAAACTCTCTCAATTTTTCACCAATTTTTACCAAATTACTTGCAAAACTTCACAATAATCATGCGTAGATTCAGTAGGCTCAACCCCTTCAGGAACACGATAAAGATTTCACCCCTAATCTCTTTAAATTCGAATTATTGTGTTCTTGAGCTATAAATTTTATATTTTGATTTTGTTAAATTCTAGTGTAATTAGACTTAAATTGTTGTTATATTATGCATGAATATCCTAGATTGAAGCTATTTAACATGGATTGAAGCTAAAAACTTCAAATTTTTAAGAATCTAGGGTTTGTGTTCTTGAGTAATTTGGGGCTTTTTGATATAAACAGGTTATGGCCGATTTTTGTCATGAATTGTTGCTAAATTAAGTAGTGTAACATGTTTAGGTAGTTAATTGATCCAAACTTTGAGCCTAAACATGTTTTTGAGAATTAAAGTAGACTTTTTAAGTTTAAAAAATTCATAAACTTGGATAATTTGATGTAAAGGCCAATTTAAACTTGTTTAATTGCTAGTAGTGATTAGTTTGGCATATAATTTGCGATGAATGATTAAAAACTTGATGAACATTTTCTTATGTACTTATTTGAAAAAGTGTAGACTTGACTAAGTATGAAAATGAACATGAGTTTGATTTGAATGCCATGTAATAAGTGTTTAATTGCTATAATGATTATTGTTGACATGTTTAAGAGTTTAAATGTGATAAAACATTGTATACATTTTCGTATGTAAAAGTGTAGAATTATTATTGTTAGGAAAATATGTATAAAATGTGTTATGAATTGAACATGTCATCATAATTGTTTCAAGTTATTATTTTGCTAACACTAATGCATATTTGGATGCACAATTTTTGTGTTTAATGTGTTTTGCAGAGATATACAAATACGGACGGTGCATCATCGTCCAGGCAACCAGAGCCCGAACCGGAAATGTTTTATGAACAAGAACAACATATGCAACAAGAAGAAGAACAACATGAGGATCAACATATTCCATATCACGATCAAGATCAATTATTCATGAATCAGTTTCGTCAATTCGCTCCACATCAAATGATTCTGAGCTTAGACATTAATGAAGATCAGTTACACCCAAATCTGAGATTTGATCGATGTTGGATAGAGTATCCAGATTATCAAAAGAACATGCACATTCTCTACTTTAAGGTTGTTGAAATGCCAAGGGCAATTGACTGGGTACCTTTGGAAACAGTTGACCTTGCCGAACCGATTCGGGAATTATTGGTGCAAAGGTATGGTAATTCTCAGTTTAACGATTGGATGCGCCTATTTTCCATTCGTAGAACCATATATAGGGAATGGTGTATAGAATTACTTAGTACTATTAAGTTAAACAGTGATGTTAGGAGGATAGATGATAGAAGCTTTATTAGATTTCTGTTAGGTGGACGCATGTACAGAATGTCCATGATAGATTTAGCCAGGGCCTTACAGATTTACACCCCTGCTGAACTTTTGAGCCCCGACTGTAATAGCCTGATTGCCCAAGGAGAAAGGGTAGGTAGGGAATTTGATATTAACGCCGTCTGGAGGCGTATGTCCCACTTTAATGAATTTCACGCCAGTGGAAATCATACATACTTAGATATAGATAGAGCTGAACTCCGGGTGATTCATAGATTCTTAGCAAACACAATTACACAAAGGGGTAAGAATAAGGAGAAATTGACCGTAAACGATTTGTTCTACCTCAAGTGTATTAGAGACCCGAGGAGTTTCGTTAACATTCCCTATTGTGTTGGTTATTATCTCGCTAATGTAGTTTCGGGGATGAAATCGGGGAGTATTATAGGTGGTGGTATTTTCATTACTCTCATTGGAGAGTATTTAGGTGTGGATAAGCACCAAGGGGGTCCAATGAACGAAATAGAGGACGAAGGTGAAACTATAAGTTCAAACCTTTATCACGGTGCAAGGGTATTATTGATGAGACGTGGTCGGGTATATCGATACGAGGGACCTCAGCGACAGGTAGAAAGAGGTTCGGATGACGAAATGGAAGAGGCGAACAACATTATAGGAGTTGTTCGGGAGACTGCTCTTGATTTAGGCGTTCGTATGGAGGATGAATACATGACGAACTATGATAGGCATATGCAGTACGAGGCATGGCAACGTCGGAATGACTACGAGCATTCCCGGCAACGAGAGCATGGCCGATGGGATTATCATCAGCGCCAAATTATAAGCCAGTTGCAGCCTGGCGAGATGTATTATCCGACCCGACCCCCATACTATCCCGCACATCAGCCAGAAATGAGACCACCCTATGATTTATATGATTATGACGCAGCATACCAGTTCACCTATCATCAGCCATGGAACCCGGACGCGAACATGAATTGGGATCCATATCCTAATTTTCCTCCTAACCCACCTCCTGATCAGTAGAGATAAGTTGGTAATTTATATTTTTATTATTTTAAACACTTAACATTTTAATTACATTTATGTAATGTTTGATATTTCTATTATTATTGTGTACTAATATTTTTCTTATAATTTGAAAGTGAGATGCCAAAGTTCCATTTCAAATTGCATGTATGATTATATTTGTATTGTATGTATTTTATGTTATGCACAAAACAGGATAAAACAACGCGTTTTCAAAGACTGGCATTAAGTTCAGCAAAAGCAAGTAATTTTGACGACAAGATGCAAAATATATGTGAAATAACAACAAGACGGAATGAACAAATGACGTGCACCATTTATCATTCAACAATCAAACGACAATATGTTTGAAACTTTGGTAAAATTTAATCATTTTTCTACGCTAATAACCCTCAATAATTTAAATTGTTTCTGATTTCTTGCAAATGAGGGCATTGCAAGATCTTAAGTGTGGGAAGGGGTTAAATTCTTTCGGATTTTTAAAAAAAAAAAAAAAAATTTTGATTTAAACACTTGGTTACCATTAAAAATGCTAGTAACGCAGTAGTTGTGTTAGAATCTAGTGCTCTCCGATAACAAGGAACAGCCCTAGTCTTATATACTGACTACCCACTTCTAGTAAATTTTCCAAAATTTTTAACAAAATGAATTCAAAATCATGTTTATATATATTTATGAACGATTAAAACTAGGTCATTGAGCCGAAATTATCGTTACCTCGGAAAGGACATAAATTGAGAAACAACCAAAATGTTAGAATTCATTTAATAAGAATGGAATAGAAGAGAAAAAGGCAAAGAAAAACATAAATAAAAGCCAAGTGTGGGAAAAGTTTACCAAGTTATTCAAAATATCACATATTTTTGTACAAATTTTTGAAAATACTTTTGCTTTGAACAATAATCAACTGTTTTATCCAATGAAACTATCGAAGAGAGATGGATCTACACGATGAATCAATTCCATCATTTAAAAGGAAGTAAAGTCTTCCGAAAAAGACACGCGCTTCTTGATTTAGGTCAAGAAGTTGTCGTCCAGACCAGCTGTAGGTTGACGAAAAATCTAGAAAAGTCATTTCTAAAATCAGCAGGAAATCCACGGACCTCAGCATCAAACAGGGTCGCCAAGTGGTCAGATTTATCCTAACCATGAGAAGGATTTATCTCGTACAATGGGGAAGCACCGTGCAAATTAGCTTGATAAGACTAATGAATCAGATCCCCAGAAAGGATAATCTCCTTTAAAGATCAAAAATCAGCTTTTAAGCCTGATATTACTCAATCCTTGAGATTGACCTTAAAGATTGAGAATTCAAACTCATGGAATTCGATGATATCTAAACTTGAGCTTGAACGAGAAAATATTTTGATAAAAATTACAAACCGATTTGTTTTCTGAAAACCCATTTTCAATGCGTTCATTACCATTGAACGTAAAATTCTAGGAATTCACCTGGAATTCATTAGGTCACCTGAACCAAATCGGGTGTCAACCGTAAGAACGGTGGTTGCATAGCATGGTCAGAGACAGGACCTTGTGCCAGACCGAAAAATCAAAGGATGATCTTTACTATTGCTCCTACCAAGGATAGTTCTAGCATCCGACACGTTAATTAGACCATGAACAAATGCATGTCATTAGACATTGCGTTAACAGTTTCTTGTTCATCGCTTTCCTTTACAACCGGACGGTAGTTTACTGAAAGGTAATATACGAAACAAGTAAACTGGATGTGTGCTTTCCGATACCAGGATAGCAGTGGATTATACGAACCTAAAAAGTTTTAGCCAAAATATTGATCCACAAACATATTTTGCAACACCGATGATGGATCAAATCAGAAAACTTGTCTAGGGTAAAATCTAGCTTGAATTTTCAAAAGATCAAATGTTTTCATAAAGATCCAATTTCCTAAAGGATCTAAATTTTTATAGTCATGTGGGACTGTAAACCGCCTTTCAAATGTGCACTTTGCTTTGGAAACCGAAAGTAAATCGGCTATTTGATTGCCAGTGTCGTTGACCTAAACCCGAGGCAACCATAAAAAGACACGCCCACCTTTAACCACATCGTTACTACCATTGTTTATACCGCTGTATTGAAGTCACTGATGTACAAAGTGTGAAGAATAAAGAAGTGATTCAAGTGTTTCAAGACTATATTGCTTGAGGACAAGCAACGCTTAAGTGTGGGAATATTGATAATGCCAAAAATGAACACATATTTTATAGCATTATTCCCCAAGAAAGACAAGATTTTAGTTGGTATTGTTCGATTTACAAGCAATATTCGTTTAAATATTAAAAAGTGAAGACAAAAGGCAGATTCGACAAATTGAAGACAAAAAGGTCCAAAGAGCTAAAAAGTACAAGATACAACTAAAAAGGTTCAAAATATTGATGAGGAACGTCTCAAAATGACAAGAGTACAAGTTACAAGACGCAAAGTACGCGATTTAAAATAATACGCGAAGACGTCCGAAAATCCGGAACCGGGACCTGAGCCTAGAAGAAACGCCCGACGTAACGGACCAAAAATATCTACTCAACTATGCATATAAATATAATATAATATATAAATAATTATTAAAATTATTTATATATTTATATTATTTATTTATTATGTCGGCAAGCTAGAAAACAAATGATCCTGAGCTGGAAATCACGGCCATGCGAGTCGCATGGCCTAATGCCCAAACTCATGCGACTCGCATGAGTACCTTTTCCAGGCCACCTTCTATTTAAAGCGACTTCGTGATCCGTTTTTACACACCAAAATATCTATCTCCCTCTGTCTCAAACATATGATATAAATAAATATTTATAATTTTAATTAATAATAATAATAAGGTTATGTTAAGGATTGTGTTAAGGGTGTAAGTCGAAATTCTGTCCGTGTAACGCTACGCTATTTTTAATCATTGTAAGTTATGTTCAACCTTTTTATATTAATGTCTCGTAGCTAAGTTATTATTATGCTTATTTAAAACGAAGTAATCATGATGTTGGGCTAATTACTAAAATTGGGTAATTAGGCTTTGTACCATAATTGGGGTTTGGACAAAAGAACGACACTTGTGGAAATTAGACTATGAGCTATTAATGGGCTTTATATTTGTTTAACTAAATGAAAGTTTGTTAATGTTAATATAAAGATTTACAATTGGGCGTCCCTATAAATTACCATATACACTCGATCGGACACGATGGGCGGGGTATTTATATGTACGAATAATCGTTCATTTAACCGGACACGGGAATGGATTAATAGCCACTAGAATAATTAAAACAAGGGTGAAATTACATTCAAGGGTAATTGGTGTAATTGTTAACAAAGTAGTAAAACCTTGGTTTACACGCAGTCGATAACCTGGTGTATTCATTAAACAAAGTATTAAAACCTTGTTACAATTCGAATCCCCAATTAGTTGGAATATTTAACTTCGGGTATAATAATAATTTGATGAGGACACTCGCACTTTATATTTATGACTGATGGACTGTTATGGACAAAAACCAGACGGACATATTAAATAATCCAGGACAAAGGACAATTAACCCATGGGCATAAAATTAAAATCAACACGTCAAACATCATGATTACGGAAGTTTAAATAAGCATAATTCTTTTATTTCATATTTAATTTCCTTTATTTTATATTTAATTGCACTTCTAATTATCGCACTTTTATTTATTGTTATTTAATCGCACTTTTAATTATCGTACTTTTTAATTATCGCAAGTTTATTTTATCGCACTTTTATTATTCGCAATTTCATTATCGTTATTTACTTTACGCTTTAATTTAAGTCTTTTATTTATTTAATATTTTACATTAGGTTTTAACTGCGACTAAAGTTTTAAAATCGACAAACCGGTCATTAAACGGTAAAAACCCCCCTTTATAATAATAATATTACTTATATATATGTTTGTATTTTTATAAAAGTAAACTAATATAGCGTTGAGCTTTGTTTAAAGATTTCCCTGTGGAACGAACCGGACTTACTAAAAACTACACTACTGTACGATTAGGTGCACTGCCTATAAGTGTTGTAGCAAGGTTTAAGTATATCCATTCTATAAATAAATAAATATCTTGTGTAAAATTGTATCGTATTTAATAGTTTTTCCTGCTAAAATTAATAACTATTTTATATACACCTCGTCCAACATCAAGTATTTTTGGCGCCGCTGCCGGGGAACGCCGAAGCGAAACGTCAAAATATTTATAAAAAATTTTTAAGTTTTAATTAGTTTTTTAATAAATATATATTTTTGTTTAAATTTTGAAAAATATAAAAAAATTAAAAATTTTATAAAACCGAAAAAAAAAATATTTTAAAATCTATTTTTAAGTTTTTCTTTTATATTTATAAAATTATAAGTATTTTTATTTTTTTTAGTTTTAAAATTAAGTTTTTATTTAAATTGTATATTTATTTTATTTTAAAACAGAAAAGAAAAATAAATATTAAAAAAAATTACGTGACCTGTCATAATTGACCTGTCAACTGAACCAGTCCAGCAAGGCCATGCGTCTCGCATGACCTGCTGCCTTGTCCCATGCGACTCGCATGGTAAGCCCAGACAGGCCACAAACTTACCCTAATTCCGCATTTATTACGGGTATTATTTAATTAATATTATCTAAACCCTAGTTTTTATTAATTATTATATTTAAGTTTTAGTTTAATTAATTTTTATTACTTATAATTATTTTTTATATTTTATAAACTTAATACTTTTATTATATAAAATACCAAAACAATATTTTTATAATAAACTAATAATTTTTATTAACTTTTTATAACTTTTATATTTTATACTTTTTAATCGTTTTAGCGTAATTTTTATATTTTTCTTCGTTCGTACTTAGTTTTTAAGTCTAGTTTTTTTTTGCCGTAGTTTTTATTTTTATTTCTAGAATTTTTAGGATTGCCGTAAAATCCCTTAAGTGCCTATTCCTTAGACTAAGTTTTAGGTGCTTTAGAATTTTGCGACGCCTTTTGAAGTTTTAGTTTCTTTTTAAGTTATTTCCATTTGGGATTTAGTTTTTCCTGTAAACTTTAATATTTTTAGACACCTTTTACTATGTATCAATTATCATTCCAATTAGTAATTTCAATTTGCGATTATAATTTTAAGTTAGTTGTAGTAATAAGGTTAGGTTAGTCAAGTATTTTTAAGTTTTTATAAGTTTCTTTTATTTTTCCGTCACCTTTTATTTTTCAACCATTATTTTTCTTTTTTCGACCTTTTTCGACGAACTCTTTTTCTTTCTTATTTCTCGCTATTCTAGTTTTAGGACTTAGAATTTTTTTTTTCTACTTCTTATCTAAATTTCTTAAAATTACGAAAATTTATTTTAAGTGGTTAAATTAATAGACATCAAAATTTTCTGGTTCGTAGTAATAGTTGGATTTGTACGTGGACCGGGTTATTGGAGCCAAACAGTCCTCAATTATATTGAGACCAAACGAATCCTGCCCCTCTGCTGCATCTTTTGGCTATTCGAAACGTGGGCAAAATCAGAAAAGTCTATTGATTGGATAACTTATTATAATTTTTCTTTCCTTTTAAAAACTAATAGGATATTTAGTGAATGCACCGAGCAAGACGTTCATCACCTTTTGTACGTTCACCACCTGTAACTAGATCAAGACATTTAGCAAATATAACCGCCGTTGATTTTTCTTTAGAATCGTCATCCAGTCAACCAAGTACTTCAGTTCAAATTTCCGATAATCCATTTTTTGAACCCAACCTCACAATTGAGAATCCAGAGAATATTCAAGAATGGTTCATAGATCCTGAACCATTAAACTTTCCTCCGGAACCACCAATCATTCAAACAGAGATTGTTGAGGAACGAACTATTAAATCAGAATCATCTAGTGATACCGATTCAACAAATTCAACAAATTCAATTATGAGATTTTGGAAATGGACCCATAAAGTCAATACCCCAAATGTCAAATACTTCACATACTTGGATGACATTTTGTGGCATTTCATCACGTTGACTTATTTTTCCGGCTCTTTGACAAGCATCACAGGATTTGCAAAGAAGGTGTGCGTCTTTGTAAATTGTAGGCCAATAGAATCCAGCATCATAAACTTTTCTTGCTGTTAGTTGAGGCCCATAATGCCCTCCTGTTGGTCCTGTGTGACAATGGTTTAAAATTTTACTAGCTTCATCTCCAAATACACATCGGCGTATTATTCTATCGGGACAACTTTTAAACAGATGTGGATCTTCCCAGAAATAGTGTTTTATATCACTGAAGAATTTCTTTCGTCTTTGGTACGATAATCCTTTTTCAAGGAATCCACATACTAAATAGTTTGCATAGTCTGCAAACCATGGAATTTCTTTATAATCTATCTTCAATAGATATTCATCAGGAAAGTTGTCTTGTATGGCCGATTCATTCAGAACTTCTAATTCGGGATTTTCAAGACGAGAAAGATGATCAGCGGCGAGATTTTCTGCTCCTCTTTTATCTCGGATTTTAATGTCAAACTCTTGTAAGAGTAAGATCCAACGGATTAATCTTGGTTTAGCATCTTGTTTTGAAAATAAGTATCTAAGAGCAGAATGGTCGGTATAGACCACCGTTTTTGCTAGAACGAGATATGATCGAAATTTGTCAAAAGCAAAGACAATAGCAAGGAGTTCTTTTTCAGTAGTTGTATAGTTTGTTTGTGCTCCTTGTAACGTCTTACTAGCATAATATATAGGTTGAAATCGTTTTTCAATCCTTTGTCTTAAAACAGCTCCCATTGCAAAATCACTTGCATCGCACATTAGTTCAAATGGTAGATTCCAATTTGGTGTTATCATGATCGGTGCATTAGTGAGTTTCTCTTTAAGAATATTAAAAGATTTGATACACTCATCTGAAAAGATGAATTGAGCATCCTTTTCCAGGAGTTTATTCATAGGAGTGGCAATTTTAGAAAAATCTTTTATGAAACGTCGGTAAAAACCGGCATGCCCTAGAAAACTCCTAACTCCTCTAACATTGGTGGGATGTGGAAGTTTAGCAATTACATCTACTTTAGCTCTATCCACTTCAATTCCTTCTTTTGAAATTTTATGACCAAGAACGATGCCTTCTTTAACCATGAAATGGCATTTTTCCCAATTAAGTACTAGATTTGATCGTTCGCATCTAATAAGCATTCGTTCCAGATTAACTAGACATGATTCAAATGTATCACCGAAGACTGAAAAGTCATCCATGAAAACTTCCATGCATTCTTCTATCATGTCGTGAAAAATCGCCATCATACACCTTTGAAAGGTTGCAGGGGCGTTGCAAAGTCCAAATGGCATGCGTTTGTAAGCAAAAGTACCATAAGGGCACGTGAATGTGGTTTTCTCTTGGTCCTCGGGTGATATTGGAATTTGAAAATATCCGAAAAATCCATCTAGAAAACAATAGTAACTATTTCCGGCTAATCTTTCCAACATTTGATCTATGAAAGGTAAGAGAAAGTGATCTTTTCTGGTGGCGTCATTTAATTTTCTATAATCAATACATACACGCCATCCTGTTACAGTCCTAGTAGGAATAAGCTCATTTTTCTCATTTGTAATGACAGTCATGCCACCCTTCTTAGGTACGCATTGAACTGGGCTTACCCATGGACTATCAGAGATTGGATAAATTAGACCTGCATCTAGCAGTTTAATAATCTCTTTCTTAACTACATCTTGCATATTAGGATTTAGTCTTCGTTGGCGTTGCACATACGTTTTATGACCTTCTTCCATAAGGATTTTATGTGTGCAATACGAAGGACTTATTCCTTTAATATCATGAATCTTCCATGCAATGGCTGGTTTATGGGCTTTTAACACAGAAATGAGTTGTGATTTCTCATTTTCAGTAAGAGAAGACGATATTATTACAGGTAATTCAGATTCACCATGTAAATAAGCGTATTCCAAATGGTTTGGAAGTGGCTTTAACTCTAATTTCGGAGGTTCTTCTATCGATGATTTATATCGATATCTGTCTTCTTCTTTTAGCATTTGAATTTCTTCTGTTGTTGGTTCATATCCATTAGCTATTAGTGTAGCTAACATTTCAGCTTCATCAATTGGTTCATTACCTTCTCCTAAAGAACATTCTCCTGTTCCTTGTAATTCTGGAAATTCTTCCAATAATTCTGCATGTGCATCTATAGTTTGAATATAATAACATGTATCATCTGCAGATTGTGGTTGTTGCATTGCTCTATCAACTGAAAAGGTAACACTCTCATCCTCTATACTTAAGGTCAGTTTCTTACCGAACACGTCTATCATTGCTTTAGCCGTGTTTAAGAATGGTCTTCCTAATATGAGAGGAACTTGAGAATATTCTTCCATGTCCAGAACAACAAAATCTACTGGAAATACTAAAGTACCAACTTTAACTAGCATGTTCTCCATTATCCCTCTAGGATATTTTATTGATCTATCGGCTAGTTGTATGCTTATTCTGGTTGGTTTTAATTCTCCAAGGTCTAGTTTAGCGTATAGTGAATACGGCATTAGATTTATACTAGCACCTAAGTCTGCCAATGCTTCTATTGAACTAAGACTACCCAGAAAACATGAAATTGTGAAACTTCCTGGATCAGATAATTTTTCTGGTATCTTATTCAACAGCACTGATGAACAATTAGCATTCATGGTAACAGCCGAGAGTTCTTCCATTTTCTTTCTATTTGAGATTAGATCTTTCAAGAATTTAGCATATCTAGGCATTCCTGAAATCACATCAATGAAAGGAAGATTTACATTTATCTGTTTAAACATATCCAAGAATTTGGATTGCTCGGCTTCAAGTTTCTCTTTCTTCATTTTACTCGGGTAAGGAAGTGGTGGTTGGTATGGTTTAACATAAGGTTTAGCCTTAACTGTGTTATCTTCATTAACCTTTTCAACTACCGGTTCTTTTTCCTTATCTTGATCAGGTTATGGTTCTTGTGGAGTAGGAATAGCTTCATTAGAAGTTACAGGTATTTCAGGTGGTTTAAGTGTTGTACCACTTCTTGTGGTAATGACTTTAGCTGTTTCATTCCGGGGGTTAGCATTTGTATCACTAGGTAGACTTCCCGGTTTTCTTTCACCTATTAACCTTGCTAGGTTATTTACTTCTTGTTCCAGATTTTGAATAGAAGCTTGTTGATTTCTAAATGCTTGAGCATTTTGTTCATTGGTTTGTTTCTGAGAGGTGAAAAACTGCGTTTGAGTTTCAACTAGCTTCGTCATCATATCTTCTAAATTCGGCTTTTTATCATCGGTTTGTTGTGGTGGTTTGTTTTGAAAATTCGGTCTTTGCTGATTGTAATTATTATTGGATACTTGTTGATTGCTAGGACCTTGTTGGTTGTTGTATGGAATATTTCGGTTATAATTCTGGTTTTGATTGTAAATCGGTCTTGGCGGTTGATAATTATTCTGATAATTATTTCCAGGCCTTTGGTTTATGTATGAAATATTCTCTCTTTGTTCCATTGTTAATTCAATACTGAGACAATCTTTTGTCAAATGTGGTCCTCCACACTGCTCACAACTAATTCGTATTGAGTGAATATCCTTAGTCATCTTTTCCATTCGTCTCTCCACAGCATCTATCTTTGCGGAAATGGAATCTAAGTCATGGCTAGAATCGGCTCTAGCTGCTTTAGATGATCTAACGATATCTTTTTCTTGGTGCCACTCATGTGAGTGGGAAGCAGTGTTATCAATAATTTTATAAGCATCAGTTTCGGTTTTCTTCATAATAGAACCACCAGCTGCTATATCTATGTCTTTCCTTGTAGTGATGTCGCATCCTTGGTAGAATATTTGTACTATTTGACAGGTGTCTAAACCATGTTGCGGACATCCTCTTAACAACTTTCCATATCTTGTCCATGCCTCATATAGAGTTTCATTTGGCTTCTGTGTAAACGTAACAATTTCTGCTTGAAGTCTTACGGCTTTAGATGCAGGAAAGAATTGTTTAAGAAATTTTTCAACTAAAACGTCCCATGTATCAATCGCCCCTTCAGGTAACGATTCCAACCAATCTTTGGCTTCTCCCTTTAAAGTCCAGGGAAATAACATGAGATATATCTGTTCATCCTCTACTTCTCGGATTTTAAATAGTGTGCAGATCCTATTAAAGGTACGTAGATGTTCATTTGGATCTTCCTTCGGCGCACCACTAAATTGGCATTGATTAGTCACCATGTGTAGAATTTGTCCTTTGATTTCATAATTTGGCGCATTAATGTCTGGATGAGTAATTGCGTGACCTTGGCCAGTGCGTTTAGCTCTCATTCGGTCTTCCATACTTAAAGGTTCCAGATTCTCCATAATTGAATTTGTTGAATCGGAATCACTAGAGGATTCTGATTTAATGGTTCGTTCCTCAACAATCTCTGTTTGAATGATTGGTGGTTCCGGAGGAAAGTTTAATGGTTCGGGATCTACGAACCGTTCCTGAATATTCTCCGGATTCTCAATTGTGAGGTCGGGTTCAAAAAATGGATTATCGGAAATTTGAACTGAAGTACTTGGTCGACTGGATGACGATTCTAAAGAAAAATCAACGGCGGTTATATTTGCTAAATGTCTTGATCTAGTTACAGGTGGTGAACGTACAAAAGGTGGTGATCGTCTTGCTCGGTGCATTCACTGAATATCCTATTAGTTTTAAAAAGGAAAGAAAAATTATAATAAGTTATCCAATCAATAGACTTTTCTGATTTTGCCCACGTTTCGAATAGCCAAAAGATGCAGCAGAGGGGCAGGATTCGTTTGGTCTCAATATAATTGAGGACTGTTTGGCTCCAATAACCCGGTCCACGTACAAATCCAACTATTACTACGAACCAGAAAATTTTGATGTCTATCAATTTAACCACTTAAAATAAATTTTCGTAATTTTAAGAAATTTAGATAAGGAGTAGAATAAAAATCTATGTCCTAAAAACTAGAATAGCGAGAAATAAGAAAGAAAAAGAGTTCGTCGAAAAAGATCGGAAAAGAAAAATGGTTGAAAAATAAAAGGTGACGGAAAAATTAAAGAAACTTATAAAACTTAAAAATACTTGACTAACCTAACCTTATTACTACAACTAACTTAAAATTATAATCGCAAATTGAAATTACTAATTGGAATGATAATTGATACATAGTAAAAGGTGTCTAAAAATATTAAAGCTTACAGGAAAAACTAAATCCCAAATGGAATTAACTTAAAAAGAAACTAAAACTTAAAAAGGCGTCGCAAAATTCTAAAGCACTTAAATCTTAGTCTAAAGAAAAAGCACTTAAGGAATTCTACGGCAAAGCCTAAAAATCTAGAAGTAAAAATAATTATGGTAAAAACTATGAATTAAAACTAAATATGAGCGAAAAATACAAATATTACGCTAAAACGATTAAAAAGGGACAAAATATAAAAATATATAAAAGTTGTAAAAAGTACAATTTTTATAAAAATATTATTTTTATATTATTTATTTTATAAAACTATTAATTTTACAATTTAAATAAACTAATTAAACTAAAAATACAAATTAATAATAAAAACTAAATTAATATATATTATATATAACCCTAATTAGGGTTTAAATATTATAATTATTATTATTATCCGTAATTAATGCATGCTGCAGTCTGGCGTGTCAGATGGGCTCATGCGATCGCATGAGTCCTCAGTTGCCCAGCCATGCGATCGCATGGGCTAGGGTTTCGGGCCAAGAGCTGGGCTGCTACAGTGTTCGGGCCGAATTAATTATATTTTTTTTTCTATTTTTGCTGTAAAATATAAAATATATTTATTAATTAAATAAAACTTATATTTTTACAAACTAAAAAAAATAGAAATAAAGAAACTTTATAAAACTTAAATATTTACCAAACTCTAAAAAAAAAATTTATATTTTTGTTTTTCTTTTAATATTTTTGAATATTTAAAACGTATTTTTACAAAAGCGTACTAAAAGTAAATTTTTTTTTTTTTATATATAGCGTTGCGCTTTCGGCTTTTAAGATTTTCCCCGGCAGCGGCGCCAAAAATACTTGATGTTTTAGCAGAGTAGTATATAAAATAGCTTATATTTTTGCAGAAAATACTATTAAATACGATACAATTTTACACAAGATATTTATTTATTTAGAGAATGGATATACTTAAACCTTGCTACAACAATTATAGGCAGTGTACCTAATCGTACAGTAGTGTAGTTTTTAGTAAGTCCGGTTCGTTCCACAGGGAAATCTTTAAACAAAGCTAAACGCTATATTAGTTTACTTTTATAAAAATACAAATATATATATAAGTAATATTATTATTATAAAGGTGGGTTTTTACCGTTTAATGACCGGTTTGTCGATTTTAAAACTTTAGTCGCAGTTAAAACCAAATGTAAAATATTAAAAATAAATACAAGACTTAAATTAAAGTATAAAGTAAATAACGATAATGAAATTGCGAATAATAAAAGTGCAATTAAATACAATAACAATAAAAATGCGATAATTAGAAGTGCAATTAAATATAAAATAAAGGAAATTAAATATGAAATAAAAGAATTATGCTTATTTAAACTTCCGTAATCATGATGTTTGACGTGTTGATTTTAGTTTTATGCCCATGGGTTAATTGTCCTTTGTCCTGTATTATTTAATATGTCCGTCTGGTTTTGTCCATAACAGTCCAACAGTCATAACTATAAAGTGCGAGTGTCCTCGTCAAATTATCCTTATACCCGAAGTTAAATATTCCAACTAATTGGGGACTTAAACTGTAACAAGATTTTAATACTTTGTTTAATAATTACACCAGGATGTCGACTGAGTGTAACCCAAGATTTTAATATTTTGTTATCAATTATACCAAGTGTCCTTGTACATAATTTCACCCCTGTTTTAATTATTCTAGTGGCTATTAATCCATTCCCGTGTCCGGTTAAATGAACGATTATTCGTACATATAAATACCCCGCCCATCGTGTCCGATTGAGTGTATATGGTAATTTATAGGGACGCCCAATTGTAAATCTTTATATTAACATTAACAAACTATCATTTAGTTAAACAAATATAAAGCCCATTAATAGCCCATAGTCTAATTTCTACAAGTGTCGTTCTTTTGTCCAAACCCCAATTATGGTACAACGCCCAATTACCCAATTTTAGTAATTAGCCCAACATCATGATTACTTCGGATTAAATAAGCATAATAATAACTTAGCTATGAGACATTAAATTAAAAAGGTTGAACATAACTTACAATGATTAAAAATAGCGTAGCGTTACACGGACAGAATTTCGACTTACACCCTTACAACATTCGCTAACATACCCTTATTATTAGAATTATAATTATAATTAAAATTAAAATACAAATTATAAATATATATTTTACGTATATATGGAGAGAAGAGAAAGATAGATTTAGATTTTTGGTGCACCAAAGCTCGATTTTTATAGGCATGTGGGCTGGAACTGGGGCTCATGCGATCGCATGGATTTATGCCTTCCAGGCCATGCGATCGCATGGCCAGCTGGGGAGGCTCATTTTTGGTTGTTTTCTTCTGCCGACGGTTTTATAAATAATATAATATATTAAATAATTATAAGAATTATTTAAATATTATATTATATTTATGTGCATAGTTGACTTGTAATTTTTAGTCCGTTGCGTCGAGCGTTGAGAGTTGACTCTGGTCCCGGTTCCGGATTTTCGAACGTCCTTGCGTATAATTTAATATCTTGTACTTTGCGTTTTGAATCTTGTACTCTTGTAATTTCGAGACGTTTCTTATCAATAATTGGAACCTCTTTGATTGTATTTTGTACTTTTGAGCTTTTTGGTCGTTTGCGTCTTCAATTCGTCGAATCTGTCTTTTGTCTTCACCTTTTATTATTTAAACGAATATCACTTGTAAATAGAACAATTGCAGCTAAAAGCTTGTCTTTCTTGAGGAATAATGCTATGAAATATATGTTCGTTTTTAGCATTATCAGTGCACCCCACACAAGGATTTGGGTTAACTGCAGCACCTCTTGCAGCCTCGACCCATAACATTCTGTCGTTCACTCGCTGATTGATGAGTTCCTGGATTTCTTGTTCCGTCATTCGGTTCAATCGCGACATAATCTTCAATAAGAATGAAAAAATAATTATTCACATGGAATATTATAGATGTAGTATGTATTTACAGTACATCGTAGCTTATTAATAATATGAACCAGTTATTATTATAAAAGCCTTTTCTTCTTATTAGCATTTTATAATTATACCTAGGGTAGTACTTACCCGTTAAAGTTCATACTTAATAGCTTAGTACGAAAATCAATTACTATCACCCAAATAATACTCAACCATGGAAAATTATTGCATTTCACACTTCACTATTTTACATATGCTTATCTTACATCAAACATTAAGCAAACCACACTAGTAATATTATACAAAACGTTATATGATTCCATGGTTTAAAACAACAGCGTATCATTTAACCAAAAGCGTTTGTGTTCAAAGGAATCGCTTAAAGGAATCGCTTAATAGGAATAGTGGGAATAGGTGTGGAAGTATCTGGTGGAGTTGGTGCCACAACATCCTCTCTAGACTCGGGATTTGGATTTTCCATTTCAGTAGCCTTTCGTTTCTTTCCTCGTTCGAACTTGTCTTTCGTAATTTCCTGTATTTCTTCCTCCTCAGGATCACTTTCCGGTTCCTCTTCAATTGATTCATCCGGAATTTGTGAGTCTTCCCCAAAGGTGTCGTTTTCATCATCGGATAGGTTAATGACTGGAACACCATCTGAAGATTCTGGTTCGGAGTCGCTGAATGTGATAACAAGTTCTAAGCTAGACATCTATCACATAACAACTAGCATGTTAGTATCACATAATATTTACATATTAATTTTTTTAACCAACAGGGATAAGCAATAGTTTTCTAAATCAAACACGGTCAAAGTCCAGACTCACTAATGCATCCTAACAAACTCGATAAGACACACTAATGAAAATTTTCTGGTTCTCTAAGACCAACGCTCTGATACCACATGTCATAACCCGACCTTAACCATAAGGACAAATACAATAACATATGATTTCATCGCGAGGTATTGACCTCTATATGCGACATTTTTCAAAAACTACATTCGTTTTTACAATACAAACCATAGCTTTTATTACAAATACAAGGTTTAAACAACTTAATAATGATTATCGTTTAGCGATAATCTTAGACTTACAAACTTTACATGTGATAATAACAATACGAATTCTAACATATTTTACATTACAAATCCTCCGATATGCAGTTTTATTTTTGACACAAATATGCATACTCAAGATCTTGCTTAAATTCAACATGTTGTAGCGGAAGCTTTTAGTTATCACCTGAGAATAAACATGCTTAAAACGTCAACATAAAGTTGGTGAGATATAGGTTTAATGCCGGCAGCGTTATAAATATAGACCACAAGATTTCATATATAAACTTTTTAATAAAAATATTCTAAGTTGTTGAGCACTTGATAACCATACTTAACATTTAATCAACGTCGCATATTCCCTTTATTATGAAATCTTACTACACTGTACCAAGTGTAGTCACCGAAACGAAGTACTGTGCAACCGTTGAATACTGGTCGTCCAGTCCGGTTGGGGTTGTCAGGCCCGATAGATCTATCAACAGGATTCGCGTTTACAATACCTCATGTAAATAATAGTTACCAAGTTACAGGGAAGTATGCCAGTGGTACAACTCAATGTAGAATATATATTTTTAATCACTTGTGTCCATAACGTAAATCATAAAATGCATGTATTCTCATCCCAAAATATTTAGAGTTTAAAAGTGGGACTATATACTCACGTTTTGCCTTGAAGGTAATAAACATGACTTGGTCTCCGATTGATATCACAAACCTAACCATATATATAATATATCAACATATTTTCTTTTCAAGTAATCGTTATATATATATATATATATATATATATATATATATATATATATATATATATATATATATATACTTTTAATTTTTTTTAATATTTTCTTAGTCCGTAGTTAGCAGTCCGATGTTAGTGGTCCACAATTAGTTGCTTAAATAAAATAAATAAAGACCCCATCGTATTCGTATTGATCAGAATTAATCTCAACCCATGGTACCATGTTGTCAAGTGACGTGTTGCGTACATAAAGTACCGTGTTGTCAAATGACGTGTTGCGTACAATCATGAGGTCTTATGATTAATCTTCTCGTGTTGTTTACGGGTGGTCCTGAAATATATAAAATCAAATCATAAGTAAATATATATGAAATATCATATTAATTAGAAAATATATGATTAATTTAATTTTTCTCCAAATATTTTCGTACCTAAACTAGCTTCGGATACCCGATCTTGTTTTAGTCGTAGTTTCTTCATTACAACTCCGTTTTTGTTGGTTCAACTTGCCACTTCCTTGGATCGAGTTAAATTTTAAGAATATTAACTGAAAATACCTTAGGTTGTATTCAAAATCACAGGTTATAGGTCAAACTTTGTTGAAACTTATGAAAGTGATCATTTTCCATCATAAAAACAACATTTAATGATCATTTTTCTAAAAATACTTACACTTTAAGTTAAACCATGAAATTTTTATGTGTTAACATATTCATAATAAATATCATTTTTCCAGAACATTAACTTCCAATTCAAAGCTTAAGATGGTTTTTAATTATCCAACCCAAAACAGCCCCCGGTTTCACTCCGACGACGTAGATTCAGTTTTTAAGATGTTCTTTGTAAAATCAAGTTATATCTTGTTAAGTTAGCATATCATTATGATATATTACAGGTCTTGAAGTGTTTTAAAAATTAAGTTAGAAGGATATATTTAGTTTGCAAACAAGTTTGAAATCATTCAAACTATGTTCTTGTTGTTAAAATTTTACAACACAAAATAAGATAGCTATATAAATATGAATCGAATAAGGTTATGAACAAGGTTACTACCTCAAGTTACTTGGACAAAGTTACTCTAAAAGATGAGAAAAATCTTAGAACCAAAAGAGTGGTGGAGTTGGATCAAAAGGTTGGAAGTAAACTTGTATTTTTGGAAGGATTATTGAAGTGTTCTTGGAAGGTTTTTCTTATGAAGATTAAGGCTTGTTTTTGAAGCTAGATCTTTATGGTAACTTGCTGAATTGTTGAAGAACACTTAAGGTTCCTAAGAGTGTGTTTTTGGTTATAGAAAATGTGTAGTAAAAATGAAATTGGAATGGAGTATAAATGGTGGTGAAAAGATGTATAAATTTGTAATATTGTGCAAAAGTCTTGTAATATGCCAAATTGATTAATCATGCATGCTAAGATCTAAAATTGGCTGACTCATAGCTGCTAATAAAGTGATTGTGATGTGTATATACTAATAGTAAATACGTATAGGAGCTGGGTATGATACGAGTACATATACTCTAGGTATACATGTAGAAATTTTGAGGAAACGGAACGAGAATTCAAATATAGCTATCTTTTGTAAATATACTTATATTGTTTTATGTATATAAATCCTTTAAAAGTGATAAAATATATATCTATACGATACATGTATAAGAATTATAAGTTTTAAGTATTTAAGTCTAAGAACGTCACATATAGTTATCGTTTTGAAAACTTAAGTTAGTAGTCTCAAAATATACTTATAACTCATTGTTATTAGTACACAATGAGATGTTAAAACATTCTTAGATCATGTTAAATATATAAAAATACATATATATACACAAACATATAATTAGCGTATGTTATATAGTTCGTGATATCATCGGTCAAATTAGATGGTCAAACGTTGTGTAAAACTCTTTTCAAAAACATAAGTCTCAACAATTTAGATTGCTTATCATGTTGGTAAGGTTTAATTTATGTAAATATTAATCTTATAAGTGTAAAATGATCGAAAAAATCCGGGTCGTTACAAATGATTATTATTATCGTCGTTTTTATCGTCGTTCTAGTTTTATCTTATTATTATCATTATTATTATCTTTATCAATAAAATTGATTTATCATTAAAAATTGTTATTTTTTTATTATTACTATCGTTATTATCATTAAAGTTATAATTAATATTATTATTATTATCCAATTATTATTATTATTATTATTATTATTATTATTATTATTATTATTATTATTATTATTATTATTATTATTATTGGTATTATTATTATTATCATTATTAATATATATATCATTATTTAAAAATGGTTATTGTTATTGTTATTATTATTATTACTATATTATCATTAAGATAATTATTAGTATTATCGTTAATAATGTTATAGTAACTATCATTATTAATATTAGTGTAATTAAAACAAATATTTGTAACACCTAATTATTTTGATTACTATTATTATCATTATTATGAACACGATATAAAAGACGATTAAAAGCTATTAAACGAAACGATTAGGAAATAATGGGTAAGAGTATCATGATGAAATTAAAATATTATAAGATATTGATTTAGATAAAATTATCGTTCTTATTATTTTTATCATTACTATTATTATTAAAAGTATCGTTAGTATTAAAACTATCATTTTAACAAAAATTATCATTTTAATAGAAATGTCATTGTTACTATAAAATATCATTATTATTATTATTTTAAATAGAATTATTATTTTAAAGATAATATTAAAAATTATCGTAAATATTAAAGTTATCATAATTAGAATTATCGTTTTATCATAATGTCATCTTAGTAATTATAAATATTTATATTTTTATAATAATAATTATTATTACAAAATAATACAACTTTTACTTACTATCATTATAGATATTATTTTATCAAATAAATATGTGATACAAACATATTTTACCACGTGTAATAACTTACTTTAATAATACCTATCATATTATCTTTATGATATTAAATGAACCCTATAAATTTTATTACTTAATATATATAAAAGTATATTTTATTATATAAATTTAATATAAAATTTTATTTATTAATAAATAAATTATATTATTTACTCTAATAAATCTTTTAAAAATATTTAAAAATATAAACGACGATATTTAAACTATATATTAATCATGTATAGATTTTTGGAAATTATTTTGAGTCAAATTTACTTTTGTTGACTTTTGCATATTAGTCTCGAGCACTAGGATTGTGGTACACTATGACTTGACCTAATTTGTTAGACAAATATTGACCAACACATAAATATATATAATTAATTTAGGTTCGTGAATCCGAGGCCAACCTTGTACTTGTTCAATGACGTTATATGTATTTTTACTACGAAATACAGTATGGTGAGTTTCATTTGCCTTTTTACCCTTTATATTTTTGGGACTGAGAATACATGCGCTTTTATAAATGTTTGACGAAATAGACACAAATAATTGAAACTACATTCTATGGTTGAATTATCAAAATCGAATATGCCCCTTTTTATTAAAGTCTGGTAATCTAAGAATTAGGGAACAGACACCCTAATTGACGCGAATCCTAAAGATAGATCTATTGGGCCTAACAAACTCCATCCAAAGTACCGGATGCTTTAGTACTTCGAAATTTATATCATGTCCGAAGGAGGATCCCGGAATGATAGGGGATATTCTTATATGTATCTAGTTAATGTCGGTTACCAGGTGTTCACCATATGAATGATTATTTTTGTCTCTATGCATGGGACGTATATTTATGAGAACTGGAAATGAAATTCTTGTGGTCTATTAAAATGATGGAAATAAATGCTTATGATAAACTAATGAACTCACCAACCTTTTGGTTGACATTTTAAAGCATGTTTATTCTCAGGTGTTAAAGAAATCTTCCGCTGTGCATTTGCTCATTTTAAAGATATTACTTGGAGTCTTTCATAGCATATTTCGAAGAACGTTGCATTCGAGTCATTGAGTTCATCAAAGATTATTATTAAATCAATTTATAGTTGGATAGTGGATATTATGAAATGGTATGCATGCCTGTCAATTTTCGATGTAAAGAAAGATTGTCTTTTAAAAATGAATGCAATGTTTGTAAAATGTATCATATAGAGGTCAAATACCTCGCAATGTAATCAACTATTGTGAATCGTTTATAATGTATATGAACGGGTCCTTTCAGTTGGTATCAGAGCGGTGGTCTTAGCGAACCAGGTCTGCATTAGTGTGTCTAACTGATAAGTCGATATGATGCATTAGTGAGTCTGGACTTCGACCGTGTCTGCATGTCAAAAGTTTTGCTTATCATTTTGTGTCGAAAATTAACTACTTATCATCCTCAGGAAATTACCTGCTTATCATTTTTAGTCTAAGACACGTCTTGCTGCATTGATTGCATGAATAGAGTATAGACAAAAATTCATATCTTAGCATATCTGCTAAATCATATCTTATCGTATCTGTTACTTTAAACTTTGCCTGACATATCTTGCAAAGTCCTCCGTAATCTACGAAATCTTTTGATCTAT
This sequence comes from Rutidosis leptorrhynchoides, assembly GCF_046630445.1. Taxonomy (NCBI): domain Eukaryota; kingdom Viridiplantae; phylum Streptophyta; class Magnoliopsida; order Asterales; family Asteraceae; genus Rutidosis; species Rutidosis leptorrhynchoides. The sequence goes on from NC_092336.1 coordinate 28,405,065, forward strand.
ATATATATATATATGTATATATATATATTTTATGTAATTATAATACCATCCATTAGCCAAAATCATTTCACATCGAAAAAAAAAATTCTTTATCCAATCGTACGAAATGGAATTCGTCATCAGTTCAAGTCACTCAGATTCTGAAATGGAATCCCATTCAAGCTCCGAAAGCAGTGTGACCGGAATAGATCAACCAATCAGTCATCACTTATTCTGGATGAATTGGGGATGGGTTCGTAGCCTCCTCAATCATTGGAGACAAGAAGAAGGTGATCCCTTCCATCAACCACATTGCCCTCTTGACGAAGAACCTGAAGCACTTACCGACGAACCTGTCCGAAACACCATGTTCTCGCTCATTTCCAGAGTATCTCATCACGATTATATATTACATCAAATTTTAGATTTTATTTATCCGCTCGTCCGAACCGACAGTCACCCCGGTGTAATAGAAGAAGTCAACGACCTTCGCGCTCGGGTAGTGGCTTTGGAGAATATGGTGCAGAGATTACAAACACCAGCAGCAGCATCAGCAGCATAAACAGTACCACCATCATTAACGCCAACAGTACCATTACCACCTCCAACCACAACCGCGTCGTAAACCTCAACTTCACAATCTGTCCCACGAGCATCAACGTCATACGTACCATAGATATCAAGGAGTACCAACAACAATAACTGATGAAGTATTAATTCATAACTTCATTGGAGAAACATTCCGCGGCGATTACGTAATCTCTAAAGTCTTAGAGATTATCTAATCTAGCCCTAACCATAAATCAGTTAAGCGAACCAAAATGATAGAAGGAAGAGTAGAAACCCTTACAAAAATGGTGTGTGATTAACAAGCTAAACTTGCTTTACCAACAGCATCAACAGTACCATCAGCATTACCAGCATCGTCATTACAGTCAACATCCGAATCAACAACACCGATAACATTACAAACTCCGTTAGTTCAAGAATCACTGTGGACATCATTACGAATCAATAACGTGTATATTGTATCAACGAGTTATGAAGAATTAACTCATTCCCTCTGAAGAAATTATATGTATATTATATATATATATATATATATATATATATATATATATATATATATATATTGAAATAAATCTTTCCGTGCTAAGCTATTGTGTGTGAATCTTAACTACTCGGTTAATTCATATTACAAATATGCAATAATGTACGTTCTTCGACCGCAACTTAACCAGCGTTAACTACAATCTCTGTCGCAATTCAACAAATTCCAATTCATAATAAATCAAGTATATATTCGATTTTACACTTTCATCATCGATGTACCCGAAACTTTTCAGATAACATCATTCGTACTTTGCGAAATTCACAAGAATTCCATGAACCGAACATCATACATCAACAAATAACGAAGTATTGATTCATAATTTCAATGTCATTAAAGAAATACTGCGTAAAAGTTATGTACTTTTTAAAGCCTTTAGGGATTATTCAATTCTAGTTTCAACCGTAAATCAAATGAGTTTAATTTAACATTAACTCATTAAATCTATGTTACATCTGAAGAAAATATACATATATATATTTTCATAAAGACTGTAATAAAATTCTTTTGTACAAAATATTAATTGTGAAATTTTTTTTTAACGGGTAGGTAATACCCGAGAGATATATAAATTCACAAATAATATGTTACATTCTTCGAATATGATTCACCAAATCATCCATTATACTCCCTACTTTCACAACAATATACATTCTTTTATAGAAATCAAAACAACCATATTCATTCAAAATTTAATTACATATTCTGATTTTGAAATCTCAAAATTCAACTCGAGATATGACCAAAATCATCACTCTTAGATCCTTACATCTTTCACAAGCTATATTTTGACTTCAAAACTGTGTTAGAACATCAAATGTATGTTAACGATTACAATCTGTGTTCAAACCCTTCAAAAATTTCTGAAGACACTTCGAATGATGAGCAATCGAGATGATGATCCAACCACATGTTACCCACAGTTATGTACCCGAAAAACTCTTGAAACCAAAGTAAAAGTTTAAACAACATATCCGCGTCAGATTCTTTGGCATTTATTAGCAAAAATAACTTTGCGACTCCTATTCAAAGTAGCCAGTTTTGTCACAGCTCCAGCAAGTCAACTTCGACTTTTCAGTCAGACTAACCTTATTATAACCTTGAGATATACACCATCGTTACCAGGGAACCTTTTACATTCCACCACATTATTAGCAGATGTACCAACAACTTCATTACCCTTTGACTTTAGCCTCTCCAAAAAGTCATTATAATTTTTTATTGAAACCCCATCATTTACTCATTCGCATCTTTTAATGAGAATTGCCATACGAATCATTGGGAATTAGCAATCAGTATTTTGAAATCTCGCAGCATGTCTACGCCAACAGTTATATGTGTATATATAATGTCTATCTTCTGGACTTAATTTGAATGTGAAGTTTCTGAAAAACACTCCGAACTAAGAATTGGTTCTCCGAAAATGGAAAAAATGCTGATGAAGAAGCAAAAACTATAAACGACTTTAAACGGTAAAAGCTGGATGATAATGATGAAGTGTGCTGGCAAAGCGCAGAAAAAGAGAAGTTTTGGAACTGGAAAACAGATTGAGCAAAGTAGGAAGGAGGCTATGGACAAATTACAAAGACTGAACCTGACTTCAAAGGATCCAAATGATTCAGTACCTACTGAAGTCATTAACGAATACCTTGCTCCTGACTCTAAACCCCTGCGGACAATATTCTTCATCATCCTCTGATATTAGAAATTCTAAAATATCATCATATCTTTCATTATAAATATCTTCCATATTTCTGAAGATATTTTTTTAATTTTTCTTATTTGAAATCATTTACCTCTTCGCACTATCTGTATTACATCATAAAAGAAACTATTTTAGTATCTAAATTCTGAAACATTCAAGTCTAAAATAGGAATATTTTGAAGTAGTGTTGGGAACTGAAGCATGAATTAGTATAATATAATGACACTTGATCAACGTGATTATATTACAGTAAGTCATGCTGAGTTTCTAAATGGAACGTGATGATTCACAGATCATAACATCATCATGTGCCATGTTATACGACTCTTGTATTCTATTTAACCTCTAAAATATCAAGAAAATATTTCTTGATGATTCGGCCTTTTCCAAGGTATTCTAGTAATTTGACAAGTCAAGATCGTGCCATCACAATTTCCTTCCTAGAACATTAACAATGTTCATTCCGAAATTCATATCTGTGAATTCTGGACCATTACAAGCGGTGCTTAATCGCAAGAAGAAGAAACAAAATGACAAAACTCCGAAATATAAATTGGGGTATAAATTGCAGCAAATAAAAGAGAGCATTAACTGTGAATGATAATGATTATAGAAGACAGAAGCAGAGACTTTGAAATATAAGGGAACATATAAAGCCCAACGATAAACCAGAAATTATAAACCATATATATCGATGCACATAGCAATATAAAGACACGGGAGAACTAGAAACACTATAAACCCAAGAGTATAGTAGAAGTAAATAGATTTTCCGGCAGTAGATGAAAAAGAAGAATGACCGATATGAAAGTTATAAGTATATCGAGAATCAGAACTGGAGGGAGCATATTGATGAATACTTTAAAATATGAGTTGAGGGGGAAAGAATAGAAGGTGATGAAACATGACTAGGAACTTAGAAATCAACAGATTTAACTCACACAATGGCGGAATAAGTGAATCAAACCCTCTAGTGAATAGGTTAAGTTTTTTTTTTTTTTTTTGATTAATTTAGTCAAACCACAACTAAATCAAGTGTGATTAGATCAACACCTAGAGCTATTATTCACCACCTGGGTGATTTGGACTGAGAGAGAATCGGAGGAGCTCACTAGATCTGAGTGTGTGTAACAAATGAGAGGCTTAACCTAAAATGAAGAACATAAGACTTTATATACCCCTATTGTTGACTCACCCATACGATTCATTCATCACACGTACGAGTTGGCTTCATCAGCCGTACGGGTGATCACTCACTCGTGTCTTCTCATTTAGGTTGTAATTGTGACTTAGCTCAACATCAACCGTGCGTATGAGCCTGTCAGCCGTACTAGTGAGGCTTCACTCGTACGTCTGACTAAGTCTAACATAGGCAAACATCTAAATCTCGTTCCTGCAGTTCCTGTAACCACATACAAACATGGATAGGATAATAACGAGCAATCATGGTGGCTTGTAAACTGTTGTACCTGCAATGGACGTGGGTAGATGTCTAGGGACTTGCATAAAATGCATCAACAGAAGGTGTGAGTTGTAAGGAAATGAAGGAGGTGAATTTATAAGAAAATCTCTGACAGAACAATTAAAATGGATGATCGCATTTAAAGCGGATCCTAATTCCCTTGATTACCGGAGAGTCAAATCTTATTAAGAATATTTTCTTCAAATCCCTTGAAATCTGGGAATCAATCATATCTACGTCAAATGATAAGATGAATCTACACTTACTCATTTCACTCTTCTATGTTAACTTCATTCGTACTTTCATATAAATGGATTGTTTATCCAAATTATTCGCTGATGATAAAACTCTAATTTTCAGCCCGTATGCATCATGAAAACATACTTATTATCATTCACGACCTTTCCACTCAAATTTCGGGACGAAATTTCTTTAACGGGTAGGTACTGTGACAACCAGGAAATTTCCAACCAAATTTAAACTTTAATCTTTATATGTTTCTGACACGATAAGAAATATTTGTTAAGTTAAATTTCAAGAATTTTAAACTATGTTCATACATTCATTCAACCTCGACCAAGTTCCAACGATTCACGAACCATTAAACGAATATGATTATATATGTATATGTGTATATATATTATAACTTGAAACGTAAACAAAATATTAGATTAAATACTTTATATGATTGTATCTGTTTCAAAATATTTATCAATGGAATTAGAAGATAAGATCAAATGATTGAATTATCAGATATATGGAATTATGATTACAAGTCTCTGTTGAAAGGCCCACGTTGATTTGAGAAATCTTTCCATTTTAACAATATTCGGAAAATGGTAAAGTGATTTATAAATAAGAACAAATTGTCAATCATTGAGAACTAGACAAAGGATAGTGGAAGATTGAATTTCATAAAGACTCGATTGATCTATTTAGTTTCAAACGTACAAAAACGTTTTCAATTTAAAAAGAACTTTATTATTAAAACGTATATAACTTTTATAAATATCTAGAACCACTTTTGACAACTCATTACTTAACTAGTATGATAAAGATAACGATATTTATATTTTATTTTATTAAATATATATAACGATTTAAATTAATATTATATATATTTATACGCGTATTATACGTACATAGTTTTATACTTTTACTATACTTAAACTTTACATTTACTTTATTTTTACTTTACTTTAACTTTAATAATTCACTTTAATAATTCATACTTTAATAATTCACTTTAATAATTCATACTTTAATAATTCACTTTAATAATTCATACTTTAATAATTCACTTTAATAATTCATACTTTAATAATTCACTTTAATAATTCATACTTTAATAATTCACTTTAATAATTCAAAAGTCTATTATAAATAGAATTCAATAGGTTTCATTATTTCATAGAAACTTGAAAATATTTTTCTCTAAACTCTCTCAATCGATTTACATATATATATTTACTCCGTATTATTTCAAGATATTATTAGTATACATAAAATATTACGACGGAGTGCTGTCCGAGTGATTTCGAAATTGTTTTTCGAGTGGGATATGATTAAGAAAATTATGGGTTATAGCTATGGAGGTGATTGAGTATGGTTCATGGGTATGCTCGTGAGGTCAATATAGTGTTTATCATTTCCGTTGTGTCTACGTACCTTTCCTGCAATATTGAATCTCAATATTGATACGTGAGTACTCATAATTTAACTTTTACATACTAATAGTGTATCCCTGACTAGTGCTCGAGTATTTAGGATTATGCATGCTTGTACTTTTGATATTGCCCTTAGACAGGTTAGGTTGAATCTTGAATTAGTTACACTTGCGGTTGAGATAAGGTATAAGATATGCATGTCCTTGGAAAGCTAGCGAAAAATTAAGAACTTTTCCTTTAGATATTGAATGGTTTCGATGAACGGATTAGAAGTTATAATCAATTGAATTTTCGATATTTTTATTAAAAATGATTATTATTATCGTCGTTTTTATCGTCGTTCTAGTTTTATCTTATTATTATCATTATTATTATCTTTATCAATAAAAGGGATTTATCATTAAAAATTGTTATTTTTTTATTATTACTATCGTTATTATCGTTAAAGTTATAATTAGTATTATTATTATTATCCAATTATTATTATTATTATTATTATTATTATTATTATTATTATTATTATTATTATTATTATTATTATTATTATTATTATTATTATTGGTATTATTATTATTATCATTATTAATATATATATATATCATTATTTAAAAATAGTTATTGTTATTGTTATTATTATTATTACTATATTATCATTAAGATAATTATTAGTATTATCGTTAATAATGTTATAGTAACTATCATTATTAATATTAGTGTAATTAAAACAAATATTTGTAACACCTAATTATTTTGATTACTATTATTATCATTATTATGAACACGATATAAAAGACGATTAAAAGCTATTAAACGAAACGATTAGGAAATAATGGGTAAGAGTATCATGATGAAATTAAAATATTATAAGATATTGATTTAGATAAAATTATCGTTCTTATTATTTTTATCATTACTATTATTATTAAAAGTATCGTTAGTGTTAAAACTATCATTTTAACAAAAATTATCATTTTAATAGAAATGTCATTGTTACTATAAAATATCATTATTATTATTATTTTAAATAGAATTATTATTTTAAAGATAATATTAAAAATTATCGTAAATATTAAAGTTATCATAATTAGAATTATCGTTTTATCATAATGTCATCTTAGTAATTATAAATATTTATATTTTTATAATAATAATTATTATTACAAAATAATACAACTTTTACTTACTATCATTATAGATATTATTTTATTAAATAAATATGTGATACAAACATATTTTACTACGTGTAATAACTTACTTTAATAATACCTATCATATTATCTTTATGATATTAAATGAACCCTATAAATTTTATTACTTAATATATATAAAAGTATATTTTATTATATAAATTTAATATAAAATTTTATTTATTAATAAATAAATTATATTATTTACTCTAATAAATCTTTTAAAAATATTTAAAAATATAAATGACGATAGTTAAACTATATATTAATCATGTATATATTTTTGGAAATTATTTTGAGTCAAATTTACTTTTGTTGACTTTTGCATATTAGTCTCGAGCACTAGGATTGTGGTACACTGTGACTTGACCTAATTTGTTAGACAAATATTGACCAACACATAAATATATATAATTAATTTAGGTTCGTGAATCCGAGGCCAACCTTGTACTTGTTCAATGACGTTATATGTATTTTTACTACGAAATACAGTATGGTGAGTTTCATTTGCCTTTTTACCCTTTATATTTTTGGGACTGAGAATACATGCGCTTTTATAAATGTTTGACGAAATAGACACAAGTAATTGAAACTACATTCTATGGTTGAATTATCGAAATCGAATATGCCCCTTTTTATTAAAGTCTGGTAATCTAAGAATTAGGGAACAGACACCCTAATTGACGCGAATCCTAAAGATAGATCTATTGGGCCTAACAAACCCCATCCAAAGTACCGGATGCTTTAGTACTTCGAAATTTATATCATGTCCGAAGGAGGATCCCGGAATGATAGGGGATATTCTTATATGTATCTAGTTAATGTCGGTTACCAGGTGTTCACCATATGAATGATTATTTTTTTTCTCTATGCATGGGACGTATATTTATGAGAACTGGAAATGAAATTCTTGTGGTCTATTAAAATGATGGAAATAAATGCTTATGATAAACTAATGAACTCACCAACCTTTTGGTTGACGTTTTAAAGCATGTTTATTCTCAGGTGTTAAAGAAATCTTCCGCTGTGCATTTGCTCATTTTAAAGATATTACTTGGAGTCTTTCATAGCATATTTCGAAGAACGTTGCATTCGAGTCATTGAGTTCATCAAAGATTATTATTAAATCAATTTATAGTTGGATAGTGGATATTATGAAATGGTATGCATGCCTGTCAATTTTCGATGTAAAGAAAGATTGTCTTTTAAAAACGAATGCAATGTTTGTAAAATGTATCATATAGAGGTCAAATACCTCGCAATGTAATCAACTATTGTGAATCGTTTATAATGTATATGAACGGGTCCTTTCATAACTCGTGAGTCAAACCTAATGTTTATCATCTCTGTTGCGTCTACGTACTTTTCTGCAATATTGAATCTCAATATTGATACGTGAGCATTCATATCTCAACTTTTATATATTAATAGTGTATCTCTGACTAGTGCTCGAGTATATATGTTTATGCATGCTTGTATGCTTTAATTTTGTCGTTAGATAGTTTATGATGAATCACGAATTTGATACATATGCTACTGATATAAAGTATATGATATGCATATTTTTGGAAAGCTGGTGAAAAATTATTAACTTTTCATTTAGAAATCGCGTGATTTCGATGAACGGATTAAAAGATATGGTCAACTGAATTATGATTAACATTAATTGAAATTGCTTTTGAATCTACAATTGATATTTAAACAACTTGTTTATAAGATTGATAAATTAGATTTTCAAATATTATTAATCGAGTAAATGAATTTCTATATAAGGTACGTTTTGTTTTGTTGATCAATTGTCAAAGTTGACTGTCTTATCATGTTTTAAAGCTTTATAAATACTATAATTTGATTTTACAAGTATTGGAAAACTATATGAAATGTTAAAATGTTTCGATTGTCATAATCATTCAACTATAGTATTGAGTCAGATTGACTTTTTGAAATAACTTTTGTATGTCGATCTCGAGCATTAGGATTGTGATACACTATGACCTGACCTAGCTTGATAGACATTTATTGACCAACATATGTTCTCTAGGTTGAGATCTACGGTTATTTGGTATTCCGAGTTTTGGTCACATTTCGGTGAACGACTTTATGTGCTGCTAAGGTGAGTTTCATTTGCTCCCTTTTACTCTTTATGTTTTTGGGCTGAGAATACATGCAAATGCTTTATTAACTGTTTTACAATATTTACATGCGTGAGTTTCATTTGCTCCCTTTTTAATTGCTTTTGCAATATATATTTTTGGGATGAGAATACATGCACTTTATTTTAAACGCAATGGACACAAGTACATACTAAATTCTACACCGAGTTTAAACCGAAAATCCCTTAGCTTTGGTAAATAGTAACTGCCAGTTATAAGAACTGGTGGGCGCGAGTAGTTGTATATGGATCCATAGGGCTTGACATCCCCGTCTGTTCCAGGTTTAGAAACCCTAGCCTGAACTATAAAACAGACGTATGCTATTTGAGTTTAGTACACGTTGGTTTGCGTGTATTGTACATGTTGGTTGCATGTATGTTAAAACAGGGGTACTTATTATAACATTAAAGTTTGGTTACCAGGGTGCTCAATTTGGTAGAATATTTTGATAAACGTTTCTGGATGAAACAACTGAAATCTTGTGATCCACCTTTATATACAGATTATGCGAAACATTAAAACTATGAACTCACCAACCTTTGTGTTGACACTTGTTAGCATGTTTATTCTCAGGTTCATAAAAGTCTTCCGCTGTTTGCTTATATGTTATACAAGCTATGTGCATGGATTCATACATGCTTTATTCGAGAAAACGTTGCATTCACAAAATCATCACCATGTATCTATTTTGACTGCATTGTCAACTGAAGTATTATTGTAAACTATTATTTATGGTGATTGTTTATATGTAGAAATCATCAGATGTCGAAAACCTTGGATTTAAATATTCATTTATGGTGTGTCTTTTCAAAAGAATGCAATGTTTACAAAACGTATCATATAGAGGTCAAATACTTCGCAATGAAATTTTTGAATGACGTATTCATCTATATGGATTTGGACGGATCGTCACAGTTGGTATCAGAGAGTTGGTCCTACCGAATCAGGTCTTGCATGAGTGTGTCTAACTGATAGTTGTTAGGATGCATTAGTAAGTCTGGACTTCGACCGTATCTGCACGTCAAAAGTTTTGCTTATCATATCTTGTCGGAAATTACCTGCTTATCATTCTTAAGTCTAGACACATTTGCCTGTAGTTATTGCATGAATAGTGTATAGACAAAATTCATATCTTAGCGTATCTGTTACTGTAAACTTTTCCTGACATCTTTCGAAAATTCCTCTGTGATTTATGGAATTTTGGTATTATATATACATATGTAAATTATGTATTAAAGAGTACCAATCTAAATTCTATAATCTATTTCATATCAAAAATCATCTCCCTAATTATACAAGATGGATCCCGTATCTAGTTCAAATTCCTTAAACTCCGATAGCTATTTCGATATGGATATTCACATGAACTCTGAAGATAGTGTAACCGGAATGGATCAATCAATCAGCCATCACCTATTCTGGATGAATTGGGGATGGGTTCATAGCCTGCTTAGTCATTGGAGACAAGAAGAAGGTGATCCCTTCCATCCACCACATTTCTCTCTTGGCGAAGAACCTGAAGCACTTACCGGCGAACCTGTTCGAGACACCATTTTCTCTCTCATTTCTAGAGTATCTCGTCACGATAATATAGTATCTCAAATTCCAAATCTTATTCATCCGTTCGTCCGAACCAACAATCATCCCGGTGTAATAGAAGAAGTCAACGAGCTTCGTGCTCGGGTAGTGGGTTTGGAGAATACGGTGCAAAGGTTACAAGCACCAGCAACGTCACCGGCATCAACAGTACCACCGACAACAACACCAACAGTACCATTACCCCCACCAACAATAACATCCGCATCCCACACCTCAATAACACAATCTGTACCTCGAACATCAACGTCATATGCACCGTAGTTACCAAGAAATAACAGCAACAATAACCGATAAAGTATTAACTCATTTCCCCTGAAGAAATTATATGTATATTTAATATATATGAATTTTGAAATCAAAATAAATCTTTTCGTACTAAGCTATTACGTGTGAATCTTAACTGGTATGTACTTCTCAGTTAGTTCATATTATTAATATGCAATGATGTACATCCTTCATTAATGACATAACCATCGTTAACTACAGTCTTTGTTTCAAATTCAATGAATTCCTTTTCATAATAAATTAAGTGTATTATTCAATTACACGTTTGATTTTACACTTTCATTTTCGATGTACTCGAAACTTTCTAGAAAACATCATTAGTACCTTGCGAAGTTAGCAAGAGTTCCATGAACACCAACATGATTCACTGAGGAAATATCAATAAAACTGAATAATGAAGTATTGATTACATTAGTGAAATACTCCGTGAAGATTATGAAATCTTTAATGTTTTAAAGATTATTCATTTCTAATCCAGTCGAAAAACAAATGAGCTTAATATGATATTAACTCATTAAATCCGTATTACATCCGAAGAAAATATACATATATATTTTCATAAAGACTGTAGTAAAATTCTTCTGTACAAAATATTACTTGTGAAATTTTTAACGGGTAGGTAATACCCGGGAAATATATAAGTTCACAATTAATATGTTACACTATTTTGATTCAAGAATTATTAACTATACTCACTACATTCACAGCGATATACATTTTTCCATAAGAATCATAACAACCATTTTCATACAAATTCGATTATACATTCTGATTTTTGATAGATCAGAATCCGAGTCAAGATTTAACAGAAGATATCACTATTAAATTTTCACATCTTACAAAACCATACTTTGAATTCAAAACTGTGCTAGATCCTTTGACATTATTATTACCGAAAATAACTTTGTAATTCCTTTTCAAAGTAGCCAGTTTTGTCACACCTCCAGCAAATCAACTTCGATTTTTCATTCGAATAAGCCTCATTATAACCTTGATATATAAGTTTGCCCTTCGTCATAGTTATTAAGGAACCGTTTATATTCCACCATATTAGCAGTAAACTTACCAGCAACATCATTGATCTTTAACTTTCCGAAAAATCATTATATTCATTAAAACCCTATCATGTACTCATCTGCATCTTGTAACAGTAATTGTCATACCAAAAAGCTTCAATCATTATTCTCGAATTTCCCAGCAATTTTATGCCAACAGTTATATATGTACATATAACGTCTATCTCCAAGACTTACAAACTTCGAATGTGAAGTTTCTAAAAAATGCCCTAAACCGCGAATTAGTTCTCGAAGTTTTGAAAATGCTGATGGAGCAGCAAAAATTGTAAACGACTTTAACAGTCAAAAGTTTGATGATAAAGAATAGTGTGTTGGCAAAGCTCAGAAAAGAGAAGGTTTGAAACTAGAAAACAGATTGAGCAAACCATGAAGGAGGCTGTGGACAAATCACAAAGACTATACATGCCTTCAAAGAATCTAAATGATTTAGTATCTGCTGAAGTCATTAACGAATATCTTGCTCCTGACTCTAAACCTTTACGGACAAATCTTCTCTATCATCTTTAGATATTAGAAATTCTAAGATATCATCGTATCTTTCATTATAGATATCCTCGATATTTCTGAAAATATTTTCATAACTATTCTTATCTGAAATAGTTTATCTCAGTGCGCTATATGCATTACATCATAAAAGAAACTGTTTTAGTTTCTAAATTCTGAAAATTCGAATTTAAAATATGAATGTTTTTGAAGTAGTGTTGGAAACTGAAGCATGAGTTAGTATAATATAATGACACTTGATCAACGTGATTATATTACAGTAAGTCATGTTGAGTTTCTAATGAAACGTGATAAAGGTTCATAGATCATACCCTCATCATGAACCATGTTACATAACTCTTTCATTCTATTTAACCTCTAAACATATCAAGAAAATATTTTTCTTGATGATTCGATCTTTTCCGGATATTCTGGTATTTTGACAAATCAAATCGTGTTATTACCTTTCCTTTCTGCTTTGTATATTATGATCATTCGAAACTTCATACCTACGAATTCTGGATCATTATCCGTTTGACTTAAGGTCGGGAAGAGAAAACGAAAGCATGAAGCTTCGAAATTTAATGGAGAATATAAAGTCCAATAACAACCCCGAAATTACAAACCGTGTATATCAATGCGTATAGCAATATAAAGACATGGGAGAATGAAAAACACTATAACCCCAAGGTAATAGTAGAAGAAAATAACCTCCTCTGGTGGCAGATGAAAAAGAAGAATGAAGGATACGATAGCCAAGAAAATATCAAGAATCGGAACTGGATTAAGCATTTTTACAATCTATTAAGAAGTATGAAATAAGGAAGAATATTATAGGAGTAGTGAAAATAAATAAAACGAAAGAGGTTAATTTATAGCAAAATAACAGACAGAGCAATCGAGGCAGGTGACCGCATATAATTAAAGAAGATCTTAATCTCCTTAATTCCTGAAGAATCAAATCTTATTTAGATTATGAAGATTTTCTATTCCTTAAACTTCCTTAAACTCCGGAAATCAATCCTTTAACGCCCCATTCTAATCCATCCGGACGAAGTCCGTATTGATTATAAACGATTCATAATAGTTGATTTCATCACGAGGTACTTGACCTCTAAATGATACATTTTACAAACATTGCATTCGTTTTTAAAAGACAAACTTTCATTACATCGAAAGTTGACAAGTATGCATACCATTTCATAATATCCAAACTATAAATGACCTAATCCGTCATTTACTTAATAATAATCTCTAATGAACTTCAACGACTCGAATGCAACGTCTTTTGAAATATGTCATGAATGACTCCAAGTAATGTCCTTTAAATGAGCTAATGCACATCGGAAGATTTCTTTTAAACCTGAGAATAAACATGCTTTCAAGTGTCAACCAAAAGGTTGGTGAGTTCATCGGTTTATAGTAATCATTTCATTTTCATCATTTTAATAGACCACAAGATTTTTAAATATTATAAAACGTGCAGAAGTCCCATTCCAACCGCACAAAAAATATCTTTCATATGAAGAACACCTAGTGAGGATTCAAAATATAATAGTAACCATCTGTGCCGGTCTTTCACCCCACGGCTGAATACATGTGCCTTCAAAATATAGAACCACTGTGCCGGTCTTTACACCCCACGGCTGAACACATGTTTATAAAATATAGGACAACCGGTGCCAAAATGTCGTAAATAATAAACCATCCACCCAGCTCGGGAGCTCATACGCTCTAACGGAAACTGGGGGCTAATGCGTGTCATAATAATCAACCCCAATCCCAGATAATTCTATCATAGAATGCAGTTAAGGTACTTGTGTTTATTGCGTCAAACATTTATAAAAGCGCATGTATTCTCAGTCCTAAAAATGTAAAGAGTAAAAAGGGAATCAAATGAAACTCACCTAATGTATTTTATAGTAAAAATACATAAAACGACATTGAACAAGTATAGGGTTGGCCTCGGATTCATGAACCTATATCATTGGTATATATATTAACATACGTAATTGTAACTGAACAAATTTTACTTATTATATCTTTAATTTGTATATTAAATTTTGTGTATATATTTAAAATGGTTAATCTTCATTTAGTTATATTAATATATCCATATTAATAATAATAATAATAATAGTTATACTAGTAGTAAAATGTTAAAGTTATATTTTAAATGATATTAGTAAACACATAAATAATGATATTCATATTTGTATATAAAAATGGATTTCCATCAATATACATATATTTGTAATAATACTAATCTTAATAATTATAATACTAACAACAACAATAATAATAAATATAATAGTGATAATAATAATAATAATAATAATAATAATAATAATAATATTCATAATACTTAGAAATGATGATACTAACAATACTAATACTTATTAATAACCATAATTATAATAATAATAATAATAATAATAATAATAATAATAATAATAATAATAATAATAATAATAATAATAATAATAATAATAATAATAATAATATTAATAATAATAAAAATAATAAAAATAATAAAAATAATAAAAATAAAACTGATAAAACTACCTCACAAGCCTTTAAATAAAAAAAAACTTCTGCCCACACCCAGACTCGAACCTGTGACCTCCCGTTCATTACACGCTCCCTTAACCATTAGGCTATTGCCCATTTTCTGTTTTAATACCCATTTTATTTCTATTTAACCCGACATCGATCTATACCTCACGTATCATATCACCTTCATCATTATTCTATAATCACCATCATAACCACCATTAACATCCTCCTATATGTTCACTATATCAATGACATTCGATATTTTATGTCATTAATGTTCATCTAACCTCGTTGTTATTATCATTTTAACTTCCTTCGTTGTTATTATCATATTAGTAATAATAATATTTATACATATTAATTTCATATCTGTATATTATATTCTTAAAATAATAATATTAATAACATTAGTATTGATATTAATATTAAAAGTAATAACAATATTATTATAACAACTATATTTAATATATTAGTATTACATATTATAGATTATGTAATATAACTATATAATATATTATATAATAATGAGTATTAAATTTTATGTATTTTAATAATAATATCTAGTTATAATGAAGATATAACAATTTACATGTTTCTATAATAATACTAATGATACAGATATTGATATTAGTAATAATAAAGTAATAATAATAATATTTTTATCTTGTAATTACATTTAGTATTATGATAACGTATGTTGAATATTTATTAATTATATCTTTTATATATATTACCATATAATAATAATTAATTATAAGAATCATATATATTTGCTAATTTTAACAATACTTAATTATTCTGTTATTTATGTTACATTTTTAATTCCAATTGATTTAAAGTATATTTTTATTTATTCAAAACTATATTTATATATATATATATATATATATATATATATATATATATATATATATATATATACATAGTTGTTCGTGAATCATCAGGCATAGTCAAAAGGTAATTGATTACATGAATATAGATTTCAAAACTTTCGAGACTCAACATTACAGATTTTGCTTATCGTGTCGAATTCATATAAAGATTAAGTTTAAATTTGGTCAAAAATTCCCGGGTCATCACAGTACCTACCCGTTAAAGAAATTTCGTCCCCGAAATTTGATAGAGGTCGTCATGGATAACAATAAGAATGTTTTTATGACAAATATGAGTTGATAAATAGAGTTTTATCATCACTGAGTAATATGGATAAAAACCATTTGATTTTGTGAAGAGTACGAGTGAAGCTACCATCAAAGAGTGAAATGAGTAGGTATAGATTCGTCATATCTTTTGACGTAGATTGATTTGATTTTCAAGTTCAAGAGATTTGGAAAAAATCTTCGTAATAAGATTTGATTCTTCGGTAATCAAGGGAATTAGGATCCGCTTTAAATGTGATCATCTGTTTTGATTGCTCTATTGGATATTTTACTATAAACCCACCCTCTTCGTTTCCTTACAGCTCACACCTTCTATTCTTCCTCCCTCAACTCATACTTTAAGGCATTCATTAATATGCTCCATCCTGTACTGATTCTTAATATACTCCTAACTTTCATATCTGTCATTCTTCTTTTTCATCTACCACCGGAGGAAGTTATTTTCTTCTACCCTTTCCTTGGGGTTTGATAATGCTAAAAACGAACATATATTTCATAGCATTATTCCTCAAGAAAGACAAGCTTTTAGTTGCAATTGTTCTATTTACAAGTGATATTCGTTTAAATAATAAAAGGTGAAGACAAAAGACAGATTCGACGAATTGAAGACGCAAACGACCAAAAAGCTCAAAAGTACAAAATACAATCAAAGAGGTTCCAATTATTGATAAGAAACGTCTCTAAATTATAAGAGTACAAGATTCAAAACGCAAAGTACAAGATATTAAATTGTACGCAAGGACGTTCGAAAATCCGGAACCGGGACCAGAGTCAACTCTCAACGCTCGACGCAATGGACTAAAAATTACAAGTCAACTATGCACATAAATATAATATAATATTTAAATAATTCTTATAATTATTTATATATTATATAATATAAAAATCCATCGGTAAACAAAGAGACAAAGCTGGGTGAGCTGTAAATACAAACTCCGCGACTCGCGGAGTTTGGAGAGCAAAAAGGGCGCGAGTCGCGGAGTCCCCCTGGATGAAAATTCCTATAAAAGCCAGCGAATTCTGATCGTAAAAATATCCATAAAATCTCTCTTTCTCTATATGTAAACGTAATATATATATATATATATATATATATATATATATATATATATATATATATATATATATATATATATATATATATTTTAATTTTAATTTTAATTTTAATTTTAATTTTAATTCTAATAATAAGGGTATGTTAGCGAATGTTGTAAGGGTGTAAGTCAAAATTCTGTCCGTGTAACGCTACACTATTTTTAATCATTGTAAGTTATGTTCAACCTTTTTAATTTAATGTCTCGTAGCTAAGTTATTATTATGCTTATTTAAAACGAAGTAATCATGATGTTGGGCTAATTACTAAAATTGGGTAATTGGGCTTTGTACCATAATTGGGGTTTGGACAAAAGAACGGCACTTGTGGAAATTAGACTATGGGCTATTAATGGGCTTTATATTTGTTTAACTAAATGATAGTTTGTTAATTTTAATATAAAGATTTACAATTGGACGTCCCTATAAATAACCATATACATTCAATCTGACACGATGGGCGGGGGTATTTATATGTACGAATAATCGTTCATTTAACCGGACATGGGAATGGATTAATAGCCACTAGAATTATTAAAACAGGGGTGAAATTATGTACAAGGACACTTGGCATAATTGTTAACAAAGTATTAAAACCTTGGGTTACACTCAGTCGACATCCTGGTGTAATTATTAAACAAAGTATTAAAATTTTGTTACAGTTTAAGTCCCCAATTAGTTGGAATATTTAATTTCGGGTATAAGGATAATTTGATGAGGACTCTCGCACTTTATATTTATGACTGATGGGCTGTTATGGACAAAAACCAGACGGACATCTTAAATAATCCAGGACAAAGGACAATTAACCCATGGGCATAAAACTAAAATCAACACGTCAAACATCATGATTACGGAAGTTTAAATAAGCATAATTCTTTTATTTCGTATTTAATTTCCTTTATTTTATATTTAATTGCACTTCTAATTATCGAACTTTTATTTATTGTTATTGTATTTAATTGCACTTTTAATTATCGTACTTTTTAATTATCGCAAGTTTATTTTATCGCACTTTTATTTATCACAATTTCATTATCGTTATTTACTTTACATTAAGTCTTGTATTTATTTTTAATTTTGGTTTTAACTGCGACTAAAGTTTTAAAATCGACAAACCGGTCATTAAACGGTAAAAACCCCCTTTATAATAATAATATTACTTATATATATATTTATATTTTTATAAAATAAAACTAATATAGCGTTAAGCTTTGTTTAAAGATTTTCTCTGTGGAACGAACCGGACTTACTAAAAACTACACTACTGTACGATTAGGTAAACTGCCTATAAGTGTTGTAGCAAGGTTTAAGTATATCTATTCTATAAATAAATAAATATCTTGTGTAAAATTGTATCGTATTTAACAGTATTTCCTTGTAAAATTTAATAGTATTTTATACCCCTTAGCTTTAACTATCAAGTATTTTTGGCGCCGCTGCCGGGGACAATCTAGCTTAAAAGCCGGAAGCGCAACGCTAATAAATATAAAAAAAAAAAATTTTAGTTTACTTTTATAAAAAATACGCTTTTGTAAAAATACGTTTTAAATATTCGAAAACATAAAAATAAAACAAAAATATAAATATTTTTAAGAGTTTGTTAAATATTTAAGTTTTATAAAGTTTCTTTATTTTTATTTTATAAAAATATAAGTTTTATTTAAATATTTTGTTTTTATTTAAAACATAAAATCAAAGAAAAAAATATATATATATAAATCTATTTTTAAGATTTTTATAAAATTGTAGAGTATTTCTATTTTTTTTTAGTTTTTAAAACATAAGTTTTTATTTAGTTTTTATAAATATTTTATTTAATTATTAAAACAGAAAATATAATTTAAAAAAAATATAATTACGTAAAAACGCGTCGAATTTGAAACAGCCTGTCATCTGGAATCTCGAACCCCGCGACTCGCGGAGATTTTTGCCAGGTGGAACCGCGACTCGCGGAGGAACCCTGACACGGGTACACAGAACCCTAATCAGGCATTAATTACGGGTTTTTATTTTTATTATTTAAATTTAACCCTAATTAGGTTTAATTATTTTAATTAATTTAGTTTAGTTTATTTATTATTTTTTAGTTTTAGTTAAATTAGTTTAATTAAAATTTAAAATTAACAGTTTTATAAAATAAATAATATAAAAATAATATTTTTATAAAAATTGTAATTTTACAACTTTTAGTATATTTTTATATTTTGTCCCTTTTTAATTGTTTTAGCGTAATATTTGTGTTTTTCGCTCATATTTAGTTTTAAACATAGTTTTTGCCATAGTTATTTTTACTTCTAGATTTTTAGGCTTTGCCGTAAAATCCCTTAAGTGTCTTTTCTTTAGACTAAGATTTAAGTGCTTTAGAATTTTGTGACACCTTTTTAAGTTTTAGTACCTTTTTAAGATATTGCCATTTGGGATATAGTTTTTTCTATAAGCTTTAATATTTTTAGACGCCTTTTACTATGTATCAATTATCATTCCAATTAGTAATCTCAATTTGCGATTATAATTTTAAGTTAGTAATAGTAATAAGGTTGGGTTAGTCAAGTGTTTTTAAGTTTTATAGTCACTCTTTTTCAATCTTTTTCTTTTTCGACCTTTTTCGACGCGCTCTTTTTCTTTCTTATTTCTCGCTATTCTAGTTTTAGGACATAGATTTTTATTCTACTTCTTATTTAAATTTCTTAAAATTACGAAAATTTATTTTAAGTGGTTAAATTGATAGACATCAAAATTTTCTGGTTCGTAGTAATAGTTGGATTTGTACGTGGACCTGGTTATTGGAGCCAAACAGTCCTCAATTATATTGAGACCAAACGAATCCTGCCCCTCTGCTGCATCTTTTGGCTATTCGAAACGTGGGCAAAATCAGAAAAGTCTATTGATTGGATAACTTATATAATTTTTCTTTACTTTTAAAAACTAATAGGATATTCAGTCAATGCACCGAGCAAGACGTTCACCACCTTTTGTACGTTCACCACCTGTAACTAGATCAAGACATCTAGCTAATATTACTGCCGTTGATTTTTCTTTAGAATCGTCATCCAGTCAACCAAGTACTCCAAGTCAAATTTCCGATAATCCATTTTTTGAATCCGACCTCACAATTGAGAATCCGGAGAATATTCAGGGACGATTCGTAGATCCTGAACCATTAATTTTTTCTCCGGAACCACCAATCATTCAAACAGAGATTGTTGAGGAACGAACCATTAAATCAGAATTCTCTAGTGATTTCGATTCAACAAATTCAATTATGGAGAATCTGGAACCTTTAAGTATGGAAGACCGAATGAGAGCTAAACGCACTGGCCAAGGTCACGCAATTACTCATCCTGACATTAATGCGCCAGATTATGAAATCAAAGGACAAATTCTACATATGGTGACTAATCAATGCCAATTTAGTGGTGCGCCGAAGGAAGATCCAAATGAACATCTTCGTACCTTTAATAGGATCTGCACACTATTTAAAATCCGAGAAGTGGAAGATGAACAGATATATCTCATGTTATTTCCCTGGACTTTAAAGGGAGAAGCCAAAGATTGGTTGGAATCGTTACCTGAAGGGGCGATTGATACATGGGACGTTTTAGTTGAAAAATTTCTTAAACAATTCTTTCCGGCATCTAAAGCCGTAAGACTTCAAGGAGAAATTGTTACGTTCACACAGAAGCCAAATGAAACTCTATATGAGGCGTGGACAAGATTTGGAAAATTATTAAGAGGATGTCCGCAACATGGTTTAGACACCTGTCAAATAGTACAAATATTCTACCAAGGATGCGACATCACTACAAGGAAAGACATCGATATAGCAGCTGGTGGTTCTATTATGAAGAAAACCGAAACTGATGCTTACAAAATTATTGATAACACTGCTTCCCACTCACATGAGTGGCACCAAGAAAAAGATATCGTTAGATCATCTAAAGCAGATAGAGCCGATTCTAGCCATGACTTAGATTCCATTTCTGCAAAGATAGATGCTGTCGAGAGACGAATGGAAAAGATGACTAAAGATATCCACTCAATACGAATTAGTTGTGAGCAGTGTGGAGGACCACATTTGACAAAAGATTGTCTCAGTATTGAACTAACAATGGAACAAAGAGAGAATGTTTCATATCTAAACCAAAGGCCTAGAAATAATTATCAGAATAATTATCAACCGCCAAGACCTATTTACAATCAAAATCCGAATTATAACTGAAATATTTCATACAACAACCAACAAGGTCCTAGCAATCAACAAGTATCCAACAATACTTACAACCAGCAAAGACCTAATTTTCAAAACAAACCACAACCCGATGATAAAAAGCCGAATTTAGAAGATATGATGACGAAGCTAGTTGAAACTCAAATGCAGTTTTTCACATCTCAGAAACAAACGAATGAACAAAATGCTCAAGCATTTATAAATCAACAAGCTTCTATTCAAAATCTGGAACAAGAAGTAAGTAACCTAGCAAGGTTAATAGGGAAAGAAAACCAGGAAGTTTACCTAGTGATACAAATGCTAACCACCGGAATGAAACAGCTAAAGCCATTACCACAAGAAGTGGTACAACACTTAAACCACCTGAAATACCTGTAACTTCTGATGAAACTATTCCTACTCCACAAGAACCACAACCTGAGCAAGATAAGGAAACAGAACCGGTAATTGAAAAGGTTAATGAAGATAACACAGTTAAGGCTAAACTTTATGTTAAACCATACCAACCACCACTTCCTTACCCGAGTAAGATGAAAAAAGAGAAACTTGAAGTCGAGCAATCCAAATTCTTGGATATTTTTAAACAGATAAATGTAAATCTACCTTTCATTGATGTAATGTCAGGAATGCCTAGATATGCTAAATTTCTAAAAGATCTAATCTCAAATAGAAAGAAAATGGAAGAACTCTCGGCTGTTACTATGAATGCTAATTGTTCTGCAGTGCTGTTGAATAAGATACCAGAAAAATTATCTGATCCAGGAAGTTTCACAATTCCATATTTTCTGGGTAGTCTTAGTTCAATAGAAGCATTGGCAGACTTAGGTGCTAGTATAAATTTAATGCCGTATTCACTATACGCTAAACTAGACCTTGGAGAATTGAAACCAACAAGAATAAGTATACAACTAGCCGATCGATCAATAAAATATCCTAGAGGGATAATGGAGAACATGCTAGTTAAAGTTGGTACTTTAGTTTTTCCAGTAGATTTTGTTGTTCTGGACATGGAAGAAGATTCTCAAGTTCCTCTCATATTAGGAAGACCATTCTTAAACACAGCTAAAGCAATTATAGACGTGTTTGGTAAGAAACAGACCCTAAGTATAGAGGACGAGAGTGTTACCTTTTCAGTTGATAGAGCAATGCAACAACCGCAATCTGCAGATGATACATGTTATTATATTCAAACTATAGATTCACATGCAGAATTGTTAGAAGAATTTCCAGAATTACAAGGAACAGGAGAATGTTCTTTAGGAGAAGGAACTGAACCAATTGATGAAGCTGAAATGTTAGCTACACTTATAGCTAATGGATATGAACCAACAACAGAAGAAATTCAAATGCTAAAAGAAGAAGACAGATATCGATATAAATCATCGATAGAAGAACCTACGAAATTAGAGTTAAAGCCACTTCCAAACCATTTGGAATACGCTTATTTACATGGTGAATCTGAATTACCTGTAATAATATCGTCTTCTCTTACTGAAAATGAAAAATCACAACTCATTTTTGTGTTGAAAGCTCATAAACCAGCTATTGCATGGAAGATTCATGATATTAAAGGAATAAGTCCTTCATATTGCACACATAAAATCCTTATGGAAGAAGGTCATAAAACGTATGTGCAACGCCAATGAAGACTAAATCCGAATATGCAAGATGTAGTTAAAAAAGAAATTATTAAACTGCTAGATGCAGGTTTAATTTATCCAATTTCTGATAGTCCATGGGTAAGCCCAGTTCAATGCGTGCCTAAGAAGGGTGGCATGACTGTCATTACAAATGAGAAAAATGAGCTTATTCATATTAGGACTGTAACAGGATGGCGTGTATGTATTGATTATAGAAAATTAAATGACGCCACCAGAAAAGATCACTTTCCCTTACCTTTCATTGATCAAATGTTGGAAAGATTAGCCAGAAATAGTTATTATTGTTTTCTTGATGGATTTTCCGGATATTTTCAAATTCCAATAGCACCCGAAGACCAAGAGAAAACCACGTTCACGTGCCCTTATGGTACTTTTGCTTATAAACGCATGCCATTTGGACTTTGCAACGCCCCTGCAACCTTTCAAAGGTGCATGATGGCGATTTTTCACGACATGATAGAAGAATGCATGGAAGTTTTCATGGATGACTTTTCAGTCTTCGGTGATACTTTTGAATCATGTTTAGTTAATCTTGAACGAATGCTTATTAGATGCGAACAATCAAATCTAGTACTTAATTGGGAGAAATGCCATTTCATGGTTAAAGAAGGCATCGTTCTTGGTCATAAAATTTCAAAGGAAGGAATTGAAGTGGATAGAGCTAAAGTAGATGTAATTGCTAAACTTCCACATCCCACCAATGTTAGAGGAGTTAGGAGTTTTCTAGGGCATGCCGGTTTTTACCGACTTTTCATAAAAGATTTTTCTAAAATTGCCACTCCTATGAATAAACTCCTAGAAAAGGATGCTCCGTTCATCTTTTCAGATGAATGCATTAAATCTTTTAATATTCTTAAAGAGAAACTCACTAATGCACCGATCATGATAACACCAAATTGGAATCTACCGTTTGAACTAATGTGCGATGCAAGTGATTTTGCAATGGGAGCCGTTTTAGGACAAAGGATTGAAAAAAGATTTCAACCTATATATTATGCTAGTAAGATGTTACAAGGAGCACAAACAAATTACACAACTACTGAAAAAGAGCTCCTTGCTATTGTCTTTGCTTTTGACAAATTTCGTTCATATCTCGTTCTAGCAAAAACGGTGGTCTATACCGACCATTCTGCTCTTAGATACCTATTTTCAAAACAAGATGCCAAACCAAGATTAATCCGTTGGATCTTACTCTTACAAGAGTTCGATATTGAAATTCGAGATAAAAGAGGAGCAGAAAATCTCGCCGCTGATCATCTTTCTCGTCTTGAAAATCCCGAATTAGAAGTTCTAAATGAATCGGCCATACAAGACAACTTTCCTGATGAATATCTATTGAAGATAGATTATAATGAAATTCCATGGTTTGCAGACTATGCAAACTACTTAGTATGTGGATACCTTGAAAAAGGATTGTCGTACCAAAGACGAAAGAAAATCTTCAGTGATATAAAACACTATTTCTGGGAAGATCCACATTTGTTTAAAAGTTGTCCAGATGGAATAATACGCCGATGTGTATTCGGAGATGAAGCTAGTAAAATTTTAAACCATTGTCACACAGGACCAACAGGAGGGCATTATGGGCCTCAACTAACAGCAAGAAAAGTTTATGATGCTGGATTCTATTAGCCTACAATTTACAAAGACGCACACCTTCTTTGCAAATCCTGTGATGCTTGTCAAAGGGCCGGAAAAATAAGTCAACGTGATGAAATGCCACAAAATGTCATTCAAGTATGTGAAGTATTTGACATTTGGGGTATTGACTTTATGGGTCCATTTCCAAAATCTCATAATAATCTCTATATTCTTGTAGCCATTGATTATGTATCTAAATGGGCAGAAGCACAAGCTCTCCCAACTAACGATGCACGAGTTGTAGTCAACTTTTTAAACGTCTTTTTGCAAGGTTTGGAACACCGAAAGCTTTAATAAGTGATCGGGGAACTCATTTCTGTAATAATCAACTTGAGAAAGTTCTTAAAAGATATGGAGTAACTCATAAAATCTCCACTGCATATCATCCACAAACAAGTGGACAAGTTGAAAATACCAACCGAGCTTTAAAACGTATTCTAGAAAAAACCGTAGGATCAAATCCGAAGGAATGGTCCATTAAATTGGAGGATGCACTCTGGGCTTTTAGAACAGCCTACAAAACTCCAATTGGAACCACACCTTTCAGACTCGTTTATGAAAAAGCATGTCATCTTCCAGCAGAAATTGAACACAAAGCATTTTGGGCTTTGAAGACATGTAATCTTGATTTACATGAAGCTGGACGTCTACGGTTAAGTCAACTAAATGAATTAGAAGAATGAAGACATGAAGCATACAAAAATTCATTAATCTATAAGGAAAGAACGAAGAAATGGCATGATAAAAGAATCAGAAGTTCAAAAGAGTTTAAAGAAGGAGACAGAGTTCTTCTTTTCAATTCACGATTCAAGCTATTTCCTGGAAAATTGAAATCAAGATGGTCTGTACCATTCATAGTCAAAAGAGTTTTCCCATACGGAACGATAGAATTAATAAATTCAAATGGGATTGAATTTAAGGTTAATGGTCACAGAGTTAAACATTACATAGATAGTCCAATGGAAGTTGACAATGAAGTTAATCACAATTTCGATACCACAGCAAACTAAGTGTGGGGAGAATCAAGTCTTTTAAAGGATAATATGTATTTCTGTTAGAGTTAGATTTTCTGTTTTCGTGTAGTTCTCGAAAATGGAACCCGAATGGTCTTTCCCTAGCAGACCCTAAAGAACTAGTCTTCTCCCCCCATTCTGAATTTTTATTTTTTTTTAGGTTTTTACGAAATGAAGACTTCCTGTGAACTAAACCATGGTCTAATGCTACATGCTTTGATCACTAAACGTAATAATGACACACTTCCGAGTGATCTAGTATCAGTAATCAGAGAAAGATTGGACGTAGTAAGAAAAGAATCCAGATGCGAAGATAATAAGTTACAATTTGGTAAAGGAAAATCAAAATCCGCAGCGAAAAGAAGAGCACGACACCTTGAAAAATGTCACAAATGCGGAAAATGGTCACATGGAGGTAAATGTTCAAATAATCAAACCTATTCAAACACCGAATTTGTTACTTTATGCAGAGACGGACCGTTCATATGTTTAGAAGAAAAAATACTGAATGCTCGAACTTTCGCCTATGTACCCATGGAAAACCAATTAAACCGATTATCTTATGAAAGGGATAGATCATATCACTAAGAATACTATCTCACAGGTAAGTCTGTACAGTTTTTATTTTTATTTTTATTTTTATTTTTAACCTTTTGATAATAAACGCTAATTTGTTCGCTATAAAGTATTAAATTGGTATTGAATAAAATTAGGTTTGGCGACCGAAATTATTGATATCATTTAAAAATTTATTACATCACTGCGAAATTTAACGTTTATTCTTAAGGTATAAATATCTTTAATAAATCAACACAAAATATTTCAAAAATTCGTCATGAGTTAAATTAGGTCATGGGACCGAAATTACTTTACCGAAAAGAGGGGCGCATATTTTTGATAATATTTGATTGATTAAAGTGGGATAAAAGCCAAAAAGATTTTTAATTTAATATTGTAAACTTTTTAAATTAATATATTTAAAATTGTAAATATTTGAACAATTAATATTTTTAATATAAGTTTGTATAAAAACAAAAATATAATATAAGTTTGGTGTGAATTTATAATATGAATTTTTAAATTAAGTTTGGTGTGAATTTTTAATTTTTAAAATATGAATTTTTAATTTTATGCATTTTTAATTTAAGTTTGGTGTGAATTTAAAAACAAAAATTTACTTTATTTCGCTAAATTAAAAATATGATTTTTAAAATTCGTCGTAAGTTGAAGACTAGGTCTTTGAACCGAAATTGCTTTACCCTAGGGAGGGACGAGAACTTTTATTATCATTATTTTTAATTTTATTGAATTAAAGTATGCCAAAAATATTAAAAAAACCCAAAAATCTAAGCTTTTAAAACAATCTCTTGAAAAAGACAAATTTTAAAATTTTGTCGAAGGACGGACTAGGACATCGTTCCGAAACGACCTCGTCCTAAAACAAAGGAAAAAAAATTTTAAATTTATTTTATATTTGTTTTATAAGTTAAAGATTTTATTTTAAAAAAAAAAATCAAACACCGCGACTCGCGGTATTTGAAAGGGCCAAATGCCGCGACTCGCGAAGGGTCCAAAACACAGAAAAAAATAAAGGTCGAACAGATCAGTCCCAACACAACCAACACCAAAATACTGCGCAAACACCCGAAAAACACACACCAAATTCGCAATTTTTGACCGTTTTTCATCAAATCTTTTACTAAAATCATGTTAAGAAGGATGCTATCAAGGTATTACTCAAGAAAAACGGTAAATTTCTACACCTAAACACCATTTAATCCGAAAATTAGTGTTCTTGAGCAATTTTCCCCCAATTCGATTTTAATGTTTTTTAGTGTAATTATGCTTAAATTGCTTGTGTATTATGCTTGTATAACCTAGATTGATGCTATTTAACATGATTAGAAGCCTTAAACTTCAAATTTTGGGTAATCTAGGGTTTGTGTTCTTGAGCAATTTGGGGCTTTTTGATATAAACAGGTTATGGCCGATTTTT
Organism: Rutidosis leptorrhynchoides; assembly: GCF_046630445.1. Taxonomy (NCBI): domain Eukaryota; kingdom Viridiplantae; phylum Streptophyta; class Magnoliopsida; order Asterales; family Asteraceae; genus Rutidosis; species Rutidosis leptorrhynchoides. Next base: position 28,433,122 of record NC_092336.1, read on the forward strand.
GTCATGAATTGTTGCTAAATTAAGTAGTGTAACATGTTTAGGTAGTTAAATGATCCAAACTTTGAGCCTAAACATGATTTTGAGAATTAAAGTGGACTTTTTCAAGTCTAAAATTCATGAACTTGATTTTTGAGAGATAATGCCATTTGAAACTTGTTTAATTGCTAATAATGATTATTTTGACATGTTATTTGAGTAGAATGCTTATGAACTTGGTGAACATTTTCGTATATGCTTATTTGAAAAAGTGTAGATTTGATAAAAAAATATGAAAATGAGCTTAAGTTTGATATAAATTGAACATGTCATTGTAATTATTTTGATTGATGATTTTGCTGACACTAATGCATATTTGGATGCACAAAAATTGTGTTTGATGTGTTTTGGAGACTGAAAGGGGTGAATCTTCATCCCAAGCTCGCAATGCTCCTGCTGAGAATGCGGAACAACAGGAGGTGGATAACTACTACAAACAAGATATACCTCATCCAGTCATGACATTTTCAGATACGCACTTGGAAGATTTGCACCCGAACTTGAGATTTGACAGACGTTGGATAGATTATCCAAAATACCAAAGGGGTTTGCATACTCTTCATTCTAAAACTGTTGAAGTACCTAAGGTAATAGAATGGGCACCATTAGAAGCTGTAGAATTGGCCGGGCCAATTAGAGAATTACTTACACAGAGGTATGGTAATTCTACTTTTAACGACTGGGTACGATTATTCAGCATGCGTAGACCTGTATATAAAGTATGGTGTGAAGAATTATTGTGTAGTATAGAAATAAATGATGGGGTAGTTTGTTTAACCGATCGATCTTTTATTAGATTTTTGTTAGGAGGTTCGATGCACCACATGTCTTTACTAGACATGGCTCAGGCCTTACGTATATATACGCCTGAGGAGTTAGCATCTGCCGATTGTAGAGGGTTGATATTGAACGGTAGGAAAATTGATGAAAATTTTGATACGCATGGTGTATGGAGTCAAATGACTAGCCATCACCGATTTAAAGGGGGAAATTACTCTTATTTGGATATAGATAGAGCAGAGTTAAGAGTAATTCATAGGTTTTTAGCTAATTCGATTACACAACGAGGTAAGAATAAGGAAAAGGTAAATGAACAGGATTTGTTTTACCACATGTGTATTCGAGACCCACAAAGCGCTGTAAGTATACCTTATTGTGTGGGTTATTATTTATTAGCTATGGTTAGGGGCATGAGACCGCACAGTATAATAGGAGGTGGTATATTTATTACTTTGATTGCTGAATATCTCGGTGTGGATATAAGTCGGGGGGATTATTAATCAAAGAACCAGAACCCCACGATACAATTGGTTTAAATGTATACCATGGTTCTAAAGTTTTGAAGAGGCGAAATAACGCCGCAGTATGATATAATGGTAGACATCCACAGGTTGAGAGAAACCAACAGCCAGGTAATGGGGGAAATGAAATGACAGAAATGCAAAGGTTTATAGCTTCACAAGAGTATGAAAATGCTAGACATAGAGCATTTGAAGATTGGCAAGTTCATCAAAACCAAATCATAGCTCATTGCCAACATGTAGGTAGAAACTATATTCCTACTCCATCGCCCATATTTCCTCCATGGTCTATAGAGATCCAACCACCGTATCCTACGTATAACCCAGCCGAAGCATGGAACCCCTACTGGTATCAGTATCATCCCTAGTTTACTTAGTTTTATTTATTTTATAATTTGTAATGTTGATACATTTAATACTTATGTTAATATTGTAATAGTTTTTATAATTTTCTAACTTTTATTATTAGATTTTAATAATTTTTGAATGTGGGGTAATATACCAAACTTCAAAAATATGTATATATGTTTGCAGTTTATCTTATGTACACAACAGGGTAAAACAACGCAATTTCAAATACTGGCATTAAGTTCAGCAAAAGCAACTAATTTTGACGACAAGATGCAAAATATATGTGAAATAACAACAAGACGGAATGAACAAATGATGTGCACCATTTATCATTCAACATAAACAACAATATGTTTGGAAACTTTGGTAAAATTTAATCATTTCTACGCTAATCACCCTCAATAATTTAAATTGTTACTGATTTCTTGCAAATGAGGGCATTGCAAGATCTTAAGTGTGGGAAGGGGTTAAATTCTTTCGGATTTTTAAAATTTTTTATCTTAAACACTTGGTTACCATTAAAAATACTAGTAAAGCAGTAGTTGTATTAGAATCTAGTGCTCTCTGATAATAAAGAACAGCCCTAGTCTTATATACTGACTACCCAATTCTAGTAAAATTTTTCAAAATTTTCAATTAAATGAACTCAAAATCATGTTTATACATATTTATGAATGATAAAACTAGGTTTTAATACCGAAATTATTGTTACCTCAGAAAAGACATAAATTGAGAAACAAACCAAAATGTTAAATTTCATTTAAAATGGAATAGAGGACAATAAAAAGGAAAATAAAAACCAAGTGTGGGAAAAATTACCAAGTTATCTTAAACATATGTCACATATTTCTGTAACAAATAATTGAAGATACTTTTGCTTTGGACTAAACTAAACTGTTTTACCCGATGAAAGAAAAGAAGAGATGGATCTACACGATGAATCAATTCCATCGTTAAAAGGAAGTAAAGTCTTTCGAAAAAGAAACGCGCTTCTTGATTTAGGTCATGAAGTTGTCGTCCAGACCAGCTGTAGGTTGACGAAAAATCTAGAAAAGTCATCACTAAAATTAGCAGGAAATCCACGGACCTCAGCATCAAACAGGGTCGCCAAGTGGTCAGATTTATCCTAACCATGAGAAGGATTTATCTCGTACAATGGGGGGCACCGTGCAAATTAGCTTGATAAGACTAATGAATCAGATCCCCAGAAAGGATAATCTCCTTAAAGATCAAAAATCAGCTTTTAAGACTGATATTACTCAATCCTTGAGATTGACCTTAAAGATTGAGAATTCAAACTCGTGGAATTCAATGATATCTAAACTCGAGCTTGAACAAGAAAATATTTTGATCAAATTATAAACCGATTTGTTTTCTGAAAACCCATTTTCAATGCGTTCATTACCTTTGAACATAAAATCCTAGGAATTCACCTGGAATTCATTAGGTCACCTGAACCAAATCGGGTGTCAACCGTAAGACCGGTGGTTGCATAGCATGGTCAAAGACAGGACCTTGTGCCAGACCGGAAAATTATAAGGGTAAGCTTTACTATTGCTCCTACAAAGGATAGTAATTGCGTCCGACACGTTATATACCATAATTAAAAGCATGTCAGGGGACATTGCCTTAACAGTTGCTTGTTCAACGCTTTCCTTTACAACCGGACGGTAGTTTACTGAAAGGTAATATACGGAGCAAGTATACTTGATGTGTTGCTTTCCTAATACAAGGTTAGCAAGTGGGTGACACAAAACCACAAGTTTTGAGCAAAATTTTCAAATCTAAAACCCACCAAACCCACAAAAAGAATTTGCAAACACCAGTGAAGGGTTATTTCGGAAAACTTATCTAGGGTAAAAGCTAGATTTAATTTTCAAAAGATCAAATGTTTTCATAAAGATCCAATTTCCTTAAAGGATCTAAATTTTTATAGTCATGTGGGACTGTAAACCATATCGTTACTACCATTGTTTATACCGTCGTATAGAAATCACTGATGTACAAAGTGTGAAGAATAAAGAAGTGATTCTAGTATATCAAGACTATATTGCTTGAGGACAAGCAACGCTCAAGTGTGAGAATATTTGATAATGCTAAAAACGAACATATATTTCATAGCATTATTCCTCAAGAAAGACAAGCTTTTAGTTGCAATTGTTCTATTTACAAGTGATATTCGTTTAAATAATAAAAGGTGAAGACAAAAGACAGATTCGACGAATTGAAGACGCAAACGACCAAAAAGCTCAAAAGTACAAAATACAATCAAAGAGGTTCCAATTATTGATAAGAAACGTCTCTAAATTACAAGAGTACAAGATTCAAAACGCAAAGTACAAGATATTAAATTGTACGCAAGGACGTTAAAAAATCCGGAACCGGGACCAGAGTCAACTCTCAACGCTCGACGCAATGGACTAAAAATTACAAGTCAACTATGCACATACATATAATATAATATTTAAATAATTCTTATAATTATTTATATATTATATAATATAAAAATCCGTCGATAAACAAAGAGCCAAAGCTGGGTGAGCTGTAAATACAAACTCCGCGACTCGCGGAGTTTGAAGAGCAAAAAGGGCGCGAGTCGCGGAGTCCCCCTGGACGAAAATTCCTATAAAAGCCAGCGAATTCTGATCGTAAAAATATCCATAAAATCTCTCTTTCTCTATATGTAAACGTAATATATATATATATATATATATATATATATATATATATATATATATTTTTTTTAATTTTAATTTTAATTTTAATTCTAATAATAAGGGTATGTTAGCGAATGTTGTAAGGGTGTAAGTCGAAATTCTGTCCGTGTAACGCTACGCTATTTTTAATCATTGTAAGTTATGTTCAACCTTTTAAATTTAATGTCTCGTAGCTAAGTTATTATTATGCTTATTTAAAACGAAGTAATCATGATGTTGGGCTAATTACTAAAATTGGGTATTTGGGCTTTGTACCATAATTGGGGTTTGGACAAAAGAACGACACTTGTGGAAATTAGACTATGGGCTATTAATGGGCTTTATATTTGTTTAACTAAATGATAGTTTGTTAATTTTAATATAAAGATTTACAATTGGACGTCCCTATAAATAACCATATACATTCAATCGGACACGATGGGGGGGGGGGGGGGTATTTATATGTACGAATAATCGTTCATTTAACCGGAAACGGGAATGGATTAATAGCCACTAGAATTATTAAAACATGGGTGAAATTATGTACAAGGACACTTGGCATAATTGTTAACAAAGTATTAAAACCTTGGGTTACACTCAGTCGACATCCTGGTGTAATTATTAAACAAAGTATTAAAATCTTGTTACAGTTTAAGTCCCCAATTAGTTGAAATATTTAACTTCGGGTATAAGGATAATTTGACGAGGACACTCGCACTTTATATTTATGACTGATGGACTGTTATGGACAAAAACCAGACAGACATATTAAATAATCCAGGACAAAGGACAATTAACCCATGGGCATAAAACTAAAATCAACACGTCAAACATCATGATTACGGAAGTTTAAATAAGCATAATTCTTTTATTTCATATTTAATTTCCTTTATTTTATATTTAATTGCACTTCTAATTATCGCACTTTTATTTATTGTTATTGTATTTAATTGCACTTTTAATTATCGTACTTTTTAATTATCGCAAGTTTATTTTATCGCACTTTTATTTATCACAATTTCATTATCGTTATTTACTTTACATTAAGTCTTGTATTTATTTTTAATTTTGGTTTTAACTGCGACTAAAGTTTTAAAATCGACAAACCGGTCATTTAACGGTAAAAACCCCCCTTTATAATAATAATATTACTTATATATATATATTTATATTTTTATAAAATAAAACTAATATAGCGTTAAGCTTTGTTTAAAGATTTTCCCTGTGGAACGAACCGGACTTACTAAAAACTACACTACTGTACGATTAGGTACACTGCCTATAAGTATTGTAGCAAGGTTTAAGTATATTCATTCTATAAATAAATAAATATCTTGTGTAAAATTGTATCGTATTTAATAGTATTTCCTTGTAAAATTTAATAGTATTTTATACCCCTTAGCTTTAACTATCAAGTATTTTTGGTGCCGCTGCCGGGGACAATCTAGCTTAAAAGCCGGAAGCGCAACGCTAATAAATATATAAAAAAAGATTTTTTTTAGTTTACTTTTATAAAAAATACGCTTTTGTAAAAATACGTTTTAAATATTCGAAAGCATAAAAAGAAAATATAAATATAAATATTTTTAAGAGTTTGTTAAATATTTAAGTTTTATAAAGTTTCTTTATTTTTATTTTATAAAAATATAAGTTTTATTTAAATATTTTGTTTTTATTTAAAACATAAAATCAAAGAAAAAAAATATATATATATAAATCTATTTTTAAGATTTTTATAAAATTATAGATTATTTCTATTTTTTTTAGTTTTTAAAACATAAGTTTTTATTTAGTTTTTATAAATATTTTATTTAATTATTAAAACAGAAAATATAATTTAAAAAAAAATATAATTACGTAAAAACGCGTCGAATTTGAAACAGCCTGTCATCTGGAATCTCGAACCCCGTGACTCGCGGAGATTTTTGCCAGGTGGAACCGAGAATCGCGGAGGAACCCTGACACGGGTACACAGAACCCTAATCAGGCATTAATTACGGGTTTTTATTTTTATTATTTAAATTTAACCCTAATTAGGTTTAATTATTTTAATTAATTTAGTTTAGTTTATTTATTATTTTGTATTTTTAGTTAAATTAGTTTAATTAAAATTTAAAATTAATAGTTTTATAAAATAAATAATATAAAAATAATATTTTTATAAAAATTATAATTTTTACAACTTTTAGTATATTTTTATATTTTGTCCCTTTTTAATTATTTTAGCGTAATATTTGTGTTTTTCGCTCATATTTAGTTTTAAACATAGTTTTTGCCATAGTTATTTTTACTTCTAGATTTTTAGGCTTTGCCGTAAAATCCCTTAAGTGCCTTTTCTTTAGACTAAGATTTAAGTGCTTTAGAATTTTGTGACACCTTTTTAAGTTTTAGTACCTTTTTAAGATATTGCCATTTGGGATATAGTTTTTCCTATAAGCTTTAATATTTTTAGACGCCTTTTACTATGTATCAATTATTATTCCAATTAGTAATCTCAATTTGCGATTATAATTTTAAGTTAGTAATAGTAATAAGGTTGGGTTAGTCAAGTGTTTTTAAGTTTTATAGTCACTCTTTTTCAATCTTTTTCTTTTTCGACCTTTTTCGACGCGCTCTTTTTCTTTCTTATTTCTCGCTATTCTAGTTTTAGGACATAGATTTTTATTCTACTTCTTATCTAAATTTCTTAAAATTACGAAAATTTATTTTAAGTGGTTAAATTGATAGACATCAAAATTTTCTGGTTCGTAGTAATAGTTGGATTTGTACGTGGACCGGGTTATTGGAGCCAAACGGTCCTCAATTATATTGAGACCAAACGAATCCTGCCCCTCTGCTGCATCTTTTGGCTATTCGAAACGTGGACAAAATCAGAAAAGTCTATTGATTGGATAACTTATATAATTTTTCTTTCCTTTTAAAAACTAATAGGATATTCAGTGAATGCACCGAGCAAGACGTTCACCACCTTTTGTACATTCACCACCTGTAACTAGATCAAGACATCTAGCTAATATTACCGCCGTTGATTTTTCTTTAGAATCGTCATCCAGTCAACCAAGTACTCCAAGTCAAATTTCCGATAATCCATTTTTTGAATCCGACCTCACAATTGAGAATCCGGAGAATATTCAGGGACGATTCGTAGATCCTGAACCATTAATTTTTCCTCCGGAACCACCAATCATTCAAACAGAGATTGTTGAGGAACGAACCATTAAATCAGGATCCTCTAGTGATTCCGATTCAACAAATTCAATTATGGAGAATCTGGAACCTTTAAGTATGGAAGACCGAATGAGAGCTAAACGCACTGGCCAAGGTCACGCAATTACTCATCCTGACATTAATGCGCCAGATTATGAAATCAAAGGACAAATTCTACATATGGTGACTAATCAATGCCAATTTAGTGGTGCGCCGAAGGAAGATCCAAATGAACATCTTCGTACCTTTAATAGGATCTGCACACTATTTAAAATCCGAGAAGTGGAAGATGAACAGATATATCTCATGTTATTTCCCTGGACTTTAAAGGGAGAAGCCAAAGATTGGTTGGAATCGTTACCTGAAGGGGCAATTGATACATGGGACGTTTTAGTTGAAAATTTTCTTAAACAATTCTTTCTGGCATCTAAAGCCGTAAGACTTCAAGGAGAAATTGTTACGTTCACACAGAAGCCAAATGAAACTCTATATGAGGCGTGGACAAGATTTGGAAAATTATTAAGAGGATGTCCGCAACATGGTTTAGACACCTATCAAATAGTACAAATATTCTACCAAAGATGCGACATCACTACAAGGAAAGACATCAATATAGCAGCTGGTGGTTCTATTATGAAGAAAACCGAAACTGATGCTTACAAAATTATTGATAACACTGCTTCCCACTCACATGAGTGGCACCAAGAAAAAGATATCGTTAGATCATCTAAAGCAGCTAGAGCCGATTCTAGCCATGACTTAGATTCCATTTATGCAAAGATAGATGCTGTCGAGAGACGAATGGAAAAGATGACTAAAGATATCCACTCAATACGAATTAGTTGTGAGCAGTGTGGAGGACCACATTTGACAAAAGATTGTCTCAGTATTGAACTAACAATGGAACAAAGAGAGAATGTTTCATATCTAAACCAAAGGCCAGGAAATAATTATCAGAATAATTATCAACCGCCAAGACCTATTTACAATCAAAATCAGAACTATAACCGAAATATTCCATACAACAACCAACAAGGTCCTAGCAATCAACAAGTATCCAACAATACTTACAACCAGCAAAGACCTAATTTTCAAAATAAACCACATACCCATGATAAAAAGCCGAATTTAGAAGATATGATGACGAAGCTAGTTGAAACTCAAACGCAGTTTTTCACATCTCAGAAACAAACGAATGAACAAAATGCTCAAGCATTTAGAAATCAACAAGCTTCTATTCAAAATCTGGAACAAGAAGTAAGTAACCTAGCAAGGTTAATAGGTGAAAGAAAACCAGAAAGTTTACCTAGTGATACAAATGCTAACCCCCGAAATGAAACAGCTAAAGCCATTACCACAAGAAGTGGTACAACACTTAAACCACCTTAAATACCTGTAACTTCTGATGAAACTATTCCTACTCCACAAGAACCACAACCTGAGCAAGATAAGGAAACAGAACCGGTAGTTGAAAAGGTTAATGAAGATAACACAGTTAAGGCTAAACCTTATGTTAAACCATACAAACCACCACTTCCTTACCCGAGTAAGATGAAAAAAGAGAAACTTGAAGCCGAGCAATCCAAATTCTTGGATATTTTTAAACAGATAAATGTAAATCTACCTTTCATTGATGTAATTTCAGGAATGCCTAGATATGCTAAATTTCTGAAAGATCTAATCACAAATAGAAAGAAAATGGAAGAACTCTCGGCTGTTACTATGAATGCTAATTGTTCTGCAGTGCTGTTGAATAAGATACCAGAAAAATTATCTGATCCAGGAAGT